>NC_068919.1:65285000-66535000 GCF_023091745.1 Budorcas taxicolor | reverse complement strand
AAGGAAATCAATCCTGAATATTCATTGGAAGGATTGATGCTGAAGCTCCAATATTTTGGCCACCTGATGTGCACACCCCCCTCATTAGAAAAGACCCTGATGCTGGGAAAGATTGAAGGCAGGAAAAGGGGATGACAGAGGATGAGATGGTTGGATGGCATCACGGACTCAATAGACATGAGTTTGAGCAAGCTCCGGGAGACAGTGAAGGACAGGGAAGCCTAGCGTGCTGCAGTGCATGGGGTCACAAAGAGTCGGACACAACTGAGCTACTGAACAACAACTTCCCAAAATCACATGTACGAAATGATTGTGGTGCTCAGCAGAACAAGGAGGCTCTCTGAACAGTTAGGACTTTCCTGAGAAGGCAGTTGGGATTATGAAAGGCAGAGTTGGTTGATATTCATGTTATAACTCATACTGTTGTTATATTTGTAATCCCCAACAAATCAAACCAAACATCAGGAATAGAACTGGAACCATTTGTGGACTATCACTTTTAAGATTTTTAGTTTAATGCTTCTGTATTGATAGTGCATTTTCATGTTCTAAATTCAAAGAGTTGAAAGGCTATATACTAAGAAGTTTCCCTTCCAGCCTAATACCCCAGTCAATGAGTTCTCTTCCCCTGATGAGAATAAATTTAATTAATATTTTGCTCATATTCCAGGGACATTTTAGACACCTACAAATACACCCTTTTAAACTTCACCCCTCCTCTTTTATTACAATGGCTTTACAATGGTAGCGTGCCATGCACAGTTAGGCACTTTGCTTTTCTCACTCAACAATAGCTCTCAGAGGTTGTTCCACATCAGTTCACAAAGATTTCTTCATTGTTTATTATAACTGCATAGTATTTTTTCGAGTTCCATAGTGTATACAACCAGTCCCAAAAGGGGGGACATTTAGATTGACTCCAGTGTTCTGCTATTATAAAATATAGTTCAGTTGATAACTTACAGTTATATCACTTCACATATGTGCAAGGGGAAATGGCTTTTGGAAAAAAACAATCACGAGAGAAGTGCTATGGGGAGGAACAGAGCCTAACCACAAAGCAACACAGACACAAAGCTACCATGTCTCTTCCACTTCACAAAAGAGAAACAGCATCCAAGCGCTTCCTCAACATTCCCCCTCTCCCTCATCTTCCGATTCTCTCCAGTCTCAGCGGAAGACTTGCTATGTCAATGATGTCTTTTTCCATCAGTAAACCTCCCTCTTTTGCTTGCTACCTCAATCCCTCCCTCTGAATCGTTCCTTTCACTCAGCCTACAGATATGCTGTCTGCCAAGGTGAAAACAACCAACCAAACAACACTTCCCTGACTGTTCTCTATTGGTTGTCTAGTCTAGTTTTGGGGTTTTTTTTAAGTGAGTATTTCTGGAGCATTCATTATATGTCAAGTACTATTCTAAACTCTTAACATGAATTAACTCATTTAATCCCTGGCAACCCAATAAGGAAGGTACAATATTATCTTGTCCATTTTTTTTTTTAACTAGTGAGGAAGTAGGCATAGAGAAGTTAGGTGACTTGCACAAGATCACACAGCTAGAACATGGTGGAGCCAGGATTTGAGCAGATCATCCTTGCTCCAGAGTTCACAAGCTTGATCACTACACTACCTTTTGCCCCCATACTTCTCAACAGAGCCATTTCCACCAGTGCTTCTCCTGCCCACCCGATTCACCCCTTAATCCTCTGTTTTTTATATACTTAGCCAACTTCTACTCTTGCTATTCTTCTTAAACTGTTCTGTAAAACTGCCAGTGACTTCCTGAGCACCAAACCTAAAGAATCTCATTTTACAAATATTATTTTTCAGTCATTATGCCAAGAGAATAGAAAAATACAATAAGACACAGTTTTTACTCTCAAGGAGCTAAGATTATAAAAAACAATGATGATCCAGTAGGACCTGTGCAAAAAATATAAATATGCCCAAGATACAGAAGAGTGTTTGCCCTACCCTGAGTGGTCCAAACATGCTTTGTGAAAGAAATGACATCTCAACAACAGTTTGAAGGATGAATAAGAATTTTCCAAGCAAATGAAGGTAGAGAAAGTGTCCAGAAAGATTGTGAAGGATAGATACTGTTTGAAAGACTCAGGTTCAGTGTCACAGGGACTAAGCATCAATTGGGTCCAAGAAGAAGGGAACAGGAGGTCAGGAACGATTAAGAGAGGATATGGTGAGAGAAGAGGCTAGAGAGTCAAGAAGGGCCATAAATGCAGAAAAAACACAAGCAAAAGTAAACAAATAGGACCTCTTAAAATCTCTTGCACAGCAAAGGAAACCACCAACAAAATGAAAAGACAATCTCCGGAATGGAAGAAAATATTTGCAAATGATGAGATCGACCAAGGACTGATATCCAAAATATATAAACAGCTCACACCACTCAATACAAAAAAAAAAAAAACACACACACACACACAATCCAATCAGAAAATGGACAGAAGACATGAATAGAGGCTTTTCCAAAGAAGACACTTGAAAAGATGCTCAACATCCCTAATTATTAGAGAAATACAAATCAAAACCACAATGAGGTATCATCTCACACTGGTCAGAATGGCTATCATTAAAAAGTCTACAAATAACAAGTGTCAGAGATGGTGTGGAGAAAAGGGAACCCTCCCACACTGTTGGTGGATTCAATAGTGGTACAGCCACTATGGAGTTTCCTTAAAACAAACAAACAAAAAAAAACCCTAAAAACAGAACTGCCATATGATCCAGCAATTTCATTCCTGGGTATATATCTGGAAAAAACAAAGATACTAATTTGAAAAGATACATGCCCCTCTATATTCATAGCGGCATTATTTACAATAGCCAAGGCATGAAAGCAACCTAAGTGTCCATCAATAGATGACTGGATTAACAAAATGTGATATATATATATATATATATACACACAATAAAATATTATTCAGCCATAAAAAGGAGTAAAATACTGCCATTTGTAGCAACATGGATGGGCCTAGAGAATATTATGCTTAATGAAATAAATCAGACAGAGGAAGACAACATAATGTGATATCACTTGTATGTGAAATCTAAAAAATAATACCAAATGATGTATATACAAAACAACAACAGACTCACAGACATAGAAAACAAACTTATGGTCACCAAAGGAGAGGTGAGGGGAGAAAGAAATTAGGGATAGGGATTAACGAATAACTAAAATTCAGACTTAAATTGAAGAAAGTAGGGAAAACCACTAGACCATTCAGGTATGACCTAAATCAAGTCCCTTATGATTATACAGTGGAAGTGAGAAATAGATTTAAGGGCCTAGATCTGATAGACAGAGTGCCTGATGAACTATGGAATGAGGTTCGTGACAGGAGACAGGGAGCAAGACCGTCCCCATGGAAAAGAAATGCAAAAGGGCAAAATGGCTGTCTGGGGAGGCCTTACAAATAGCTGTGAAAAGAAGAGAGGCTAAAAGCAAAGGAGAAAAGGAAAGATATAAACATCTGAATGCAGAGTTCCAAAGAATAGCAAGAAGAGATAAGAAAGACTTCTTCAGCGATCAATGCAAAGAAATAGAGGAAAACAACAGAATGGGAAAGACTAGAGATCTCTTCAAGAAAATTAGAGATACCAAGGGAACATTTCATGGAAAGATGGGCTCGATAAAGGACAGAAATGGCATGGACCTAACAGAAGCAGAAGATATTAAGAAGAGGTGGCAAGAATACATGGAAGAACTGTACAGAAAAGATCTTCACGACCCAGATAATCATGATGATGTGATCACTAATCTAGAGCCAGACATCCTGGAATGTGAAGTCAAGTGGGCCTTAGAAAGCATCACTATGAACAAAGCTAGTGGAGGTGATGGAATTCCAGTTGAGCTATTTCAAATCCTGAAAGATGATGCTGTGAAAGTGCTGCACTCAATATGCCAGCAAATCTGGAAAACTCAGCAGTGGCCACAGGACTGGAAAAGGTTAGTTTTCATTCCAATCCCAAAGAAAGGCAATGCCAAAGAATCCTCAAACTACCACACAATTGCACTCATTTCACATGCTAGTAAAGTAATGTGCAAAATTCTTCAAGCCAGGCTTCAGCAATACGTGAACCGTGAACTTCCTGATGTTCAAGCTGGTTTTAGAAAAGGCTGAGGAACCAGAGATCAAATTGCCAACATCCGCTGGATCATGGAAAAAGCAAGAGAGTTCCAAAAAAACATCTACTTCTGCTTTATTGACTATGCCAAAGCCTTTGACTGTGTGGATCACAACAAACTGTGGAAAATTCTGAAAGAGATGGGAATACCAGACCACCTAACCTGCCTCTTGAGAAATCTGTATGCAGGTCAGAAAGCAACAGTTAGAACTGGACATGGAACAACAGACTGGTTCCAAATAGGAAAAGGAGTACGTCAAGGCTGTATATTGTCACCCTGCTTATTTAACTTATATGCAGAGTACATCATGAGAAGTGCTGGACTGGAAGAAACACAAGCTGGAATCAAGATTGCCGGGAGAAATATCAATAACCTCAGATATGCAGATGACACCACCCTTATGGCAGAAAGTGAAGAGGAACTAAAAACCCTCTTGATGAAAGTGAAAGTGGAGAGTGAAAAAGTTGGCTTAAAGCTCAACATTCAGAAAACGAAGATCATGGCATCTGGTCCCATCACTTCATGGGAAATAGATGGGGAAACAGTGGAAACAGTGTCAGACTTTATTTTGGGGGGCTCCAAAATCACTGCAGATGGTGACTGTAGCCATGAAATTAAAAGATGCTTACTCCTTGGGAGAAAAGTTATGACCAAGCTAGATAGCATATTCAAAAGCAGACATTACTTTGCCGACTAAGGTCTGTCTAGTCAAGGCTATGGTTTTTCCTGTGGTCATGTATGGATGTGAGAGTTGGACTGTGAAGAAAGCTGAGTGCCGAAGAATTGATGCTTTTGAACTGTGGTGTTGGAGAAGACTCTTGAGAGTCCCTTGGACTGCAAGGAGATCCAACCAGTCCATTCTGAAGGAGATCAGCCCTGGGATTTCTTTGAAGGGAATGATGCTGAAGCTGAAACCCAGTACTTTGGCCACCTCATGCGAAGAGTTGACTCATTGGAAAAGACTCTGATGCTGGGAGGGATTGGGGGCAGGAGGAGAAGGGGACGACCAAGGATAAGATGGCTGGATGGCATCATGGACTCGATGGACATGAGTCTGAGTGAAATCCGGGAGATGGTGATGGACAGGGAGGCCTGGCGTGCTGTGATTCATGGGGTCGCAAAGAGTCAGACATGACTGAGCGACTGAACTGAACTGATACATAAAATAGGTAAGTAACAAGGATTAACTGTATAATGTAAGAAACTATACTGAGTATCTTATAAAAACCTATATTGGAATATAATCTGCAAAAACTGAATCACTGAAACTAAGACAATATTTTACCAGCTGAGCCACAAGGGAAGCCCTCACAAGGAGCATGGACATCATACCAAACCGGGGAAGCAGCCAGCACTACCTCAGTCCTTCCTATTCAACTCAATCTCCCTTGACTCTTGTGCCTATTACAAGCCTAGTTCATGTTCTTTTTCATAACTGTTATAAAAATATCCTAAACGGGTTCTCTATTTCCACTTTCTCTTGCTGGTAGGATGTATGTCACATTCCTGCTCAATTACTGCTATGATTTCCCATGGTCTTATGAACCTGCTTTGACTTACATCTAGTATTCCAGGTCCTTCATAATCTGAATCCAACTTCCTTCTACCTTATCCTTAACCTGCCCCTCTTCCTACCCTCTTCTCTAGTTCAACTGACCTCCCAGGTTACCCTTGTCTACTCCCAGAGCATTTCTACTAAAAGTATCTTCTCCAATCCCATTTCCCCATAATATCTCTTCCAGGAATCCTTCTTCCTCGACTCCCCTCCTCCAGGGGCAACTCATTCCTCTTCCAGACTCATGTAGCATTTTATCTGTAACTCTCTTTTGGCCTTTTTAGCAGTATAGTTACTTGTGCATTTATTCATTCAACATTCAAAAAGTATTATTTAGAATCTATGATGAGCTAAGCTAAATGCTAAGTGTACAGTGGTAGCCAAAACAGGGTGTGGGGCAATTTCACACCCTAGGGAACATTTGACAATATCTAAAGACAGCATATTGAAAAGCAGAGACATTACTTTGTCAACAAAGTTCCATCTAGTCAAAGCTATGGTTTTTCCAGTAGTCATGTATGGATGTGAGAGTTGGACTATAAAGAAAGCTGAATGCCAAAGAATTGGTGCTTTTGAACTGTAGTATTGGAGAAGACTCTTGAGAGTCTCTTGGACTACAAGGAGATCAAACCAGTCAATCTTAAAGGAACTCAACCCTGAATATTCATTGGAAGGACTGATGTTGAAGCTGAAACTCCAATAGTTTGGCTACCTGACGTGAAGAGCTGACTCATTTGAAAAGACCCTGATGCTGGGAATCATTGAGGGCAGGAGGAAAAGGGGACAACAGAGGATGAGATGATTGGAATGGCATCACTGACTCAATGGACATGGGTTTGGGTGGATTCCGGGAGTTGGTGATGGACAGGGAGGCCTGGCTTGCTGTAGTTCGTGGGAGAGTCAGACACGACTGAGTGACTGAACTGAACTGAAAGACATCTTCAGTTGTAATAATGTAGGAAAGAGGGTGCTACTGGCATCGAGTAGATAGAGGCTAAGGATGATGCTAGCCTGTACAGCACAGAATTGCTCCTGCAACAGAGAATTATCTGGCTCCAAATGTTTGAAAGTGATGAGGTTGAAAGATTATGCACAAAATACATGGGGTCTGGGTGTGGGGAATCTGTTTAGTTTGGCATCCTCCAAAACTCCCAACAAAGTGATTTGATAGATAGTAGCTCCTAATATTTAGGAATAAAAAATGGTACCCTTAGGATATAGAAGAGGAATAAGTTTTAATTAGGAAAAGCAATAAGAAATATTAGCTAATTTCAGTGGGGAAATCATAACCTAAACTTCTTTGGTAGAAGTATGGTAAATTAAGTTAGTATTTTATGTTCCATTGTTGTGTTTTCTTCATTATAATATTTATCATACAAATCTATCAACTTATATAACTCATTGGGAAAGCAAGGGATTAATTAGGCAATTTCAAGATGCATAAATACATTAATATTAACAAAATATATATGGTGATGGGGGAATACATTGAGACATAAATCAAAGATAATATAGCAGAATAAACTTACTTGTGGAAAACAGGCTTACAAGGCTTAGAAATTTTTTTCATATCTAATAATGTGACAGAGTCCTGGCACAATCCTCCTATTCATTATAGGGCTATTAATTTCATCCTATGTACCTTGTGTGAACTTGCTTTAGTGCATTTGTGAGTATAATGTGAAGGCTCAATAGAGGTCACTGCCATGGCAATGACCTGGGATATCCACAGCTTTTGAAATGGCCCCTGTGCATACAGCAAAGACAAACATCTGGCAACGGAAGGGGCTCAGGATGTACTAACAGGGGTCTGCACACAGACATGCATTTCAGGATCGGGTTAATTGGGAGTGCCAGCCAAGTCCAGACTCTCCCCCTGACTTAGACAGGGCATCTTCCTCCGCAGCTATCCAACGGATATTTTACTCAAAAGCATAAATCCTTAAAATTCCAGCCTTAGAAGTATACTGGGAGTTGATCTAACTGACCCTTTCATTTTACAGAAAGTAAAACTGAGGCAGAATTAATGATGTGAGTTGCCAAAGTCAGAGAGCTGACTAGCAGATGCCCTGATTAGGATGCCTTCTCACTCCACTAAAGTAAGTTACGTGTTAGTCACTCAGTTGTGTCTGACTTTGCAATCCTGTGTATTGTAGCCCAACAGGCTCCTCTGTTCATGGAATTCTCCAGGCAAGAACATTGGAGTGGGTTGCATTCTCTTCTCCAGGGGATGTTCCCACCCAGGGATTGAACCCAGGTTGCTTGCTTTGCAGGCAGATTCTTTACCATCTGAGCCACCTAAATCTCCCTGCATTTTCCTACCATCATAAATTTCTTCTGATTTTAAACACATCTCCTACTATTGAACAGAGAGTACATTTAATATACTAGTTGGTACTCACTTGTCTCTTTATTTCATGTATTATTTGGCTTCAAATGCATTTTATAGTTCAAAGAGGCTTTGTATATATACCTTTAAACATATATGGATAAATAAATATATTGATTTGTTCATTTGCTGATGTCTAATGATCAGTGTTTGTGTAGTAGCCATGGAAAGTATTCCAGGCATTTCAGAGGGGATTTAATGCAAGTTACAGAAGTGGTGGAAGGATTGGGGGGGAGGGGTGCAAAATATAAAAATTGTTCAATTTAAGTAAGTCCGTAGAGGAGTAAAGGAGAAATTATGTCTCCAGGGTTCATAGCTCACTGCCACTCTCAGAATCTGGCTGCTGAGTGAGAACCAGGGGAGGTCTGCTGCCCACTGACACTGCTGTCTCTGCTGCTGCTGCTGCCCAGAGCTGGAAAATGAAACACGTTCTCCCCTTCTTCCACCTGGCAGTCTCCCATCAGTTCCTCCCACCAGCAGAATCTAACAAGCCAGCTGGCTAAAAAGTCTGCAAAATGTAGTTTACAGGCTTCCCACCCCAAAAGTAGAGATGAGTGAAGAAGGATTGATTAGGACCTGAGCAACCACAAACAGCATCTGGCACAGCCCACTGAAAATCCTCTGTCTTGGGCAAGAGCAAGCTGCATGTGTATTTCAGTGTTCCCACTGTTGCTCCCATCATCTTTTATCCTTATTTTCTTTCCTTTTTCCCTTCTTCACAATTACATGCTAAGCAAGACACTTGGCATTGAGAATACAGAGTGAACAGACACATCGCTACTCCCATGAGGGTTAGATTCTGGTGGAGGGTAACACAAACACATGCTGAGCTCTGTCCTAATTCTTTCCTTTCCTGATTTTTGTTCATGCTTTCCCATTCCTAACTTTACCAGGATTGCGATCCCCTTATTTAAATGACATGCCAGTGCTGCTTAATATTTATGCTCTAGAATGCTGTTTTTACTTCTAATTTGAATGTAAATCACTTGTCTAATAGGATGCTATTCCAAGATTAAGAGAGGATATGGATTAATGAGTGTGTGTGATTTCCAAGAGCCTGTTTAAATTTCATAGTCATATCTTTTAGAGCTGAGCCTCAGATCCCTGTAAGACTTTCTGTATTTTCACTATAATCAATTTGAGAGGTATTAATAAGTAGAAAGCTTTGTCAAAACAAAAAAAAGAACTACAGATAATAGAATTTTCTCAAGGATCTTCCCTGAAAAATGCATAAAAACCAGTTTGTTCACAAATTCAAGTGAATGAATTGACAGTTAACCATGCATTGGTGCTGTGTACTGAGAATACAGAAGAAAATAAGAAAGAGCTGCTGTTCTCAAGGAACTTGTAGCCTAGTGGGGGTGGGGGGGGGCAGACAAGAGAATTAACAGTGACAGCCCAGGGTCAAAATGCCTAATTGTGGGGCAGGAACACAGAGAAGGGGTATCCATGTCAGCCTGAGGGTTCAGGGCAATTTCCAAGACAAGTGGGGTTTTAGATGAATTGGAAGACTGCAGACAAGTCAAATGAAGAAGGAAGAAGGAAGAGGAGATCTTCTGACATCCCCTCCCCTGAAACAAAGCACTGGAGGGTCACGAGACAAGAGTGAAGGAAGGTCCAGGAATGACTTCCATGAAGGATAAAATGAGATGACATGATGGTTGTTAGCAGGAGTTGGGTTATGGAAGGATTTAAATACTGTGCAAACGGCTTTAACCTGAAGAAAATGAGCCAGCCACCAGCTTTAGGAGAAAGAATAAGATCACCATTGAGGGTTTATCAGAAGGAATCAAGACGGAGACAGCAGGACCATTGGAAGACATTATGGTACCCGCGTAAGAAACGGCAATGCTCCTCTATGCAGTTCGAGGGAAAATGAAGAGAAAGGGCAGGGACAAGAAATATACAGGCTAGCAAGGCAATACAATATAATATATAGAGAAGGGCTGTGAGGGCAGAAGAAAGATCTAGAATGATTCTCTGGGTGCTGACTTTTATGACCAACAGGCCAGTGGTCCATTGACCAAGCTAGGGAAGTACAGGAACAGGACAAGCTCAGGAGCAGGTATTCAGGTTGTGGCAGAGGGTCAGGAGAGAAGACATTTAACATGCAAAATTTTAAATACCGAAGGAACATCCTAGTGCTTGGTGGAAAATAAGGATATAGAGCTCAGTAGACAGACCTGGGTTATCTACATGGCTTGAGGAGCTGTCTGCTTGACAGTGAAGCCAGAGATGGGCAAGACATCATACAGGGAGAAGAGGGAGTCCAAGGATAAATCACTTGAGAACTTCCACATTTAAAGGACATCCAGAGTAAAAGAAATGCACAAGGAAACTAGGAGAGAATGGTTAGAACTGTAGGAGAAATAGTCTGTGTATTCTACTTCATCTCATGAACCTGCACCTTCAGGTTGCTTTTGTTGGAAATTAGGAGACCATCCTTTCACTTCCAATTCTTCCTTGAGTTCCACTAATGGTACCTTCAATATATACTACAAATCTATGCGCCACTGGTAGCAGCTGGTTCCTAGCTCAAGTCAGCTGCACTCTACTGTCTATAGAATCACTTCCCACTCCTCCCTAACTCCCTCTTGCCTCGCTATAATCCAGAGAACCTGCCTGTTTTGTTCATACAGCACAACATCACTTCCTGAATGAATAAATGATCAAGTGAATGAATGCAGCCCTGCCTAATGGTACAAAGAAATCAAGAAAACTATTCTTTGCATTAGGCGTTCTGGAAGACTCTGGTGATAGCTGTTCTCCTGAAGGAGTGGAGGGCCCTGAGGTTGTCTTGAATTCCCTGTGATGTTCAGTTCAGTTCAATTCAGTCGCTCAGTCATGTCCAACTCTTTGCGACCCCATGAATCGCAGCACGCCAGGCCTCCCTGTCCATCACCAACTCCCAGAGTTCACTCAGATTCACATCCATCAAGTCAGTGATGCCATCCAGCCATCTTATCCTCTGTCGTCCCCTTTTCCTCCTGCCCCCAATCCCTCCCAGCATCAGAGTCTTTTCCAGTGAGTCAACTCTTCACATGAGGTGGCCAAAATACTGGAGTTTCAGCTTTAGCATCATTCCTTCCAAAGAAATCCCAGGGCTGATCTCCTTCAGAATGAACTGGTTGGATCTCCTTGCAGTCCAAGGGACTCTCAAGAGTCTTCTCCAACACCACAGTTCAAAAGCATCAATTCTTCAGCACTCAGCCTTCTTCACAGTCCAACTCTCACATCCATACATGACTACTGGAAAAACCATAGCCTTGACTAGATGGACCTTTGTTGGCAAAGTAATGTCTCTGCTTTTCAACATGCTATCTAGGTTGGTCATAACTTCTCTTCCAAGGAGTAAACGTCTTTTAATTTCATGGCTGCAGTCACCATCTGTAGTGATTTTGGAGCCCCAAAAATACAGTTTTAGGGACCCTGATTATTCTCTGTGGTCAGGGATCACTCTCCTGTCATTAGGCAAAAGAGCTGAAATTAAATTATTTCTTAAGATTTAAGAATAAAAATTTAAGCATTTATACTCCACTTCCCATTGGGGATGGGGAATTTTTGCTAGCTGGACAAAAATGCCTATTATTCCCACTGCCCTTTTATGCTTTTAAGAAAATCACAGTATTAACAGTCCAAACTTTGAATCTTCCTTATGATTCTCCTTCAACTCCCTCCAAAGCAGATATGCCAGAAGTTTCAATGATCTTAATGAGACCCAGGACCAAATCCCCAGGGCCCCTAATATTCTATTTCCCTGTCACATCTTATGAACTTTCAGGAAGTCAGGTAAGGAATTCTGTGCCTTCCACATTCGACTAAACTGAGGAGCAGTAGCCTTCACAATGGAAAATTTGTCTCACTTGGTAAATGCCTGCCAGATCATTACTGCACCTTTTTGCAACCTTTATGAGGTGTGGAGAGAGTGTTTTTAAGAGGAGAAAAAAAATCTAACAGGATTTCTCATGAGCCAATTGCCAGAGTTGGCAGAGAAAGAGTAAAACTGAGTTGATGGGGTGGGGAGGTAGTGCTTTGGTGTAAAATTTGGGTCTCATTAGAGCTTGGCATCACGGAGCTAGTGGAAGTCAGGGAGGATCCCTTGGATTGCAGGTCCCGGGAACATCTCCAGAAGAAGACAGGTAGACAAATGCGGGCCTTGGGGCTGGAGCAGCATGCCCAGTCAAGAACTGCAACCTGATGGTTTATTGCTTTGCTGCTGTTTCTCATTATGGATGTCCCCTGAATGCTCTAGTACTGGGCACCATTTTTCAGACAGAAATTTAGTAACTCAATTGGCATCCACCTGGGCCCTGTGGCAAGTGGGAATAAAGCTTGTTTTCCCTTAAAGTGACAACGTGCTGATAAATAGGTCTTCTCTCTCTCCCTCTGTTGTCATATTCACCCTCTGGCCCTGCCGGATATGAAAACCCCTTCCAGTAGCACCTTGCTAGAAGGAGGCAAGTATTAAATCTGTTCTCCCAAACTGAGCTTGAAGCAGTGTGTAGGCCCTGAGCTGGATTTGGAGCCTGGTGACTGTTGATGATACCAGGTTTTCTTCAAGGTCCTTCCACCCAAGCAGAAAATGCCAAGATTTTCAGGAGAGAATTTAACCCTCCCTCCCAGCTGCCTTGCAAAGTAGGCAATTAGTCTCAGGGACTGTCAAGGCCAGAACAGCTGCTGGGGAAACCTGATGCAGAGAGCTGTCCAGAGAGGGGCACGGCAGGCATGGAGGACATCCTCCAGCTGAATTTAGCAAAGAAAGGGGGTCACAGGAGGACATCTAATTCTCTAAATGGGATATAGACAGCAACTAGTCTCCCCAAGACCTTGAATTTGCTCCCAGACTGACTGTTAAGGGCCACAGAGATTCAGGGATCAGAAGGAGAACCCCAGAGACCTGGGAAGGTACCTTGAAAGTAGCCCTGTTAGGGACTTCCCTGGTGGTCCAGTGGCTAAGACTCCAAGGCCCCAGTGCAGGGGGCCTAGGTTTGATCCTTGGTCAAGAAACTAGATCCCACATGCCCCAGTTAGGGTTCACATTCTGAAACTAAATATTCCGCATGCTGCAACCAAGACCTGGTGCGGCCAAATAAATTTAAAAATAAAGAGAAGTAGCTCCATTAAGAACCCGCAGGAGGAAAAGGGTGCTTACTGCCCGTCCTTAATATCCCTGTGACCCAGGATTCCTAGACCTTAGTTATCTGGGCTTCAAAGCTGGGCCATTTTAGTGGTACCAACAAACCAGTCAACAAACCAAGAAGGTACCTGTCTGGAGCACCTCCACTCAGAGTTAGGAAACCTTGATTTCTGTCTCCCGCCAAGTCCCTCCAGCTCTTAGGTCTCAAGACTCAGTCAGGGAGAGGGTGTTCTCTGCTCGTTAACAAATCAGAGGCCCTTCTCAAGGTGTGCTCTGTGATCTAACTCTGCCCCTGCAGCAGAAGCATTTGAGGAGCTCTTAAAGAAAAAAACTTTCAAACCCCAGCTCTAGAACCACTAGAGGTAGCACCCAGGAATTGTAAATCACCTCAAAAAGAGGCTTAGATGATGCTGATGCAGCGATCCACAGGCTGGCTTTGAAAACACAATCCTGTAAAATGAAAAATTCCAGACCTGAAATCAAATTCCTCCTCTGCCACCAACCAATAAGCTATTTAAAAATCTCCAGGCCTTGATTTACTCATCTCTATGTTACAGCTAATCTATTGATATTTTTTAAGCAGTAGCTTTTATTTGTATTTTCCTGCAGTTTTCTGAGGTCTTCCCTGGTGGCTCAGAGAGTAAAGAATCTGCCTGCCATGTGGGAGACCCAGATTTGATCCCTAGTTCAGGAAGATCTCATGGAGAAGGGAATGGCAATGCACTCCAGTATTCTTGCCTGGAGAATTCCATGGACAGAGTAGTCTGGCGGGCTACAGTCCATGGGGTTGCAAAACAGTCTTAGCATTCATGCATGCTATCTTTCTTCTAAGGCAGCAATTCACAAGAGAGTCAGTGTCCCAGAGAAGAGGGTGGAGCCAATGGGAGCCACTCCCCTTTTAATGGGGAGCCAGGGCTGGGGATTGGGATCTTCAGAAAATTCCAGAAACTCCTCACTTTCCAAGGAACTGCCATCTGGAGAACTGTAGAGTTATCAGTGTTGTCTGCCACACTTTCCCACCTCCCTCTTTGCTCACTGTACAGAGAAAGGCAGACAAGTCAAATAAAGGAAACAGCCTCAAGGCTTACTGAGATGCATTTTCCTACAGTGAAGAACCTCTAGCAACAAATAAAAGGACACAGCAGTATTAGTATCTACAAAGCCCACTTGAATTACCTTAATAACTCTCCCATCCATTGCATTAAGAGATACATTTCTAGCACAATTATTCTTATGTTTAATAATTAACCATTAAACTATGTAATGGAGAAGGAAATGGAAACCCACTCCAGTATTCTTGCCTGGAGAATTCCATGGGCAGAGGAGCCTGACGGGCTACAGTTCATGGGGCAGCAAAGAATCAGACATGACTGAAAGACTAACACCAAACTATGTAATATGTATATGTGTGTGTGTGTGTGTGTGTAGTCTTGATCAATTGTGTACTAATAATAATTCCACTGAGAACTTAACCCATAATAAATTTTCTTATAGAGTCCTGTGGTAACCCCCCCAAAATAAGCAATTTAAAAATTTCAATGTATATACATATTTTTGTTGAAGAGCAAATGATAAGGTGATTAATAAAAAAACTTTCAAGCATAAATATATATCACATTAGGATAAAGTTATGCAAGAGAAGTGAAATGGAAATACAATTTCCAAGGAGGAAAAGGAACACTGTAAAATTTCCAACTTAAAAAAATAGCTTGTTCATGTGTTTTTTGAACCATGGGTATTAAATCACTATGATATTTTGATTCCACTGGGTAAATTTACAGGAGTGCTATAACAGCTTTATTCTAAAATGTCAATATTTACAATATGCCAGAAATTGCATCCTTTTGCAACTCTTTCATTTAGATGAAAAACATCTGATACCAACCTAAAAAGGAGGTCACTGTTTCCCAGAAGTTTTTGAAAGGACACACAAAAAAGGAATAGGAAGACCACAGGGCTGTATCACAGGGCTGTACTACATGCCAGGGTGGGACAGGACACACAGGTGGCTGAGAAGCAGAGGAAGCCATGGCTGTCTGGAGCCCAAGGATCAGGATAAGAGAGGCGGGGAGAGCAACGAGTCAGTGCAGTCTCCTCCATGGAAGGCAGCCTGAGGTTGCTCTCCGGGCCCCCCATGGCCCATGTATGGCATTCAGGAAATTTCCATGAGCCTCAGCACAGACAGGTGATCACCTCCTACAGACTTCACGATGCTACAGATGATCAGACCTCAGCCATCTGAGACTCATATGACTCTGGAAGACCAGATAGGCCCCACTGACCCTATCTGGTCAGCCAGCCCAGCAGTAAAGCAACAGTGTCCGGAAGCCCCATCCCCTGACTGTGGAATCCTAGTGAGTCCTGCCAATACCCAGGACCGTCTTTGGGGAATGCGGTTCGTGACAAATGCAGCGAGAGCACATGTTCACTGAGGGAGAATGAGCCATCCAAAAGAGACTGATTAGAACAGCCCTCAGAGGGAATTCAACTTAGAAAACCCCGACTATTGAAACAGGAGAGAGGCTATAAACCAGAAGGGACTGAGCTGTTATTAATTGGTAAGACTCCGTTTCGTGCTACCTAGCAGGCTGGGGATGCATTAGGAAGCTCAAGTCAGCTGGAGAAAAGGGGTTACATTGCCTTTGTGAACTGAGTGTCTTCTGAGCAGATACGCCATCCTCCTACACCTGCAAGTGAAGTCAGCAATACTTCCCTTGCAAGGGTTCCTGTAAGAATCAGAAGGAATGTCTATAAAGCCAGCCAGCACACACACGTGGGCTTCGTGAAAGGCAAGTGTGACTGTTAATGTAAAATCCGTCAGCCTCTGCTGCCTGTGAGGTGACGAGAAGATGACTGCACTGGAGTCCTGGGGTAGCACCAAGCTGTGCCCACCTTCGTGTGGCAGCATCATTCTCTGGGCACTGAAGCTCTCTTCTAACAGAGGTAGGAGGATACCTCCCCTGTCACGTTTTGCACTTTACCTTTGGGTACCAGAAGTGACGCTCTGAGCTGTAATATTAATACTATACAGAGCCAGACAGAAGCCAGTTCTGAGGAAAAGCCCTCATACTCTTCTCAGAATCTGTTCTCTGATAACTCGGGCATTGTTAATAATAGGCCTGACCCTTCCCCCATGGCTCAGTGGGTAAATGATCCACCTGTGATGCAGGAGACGCAGGAGGTGCAGGTTCGATCCCTGGGTCAGGACAATCCTCTGGAGAAGGAGATGGCAACCCACTGCAGTATTCTTGCCTGAGGCTCCCATGGACAGAGGAGCCTGGCGGGCTACAGTCCATGGGGTCGCAGAGTCAGACACGACCGAAAGACTGAACACACAGACCCTCCCTTAGAACAGGTTTGTTCCCAGGGAGCATTCTGTTCTTGCAAGAAGATCCTCAGTGAGCCCAGCCTGGGAGTCCTCGATAAAGCTGGATCCCAGAGGGTGCAGGACACCCAGCCCCAGAAGCAGATCAACCATCAAACTCCTGAAATATAAGCTTCTGCCCTGCTTCCCAGACCTTGGGGCTAATTTCCTGTTCTTCCTCTCACTCAGGGCTACCCACTGTGTGAATAGCTCTGGTCGCACAAAACCTGGCTCTGTCCCACCCAGACCTTATTCTTACCCTCTTTTGGTGACTGGAAGAAAGAACTGGGCCTCCCATGCTGCTATTGTGAGAAAGCCCTAACTGTGCCAGTGATAAAAGTACCTCCACAGATAAAAAAAAAACTTTCATGTTGGGTTTTCTCACCAAGTTCTCTCAGATAATGAATTCATTGATCAGATGTTAATTAAGCACTCACCAAGTGCAGGCCCAGGCCAGGTGCTCCCAGCCCATGCCAGGAAGATCCCTACAGCCAAGTGGGCGCATGTGGCTTTGACACTGAAGAATGAAATCTACCTGCTTATTTCCTAAGCAGTCTCTGCAAACTCCTTCCCATGGAGCTGATGATCAGCATAGAGACACCAGCATGTGCCACCCTGTGTCAACTCCCCAGGGTCCATCAACTAAATGGTTAACACAGCAGGGGATGAGAGCAATACTGGTCGTTAATATTTTCATATTATCCCTCCTTCCAACTACTATTTTGCAAGCTCTTCAGTTCTGCTGGTCTTCTTTAGGTACCAATAAACAAACCTAGGAAGAGTGATCACTATTCTCATCATCTATGCAGAAAGTCCAGGTGAGTCTGGATGGCCTTTGGAATGTTCTCCATCATGCATGTAGCCATGTATAGGGAGATCTTGCTTGAAGAAAAGTCTAACTCTAAAACGTAGGTCTAAACAAAAGGCCAACTAGGAATTCTAATCCCCTTTATAGGATTGATGAAAGATAGGATTCGTTTGAACAATAGCTTTCCCCTAATGCATTTAAAATATGTTCCACCCGAAATTAACACAATATTGTAAATCAACTATATCTCAATAAAAATCATGTTCCATTTATAATAATTAATTTATACACAATTGCCCAGGAACATGTCCATTGGGGAAATTGAATTCAAGAGTTCCTTCTTTCATTCAACAAAATGTTATGAAGTATCCACTATGTGCCAGGCACGGCTGATACCAGGGAAACAGTAGTGAATGAAACAGACAGTAGTTATGTTCATGGAGCTGACACTCTGGAGGGAGTAGACAAACAACACACACATATGCAATATATCAGGATGGGATAAGTGCTATATGTAAAATAAAGCAGAGTAAAGGGGCTATCAGAGTACCTGGGTCAGGAATGGGGTGCTATCTTTATGGGGAAGTCCACTCTGCTTGGTAATGTTTGAGCTGAGAAGATGTAGGGAGAGGAAAGAAAAGAAACACACCTTGAAATCAGAGCATGCTTGATGTGTCTGAGGAAGAGCAAAGGAGTGTTGTTGGGTCCTGGCTGGGGTCGAGCCCAAAATGGAAAGTGTGGAAGAGTATGAGGTTGGAGAATGAGCCAGGATTTATGTCTGAACTGCCCAAAGCAGACATTTTTTCTGAAACAGTTCTCAATATGCCCAGCATATAGTCAGGACCCAGAAGCTCCTTGACTCCTCAAGAAAATTCAATCATAAAATGCTAAACCAAATTTAGGAACTCTAAACACATTTTAGATTAAAAAACAATTTCCTTCCAATATCCTGTAACTTTAGGATATAAGCTGGCAAGCCATATAGGGTCTACGAGGATTCCTTCTCACTCAATAAATGTGCTGTTGGCTACCCAGGCCTAGAGAGGAAAGAATGGTATTTTCACATATTTAATTCCACCCTGTTTTTGATTAGGTCTTTGTGTTATACCACCAGCTCCGGGAAGGCTTTCTGATACACCAGCTGCTGACAGCTTGGTATGCAATTTTCATTGGAAAGATTATGCTCTGACACTGACCTCCAAAGTCCCAATGATAACCATGAATGAGCTAAGATATACACTCCAGTGTCACTCTTGACCCAAGAGCTCTGCTCTTCATGTCCTCACCTCTTCCTCTGATGATTTAGTTTTTATCCTACACTTTGTCAAAGTATGGCAAAACCAATACAGTATTATAAAGTAAAAAAATAAACAAACAAAAAAATTAAAATAATATCGACAACTTTCATGAGTTATTTTCCCCCCCCTTTGTATCTCTAAGGAGTCCCTAGTGCATGGGAAGGGCCAGGGTCCCCATAGACTCTCGGAGTGTCTGCGATAACAATGTCAAAGAAGGAGGATCATTTCTTTATGCAGTGAAATTGCAGTCACCTAGCATGCTTGACTGTAGGAAGTTGTCAGGTAGCATCTCAGTGAGAGAATGCTGTTTCTAGAAACTGCTCAACTAGGCAATCCATCTCTCAAAAGGATGCTGGCTTCTTAATCAAGCAGAATAATAACACGGAGGAAATTTAGTAAATGATGATCCAACTCCCCAAAACTACTAGAATTTGTTTTGTTCTTAGATTTAGATTAGCTTCAATAAAAACAAAACATTTCTCAATATAGAAATACATTGATTCAATTCAGAAAAGCATGAAGGAGAAAGTGAAAAAAAGTTACCTGGTATCACAACCCATGTTAACATTTTGGTAAACCCCTTTTCAGACATTTTTATGCATGAGTACACACACATAATTTTACATAAATAGAATTAAAGCACACTTAAAATTTTGTGATTTGCATTTTTTTCACTCTCATGTATCATGGACAGCTTTCTAAGTTATTAAATATAGACTTAAATCATTATTTGAACTAGATGCATAAAATTCCATCATATTAATACAAATTGTGAGAGTCAAAAATCATTTAACCATACTCATACATACAAAGAAATAAAACTTCTTTATGGGTCATAAGTGGAACCTTTCACCAGCTAGTGGAGAAAAAATAATTTAGTCCAATTCTACACTCTTGGTGTAATTCTACAATGTGAACAGTCCTCAAAGGATAATATTTTTCTAGGCAAAACACTCTGTTGTTGTTGTTCAGTCACTCAGTCATGTCTGGCTCTTTGCGATCTCATGGGCTACAGCACAGCAGGCTTCCCTATCCTTCACCATCTCCCAGAGCTTGCCCAAACTCATGTCCATTGAGTTGGTGATGCCATCCAACTATCTCATTCTCTGTCGTCCCCTTCTTCTCCTGCTTTCAATCTTTCATAGCCTCAGTGTCTTTTCTAATGAATCGGCTCTTAGCATCAGGTGGCCAAAGTATTGGAGCTTCAGCTTCAGCATCAGTCCTTCAATGAATATTAAGGGTTGATTTCCTTTAAGATTGACTGGTTTGCTCTCCTTGCAGTCAAAGGGACTCTCAAAAGTCTTCTCCAACACCACAGCTCAAAAGCATCAATTCTTTGGTGCTCAGTTTTCTTTATAGTCCAACTCTCACATCCATACATGACTACTGGAAAAACCATAGCTTTGACTAGATAGACCTTTGTCAGCAAAGTAATGTCTCTGCTTTTTAATATGCTATCTAGGTTTGTCATAGCTTTTCTTCCAAAGAGCAATTTCATGGCTGCAGTCACCAATTGCAGTGATTTTGGAGCCCAATAAAATAAAGTCTATCACTATTTCCATTGTTTCCCCATCTATTTGCTATGAAGTGATGGGACTGGATGCCATGAGTTTTAAGCCAGCTTTTTCACTTTCTCACTTTCATCAAGAGGTTGTTTAGTTCCTCTTGGCTTTCTGCCATGAAGGTAGTATCATCTGCATATCTGAGGTTATTGATGTTTCTCCCAGCAGTCTTGATTCCAGCTTGTGCTTCATCCAGCCTGGCATTTCACATGATGTATTCTGCATGTAAGTTAAATAAGCAGGGTGACAATATACAGCCTTGATACATTCGTTTCCTAATTTTGAATCAGTGTGTTTTTCCATGTCCAGTTCTAACTGTAGTTTCTTGACCTGCATACAGATTTCTCAGGAGGCAGGTAAGGTGGTCTGGTATTCCCATCTCTTGAAGAATTTTCCATAGTTTGTTGTGATCCACACAGTCTCAGGCTTTTAGTGTCATCAATGAAGCAGAAGTAGATTTTTTCTGGAATTCTCTTGCTTTTTCTATGATCCAACAGATGTTGGCAGTTTGATCTCTGGTTCCTCTGCCTTTTCACTTAATCTCTCCTATTCATAGCTCTCTCATACCTTCTCACTAATAGAAGTGTCCAGCTGTATGACTGGAAAGGACAGAGGTTATGTGACATTATAGTGACAAGAAGGATTTTCAGGTGCCCCTCCCTTGCTGATCTGCTGGATCCTAACTGGGACTTCAGTGATGTGGCAGGTACTGCCTGCCCTCTGAACAGAGGCTCTGGAAGTACAACTGGCTATCTTGGTCTTTTTGTTCAGGTAATGAGCAAACTTCACCCATGAGAGCAACCACTGTATACCACCATGGTGGCCATCCCAGAAAGGTGTGGGGCTCCCATGCAACTCAACCAGTGTAGGGCTGCCCAAGTTAACACACATAAAAGGAGGCTATATGTTGACATCTTCAATTGCACCCTTGGGTATATACTATTAAAGACAGATATTTGCAAGCCTAGAGTGGCTGTCTGATTATCCCATCTGGAGACAAGCCTGCTATAGTCTCAGCCAATTGACCCTGATCTCAGAAGTCCCACCTCTGGCAGCCTCTTCCACCTGCCCCAGTCCCTGCTCTTTCTATAGGGTTTTTAGCACCCCTATAGCTCTTCAGGTTGCAGTGACTAGTACTTCCTTGGCCCAGAATGCTCCTGATAGCAGTGCCTGTGATCAGTAAAACACCATCCAGCTGGGTTTATAATTCTCTCAGGGGATCCAGATGTCCTATCTCCTGCCTCCCCATCCTCTGTGGCGTCCAGAGTCCCCCATCTTTGGTGTCTTCCTCTCTACTCTGTGATCCCAGAATTTAGAGCTCTCAGTGTACTCTAGCCTCCCACATCAAAGCATCAAGCACATTCCTCTTCACGTCTTCCAGCTCCATGAAGGTGGAGACCACATCTGCTCTGTTCACTCTGGAGTTCACACTGAGTTCCTAGACAGGGCATTGTAGATGCTCAAGGCATATTGAGGGATGAACAAACAAAAGAATGGATGAATGCATACATACATAAATGAGGTTCTACGCCAATGCAGCCCTGAGAGGGGCATTTGCTGCCCAGCCCTTGACTTTGGTAATCCTGGGGATGCTGGTGCTATCTTCGGGGTCTGTTAGAATTCAGATAGGATCCTTGGATAGGATCTTGTTTCTACTCTGATGGTGACTTCACTGTGTCTGGATGCCAGATTAGATTCTAATAGCAGGAGACACGAGGGAGGTTGGGCATTCAAAAACACTGTTTCCTGACATCTGGACAGAGAGAGAGAGAGCTAAGTGCTACCAGGAGATGAGCCATACCCCATCTTCACCTTGCTTTGTATTGCACTGTCTTACACTTATTAAGAGGTGAGAATTTCCCCATCATGATTTAACAAACAACTCTAATAAGTACATTTTATGGTCCAGGTCATATCCTTTCAAGAGCCTCATTATTTTAAATCAGTTTTATAGCAATAAGAGAATAAAATGTACCATAAATTATTTTTCACTAAACGTCAATTAGTGGTTCTCTTTAAGCACTGCTTCTAAATCCAAAGGAAGAAAGTTATTTGTGCTAAATATGTTGCTATGATAGAATGTGTCAAAAATGTAAGTTCATGTTAATTTTAATCCGAGAGAAACCATAAAAGTCTTTTATTTTCATTAAAAAAAAAATGCTGCTTTTTTATTGCCAACATCTGAAAAAAATGCCTGTGGATTTTTGCTGCCATTGTTTATTTATTTATTGTTTATTCATTTATAAAATTTTTGTTGCTATTGTTTTTGCCAACATCTGAAAAAAAGTGCTTATGGAAAAAAATGCTTGTGGATTTCTGTTGCCATTGTTTATTTATTTAAAACTAAGTTTCCCTTATTTTAAAAAAGTTACAGATTTTTTTTTACTGTAATTGGCTCTGGCCAGCCATAAATTCAGGGAGGAAACTAGGCTTTTTCTTATACTATGAGTAAGTTACCTAGACAAGTGTTCTAATGCTCTTGTTTTTATGCCAACCGCCTCTGTTCAGGATGTATTTATTGAAAACTTCCTCCAACTACTTCAGAGGTATACTTTTAAAGCAAAAGTATGATTTATTTCTAGCTTTTTGCTAGAGTGAAATACTCCACTTTTTCTTGGATGGAGGTGGGGAGATGCCATCCTGCTATGCTGTGGACTCTGACTCAGGACAAAATCGGATCCACACCATTGTGTCTCACAGCCCTCATTCATCCGAGCAGTTTTCATCCAGTATGGCTGGTCTGCTCCCCATGGGGTCAGCTGGCACTATCTCATGGCCACCTTTAAAGCAGGCTCCGTCAGGAATTCTGTGCTTGGTTAACCTCTCTTCCCCTTGGATTGCCCACCAGTCTTGCTCTAATAGAACATCATCCAAGAGATCTACTCTCCAGCATAGTGCTCACAGCCAACAGTACCTAAAATTTTCCAAGAGGATGCATCTTCAGTGCTCTTACCACACACAAGTACACACAAAATAATAATATTAATAACAATAATAATAAAGGAGGCAAAAGAAAAGCAGCCCCTTCCAGAAGGTGATAAATATGTCTGTGGCTTTGAAAGTGATTTATCCTCAAACTTATCAAGCTGTATACAATAACTATGTACATTTTTTTACAAGTCAATCATACCTCAATAAAGTGGTTTTTAAAAAATAAACATTTTTTTAATTAGGAAAAAAACCTTGGGTCATATCTCCCTTTCAGCTAATGACCCAGTATGGCTGGCTGCTAAAATCACATTATTTTTTTTTTCTCCAAGATCTCCTCTCCTGATCGCAGGCTGGGTGAGACTCAGCCTTCTGTTCACCCAGGAATAAAAGGTAATCATCAAGAGGCATCGTGCTATAAAATTCTATTTTCAGGTTTATAAACTCAAGTTATAAAAAACAGGAACATCCAAAATTAATGGGGATAAAGCAGTACTTTGAAAAGGCATTAGTAAAAGCAGAGCTGGTAACCAGTTTCAGTCTGGTTAAAATCAATATTTTCTTCTTTAACAACAAAAGCAAAGAAAGAATGGCATCAGGAAGCCAGGAAGGATCCCGATCTTGGAGTTAATGAGTTTCCCTACGCAAGTCCCATGTGTTCAGGCATGTTGATAGCATCACAGGCGTTATTTCAGGACAGCCAGGATGGAATCACAGAGCTATGCAGCATGTGTTTTGTAAGTTCAAATTTCAGTGAAGATTTCTACATTTACCCAAAACCCTTTGGAATGATTATGTAAGGATGTAAGCACAATTTTCTACTTCTACCTTGTTGGTATTGCGGTTTCGGTGTATCTCAAAATTTTTGTAACAGCAGTTTGAGATAGTGTGATTTGATTGAGTGAAATTTTCCAGGGTGAGTGCATGTAATTCATGTTTTTAAATACATGTTATAAAGTGTACGTTGCCTATTAGCTTTCTAGCAATCTCCTAACTCTTTAATTTTCATCCCTTTAATTTGTATTAAATGATTTTCTTTTTTCAGCATTATCTTCTTTATTCCTAACTTCAAGGAAATAATTATTTAAATGACCTTTCTACTAAACTTTGAAAATATTTTCCCTATCAGCCCCCATCTTTTTTAGTTATATTTTCTGCAACAGTTCTCAGTACTGTTGTCCAGAGACATAACAGTTAGCACTTACTGGCTGCTTACTATGTGCCAGGCACTGCATTATCTCATTTAATTTACTGAAAGCACAGTTGTAAATTCTCCTGTTGCTTTTGCTTAGGAGAATTTGCTAAAGCCCCATTTATTAGTGTGAGAATTAGTAGCAGTTTGCTGCTTGGAGTAGGCTAAAAACACATTCCACTCTGTATTCAAGCCAGGGGACTGAACTGGCTGCCGGGTCCAGCTGGCCATGGGAAATGTCTGGATGATTTCATTTAACGCCTTTAGAAATATTTCTCACCGGGCTAATTCAAGGAAAATGGCTTGTCATGGATGATATCTGACTATAATAAGCAGCTAAAGTGCTTTCCCAATAAATATTGTAAAATGAAACAGGTGTAAAGCCACAGTTGGAAAATCAGCAGCCGAAGAGTGCTGCAAGGATTACGGGCCACCTTTCCAGTAGAAGGCTGATGCCTGGGAGGTAGCAAGGACCTGTGTTAGCAGGGCATTTCCCCCACCTCCAGTGCTCTCTAGAAATTCATCATTTATTCAAGCATTCATTTAATAAATATTGATACACTACACAGAGGCACTTTTCTGGGTCTTAGCAGGACACGAAGATTAACGCTCTTCAGCCTTAAGGAGTTGCAGGCTAGTGGGATTTAGAGGATCTGGTAGGAGCTCTGGGAAGCACTGCCAACCCACATATGTGCAGAACGCTCCCTGCTGTGTGTAGAGAAAACCCAGGTCCCTGAGTTGAAGGAGGTACCATGGGGCAATGAGTCTGGATTGGGTAGAGAGAAAAGACCTGCAGAAGAATCTGAAAAAGAGCAAGGTGGTGGGTGCTGGGGGCAGGAAACAGCTCCTCTCTCCCCTGGAGGAATACCAGGGTTAGAGACCTTCGAGGTGAGAGCTGATCCCAGGCCTGTGGCCTGTGAGGCCCTCTTTCTGTGCAGAGGGGGTGGAGCAGAGCGGGTGGCAGGCAGCGGAGGAGACCCAAGGGCATACCTTGCAAGTCGCTCAACTGGCTTCTGTTTGCCTACCAGCCCTGAGACAGGAGTGAGCAACACCCTCAGCATCCAATGCAGAGTAGAGGGGCCCGAAGTTAGTGTATTCAGCAGAACTCCAGGGAGGTGGGAGCTGTGGGGTGGAACTGAGGCACCTTACACGACACAAAGAAAGGAGAGCCAAGGTTGTGAGGAAGTCAATGGCTCTTAAGGGAAAGAATGGGCCCTGAGATTCTCCTGACTCTAATACGTGCATCATGATGGTGATGATGACGAGGTACTGAATGTTTGCTGCTGCTGCTGCTGCTAAGTCTCTTCAGTCATGTCCAACTCTGTGCGACCCCAGAGACGGCAGCCCACCAGGCTCCCCCGTCCCTGGGATTCTCCAGGCAAGAACACTGGAGTGGGCTGCCATTTCCTTCTCCAGTGCATGAAAGTGAAAAGTGAAAGTGAAGTCGCTCAGTCATGTCCAACTTAGCGACCCCATGGAGTGCAGCCTACCAGGCTCCTCCGTCCATGGGATTTTCCCAGGCAAGAGTACTGGAGTGGGCTGCCATTGCCTTCTCCACTGAATGTTTACTATGTACTAAACATTTTTCTAGGTGCTTTACTTAATCTTGATAACACTGTATCACTCACTTAATCTTGATAACAACTGTATGAAGTAAACATTATCTTTACCCTCATTTGACAAATGATAAACCTGAGTACAAGAGAGGAGACAGAACTTCCCCCAAGTTCCCACATCTAATACCCACAATAGCTGGATTTCGAACCCAGGCTGTCTGCCCTGGACTCACACTGTTAATTACTTAGCAATTTTGCCCCCTCAAAAAGGTAATGCCTCAGAGAAATGAAAATCCTTACACTCATGATGCCAGCTCAGCATCAGTCAACACAGGAATCAAAGATGTATCTCAAAGAGCATATAATCAGGATAGCTCAGCCATATCAGTGCAGGACATGGCTTTTGGGTTTATTTGCTTTATTCTATCTGACTTGGAATTTGAGCAGAAGTTCATGCTAATGGGGTAAAGATATTAGCAGGTCCTAAAAGCCAGTAGGATAGCTAACCACCCCTGTGATGCTCTATGTGAACGCTAAAAAACATTTTGTTACAATTAACACGTGGATCAAGACCGGACCACATTTAGACATGAGCTTCCAATGGCCAACATCTCTTAAAATTCTAATATATCATTGCCAAGGTTGGAATTACACCATGCATGCTTATTCATTCAGTTGTGTCTGACTCTTTGAGACCCCATAGACCGTAGCCCTCCAGGTTCCTCTGTCCATGGAATTTTCCAAGCAAAAATACTGGAGTGGGTTGTCATTTCTTATTCCAGGGGATCTTCCCAATCCAGGGATTGAACCCATGTCCCTTGCATCTCCTGCATTGGGAGGCGGATTCTTTACCACTGTGCCTTTTTCCAGTAATGCTGTTATATCTTGAATTGGAGTTTGAAAAAACAAGGAAAATATTACTTCTGGATTTCAGGCTTTGGGTGAGGGACAGAGGGAGGAGGAGACTGATGAAGGCATATTTTAAAAATAGTTATGTGCACATAAAAACCTGCACATGAAAGTTCATAATAGCTCTATTCTCAAGCAAAAGCTAGAGATGATTCAGTTGCCATACAATAAGTGAAGAGTATAAAATGGTACATCCATACAGGGACCACCACTCAGTAACAACACATGAACTATTGAAACATGCCCCCCCAAGTTGTATGTGCTAATCATTAAAGTCCATTTCTGTGGGGCTGACCACCTATTCTTTCTTTCATATACTCTTAAAAAACACTCAGAAAAAAGTGACAATCCCATAATAGTCTGAGAAACAGAGTGCCTGGGCAGTTTGTGTTCGACATGGCTGTCACCAGTATTATACTGAGTTATGTGTGAGCAGCAGTATGCTGGAGCCAGCTTGTACCTTTCATCTTGTCCCAACTCCATGCTCAGTGACATCATAATGATGCCTAAAATTTGCTATGGTGGAACCATTTACATCACACGTGAATGCTAAATCACTTCAATCATGTCCGACTCCTTGCGACCCCATGGACTATAGCCCACCAGGGTCCTCTGTCCACGGGATTTTTCAGGCAAGAATTCTGGAGGTGGGTTGCCATTCCCTTCAGCAGGGGATTGTCCCAACCCAGGGATCGAACCCACGTCTCTTACATCTCCTGCATTGGTGGATGGGTTCTTTACCACCAGGGCCACCTGGGAAACCTCTTTACATCACAGAAATCAGAGGTCACTTCCAATCCTGAGAGCTGGTTACTAAAGCTTTACCAGCACATCACTGTGGATGAGTCATATGAATAAATTATTTTAGAAAGTTCCAAAGGTGGGCAGTGGGGATAATCCAAGACAGAGAAATCTAACTCAGTTCATATTTGGTAGCAACATCACTGTACGATCCCTCATGTATCACCACTTGACAATCAGTTCTGAACCAGTCACATTTCTCAAACCAGAAATAAGACTTGAGTGGAAAAGCCTGAGAGATCTGAATAATGAAAATATTTCAACTTTAATAAATAAAGTTCTTTCACATTTCTCAGGGACCCGTGAAAAATAAACATTTTTGAAATGTTCCAAAAGTTTCTGAAAGCCTGGGAAAATATACTGTTATCCAACACAATGAGACAAGTTGCTGAAAGGGAAAACGCACAGGCAAGGCTGGCTTTGGCCACCTGCAGGTGCCATGTATCCATCTGGAGGAAGGTGATTCAGCATCTACAAAAATTATTGCCTGAGTGCCTTACAAACAATTTGTAATGATCAAAAACCTATATCTTCAAAAAAGCATTTGACAATATCCAACACTCTTCTGTGATAAGGAAAAAAATTCTCAGAAAGCTAGGAATAAAGGGGAACTTTCCTAACTCAATACAAAATTTCTAAGAACAAAAACAAACAATCAAAAATGAATGAAAAAAACCCTATACAACTAAAAAGTGAAAGTCGCTCAGTCGTCTTTGACTCTTTGCAACCCCATGGCCTATACAGTCCATGGAATTCTCTAGCCAGAATACTGGAGTGGGTAGCCTTTCCCTTCTCCAAAGGGATCTTCCCAACCCAAGGATTGAACTCAGGTCTCCCACATTGCAGGTGGATTCCTTATCAGCTGAGCCACAAGGGAAGCCCAAGAATACTGGAGTGGGTAGCCTATCCTTTCTCCGATGGTACTTCCCAACCCAGGAATCTGGGGTTTCCTGCATTGCAAGTGGACTCTTTACCAACTGAGCTATCAGGGAAGCCCCTATACAACTAACATCATACTTAATAAAGAAACACTGAATGCTTTCTCCTTAAGATTAGGGAAAGGGCTAAATTGTTTCTTTCTCTTACTTAACATAGAAAGTGAAAGTGTTAGTTGCTCAGTCATGTCCAACTCTTTGCCACGCCGTGGACTGTAGCCCACCAGGCTCCTCTGCCCATGGGATTTTTCAGGCAAGAATACTGGATTGGGTTGCCATTCCGTTCTCCAGGGGATCTTCCCAACCCAGATTTCGAATCTGGATCTCGTGCATTGCAGGCAGTTTCTTTACTGCCTGTGCCATCAGGGAAGCCCCTATTCAACATAAGACTCTCACAATTCATTCAACATAGTATTGGAAGTTCCATGTTGTAATAGGGCAAGGAAAAGAAATAAAAGGCATTAAGATTGGAAATAAGGAAATTTAAATGTCCCTATTTTCAGATAACATTAGTGTCTTTGTAAAAAAGCCCAAGGAATATACAAAAACAAAGCAAAAAACAAAGTCCTTTCTAGAATAAGTGAGTTCAGTAGGGTTGTAGAATATAAGATTGATATTTTAAAAGTTAATCACATTTCTATGTATCAATACTAATATGTGGAGAATAAAATTAAAAACACAATACCATTCACAACAAAGAAAATGAATACCTGGATATAAACTAACAAAACATGTACAGAATCTTCATGCTGAAATTTATAAAACACTGAAGAAAGAACTCAAAAACCTAAATAATTGAGGGATATATGGTATTTGTGGATTGAAAGACTCAACATAGATGTAATTTATCCCTAAATCAATACACAGCTTTAATGCAATCGCTATTGAAGTCCCCAGCAAGAGTTTTTGTAGATTCAAACAGCATTATTCTAAAATTTGTACGAAAAGGCAAAGTAACTAGAATAGCTAAAAACCAATTTTGAAAAATAAAGTGGTAGAAATCATTCTGCTTGATATTAAAGATATCAAATATTAAAGATATTAAAGAGATATATGACTTAGCTCCATAGCTTGCGGGTTAGAGTGCTGGTCTTATAACCAGGGGTCACAAGTTCGAATCTTACTGGGGCCTAGGCAGAGTGTCTTTGCCATAAGGAGAGTGATTCTCTGTATTTTGAGCTTCCCTGGTGGTCAGACCGTAAAGAATCTGTCTGCAATGCAGGAGATCAGGGTTTAATCCTTGGGTAGGGAAGATGCCCTGAAGAATGGAATGGCTATTCATTCCAGTATTCTTGCCTGGAGAATTGCATAGACAGAGGAGCGTGACAGGCTACAGTTCATGGGGTCACAAAGAGACACTCAAGACTGAGCAACTAACATTTTCACTTTCACAATAATCAAGATGGTGTGGTATTTTAGAAGGACAAATGTATAGATCAGTGGAATAGAATACATAACCCATAAATAGACCCACACAAATTATACCCAACTGATTTTTTTTTTTTTATAAAAGTGCAAGAGCAATTCAGTGCAGGAAGGACAGCCTTTACAACAGATAGTACTGGAGCAGTGAGACATCAGAAGCCAAAAAACAAAATAAAACAGAACACAAATGGAAGAGCCTGGGCTTAAGCCTCTTGCATGCTCAGTCTCTCAGTTGTGTCCAAGTCTTCACTACCCTATGGACTGTGGACAACCAGGCTCCTCTCTCCATGGGATTCTCCAGGCAAGAATACTGGAGTGGGTTGCCATTTCCTTATCCAAGGGGTCTTCCCAACCCAGGGATTGAACACAGGTCTCCTGCATTGGCAGTCAGATTCTTTACCACTGAGCCACCAGAGATGCTCTTATAGAAAATTATATCAAAATGAATCACAGACTAAATATATAATTCAAAATTAAGTGTTATAGCTCTTCTAGAATTGGTCTAGTAGGTTTCTGGTCTTTATCAGAAGACCCCTCATAGGAAAAAAAAAAAGTGAACTATAACTTTTAGAAAAAAACTGGAGAAAAATTGGGGGATGTAGGACTAAATAAAGAAGTCTACAAAAACATAATCTATAAAAGGAAAAACTGATAAATTAGACCTCATCCAAAACTTTCAATTTTGCTATGCAAAAGATCTTAAAAGGATGAAAAGAAAAGCCACAAACTAGGAAAAAATACATGCAAACCACATATTCAACAAAGGACTAGAATCTAGAATATATAAAAACTCACTAAGAAACATTACTTACCCAACATTAAGAAGCAAACAATCTAATTAGGAAATGAGAAAAAAGCATTAATAACATGTCACCAAAGAGAATATACAGATGGCAAGTAAACACATGAAAAGATGTTCAACAGCGTTATCCATTAGGGGAATGCAAATTAAAACTCCAATGATAAATCACCACACACCTTTCAAAGTGGCTAAAATGAAAAACAATAGCAGCGCCAAATTCTGTCAAGAATGCAAAAAACTGGATCATCCATAGATTGCTGCTGAGAATGAAAAATAAAACTCTGGAAAACAATCTGGCAGCTCCACACAAAACAAAAATGTGGCTACCATACAATCCAGCAATAACCCTCTTGGACCTTTCTCCAGATAATTAAAATTTATGTTTACATCAACATCTGCGTACAAATGGTCATAACAGCTTTATTCATAATGACCCAAAACTGGAAACAACTCCGATGTCTTTCACCAGATAATCACTGAACAAGCATGGTACATCCATACCATGGAGCACTACTCAGCAATGAAAAGGACAAAGTATGGACACACATGGCTCAGATGAATCTCCAGGGAATTATGCTAGGTGGGAAAAATAAAAAGAACAATCCTAAACCACTGATTTTGTGGTTTTGTTTATACAACATTCTTGAAATAACAGAATTATGGACATGATGAACAGGTCAGTTGTTGCCAAGAGAGGAGGGCACCATGAGGGATTCTTGTGGTAATAAAAATGTTCTTTTCCTTGAAAAGAAAATGAAATATCAATTGATAAATTTCATTGTATCAATGAAATATCCTGGTTGTGATAATGTAAAATTGTTTTATAAAATGCCACCACTGGGAGAAATTGAGCAAATTGTACACAAGATTCTCTGTACTATTTCTTAGCAATTCATGTGAATCTACAATTATCTCAAAATGAAAATTCCATTATTTTTTTTTTAAAACCTACATCTTGGGAGCTTGATTGTTTTCTTTTTACATTTTTATCTGTGATTTTTGCTGATAATTTTTTGCAAATTTCTTTGAAAATATTAGCCTATTTGTATATTTAAGGAATTTTTTTAAGTATTTGGTCATTTTTAAGTATTTGGTCACAGTAATTCTAAGCCCAGAAATATAGCCTGAGAAAAAAACTCAAAATGCAGATAGAGATGTTCATTGTAACAATATGTGCTAACATAAAATCCTGAAATCAACTTTGTGTCCAACATCTAAGGAGAGATTAAATAAAATATCACATCCCAATAAAAGAATATTCTGTAATCATTAAAGAAAATTTTTTTACCCCCCAAATTTCAGTCACATGTATAGTATTCACAATATGCAAGGCACTATTTCAAGATCCTTCCAAATATTAACTCATTTAGTCCTCACAGCAAGCCTCTGAAGTAACTACAATTACTACTAAATGAGGAAACTCAAGCAAAGAGAAATTAAATAATTTGTCCAAAGTTATACAACTAATAAATAGCAGAGCTGGAATCTGAATGCAGAGTCCTGGCTCCAAAGCCTGTACTATTCATCATTACACTTTGGGTATTATTATTATGGAGTAGAAGTAAAACTTTAAGTCAGATGCTAAAATAATGAAAAAGACAGAATTTTTCTAGAGATACATGGTTGACAACAACCAGCACTGAGAAAAAATGGCAGAGCAGATATATTGCTATAACTGCTTACGGAATCTAGAGTCATACAGGTTGAACTAGGTGTCAGTTCCCCCAATCCTAACCTATATGGCCTTGCATAAATCATTTAATCTGTCTGGGCATGAATTGAATAATCTATGAAATAAGATTTAAAAGTATCTATTTTTCAGACTCATTGAGAGGATTATTGAAGTTCATATGTGTAAAGTAATTCTATTATAGTACATACTCAACATATCCAGAGTATGGCAGAACATATTCAGATGATCACATCAAAATGCCTCATGATAAATGTACCATCTCCTGATTATCACCAGCAAAATAAAATGGATGCATGAATCTAAGTGGCTTAAAAGACCATCTCAACTACATAGCCTAAAAAGTTCCTGGGAAATGTAGAACCCACAGTGTATGTAGCTGAAGCATCTCCTAGAGCTTGAATACCCAGCACAAACAGCAAGTGGGTGGTTCTCGGTAACACTGTTTACATGATAAATACAGCAGGGACTATAAAACATCCCTTGCAAAGTCCTAAGACTTAACAACATCAAAAGCAAATGTATACCATGCAATCTTTTATGGAACTTCATGATTCTATAAAAATGGAAATAATGGACTATTGCATCAACATACAATCCCAATACAACAATGAGGCTCAAGAGACTCTGAGGTACACCATCTGGAGCAAGAGAAAGAGAGAGTGATCAAATATAACTAAACTATCTGTAGCAGGTCCAAGCAAGTAGTGTGGTATTACTTACAGCTGGGGACAGATGCTCAGAGACCCTTAAGTAAAGTGTTGTGACTTAGGAGTTTCCCTGTCACAAAGATTTTTAAAAAGTCTTTCCTACACAAAGCATGAAGCTGAGGGGAATGGATTTCTGCCATGACACAAAATGTGTTTTACATTGATCATTTTAACAGTCATGTGATTTCGTATTTCATATCAATAGCAATGACAATTAGTAAAATCCTGTATCTAGAAGTCATACATGCTAAATTTGTGCAACTTGTCATGGAAAGAATGTAGGTTTTGGAGCTAAATGGAGATTGGTCTTCTGACCTCTCTGTTTAGCATTAAGGTGACTTTGAGCAAGTCATTTACATTCCTTTATTTCTCAGTTTTTGTTCTGGTTTCTTTTCCATAGGTAAGAAGTGGATTTATCCAGAGTCAGAAAGAAGCACTCTCCACAGAGTGTGGGCCATCACAGAGGGCGAGTGCCTAAGTCTCAGTTTTATTCAGCTATAAGGTGAAGACAATGACTTAACCTTGAAGAATTGTTATAAGATTATAGATTAGGTATGGGAAAAGAAAATATCAAGTGGCCACCAAATCAACTGCTATTATTATTATTATATTTTAAAGTGTGAAAACTCTTTAAACATTAACAATATTTCCTGGGGCAAAAATCATGCAGGATGAAATAGATAAAATCTGAATAGTTCTAAAACGATTAAGTAACTGATTAATAAATACCTGGAAAAAAAAAAATCTTCAGACCCAGATGTCTTCTGTGGTGAATTCTCCCAAACATTTAAAAAAAGAAATCATGCATGTATTATTTTCAGCAGCCAAGATATGGAAACAAGCTAAGTGCCCATCAGTGGATGAATGGATGAAGAAGACACACATGCCCACACACACACAAAGGAATACCACTCAGCCATAAAAAAGAGTGGAATCTTGCCATTTGTAAAACATGGATGGGCACTGAGGACTTTATGCTAAGTGAAGTAAGTCAGAGAAAGAAAAATATCATATGATCTGATCTAGCATGTGGAATCTAAAAAGCAAACCAGTAACAACAACATTATAACAGATATAGAAAGCAGACTGGCAGTTGCCAGAGAGAAAGGTGGATGCGGAAGTGGGCAAAATAGGTGAAGAAGGAAAAAGGTACAAACTTGTTTGAAAGTTCCTAAGAAAGTAAATATTAAAAGTTCTCACAAGAAAAAAGAATTTTTGTCATGTGTATAGTGATGGATGGTAGCTTATTATGGTGATCATTTTACAGGGTATATAAATATTGAATCATTATGTGATATATTTGAAACCAATATAATTTATATTATACTTGATATTACATAATATATTATATTATTATTATTATATAATTAAATTATATTATCAATTATACCTCAACAAAAATTAATTTAATTTTTCAAAAGAAATCATACAAATTCTAGAAAACTCTTTCAGAAAATAGAAACACAAAAAACATATCCAACCTCATTTTATGAGACCAGAAGTCATTATCCTGATCCCAAACCAGATTATAAGCATAAAAGAAAAGAAAATAAGAACAATATTACTTATGAACATAGATGCAAAAATCCTTAACAAAATGTCAGTACATCACATCTAACAATACATAAAAGGAATAATACACCACAACCAAGTGGGGTTTATCCAGGGAGTGTTTAAAACATGAGCTCACATTTAAAACTCAATCATGCCATCCACAATATTAGCATTCTTGAAAAAACCATATGATCATAAGCAATTGATGCAGAAAAAACATTTGAAAAAAATCAACATCCATCATCACAAAAACGCTGAGCAAACTAGATCTACAAGAGAGCTTCCTCAACTTGATAAAAGGTATCTACAAAAAACCTATAACTAATATTATACTTAATAATGTAAGCTGAATGTTTTAGCTCCAATACAGGGAACAAGGCAAGGATGTCCACTCTCACCAACCGTTTTCAATATCAGCAAGTCTTGTTGAGTGCAACTGGCAATAAATAGAAATAAAAGACATACCAAATAGAAAGAAAGAAAGAAAATTTCACTATTCATACATAATGCAATTATCTACATAATAGCTTAAGCAGTCTAGGGGAAAAAAAAAGAATAAGTACATTAGCAAGTCCTCAGAATATAAGGCCACCTCACAAAAGTCAACCCTACTTCTATATACTACAGTGAATGCGGAAAACCATGCTCAACGGACTGACTCCAAAATATGCAAATAGCTCGTGCAATTCTATGTCAAAACAAACAACCCAGTCAAAAAATAAGCAGAAGATATAAACAGACATTTCTCCAAAGAAGACATGCAGATGGCCAAAAAAGCACATGAAAAACTCATCACTGATTATCAGAGAAACGCAAATAAAAACTATAACGAGGTATTACCTCACACTGGTCAATATGGCTATCATCAATAGGTCTACAAACAATAAATGCTGGAGAGGGTACAGAGAAAAAGGAACCCTCCTACAGAGCTGATGGAAATATAAATTGATACAATCACTATGGAGAACAGGATGGAGATAAATAGAACTAGCATATGATTCAGCAATCCACTCATGGGCATATATTCAGAGAAAACCATAATTCAAAAAGATATATGCACCTCAATGTTCATTGCAACACAATTTACAATAAGTGAGACATGGTATGCAACTTAAATGTCCATCAACAGAGAAATGGATAAAGAAGATGTGATACACACACACACACACACACACACGACTATCACTCAGCCATAAAAAAGAACAAAATAAGTGAAGTCAGACAGAGAAAGACAAATATCATATGATATCACCTACATGTGTAATTTAAAATATGATACAAAGCAGAAGAGGAATAAAAGATTTCAAAAACAAACTTAGTTTCCAAAGGGAAAACATGGGGGGAAGATATAAATTAGGAGCTTAGCATTAACATCCACACACTACCATATATAAAATAGATAACCAACAAGGACCCACTGCATAGCACAGGGACCTCTACTCAATATCCTATATGGTAATATAAGTAATAACCTATATGGGTAAAGTTTGAGTAAACTCTGGGAGTTGGTGATGGACGGGGAGGCCTGGCGTGCTTCAGTCCATGGGGTCACAAAGAGTCAGACACAACCGAGCGACTGAACTGAACTGAACTGATCCGGGTAAAGAATCTGAAAAAGAGTTAATATATGTATATATATATATAACTGAATCACTTTGCTGTACACCTGAAAGTAACACAACATTGTAAATCAACTACATTCCAATTGAATTTTTTAAAAAAGCAGCCAGTGCCAAAAATTTATGTTCTGTATGATTTCATTTATATGACATTCCCAGAAAGACAAAACTACAGTGATTGAGAACACATCAGTGGTTACCAGTGGCTGGGAGGAGGGGAGGATGTGACTGAAGAGGAGCCACACAATGGACATTCTGGGGTGGTGCAACCATAGGTACCCTGACTGTGGGACTGCTTACACAACTTTTTACATGTGTTAAAATCTATAAAACTGTACATACAAAAAAGTCCATTTTACTGTATATAAATTCATGAAAATATTTTTGGAAAAAACATTACATCGCTAGCATCATTTTGGCCAAATTCCGTCGGGTTTGACAACTATATTAAAGCAACAATCCTGTGAGTCCAGAATCAAATCGCAGATTTGGATATAGCCTGATAATATGGGCATGAACTTGACAGAGTTGTATTTACTGGCCTCGAGTAAGGAACCAGACCATAATCTTTACTTAATATTTGTTTACCTTATAGAATTTTATAGTAGAAGTCTAATTGATCGTAAGTAAGACTGGCTGTCTAGAGACATTTACAAGGCTAGTCCTTAATGACATGATGGGCCAAATCAAATTGGATTCATGATCAATATTCTTCATAACAAAGAGATTCAAGTCAGGTTGGTTAAAAGAGTCAGTCTTCTTCAATCTACTAAATTTTATTTGCTCTATCTTATTCTCCTAGCACTGCCTGTGTATTAATAGACATCTATAATACAAATGGTCAGAAACTCCCTGTTCAGATATCAACTACAGTCCACTGTCTCCATTAGTACTTTTACTACATCAGAATTTAATTGGACTGAGAGCTTATGCTTGCCAACTTTTTCTAAATATAGTGCTTTCAAGCTTTATGCAGAATATGATACTTGGGCACTGAATACTTTGCTTTGTCTTGCTTGGAAATCAATGACAGGTGTGGACAGAAAATCTCTGAGCAGGCTAAAAACAAACCAATATAGAAGAAGTTCTAGAATAGCATCATTTCTAAAGACATTCACTCATTCATTTATTTAAGAAATATATACACAGTACCAACTCTGATAAAAGTGAAACAGTCACTTGGTCGTGTCCGACTCTTTGCAATCCCATGGACTTTAACCTGCCAGTCTTCTCTGTCCATGGAATTCTCCAGGCAAAAATACCAGAGCAGGTTCCATTCCCTTCTCTAGGGGATCTTCCTAACCCAGGGATTGAACCTGCATCTCTTGCATTGCAGGCAGATTCAGAACCATCTGAGCCACCAGGGAATCTGTGATAGGTATTATGCTAATGAACAAGACAGATAAGGTCCCTGTTCACAGAGCTTACAACTGGATGGAGGGAATGGGGGGTGAAAAATAATCAAATAAATAGTCAAATAAATAAGATATTCACAGACTGTAATTGACATTAGGAAGGAAAGTCCAGCTGAGATGATAGAGAGTAACTGAGAGAGGCTAACTAAGAGGGGATGGTCAGAAAAGGCCCACTAGCAAAGTAAGATTTAAGCCAAGGCCTGAAGGATGAGAATGAGGTGACAGTAAAGAAATGAAGAGATGGAATTCCTACATGGTGAAGGAAAATGCCCAAAGGCAGGAGAAGGTTCAGTGCATCTGAGTAACAGAAAGGCCCAGTGTGTTCATGGAGCAGTGAATGAGAGAGGATCACGGTATAAAATGATGTCAGAGGAGTGCAGTAGACAAATTGTACATAACTTATAGGTCAAGCATTCAGATTTTATTCCAGAAGAAATAGGAAGCTACTAAAAATTTTAAGCAGGGAAGTGACATATATAATTTGTTATTTATTTTAAATCTCTCTGGTTGGTACCTAAGAGAACTGGGTTGAAAGAGGCAAAGATACACCCAAGTTAAGAAGCAATTGTAGAAATTTAGATATTGATAAAAGATAATGATGACTTGAAGCTTGGTGGTAATCATGCAGATGGGGAGAAATGGATGGATTTCAAGTCTGTTTTGGATGTAGAATCAACAATATCTGCTGACTGGTTAGGCATGTGGAGGGTTGAAGGAGAGAGGGAAATTAGGCAGAGCTCCTATGCTTTTAACATGAGCATCTGAGAGTTTGATAGTGCCATCTATCAAGAAGGTGAATACTGGAGGATGATTCAGTTCATGAGAGAAAGAAACTCCTCCATTTTGAACACATTACATTTAAGAAGTCAGACATTGAAATGAAATGGAAAGTAACTGGATATGTGAGTAATTTGCTCAGGTGATAGGTCTAAGTCAGACAACCAGGAAATATGCTAAACCCTTGGGGAAGGGCTCAAGATTGAACTCCAGGGTGTGCTAATATTTGGAAATTAAGTAGAGAAAGAAGCTGAGAAAGAATGGCCAGTGATGCTGAACCAAAACCAGGAAGCCAAGACATGAATATGTTGGCAGATGGAGAGAATGGTCAACAGTCAACAATTGGAGTTGTTGATGCTGTTCAAGGGTCAAATCAGATAGGGACAGAGAATAGCCCTTTGGACTGGCAACATGCGAAACACTGATACCCTTAAGGAGAACAGTTTTAGTGGAAGGAAACCAGTTTTAGTGGAGTACTCGGGCAGAAACTTAACTAAAGTTAAAATACAAATGAAAAATAAAGAAATGGAGGTGGTAAACATAGGCAACACATTGTGAAAGTTCGGCTACTCAGGGGAACAGATAAGTGGATTCAAGAGACCATTTTTCAACATGGGAGATCTTAGAGAATACTTATGTGCTTATGGAAATTGTTAGCCAAGAGGAAAAAACTGGTGATGTAGGAGAGAGCAAACACAAAGGAAAGAGCAGAGTTGTGAAGAGGAAGGTGATCTTTGATAAAAGAAAAGGCAGAGACGGGTACATGTGCCTAGTTAACCCTTGTAAGGTAATTAGGATGCAATACCTGTAACCTGACTCTGCAGATTTAAGACTGTGCGTAAGACCCAACCCTGAGAGGCTAGACTCTTTTCATCTCATGTACACTGCCCATGAGATCAGGAGAGCAACAGGACTGATAAACCTAACATGCCTCCCTCCAAAGGGAACTGCATGAGGAGAGGAGCCACTTTTAAGAAAATTTGTAATCGTTGCTGTCTCATGTGTATTTAGTTTCATGCAACAGATGAGCAAACTGATTTCATGTTATTAATAGTGATATAGGGCTCTCAGAGTTATTTTCTTTCCACCTAAAGCTTTTTGTGGAAACTGAAAAAGAAACCATAGTTTAGTCTGTAACATATCCTTACCAGTGAAATCTATCAGCAATGAAAGAAGGCTTATGAGAGTAAGAATGTCCTATTTCAAATATGTTGGTGGTATATGGTGGTCTGGCTGGGTTATGCAGTGTGTTGAGACCACTATGGCAGACAAACTCGAAACTAGGACAGAAGTGTCCCTACACAGATAGGATACCTAGAAAAAATGGCTATAGTTTCCTGGACACCTGCTCGCGTGCATGCTAAGTCACTTCAGTCATGTCTGACTCTTTGTGACCCTATGGGCTATAGCCTGCCAGACTCCTCTGTCCATGGGATTCTCTAATAAGAATACTGGAGTGGGTTGCCATGTCCTCCTCCAGGGAGTCTTCCCAACTTTAGAATCAAACCCGCATTTCTTAGTCTCCTGCATTGGCAGTTGGGTTCTTTACCACTAGTGCCACCTGGGAAGCCCTTCTTGGACACCAACTGCCTTTTAAATAAAGGATTATTCCTACAGAAAAAGCAAGAGAGTTCCAGAAAAACATCTACTTTTGCTTCATTGACTATACCAAAGACTTTGACTGGGTGGATTACAACAAACCGTGGAAAATTCTTAAAGAGATGTGAACACCAGATCACCTGACCTGCCTCCTTGAGAAATCTGTATGCAGGTCAAGAAGCAACAGTTAGAACTGGACATGGAACAACAGACTGGTTCCAAGTCAGGAAAGGAGTACAGCAAGGCTATATATTGTCATCCTGTTTATTTAACTTATATGCAGAATACATCATGCAAAATGCCAGGCTGGATGAAGCACAAACTGGAATCTAGATTGCTGGGAGAAATATCAATAACCTCAGATATGCAGATGACACCACCCTTATGGCAGAAGGCAAAGTAGAACTGAAAAGCCTCTTGACAAAAGTGGAAGAGGAGAGTGAAAAAGTTGGCTTAAAACTCAACATTCAGAAAACTAAGATCATGGCATCCGGTCCCATCACTTCATAGCAAATAGATGGGGAAACAATGGGAACAATGACAGACTTTATTTTCTTGGGTTCCAAAATCACTGCAGAGGGTGACTGCAGCCATGAAATTAAAAGATGCTTGCTCCTTGGAAGAAAACTTATGACCAACCTAGACAATATATTGAAGAGCAGAGACATTACTTTGCCAACAAAGGTCCGTCTAGTCAAAGCTATGGTTTTTCCAGTAGTCATGCATGATGTGAGAGTTGGATTATAAAGAAAGCTGAAAGTGAAAGTGAAGTCTCTCAGTCGTGCCCGACTCTTCACGACCCCATGGACTGCAGCCTACCAGGCTCCTCTGTCCATGAGATTCTTCAGGCAAGAATACTGGAGTGGGTTGCCATTTCCTTCTCCAGGGGATCTTCCCGACCCAGGGATCGAACCCATGTCTCCCACATTGCAGGAAGACGCTTTAACCTCTGCACCACCTGAGCACCAAAGAATTGAATCTTTTGAACTGTGGTGTTGGAGAAGACTCTTGAGAGTCCCTTGGACTACAAGGAGATCAAACAAGTCAATCCTAAAGGAGATCAGTCCTGAATATTCATTGGAAGGACTGAGGCTAAAGCTGAAGCTCCAATAGTTTGGCCATCTGATGCAAAAAACTGACTCATTGGAAAAGACCCTGATGCTGGCAAAGATTGAAGGTGGGAGGGGAAGGCAATGACAGAGGATGAGATATTTGGATGTCATTACTGATTTGATGGACATGAGTCTGAGCAAGCTCCGGGAATTGGTGATAGACAGGGAGGCCTGGTATGCTGCAGTCCATGGGGTCACAAACAGTCAGACACAACTGAGTGACTGAACTGAACTGAACTGAAGAATATGTTTTTACTAAGTGAATTTAGAGTAACATTTTTTGGAGTCCCGAATGGCCTTTTCTATCAAATTTTCTACTAAATTCTTATTTTACCCTAAAAAATATATACAAATACACACACACAGAAGCAATGTTCTAAAACTAGTCTGGAATATATTCGAATTTAGTCTCTAGGAATAGAGCAGAAAGTTATCTTGCCATCAAATCTTTTAACCCACAAACCTCGTGAAATCCACACACCTATGGACACCTTATCTTTGACAAAAGAGGCAAGAACATTCAGTGAAGAAAAGATAATCTCTTTAACAAGTGGTGCTGGGAAAACTGGTCAACTACTTGTAAAAGAATGAAACTAGGACACTTTCTAACACCATAAACAAAAATAAACTCAAAATGGATTAAAGATCTAAATGAAAGACCAGAAACTATAAAACTCCTAGAGAAAAACATAGGCAAAACACTCACTGACATAAAGCACAGCAGGATCCTCTATGACCCACCTCCCAGAGTAATGGAAATAAAACCAAAAATAAATGGGACCTAATTAAACTTAAAACCTTTTGCACAACGAAGGAAGCTATAAGCAAGGTGAAAAGACAACATTGAGAATGGGAGAAAATAATAGCAAACGAAGCAACTGACAAAGAATTAATCTCAAAAATATACAAGCAACTCCTGCAGCTCAATTCCAGAAAAATAAATGACCCAATAAAAAAAATGGGTCAAAGAACTAAACAGACATTTCTCTAAAGAAGACATACAGATGGCTAACAAACACATGAAAAGATGCTCGACATCACTCATTATCAGAGAAATGCAAATCAAAACCACAATGAGGTACCATCTCACGCTGGTCAGAATGGCTGCTATCCAAAAGTCTACAAGCAATAAATGCTGGTGAGGGTGTGGAGAAAAGGGAACCCTCTTAATCTGTTGGTAGGAATGCAAACTAGTACAGCCACTATGGAGAACAGTGTGGAGATTCCTTAAAAAACTGGAAATAGAACTGCCTTATGACCCAGCAATCCCGCTGCTGGACATACACTCCGAGGAAACCAGAATTGAAAGAGACACGTGTACCACAATGTTCATCGCAGCACTGTTTATAATAACTAGGACATGGAAGCAACCTAGATGTCCATCAGTAGATGAATGGATAAGAAATCTGTGGTACATATACACAATGGAATATTACTCAGCTATTTAAAAAAATGCATTTGAATCAGTTCTAGTGAGGCACATGAAACTGGAGCCTATTATACAGAGTGAAGTAGGTCAGGAAGAAAAACACCAATACAGTATATTAATGCATATATGGAATTTAGAAAGATGGTAACGATGACCCTATATGCAAGACAGCAAAAGAGACACAGATGTAAAGAACAGACTTTTGGACTCTGTGGGAGAAGGCGTGGGTGGGATGACTTGAGAGAATATCATTGAAACATGTATATTACCATATGTGAAAAAGATCGCAAGTCCAGGTTCGATGCATGAGACAGGGTGCTCAGGGCCGGTATACTGGAACGACCCTGAGGGGTGGGAAGGGTGGGAGGTAGAAGAGGGGTTCAGGGTGGGGGACACATGTACACCCATGGCTGATTCATGTCAATGTATGGCAAACCCACTACAATATTTTGAAGCAATTAGCCTCTAATTAAAATAAATAAATTTTTTAAAAAATAAATTTCTGTAATCTCATAAGAATGCCTCCAGAGATACACATGTACACAATTCTGAATCACTTAGCAGAATCAGCTCCTCTATGAACACAAACACAAACCCAAGATTAACCACCCTTCTGCATTAGGGCAATCCAAAAAGCCATGGACATCTATTGACTTCAGAGCTGAAGTTATCACCGAATATATCCTCCAAGGCACCGCACTGCCAATGCTCAAAAAATTCTAAATGTTCTTAGGGACTCCAGTGTGACATTTAAGCTCTATTTGCTACAAATCTTACATTTTCCTTCTTGAGTGTTTTCCCAACTCTCCTTACAGTTATTTTCACATTTCATTAGTGGTTAGTGTATGGTTCTCTCTTTGGAAATCACTTATTTGAAAATGATGTCCCCAGAGCTTTTTTCTCCCCCTGGAAATTTCATAATGGTTATACCTATTGTCTATTTCCCTCTCATACAAACTGAAGAACTACAGAGAGCTATGGACGAAGCTAAATCTTAGCTAAATCTTGAATATATCGCATAGGTCACCTAAGTGATCTTAAACATAGTTTTCTCAATTTCACATGCCATTTGATAGTATTGGGAGTAACTCACATTCAACTTGCCCTGGACTTTTGATTCACCTGAAGGAAGATGTGATAGACAGATAAGAGTAAGACAGATAACTTTGAGAAATATAGTTTACCAATGCAGACACTTTGTTTCCCCTGGGAAGAAATAAACAGTGCCTGAGACCAGGAGATGAAAATGGAGGCTGAGAGGTATAGCAGTAATTAGCAATTAGGGAGAGAGGCAGATATCAGGACAAGTATGCTGCTGACCATGGTCCTGAGGATTATTTGCCTACAAGAATATAATCTTCCTAACCCTGAGATACTGGTGATTCTGGTACAAACCTCCTCAGGATTTCTGAGTCAGGTGAGGAAAGAAGTGGTAGGAGGAAAGAATGGAAGAAAGAGAGAGAGAGAAAGAAAGAGATGGACAGAGACTTTCAGAGAAACGTAGTCATTAACTATGAAAAGTCATAGGAAGAAGGAAGAAAAAACAACTTTCTGGATGGCAGTTTCAAGTAATTGTAATTGACAAGAAAGAAACAACTAATCACATCTAAAAATCAAATGTTTGAGGGTGACTAGACCCTGATGCTGGGAGGAACTGGGGGCAGAAGGAGAAAGGGACGACAGAGGATGAGATGGCTGGATGGCATCACCGACTCGATGGACGTGAGTTTGAGTGAACTCCGGGAGTTGGTGATGGACAGGGAGGCCTGGCGTGCTGCAATTCATGGGGTCACAAAGAGTTGGACACGACTGAGAGACTGAATTGAACTGAACTGAAGAAATTTTGTACAAGAAGATGTAATGTTGTACAAGAGGAGGAATGAATAAGTGTAACCAACAGATGAGCAGAGCATCATCTGTGTAGAATTGTAATGTCATTGTGAGTTGAGTTCTACCAACATCCTTCTCTCATCCTTATGTATTCTCCTTGGAGGATCTTGTTCATTTCCATGGCCACAATAGCATCTGATGCTGAAGACTCTAACTTTGTATTTCCACCTGTGATCTCACCTTTGAGCCCTTGATCTTAATGTCCAACTGCCTACTTCCCAAATATGTGAGCAAATTTGGAAAACTCAGCAGTGGCCACAGGATTGGAAAAGGCCAGTTTTCCAATCCCAAAGAAAGGCAGTGCCAAAGAATGTTCAAACTACCACAGAATTGCGCTCATCTCACATGATAGCAAAGTAATGCTCAAAATTCTCCAAGCCAGGCTTCAACAGTACATGAACTGAAAAATTCCAGATGTTCAAGCTGGATTTACAAAAGGCAGAGGAACCAGAGATCAAAATGCTAACATCTGTTGGATCATATAAAAAGCACGAGAGTTTCAGAAAAACATACTTTTGCATTATTACTACATCAAAGTCTCTGACTGTGTGGATCACAACAAACTGTGAAAAATTCTTAAAGAGATAAGAATACCAGACCACCTTACCTGCCAGGAGAAATATCAATAACCTCAGATATGCAGATGACACAACCCTTATGGCAGAAAGTGAAGAAGAACTAAGGAGCCTCATGATGAAAGTGAAAGAAGAGAGTGAAAAAGTTAGCTTAAAACTCAGTATTCAGAAAGCTAAGATAATGGCATCCAGTCCCATCACTTCATGGCAAATAGATGGGGAAACAGTGGAAACACTGGCTGACTTTATCTTGGGGGGCTTCAAAATCACTGCAGATGGTGACAGCAGCCATGAAATTAAAAGATGCTTACTCCCTGGAAGGAAAGTTATGACCAACCTAGACAGCATATTAAAAAGCAGAGACATTACTTGACAACAAAGGTCTGTCTAGTCAAGGCTATGGTTTTTCCAATAGTCATGTATGGATGTGAGAGTTGGACTATAAAGAAAGTTGAGCACAGAAGAATTGATGCTTTTGACCTGTGGTGTTGGAGTAGACTCTTGCGAGTCCCTTGGACTGCAAGGAGATCCAACCAGTCCATCCTAAAGATCAGCCCTAGGTGTCCATTGGAAGGACTGATGTTGAAGCTGAAACTCCAATACTTTGGCCACCTGATGCGAAGAGCTGACTCATTTGAAAAGACCCTGATGTTGGGAAAGATTGAGGGCAGGAGGAGAAGGGGACGACAGAGGATGAGATGGTTGGATGGCATCACTGACTCAATGGACATGAGTTTGGGTAAACTCTGGGAGTTGGTGATGGACAGGGAAGTCTGATGTACTGCAGTCCATGGGGTTGCAAAGAGTCAGACATGACTGAGCAACTGAACTGAACTGAGCTGAAAGCCTTTGACTTTGTGGATCACGACAAACTGTGAAAAACTCTTAAAGAGATGGAAATGCCAAACCACCTGACCTGCCTCCTGAGAAATCTGTATGCAGATCAAGAAGCAACAGGTAGAACTAGACATGGAACAGACTGGTTCCAAATCAGGAAAGGAGTATGTCAAGGCTGTATATTGTCACCCTGCTTATTTAACTTAAATGCAGAGTACATCATGAGAAATGCTGGGCTGGATAAAGCACAAGGTAGAACCAAGATTGCTGGGAGAAATATCAATAACCTCAGATATGCAGATGACACCATCCTTATGGCAGATAACAAAAAGGAACTAAAGAGCCTCTTGATGAAAGTGAAAGAGGAGAGTGAAAAAGCTGGCTTAAAACTCAACATTCAAAAAGCGAACATGGGATCTGGTCCCATCACTTCATAGCAAATAGATGGGGAAACAATGGAAACAGTGACAGACTTTATTTTCTTGGGTTCCAAAATCACTGCAGATGGTGACTGCAACCACGAAGTCAAAACACACTTGCTCCTTGTAAGAAAAGCTATGACCAACCTAGACAACATATTGAAGAGCAGAGACATTACTTTAAAGACAAAGGTCCATCTAGTCAAAGCTATGGTTTTTCCAGTAGTCATGTATGGATATGAGAGTTGGATTATAAAGAAAGCTGAGCACCAAAGAATTGATGCTTTTGAACTGTGGTGTTGGAGAAGACTCTTGAGAGTCCCTTGGACTACAAGAAGATCAAACAAGTCAATCCTAAAGGAGATCATGAATATCATTCTGAATATTCATTGGAAGGCCTGAGGCTAAAGCTGAAGCTCCAATAGTCTGGCCACCTGATGAGAAGAACTGACTTACTAGAAAAGATTCTGATGCTGGGAAAGATCGAAGGTGGGAGGAAAAGGGGATGACAGATGATGAGATGTTTGGATGGCATTACTGACTCGATAGATATGAGTGTGAGCAAGCTCTCGGAGTTGGTGATGGATAGGGAAGCCTGGCATGCTGCAAGTCCATGGAGTCACAAAGAACTGGACATGACTGAGTGACTGAACTGAACTGAACTACTTCACATCTCCACTTGTATGATTCACAAGATTAAATTCCCCAATTCAACATACATATGTTTCTGGCAACACACATTTGCCAGAGAAAAAAATTGGCAGTTCAGGAAAAGAAAATGCTTCAATAGAATAAATACAGTATTAGACAATATAAACTGCATGACAACATTCAGGATAAAGGAAAAGAATCTAACTGGATAGGAAACTTGGATGTGAGACATGGGGGCTTATTCAGAGAGGACAGTGAAGAGACTGAAATTCAAGAAGCATTTCCTGTCACGGTAACTGTAACTAAAAACAATTCCTTTCTGAATACCCTGCAAAAAGAATTGTTGGACAGGCGTCTATCTCCCCAGTCATACCTGTATCCACATGTAGGAACACTATCAAATAATAATAATGAGAATCTCAAATCCAGAAACTCAAAAATTGAGGGAAACTCACATATACTGATCAGAGAAGGCAATGGCACCCCACTCCAGTACTCTTGCCTGGAAAATCCCATGGATGGAGGAGCCTGGTAGGCTACACTCCATGGAGTCACGAAGAGTCGGACACGACTGAGCGACTTCACTTTCACTTTTCACATTCATGCATTGGAGAAGGAAATGGCAACCCACTCCAGTGTTCTTGCCTAGAGAATCCCAGGGACAACAGAGCCTGGTGGGCTGCCATCTCTGGGGTCACTCAGAGTTGGACACGACTGAAGTGACTTAGCAGCAGCAGCAGCAGCAGCACATATACTGATAAATCCAGAAAAGTGATGAAGGAGTCATCAAGGCCCAAAGTCTCAGAATTCCAGAACCAGGCCTTGAAGGATGATATCTTAGAGGAAGTAAAAGTAAGTATTAATTTACACAGTGGGTAATAAACTTGCAGAATCCTTGGCTCTAGATGTAACTGAGGCCAAAAATATAAATCATGTGAAAAAAATTTTAGATCCTTTTATTGGTGGAAGCATTATTTTATATTAGCAAGGAACTTTCATTTGAGGGGAACATAACTAGCTATGAAAGGCTGAAGCCCTAGAGAGATTTGTAAAGATAATCTTGGTGTTATATTCCACCTGAATTCACCTCCCTAAAAAGCAGGGACCTCCCAGGCCTCAAATAAACACAGAGGTAAGACAAGACAGTCCACAGGGTACAGAATATGGAGCTGCTAGAGATCTGAAAGCCAACATCTTGAACTAAAACCAGAATTAAGAAGTGGGATAACCCAAATGCCATGTGTGCAGTAACAGAATGGGATTTAATAACAAAAAGGAAGGAGTGAGTTCAGAGGAGAGGAATGAGGTAGACACTGGAAAGATGTTTTAAGACACAGACAGAAGCTTAACTAGGAGGCAAGGGCTTGGCCATGGGTGAAGAGCAGGCTGTCATGGGCACAAAGCCATGGTACTCCTTCAGAGTTAAAGCCTGTCCTTGAACCAGTGACCTTTCCGTGTACTCTTTGGACCTTGGAACATGACATGCAAACACATTATAACATCCTCTGGAAACATATTCTCATATGAAGATTGGCAGGCAGCATGAGAAGGATTGTGAATATGCGTGCATGTACACGCACACACACACACATTCCCATAAAGTTTTTTATTAGCATCGAAAGCCAAGAAAGGAGGAGGGAAAGGATCCTTTGACCCAAAGACTGAACGAAGTTTTTCACAATATGTCATGCACATGAGAATTTAATGAGTCACAAATTCCAGTGGGTATTTTTTTCCCTCAATTTTCCAGTTTGTTCTATTTTGCAAATATTTGTACTCAAATGATAATGTGACTTTTGTTGAACAGCCACACTGACTCCCTCTTGAAGAGCTTTATTTTGAGCCAGAAGACATCTGCTAAATTGAGACTTACAAAGAACTTAATAAATACGAACATAAATAGATGAGCTCTGAATATTATATTTTGAGCATTCACCATTCACTTCCTTATGTATTTGCAAATTATACACCAGCAGGCAAAGCATTTCAAAAGAGCAATGAGTAAATCTCCTTAGAATCTTTTCCTTCTGAGCACCTTGGAGATGTTCTTTCATTCAAATCCGTTAATTAGGGAGGTTAAACATTGCCTTCCCCCGTAGGCAAGCTTTGTCTCTACAGGCTATTGATGCAGAATGTGGGGAAAGACAAGGCCAGTGCATTGGAGGATTATGACCATTGATGATTGACATCAAGAATCCGTAATATATTCCAGACACAGATTTCAGTCGTCTAACAGTGCACACAATACGCTACGGCACAGGCCAAAATCCTTGGGAATGTCATATTGCTGGGGAGCAGTCTGGTTTACGATTTTAAAGCTCATAAGTGAATCACATTTGGCCTCATTGCTTTGCTTTTGAAACTGTTTCCTGGCACTGTCACAGTGACAAACCAATGGCCTAAAATGCAATTAGCTATCATGTATCCTTGTTAAGCAACAGCCTGCTTGCCCCTGGCACTGCGTGTGAGATGCAGTTAATGTGGCACGCCTAGCTGTCACGCAGGTCCCAGTCCAGATGAGATAAGGAGCTCACTTTAAACGAGACATTTCTTTGCAGACTCTAAAAACTATGAAAAAACACCAACCACCCATGTTTCCTAGTATATTAAAGAGAAGTTTTATAACATGATATAGATGCAGTGTTGAAGAGGGTCCGGGCTCCCTCTGAAACTAAGTAATATTTTAATAATGTTTATCATTTATCTCCTGTGGTTAGAAAGGTAGAGCGGGTCAGAAAGGCACAGCATATAAATTGGTTTCTGCGGCCTTTGATAAAACAGTTTGCGTTAACATCATTGCAGTGGCTCTTGAATTCTGACTGAGGACATTATTTGGCTCTCCAAAACTGACGGCATCTCCTCCGGGGATAAAACCGTAATGTGGAAACCTTTGCACTCCCTGCCCTTCCTGTGTAAATTCAAGACCTAGCAAGAGGAAAGACATCTGTTTTGCCATATATCTGCAAATGCACGACCACGATAATGCTCCTGACCAATTCCATATCGCTCAACAAGAGAGCTCCATTCATTCAGAAGAGCCAGGTCTCAAATGTAAATGAAATACAAGTGTCCAGTGGTCTCAGTCCCTGTCCTGTGTCCTGTCATCCCAGCTAGCTCTCAGTCACCCACAGTGAAATCCTAGTCATTTCCCGAATGTACTGCAGCAGCATAAAAATTTCTTTCCACGATAAACCTGCTTCTGAGATCCTGATCATTGTAGGGCATAGTTTAGCAGTGTGCCATAGGCACGTTTGGGGACCGTGATAGACCAGTTGCATTAACAGCCCCAATGAATATCTCTTTTTCCTATAACTTGTAGACCCCGATCCACTGTAACACTGAGCTGAACCATGTGACTTTCTTTAGCCAGTGGGACCCTAACAATCTGACACTTATAGAGGTATTACCAAATGTTTGAGCATTTCTGCTTCCTCTCTTGTTTCTCTGTGATGATCCTGAGAATATGTGCAGGTCAGGCTGAGACCACACCTGAGCTAGCAGGGCAGGGGCATATACGGGACATGTGCACATGAGACAGATCCAGGGAGGAGAACTCAGCAATCCCAGTCATGGCCACCCCAGTCCAGGAGGCCTTCTTCTGACTCGTTAGCTGAACTGATGCATGAATGAGCCCAGCTATCCCAGTACTCATGGGAAATAATAAATGGCTAATGTTTTGAGCCACCATTTGGGGACATTTTGTTACACAGTACTATGTTGGCACTGGGTAACTGATACAAGGCCAGAACTGAATTTGTGGGGCAATGGAGGACAATGCAAATGCCAGTGTCAGCCTGCTTCTCCATTCTCCCCTGTGCCACCTCCTGAAAATAAATGTTGAACGAAAACAGAGGTAGCTTGAAAGAGCACTGAATGATTGGTCAGTCTGAATCACCTACAATTTGAGGAGGCATTACAGATCAGAGGTGAGGCAGGAGTTCAGGGATCTCTGAACAGGCCTAGGTAGATGGGTCTAAGCACAGAGGGGTCTCAAAAGCCTGACACACAGGTGAATCATGAAGCTGAGTGTCTGACTCTGGCCCTGGGGCTCCGGGATCTTCCAGCCAGTGAACAGGCACAGACTCTATCTCATCACTGCCTTCCTTAAGAAAAAGTGAAGAATCTCAGAAAGAATCTCAGTGGTCATCTGGTATGTGCACTCCTCCTGATACTTGATAAATGTGGGATGTCACTTGCCTGGTTTGTTATAAGTGGAACAAATGGTTTGTGTCTGAGAGTGGTGGTACATGAGTGATGATCTCTGGGGACACTTAGATGGGTCTGAGAATTGGAAAGGCCTTCGTGGGTTCAAGTTCCTGCTTGAAAGCCCCTCACTAGGCTCTGCCAGCAAGGAATATGAAACGAGCCAGAGCCTTCAATTTCTCTAAAGCTTTTAATCCATCCATTAAAGCCAGAATCTGAAGGAAAAATAAACCGGGTTTAATTAATCAGGATTTCACAAAATCTCAAGTCAAATAAAAATGTATTAGGGGGTCTGGTTTTGTGCCCTCTGCTGGACACTGTGGTTTCACAAAATAATAAGGACACAGACCTCTACCTTCAAAAGTCTTATAATTTGATAAAGTAAGATCAACATACTGGAGATACGAGCAGAGCAATAAGACTATATAATTCTGATTGTCATTTACATGTTCATAAATATTCGGATTCTCCTTCCACACACAAGGAAGGATTTTATGTCTCCCGCCCCTAGAAGTGAGGTACAGCCAAGTAACTGGTTTCAGGCAATGGAATGTAAATAGAAATGTTGGATATCAGTTTTTCAGGGAAAACATTTAACTATCGGTGCCCAACTCCAATCTCCCTTCCCTGATGGCCTTTGTCATGGAAGTACACTTCAGGATATAGCCTCTGTCAGCCAAGACCCCTCATTGACCACAACAGAGGCTCCCTGTTAACATAGAAGATTGAGTATGAATGAGAGGCATATTTTTATTATGCCAAACCACAGAGACTTAGAGCCCATTTGTTACCCAAGAGTAGTTTGGCCTATCCTGACTGATACAATAACCAACTTTTAAAGCATCTTAACTGTGAGCACGATAGGGACATGGGAGAAGTCAGCATGGGATAGAGTAGTCTGTAAAGGTGGTTACGCCACAAAGGGTAATATGAGGGGTGGAAAGGAAAGGGAAGAGGATTGAACACAGGAGAGGGAGAAAAACTACCTAAGTATAAACATAAGAAGGCATTTACTGTTGTCTATATTATGGGACTTCACATTGTCACTGTGTACCTGGCGGGCTCCTCAAAGGGGAACACCTGAGCTCCTGACCTTGGTCTCCCTGGGGCCTGGCAACAATGGGTTTTCAAGTTATGTTTGTGGAATAAATTAGCAGGGTTTTATTATTATAAATTAGCAGGTCAACAGTGTGGTGACCAGAAGGTTAAAAACAAAAATAGACTTGATTGACAAAAAGCACCACTTTGGGCTTCTGGGGTGGCGCTAGTGGTAAAGAACTCGCCTGCCAGTGCAGGAGACATAAGAGATGCGGGTTGGATCCCTGGATCAGGAAGATCCCCTGGAGGAGGACATGGCAACCCACCCCAGTATTCTTGCCTGGAGAATCCCATGGACGGAGGAGCCTGGCAGGCTACAGTCCATGGGATTGCAAAGAATCAGACAAGACTGAAGTGACTTAGCATGACCACTTTAAATATTAAAGATAATAAATGTTCAGCTGGAGTGTCAGCGTCGAGAAAATCTCAGTCAGAAGACCTCAGTTTCCTCATCCATAAAGTTGGGAGGTCAGAGCAGATGACCCCCAAATCCTGCTCCAGTTCCCAGAGCCAGGATGCTGTTATGTGTGTCTTTTTGATCTCATAGAGTGCTTTCTCCATTTAAATTTTAACCACTCTATGGCCTAACCATGTCATTAGATTTTTCATAACATCACTATTCTTTTAAAAGCTACAGGATCTTACAAAATCCTATGCCAGCATTAAGCCAGGGGCTCTTTAATGTGGAATAACACAAAATTTTTGAATGAAACATTTAGCTTGTGGTGAGTTCAAACCAGGCCCAAACTGCTTCAATGCATGCGTAATATACAATTTCATTTTGTTCAGGAATTCTATTCTTAGTGAAATTATCAGGGTGGTGTGGGTCAGGCGTAGTGAAGGATGACCTCTATCTTGGTAGTGGACACAAATAAACAGCTACATCTGTGGTAACTGAAATTTTTCTAATTATGATTTATTCATCCATGACTTAAACAATTTTAAAAAATTAAAAGAAAAAAAAAAACATTTTGTTTTTCTCTAACATTTTCCAAAGATAGACTTTGAAAATCCCTCTCCTGTTGTGTTGTTTCTTAAGTCTGCTTAGGTCTCACTGCTGGTTTCTGGTTTGTGTCATTGTGCAACCCTAACCCCGCCACACAGCATTTGTTAAATACATGTCAGGATTGAACTCAGTCCTCCCATTTGCTCCAACTTCAGTCCACCTGAGGCAGGGGACAGTGCCCTTAGAAACACCAACCCTCAGGCTGAGAGCTAAGTGCTCTACAGACAGAGCAGGCCTAGGGGCCTTGAGACAGATGACCATTCATCACACCAGCTCTGGGAGTGCTGTCCCGCTCCAGACAATCAGCTCTTCCAACAGGAAACCTCAGACTGTCTGAACTGTCTTTGACCAAGCCCAGGACAGCCTTCATCCTAGGTAATATAATTAACCTATTAAGCAATAATGATGGAGACTATGCTTATTAGAAGATAATTGTACACTCAGGATGGTATTAACGGCAAAGTCTACCCAGAGGGCCATTCGTCTCCCAGGAAGATTACTACTACTGCTACTAAGTCACTTCAGTTGTGTCCGACTCTGTGCGACCCCATAGACGGCAGCCCACCAGGCTCCCCCATCCCTGGGATTCTCCAGGCAAGAACACTGGAGTGGGTTGCCATTTCCTTCTCCAGTTTTCCTTTAAAATTGGAGGAAGTTACAGTTCAGTACACACAGGCAAAGTCATATCCGATTCTTTGTGACCCCATGGACGGTAGCCCACCAGGCTCCTCTGTCCATGGAATTCTCTAGGCAGGCAAGAATACTGGAGTAGGTTGTCATTGCCTTCTCCAGGGCCCAGGAAGATTAACTCATGATAAAAACACTCAGTGGGGCCTTTCCTGCTTTGGAGATTTTTCTAAAAAATAATCATGTTTATCCTACAGAAAGATGATAAGATAGGGAGGTTCAAAGGGAGAGGACCTTTGAACAACAATTTCAGACCTGACACATTCAGTTTAATGGGCTCTGCTAGACTGTCCCACTGCCAGTCAGTACCTCATTAACCTGACTCTTCCTACAATAAAAACAGAAATACTCAAGACAAGGGTCTCCTATTGTGGAAAACAAATAAATAAATACCCCAAAGCTAATCTTGAAGAAGCTCAATATGGGGATGAGAGAGGCAGGGAATTCACCTAGCCTAATTACAATCGGATTCCTAGGCCAACTTAATGATTTCTCTTTTATTTGTACTTTCTTGAGAGTGCTCAGGGAAACATGTCATAGATTTTTCCATCTGGTTTCAACAAGCTTATTGACTCTTGTGTGCTAATTGCACATCAAAGCATATACTGTTAACCTCCTAAGGGGTGTGTGAGTGACCCCACCCAGGGCTGGGTGGTTCTCTGATATCTCTGCTCCTCCCTTCCAGGCTTCTCAGACACAATAAGAAAAAAGTAACCAATACACGAGCCCTCTCCTGCACAAAGCCGAAAATTCTCCACAATGGCATAGCAGCACAGTGGCTGCCAATATAACATATTTCACTGTACACGTACCTACAAAATCAAGGACTTCTAGGAACATAAAGCAAAAAATTCAAGTGGAACAGCCCAGGGAAGAATTACTCCCATTTCCTTTTTATTTTGATACCGCACTGTGGCTCCTGTGAGGTGAAGATTGGTCATTAGTCTCTTACAATTATCTCTAAATATCTCTTGAGTCCATACACGCCTTTCAACCTTCATAGCCAACTCCTTCATTGAAGCTGTCATAGTTTCTCACCTGGACTATTGTAATAGCCTTGAAACCTATCCTTCCAGCAGCTTCCACATTGCATTCAGTGTGACCTGGTTTTCTTTCTTATTGAGATGAAATATACATAATGTAAAATTAGCCATTTAAAGTCTTCAGTACACTGATATTTAGTTTATCCACAGGGCTATGCATGTGGGGTTTCCCCAGTGGCACTAGTGATAAAGAACCCATCTGCCAATTCAGGAGACTAAGAGATGCAGGTTCGATCCCTGAGCTGGAAGACACCCTGGAGGAGGGCACAGCAACCCGCTCGAGTATTCCTGCCTGGAGAATCCCATGAACAGAGGAGTCTGGTGGGGTACAGTCCATGGGGTTGCAAAGAGTCAGACAGGACTGAAATGACATAGCTCACTCACTATGTATGTACCACCTATATCAAGTTCCAAAACCTTTCCTCATCCCAGTAGAAAACTCCATCCCCATTAAGCAATCACTCCCCATTCCCATGCTCTCTCCAACTCCTAACCACCACCAATCTGGTTTATGTCTCTGTGGCTTTACCTATTCTAGTTATTTTGTATAAACGGAATCATGAACCATTTGTCCTTTTGTGTCTGGCCTCTTTCACTTAGCTTAACGTTTTTAAGATTCATCCATTTGTAGCAAGTATCAGTGCTTTTTTTTCTGTTTATGGCTAAGTAATATTCCATTATACATTTATATACCATAATTTGTTTATCCATTCTTTCATTGATGGAGATTTGGAGAGCTTCCATTTCGGGCTAGTGTGAATAGTGCTGCTATGAACTTTTGTGTATAAATTCAGAGTAATTGTGCATCCACACACATGCTAACCACACACACACATATCTCTGATTGTGACCATATTCCCTCAACAGAAGATGGGGAAAAACTGGGATGGCCAATGAAAACTGAGGCTAAAACCAACTGTCAATTCTGGTGGTGTCAGAAGTCAATCAAAACAGTTTGGTGGCATTATGAAAAGAAATTTTAGTTTCTAAACAGTCCTGTGAAGCTTAAAGTCTGTCCAGCCTAAAGCTGTTGAGCGAGGCCTCACATTTCAAGGAGGAGAAAGGGAGAAAACTCAGTCCTCCCCAAACCAGGATCTTCCAGCCAAGGCCACGGTGAGTTGCCAATTACGAACATAGTAGATTGCCCTTCTCATTCTTTAGGGTTCCCGCCAGTCAAAAGATATAAACCAACCTACAGGAAAGGGCCAAACGTGAGTTTTTAACCAGATTCTAGTTACTGCTTCCAAGTCTGTCAAATACCTATAAACGTCAAAGCAAACCCAAAATGGAGAGAAACTTCTGCTTCAATGGAATCTATCCAGCCTTCTAACTATATGCCAATATGATGAACATGTAATGCTAATATCAAGCCATATCAGTTGTAGACATTTTGTTCATTAGAAGGTATCACTTTTCAACTCTTATCAGTATGTAAATTAGATTTTGACTCTCTGGCCACCTGCCCCAAAGGCACAAACTCTCAAAATTCAATTAACATAATTTTTATTCTAGTGTGATACTTCTGGGATGGAGGCTGGATAGGGCCCCTAGCTGAGGACTGGTTTAGGGTTCCTCTACACTTGGCAAAACTGGACAATGCTAGGTGTACCTGAGGTAAAAGCCACTAGAAGTCAAATTTCAGGGACATGAATCAGAGGTTGCAAGAGTTTTCTTGCTGGAAGTTCTTTAAAAATTTCTTTGACAAATCAGGACACTGAGGTTCTGGTTACAGAAAATGGGAGGGTTCTGATATAGATGTTTCAGTTCGGTTCAGTCGCTCAGTCGTGTCCGACTCTCTGCGACCCCATGAATCGCAGCACGCCAGGCCTCCCTGTCCATCACCGACTCCCGGAGCTCACTCAGACTCACGTCCATCGAGTCGGTGATGCCATCCAGCCATCTCATCCTCGGTCGTCCCCTTCTCCTCCTGCCGCCAATCCCTCCCAGCATCAGAGTCTTTTCCAATGAGTCAGTAGGGGCTATCTGAATAGGGAGTGAAAACCTGAATGCCAGAGACAGTTTCCAACCTAGGTCCAGCAGTAAAACCAGAGAACTGTGTTTTCCATTGTTAATAAAAGAAAGAACAGGCCCTAAATGGAGTCACCTGTGCTAAGGCCCACATCAGTAAACCAAGACTTAATATCCAATCTAATTGCCATTACAGCTTCCCCCAGGAATGTAGTCTGGACCAGTCAGTCTGGAACATTCTGGTCAGCATCAGTGAGGAAATCGGCCACATAGCTCCCTCCCATCCCCCACAGGAAGGTTACCTAAGCCAAAAACAATTCACTCTTGTGCCTCTTCTGCCTATAATAGGTCTCCATCTTGAACAACTCCTTGGAGCTACTGTCTGCTTGCCAGGTGTGGTACTGTCCCAGTCATGATCCTTCAATAAAGCCAATTAGGTCTCTAAATTTTACTTAAGTGAATTTTTATTTGTTCACACCACCTACTCCTATTTCCTTTTTTTTCCACCCTTTTCCTCTCCCTGGCGCCATCCCACTCCACTACTTAGAAGTCTACACCACGGTGTCCCATCTCTATCCTCTCCCTCAAATACCGCCTTAGGACATAAATTTCTCCTTTCCTTCCTTCCCCCTCTTCTATGTTATTGATTGCTGACTTTGATAATCTGATGAATTCTATGGATCCTCTCTAGGAAAAAAAAGTGCACATGTTCAATTTTGCATTCAATTTTAGAGTTTTTAGACTCCCTGAAGTCTTATCCAACTATCCCAATTTAAGAACTCTTGATTTCTGCCTTCTTTCCTCTGTGCAATCATGGGAGAAAGCAGGCAGAAAATTTACATTTTATACTGAAAAGGATTTCCCAACCCAACTTTCCCACACAGCAGAGCCTGAGATGAAAGCTCAAAAATAGGGAAGTCTGATCCCAGGCAGAGGGATGAGGGTGGGGTGGAGGGTTCATTATGGAGTTTGCCACCTGAAACGGGGAGGAGGAGACATGAAATGTTCTGCAAGGTGTAACCTATGAACCTAGCCAGTATCTGAGGAATCACAGCCTGAGGCATCAATAACAAAGCTCTGGGGTGGGTGTTGAGAGATGCAGAATAGGGCCTGAAGTGAGGCATGGCTTGCTGCACCTGCTTGAAGCTGGCCAGAGCTCTCCCTGAGTTGGTCCCCGCAGCAGTGGCCAAAGTAAGACACAGATGACGCAAAAAGGATCTGAAATAGTGCTTAAGAGGTATCTGACATAGAAATCTTGGAAACTGTCTAAACCATTTTCCACATTTATCTGACAAACTAACTCACATCTATCTGTCAGTGATTATCAGAATTTTGGTTACCCAGAAATGGCATACAATTTGGGAAAAGGCTTTAAATTTGTACAATAAGGTACTTTGAGAAAGAGAGACCACTCTCACATAACTTTTACTCTAGTATATTGTTTCAACGTATTCTATTTTATTATTATTGTTAATTTCTTCCTTTGCCTAACTTATAAGTTAAACTTTATCATAGGTATGCATGTATAGGAAAAAACAGTACATATAGGGTTTGGTACTGTCCATGGTTTCAGGAATCCACTGGGGGCTTTGAAACGTCTTCCCCGTGGACAAAGAGACTACTGTATATCCATATATGTTACATAAACACTCTGCAACCATGAGAATTTTTCTTGTAGATGAAAACTTAATGAAAGGGGAAAGCTTGACTAGTACATAGCAGGATTCTATAAATATTGGTTCAACAAATAATAGCTACCATATATAGTGTTTATTATCTGCCAGACTATTTTTGTATATTAACTCATTTAATCCTTAGACCAATGGTATGAGGTGGGTACTAATATTATTTCTATTTTATAAACAAGTAAACTTCATTAAGAGATTAAGGAACATGCTCAAGATCATGCAGTTGTTGAGTAGTGGAGGTGAAATTCACACTGTAAGTCTGATTCAGGGTCCCTGCTCTTAAACATGATGGATGGGTGGATGGGTGAATGGATGGATGGGTGGATGGGTGAATGGATGGATGGATGGATGAATAGGTAAACTGATATTGATTCTTCTTAGCCACTTATACAGTTTTCTCTATAAAACCTCACTACAACTGGGCATTTTATGAACACATAAAACTCTACAATCACTAGGGTTTACCTTCAATTGAAGAAGCATCTCTTTGGAAGTCAGTTGTTGACTTCCATGCAAATGATTCTCATTTTCCAGGTACTAGATAGTGGCTGATTTTTTTCCTAGTGCTATAAGAATCCTTTGTCTTTAAAAGAATAGCATTTTATTTCCAGAGAACAGTGGCTTTTTTGTGGCGTAATCATGCCATTAACCAAGACTGAGGGGCATTTTTACCTCTTTTTAACAACAGAAATGTGTTAATGTGGCACACAAAGGCAGACAATCTAAGGCAGCCTGTTCTGTTTCTTGCTATTATCTTTTTCCTTTTCTTTCCACATCATTGTTTACTTCCTTCATTCCCACCTTCCTCCCATCCTTCCCTCCTTAGGAAGGTAATTCCTGGAAGGAAAAATGAATTTGAGATCAGAAAAGGTGGCCATTTTTTAAATAAGAAACTTATTGCACTCAGTACACATGTCTTCTTCTTTGCAAGCTGTTTTGTACTCCTAAAGTACAACTTTCCTAGGTATTATCTCATTTGAGCTTAGTGAAAATCCCTTGAAATAAAACCAATTTATCATTATTTTGCAGATTAGAAGACTGGAGTTACCATTCTATACTTTCTGCTCAAACAAACAAAAAAGAAGCTCACTGCCCTGTTTCTTTTCTCCCCAAAGAGGGAGGCCCAAGTGTCTTCGAGTCCATCAGTTGGCAATCTGTCTTTGGGTTGGCGTGTCGTGTAAACACAGTGTAACAACATCGCTGCCCAGAGGAGATCTGCCCTACCAAGCCAGCTGGGCAGGAGGGCCAGAGGCTGGCATCCGGCCATGGAGTCTGTCTCCTTTGGCAGCCTCTTCCTCCACTTGGTGAGGTTGTCCTGTGTCTATTTTTCACTGCAGAACCTCTGGCAAATACACAAAGGTAGCAACCATAGAGTGGCTCATGCGGAGGCAGCAACAGTCCTGAAGTGGGTCTGGGGAGAAAGGTCGCAGATGCTGGCGAGGAGGTCAGGACCAGAGGGGACAGGTGACTCTCAGAGAGCTCACAGGGCTGGCAGATGTGCAGAGCACAGGTCAGCCGATTGGAGCCCAAACTGGGAATATTGATGATCATTGCTGCCTGCTTGGCCTGCAGAAAGGTGATGAGGGAATTAGTCTCGTTCACAACATCCTCTTGGTCTTGACCACAGAGCAGAGCCAATAATCTGTTTCCCCCACCATCCTCAGGCAACCTCTTCTAGATATGAGGGCTCCAGCCCATCCCCTGTGGAATTCCTAGGGGCGCCTCCTTCAGAAAGGGACAGGGACACCATGGGCCAGGGCTTCATTGCCATTCTATACCTCCCAACAATTTGTTTAGAGGCAGGATGACTCATTTGTTCAATTCATTCAACAAATATTTATTCAGCACCTACTACGTGTCAGACACCATTCTAGTTGCTTGGGATATATCAGTGAAAAAAAAAAAACCAGACAAAGATCACTGAGGTGAAGGAACTTACATCCCAGAAGGAGACACACACATTAAACATGAGAAATAAGCAGAGTGTATAGTGTATGAGAAGAGGGTTAAGAAACATGGGAAATGAAAACAAAGCCCAGAGTAAGAGGGACAGGAAGTGCAGTGGCAGGGATAAATGAGGAGTCTGGAAAGGCCCCTTTGAGATAGTGAGTTTTGAAAACTGGAAAATGAGGAGGGAATGTAAGCCATGCTGCTGTCTAGGGGGGTGGTAGGGATGGGGGCTGCAGAGTTCCCAGCAGACAGAACAGCTCGGATAAGTACCCTGTTCTCAGAGCCTTCGGCATCTCACCCAGTGGAATCTGATATGGGGAAGGGAAATGGAATAAATGAGCCTTCTGCATAAAATCTACTATGAAGACATTATAATCCAGGCCTCCCAGCTGTAACAAAGCAAGCTGTCGGTGGGAGCACCCAAGATTCTCTGGGTGAACAAGCCTCCAGAGAGGCTTGTTATGTGTGTTAATTTCCATGGTGTAAATACCTTCACAATGGTTGATTTCAAGCTACCAAAATGAGATCACTGAACTGGGAGTTGGAGCTGGGGCCAACACACTGATTCTCAGCCTCTTCTAGGGAAAAATGCCAAAAATTATCCCATATTCCAGGACTTCTCATCACCCATTCCTTCCTTAATTCCTTATTCTGAACTGGAAACTTCTTTTCCCTAACTTCACACCCAGTATCAAAAGTCAAATCAAGATCATCTCTTTTTTTCTTTCTGCTCTATAAGAAATTTTCTGGAGAAAGGCCTAGATGGATTTAAAATAATAATAATCCAAGGAGACAGAAATGCAAAATATGGAGTCAAGAAGCAAGTGCTGAGATAAAGGAAGAGGAAAATCTAGCTCAGAACACACAGTTCAAATGGGTGTAACACCAAACACTTAAAAGCCTGTGAGTTCCAGCACCAAAAAGCAAGAGGGAGGGAAGAAGGAGAAAAAAATGATAAAATGCATTTTAAAGCAAAAGCACTTTTACTTGAGGAAATGATTTAAATCTATCCAAAACACAAATCTGAGTGTAGCTGTCCTTGCTGAGGTAGTTTTATGTACATGTATGTGTGTGTATATACACACATATCCCTGGAAAAGGGAATGGCAACTCACTTCCAGTATTCTTGCCTGGAGAATTTCATGGACAGAGGAGCCTGGCAAGCTGCAGTCCATGGGGTCGCAAGAGTCAAACACAACTGAGTGACTAATACGCACACACACACACATACACGCATATACACATACATAACTTGGGATGGGCTTAGGAAAGGTAGGCCTGTTTGAAACTAGGTGTGCAGATTTGTTTTGATCATAGCCTTTCATAATATCAAAAGCAACCACACTACTTGAAACCACCTGCTTCTCTTGGTTTCTGCAGCAAAATCAACCAGGAACAAAGGATGAGATTAAAGGTCCAATTTAAAACAGACAAGAGGATTTTGAGTTTGCCTATGCCTACCCAAAGAAGCTCTGGATATGAACAAAGGGTGCAGGAAGAGGAAGCTCAGACACACCTTTAACCCAAGGGCAAGGAGATGCTGAAATAGTCCAGCAGCCTTTGGTTAGACTGTCCCAGTCCATTTAGTGGGATAATCCCTTTGGTTTCATTCAACTTTGCATCCACTAGACAACACTGAATTGAATCTATCTTGGAAGGCTATTGTGTGAAACAGCCACTAGAAGTATTCTTAAGTCTGTCTCTGAAATGCCTTTCCAGTTTGGTTCAAAAGGAACCAACTCTGTCAGCCTTCTAGATGCAGTAGAAGTGAAAGCCGCTCAGTCGTGTCCAACTCTTTGTGACCCCATGGACTCAGTCCATGGAATTCTCCAGGCCAGAATACTGGAGTGGGTAGCTGTTCCCTTCTCCAGGGGATCTTCCCAACCAAGGGATCGAACTCAGATCTCTCACATGGCAGGCGGATTCTTTACCAGCTGAGCCACAAGGAAAGCCCAAGAATACTGGAGGGGGTAGCCTATCCCTTCTCCAGCGGACCTTCCTGACCCAGGAATCAAACCAGGGTCTCCTGCATTGCAGATGCAGATTCTTTACCAACTGAGCTATGAGGGAAGCCCTAATAAAATACTTAATGTATTTTTTCTGTGAACTTGGTGGAAAGGAGAAACAAGAGAGATCCTACAGACGTTTTAGAGGCTTTCTTCCAAAGGGGAACTATTTTCATTTTATGAAACATTTTCTACATAATGTCCTCATCGAGTTCCTCTGAAGACTTTGCTTTAAGTAAAACTTACAGCACTTTGAGCTCTGTACGATGGAAGTTTTGATATATGCATCATAATTAATTGTGATCTTATTGGACATTTACTGTTTTGTCTTCTGAGGAACATACTTTTCACTAAACTCTAAATATGATTAAATGAAAGCCACTGTCATTTTACAGGTCATGCCTCCTTGGCCGCAGGGATTGTCCAGAGACAGCACCCGACTGAAGTAAGAACAGTCATGGCAACCTGCCCCCCGGGCCACAATGTTAAGAGTATAAGCTTTGAAGCACCACAGTTCAGAAAAGTCTTTAGAAATAAAAGAAATCTCGGCTGCACAGGAGCCAGTCAGGTTTGAGTTCTAGTCCAGATGTACAGAGTACTTTCTGTACACAACTTTCGAGTCTCTGCCTCACTTCTTACCCATCCTCAGCAGTGGCAATCAGTTCGCATAGATTTTGAACAGATCCTGCAGGTGCAACCTAAAAGCAGCACCCCTACCTAAGGGGTGGGACTCATGTCCCACCCTGAGTTTTGTCTGACCAAGAAGCATGGCTCAGACAAGAACCACCCAGCAGTGCAGGAGAACTAACGTCCATCGTGTAACACCTGACTACTGGGGACATAAGGCAACAGATAGATGCTTCCTCTCTCCCTGCTCCAGGGGGATACTTGTGACACCTTCAACAGTCCTACGAGACAGAACACCCAGTCACCCCAGCCAGTAGCTGCTCATAGCTCTGTGACCCTGGGGGAGTTACTGAGGTGGCCTTAAAGTCACTGATGAAGCTCCCTCTCGTCCTGACTTACAGTGTCTGAGCCAGTTGTAGGTCAAGTGGTGGGGTAGTCTCACGTGTGTCATCCTTTGCCTCTTCATCCCTATCTCCCCCACTCCTTCATTTCTAATCACGGAGGCCACACCAAAACCATGTCCAACAAGTGATCACACAGTGCTGTGAATGTGTATCAAATGGCGTGGAGAAATACTGTTCAATAACATGAAACTTCTACAGAGAACCAGCTCATTTTCATAAAAGGAAAGAGTGAGCGTGTGTGCAGGGAGGTGCATGCATAAAATGTTTTCAGGCGCATCCACCACGGCAGGTGTATGAGTAAATATCTTTTCCTTGTGGTTGCTGAATTTTCCAAGTTTCCTTTAATTAGTATATAATTGTTTTTGGAATAAAATTTAAATAGGATAAATTGAACCTGCTCTGCACATAAGCCAGGTAGGCAGCCTCTAGCACTGTGAATTGAGCCTCCTGAATCCTCAAACACCTCTCTGAGCAGTGGCTCCCTTGCAGCCTTCCTCCCTCGGCCCCCATCCCCACCATTCACCTCACCCCATCTGTGCTGAACAACAAACACAGCAATGTCTTCAGGAAGCCCCTGTTAAATTCCCATGTGTTCTTTTGGAGGTAAGCAGGAGTCCTGAGAAGCTAGTCTGGCTTTTCCCATTGGTTCACAGGAGCTGGTTTCCTTCTCAGATTAGTTTATTCTTACCTCGAATGGGATTAGAACCAAGTAAAAAGTGACTCTTCAAAGGCCTGAGGATACTGGGGGCAACTTGTGAGTCATGAACCACGGAGGGTAGCCCCTAGTGGAGGACAGCCCAGAACAAGCCTCTGGGTAAAGTGGTAAGGAAGGAAGAGAAAAAGGGAGGTCAGGGATGGTGAGGAAGACATGTGATCCCTAAAAATCATAAGGAGGGGAAAGATGCCTCCAAATGAACACTGGGAGAAAAAGGCTATGAATTCTGGAATCAAATAGGGTTGGTTCTAATCCCATCTCTTTGCTATTGCTCCTTAAGGAAAGTTACTCAACATCTCTCAATCTTAGCTTCCTCAGCAGTAAAGCAGCGAGAGAAAATCCATCTTGCTGGGCAATTCTGAAGATTAAAGGAGAAGCTACTCTAAGGGGCCTAGAATAATACCTAGAGAAAGTAGGTCCTTCTATAAAGTCCCTACTATTAATAATTTGTATTATTTCTAATTAATAAGACTAACAGTGAGGAGGAACAGGAAGAGGGTAGAGAAGACGAAGCAGGAAGAGGGGAAGGGGAAAATGAAGAAGGAGAAGGCAGAAGATTATCCTTGGCTGCATCCCAGATGGATTTCAGAGGTAACCACATATTGTCACAAACCATCACTCATGTTATCAGTGTTCAATGAAAATTTACTGATCACCTTCTGAGTACCAGGATCTGGGGAAATGAGTCTCCATCCTTAAAAAACAACCAGTTTGGAAAGTGAAGGAGACGTGTAAACAGAGAGGAGATGAGTGAGTGGAAGGCATGAAGGGAGAGCCCCAGAAGCCCTGGAAAGGGGGCTTACTGAGTGGGAAAACCAGGGAGGCTTTACAAAGGAGGTGAGGCTTTACTTCAGTTTCCGAGGAGGCTGTTTTGTTGAAGAACAGGAAGGGCCTTTTAGTGAGCTCAGCGTGTGCAGAGTCTGAGTTGCAGAAGGGGCACAAAAGTGTTGCTTGGGAAATGGAAAACTTTCAGCATGACTGGGGGGCGTTTGTATCAGGCAAGGTGAGACCTTAAAAAGGGGGATTCACGGGTTGTAATGGCCTTGCATGTCATGATAAGGGAATTGGCAAGTGGGGGCAGCACAAATCTTTAAGCAGATGAATGATAAGTTTGTTATCTGATAGGATACCAGAAGCTGGACTGAAGCCAGGGAAGTCTAGCAGAAAGACCAAAAAGGAAGCCACTGTAACAACCCAGAAAAAGATACAATGAGAACCTTACCAAAGACAAGACAAGACAGTGATAAGAGGTGGGGATGGGTTCAGAAGCTATTTCAGTGGTAGAACTGGAAGGCTCTGGAGACCAACAGGGGCAGGGAGGAGGAAAGGATGGGTTCCAGATTCTAGCCAGGTATTCAGCTCAAAATACTGGATGACCTCACTGAAGACAAGCAGGGAGGAGGTGATTTTGAAGGAAACTGAACCCATCTGAATTTGAGATGACTGTGGGGCAAATGGATGAGATGTTTGGCATAGAGCTAAAAATATGGATTAGGAGCTCAAGAGGGAAGTTAGATGCAAATTGAGAAATATTACTATGTACGTTATAGTTGATATCATGGCAACAGGTGTGATCATAAAGGGAAAACAACTGTAAATTGGAAAGGAGTCAATAAATAGGGAGACCATACATCCTTGTGTCCCCATAGCACCCTAGTTAATTTCAAAACTGTTCCAGTTTAGACAATGAATTATAGATATCCCCCTACCAATAACTCAGAAAGCAAAGAGGAACTAAAGAGCCTCTTGAGGAGGTTGAAAGAGGAGAGTGAAAAGGCTGGCTTAAAAACTCAACACTCAAAAAACTAAGATCATGACATCTGGTTCCATCACTACATGGCAAATAGATGGGGGAAAAGTGGAAACAGTAACAGATTTTATTTTCTCGGGCTCCAAAATCACTGTGGACAGTGACACAGCCTTTAAATTAAGACGTTTGCTCTTTGGAAGAAAAGCTAGGACAAAGTGGCCCAGCCTCTTCATTCTTTCTGGAGTTATTTCTCCATTCTTTCCCAGTAGCATATTGGATACCTACCGACCTGGACAGAGGAGGGGGGCTCACCTTCCAGTGTCTATCTTTCTGCCTTTTCATACTGTTCATGGGGTTCTCGAGGCAATAATACTGGAGTGGTTTGCCATCCCCTTCTCCAGTGGACCACATTTTGTCAGAAGAAGATTCAATTAGACATTGCTTTCCAAAATAGGATACTAAACAAGATACAGCAATTTTCAAAGTAGGTGGCTGGTAATGAGTTAATCAGCTCATAAAACCCTCATGCAATTGAGAATACAAAAGAGGTTTAAAATTGGAAGATTCTGTTTTATGATTTCAGGGAAGAGATGTTATTATGAGTCTCATCTCCTACTAAGGGTTGGAATAGACACAACTTGCCTCTCATTTCAGAGGACTCAGCTTGCATCCTTTGCAGCTGGGGGGTGCAGTGGCCTGATTTCTGGTACCCCTCATGTGCTTACACAAACCTTAAAGTTAGCCATCCTATTCAGGGAAAGGGGCTGTTGGGTAAACTTTCCCATACAACTACAGAGGAAGGTCATTTCAGTCTCCTTATGAATCAGTCTAATAATTCTGGGAGGGATTGAGGTCAAGAGGAGAAGGAGACGACAGAAGATGAGATGTCTGGATGGCATCACCAATGCGATGCACTTGAGTCTGAGTGAACCCCAGGAGTTGTTGATGGACAGAGAGGCCTGGCGTGCTGTGATTCATGGGGTTGCAGAGTCAGACATGACTGAGCGACTGAACTGAACTGAATAATAGACTGATTCTTTCATAAATGAAAGGAATCTCAAGAAAGCTAGATTTTTTTTGAGGAAAATCAGCAATGTGAAATGGAAGGACTGAAATAAACAAAGAAAGTAAATGAAACTTCAGGAAACAGAATATTCAAGGAATAGGAGGAAACTTAGGAAGAAAATTTAAAATTGGTATCCTCAGAAAGATTTAAGAGGATAGATATAAAAGAAAAAAAATGATACATTAAAACTAAAATATGATTCTCAAAATAAAATTATTTAGGAGAAGACTGGAATATGAACACAGATGTGGCCAAGACTGAATGGTAATGTACAATAGAAAGCCAAGAAAATTTCCCCAAACTTCAAACTATAAGACAAACAGAAAGTTTGAGAAGAAAGTTGGAAAGACAAGGAGGACCAACCCATGAGGCCCAACACCTGCTCAGTAGGAGTGCAAAAAAGGGAGAACAGAAGCTGATATGAAGAAACAATAATAGAATAAACAATTTTTGAATTTTCTGAGCTGAGGACTCAGATCTTTAGCAGGATCTACGGAGTTTCAAACAGGTGGATTGGGGGGAAAGTTGACTTCTAGACACATTCTGATAAAATATACAACTCAAAAGATAAATAGAAAATTCTAAAACCTCACAAAAGGAAAAAAGCAGGTCACCCATGAAGGAGTAAATAATGAGGATGCTATCAGACTTCTCATCCACACCACAAGCTATCAGAAGGCATTGCAGCAGAATCGCCATCTAATGATGTGCTCCTGAACCTAGATGGGCCAGTTATTGATTTATTGTCTCTGGACCAATAAGGAGCAAATTCTCCTTTTTTCTTTGCTCTAGGAAAATGAATCTGGGCCCTTTAAATAGTTTTCTTTGACAGCTATTACTGAAGTTTTGTCAGCAGAGGATTCTGCAGAGATACCACAGGGTTTTCTTTCCTGGTTAGGCTTCCCTGGTGGCTCAGAAGGTAAAGAATCTGCTTGCAACACAGGAGACCCAGGTTCAATCCCTGGGTCAGGAAGATCTCCTCGAGAAGGGAATGGCAACCCACTCCAGTATTCTTTTCTGGAGAATCCCATGGACAGAGAAGTCTGGTGGGCTACAGTCCATGGGTCGCAAAGAGCTGGACACAACTGAGCCACTAACACTTTGACTTTTGCTTGGGTGTGCTTACTTAGCAGGCTCCCACAGTGCAAGCAGCGGCTCCAGCACCCAATTCCTATAGCCCAAGGCTACCAGCAGCAGCACCCAGTGGCCTGAAGTTCTCCTGGAACCACCTTTCAAGCAGTTTTGTCATGCAACATCCCTGATAAGACACTGCCTCATGAACAGCTTTCCCCAGCACCTACAAGTGTAGATTTCCAGCAAGTTCCAGAGGGTGGAGTCCCAACTGGCATGTCATCACAATGAGCCCTCTGCTACTCAGAGAGCCATGGCTTTGCTCTTTCCAACAAGATCTGGATCTCACCTCTGGCTCAGGGAAGGGGAGGCTTGCTCTTCCTGGGTGCTCTGTTTCAGTCTATCACTGCTCCTTATATGTGCTATTCTTATATTCTTTGGCATTCTTTTTACTTCTTACTAGACAATTGCTCATTACCCCAATCCTTTTTGCCAACAAAGGTCTGTATAGTCAAAGCTATGGTTTTTCCAGTAGTCACGTATGGATGTGCGAGTTGGACCATAAAGAAGGCTGTGCGCCAAAAAATTGACGCTTTTGAACTGTGGTGTTGAAGAAGACTCTTGAGAGTCCCTCGGACTGCAAGAAGATCAAACCAGTCAATCCTAAAGGAAATCAGTCCTGAATATTCATTGGAAGGACTGATGCTGAAGCTGAAGCTCCAATACTTTGGCCACCTGATGCAAAGATCCAACTCATTAGAAAAGACCCTGATGCTCAGAAAGATTGAAGGAAGGAGGAGAAGGTGACAACAGAGGACGAGATTGTTGGATGGCATCACCAACTCAATGGACGTGAGTCTGAGCAAACTCCAGGAGATGGTGAAGGACAGGGAAGCCTGGCAAGCTGCAGTCCATAGGGTCGCAAAGTCAGACACGATTGAGTGACTGAACAACAACAACCAATTCTCTATTGGAGTTAAAAGTGTTAGCTGCTCAGTCATGTCTTACTCTTTGTGACCCCATGAGCTGTGACCTGCCAGGCCCCTTTGTCCATGGAATTCTCCAGGCAAGAATACTGGAGTGAGTAGCCATTCTCTTCTCCAGGGGATCTTCCTGATGCAGGGACCAAACCTGGCTCTCCTGGATTGCAGGCAGATTTCTTACCATCTGAGCCACAGGGAAGTCTATTAGAGTTAGTAATTCTCCATATTACTTTTCCTGTTCAAATTACTATGTGATATCTGTCTCCTGGTTGGACCCAGGCTAATAAATTAGACTTTTAAATTTTAATGAGTACCAATCATGTATGAAGGCAAAAGACATTTTCAGAAGTTCAGCGACGAAGAAAATTATTCTATATATTATTTCCATCAATTATTTGATGATAACCTTCAGCAAAACAACAAAAGAATTTGAGAAAGAATAATAACTGAGCTCTGAAAATAAAAGAACTACTACAAGAACCTAATGAAAAAATTATGGTGACAACTTTGAAATCCACTTAGAAAGCACTTGATCCAAATTAAAACAGGAAGTCAGAAGACTCTAAGAAGATCTTCAAAAAGAAGACAGTTCCATTTATGATTAAGAAACTGGAATCTCTTAAACATGTTCCTTCAGTTAACAACGACAAAAAAGACAATCAGAAACTTCAAGAGGAAACAAACAAGCAAAGGTTGTGTAAAACATCATTCCAGATATAGTGCAAACTAAAATGTGAGAAAAAATTGAGCAATTATTACAATGCAGGAAAAAATAATTTGACTTGAAACATTCTCCTGTTTGTGGTATAAAATGACATTTCCTTTGCTAAAGCTTCATTCATAGTAGTTGATTCTCCCAGGAAGAATAGTTACATAATTATGACATTATATATGTTACTCATTGCATTTCAGCTTTTAGAGTCTACCTACAGACAAAACAGAAAGCTTGATTGCATTTATGCAACAGACAAATGGAAACCTTGACAATGTGAAAGTACCAGGACTGACCAAAGCAGGAAGGGAGAAAGGTTGATGGAAGCAGTGGAAATTCAGGATGTTCTATATGCTTTATTTTACACAGTTGGAAATTAATAAAGGCTGTCTAAAGTTAAAGACTCATGAAATAAATGTAGGGACTTCCTTGGGGGTCCAGTGGCTAACACTCCAAGCTCCCAAAGCAGGGGGACCCAAGTTCAGTCCCTGGTGAGAGAACCAAATCCCGCATGCCACAAGAGTTTGCAAGCCACAACTGAAAGATCCCATGTGCTGCAACTAAGACCTGGTGCAGTCAAACAAATTAATAATAAATAAATTAAATGTTAACAAAAAAAGAAAGAAATGTATATGTGTGCATGCTCAGTTGTGTCTGACTCTTCGCGATCCCATGGACTATAGCTTGCCAGCCTCCTCTGTTCGTGGAATTCTCCAGGCAAGAACTCTGGAGTGGGTAACCATTCCCTTCTCCAGGAGATCTTCCCGACCAAGGGATCTAACCTGGGTTTCCTGCATTGCAGGCAGATTCTTTACCATCTGAACCACCAGGGAAGCCCTATAATGTATATATGTGTCTATAAATATGTGTGTATTGTTTTAAATTATGGTGGTAGTCAAAATGATTAAAATTATTAAAAAGGGAGATTTACCAACTGTGTCATTTTTTCTAACTACCAATTTCTACCACACGTAAGTAGGGAGAACACATAATTCATCATCCAAAGAGAATACTTCTGACAGTGAAATTGGGAGCTAAAAATAATTAACAATCATTAATCAATCAACAAGCATTTACCAGGACTGTCTGGGCAAACCAAAATGTATGGTCATTCTACTCATAAATCTGTAGACTGTCTTCCATGAGGCTAGCTCGGGGTATAAAAAGGGAAATTACTTTTAAAGCTTGCCAAGTTCTTCATCATCTGGATGGCAAATATACGGAGAATAGATTTGAGTAAAAATCTGGGAAGACAAATACAGCCCAATTTAAATGGGTATTCAGATTGTTATAATGTACCCCTTCTCTAATTCCACATGTAGGCAAGCGGAGTAGCATTTGAACTTATCTGCTTTTCCAATCAGTGTAAGAAATTTTTCCTTCTCCAAGCATGAAAGCAGAAATACCTCTCACTGGTGCCATGATTATTATGATGCTGTGATGTCCTTCAAATTTTCTGACTAGTTCCAGATCCACATAGAACAAACCAAAATGAAAATTTTTAGCAAAAACTACAGTGGTAGCTACTATATTTTGGGTGGTTTTCTGAGTAAGGATGTTTCTACTTTACAAGAGTCACACAGAGTGGAATGAGCAAAATAAAACCACATGCAAATCTATCTGAATTTAGAAAGGATAATCCATAGGACCTCAGATATGTGGGTGAGTTAGAGACTTAGCTCCCTGACCTTCATATCCCTTGAAAACCTACTCTACCTAAGCTTTCCAGGTACAGCAACTGTACTTAAGGATGATATCCTCAAATTCACTCTGCTGGAGTCTAGGGTGGCCCCTGACCAAATATGGAGGAGCAGAGAGCTTGTGCCAATGAAGGCAGGACCCAACTGGCAGCCAGGCCCTCTCAAGCCTCAGAGCCACAAGCAGTCCTACACAAACTTCTCTCCATTCTATAGTGATGCTCCTGAAGAAGGCAGATCGGAAGAAGAGGCACAAAGAACATCCTGACCTTGTTTGATTCTTTGCTCATTGAGGGAAGGAGGAAGGGACAGATATTTTTCATTTAAAAGACACATCAAAAATATTGCCCGGATGGTTCCTTATTGCCAGAAAGCTTAAAATTGCAGAGGGTTGCGGGGCAGGGGGGGTGGGGTGGTTGGGGGGCAGTTCAGAATAAATTCCGTATTTTACTACCTTTCCTTTTCTGGTGGTGCAGAGGTTAAAGCGTCTGTCTGCAATGTGGGAGACCTGGGTTCGATCCCTGGGTCGGGAAGATCCCCTGGAGAAGGAAATGGCAACCCACTCCAGTATTCTTGCCTGGAGAATACCATGGACCGAGGAGCCCGATAGGCTGCAGTCCATGGGGTCGCGAAGAGTCGGGCACGACTGAGCAACTTCACTTCACTTTCACTTTTCTTTTTAAAAATTCTTAGTTCCCAAGGGAACATTTTGGTTGCTGATGTTTGATGAATCCTAAGAAGGATATGTAGCTGTTAAATCTCAGCCATTTATGCAAGAAGATGCTCTCGCATGTGCTAAAGGCTTTGTGCACCCTCAAATATTTCACCACTGCTTACAGAAAAGCATGCTATCTCTTCACCACTAAGAAGTCAAGGCAAAATTGTTTGACATTTGTGCTAGACCCCCGTTTGATAAAACAATGACAGGTTCCCAGAGCAAACATTGCCTAATGTAAATCTAAGGAGTGAAGCCTCAGTCATTAAAAACAGTGTTATAAGTGCTCACAGAGCATTAGTCCTCTAAGATGCTTCCATAGCCTGAGAAATTCTGCTCACCAAAACTGCCTCTGAGAGGTTCAAAACGCAGGTCATACAGTAAATGCTCTGAGAAATCCTACAATTAAAAGAAATCTGTCTGCGATTATGCAAGCATTTCCCAAAGTTATTTTATCCTTGAACTCTTGTTTTACATATTGCCTGTCAATTTCCCAGAAGATATTTTGGGAAATGTTTTAAGGGGATAAAAGAATGAAGGATTATGGAAGGGGGATCTGAGAAGCATTTTCTTTGATAACACAACTGCACACCTCGACAAATGACTTTGCCAATGGAGCTGGCGTGATTTTGACCTGCACATTCATCCCCTCAGCCAAGCAACTTCATTGTGTATGGAGACCCTACTTGACCCTAGACTAATCAGTGACACATTCCTTGTCTTTCCCATCACCGAAAACCTGGAGATTAGGAGAGCCCCACCCAGTGAAACCCTCACCCCTCCCCAGATTTGCAATGATTTTGTCAGGATGCGGGAACCCTGAAGTATAAAGGAAAATCTAAGCTTATATTAAGACTGGTGTGAACATTACGATTTCCTAGATATACTCCTAAAGTACCCACATTAGATGAGGTTTGATCAATGCTTCCCATATCTTTTTCACCCTCATGTATGCTGGAATTCTGTAGGCTTCTCATACGACACATACCCACCCTCACAGCACAGAATTCTAGCTCAGGACCTAGACAGTGACCTTTGCCTTGGCCATGTGATCTACACATGCTATCAGGTGTTTCCTTCTCAAAGTATGAAATGTGTTACTCATGGGTGACTGCAAATCCCTTTTCTCCAGCTGCTTGCCTCTCTGGGACCAGTCCCTTGGTAGTTCCAAAAGATGGGTCCCAGAAGTGGTAGAGGATATGAAGAAACAAAGCATGCGGCCTATGGAATTCATCCAGAACCACCCAGATGTCTGCTAGTTACAGTCCTGGAGCATTCTCTCTCTCCTACCTACAGGATTAATTTGCCCTTCTGTTATTATTATTTGTTCTAGCAGGTTTTCCTTTTACTAGAACATCTGGCACTATAGCTTCATATCCTGGGGTTTCCTGGAAACACTCTCAGGGAGGAGTCTAAACCTTTGCTACTAGAACTGGCCTGGACCTGAAATGCTGTGAGTTGTAATCTCAGCCCACGTCACGTTCTCTCCCTTGTTTCCTTTGCAAAACATCATTGTAATCAGCCCCGCTGTTTTTCAGCGAGAGGCTCGGGCACCAAGCCCAGAAGTGGCTGCACAGGTCTTGTCCTGCCAGGGAGTGGAGGTAGCACAGGGCTGATATGAAGTGCTTCCAGCGCGTTTTTGGGTGGCTCCCCCCACGCAGCACTGTCTGATGTCCTGGCTGAAGTCAGAGTGCACCAAGCAGGGGAGTGGGATAGGGAGGCTCGTGGCTCACACTCTGGTCCTGGTCACGGTGTTACTCACATGGCTTAATCACAGGTGGAAAAGCCCCCCTGGCCCACTGATGCCCTCAGGGGAGCCACAAGGCCCCTTTAAGCTCTGAAAGAACCTGAGCAAATGAAGAATGTTAACTGGAAAGCTCTGGAAGGGACCGCTCCTGCCTTTCCCTGTCACTCTCCTTCCTGTCCCTGCTTTGACTGCTTTTCTCTTGTGTTGTTCTTGCTGTTTGTCTGCAGAACTTCTCTTCCCCATCATTATTGCAGTCTCGCTCCTTGTCCTTCAGATTGCAGCTTAAATGTCACCTCCTCCAGGAAGCCTTCTCTGACCTCCCAGGTTAAAGTGGTTATCTAGGGACTTCACCACATCCGCCTATTTTAATTCTCCGTGTGGCACTAATAACTACCTGAGAGTCTGTTAATACATTTGTTTCTTGAATTTTCACGTGACTTGATCTGCTGGATGAGGAGCAGCGACGCTGCCTACCCGGGTCACCTAGAGTAGGTCCTTGGTATGCAGTGAATGCTGAACACACAAGTATTGGAAACACAGAGTTTGTGCACTGGCCCCACTAGTTACTAGTCAGTTGGCCTTGGGAAAGTTATTTAACTTCTCTATGCCTTGGTTTCTCATCACAAAAATGTGAATAATTATAGTTCTTAATTTCTGAGAATTAGACAGGATCATCCTTGCCTAGCCCTTCACAGAGTGCCTGGGACACAGCAGGACTCAGCAAACACCAGCTATTATCTCTATCAACATGTTAACCTATAAGCACTTGGTCACTTCCCAATATTCACTAGTTTCCCAGCTTGACTGGGTCCTAAAAGAACGGACCAGCTCATGAAACCAGGCCAGAAAGTAATACCCCCTCTTTGTCAAGTAAGAAGTACTCCTTTTAGAAGGGTTCTTTCTTTCCCCCTTCCCTTTCTCCTCCTGTCCCTACCAACCCCACAGGACTCAACTTGGCCCTATACTTGTCACGGAGCAGTAGGGACCAGAGGTCAGACTGATGCTCTATAGACAGGGCAGCCTAGTGCTCCAACCAGGCTGTTCCACCATCTTGCCTGAGGCTAGGGCTCAAGTGGCAGCTCCCTCCTATCTGTGCCACCTAAAAATAGGGCAGGATAAATGTCCAAGAAGTCACATAATTCAATTTTAGGTATGACAAGAAGAGGAGAAAGGCTAATTTCACTTGATTGTGCCCACAGTTCAGTATGGACTCAAGCCTATGACACAGTTCAGTATCAACTCAGTTAATACCCTGTGCACCAGGGAACAAAGCCAGTGGGCCCCCTACTTGGCATTTCCTGGGAGATAGTTTCTCTAGGCACCCAAAGGGAATGAGGGACACAAGTTTTCACAAGGGAAAGAAACTGTGTGCCCCTCCAGACCAGAGACTGCCTCAGTCATACCCTCTCCCCCCATCCACCCAGCCGAGAGAGCACCACACGTCCCTCTCCTTTCCAAAGCAGCCAGCTGCTTGGAACCTCCCATCAAGACCCAGCTGATGCTCTTAGCTGATCCAGACACCACCTGGTATTTCAATAAATGCAGTGGGGGTTGTGCCGGTGGCCCCTGTGGCCAACACTTGTCCTGTGTCACTGCCAGGGCAGGGCAAATGCTGTTTCGTAATAATATTGACTCTGCAGGTCCATCTGTTTCCCCATCAAGTTGCTATTCTTACTTCGTCTACATTGTGGCACTGTACTCTCCCACTGCAGAGAAGTTCAGCCCCCAGCTGGACAGACATGTATCTATCTACCAACAGCGGAGAGAGAAGAAGGCTCTGGACCTCAGCAAGTTCTCACAGCTCAGCGCACGTGACCCAGTGAGCCCTCCACAGTGGTTCCAACCACCTGCTCCACCTTTCAGATACTCTATCTCTGGCAGGAAAAGACTAGACATTTGTCAAGTCTAATTTGGGTTTCCTTATGAGGCTGAGACCAGGATTTGAATACAAGTGTTTATTTGGAGATGACCAGCACACAGCGGGGGCTTCCCTGGTGGCTCAGTGGTAAGTATCCACCTGTCAGTGCAGGAGATGTGGGTTCAATTCCTGAGTCAGGAAGATCCCCTAGAGAAGGGAACAGAATCCCACTTCAGCATTCTTGCCAGGGAAATGAACAGAGGAACCTAGTCCATGGGGTCGCAAAGAGTCAGACGTGGCTAAGCGGCTGAACAACCAACAACAAGCACTCACTGTGACAGAGCTGGAAATTGAAACCAGCAGGCAGGTAAGCCAATTAAGGGGCATCAGTGAGAAATTTATGACTGCATGTAGCTGAGGCTCCATCCCACGGGGACCCTCTTTGAGACTATGTAGAAACCACCTCAGAATTGGTCATTGTAGGCAAGGAAGCTAGGGGATTCACCTGCCAACTCCTGTCCCTTATGGGCTGAGGGTTGTTCATGGAGTGTTAATTCCTCAGCACTTCAAGTCTGCCACCAGAAAGCACTACCAGAGAATGTTCTCTGGCAGAAAGCCCAGAAGCCACAGGCCTGCACAGGATCTTTCCATGGGCAATGTTCAGGGTTGGGGAAGGAGATTTGGGCCCAGCCGAACAATTCCTGCTCCATCAAGCTTTCTAATGACCAATAATGGGTTTCTTAGAACAATGCCCCATGGGTAGAGGCATTTAAAGCAGGGCAAAGGCTAATGAAGTTCTGCCAAAAGAATGCACTGGTCATAGCAAACACCCTCTTCCAACAACACCGGATGGTCAATACCAAAATCAGATTGATTATATTCTTTGCAGATAAAGATGGAGAAGCTTTATACAGTCAGCAAAACAAGACTGGGAGCTGACTGTGGCTCAGATCATGAACTCCTTATTGCCAAATTCAGACTGAAATTGAAGAAAGTGGAGAAAATCACTAGACCATTCAGGTATGACCTAAATCAAATCCCTTATGATTATACAGTGGAAGTGAGAAATAGATTTAAGGGACCAGATCTGAGAGACAAAGTGCCTGATGAACTATGATGGAGGTTCATGACATTGTACAGGAGACAGGAATCAAGACTATCCCCAAGAAAAAGAAATGCAAAAAAGCAAAATGGCTGTCTGAGGAGGCCTCACAAACAGCTGTGAAAAGAAGAGAAGCGAAAAGCAAAGGAGAAACGGAAAGATACACCCATTTGAATGCAGAGTTCCAAAGGATAGCAAGGAAAGGCAAGAAAGCCTCCCTCAGTGATCAGTGCAGAGAAATAGGGGAAAACAATAGGATGGGAAAGACTAGAGATCTCTTCAAGAAAATCAGAGATACCAAGGGAACATTTCATGCAAAGATGGGCACAATAAAGGACAGAAATGGTATGGACCTAACAGAAGCAGAAGATATTAAGAAGAGGTGACAAGAATACACAGAAGAACTGTACGAAAAAGATCTTCACAACCCAGATAATCACAATGGTGTGATCCCTCACCTAGAATCAGACATCCTGGTGTGCGAAGTCAAGTGGGCCTTAGGAAGCATCACTACAAACAAAGCTAATGGAATCCCAGTTGAGCTATTTCAAATCCTAAAAGATGATGCTGTGAAAGTGTGACACTCAATATCTCAGCAAATTTGGAAAACTCAGCAGTGGCCTCAGGATTGGAAAAGGTCAGTTTTCATTCCAATCCCAAAGAAAGGCAATGCCAAAGAATGCTCAGACTCCGCACAATTGCACTCATCTCACACGCTAATAAAGTAATGCTTAAAATTCTCCAAGCCAGGCTTCAGCAATACGTGAACCATGAACTTCCAGAGGTTCAAGCTGGTTTTAGAAAAAGCAGATGAACCAGAGATCAAATTGCCAACATCCATTGTATCATCAAAAAAGTGCGAGTCCAGAAAAACATCTATTTCTGCTCTATTGACTATGCCAAAGCCTTTGGTTGTGTGGCTCACAATAAACTGTGGAAAATTCTGAAAGAGATGGGAATACCAGACCACCTGACCAGCCTCCTGAGAAACCTGTATACAGGTCAGGAAGCAACAGTTAGAACTCGACATGGAACAACAGACTAGTTACAAATAGGAAAAGGAGTACATCAAGGCTGTATATTGTCACCCTACTTATTTAACTTATATGCAGAGTACATCATGAGAAACACTGGGCTGGAGGAAGCACAAAATGGAATCAAGATTGGCGGGAGAAACATCAATAACCTTAGATATGCAGATGACACCATCCTTATGGCAGAAGGTGAAGAAGAACTAAAGAGCCTCTTGATGAACGTGAAAGAGGAGAGTGAAAAAGTTGGCTTAAAGCTCAACATTCAGAAAACTAAGATCACGGCACCTGGTCCTATTACTTCATGGCAAATTGATGGGGAAACAGTGGCTGACTTTATATTTTGGGTCTCCAAAATCACTGCAGATGGTGATTGCAGCCATGAAATTAAAAGACCCTTACTCCTTGGAAGGAAAGTTATGACCAACCTAGACAGCATATTGAAAAGCAGAGACATTACTTTGTCCACAAAGGTCTGTCTAGTCAAGGCTATGGTTTTTCCAGTGGTCATGTATGGATGTGAGAATTAGAGTATAAAGAAAGCTGAGTGCCAAAGAATTGATGCTTTTGAACTGTGGTGTTGGAGAAGACTCTTGAGAGTCTCTCGGACTGCAAGAAGATCCAACCAGTCCATTGTAAAGGAGATCAGTCCAGGGTATTCATTGGAAGGACTGATGTTGAAGCTGAAACTCCAATACTTTGGCCACCTGATGTGAAGAGCTGACTCATTTGAAAAGACCCTGTTGCTGGGAAAGATTGAGGGCAGGAGGAGAAGGGGATGACAGAGGATGGGATGGTTAGATAGCATCACCAACCCAATGGACATGGGTTTGGGTGGACTCCAGGATTTGGTGATAGACAGGGAGGCCTGGCGTGCTGCGGTTCATGGGGTCGCAAAGAGTCAGACACGACTGAGTGACTGAACTGAACTGGATTTCAAATTTCTCATCACTTCCTATAAATCCTTTCAATAATCTTTAAATAGACATAGTTATAGAAATCAGACTCTTTATGATATTTTTGAAAAAATAATTAATAGACATGAAGTAAAGTTGTTCAGACAAGTGGCCCAAGTTCCATTCTCCCTGGACTCACAATCAGGCCCACAGCGCTCTGAGCAGATATTTTGCTGTGGACACTTCGGGAGGAGGTCAGACCTCATCAGTTTTCCATGGAGACCAAGCAGGAAAAAAGATACAGGAGCCTGCTTTGTAAAGCTTTGAAGTTCAGATTAAAAACTCAGCAGGGAGGCACACACCCTTCTCCCAACTATAGGGCAAAGTGAGCTCAGGAACCAGTGGAATAAACTGGCTCCTAATGAGAAAAAAATAATCTCTCCTCCCAAGCACCTCTCCACCCACCCATCTGGACATGCCCACTCTCATAAGCCCTGGGCAGGAACAGGCTTACTTTGAACAATAGAAATCATATCAGGGGAAATTTTCCTGGAATTCAGCCATGGAAAAATTCACCCAACTTCTATGTGATACCTTGATCCATGGAGCTCCCACCCACCTCAGGCACTCTGTAACTCCTAAAAAGTCTATGGGGAACATCCTGCTTTAGCTAAATACCACGTTTTCTCTTTGCCAACAAAGAATTTTCCACAGGCATTGCTGACTCTGTTACATTCTCAAAAGTGGCAGGTGACTCAGCAGGGAAGGTTCCAAAAGAAAAGGAACAATCTCCTTATTCCTATGCTGTAGCCCAAACTGAGGATCAACTCTTTATCAAAGAGATACAGGAAGTCAAGGGATTTTCTGCAGTTTAGCCTGGAACAAAATTGGTTACCATCAGCTCACCCAGGTGATGATAAGAGGGTCACAAGATGCACACCTAGGAAGTCAAGAGTCTTGTGTTCTGGTGACTCTTACTAACCAATGTTATGGCTTCAGATGAATCATTTGACCCTATCAAGACCTGTAAAATGATAGATAAGTCAGAGATGGTAAATAGAGTCAGCTGCTCGAACAATGCCCCTGCACCTAGAATAGAGACTTGGCAACTAAAATAATGTCATGCATATAACAGGGACTTGATATTTCGTGGCTGAATGGATGGATCTGGCAGACATGTCATTGCTCCTGACTTCTGCACTGCTGACAGACACCGCTAATTAATGGTGATAGTTTTTTCACACTGAAACTGGATGCAGTATCAGAGTTCTCAGCTTAAGTCTACAGCCAGGTGCAACCAATCTGAAGACTTGCATTCTTCTGTACAGTATTTATACAAGCAAGCCATGACCCTTCTCTGCCACATTTGGTTGGGCAATGGGCCCTTGTCTGGTAATACACCTGAAGTCTACTCTGATCGTCACCTGCTCAATTATGTCTGCTTTGTGTAAAATGAGAACAAATGAAGTGAGTCACTTTCCCACTGCATATGCAAAGCAGGGAGGCATAGATGTTCCCTCTGGCCAAAAAGTTAGTTTTCAATATATTCATCTACTGTTCATTGTCTCTCAAGCCTTGAACTTGGAGACATAAATCTTCAGAAATCTCTAGGCATGAAAGATGAGGTCTGAATTCATAGCAAGTAGCTCTAGTTGTTGGGGGTTGGTGGGGAACAATACTTTATTTGTCCCAACAGCTTCTAGGAGGCCTTAACTGTTACTCAGGCTGGCTTCAATTAAAACCCCCAGGGCAGCAAATAACTAAATCAGTGGATTTAACAGGAGCCTATTGGGCTTCCTTGGTGGCTTCAATGGTAAAGAACCTGCCTTCCGCCCAGGAGACCCAGGTGTGATTCCTGCCTGGAGAAGATCCCCTGGAGAAGGAAATGCAGCCCACTCCAGTATTCCTGCTGGAGGAGTCTATGGACAAAGGAGCCTGATGGGCTACAGTCATGGGGTCGCAAAGAGTCGGGCACAACTGAGTGACTAACACTTTAGGGATCAAAGAATCAGAGAGGTTGCTGTAGAAGGAAGGGGGATGGGTTCATCTAAGGGCTCCCCCAGGGCTGAAAGAACTGCTCCTTCAGTTTAGTCTCCCCACCCAGTGCTCCCACATCCTCTGAGAACTGTCCGCCTGGGGGAACAGAGACCGAATGCAATTACTGGCGCCCTATTAGCACAACAGAGCGTCATGCTTTTTCACTAGCCTAACTTCCCTCTGGAAAGGAAATGTGAGACAAAATGCTAACTTGCCCAATCCAAGTAAAGACACTGTTGGCCAAAGAAAGCTCTTTGTCAGCACCAGGCTGACCACAGAATTGTTCTTGTCTATGGCAGACAGAGCCTGCTGCACGCCAAAGAATCTGCGCCTTCCTATAGTGTAGAGTTGTTCTTAGGAAGCGGCTGTCTAGCCGGAGACAAGCGGGTGATCCAAGAGTCACAGAGCTCGGCATAAAGGCCGAGGGTTTTCAATTGACAGTCTCCCTGTTCAAGAAACTTCCCCTCTTGCGAAAGGGGGCCAATCAAGAACATGAGAGGGATGGATGTGGTTCAAAAGCAGATGTGCTTCCCTACTTGTTCTTCGCTCATTTACTGGCCTGGTATCAATGGTAAGGCCATGTTTGGAGGCATATAATGAAGATTACCAGAGCTTCTGTCAACCTGGATCTCTAAATGCCTACAGGAAGTAGAGCCACCCCACTTTTAGCCAACCAGAGGGAAGTCCTAAGAAATAAAATGTTTGCATTAAATGGCTAGTTTGTTATAGCAGCTAGATTAACTAACCCACTATTCTTAATCAGAAGGGCATGAACTCATTCAGTACACTCATGGCAAACAACAGCACACTTTCCTCCCCAACTAACATTCCATCCTAAAAACTCTAAAGAGCCCCAGAATTCAAGATTATTTCCATAATAAGCTTGATCAATATGTGCTTTTGCTTCCAGGAATGCATTCTATCTAACCTGTCACCCAAACTGAGACGGGTCAGCCCTCCAGAGGAGTGGAGACTTCATTAGTTTAGGTTTACAAAGCTTCTGTTTGTAAGGATGCCAACTTGCCAGACGTCTTTGCTTTTCTCCTTAACATGCATCCTATAATCCTTTGACCTTAGCTGTGTGACTCTAGCCTTGTCAAATCTGCATACACATCAGGCTGTAAGAGTAGTGTCCGAGTCTTTCCAAGTGGCCTCAATGTGCTGACAGCTTCACACACAGCCAAAATTTCCTCTCCCGAAGAGGCTTACCTTGGACTCACAACCCCCCCTCCCCCCACTCTCCAATAAAGCCCTGCGCAGATCCCCAGCCCTAGCTGCAAGCTCACAATTTGGTATCTTCCATGCTGAGTTCTCAAGAGGCAAAAGGCCCAACAGAGGTATCAAGCTTTGAGAATTCACACCAGGAAACCCCTTCCTCCCTGAGCAGTCATGTCTAGAAACTACCTATAAACTCTGCTGAGCCGTGATGGTGTAACTATCCTGTAAAGACAATAATACGCCAGCACCCATCCCCCCATCTTGAGATAACTGACTGGGTGCATCTCTTCCCAACTCCATATTCAGTGATATCACACTGATGGTTTGAAGTCAGCCCTGGGGAAAGCACACCATGGATGTTAGCACACACCACATATCAGGGCTTTTTATGTCCCAGAGGACAATTATTAAACATGTGCAGACCTGCCCAGCCAACAAAGAATCAGGGGAATGAGTTCTGTCTGGCTGCCCTTTTCTTTCTCGGACAGGACACGGACAGAGCACCCGTCTCCAGTGCAGTGACAAGGCCCTGGTGGCCGTGCTCAGTGACATTTGCAGGGCCTTTGTTCTGGATCTGATGAGAAAAGAGGCTAAAGGGACGATGACCTCCCATGGCAAATCGTGGATACAACAATGCTGAACCAGCGCAGACAAAGGGGCTTCAAGAGGCAGACTCATCATTTTGGATGCTGCAAAATGGATCCCATCTCAGTAATCAGATTCTAATTACTCACTCTGCCACTCACCTGGCCACTCTGCAGCTCTGCTGAAGGAGGAGGAGAGAAGAGGACCAAGCTCATTGTCAAGCTGTCAAGCCCAGGGCTGGGCATTTCACGTGGGTTAATGAAGTTGACCTTCACCTGGTCCTGTGTCTTAAAGTTAGAATACCCATTTTTCAAAGCAGGGAAATGAGGTGTCAGGAGGTCAAAAGAGTAACCTGCCCAGGGGCACACGGTGGTAAGGAGCCTGGATACAGATCTGGGTGTGTCTGACTCCACAATCACACCACACTGCCAGCGAGCCTTGTTTTATTTATCTGTGGAACCCCAGGAAAAGAAATACTCACCCTGCCTCAGGGGAAATTAATGACAGACCTGTATTGTTTATTAACAAGTTTGTTGAGATATAATTCACATACCATAAAATTCTCCCCTTTAAAGTGTACAATTTGGTGGGTTTTAAGATCTTCACAGAGTTGTACAGCCATTGCTATTATCTAATTCGAGAGTATTGTTGTTAATCCAAAAAGGAAACCCACACCCATAAGCAGTCACTCCTTCGTCGTCCCTCTCTGCAGCCCCTGGCAATCACTAATCTGCTTTCTCTGTGTGTGGACCTGCCCCGTTCTGGACATTCATATGAATGAAATCATACCCTATGTGGCCTTTGGCGTCTGGCTTCTTTCATTTAGCATAATATTGACAGATCTGTTTTTTAAAGTTCATGAAGGCTACAGATGCAATCCACCAAGTTGAAAGGCAAACACATACAGCTGTTTTCAAATACCAATAAGAACAGAAGCAAGGCAATGAATGTGAAGTACTGGCATCAATGTGTTTTTTAATTCAATTGTATAGCATTTATTGACTGTCTAGTTTATGCCAGGCACAACACAGACACAACCCCTGCCCTCAGAGAGCTTACATTAATGGTGGGGAGAAACAGAGTAAATAAATAAACACAATAAAATAAGAAATATTAGACTCTTTCAATTGTGTGTACAGGAAAGAACGGATTTGGAAGAGGCCTTCTGAATGTCCTCCAGAGTACATTATATGTTTCCTCATTTATCATTTCTTTCTGTCCCTCTCTCCTTCCCTCACTAAATGCCCAGCTGTGACCCAGATGCTGTTCTAATGCCCTCTGTGTGACCACATACCCAACAGCAGGAGTATTCCCAACCCCCAACCACTGTCCACCTCTGAAGGTCAGTGAGCATCCTTCCCACCATGGACAATAGACCATCAGGCAGCCACCTTCACTTATGCTACGAGAGGTCCATCTTCTCCTGGGCCAGGCTTGCTTCCTCTCTGAAGTCCTGAGGTCAGAAGGAGGGAGGGAAGAAGTTCCTTCTCCCTCATCTCTTCCTGCCAGAGCAGCCCTGGAAACACCATCACTCCTAGCTCCAGCCTCCCCAGGCCTCCTCACCCTGCCCCACATACATGCATCTATCGGTGACCTGCATGGGTTCTTGCCAAATGTCTCCAGGCATAGCATTTGCCTCAGTCTGAAGCTTTCTGGCGCCTGGTGAGGTTTCCCCTCACCTCCACAGCTGGCCATTTAACAAATTACTATCTACTTCCGGTCTCCTGCCACTACTGAAGCTGTCTCTAAAACAGTAAACACTTTTCTTAAGCCTACCTTTATTCTTATAATTAGAAACGTTGCAACTTTTCTTCCCAGGCAACTTTACCATCTCAAATACCAACAAGAGTTATTAGGCCATAAAGATCTACACTTGAGTGTAGGTGGAGCCTAAAGAAATCCTAGTTTTCTTCCACAAGGAATATATTGCTTCTTCTACCACATACATACTGCTATATATATAATTAATCATGGTTTCCAAATAGCTTTTTCTTATCATAAAAGTGCTTTGGATCATTAGAGAGAAAATAGAAAATATTGAAGAGAAAAGCTGAGACTCCTTTTCTAGTGGTCAGTTTCTAAGAGAGCCCAGAGCTCCTTCCTCCTGGCATTCACATCTTTTGAAATTCCCTCCATGACTATGGACTGAAGCTAGAGAATCACTTCTATAGAGCAGAATACAGAAAAAGTCATGGATATCACTTCCAAGATTAGATGTGCAGAAAAGAGTTAATATAACTGGCCTGAGACTGTCATCCTTGGAAAGGGCTGCTTGCAAGTCTGGCCCTTGGCCAGCATCTGGGAGCTTGGATTTCAGGAGGAAAGGTTCCTACTATTCCCTGATGAGAAGGGATCACTGTGACTTAACAGTTTGTGCAAGCAGTATTTTTATGCTAAGCATCAGCCTCTCTTCCAAGAGTCTGGAATTTCGATATCAGCCTGGCAGAGGGCGCCTACATGACTAGCCCTCAGTAAAAACCCTGAGCATTGAGACTTTACTGAGCGTCTCTCACAGACAGCATTTCATACTCACTGTCACAACTGACTACTGGGGGAATTCAGGCTGCGCTGCATGACTCCACTGGAAGAAGGCTCCTGAAAGTGAGAACGTGTGCCTAGTCTCCTCCAGACTTCACGCACATTTTCCCTTTGTTGATCTTGCTTTGTAGCCTTTCACTGTAATAGTTTATAGTCTATACACTATAACTATATAGAATATGACTATGTGCTGAGTCCTGTGACCCCTCCTAGCCAATCATCAAACCTGGGGTGGGTCCTGGAGACCCCCAACATAATAGGCTACCAAAAGACTAATATGTCTTTTCCTCTCACACACACACATGTACACACACACATACATCCTTCCTTTGTAGAACCCTGAGATGACTAAGGCCCAGCCACAACCTTAACTGTAGCCTTGTGAGCAACCCTGAGTCACAGGATACCAGTTAAGCTGCATCTAGATTCCTGACCCATAGAAACTGAGAGATAATAAATGCTTACTGCCTTAACCTGCTAAATTTTAAGGTAATTTGTTACACAGCAATAGATGGCTAATATACCTGTCATCTAGAGGTCATTGCTGATTATATTTTAGGGTTGGACAGGGAGGCCTGGCGTGCTGCGATTCATGGGGTCGCAAAGAGTCGGACACGACTGAGCAACTGAACTGAACTGAACTGTCTATTCAAGGGGTTTAGATATATATTTTTTAAATATACCATATATATACATGTTGTAGTTGAAACTGAATTTTTTTGAAACATTCTTTGTAAAGAGCAAAGACATAGGGCAGAGGTACAATATTTCCTATTATTACTACAAGGAATCTTTGCATTACAGAATGATAACTGGTGTTTCAAATTGTCTCTGTTCTTGGGAGTAGTGGAATAGAGGAAAGGGTCTCTTTAATGGCCTTTTGGTCATCCAATAATAAGATCTCATCCTGAAATGGGGAAGTTTCTGACACACTCAGCATAATAGTCTAAATGTTGTTATCCTCAGTGTAGGTGCAATTAATTTCTACAAATTATATTTCCTATAGCTAAGGCCTCAGAAGGATTGGTGGCAAGGACTCCTGGGAGGGAGATAAGCTTAAGGACATTCTTAAGAAGGAGTAATAGCTAGTCCTTGCAAAATGGTAACCAGCAGGAAGAAAAGCAGAGAAACAATCAATAGAGGATACATGGATACACAAGTGAGACTGACTCAAGCACCAGTTTTCTGGGAGCAAACATCTAGTATTCTATTTTAAGTTTTCTTTTCTTGGCTTTTCCACTCCCATATATTATACCCAAGTGTTCAGAAAAGTTGTATTAAGCATCAAAGCTCAGTCTTACTTATGTTTGAGGGAGTTAAGGAAACCAATTATTGCCCATGTTTCTGCAAATCTTCATGAGGGAAGAGATATCAGCCTGGCAAAGCTGGCTTCCAGCAGACAAGGGAGTCTGCAAAGGGGTGAAGCTCCAGACTTAAGTGATACAAGACAGAGGAGGGAATTTCCTAGAAGAGAGCTCTCTTACAGTCAACTGGACGGGAGCTAGCGTCACAGGATGTGAAAGCATATGTAGCTTCTTGAGGGAAGAGAAAGTTGGAAAGTCAAAGTTATAACAGGTTGCAATCAAACTGAATACACTTTATAGCCTGCTTAAACTGCTTAGCAATGTACTGTATCCAAAACTTTGTCTACAATGCAATTTGTATGGTCCACTAAGTACTCTATCATATGGGGAAACCATAACTTATCTTACCAATTTTCTATTACTTCACATGCAGGTCATTTTTAGGTTTTCATCACTATTATAAACAACGCTGTAATGAACATCCCTGTACTAAATAAATCTCTGTCCAAAAATGTATCTTTGCTTCTTAAGAATGCATTGTTAAAAATGGAATTGTTATATCAAAGGATACATATATTTATAAGTTTTGATGTATCTTTTAAAATTGCTTTGCAGAAAATTTTACCACAGCTCCCACAAAGCCATGAGAGAAAACATAGGCCTGCCAACCTCAATTTCAGGCTCAAGCCCCCAAAAGTGTTAGAGAATAACTAACTAAATTAACTAACTAATAATAATTTTGTTGGTTTAAACCACTCAATTTGTAGTATTTTATTATGGCAGTTCTAGGAAACTAACACAGACAGATTCCTAGTTAGGGATTAGTATGAGAACTGAAGTTGTAGGAAGTATACAGATATCCTTCAAGAAGACTCAGAGAGAAGGGAGGAAAGATCCAAGCCTGAATGAGAGCAAAGAGCCACACGTGATAAGCAAGCCAACAAGCCAGAGAAGGACACTGGACAAGAGATCAGGAAAAGGGAAGGAGCATTTGGTTTGAAAAGAGGACAAGGTGTGCAGAGATGGAGGGGAGATGGCTGGTCTGGGTGGTGGGTGGATAGAGGGCAATGTTAAGATATCAAAGTGGGAGAATTGTGAAAAGGATTGGGTTGTCAATAAAGACAGATGCTCTCAAAATATTGAACAAGATGCAAAATCAGAGAAACTTTTACAAGCCACGTGACCACCACCATATCCCCAAAAAAAGAAACTTTGAATACCAAAAAGGTCAAGTGCCATCTCCAACATCAGTTAGAAAGTTATTGACTCCAAGATACATTAAGTGAAAACATTAAATTCCAAGACAACATAAGGAAACTCAGACTATACACCAAACTAATATAATGATTCCCTTGGAGGTGAGGGGATGGCTTTCATGTTCTACATTACATATTCTGAAATAGGTGAAGTTTTTCTTCAACCACATTCATTTTGTTACCTCCAATTTTCACCCCAAAGAAAATTTTATTTCACTAGAGGTGGTAGCCCCATTTTTACTACTTTTTGGACATGTGTTCATAAGAGATGGTACATCTTTCCTGAAGTACATCACCTCCCTAACAGAAGGCCTCACACGCTAGGTGGCCAGGCTTGAAGAAGGAAGCATGGGAAGGAGATGTTGAGTTCTCCAGTTGAGAGATGGTATAAGAAAGCAGAGCAGTGTCCCATAGAGCACCAGTTCAGGATGGAGCTTCATTTTTTTCCATTATTTTAAAAAATTGCTGTTAATTGTTAAAATGGATATTTTCTTTTATGATGATTTTCTAGGGGAAAATATACAAACTTCTAATCTTGCACCACCTCCTATAATGCCTGCAATATTCTTGCCAAAAATGAAAAACCTGAATTTAATCAGGAGGAGATATCAGATAAACCTGAACTCTTGTACATTCTATAAAATAACTAGCTAGCAATCTTCAAAATTATCAGTCTTGCAAGACAAAGAGACTGACTCCAGTTTCAAGGAGGCTAGGGAAATATGACAACTAAATGTGCTTTTGGATTCTGGGCTGGATCCTAGACCAGAAAAAGGACATTAATGGGACAATTGGAAAAATTCCAATGACTTGCTTTTAAATTAAATTTGAATTTATTTCTAAGGAATTAACCTATAGATTAACTAATGATATCATATTGCTGTTAATTTCCTGGTTTTGATATTTGGGCTATGGTTTCCAAGTTACTAATTTAAAAAGCTGAGAGAGGGATATAGAGAAACTTTGTAAGATTTTTTCAACTTCTTGGTAAGCCTGAAATTACTTCAAAACAAAACAGTAAACAAATTAAAGATGTAAATATTTATTAAGGAGGGATGACCTCCTCCACCACCCCCTTTTCTTTCTTCTTCAAGGTACCACCTCTGTCCAACCATCCTGGCTTCTCAGAAGAAGGATGGTGTAAGGGAGGTATTGACAAAAGAAAAGAAATAGTTGGGGTTTTTTTCTTTTTTTTTAGGCCAGGACGTCCTCTTCTGGGGAAGAAGAAGAAGACAGGATTTTATCATGCAGTTGCCTCCTATTAGGGGGTGAGGGAGTGAGGTGGGAACAGAGTGGGCCTCTGTGACAGAATACATCATTGGAGCTGACCAGAGAATTCCAGAGTTGTTTACTAGAATTACATTTCTGGGGAAGGTCAAAACTACAATGAAGTCAGGTATTATGTCCAGATTTGGTACAGGCTTCAATTCAAGTGACATCAGTCTGGCTCTGTGGTTTTTCTTGTTAACACCAACTCTTTCAAGAATAAACAAAGGTGAGCACAAGCTTTAGGGGTACATTTACTATCATCCAAGGGCTGTGGAGAACAAGCTAGGGTGAGAGGTGCCCCCCTCTCTTCTTGGGGACACAGTCCCACAATCCCAGCAACTCCAGTGGGCCTTCTGTCTTCAGAACTCTCCAGACTACACTGCAGGGACCAGGCTTTATATCCCCACTTCCTTCCTTTAGGGCCTCAGGTTGGCCTTTCTAAGGACTCCTTCATCATGCTGAATTTTGGTGACAGCACAGGGTAAGCCTGTTGGTTCTGCCACTCAGCAAACCTCCAACAGCTAGTTTTCCTTCTCATGTGTTCCCAGTATTTATATATGGCATCAAAGAAGGTAGGGCTTCCCTGGTGGCTCAGACCATAAAGAATCCGCCTGTAATGCGGGAGACCTGGATTCAGTGCCTGGATTGGGAAGATCCCCTGGAGAAGAGAATGGCTACCCACTCCAGTATTCTGGCCTAGAAAATTCCATGGACAGAAGAGCCTGGTGGGGTTGCATGGTAGTCCATGGGGCTGCAGAGTCGGACGTGACTGAGCGACTTTCACTTTCACTTTTCAAAGAAGGAAAAGCATTCCATTCCCCATGGTGAGCTATCTGCTGCCCACCATACACATGGCCTGAGTACCAGGAAAACCACTCCTCCTCTTGCCTCCCAGTCCTCATCCCAGATAGCCTTGGGAGGGGCCACTGAGAGGGCACTGGGGGATGGCAAGCCCCATTCTGCTGCTTCTTGATAAACCTGGCACCGAGGGTCTGGCTCAAATCTTCAGGAAGCACCGCTTAGCTTCATGTTTCAGACTTGGGGCGTGGCCACCATTCAAGACCACAAGTCCTACTCTATGAATGAATGAGCTTTGGCATAACACAAAACTAGATTCCAAACCTGACTCCTCTACTTACTGTGTAAATCACTTACCTTTTCTACCTATAACTTGCCATTCCTTCTGTTCTGGCTTCTAGGGAACCCTGAGCTAAGTCTACGACCGTATCTAGGAACTCTGCCAGCGTGTGGGCATTGCTGGTGACTGAATGTTTCTCCCATGCTTCACCTTCATTCCTTGTCTCTGCATCAAGCTTTATTGTTTTCCTTTTGAATCCTAAGCACTTTTGTTAACTACCTCAAATCCTTTAAACAACAGCACGGAGTGAAATAAACAAACCGATCTTCCCTGAGACTGTATTTCCTCATCTAGAAAAGATGGCGATAATAATCCCTACTTCACAGGCTCATGGGGAGGATAGGTTAAGTCAGCCCACAGGATGGCCCAGCAGAGGGCTTGGAGAAGGGCAGGGCGGGTCTCACCAGGGGCTGGGCCCTCCCCACCAACCTTGCCTCCTTTCAGCCACATCGGAAGACCTTGAGCACTCAGGTTGTATTTCACAGAAAAACATGTATTGCCAATTGCTTTTGCCCAGAATAGACTGCTAGGGTGCGAGCTTGTTGGACAGTCCTGGGCTGACCATCTGCGAAATGCAGGCATGAGCAGGAGAGGGGCAGGGCTGTAAGAGGAGAACGTTAGCACTGTGAACCCAGGGTGAGTCCCATGAGGGTGTGGGTACATTTCCCAGTATAGATCACCCCATTTAATCATGCTGCAGAAGTAGCCACAAATCTTACTTCCTACTATTTATTGACTGGGTCCCCCACCCTGTTTTCAAAACTAGTTAACCTTTCTGCCATCAGACTATGGGCACAAGGCCCAGAATTCCTTCCACTGCAGGTCACAAGGCTCTGTAAGGCCTATTGCCCTGGAATTCTCAGGGCTAGCCCTCATGTTCTTTCTGGAAGGTGCCCTGGTGTATGACGTGGAGGGAGGTAGTGGGGAAGAATTTCTGCTGGGTTTTGCTTATAAGCAAACTGGAAATAGGAGAGGGGTAGGAGGGGAGGCCTGGACGAGACACAGTGCCACATCCACTTCCGTGCCTATAGGGCAGTTTGGGAGTTGATTTCCCCGGGTTCCTTTTCTCATAAAATTGCACAAAGCCTGGAATGAAAACGATCCTCCCTCTCCAAGCTCTGAGCTGACAGATATTGTCCTAAAACACAGTGGCCCAGACATCACCCAACCACGTCAGCCACCCCAGCTTCAGGAAAAGCCTGAATAAACAGGTGAAGCAAGCTTCATAGGGACAGGAAAGCTTTATAGGTTTTTCATTAAGTGTGTTTCAGTGGGGTAGGATACACATTTCTTTCATCCACAGTGGAGCTAAAAATCTCCTCCCCTGTGATGTCATCTTCTGACTCTTGTCATCCTCCAAGTACAAACTAGAGGGGGCATCAGTGACTTAGGCGACAAGAAGCCAGCAAGGCCTACAAAGACACAATGAAGCTGCAGTGGTTTTCCCTTATGTCAGGGAGGCTCATCTGGGCTTCCTGGTAGAAAAACATTCTGCATATTTAAAGCTTATCACTTAATCACATTAGCAGGTTGGGACTTTATAAAAAGTGTAAGGTCACTTCTGGGCCATCCTGAACTGTCTCAACAAGGGAAATAATCAAAACATGTATTAACCCTACAGACTGGCCATCCAGGGTACAGCCTTATAGGAACATCCTCCCTGTAACTCATAAAGGAGAATTCTTAGACAGATCTGGGCTGAAACACCAATGCATGTCTTGGTGACATTATAAAACTTAAGACAGGGCTCCAATGGCCTGTGAAGTCAGCAGACAGGACAAGGAGAATTACAGCCCATCATTCAAAGCCCAGCAGGATGACCATCTGTTATTGCCCTTCACCATAGGGAGCCCAACAGCTGAGGTTTTTTAAAATCACACTCACCTAGGCCTTCCATTCTGTACAACTTTTTAGCACTCAGCAATTGATAAAGCCAGAAGACAGCTTAACATTCCCATGGGCCCCACCTTCAAGTGTAAGAAACTTGAATGCCAAGAAGGGCTAGCCACTTTGCCAGGTTTCTATCACAACCTCCAAATTCTAGCTCTGTGGCTGGTGTATGGGGAGCTCTGAGTCTTTGGAGAAATCTAAGAGCAATGAAAGCAAGTAAAGGACAAGCTTACAGGACAGGAAATATATCCTGCAAGAGAGATGCTGAATAACTGTAGAAGGAAGAAAGACTAACTCATTTGGCAGATGTACAGTTGCTACTGATACGAGGAAGACCTCCTCTGTGCAAGTGCTGTTAGTCCTGAGCAGGGGGCTGTTAGAGTCAGAAAGTCTTTTAAGAGAGACAGGTAAACACTTTCTGGAGAAGTTGAAGCTCAGACCACAGAGTCTAGAAACTGGTGCATGCCACCTTTTCAAAACTCTTAGGAGTCCACAATTAATGATCTTAGCCTAAGGTTCCTATCTAAAAACAGAAGTAAACAAAGAAAAAAAATCCCTTAAAAAACCTCAGCAATAGCTTAAAGATGGAAATAACCCAGATGTTCATCAACAGAGGAATGGATAAACAAATCATAGTATATCAGTAGAATGGAGTATTATTCAGCCATGAAAAATAATGGAGTACTTCTGGGCCTTCGCTGTCAGTCCAGTGGATACAACTCCACCTTTCCATTGAAGGGGGCCTGGGCTCCATCCCTGGTTGGGAAACTAAGATTCTGCATGCCACGCAATGCAGCACAGTCAAAATAAATAAATAATAAACTACTGTTACATGCTACAGTATGCATTAAGCTTGAAAAAATTATGCTAGAAACCAAACACAAAAGAGCATATATTGTATGATTCCATTTCTATGAAATATCCAGAATAGGTAAGTCCACAGAGACAAAAACACAAGATTAGTGTTGTTTCTGGGCACAGGAGATGGGGGAGGTGGGGGGCAGAATATGGGAAGTGACTGCTTAAGGAGTATAGGGTTTCTGTTTGGGGTGATGAAAATGTTCTGTAACTAGATTGAGGTAATAGTTACACAACATTAGAAATGTATAAATGCCACAAACTGTACACTTTTAAATGGTTGTGTTTTATATGAATTCAACTTAATTTTTTTAAACTATTATAGCACCACTCAGATGATCTTCATGTTTTAGAGAAAGTAGCTGCTAGAGCAGAGGAGGGAGGTGTGAGGGAAGCAGGAGAAATTCAAGCCTCTGATGACACTAAACGCATCAGAGGCCACACTGGGCAGAGGGGCGCTCAGTGCAGATTTCACAGGCGCTGTGGTCCAGAAAAAGGCCCTGGGCATATTCAGTGAAAAGACTTAGCAGGTCTTCCCTTGCTGGGTAAGGGCTTGAGAAAACATATTTTCGCCTAAATCCAGACCCTTTCTCGGTGACCCAGCCAAAGAAGGGGTGGCCCTGACTGTCATCACTCAGGACAGCTTTGCTAGACAGAGACCTCACTTGCATAACACCACTGAGGAAAGAGACAGACCTTCCAGCAGAGGGGGCAGAGCCCAGATGAAGCTCCAGCCCCTTCTCAAATTCCTGAGGGGGAGGAGGGCATGCCACTGCCTGGACCAGGCCTCTCCCCATATTCAGAGCACACAGCTCAGCAGGACCTGACGTGCCCCACCCCCACACACACCATCTCTTACAGGGTCAGGCATCTCCTTTTCCCTGTCTGCCCCAAGACCCATGAACACTCACCCCAAAGCACCAGAGAACAGCGGCAGGAACTAAAAAGTTATTACAGGGAGTTTAAAGTCATCTAACTCAAGATGCTTTATGGTCTTTATTTGATTTCATTTTGAATGACTTTTTCTTTAAAAAAAAAAGATTTTAGGTAGAAAACATCAGGCTGTTGTCTTCTTGGCAGTGTGCTTCCCATTGAAATGAAAAGACTGAGCAAATAGACGCAGTTAGTATAAGAGAAAATGCTACCTAGCAACATTTATAGCTCTAAAAATAATTTAAAATATTTATAAAACCTGACATATGCTTAGACCCAAAATGTCTGAAATGAATAATCTGACTTTTCTATGTTCTCCATAGCCACGGCTGGGGAAAAAATTGTTTAAATAATGAATATAAATGTTTAGAAAGTCAGTTTTATGACTCTGCTAGACTAAATTTCATAAATGATGAGAATTACTTAATGATTCTCAAGAGCATGGAGTTGGGTAACTACACGGTGTATTGCACCTTAGATTTTATCTGAGGACTTTCCTAGTATTTGCCAGTTGAGTGGCTCTTGTTTTCTACTGCTGATATAGCAGCGATGTAGGTGGATGCATAAGGGGGTAGACTGATGATGATAATGACAGTATAGACATTTTTATGTTCTTCAAAATTCTAGTTCTTGCCCTGTTACAACTGCTTGTTTTCCCTCTAACATTCAGGGAATGCAAGTTCTCCTTAGACTAAATTAACTGCTAGATGCAAAGAAGAAAGTAGAGTAGCTGAGACTGTCACAGTCAGGTCAACCTGACCACTTCATGTGGCAGACACTGTTGATCTTGGAGAGAAGAGATAAAGGAAGGGAAGAGGCAGAGAGGTAAGAAAAAGACATAGAGACACGGATGGGAAGGAAGGAATGGAAGGAGCAGCTGTTTAGTCCCTAAACCCCGCTTTTGCGACCCCATTGACTGTAGTCTGCCAGGCCCCTCTGTCCATGGGATTTCTCAGGCAAGAATACTGGAGTGGTTAACCTTTTCCTTCTCCAGGGATCTTCCAGATCCAGGGATCGAACTCACAACTCCTACTTGGCAGGCGGATTCTTCACCACTGAATGACCTGGGAAGCCCAACAGAAGGAGAGGAGGAGAGAAAAACACTTTATTTCCCTCTTGGAGTCATGTTGGAACCTCAGAGCTGTGATGACCATTTTGTCATCTTGACAGAAAAAAGGCCAAAAGAATTAAAGAGTCACCAACTCAGGGGGCTGACTTGCTCAGAAACTGCCAGCCATGAGCTACTTATTAAGAGTAAGTTTGCCTTTGTTTTAAACAGCTCATGGTCTGGTCGACTGGCAGTTTGCAGACAACGCAGCCCACGCAGTGGGCGTGGGCAACATGCGTGACACGGGCTTTGAAAGGAATCCTCGGAGCTTTTCTTCATACTCTGCCAATGAGCATCCTAAGGAGCAAGAAAGAGAATCAGGGCTGGCAAATCTAGAGAGACTTCTCTATCTCTGCCCACTGTGGTTTGTAGTTTAGTTATCAAAACATATTCTTCTGTAGCTACAATTTTTTTGCTTTGCTATTTCTACTATTTCTAAGGCACACATGTATGCTATTATAGAAAGTATAGCTCATTTAATGAGACCCAACAAAATCTGCCTGCCATGAAAAGCCTTCTGTGTTCCTACAGAGTCAGGGAGGATGTGAGAGGAGTGTTTGTAAGTATCCCCAGCTTTTCAGAGTGAAGAGAATGTTGTCCTGCTGAGTCTACTCAGGAGGTCTTTGCACACAGTTGCTTCCTGTCTCACTTTATCAGCACCCCTCTGGGTGACAGGCATCAACAGTTGCTAAAAACTGCCCACTTAATACATCCTGCTGCTGCTGCTGCTGCTAAGTCGCTTCAGTCGTGTCCAATTCTGTGTGAACCCATAGACAGCAGCCCACCAGGCTGCTCTGTCCCTGGGATTCTCCAGACAAGAATACTGGAGTGGGTTGCCATTTCCTTCTCCAATGCGTGAAAGTGAAAAGTGAAAATGAAGTCGCCAGTCGTATCTGACTCTTCGCAACCCCATAAACTGTAGCCTTCCTCTGTCCATGGGATTTTCCAGGCAAGAGCACTAGAGTGGGTTGCCATTTCCTTCTCCATGATACATCCTCAGTTCAGTTCAGTTCAGTCGCTCAGTCGTGTCCAACTTTTTGCGACCCCATGAATCGCAGCTTGCCAGGCCTCCCTGTCCATCACCAACTCTTGGAGTTTACTCAAACTCATGTCCATCGAGTCGGTGATGCCATCCAGCCATCTCATCCTCTGTCATCCCTTTCTTCTGACCTCAATCCCTCCCAGCATCAGGGCCTTTTCCAATAGGTCAACTCTTCGCAACAGGTGGCCAAAGTATTGGAGTTTCAGCTTCATCATCAGTCCTTCCAGTGAACACCCAGGACTGATCTCCTTTAGGATGGACTGGTTGGATCTCCTTGCAGTCCAAGGGACTCTCAAGAGTCTTCTCCAACACCACAGTTCAAAAGCATCATTCTTCAGTGCTCAGCTTTCTTCACAGTCCACCTCTCACATCCATACCTGACTACTGGAAAAACCATAGCCTTGACTAGATGGACCTTTGTTGGCAAAGTAATATCTCTGCTTTTCAATATGCTATCTAGGTTGGTCACAACTTTCCTTCCAAGGAGTAAGCATCTTTTAATTTCATGGCTGCAATCACCATCTGCAGTGATTTTGGAGACCCAAAAAAATAAAGTCTGACACTGTTTCCACTGTCTCGCCATCTATTTGCCATGAAGTGATGGGACCAGATGCCATGATCTTCATTTTCTGAATGTTGAGCTTTAAGTCAACTTTTTCGCTCTCCTCTTTCATGTTCATCAAGAGGCTTTTTAGTTCCTCTTCACTTTCTGCCATAAGGGTGGTGTCATCTGCATATCTGAGGTGATTGATATTTCTCCTGGCAATCTTGATTCCAGCTTGTGCTTCTTCCAGCCCAGCCTTTCTCATGATGTACTCTGCATATAAGTTAAATAAGCAGGATGACAATATACAGCCTTGATGTACTCCTTTTCCTATTCGGAACCAGTCTATTGTTCCATGTCCAGTTCTAACTGTTGCTTCCTGACCTGCATATAGGTTTCTCAAGAGGCAGGTCAGGTGGTCTGGTTCCCTCCCATCTCTTTCAGAATTTTCCACAGTTTATTGTGATCCACACAGTCAAAAGCTTTGGCATAGGGCTTTGCAGTTTAGTTGTTTTATGACTATATCAAATTGATATCTAACTTGTAGGTGAGCCCTTGAGAAATCTATCAATAGTTTGGCTCAGGGACTCTTTGGAATGGGACACAGTCCTACCCACTAAGGAGTTTATAATCCATGGAGGAAAAAGTGTCTACAATGTATGGGGCATAGATTACATACCCTGAACTATGCTAAATTTAAATATATAATCTCATTGTAACTAACCTAACTCAGTGTCTTATACAAACACACAGCACAAGAAATGTGCAGAAATGTCACCTAACCCAAACTTATCATGGCACACTCGCCAGTAGTGAATTTGTACAATCTCAGGGAAAGACCAGCTTCCCTGGTGGTTCAGATGGTAAAGAATATGCCTGCAGTGCAGAGACCTGGGGTCAATTCCTGGATTGGGAAGATCCCCTGAAGAAGGGAACGGCTACCCACTCCGGTATTCTGGCCTGGAGAATTCCATGGACTGTATAGTCAATGGGGTCGCAAAGAGTCAGACACGACTGACTTTCACTTCAGAGTAAGACCAAGTGGTGTGATCTGGCTGGGCCATTCTCAGATGGCTCCATAGGAACAGCAAGAATCTGATCTGTAGCAAACTGGACTCTACATTGATCAGGAAGTGGAGGGCTGCTGCTGCTGCTAAGTCACTTCAGTCGTGTTCGACTCTGTGAGACCCCATAGATGGCAGCCCGCCAGGCTTCCCCATCCCTGGGATTCTCCAGGCAAGAACACTGGAGTGGGTTGCCATTTCCTTCTCCAATGCATGAGTAAAAAGTGAAAGTGAAGTCACTCAGTCGTGTCTGACTCTTAGCGACCCCATGGACTGCAGCCTACCAGGCTCCTCCATCCATGGGATTTTCCAGGCAAGAGTACTGGAGTGGGGTGCCATTGCCTTCTCCGAGTAGAGGGCTAGAGAATGGCATCTAGAGAGATTGCCTGACCATTGGTGCTCACGGGAAGAGAGAGCCACCACGGGGGTCTCAGAGGAGGCCGTGGGCCTGGACAGAAATGAGAAAGAGCCTAAGTTGGTCTGAGAAACTTTTCCTCTGAAGTTCTGAAGCACCATATCCCCCAGAGAAAGTTCTTTCCCTTGTGTGTGAGGCCCAAAGGCCAGCTGCCTCTAAAATCATCAGGAGAGTTGTTAAATATATGGATTTCTGAAGCCTTTCTCTGACCTACCAAATCATAACTTGGGAGGTTTGAGCCTGGAAAGACTCTAATGAGCCATCTTGATGAACCTCATGCAGGCTAAACTGAGAACCACCACCCCAGACGATGGCCCAAGCACCAAGTCAAACATTTATTCATTCAACAAACATTACTGTACACCTCCATGTGCTAAGCCTAGTGCTGGGAAATGAGTAATACAAACTACTTTCATTATCCTCTCTGCCATGAACAATAAGAAAGAGAATCAAGCATACGTCTATTCTGAGAATAAACTATATTTCCAAGGTCACCAAAGTATTCGAGAAAAACTATTCTAATTATGGCTTAATTGATAGAAGGAAGACCTGGGACGCTCATGGGCTCAGATTCAAACACTGAAGAGGTCCAAGTGAGTAGCTCTGGAGGGCTATTCTGAGCTTCATTAAAGGATGCCCCTGCTGCAAACAGTTTGTCTCTTTTTCTCTCCTTTAAAAGTGAGAAATGCAACTGGGAAAATGAGACTGTTTTTAAAAGTCATTTGCAGAACTGGGCAAAAACAGAGGAAATTCTGTGACCGAGTCCGCCCCTGTACTGCAAATCCCTGCTCATTTTCCTTCTGATTTCTTCCTCAAAAGTAATATTGTAAGGTAAGGACAGAGTCCACCTCGCTGTAGATGGTCGTGGTGTCAGCCCTGAATAACACACTTGAGCAAACCAGAAGCATTCAGGCAGGCAAAATGAATCCCAGGAGGTGGCCTTCACAATTGGGAACAAGTCTGACTCATCCAGTAAAAAGAAATATCTAACCTAAAACATATGCATTTAGATACAACTCTATAAAGCCAATGCTAATTAATCCTCCTGCTCATATAAAATGGCAAAGGAATTAACAATATTGCCAAGTCTGAAAAAGTCTTTTAATTGCACTGCGGTTCTTTCCAAGCAGCAGGCATCTGAGTCACACGTGGCCGCACACCCCACACCCAGGTGGCTTCACCCTTCACGCAAAGCACTTGGTACTCAGGCTCACAACCATGTTTTGTTGAAGCCTGGTACTCATCTCCCCCACAGACTGCTCAGAAACCAGCAAGGTAAGTCCTGTTTACCTTTGTAAAAGATCAACTGCTGAACATTGCAGGTACCCTAGGAACCCCTTCAAGTCCCCTCTGGCATTTTCCTTCCTGTGAAGTTATTTTTGCTTGTTCTTCATGCTAGGAAAGGAATTGATTTGGATTAAAATTGTGGGCTATGGGCATCTTGCCTTCCATTTGGGAAAGGTCATTAAATATATTCTTAATGTTGAATTAACTGAACTTTGCTCTTTGATTCCAAGACTAAAATGAAAAGCAAGGTTAAGTTAGATTCTCTTTAAACACAAACTGGAATAGACTCCTGGGCATACTGGATGGAACACGCTGGTGCAGTGCTCAGACCACTGCCACTGAAGGTGAAGGAGGTCCCAGGAAGCCCCCAACCCTGTCTTCCACCCCTACTCAAGCAGAGGGCTTCAGAATCTCACTGGGATGTGAGTTCTGAGGGCATTCTGACACTGGATTTTCTATCTTCCCCGGTTGGGAGCCTCCAGATGGTTCCAGCTCCCAAAGACAGGGTTATTCTGCTGGAGAACGAGGACTCAAACCTTTTTGGGAGGCCCCAGCTAGAAAACCTCCGACTCATTATCACATGCATTCTGCAAATTACCAGGTTAAATGACAGAATAAAGTTATTGAGCACCTACTGTATATGAGGCAGTGCTGTCCTAGGGACTCTGGGAGGCACGGATGAATCAAAGATTCTATTCTCAGGGAACTTAAATTCCGAAATGAAGAGGAGGAAGGACAAAGTGTACTTGAATAAATACATATTATCGCTACGTTTGGGGTGGGAGGGTGCATTGATGACACTCAAGCTTTCCAAGTTATTCATCACATTTGGAAGTTTCGACAATATGAAGTTTCTGGACTTCTTTCCAGGAACTGACAACTAGTTTTGAGGCCCTCAAGGCTTTTGGAATCCATGTTCTGCAGTGATGATTCTGTTTAAAAAAGACAGGGCTAAGGTTCATGAAACTTGAAAGTCCTGAGGCTCCCTACCTCCAGACCACCATCATGGAATTTAACTAGGGAGCAATGGATTAAACTAAACAGAATCCACTGTCTTCCTCAAATCTGCCTCCCCTACCATTATTCTCCTGGCCCCCACTCTGCCCCTAACCCAAATTATTTTATAAGATAAATCAAAGGGGAAACCACATTAATAGGAAGCCCCATCTCAGGCAAAGCCACCGTATATAGCTGTATTCAACTTGGTCTATGTGGATGGTGACCCTAGAGCTGTCTGGGATACAACCTGCCACTGTACATGTGTCCCCCAAAGGAGCAACTTGTTCTCGGGCCTTTCCTGGCCATGGTTTCCACAAATTGAATCAGACAGAGTTGGTGAAGCTCTCAGAAACTTAAGGAATCCTTAACCTGGGGAAGTCAGACAAGAAGAAGAGCTCTAGAATCATCTCAGTTGTCCAGACCAGAGCTGTCCTCAGGGACTGGAGCTCAACTAGGTCTGTTGATATTTTCTCAGATAATCTTGAGTTAAAATGTTTAAATTGCTCCATTCTTCTGAGAATTATTCCTTGACCTTCTTAGCTAAAGGAGCTTCTCCCCACCCATTTTTCATTACTTTATACCATCCTAGTTTTGCTTCCTTTATAATACCATAATTTCTTAACAATGTATTTGACTATTTAGTTGAGTTCTTTGGTCTCTTTCCTCTAGACCTTGATGGCCAGCTCCGTCTGCCTTGTTCACTGATGTATTCTCAGCTGAGAATAGTTCCGGATGTGTGATAGGTACTCAGAAAAATGTTTTTCTAATTAATGAATGACTGATAGGAAAGGACAAAGGACATATGCCATAAGGGTCAAGTTACCCTTCATTCAGATATGAACCCAGCAGAAATGGCAAAGTATGAGCACAATAGTCACATAGTTTGCACAGATAGGTTAATTTAAGTTTTTAAACATATATGTAATTTTGTATCAAAAACTCCAAAACGTTTCTTCACCATCATCTAGTTGAAGGAATGAGCTGAACATCCTCTGAGATCTCTTTTGGCACTAACACAGCATGACCTATGATACACATTTGGTGAACTAATCCAAATCCTGTCTCTGATCTCTGATCTCTTTAAATCAGAAACAGGGCCAGTGCTGCAATCAATTGGAGAGAGGAATAGTTTATTTCTAAGATAACTGAAAACAGCTCAATACTGACATTTTTGAGAAGCTCCTTGATAAGACTGCTCTGACTTAGATACACACATTATAATTTCCTTATAATGTCTAAAGGCAGGATGTGGTTCAGCTTAGGTATGTGTCCTTGGAGATGTCTAACTATCAGTGAGCTCTGATTAGATCATTACATCATGTTCTCCCAATAATTGTCCTTCGATGGGTCATTATTCATGGGCCACAGTGACCCAAAGTACTTTTCTCTCCACCTATTCCCTGAGCATGCTGCCTCTTTCCCCTCATGTAGTGGGCATTTTTTGTTTGGACCACTCAGCATACATTTCCTTTATCTCTTGGAAAGAGAAGTTTAATTCTCATTCAACTACATACCTCCACCATATGCACTGGAAAAACTGACCATACTCCTAGCTCTATGAGTGAACCTTCACTAATTTAAACAACACACTGGCTGAGTGTGCTCAGAATGGCTAGGGACATTCCTGTTTATGTCATCCTGCAGTTCTAGTGAGAGGAGGGAGATGTCTTCCCTAGTGAATTACTGTTACTCCATCCCTGACAGCTAGATTTCAGCTCTACAGAGTTCAAAGCAAAGATCCAAGTCCCAGTTCTAAAGACCAGAGAGATTTACCCCTTGGAATGGTCAGTTTCATAGTAAAGCCTGAATCTAGTCTCAAGGTTCATGGGATAAGGCAAAAGAAGTAACAATTCCTAGAAAAGAACAACACCAAAAAATACCCCTATCTTAGTGTTTTAGTGTTAGTCACTCAGTCATGTCTGACTCTTTGCAACTCCATGAACTGTAGACCACCAGGCTCCTCTGTCCATGGAATTTTCCAGGCAAGAATACTGGAGTAGGTAGCCATTCCCTTCTCCAGGGGATCTTCCTGACCCAGGGATCACACCCCAGTCTCCAGCATTGCAGGCAGATTTGTTACCATCTGAGCCATCAGGGAAGCCCCTATCTTAACCACTCATAAAAATTAATTCAAAATGGATTAAAGACTTAAATATAAGCCTGATAGCTATAAATTCCTAGGAGACAACATAGGGAAGAAGCTCCTTGACACTGGTCTTGGCAATGAGTTTTTTGGATATGGCACAAAAAGCACAAGTAACCAAAACAAAAATCAACAAATAGGACGTCAAACTAAAATCTTCTGCAGAGCAAAAAAAAACTTAAAAGGTAACCTATGGAATGGTACAGAATATATGCAAGCCATGTATCAGATAAGAAGTTAATGTCCAAAAGGTATAAAGAACTCATACATGGTACATGGTCCAGTGGTAAAGAATCCACCTCCCAATGAAGGGGATATGGGTTCTGTCTCTGGTCAGGGAACTGAGATCCCACACGCCATGAGACAACTAAGCCCACGTGTTGCAACTACTGAGCCCACGCACCCCAACTAGAGAGCCGTTGTGCCACAACCAAAGATCCGTGTGCCGCAGCTAAGATCTTACACAGCCAAATAAATAAATATTTTAAAAAACTCATACAATTCAATAAAAAGAAAAAATATCTGATTAAAAATGGGCAGAGGAACCGAACAGACATTTTTTTCAAAGAACATATCCAAATAGCCCACAGGTATAAATATCACCAATCATCAGAAAATGCAAATCAAAACCGCAATGAGAGATTGCCTCACACCTGTTACAATGACTATCATTAAGAAGACAAGAGACAAGTGTTGGCAAGGATATAAAGGGAATCCTTCCGCACTGGTGGTAGGAATGTAAATTTGGTATAACCACTATGGAAAATAGTATAAAGTTTCCTCAAAAACTAAAACTAGAACTACTATATGATCCAGCAACCCCACTTCTGTATATATATCTGAAGGAAATAAATACAGGATATCTAAAGGATATCTGCACTCCCATGTTCCTTTCAGCATTATTCACAATGGCCAAGCCATGGAAACAGTGTGTCTGCCAGATGAACAAAGACATGGTATATACAATGTATATGTGCGTATGTGCTTAGTTGCTCAGTCATGTCTAAATCTTTGAAACCCTGTGGACCCTTCCAGGATCATTTGTCCATGGTATTTCTAGGCATGAATACTGGAATGGGTTGCCATTCCCTTCTCCAGGCGATCTTCCCTACCCAGGGATTGAACCCAGGTCTCCTGCACTGCAGGTGGATTCTTTAACATCTGAGCCATGAGGGAAGTCCAAATAATGTATATACACAATGGAATACTATTCAGTCATGAGAAAGAAGAAAATCCTGCCACTTGTGACAACATGGTTGGAACTTGAGGGCCTTAGACTAAGTAAAATAAGTCAGAGAAAGACAAATACTATATGATCTCACTTATATGTGGAATCTAAAAACACAGACAAATGAATAAAGAAATAAAACTAAAATCATAGAAACAAAGAGTAGAATGGAGGTTACCAGGGTCTGGAGGTTGCAAGGAATTGGGAAGTGTTTTTTAAGGGTACAACAGTACAACCAGTAGATTAAAAAGTCTTGAAGATCTAATGCACAGCATAGTGATTACAGTCAACAGTAGATAAATGATAAACTTCAAAGTTGCTAAGAGACTAGATCTTAATTGTTTTCACCACAAAAAAAACAGAAGAAAATTGTGACAATAAATGTGTTAGCTAACACTACAGATGTATTCCTATTGCAATATGTAAGTATATCAAATCAACACAGTGTAAATCTTAAACTTACACATTTTTTTTTAAAAGAAATACTAATCCCCACCCAAAAAAAAGCCTCACAGAAAGACAAAACAGCCAAAGTCAAAAAGGGAATGAAACTAACATGTAAAGATGCTCAATATCACTAATTATTAGAACAAGGCAGATGAAAACTGCAGTGAGATGTTACCTCACACCAGTCAGAATGGACATGATCAAAGAACCTATAAACGACAAATGCTGGAGAGGATGTGGAAAAAAGGGAACCCTCCTACCCTGTTGGTGGGAGTATAAACTGGCACAACCATTATGGAGAATAGTGTGAAAGTTCCTTGAAAAACTAAAAATAGAGCTAGCGTATGATCTTGCAATCCCACTTCTGTGCATATACCCCAAGAAAACCATAATTCAAAAATACATGCACCCAGTGTTTATTGCAGCACTATTTACAATAGCCCAGACATAGAAACAACCTAAATGTCCATTGACAGAGGAATAGACAAAGAAGCTGAGGTAAATATATATGTACATGTAGTGGAATATTACTCAGCCATAAATAATGAAATAATGCCATTTGCAGAAGAGACTGCCATACTGAGTGAAGCAAATCAGACAGAGAAAAATTAAAATCTTGTGATATCACTTGTATGTGAAATTTTTAAAAAATGGTACAAATGAAGTTATTTACAAAACAGAAATGGAGTCATAGGTGTAGAAAATTCAAGTTATGGTTAGGGGGTGGGGGGAGGAAAGGAGAGATAAATTGAGAGATTGGGTTGACATATAAACACTTCTATATATAAAATTGATGACTGATAAGGATCTACTATATAGCACATGAAACTCTACTCAGTACTCTGTAATGATCTATGTGGGAAAAGAATGTTTTAAAAAGTAGCTATATGTATAACTGATTCACTTTGTGGTATATAAAAATTAATACAATGCTTTAAAGCAACTATATTCCAAGAAAAAATTTAAGAAGGAAAAAGTAAATAGATAACCAACAAGGATGGTGCTACTGTGAAGCACCGGGAACTCTACTCAATAATTCTGTAATAACCTAAATGGAAAAAGAATTTGCAAAAGAATAGATATATGTACATGGAAAAAAAGTAAACCTTTTTTTGAGATGCTTATTTAAAAAAAAAATAGCATATAAAGGGATAGCAGTAAACCTTGCCTGGCTATGTACCCCCACAACTATGATAGGTTCCCCAGCTGCAGATTCCCCTTGCCTTCACTTCTCAGTATTTATCAGTATATTGTAAACACAAAACTTTCCCTCCATTCCTTCAGTTCCTAAGGATTTTGGACTCAACATTGACTCTTCTTTTTCCCTCATCTGATACAAATAATCCATTAATATATCCCATTGGCTTTATTTTAAGTATATGTTCCAAATATCACTAGGCATTTCTCTGTAACTCACTACAACCATCTCAGACCAAGCCAGTATCATGCCTGAATTAATAAAATATCCCATTAAATAGTGTCCCTGAATCCACACTTAGCCCCCCTCATTCTCCACATAATACTCAGGGTAATTATTTCAACACTTAGGTCAGCTCCTGTTACTTTTCTGCTCAAACTCTCCCAAAGTGCTTAACAGTGAAAGAAGATTTGAAGTCCTCCCCATAGCTCCCTAAGACTATTGTTCTGACCTCATTTTCCCTTCACTCTTTCTGTCCAGTCGTGCTGGTCTTGTTGAAGCCTAGAATGCCCTTCTCTCAAATATTTACGTGGCTGGCTCCCTGGCTTCATCTAGCTCTCTGTTCAAACACCATGGCCTCTGTGAAGAGCCCCTTGATCAGTATATCTGAAGAGTTCATTTCTTAGACTTTCTAGGTGGCACAGTGGATAAGAATTCGCCTGCCAATTCAGGGGACACAGGTTCGAACCCTGGCCTGGGGAGATCCCACATGCCTCGGAGTGACTAAGCCCAGGCACCACAACTACTGAAGCCTGCGTGCGCTAGAGCCTGTGGTCCACAAGAGAAGCCTCCGCAGTGAGAAGCCCACACACCTCAACGAACGTAGCCACTGCTCACTGCAACTAGAGAAAACCCGTGTGCAACAATGGAGATCCAACACTGCCAACAATAAATTAAATACATTAATATTACTTTTAAAAAATGCACAAAGCCCTTTTCTAAAAAGGTTCTTTCCTTTCTACCCTCTTGCCTGCTTCATTTTCCTTCAAACTGTTTACCATCTGTTTGTTTGCTATCTGTCTCCTACTATTAGAATTTAATTCCCACCTGGATGGGGATCAATGTCAAACTCTGCCTTTTCCCAGTAACAGTTGAAGTGTCAAAGGAATAAACAGTATAAGACCATGGGTCCATTAAAATATAAGTTCTTTTACTACCTTCTCCTTCTTAAATTTGGGCAAATGAACATCTTTGTCTCTGTGTTTCCTTTCTGTAATGCAGATGAGATAAAAATGTATTTTACAAAATGAAAAGATGAGGCTTCATCTTTCTAGCTTCATTATTCAAGGTCTGACTTAACCTTAATCTATTAACATTATTTGATCCGTCCAAAAAAGTTAATGGAATATAAAATCTTTTTATAATGAATTTATATGGAGGACATCCCTGGCAGTCCAGAGGTTAAGACTTCACGCTTGCAGTGCAGGAGTCATGGGTTCGATCCCTGGTCAAGGAACTAAGATCCCACATGCTACATGCCCAGTAAGTAAATTAAAATATGCTTTGGAGCCTAAAATAGTTTTATTTTGGCCCTTTACTTTCCTTTTCTCTTTATGCGTTAACTTACCATTTCTATTTCTGCTCCTGCAAAATACTTATTCATGCCTTTTGCTCATTCTAAATTTTGTTACCCATTTTTCTGATATTGAAATATAGTTCTTTATTTGTCTATCACATCTTTTTCAGATCTAAACTTTTGGGGAAATTTTTTAACATAAAATTCTAACTTGGCAATTATTTTCTTTCAGCACTTTAAGATCTTATTCCATTGTTTTCTGGATCCCATTTTTTTCTCTTGAGAAGTCAAATGTCTTATTGTTTTTCCTTGAGAGGTAAATGTATCTTTCTTCTTTATTTTTAAGATGTTTCTCTTTGTGTTGATTCAGATTTATTATATGATTAAACATGGTCTTCATTCTATTTACCCTGGTTGGGTTCACGGAGAATCTTTGTATTTAAGGTTTGATGCATCAGCTTGGGAAATTCTTAACTGTTATCTCTTCAAATATTCTTCTCTGCTCATAGAATTCAAATGTTAGATCTATTCACATGTCTCTTATACTCTTTTATATATTTTCCATCTTCTTTTTCCTCCAGTCTCCAGGATGGATATTTCTATTCAGCCACTGTATAGCTCACCAAACCTCCCTTTACCTGTATCTTATTTGCTGTTAAACCCATCTACTCAGTTCTTAATTTCAGCTGTAGGACTTTTTAATTTCTAAAATTTCCATTTGCTACTTTTCTGTCTAGATTTCTACTCTCGGTGAAATTCTCCATTTTGTGGGTTTCTTCTTGGTCTGCTTTTCTAGATTCTGTGCCCTTCTCCTGGCATGATTTATAATTTTCTATTGAATACTAAAGTGTTGTGCATGAAAAGCTGCAGTGTCTCCATATTATATCACTCCAGAGAAGATACTCCCTATTCTCTGCCAAATGCTATAGTGGCACATAATATCAACCCAATCAGAACCAATTCTTGCTCAAGATTTGTTTTCAGTCCTCATTAGGTTTACAGCGTCTTTTGTTCTCTCCCCTACTCCTAGGGATTAGGGCTCCCAGGGATCCCAACTGAGAATCTAGGATGTTTCCTATGCTTCCTCCTCCTTAAGGGACCCTGAACTTAAATTTCTGTCTTCACAGCACTGCCTAAGATTCCATTCTGTCTCAGCAGCCTTCTGGTTGCTTACTTTACATAAATTAAACAGGATATATCTTGAAGGGAAAACCAACACAGCATCTGATCCACTTCTCTCCAGGTTTTTGTGTCTTTGACTCCAAGTTTTCTTGCAAATCTGGACTCTATTATTTGTCTCCCTAGCTTCATGCAATTGCTCAAAGCTCAGAAGTCCTCTCTGACCCTTAGATACGAAACCACTGCCCAGATTCTCAGCGTTTTATCCATGCCTATTACATTAAATGTCTCATGAAGAAGGTAGCACATAAAATGTGCTTATTTCAATGAGCTTTCTTTCTTTCCAGAATCTGGCCCTTTAAATAATAGCAGGCTCAGTATCTCTCTGATGCTTTCAAAGAAACCTTTCTTTTGTACTTTATCCACATCTTCTAGGCATTCTTGGCAGAAACGATGGCTTGATACAAGTGATAGATAGGCTTATCATAGCCAGAGACCTAACACGTATGCCTTAAATAATAAATTTTTAGACTCCAAAACAGGTTTCACTAAAAGCATCATGTATTCTCTACAATAAATAATTCGTTAAGGACCATAAGCTGATAGGATATGAAATAACTGTATTTTTCATGTAGAACACAGGAAAATTCTTCACTGGTGGCAGTTTTCTTGCAACAGAGAGCACTTTTGAAAAGTTACCATTTTCATGTTTTCTTCTTCAGGAAGAAAACAAAGCACATACTAGTCTTTGTATGTGGTGGGGCAGTTTGAAGGGTTTCTATGCAAGAAACCCCAGGTGGCTCAGTGGTAAAGAAGCCAGTAAAGAATCTGCCTGCTAATGCAGAAGACGCAGAAGATGCCCAAGACACAGGAGAGGCAGGATACTTGGTCCCAAAGATATAGCAAGCCACTCCAGTATTCTTGCCTGGAATATCTGCTGGTGGGGTAGAGTCCATGGGGTCGCAAAGAGACAGACTTAGTGACTGAGCATGCACACATGCAAGAAACAGTCTATAATACCAGGAAATTACATAAGAACATACATATTGAAACAAAACTCTGGACTCAAAACTGGTATCGAAAATCACATCTTGTTTTATCTAAAATATTTATGTGAGGATAATTTTCCTGTTCTTGTTTTTGGTTAATAGCCTCATGTTTTGTTTTGCTTAAGAGACAGTATGCTTCTGCAACCTTGGAGAATAATATCTCCACTTTCACCCAAGCACCCTGTCACTTGTATTTTGCTGCTTTTCAGATTGCTTGAGTCCTTTTATAGCTGAAAAGAGTGTGGTCATTCAACCACAAGACCATGCTTTCTAGCTTCCTGAACCTGAAGATGTTTGATAAGAGTAACGGGTAAAAGTTGTCATCAGCACAGGGTAAAAAAGCAGTTCCCACAGAGAGAAAAGTACGGGGATCTTTTTATCTCCTTCTTACAACTTAGTTTCTTCCTATAGCATTGCCAAAGCTCCTTTCACATACTTTGTGAAAGCTTGTGTTCTCATTTCTTAATAATCTATTTTTACTGGCCTGTAAATATTCACTGGGCCACAGGTCACAAAAGAGAGAAAACCAACCTCCCAAATGGAATCTTGACTGGATATCTGAAATAGTTGGGAGCTATTAAATGATTTGCAGACTAGTACACTAATAGATCCCTCCTTACCATCTCATCCTAAGATAAACTTCTAAGGCATGGCCTACTCCACCCGCTTCAAGGTTAAAATTGACGATTAAAACAGCAAGTAGCTATTAACCAAAGCGATCTGCTCTCAACCCACAACCAACATTTGGAAACACTGTCTTAGAAATGAGGAGCTCTGACATATGGACCCCATATGTCCACGGAGTTCTCCAGAAAGAGTTATAGGAGCCCGAAAAAGTCAGTCACTCAAAAATGTTTATTGAACACCTACTGTGTGCCAGACTCTGTGCTAGAGGCTGAGGATATAGTGGTGAACTTAGTGAAGCCACGTTACAGACAAATAATCTATTCAATGGGAGCATTTCACATGGCAGTAAGTGCAATAAAGCAAGTAAAACGGGATGATGGAACACTGAGTGAAGAAGTGAGGCCCAGCTTTAGGGTGATCACAAAGGGTCTCCCTGCAGAGGTACATTTAAGCAAGATGTGAAAGACAAGAGATAGTCATGCAAATATCTGGGGGGCAAAGTGTTACAGGCAGAGGAGATCCAGTGAAAATCCTAATGCAGGAGAGAAGGCACATGAAGGGTATATAGCATAAACAAGGAGAGGGATGGGGATTATCAGACAGATAGGAATCAATGATGTCAAATCTCATAGGCCACTGAAAAGCCTTCGCAAGTTACTCAGTCTCTCTTTTCTACCTTCTCCCATCTCTGAATAGCATGTGTATGCAGTAGTGGTCAGAGTTTGTTCCGCAGTGCTCATTAATTGAAAAATAATACCAATGTACTAGAACGTTGTCACCAGATAATAGCTTCTGGCAATGATAGAAATGCATTTATTTTTCTGAGCCAAAGCAACTGATCCTCCTGGCAATATTCAAGGGCATTGGCAGCACTCGAGCTGGGCCCTGTGATTAATGCAGATTTAATCGGTTTATCTGATGGATATCAGCACAGAGCTTTGACAGTGCCCCTGTGGACCCCAGTGCACTGATTGGTGAACACAACAGAACCATTGTGAGGCTGAAGCCAATCAAGGACTAGGCCAGTTCATCCCAGGGGCATTGAACTGAGATGAATAACCTGCTTTCTAACTGGCTCAAGCCACAGTGACTGTTTGTTACTTTTGCCAATGAATAAAGCTTATCCACATTCATTGGATGCAATTGGTTGGCCCTGATCCCACCTCATATAATTAATGCCACATTGTGTTGCAATATTTCTGAACTGACATGTGGCAGGCAGAGAAATTCTAAATGAGTTCATCACCACCAGGGCTCTGGCCAAAAAAGAAAAAAAAGCCAAATTAATGCAGAGTAATGGAATGGCCAAACAGCCAGCTGCTGTCTTCCTACCCTAGCACATTGTCATTCATCCCTAGAAATTGCGTCCAACTGATTATGATGAAGAGGTTCTTGAGATACCCTTCCTGTGTGTAAGGATAGGAAATTTTAACTCCAGCACCTTGGCCACCTTCCATTTTGAATAATTATATTCCACTAGCCAAAAATTTCTTCTGCCTTAGGCCTTCAGAAATATGGCTGGATGGGGTCTCAATGTCTCCAATCTCAATGCCTCATCCCAGAAGAATCTTTACTCTTGGTAGTGCTAATTAGAGGAGTTTTTACACACACAAACACACACACACACACATGCAAGTATGTTTTCCCATATCCAGGACAACTTTATGCCTACCATTAGAAAGGTATGAGCATTAAATAAATAAATAAATAAAAAGGTATGAGCAATTAAATAAAACAATACTCAATTTGTGGGGGGGGGGGGGGGATGTATAATTTGGTTCACTATTAGGCATTCATTGCAGAGGTTTATTGATTTCTGCACCACAAGGGAGCTCATTATAACAGAAACTTTGCCTGGAGTGGATCACAAATAGGTGACTGGCCCCATTTCCTGGGTTTTTGGGAGGAGGGTAGAGAAAGGGGAGCTATAACGCTGTAGAAACCAGGCAGCTATATCCAAAAACAAACTGAGGAGCGTAGGGGAGAAAAATTTCCCTTCTACCTTTCTAGGTTCTTTGCCTGGTGTAATGATCAAATTGACATGAGAAAGATTAACAGGAGAAAAACCAATTTAATTTCATATGTACAGGGGCACCATAAAAATAGGAGGCCCAAAGGCAAGTTGGGCAGTTGAGGCTCCTATGCCATCCTGAGCTGAGGAATGTGGTGGGGGCCGGGGGCTTCAAAGGGGAGGGGGACAACAAGCAGAGCAGATGTCTGGTAATTAGATGCTTGCCCTGTCATACGGAGAGCTCATTCAGATGAAAAGTTATCTCTGGTAATAGCATTCTTTCTCTATTATCTAAATTCTTTTCTGTAGTTAAGGGGGAGGTAGAAAGCTCTTCCTGAGTCTCTTGAGCCTTGATTGTCTTCAGCTCAAAATAATCCACATGCCTAAGTGGCACATTTTGAGGAAGCTTGTTCTGAACGCCTTTGGGAGACAGAGGTACCCTAGTCAGCTGCTTTTAAAGACCTGAGTATATACATAGGGTATATATATTTTATACACATATTTAGATACATAGCATATATATGCACTGACATGGGGCATCCCCTGCCCAGTCACCTCTCCACCTTCCAATCAGCAGGCTGACCTTTTGCATCCTCCCCAGGGCTTTTTCCTTCCACAGTAAGACTTTTGACTACTTTCTTCTACCACCTACATAGTACAATGGCTTTGCCACGGGTCCTGGTTTGGAGTTCAGAAAATATGGCACTCAAATAGCACTGCAAGCTCCTTTTAATCAATTTTATTAGCAAAGAAGGACCAGCAGGGCAGGGAGTAGATGTGGTGTGTAATCACAGCCTTCTCCATGCCCCATTCTTACCCTATGAGAGATGCAAGATATTAAAGACTAGACAAGATATTGAAGTTTCACCTTTGGAACCCAGGTACCTCAGCGACGTTACATTTAAAACACCCAAATGTTCTTTATCATAGTAATGATTCCACATTCCGTGTTTACAAGGTTCATGACATTGTACAGGAGGCAGTCATCAAGACCATCCCCAAGAAAAAGAAATGAAAAAAGGCAAAACGGTTGTCTGACGAGGCCTTACAAATAGCTGAGAAAAGAAGAGATGCTAAAGGCAAAGGAGAAAAGGAAAGATATACCCATTTGAATGCAGAGTTCCAAAGAATAGCAAGGAGAGATAAGAAAGCCTTCTTCAGTGATCAATGCAAAGAAGTAGAGGAAAAGAACAGAATGGGAAAGACTAAAGATCTCTTTAAGAAAATTAGAGATATCAAGGGAACATTTCATGCAAAGATGAGCACAATAAAGGACAGAAATGGTATCGACCTAACAGAAACAGAAGACATTAAGAAGAGGTGGCAGGAATACACAGAATAACTATACAAAAAAAGATATTTAAGACCCAGATAACCACGATGGTGTGATCACTCACCTAGAGTCAGACATCCTGGAATATGAAGTCAAGTGGGCCTTAGGAAGCATCACTACGAACAAAGCTAGTGGAGGTGATGGAATTCCAGTTGAGCTATTTCAAATCCTGAAAGATGATGCCGTGAAAGTGCTGCACTCAATATGCCAGCAAATCTGGAAAACTCAGCAGTGACCACAGGACAGGAAAAGGTCAGTTTTCATCCCAATCCCAAAGAGGGACAATGCCAAACAATGTTCAAACTACTTACTGCACAATTGCACTCATCCCGCATGATAGCAAAGTAATGCTCAAAATTCTTCAAGTGAGGCTTCAACAGTATGTGAACCGTGAACTTCCAAATGTTCAAGCTGGTTTTAGAAAAGGCAGAAGAACCAGAGATCAAACTGCCAACATCTGTTGGATCATTGAAAAAGCAAGAGAGTTCCAGAAAAACATCTACTTTTGCTTTATTGACTACGTCAAAGACTTTGACTATGTGGATCACAATAAACTGTGGAAAATTCTTAAAGAGATGGGAATACCAGACCACCTGACCTGCCTCCGGGGAAATCTGTGTGCAGGTCAAGAAGCAAAAGTTAGAACTGGACATGGAACAATAGACTGGTTCCAAATCAGGAAAGGAGTACGTCAAAGCTGTATATTGTCACCCTGCTTATTTAACTTATATGCAGAGTACATGATGCAAAATGCCAGGCTGGAGGAAGCACAAGCTAGAATCAAGATTGCCGGGAGAAATATCAAGAATCTCAGATACACAGATGACACCATCCTTATGGCAGAAAGTGAAGAAGAACTAAAGAGACTCTGGATGAAAGTGAAAGAGCAGAGTGAAAATGTTGGTTTAAAACTCAACATTCAGAAAACGAAGATCATGGCATCCAGTCCCATCACTTCATGGCAAATAGATGGGGAAACAGTAAAAACAGTGGCAGACTTGATTTTTTGGGGCTCCAAAATCACTGCAGATGGTGATTGCAGCCATGAAGTTAAGATGCTTGCTCCTTAGGACAAGCTATGACCAACCTAGACAGCATATTGAAAAGCAGAGACATTACTTTACCAACAAAGGTCTGTCTAGTCAAAGCTATGGTTTTTCCAGTAGTCATGTATGGATATGAGAGTTGGACTATAAAGAAAGCTGAGTGCCAAAGAATTGATTCTTTTGAACTGTGGTGTTGGAGAAGACCCTTGAGAGTCCGTTGGACTGCAAGGAGAACAAACCAGTCAATCCTAAAGGAAATCAGTCCTGAATATTCAACGGAAGGACTGCTGGGGTCCAGCCCCGGTGGATCCAGGGAATTCGAAGGGTGGATGGAGTCGGCGAGGAAAAAGCGTATTTATTTATTAATATAAGATTAGATTAGGTAGAAATAGTGTAGTAGAAAGTTAAGTGGAGAAAGAAGGCTGAATAACTTGGTTTACGTGGGAAGCCAATAAAGTTCCAGACAAGGAGCTTGCACCATTTACATTAGGTCACTGGCGTCCTCTTGAATATCGGAGGGTGCCCCGCCTTGGGCTCCCCCTCGCGTGGATCTTAAAAGCCGGGACAAGTAAGTAGACATGGTGAGCCTCCCCGCTCCAGATGGGAATTCAGCCTGAAATTAGAGTAAAGAGGAAAGGGAAGGAGAGGGAGAAAAAGAGAGAGAGAGAGACACGGGAGAGCCAGATTCCCAAGAAACTAGGCCAAGAGACTAGTCCAAGAAACTGGTCCATCCTTTATTGTTCAGAAGGCTTTTTCTACTTTTGATAATACATGGAGATCAATGGGTAACACAAAGTTATGCAGCGTTAGCAGCCCAGATTCTTATCAAAACCTGGCTTTTCTCGCTGCATACCTAATTGTATACACAAGTCTTAGGTGATTTACATCATCTTCTGGCCAAAAAGGGCCAATTAACATTTTACAGCCTTTTTTCTGATAAGGGTTTGTTAACTAGAAGACTTATTTGTGTTGATCTTCCCAAAGTCTGGTGCCATTCTCAGAAAGCACTAAATAAAGTTACATTCTTACATAGCAAAGATACAGCAATTTATAACAAGTAAAAGGAGTACAGTGATTTATAACAAAAGAAAAGTAATTAACTCAAAAGTCTAGTGTTGCTAACATCAAAACTACTATATATCTTTTTCTACATCCCAATTACATTGATTAACATCCTCCCAGGTGCCTAAAAGATAAAGAATATGGAGGCCTAGCAGCAATCATTGAGTCAACAGTGAAAACCCTCTACCAATGTGATTTTTAACTGTTTAGAAAAGGCTCTGTATCTTTAAGATGCTTTAAGCTTTGTGCCTCTCGCGGTTGGGGGGCTGTAAGCAATTCACAAGCTGTAAGAGGTCCAGGGAACCTGTTAGGCAAGCTAGAGAGCTATCAAAGGGGTTTAACTGAAACATCCCTTTCAAATGCAGAAGACTAAAGCCCTGATTTGACTTTTTCCAGAGAATATCAGAAGAGCAGAGTACCAAAGCGGGCAGATTCTTGTTTTTTGGGGGTACCTGCTTGGGAAATACCAGGGGGAGCCCCTGAAACCTGATCACGTCCTTGCGTTTTGTCAGGCTTCCTTCCTCATGACCTTGTCACGGGCGGGATTCCTCACGCTGGCTCCCGGCAAAGGACTGATGTTGAAGCTGAAGCTCCAATATTTTGGCCACCTGATGCAAAAAGCTGACTCATTAAAAAAGACCCTGATGCTGGGAAAGAGAAGACTCTGAAGGCGGGAGGAGAAGGGCATAGACACAGGATGAGATGGTTGGATGGCATCACTGACACGATGGACATGAGTTTAAGTAACCTCTGAGAGTCGGTGATGGACAGGGAAGCCTGGCGTGCTGCAGTCCATGGGGTAGCAAAGAGTCGGACACAGCTGAGTGACTGAACTGAATCTGAATGTGTATAACAACAGTAATATAGTGCAATGTTTTAATCAAAGACTTGGAAAGATGTTAGTAAAAATTAATCTCTGTGGAAGCTTAGGGTTTGGAGTTTTCTTTTTTCTTTTCTTTTTCTCGAATACACTCTTTAACACTCATTTCATCTAGCCTCCCTAAAGTTTTCAGTGTACCCCTAAAGATAAAATGGGTTTTGAGAACCTGGAAGAGGAGGCTTTCACCTATGCCAGAGAGATGTTCCTGGGCAAAAAGGAGCCAAGAGAGAAACAAGACTTCCCTGGGTCATGCCATGAGCCTTAGGAGTCTCAAGAAATGATGTTAGGTGATACAGAGAAAACAACAGGGGAAATTTCTGTGAAGAAAAATGCTGAAAAGTCCCATACATCCAGGCAAGTGAGTACAAAAAATCTGAAATACAAATTGGGACTAGAAGGTCAATAAGTGAGCCACTTCATGGGGGAGAGAAGAGACACAGAAAGGAGAACAGGGCCATTGGCATTTCAGAAGCTGCCTGTGAGAGATACTCAAAGATGGAACAAAGAGGAGCCCAGAGCACATGACATATACAGATGGTGTCAAGGTCAACACAATATTTTTGTGTAAAATGCAAATTTCCCCAGATTTCAAAAAGTCAAATCGCTTCATTTTACTTGGTTAGGTAAAGTAACAGTAGAGGAGGTCGTGTACTCTATAAATTTCACGGAGCTCTCAGGGATAGAAAATGCTAACTACAGGAGGTAATTATCTGTTACAGAACATGGTTAATGATTATGTTCAGAAGATGTTAACAATCACGCTTAGGGAAAAGATTACAAGGCCTTCAAAGGGGTCCCTCTGGGCCACGTGACTGTAATGTGGTCTGAGGAGCTTCTTCAGTGCAAATACTTGTTGTCATGGCAACAGGAGAGCACCCGCCTGCTCACCAGCACCACACAAAAGCCCCCTACTTTGGCACAATAAACTTTTTGTTCAAGAGAGACTTAGTCAGTAACCAAAGTGGAAAGTAACATCCCATATGATTTTATCTACCCAACGCTCAGTGAGGACCTAAAGTTCACTAGAATGAATCTAATCCTAGGACAGGTTTGGAACAAAATGGAAGAAACTGAGATGGGTCTAAGAATTCTCACTCTCCCAACACACACACACACACACACGTGCACACACACAGTCTCCTGTTTTTTCCTGAAACTTTAACAGTTGCTGCTTATAGAATTGTCCTTGTACTAAGACACATCGTCATTCAGTTTTTTGCTCATTTTTTCTATTTCATTCATAATAAATGCAAGAGCTTTTTAAATATTTGGTGATGCCTTAGAGATAAGTGGTCACCCAGGGCGAGTGATGATTTATGGGGGTCAAGTAATAAAGAATAGGAATTTCATTTATTTTATTGCCTGTTTACCTCCTGGGGAAGAGACAGCTGGTAAATCATTTTGGTGAGTTAGTAAACTGGGCGGCCTTTGTTTGCCAGGCTCAGGAAGAAATCACAGGATGGAAGAGGATCCAGGGGCTGCCTCCTTTACCTGTCCTCTGCAGATCAGCAAGAAATCTGTTAATTCTGCCATTCAGAAACTGTAGGTTTAACAAATAATAACTGAGTTTCTTCTCTCCATTTTTCCAGTGCCTTAAGGTCCTCTTATTCTCTAAGTACTTCCATATGTCTAACTTAAATCCCTCTTTTTTTCCATTTTCACAGTTAATTATTTCTCCTTACTCATGCAGAATTTCTCTGGATGCAAGCACAAACATTCTTAGTACTTGTCTCAGTTTAAAATTGGATATCTTTGGGATTTCTGGTCAGTTCCTACAGGAACCTCAAGGAATCTCTATTTCCTCCTCTCTAAAATAGGATGACTCCTTGCCCTCAAAGAGCCAGGTGAGAAAATATAGACATTTCTTTGTTCTTTTATAGGAAGCTCATCAAAACTTAATCATTTCCTAGAGATCAGTACTTGTACAAAGTGACATCATTATTTTTATGATCAAATAAGTAAGGATAAAAGTGTATTTTTTCAGAACAATTTTGCACCATAACTTACCATAAATATCTAATGTCACCCTGCCCTTGCTCTCCTTCTTCTGGGTCGTGTGCCTCAAGCTGAAACAATAAGGAGAAATGTGGCTCAGGAAAAGTGTGCATCTCCTGCACGCATCTCTTACAGGTCATCTGTCAGGGCACTTTGCACACACGCGCATGCATGTGTGTGTGTGTGTGTGTGTGTGGGTGGGTGGGTGGGTGGGTGGGTAGGTGTGTGTTAAATGGGCCAACCCAGGGCTTTAACACTTTTTAAATTAGTTGCCAACATTTTGTACATGGGAAGTTTCAGTTAAAAGTCTGGATTTCAGGTTTTTATTTTAAAATATGAAGATATAACCACCATTGCCTATACTGCCACAAGTGAAGCTATATAGCAGCTGCCTCCTCTAACGGGGTCTTCACTTTCCACTTTTCTCCAGTCCTCACCAGTCTTTATTGCATTACACCCTGCTCTTAACTTGGGTTACTTGTCTGACACCTTTTTCACAGCTAGCTATTTTGGAGGGGTGGGAGGTGATAACCCTATATCAGTTCAGTCGCTCAGTCATGTCTGACTCTTTGCATTCCCATGGACTGCAGCACACCAGGCTTCCCTAACCATCACCAATTCCTGGAGCTTGCTCAAACTCATGTCCACGGAGTCAGTGATGCCATCTAACCATCTCATCCTTTGTCATCCCCTTCACCTCCTGCCTTCAATCTTTCCCAGCATCAGGGTCTTTTCTAATGAGTCAGTTTTTCACATCAGGCGGCCAAAGTATTGGAGCTTCAACATCAGTCCTTCCAATGAATATTCAGACTGATTTCCTTTATCAGTCCTATATACCCAGTTGAAATCAACTTTCCAAATGCAACTCTTTTTTCCTTTTGCTATGAAATCTGCTACTGCTAAGTCGCTTGAGTCGTGTCCGACTCTGTGCAACCCCAGAGACGGCAGCCCACCAGGCTCCGCCGTCCCTGGGATTCTCCAGGCAAGAACACTGGAGTGGGCTGCCATTTCCTTCTCCAGTGCATGAAAGTGAAAGGTGAAAGTGAAGTCACTCAGTCATGTCTGACTCTTAGCGACCCCATGACCTGCAGCCTACCAGGCTCCTTCGTCCATGGGATTTTCCAGGCAAGAGTACCAGAGTGGGGTGCTTATTCTCAAAAGGACGTTTCCTAGTGGGAATTGGATAATCAACACCGCCTCATGTTCCCTCCCCACTAGCTCCTAACAGACAGCTCTCATAGGGGTCTCCAATAAGGAGTATCAGTATGAAAGGGTCTTTCCTCTGTCTGAAGTATTCTTTGACCCTCTCTCTACCCACAGGCTGCATCCTTTTCTGAGAATCCATCTCTGGAGGAGATTTTAAAAATTAAGCCAATCGAATCACCTCAGAGGACATTCTAGATGCCCTACCGCTTTCCTTCCTGAATGCCGTCATCCCACCTCCCAGCAGTCAAACACACTGGACTTATCGATTCGTTTCTAACACAGAGAATATGACAGGAGTGGTGTGCTACCAATTCCAAGTTTAGGTTACTTAAATTCCAAGTTTAGGCTGCTCCCATTTTGAAGGATCACTCTCTCTCCCTTGGATGGCCTGTGCTGGAGGAAACCAGGTGGCAAGCTAAGAAATAGCCCCATGAGAAGACGAATGGGGTGAGAGACAGAGGCCCAACAGCAACCACATGCGCGACCTTGGAAGTGGATCACCTCTCCTTTAGATGAGCCCACAGCCTCTACTGACAGCTTGACTGCAACCTCACGAGAGACTGTGAGCCTGAAGCTCCCAAGTAAGCCACATTCAGACTTCTGACCCACAGAAACTGCGAGATAATACATGTTTGTTGTTTTTAAGCTACTAAATTTGGGGGTAATTTGTTAAGTTGTTGTTGCTGTTCAATTGCTAAGTTGTGCTCAACTCTGCTGTCCCATGGACTGCAGCATACCAGGCTTGCCTGTCATCCACGGTCTCCCGGAGTTTGCTCAAGTTCGTGTCCATTGAGTCAGCTTGTTATCTAACCATCTCATCATCTGCCACCTTCTTCTCCTTTTGCCTTCAATCTTTCCCAGCATCAGGGTCTTTCCCATTGAGTCAGTACTTCGCATCAGGTAACCAAAGTATTGGAGCTTTGGCTTTAGCATCAGTCCTTTCAATGAATATTAAGGGTTGATTTCCTTTAGGATCGACTGGTTTGATCTCTTTGCAGTCAGTTTGTTAAGCAACACTGTGTAACCAGCACAGGGGATGCTGAGGTTGCTGGTCCAAACACCATTGTCTAAAAACCTCAGCTCTGATGAAACAGCTTCTTCTTCAGTCTTCTGACTTGTTTAGGCACAGAAACACTAGTTTTTTATATTTCTGGGCTCTAGAATGTTATAGAAGCATCCTTCCAGACTCTTCATCATATTGATTACAGAGACAACTTTGACATATCAGCCCCAGTCACCAAAGAGCCCCTGATTCTCTGCAGGTGGAATGATGAAGGCAAAGTGCTGCGGGTGGGCTGGTCTTCCCCACTGATGCCAGAGCAGTGTGAACTATCAGGAGATTGAAGTTCTCTTACAAAGAAAGACACAGGCAATTCCTGCTTCTATTGAGAGTGCAACAGAAGTCAAGACCCAGAAAAACTGGAGGAGTGAACAAAGTATTTCTTTGCCAACACTCACTGTCTCTCCCTTACTCTCCCCTGGTGAGCAGCCTCGGGGGCCTGCCCTGTGCCACGTGCTCTGGACTGAGTTATCAGTGATTCTTAGGAAACTGCCCTGTGTACATTCCACCTTCACATATACATTCCACAAGGGCAGGGCCCTTGCCTGTTTTGTCTACTGCTATGTACAGGCACTTTGACATGTGACTGGCATGTAGAAGACACTCAGTATAGATTTGTTGAAGTTTTAATTCCTCAGAGTGGAATGTGATCAAGGGTGATGACCTCCGATAGCCAGAGCATATATCTTACACTCCCTTCCCCTCCTCCTAGCATCAGTCTGCTCACCCCTGGAATCTGGATTTAGGGAACACCCCTGATCATCTTAGCCAGGTCCCTGGCACTGCAGAGATTGGGGACTGGAAAAGGGGCACCACTCTCGCTCCATTGCTTTCTGCCACAGTGTTCAAAGAGAAGGACCATCCCTGTGCCCAGCAAGGAGACAGATATACAAAGACTCTGCAGGCCACCTCTACAAAGCTTCAAGGCCAAGGTCTCAGTTCAAGGGACACCAAGTAAGGAGATAGAAACACCAGATGGGGTCCTTTGGTGACTGGGTCCAAAGGCCTGGTGCCAGAAACCAGAAAATAGTGTTTTTTGTATATATAGCAACTGGCCTAGGGCCTCATTCCACCAGCTTCAGAGGGAAATAAATCTTGTTTGTTTAACAGACCCAGTGGAAGAATGTCCTGGCACAATGCCCGACACCCAGTGAGCACTTAATAAATATTTATTGAATGAATGAGAAAGATCTTGAGCCCAGCAATATATTTCTTGGCTGCAAGTGGGGAAAGGTAAAAGTCAGATTTGTGAAGCCATACATCCCGTCTCCTCCCCACAACCCACACACAGAAAAGAGCGAAAAGGAAAGCAAAGAAACATACCATTAGAGCAGTAGGAAGAAGCCACCTCTGCTCTGCAACTTGGGTCAAAGCAGTTAACCTCCCTGGGTCATAACTGCTTCATTTGTATAATGGAAAATGTGGGCTTGGAGAGCCAGTGCTGAGCTGCTATGGCTCTGAGTTTCTCTAAGGCACAGTCCCTCACACCTAATTACAGTTTGCCTGCGAAAGGCAAGTGGCCTATCTTTATCAGAGCAGGAACAAGAAGGAAGAGCCATTGTCATTCAAATCACGGGGTTGACCTTTCTCTCAACCTCCTGCTTTGTGCAAGCAGCCCAGTTACAGAACAGATATTCTTCTTTAGGGCTATTTTTTTAGTAACATTGGGAAGAGCTTGAAGAGGAAAACCTTCTGGTGAAAACATGCCCTCCTTTTCAGGTTGTAATTTTTCATGTTCATTACAGTGGGAAACCCTCTCTCCAAGGACAGTGCCAAATAAGAGGGCAGCAAGGTTTCTCCACATGGAACTCAGTCTGCTGCTGGGGTGGAAGCAGCTGGTATTCAAGAATTAGGAGTAGATTTACTTTTGAAAGGAGGTAAACAAGGGGAGAGCAAAGAGCAGGAAAAAAGCCTCTCTGCCTTTTCTGTTTTGTGGACAGTAAAAAATGTCCTTCTGAAAAGAGCAAAAGGAAGAGGTGGGGGAAAAAAGTGTTTAAAGTGAAAAGAAAAAAAATTATTTTTTTTGTGAAAATAAAGCACTTATTTTCAGCACCTATAATACTGGTGATCAGCACAAAAATCCTTACTGAAAAGAAGGCAAAGAAATCAAAATTTGTGCTAGGAAATTTCAGGAGTGTTTAGTAAACGTCACATAGCAGAAGGATTCCATGTTCAAATTAGTTTGGGGACTTTGCAGTACTTCTCAGAGCCTTTACTGTACAAAGGGGCATGGTGACTTGAAAGAAAGACTTTACCTCTGGCGAGCAGAGTTTTCAGAAGACACTTTGGTAAACACTGCCTTATAACTCATTTCTCTTACTTGAAGGCAAATCATGCAAATGAAAAAGAATTATCCTCTCTAGTTTCAGAAGAAAAAACAAGATCAACACATGTTGAAAATTACTCCTTTGGGAGAGTGGCATTAACAATTTAGTTTCAATATTGAACCTTTGCATGGAAGTTAGAGGGCAAAAGATCCAGGCTTGATATATTGATGCACTTGCTGACGATAACAGCTGTTTCCAAATGAAGAAACCTATCATCAGGAAGACTGAATAACTTGTCTCTGGAATAAAAATAATGGCCACCCCAGATGGAGTGTTTGCTCTGTTATGATTCTGTGCTAAACAACATTACCTATGTAGATACAGACAGAGATATATAAAACATGCATGTATATATGGTATGTATGAATTTATATTTATGTTTATACCCGCTTTTTTATTTGATCTTTATAACCCTACATAAGAAGATACTATCACTTATCTTCATTTTGTAGATAAGTAAACTAAGATTCCAGAACATTACCTAATTTGCCCAAGCCCACATATAGAGTAAAAAGCTTAGCATAAGTTCAACTACCAGTTGCAAAACCCTGTAGAAAGGATTTTGGTATAGACAAAGAGTGTTCCATGCTGGAAAATATGGAGGGCAGGAGGAGAAGGGGGTGACAGATGATGAGATGGTTGGATGGCATCACCAACTCAATGGGCATGAGTTTGAGCAAGCTCAGTGAGATAGTGAAGGACAAGGAAGCCTGGTGTGCTGCAGTCCATGGGATCACAAAGATTCGGACACAGTGACTGAAAAACAATGTGATTTACAGGGTCCTTACAAATAGTTATGACTAATTTTCCATCCACCTATATAGCTACTAATAATAGTATTTATAAAAACACTGAATTCAACTTGTAAACATACGAGTGGCTGCTATGTGCCTAGCATTGTAAAGAATGAAACTGAAAACAACAAGGCGATCAAACCAATCAATGCTAAAGAAAATCAACTCTGAATATTCATTGGAACAACTGATGCTGAAGATAAAGCTCTAATATTTTGGCCACCTGATGTGAAGACCCAACTGTTTGAAAAAGACCCTGATGCTGGGAAAGATTGAGGGCAGGAGGAGAAGGGGTGATGGAGGATGAGATGGCTGGATGGCATCACCAACTTGATGGACATGAGTTTGAGCAAGCTCCGGGAGTTGGTGATCAACAGGGAAGCCTGGCATGCTGCAGTCCATGGGGTCACAAAGAGTTGGACACGACTGAGTGGCTGAACTGAGCTGTCCTGTGAAGCCTCAGGCTTTGCACATAATGGTTACCATTGAGGCAGAATGTTCTGGATGGTTGTGGATCTGAAGCTGTTGCAACGGTGAGCTGAAGTGACAGGAAGTTCCTGTGACAAGGGTAAAGAGCACACAGAGTGCTCATATCTAATCAGCACTAAGTGCTGGGCTGCATATTTGCCACATAGCATGAATAGCTACAATAAAATACAGGGAAAGGTGCCCTGATTAGCTTCAGCAGCATGAGTAGTCAGGACTACACCTGGATATGAACCAGACCTGCAGAAATGCCTCAAGTAGGACTAGGTAATCCAGAGACAAAGGAAGGTAGGCTAATCTGAGCTTTGAGAGTCCTCATAAGTGTGGATGCAGGTTGAATCACAGGGAAGGAAGAAAACCTTTTGGAAGACAATTTCCAAGGCATTTAGACTTTTTGTGACGTGGTGGCGGTGGTAGCTGAATCGCTAAGTTGTATTTGACTCTTTGTGACCCCATAAACTGTAGACTTCCAGGCTCCTCTGTCCATGGGATTTCCCAGGCAAGAATACTGGAGTGAATTGCCATTTCCATCTTCAGGAGATCTTCCCGACCCAGGGATCAAACTTGTGTCCCCTGCTTGGCAGGCAGATTCTTTACTACTGAGCCATCAGGGAAGCCCTAATTTGCTTGATAACATATCCTTTATTGTTTCATCCTCTCCCTTTCTGACTTTCCCATTCCCTTACAGTGTTTCCTTGGATCACCTCCCAAATTAAGCACTTGCCCTCAAATCCTTGTTCAGGGTTGCTTCTGGGGGAACCCCACCTGGACTTGGACTCCCAGGCCCTGGCAACCTGGGCATCTAACTTAAGTACTAAATGACCTAAATGATTCTGAGAGTTTTATCCTAGAGCAGATAAAGAGTTAGAAACAATCTAGAATTTGTTCTGAGGCCACTAGCAATGGCCTCCTATGTCCAGCAAGGTGATGGGAAGGACATTTGAGGCCATCCAGTTTTTTTCTTTACAGATGAGAATATTGAGGCTAGCAAGGTTAAGAGATTTATTTAAGGTCCCAGAGGCAGGAGGAGACAAGAGATAGTTTTTCGACCATAGTGGTTAGGAGCCAGGCTATTTGAAGGCAGGCCCCTGGGTTTGAGGCCACACTTGCAGTTTGTGTGATTTGTAGAAAGCTATTTAAGTTCTTCAGGTCACCATTTTCTCATTATAAAGTTATAAAGGGCTTCCCTGATGGCTCAAGCAGTAAAGCACCTGCCTGCAATTCAGGAGACATGGTTTCAATCCCTGGGTCGGGAAGATGCCCTGGAGAAGGAAATGGCAACCCACTCCAGTATTCTTGCCTAGAATCCCCATGGACAAAGGATCCTGGATGGCACGGATCCAGGATCAGGATCCAGTCCACGGGGTCACAAAGAGTTGGACACTGCTGAGCTCACATGCACATAAAATTGTGAAGATCGAGTGAGATAATCTGTATAAAGCATTTAGCATGGCACTCACTGGGATGCTTTCAGCTCTATATAACAGAAGACCCCACTAAGAGTACCCAAAAAACAACATTAAGGAATCACAATAATAAGGTCAGAATTGGGGCTGCTCTCAGTCTGGTCAAGGAGGTTCTCATGTCATCAGGGACTCGTGCTCTCCGTGTTCTGCTGTGCCATCTGCAGTGTAGTCTCCCCTGATGGATGCAGAATGAAAGACGACACTCCCGGCAGCACCACCTCCGGCAACAGCAATCAGCAGGAGAGCAGGTTGGTAGATTCTCCCCAAGACACCCTTTACGTCAAGGAAGAAGACATTTCCCAGAAGCCCCCTTGCGTTTCCCTAGCCAGGTCTGCATCGCACTCCATCTCTAATCCAGTCCCTGACAATAGAAGTCCAGGGAGCATGACTGGCTTAGATCAAAGCACCATGCTCCTCCTGGTAGAGGGGTTCAATCACTTCCCTGGAACACGCCAGGGGGAGGGGCCAAACGAAAAGCAGGACTCTTCCCCCAAGAAGGAGGGGTTGGTGCAGACTGACTGCCAGGTTAGGAGGCAACCAAGTCAACCACAATTGCCGAGTTTACAAAGGTGTTGAGTAAATGCTATTTTTAGTGTGATGCACAGTTCTTTGTGCATCTATAAAATTGCAACTCTTTCTTTGGTTTAAAGCTCTTGGCCTTCAAAGGCAAAATTATCTAGTAGTATAAGTAACACTCTGTCTTAACCATCATTTTGTCTGGTTGGTTTTAGCTTTGTATTTTTTAAGACTTTTTTAAAGAGCAGTTTTAGATTCACAATAAAATTAAGAAGGTACAGAAACTTCCCATATACCCCTACCCACACATGTGTAGCCTCCCCCTTATCACATCCCCACCAGAGCGGTGTGCTTATGACAACTAATGAGACTACATTGACACAACATCACCCGAAGTCCATCATTTACACTCAGGCTCACTCTTGGCATTATACATTCTACAGGTTTGGACAAATGTATGACATAGTATTTTCACTGCCCTAAAAATCCTCTGTGGTCCGCCTATTTGCCCCTCCCCTTGGCAACCACTGATCTTTTCACTGTCTCCACTTGTTGTTATTCAGTCACTCAGTTGTGTCTAACTCTTTGTGACCCCATGGACTGCAGCACGCCAGGCTTCCCTGTCCTTCACCATCTCCCAGAGCTTGCTCAAACTCATGTCCATTGAGTCAGTGATGCCATCCAACCATCTCATCCTCTGTTGAACCCTTCTCCTCCTGCCTTCAATCTTTCCCAAAATCAGAGTCTTTTCTAATGAGTCAACTCTTCATAGCAGATGGCCAACGTATTGGAGTTTCAGCTTAAGCATCAGTCCTTCCAATGAATATTCAAGGATGATTTCCTTTAGGATTGACTGGTTTGACCTCCTTCCTTGCAGTCCAAGGGACTCTCAAGAGTCTTCTCCAGCGCCACAGTTCAAAAGCATCAATAGTTTTGCCTTTTCCAGACTGTTGGTTTGTCCAGTATGTAGTCTTTTCAGTTTAGTTCCTTTCCCTCAGTAGTATGTGAAGTCGTGTTTTACTTTACATTATAGGGAAGTTTTGTAAAGGGGAAAGGTGGCTATGGTGCTGGGAGAATAGATGGAAGAAAGGAGAAAGAAGGGCATGGTACCAGAAAATGAATTTCACAGGCATCCCACTTTTGCCTAGGGCCTGCTCGGAGCTGGGCTTTAAAGAATGGATTTTACACTTGCGCTTGTCCTCCTGAAATCCAAATTCCCACCTGTACAATGAGACTTTCAAGCAAAGAGCAAGTCAGAAAACAAATCCTGCAGGAGCCTCTTCTAATAGCTGTGCCTCTTAGTGCGTATCGCCTGGTGGGGGCCCTAACTGATTTTGCTCACCCTGACGTGGCTAGCACAGCAGAGGATCAGGATGGGAAGAGGCCCATCGAGACGCTCCCAGGTTTTGTCACGAATGCAAATCTTAACCCTCAATGAGCGTCTTTCATCTATCAATTTTTTCGCCGTGAAAAAGGACTCTTACCTTGATATTCATCTAGGCCCCTCAGCTGACAGGATCTTTTAGCCTGAGTGTTCTCTGTTCCCCTTGACTCCTAACTCACTTTTTCCCCATTGAGGGAATCTGGTTGACCTTACTCACTGGCCAGACTACTAGTAAGGACCTCCCCCTCAGGTGAGGCACAGCCCCAGGCAGTCAGCAGGGAGTAGGCAGTCGGGGGTCACGTCATGCTTGCCTGTGTGACATGGCCTGTGAACAGGGGCAGGCTCCATTCTCTTGAAGGGGATATGGGAGGAGTGGGTGGGGGGCAGGGAACCAGACCAAAGTATATGGGAGACAGAGGCATTAATTTACTCAGGAGCATTTCGCCAGAAGAACTAGAGAAAGGTTCCTCTGGCTTCTCCAAGAGGGAGCTACTCCAGTGAGCAGCAAATATGACTTTGGATCTAAGGGATGGTGTTTCTGAGGGACCCAGAAAATGTCTGCCTCCCTCCCCCTTGTTTACATCCATTTCAGGGTTTTCTGTGAATCAACAAACAAACAATGAAGGCGGGAAATGGGAAAAGAGAAGCTTGCTGAAGTCTAAACATGGGAGCCTAGTCTGAAGCTGCTGCCTTCCTCCAGATTTGGCAAAGTAGTCTCTCTAGACTTTTACTCCCTACCTTATTCCTTAGGTTGGAACTCAAATTTCTCTAGGTCTTGAGTCACAGAATTATAAATAGAAAAGTGCAAAATACACCACCTTGTGTTCAGATCTAGAAACTGAGACCCAGAGATGCCCTGTGACATGCCTAACTGCTGGAACTTGCCTTGAAATTAAGTCTTTAGCCTGGCTCTTCATGTGTTCTGGTGCCAGGGGAACCTCTCCATAGCTGCCCGAGAAGTCTCAGAGGTACAACAGCTGCATGGATGCCAAGAGTATTTGCAGACACCAGACGTGGGAGCCTGGAGAGTGCCTGAGCTTTCAAGTGCTCACAGCCGATGTAGGTAGAAGCAGCGTCATCCTAGCCTGATGAGGCCCAACTGGAGAAACCAGAGACCCGAAGCCCAAGACACCCCACCTTGCTCACACAGCCTAAAGATTGATTCAGGGAAGTTACACCACCCATAGTGTGACATGCAACTGTTATTTCTTGAAAGAGTACCCGTCAAAATCACTAGTCATTAAAAACGATCAAGGTAAGGTTAAAAATTACAAAGGTGAAGACTTAATCCAACTAGTTTACCTGAAGGAAGGGAAGATCAACTCTTGGGCAAAACCCATCCCAACGGTGAATAAAAGAATCCAGACACTTAGCCATTGCCCTTCCCCTCGGTTTTCTCAGGAATAGGCAACACCTCTTTGATGGAAGAGATCTGGGTTCAGATCCTGAATCCTCTGCTTGCTAGCCATGACGACCTAGCCAGGCAACTGCACTTATCTGAAGTTCTGTTCACTCTTCTACATGATCTGGGACTATTGTGAGGATTCAGAGATAATGTACATAAGGGGCCCAGCTCTGGATAGGCACAGAGTAAGTATTAATGAAATAGTCATGAATTTGGCTGTAACCACCATTATTTGACCACTGTGTGCCCATATCTAACCATGACCATCACCAACCTAGGCAAGCTGTTTCAACAGATGAGAAGCAGGCTTTGGTTGGACAGAGCTGCCTGGACTTCACATCCCAGTAACAGCACAGAGCCAGCACTGGACACTGGTTGGCTTAAAGCATGGATCTTCAACCTCAATTAATATTTTTGGACTGGATACTTCTTTGATTGAGAGACCTAACCAGCCTTGTAGGATGGTGAGCAGGATTTCCCAGCCTCTACTCATTAAATGCCAGCAGCATCCTTCTCTAATTGTCACAACCAAAAATGTTTCCAGGCATTGCCATATGTTCCCCCAGAGGCAAAATCACCCCGGTTGTACTGCTGGTCTAGTGACATATCAGGAATGGGTTTCTCAGGTGGGGTCAAAGAATCCATCCAAAGTTTCTGGTTACAAATCACCTGCCCAGGGTTACCTTTCTCCGGCAAAGCAATGAAGAACATTCACCTCATATATTTTACAAGCACTGCATTCCAAGGGAGGAGAATGAACTGGGGAAATAATTTGGTGGGCATGTAGTCTGTGACTACCCATTGCTGCCTGATGAAATGGTAAGATTTTCTGAAGCTCAAGCGTAGACCAGATGTTGGCAGGAGCCCCTTGTTCCTGGTTAAACACTGTAACTGGTCAGCAACATTCTTTCCAAGGATATTTATCACTCTCCAGTTAAACATACCAAGGCATTGCTCCAATCCCAGGGGCCTATGTCTGCAGAGGGCCCTTTAAACAAGAAAATAAAGGAGTAAAAGAATGAATGAAGCCCCCCTTTTTTTTCTTTTTTTTTTTTTTCCTTTTTTTACTTAACAATTTATTTTCTCACAATTCTAGAGGCTGAAAGGTCCAAGATCAACATTCTAGCAGATTTGATTTCTGGTGAGGACCCTCTTCCTGGATTGTCGACAGCCACCTTTTCACCATGTCTTCACGCTGAGGAAAGAGGGGGAAGCTGGAGGTCTCCAGTGAATTTAAAGTTTATTTTAGATGGCAGTATGGTTGATTAATGATGTTGCATTAGTTTCAGGTGTACAGTAAAGTGATTTAGTTATACATATACATTTATCTGGGTTTTTTTCCAAATTCTTATCCTGTTTAGGTTGTTACATAAAATTGAGCAAAGTTCCCTGTGCTATACAGTAGGTTTTTGTTGGTTGTCATTTTAAATACAGCAGTGTGTACATGTCCATCCCAAACTCTCTAACTATCCCTCCCCTGACCCATTCCCTGGTAACCAGAAGTTCATAACCCCTCCTTTTCATGTCACCTTCTGTTGACCTGTGTGACTCAGGTTTACTAATACATAGGCTCAATAAATAGCATTTTAAAAATTAGCAGGCTGTGATTGAGACACACCCCTGGCCAGGAATGGGTTCCCTTGGTCCCGCTGGTGGCTCACTGTTGGAACCTCCAATGACCTCCAGGAGTACACTGAGAGAGCCCTGTGAGTCCTGCTGTGGCCCAAGTGTCTCAAAAACATGCAGAAACTAGTTCTTTCCAGGTTCAGGGGGCTAAAGTGATTCCATTGGGAGTGAAGAGAATTAACCCCCATCAGCCACACAAACAGCACCCCAAGATTTGATGGGCCCTGAGGGGAAGGGTAAGAGAAAGGAAGTAGGTGAGGTACAAACATACATTTAGTACGTACCTTACAGTAAGTAAGACACTTTTTCAAATGTTACCTCCTTTACTTGTCACCACAGAGGGAGCTATCATTATCCCCAACATCACTGACAATAAATTCAGAAAAGTTTGGCCAGCTGAGACTGGTCTTTGCCACACCTGGGCCTCCCAGACCTGGCTGCAGAGTTAAATCACCTGAAAAGCTTTAGCAAAATAAAGATGCCCAGGCCCCAGCCTCCACCAATTCGGTCAAAGCCCTCACAGTGGAGCTAGAAAAGTTCCCAGGTGATTATAGTGGACATGAAGGGTCTGGAACCATGGCTCTTCCACAAGGAGTAAAGAAGGGAGGTGTGAACAAAAGGACGACACAGTGGGTGACTGCTGTCTGTGTCCGGTTATCCACCCCCAGAGCCGCATAGTGCAAAGGACACTCCTCCCCCACACTGCCCATACCAGTAGGTGGCGCTAGGAGAGGTCAGGCAATTTTAAGGTATGCCAAATCCACAAATTCTGCACGCCCTGTGATACATTCCAATAGGAACTGCTTTTGCATAATGGACTTTTCCATACAGTCGGCACTGCTGTCTCACTTTATTCCTATAGAGCACTGGTTCTCGGGCAGGGGACATTGGACAATGTCTGGAAACAAGACTGCTTCTCACTACTTGGGCAGAGTAAGGAGGTGCTACTGGGAATGCTGCTAAACACCTTACAATGCACAGAACAGCCTCCTGCCACAAAGAATTACCCAGCCCTGAACAACAGCAGTGAAGTTGCAACACGCTGCTGTAAAGAAACAGCAGTCACCACTAGGGTAGACACAAAGCCTTGAAGACAACCCTCCTTCAGGTCAGAAGCCTGTCTCTGACCAGGCATGCTTCAAAGAATCACAGAATCTTACAGCAGGAAGAGACTTCAGAGACAATGAGCCCAACTGAGACTCAGCTGGGTTTTTAGAAAAATCCTAGAACAAAGATACACAGTGTTTACCAAAGCACATTATAATGCATTGCTGGTTTGACTTTCCACCCAGATAGTACATGTGTGGCAAATTAACTAAAAATGGTATTCCTTAATACAAATTCTTATTTGTTGATTTAACAAATATTTGTTGGGTGCCCAGTGTGTTCAGGGCATGGTGCCAAACTTCCCTGCCAACACTGTCACCCACCCTGGGATAGTCCTCTTAATGTTCAAGCCCGATATAAGATCTGGGTGGTGGGATGGGAGGTGGGAGGGGGGTTCAGGATTGGAAACTCATGTACACCCGTGGCAGATTCATGTCAATGTATGGCAAAATCAATACAGTATTGTAAAGTAAAATAGAGTAAAAATTAAAATTAAAAAAAAAAAAAAGATCTGGGTGGGATATACAGACTCAGAACCCAGCAAAATCACCCCCAGCTGGATTTATGGTGGTTTTATTGTTTTCTGGTTCATTGGATAACTTGACAACCTGGAATCAGGTGTGCAAAGAAGTGAAGGAGACCCATTCAAGAATCAACTCTCCCAGGGGCTGCATGGGGCAGCAGGGAGGGGGGAATGTGAGGCTCAGCACAGCCTGAGGCCCAAGGACAGATGCCTAGCATTCTTCCCACTGCCCAAAGATGCCCCCTGTCCCCAGCCCAGCCTACTTCAGCTCCCTCTCACATCAGGCAAGTGACGAGCTGCCGACTCTGGCCACCCAGCACCCAGCCACGGAGCTCAGGGCTCTCCTCCTCCCCCACTCCGCCTCCTCACTGCCACACGGTTATTGACAAGAATAAGCGCTCCGCGGTAACTTGCCATCGAAATGAAAACTGCTCGGGGGGAAGGAATTGGGAACATTTTGTCCTTCAGAGTCACGAAAGATTTAAGTCATTCTCCCTATCGGAGGTCTCATTTACCCTGAGTGGAAACAACAGCAAAATAAACACCTGTCGAATGGATTGAGCAATAAAGGGAAATAAATGCTGCAGAGGCAAACTGCTGGGGGCAAAGAGGAAGACACGAAGCCGCCATGAGGAAGAAACGCCATGAGGAAGCCTGTGAGCGTGGGGTGCTGGACTCAGGGTGATGCCGGAGGCGGCGGCCAGGGACCACTCTCCGCCGGCTCCCTGAGAGTCCCTGTGCCTGTGACTATGGCTGTCCCTGCCAGCGACCACAGCTCCCAGCCGCCCTGCCCACCCCACAAGCTGCTGAAACCTAGCCGGAAACAACTGTCCCTGATGTGAAGCGAGAGTTGCCCAGACTCATCTGCACGGCGGGCCTGTGATCTCAGCAGACACCCCCAGGATTTCACCTGACTCCCTGCTCCTTCTTCAGAACTCTATCTGGAAGTTATTTCCTCAGAGATGTTTCCTCTAATCCCATAGGTTCATCCTTGCACTCAATAAATATTTACTGAATGAATAATATTTACTGAGCAGCCCCGAGGGTTAGATGCCCTATGGGGCTTCCCAAGTGGTGCAGTGGTAAAGAACCTGCCTGACAATGCAGGAGACATAACAGACATGGGTTCAACCCCTGAGTCAGGAAGATCCCCTGGAGGAGAACATGGCAACTCACTCCAGTGTTCTTGCCTGGAGAATCCCACAGAGGAGCCTGGCGGGTTATGGTCCATAGGATTGCAAAGCGTCAGACACCACTGAAGCGACTTCGTAGCAGCAGCAACAAGGGCATATGATCTCCCACAGCAAATCTCCTCCTTTTTAACAATAATGATGGTAATTAACCACTTATATCATTATTTCATGGGGTCCAGTTCCCACCCCCAACTCTCCAGCCCTTCCAGAATGTAGAGCTACAGGAGAACAGGAGCCAAATCTGTCTGGTTGACTCTGCTCCATCCCACTGTTGGTGCCTCCCGGGTACTGGGACATAGTGAATGAACAAGTGAACATACACATGAGCAAACAATCAAAGATATTCTATTTCTCAATCTAAGTCCTCAAAAATCCTTACAGGATAAAATCCTTATTTTATCCTTACAGCATATGTCAAACTGGACGAGCCTCATTTCAAGAGCTCACAGCCACACATGGTTACCATATAGAAGAGCACAACAGTGGGCTCCACCAGGGTCTTACCAGCATTCTGGTTTGCTGGTAAAGTAGGAGAAAACTTAAGCTCTGCTACAGCAGAAGACAGGGCTTTCCAGATGGCTCAGTGGTAAAGAATCTGCCTGCCAAAGCAGGAGACATGGGTTCAATCCCTGGGTCAGAAAGATTCCCTGAAGAAGGAAATGCAACCCACTCCAGAATTCTTGCCTGAAAAATCCCATGGACAGAGGAGCCTGGTGGGCTATAGTCCATGGGGTCTCAAAAGAACCGGACACAACATAATAACCAAACAACAACAGTGGGAGACAACACAGCCCTTACGCTTCTGCTCGTTAGAGAGCCCGGGGCCAAACCTGACTCTGCCACTCACTACTTACCCAACCTGGGTAAGTTATGTGACCTCCCTGTACTTCAATTCCCTCTTCTATAAAGTGGAGGTATTTTAATAACAGTACCTGCATTGAGAGAGAGATAGCAAGAACAACGAGCTAAGACCCATCAGCCCTTAGAACAATGCCTGACACATAAGCTCACGGTAGTATCAGACACTGAATATCTTATTACATGTTTGTATCACATATAGATATTCACACTTCACTTCCTGCCACAAGAAGGCAGCCTGAGTTACCCCACATCGCATGGTTACAACAAAAGAAAAACCAGTATCCATGTTAGAATTGCATTCTGAACACATCAGTTACCAGCAAAGCCCACTGGAGGCCCCAAGAAAAGTAAGCCAGAGTCTAGGTGATGAGGTCTAACCTTTTCCTTTGTGCGTCATGTAGGTCCCTTTGCTCTTAGGGTGCCAAGTCCAGAAGCCTCACATTTGGCCCTTCAGCCTGGAGTTCTTGTTTATAACAGGACTGTGCCAACATCTCAGCTCCAGGGCTGTGTGCAGAAACGTTGCCCAGGACATTCAAGATGGCTGTGGTGAGCCGTGTGCAGAGGCAATGCTCTCGGCTCTGCAATCTAGAGCCCGAGCAGCACAGCTGTGCCTGATACCACAATCCCTCCACCCACTCTGTGCTGGTGAGATCCCTATAAAGCAGCCCCCACTAGTCTCTCTGGGAGAGTGTGAGCTTTAGAGGCCACGTTCACATCTCTTCATTCTTTGATTAAAGACTAAAACTTGGAGTGGAAGAACTCAGTCTTGTTCTGTTGGCTTGGGCAACACTGAGCAGAAGGACCTTTGTTAGGGACCCACTTGGGTCAGTAACGTATTCCTTCATGTATCATAGCAAATGAGACTGATTGTGGATATACAAATTGTGCAGGCTAGTAAAAAATTTAAATCTGCATAGAAAATTTAGACTCTGCTATGACACACATTATCATTGGTGAGAACAGAAAGTACTCATTTAAAGAAAAACCTTGAGCAACTTTTTACAGGTTGTTTTAATGTAGTTCTCACATCTGCTAAATTTAAATTTAAAAAGTTAAATCTCATCGTACAAGACAGACAAGTTGTGTCCTTTGCAATCCAGCAAAGAAAGCAAATGACCTTTACATTTGATTTCCTGTCTGGGGCATAAAGTCGGTTTTAGAAAGCTGAGCATTCAGCAGGTTCCAGATGCAAGGCAGATGCTGGAACCCTGGCTGCTGTCATTATGGCTTTGGAGCAGGGGGGTGCCACATTTGGATTGAGGTAATAGTACCTACCTTGGAGGAACATTGTGAAATTCAATTGAAATAATACGAATGGCAATGCTTGACCCAAAGTAGGTATTCAATCAATGTCGTTAGGGAAACACAATCTAATGTCTGGATCTTATTAGTGATGCCACAATCTCATTAAAAACACTTCTATATTAGAACTAAAAATGTGTTCTAATTCTGCCCTTTTTGACTGTACAGAATGAGTCTAATTCCTCCTCCAAAAAGCACTCAAATATACGAGAGTGACCTTTCGTGCCCTCCCCACCAAACTTCTCTTTTCCACCTAAACACAGTCAATTTCCTCCAAATAAGACAAGAATTTGTTGTCTTCAAAGTAACTAGAAGCATCTGGGCTCTGGTGGTCCCAAGACACACCTCAACATATCTCAGCACCGATAATATGCCAGTAGTCCTGGAGGATCCCAAACTCGGTCTTGTGGGATCAAGTTAACCTCATGGTTAACCTAATGATTTCTTCTTCATATAAAATTCAAGGAACTTTCTCCATATGCTCTCCCCATTCCCAACACTGACTGCAGACACTGCTTTGTTTGAAAGAGCCTGTTTCAGGACGAATATGCTCTTCACAGTTGAAATCCAGCCCTGAACCTTTGAAGTGACATTTATTGTGGTCTTGGGAAAGGCTCAGCAGAGGTGAGAAGTGACAGCTGAGGGTGATAAAGCAAATGCAGCTCAGTTTTCATTTAAGGGCAAACTGTCATCCAGTCAGCCTGGCTGAGTCACCAGCCAGCTTGGGCAGCTTGAGATTTCTTATGTAAATGGTAAACAGATCACTGAATGGTGACAATTTCTTCAACTGCTAGGATGAACCGTCGGCTTCTGTTCTCTGCTCAAACTTGACATCTTAAGCTGCTGGTTAGAGGAGAGTCGTGTTAACAAAAACATTTCAGGACTAATCATAATCATAAAGCCTCTTTTAGAAATGATGCCGTTTGAACAGCACGTTCACCACACACCTTGTCTGTTCCCAAAGCACTGGATGAGACGTTGTAATACTCTAGCATTGACTGTCCTGTATGGTAGCCTCTAGCCACATGGGGCCACTGAGCACTGGAAATCTGGCTTGTCTGAGATTTTAAGTATAAAATATTACAGGATTTCAATGATTTCATACAAAAAAATTATAGAATATCTTATATAACCTTATATTGATTTTATTTGAACTGATATTCTGGATATATTGAATTAAGCTAAGCAATTATTAAAATTAATTTCACCTTTTTAAATACTTTTTTCAATATGATTACTAGAAAATTTTAAGTTGCATATATTATTCATAATGTGGCTCCTATCACATTTCAGTTGAACAACACTAGTCTGGAAGGCAAGATGGGAGCTGGAAATCCCTCATTTCTCTGACTCTTCCTCTGGGTTCAGACTTAGGAAAAAAGGGACCTACTTCAGAACCTATCACTCTCTTTAGTTCTATTTATTGGTTAGACTAGAACAGTGGTCCTCAAGCTTCAGTGAACATAAATGCTACAAACTGAACTAAGAAGCCCCAAGAGTTATACATCGAATCTCTAACCCTCCCCCTCCCACCATGTGACTGTATTGGAGATAAGGTCTTTAAAAGAGGTGATTAGGGTTAAATTTGGAGAAGGCAATGGCACCCCACTCCAGTACTCTGGCCTGGAAAATCCCATGGACAGAGGAGCCTGGTAGGCTGCAGTTCATGGGGTTGCTAAGAATCAGATACAACTGAGCAACTTCCCTTTCACTTTTCCCTTTCATGCATTGGAGAAGGAAATGGCAACCCACTCCAGTGTTCTTGCCTGGAGAATCCCAAGAACGGGGGAGCCTGGTGGGCTGCCGTCTATGGGGTCGCACAGAGTCGGACACGACTGAAGTGACTTAGCAGCAGCAGCAGGGTTAAATTAGGTCACAGGGGTAGAGCTCTGATCCAATAACACTGATACTCCTGGGTATATATTATAGCTGTAAAAACCAAAAACACTGATTTGAAAAGATACACACACTCCAATATTCATAGCAGCATTCTTTACAATAGCCTAGATATGGAAGCAACCTAAACATTCAACAAAGATGAATGGATAAAGAAGAATATATTTGTGTGTGTGTATATATTCTTGTGTGTGTGTATATATATATGTATGTGTGTATACGTATACACATACATACACACAATAAAATACTATGCAGCCATTAAAAAAGAATAAACTTTTGCAGCAACACAGATGGACTTGGAGGGTATAACACTAAATAAGGTAAGTCAGAAAGATAAAGACAAATGCTGTATGATACCACTTATATGTGGATGCTTAAAAGAATACAACAAACTAGTGAATATAACAAAACAGAAGCAGATTTGCAGATATGGAGAACAAACCAGTGGTTACCAGTAGTGGGGAGGGACAATAGAGGGCAGAGGAAGTGGGAGGTACAAACTATTATGTATAAAATAAGCCATGAAGATATATTGTACAATAGGGGGGAACATAGTCAATATTGTAGAATAACTATAAACGGAGTATAACCTTTAAAAACTGACCTGTAACTTACACAATATGATAATCAACTACACTTCAGGAACACAAAACGGAAGAGGAGGAAACGCCAACCCTGTGCTCCACCATGTGAGGACGCAGGGAGAAGGTGGCCATCCACAAGCCAGGAAGACAGTCTTCACCAGAAACTAAACCCTGATGGCAACTCAATCTTAGGTTTTCCAGACTCCAGAATTGTGAGAAAATACATTTTTGTTATCTAAGCCACCAACTCTGTAGTACCTTGGTATGGCAGCTTGACCAGACTAAGGCAATAAGCATCACCTGCGGAGCTTATTAGACATACAGGTTGTTGGGGCCTGTTCCTGACTCTGTTGATCTGAGATAGGCCTGGAAATCTGCCTCTTTTTCACAAGCATTCTAAGCATTCTATCTATATTTCGATGCGCCCTACTCCAAAAGAGACATCATTATCTAGACCCCTGTTGGTGCTGTTATAGTCAGACTGGGCGGCCCTGAACTGAATCCCTAGCTCTACCACTCCAGCATGCATGCTAAGTCACTTCAGTCGTGTCCGACTCTTTGCAACCTGCCAGGTGCCTCTGTCCATGGGATTTCCGGGCAAGAATACTGGAGTGAGTTGCCATGGCCTACTCCAGGAAATCTTCCTGACTCAGGGATCAAACCCAGGTCTCCTCTGTCTCCTGCATTAGCAGGCAGATTCTTTACCACTAGCGCCACCTGGGAAGCCTACCACTCCAGCAGTGGTAAACCAAATCAAGCTCATAGCTTGATTATGAGCACCCCCTTTTGGTAAAACATTTTGAGCATGCAACCGGCTGAGCACTATACTTAATAGATTACATATGCCCAATGGGGCTTCCCTGGTGGCTTAGTGGTAAAGAATCTGCCTGCCAATGCAGAAAACAGGGGTTCAATTCCTGGGTGGGGAAGATACCCTAGAGAAAGAAATGGCAACTCACTCCAGTATTATTTCCTGGGAAATTCCAAAGACAGAGGAGGCTGACTAGCTACAGTCCATGGGGTTGCAAAAGAGTCGGACACAACTTAGCGACTAAATAATGAATCATTTGCTGAATATTAACAAAGTTAATTTTTGCATAATAACACAGGTACGAAGTGAAGCTGTTTTCTTTTGGGATCCCAGTGGATTATCTTTAGCCTGTGGAGGGCTCTCACTGAACAAGTTATAACACGTCATATATTATATGGCGTTCTTGCTTTTGCCCAAGCTATTCCCATTCTGCCTTCTCTGCACTTAGAAAATAGCTATTTATTCCTCAGGCTTCAACTCATAAATCTCCTCTGAGCAGCTTTTTCTCCCCTCCCCCTCCCACAGACAGCATTTCAGCCCCTCTTTGCAGCACCTCTATGGACTTACCACACCAACTGCAAATATTTGTTCAACCTGTCAGCTCCTTGAGGGCATGGATTGTGCTTTATTTATCTGTTTCGCCTGTGCCTTGCACACAGCTCCTGGCGCAAGGTATGCACTTTTTTTAATGTTTGTAAAATGAGCAAACCAATGAATGAAATGCAATTAATCAATACTTTCAGCAAGTCATTGCCCTTCTCTGCAGAAGTAGAATCACCATATTGTGTGTGAGAAATAACCCACATAAAGGCGTGCAGCATGAAGCTATCTGAAGCCATGCTGGGCTTTAACTTTGGGTTTATAAAAGCACGTATAATTCACGCCAAGCTGAGGATGAAAGCAAAGTGAGCAGCCTAAGCCACACGCAGCTTAAAGAGCAGAGGTTTCAGGTGTTTATTTTTGTTTTTGTTTGTTTGTTTTTACTGCTGTTTTTAATTATTTATTTGTATTAAAGTCAAGATGCTCCTGGCAAAGGAATAATGGATGGTTTGTGAGAGATCTCAGTGCATCTTTGTGGGGCAGGACAAAGATGGATGGGAAACAAGAGGGCTTTTAGAAGCAATATAATCTGTGAGCTACATCCAGGTCTGTACCACACAAAAGGAAGGAGTCACTTGGTCCAAACTCCAGAAATGTTACAGTTCAAAGTATCGTCTTTAGGAAATTTAAACCTGGCTTGGCTGTGTAATGACAAGTGTCCTCTGTAAAGTCTAAACCTCACTAGTTCGGAGTTGGTCTCCCCATTCCTTCTCATGCGTTCTGTTGTCTGCCTCAAGCTTCCCCATCAGGGCTCATCATGAGTGGCAGCAGGAACCTGGCTGGAAGAATTCTCTTGGCTGTGCTTTCTCATGTGCTGGGACCCATAGGAGAAGAGAAATGCTTTGTTACTTCCCTGTTTACATAAAAGCTTTTCCTTTCAGCAGATACTTGAAAGAAACCAAATTGTACATAACCCATTTATCTTCTCAGACCCACTTAAAAAGATTGACCCTATGATATACTAGAAAGTAAAATATACATCTGCTTATGAATCAAAAGTGATTTATGAATCACTTTTTGAGGTGATTAGCAAGCAACATTAGCAAGTAGAAAGGTTTCTATGTTGCTCCCCTAAGAGCAGGGTTGCCAAATTTAGCAAATAAAAATATAGGACACCTGGTTAAATTTGAATTTCAGATAGACAATGAATAATTTTTTAGTATAAACATGTCCCAAATATTGCATGTGTCCTGCATTTTATCTGGAAACCTTACCTGAAGGGGGATAATCTCTATATAACCCTCAGGGGGAAAATTTCTCTCTATGTCTCTTTGGAAATGTTGATCACTAGCTGAGAGGAATATGTTAATAAAAACATACATCTGAAAAAAAAAAAATGTCTGAGACCTCAGACAGCTGAGTTCTCTTTCAGTTCACACTCTGACTCATCAGTGTTTCATCCCAAATACCGAGTATGTCTCTCCTGGTAGCGTGTTTTCTTTGTAGCATAGCAGATTTCTGAAGATCAAATATGTTACCTGACAGGAGGACCTGATGCAGGCAATTTCATGTAGCAGTGGCAGATACAAGGCACTCAAGAGGGATTTCTGTCCTAGCTGAGCCTTTCAAAATGTTGTTACCGCCTCTACCTATGTTTAAAGGCTGTTCAGCATCTGACTTGTTGTTGTTCATTTATTAATATCATATCTTGTGGCTGCTTCCAAAATAGAAGTAATATGCATTAAAGAAGAATAAAAATCACCAAAAGTAAATATCATGTGAGCTTCCTGAAAGCCGAGGCAGAAAATGAAATGCGGCACATTACATACCTCTCACTGCTGGGTACACAGCATGCTGCCTTCTCAGAAGAACTGAAGTTCTTCTCGACGTTAAATTCCAACACACGCATGCAAAAATGTGCTCGTCCAGCTGCCCCTTCAGAACTGTCCTTCCAGAACTTTCAGAACAAGGTCTTTTGTTAAGAATTCTGCAACAGAAACAAGACTCTGCCTACAAAGTTAAAGTCCTTTGATTGGGAGATGCCTTTTGGGAAACAGTGTACTAGCATAGCGTCAACACAAAACAAGGGGAAGCTAAAGAAAAAAAAAACTGGCGGAGCTTGGTTACAAATGTGAAAATAGGCTTAATTTAGTTCATAAGTGAGAAACACTATAGAGCCTAAATAAAGGCTCTCCACAAAATGTTCTTCATTATTTTCATTCATCAGTGTAAACAGGTGGCTTGGTTTCTTCTGTAATTCTTCTGAAGCTAGTGAGACAAGATGATAATGTTCCAAGACAATGCTAAATTACTAGGGCTCCTTATTAGAAAGCAGCATTTTTCTTTTCAGGGTTGCTGCCACTGCTGCTGCTAAGTCGCTTCACTCGTGTCAGACTCTGTGCGATCCCAGAGACGGCAGCCCACCAGGCTCCCCTGTCCCTGGGATTCTCCAGGCAAGAACACTGGAGTGGGTTGCCATTTCCTTCTCCAATGCATGAAAGTGAAAAGTGAAAGTGAAGTTGCTCAATCGTGTCCAACTCTTAGTGACCCCATGGACTGCAGCCTACCAGGCTCCTCTGTCCATGGGATTTTCCAGGCAAGAGTACTGGAGTGGGGTGCCATCGCCTCCTCCGAAAGAAAGCTGAGCACCAAAGAACTGATGCTTTTGAATTGTGGTGTTGGAGAAGACTGTGGCGGGTCTCTTGGACTCCAAGGAGATCCAACCAGTCCATCCTAAAGGAAATCAGTCCTGAATATTCATTAGCAGGACTGATGCTGAAGCTGAAACTCTAATACTCTGGCCACCTGATGCGAGGAACTGACTCATCGGAAAAGACCCTGACGCTGGGAAAGATTGAAGGTGGGAGGAGAAGAGGATGACAGAGGATGAGATGGTTGGATGGCATTATAACTCGATGGACATGAGTTTGAGCAAGCTCTGGGAGTTGGTAATGGCCAGGGAAGCCTGGCATGCTGCAGTCCATGGGGTCACAAAGAGACTGACATGACTGAGTAACTGAACTGATTATTAAGGATCAATATAATATATTGTTATATTAGAAATTAAAGCTGAAAATTTTTAAATACATTTGTTAACCTTATTAAGAAAAAAATATAATACACACAAACATTTTTATCAAACACATTTGGAAAATTTTCATTTTCCAAAATGAAAACATTAGTGAAAGAGTTGTATTAATACACATTTTTGCAAATCTCTTTAATGCCTAGATAGCTGGATTGTCATATTTGTTTCAGTATTTGATCTGCTCCAATAATCATGTCATGTAACATCTGGGAAAAAACCCATACACTCATGAGAGAAGGAGAGTGAAAAAGGAAATAGCAACTTGGTATTATTATTAAAATCATTTTGACCTCACAGACCCCCTGAGTGTGTCTTGGAAAGTACTAGGGTTCCCTCAACACATTTTGAGAACCACTGCATTTGGATAAGACTGACTCCTATAATAGCAAAATTAAGTTTACTATCTAGTGAAGAAGGCCTAGGATTATAAGAGTAATTAAAAGTTACATTCTATATATATATATAAGCTAACAGAAGTATAAAACAGTATCTATTTTAAGAGGCTCAAAATTTATTTTGCAATAGAGTAGTGGGGTATATGCATTACTCTTCAAAACATCAATTGCTTCTCTTACAAGCTTCTCCTCAATGGGCCCACCCAACAGATTCTTTCTATGGGAAGATTATACTTTTCCCACCTGACTATGTTCATGTCAGCCATCTGACTCACTTTGGCCAATAATGTGAGTGGAAGTGACATGTGCTACTTCTGTGCAGAAGTGTTAATGACCATAAATGGATGCTTTAATGGATAGATAATTCTTCCATCCCTCATCTCCTCTCCCTCAAGACTCACAATGTCCCAGGAAATAGAAGTTTCTTCAGCCTGAGTCCTGAAATGAAGGAAACATGGAGCAGAGAGACAGTCAATTCATGAAGTACAAGCAACCGAACAGTCCACTGAGATTTTTGGAGTTATTTGTTGCTGCAGCATAACTTAGCCTATGGTGACTGATAAAGGTGGAATAAAATAAGTACAGAAAAGCTTACACATCAAAGAAGTGTCATAATAATTATTCCCATGTCAATATACTCAATTTTTCAACAAATATTTAATTGAATGTAACCAGCATTATGGAGTCAGGCTGTATGCTAGACACTGAATATCCAGGGATGACTATGATACTCTCTCAGCCTGGAAGGAGGTGATAGAAAGCACAGCTTTGACATTACCAACACGGGAAGCTTAGCTCTGCTACACACAGCTATATGACCTTGGGTAGGTTTCTCTGAGCCTTATTTTCTCACCTGTATGGTGGAGATGATAATACCCACACTTCATATGACTATGAGGATTAAATGATATGATTATGTAAACTACGCAGCAGAGAGCCTGGCATCGTGTGTATTTACAATCAAGATTATTTTCCTTCCACCTTTGTCTCCCCATTTCCCACCCCCCACTCCTAGATGAGGGTCTTGGGAGTCTGAACTTAGCTCTATCTACAGGATTTCTCAGTTTTCTGAATTTTAGTCTCTCCAAAGATTAAAAATTGCATATGTACAACATAACATATACATACACAAATATATTCATTTAGTCTGTCACTCAGCTTATTAAATACTATACTCATTTTACAAATGAGAAAACTCAAGCAGTGAGAGGTTGAATAACTTCCCCAAATCATATGTCAGCACATATATATTTAATCTCATTTTCTTAATGGCTGATAATATTCAACAGTATTAACAGATTATGATTTACTTAACCACTCCCTTTTTGATGGGCATTTGTAAGATGTGTTATGTGTTTACTATAACAACAAAGAAACGTCCTCATAAATATCTTTTTACACATCTATAAATCCATCTTAAGATAAATTCTTAGAACTGGATTGCTAGGTCAAAAAGCACAGAAATTTTAATTCTGATAGGTACCATGAGACTGCCTTTTAGAAAGTCTTTGCGGTTTTATACTCCTGCCCCTGCCCTCAGGAAATGAACATGCCCTTTCTGGAGAGCCTTATCTACACTTGCCCCTAATCCTTCAGCAGCCTGTGTCTCTGGGTCTGGATCATGTTTCCAAGAACACTCTCATTAGGTACTGCTTAGGAAAGCTGCTGCACAGACAGCACCCATTTTGCTTGTGTGTGTGTGTGTGTGTGTGTGTGTGTGTGTGTGTGTGTGCATGCATGCCTGGTGGGTTAATGCCTTCTTCCTCTGCTCTCACACACAATGTATTTGGGAAATCTGGCTGGAAGTGGGCTTTGTTCTGCTCTGAACTACACAAGAATAATTTATCTGTCTGAAAGGTAACTTGTATATTGATCCAGAAACACTGCAGGAGTATAGCTTTTTCATTGATTATTTGATAATGGGTCATTTCATTTCTATCTACTTCTGATTTCTCTAACTCAGACAAAAAACCAGGTAACCCTAAGCACATGATCCATCTCAGTGAAAAGCGTTTTGCCTGCCAATTCATATTAACTCAAAAAGTAACTCTGCAAACCTTTAAGTCATTCAGAGCAATACATTTCAGAGATGGCTCTTCCAACCTGCCTTATTCTTAATATTTGGACAGGACAATAAGACAGCATTTAGTTTGAAGCAAATGGCATATTTTTTTTAGAATGAGGCAAAAGCAAATTTAAAACATCTTTCATTGAAGTGAGCCCACATTGACAACAGCACATGTAATTGTTTCCATTGTATGTTCTTAGCTAATTTATAACTACATTCATTGAATTAATAATGATCAGCTGGGATTCACAGAGGCCTGATCCCCAGGGTTCCATTCAGGGGCTGCTGGCCTGATATTTAAATATTTATTGATGATAATTGGGTGACAGAAAGGGACAGACCCAGCCAGAAACAAATTCAATCTGCTTGCACAAGCATCTTAGCCAAGATGCCTCCTTAGGCCACACAGACGCAATAACAAGAGAAGCAGAGGTGAAAAGAATATTGAAAATATGTGAAAACTGAGATATTGAGACTTATGATTGCTTTGCTTCAGTTCAGTTCAGTTCATTCGCTCAGTCATGTCTGACTCTTTGCGACCCCATGAATCACAGCACACCAGGCCTCCCTGTCCATCACCATCTCCCGGAGTTCACTCAGACTCATGTCCATCGAGTCCATGATGCCATCCAACCATCTCATCCTCTGTCGTCCCCTTCTTCTCCTGCCCCCAATCCCTCCCAGCATCAGAGTCTTTTCCAGTGAGTCAACTCTTCACATGAGGTGGCCAGAGTACTGGAGTTTTAGCTTTAGCATCATTCCTTCCAAAGAAATCCCAGGGCTGATCTCCTTCAGAATGGACTGGTTGGATCTCCTTGCAGTCCAAGGGACCCTCAAGAGTCTTCTCCAACACCACAGTTCAAAAGCATCAATTCTTCAGCACTCAGTCTTCTTCACAGTCCAACTCTCACATCCATACATGACTACTGGAAAAACCATAGCCTTGACTAGATGGACCTTAGTCGACAAAGTAATGTCTCTGCTTTTGAATATGCTATCTAGGCTGCTCATAACTTTTCTTCCAAGGAGTAAGCGTCTTTTAATTTCATGGCTGCAATCACCATCTGCAGTGATTTTGGAGCCCAAAAAAATAAAGTCTGACACTGTATCCACTGTTTCCCCATGTATTTGCCATGAAGTGATGGGACCGGATGCCATGATCTTCGTTTTCTGAATGTTGAGCTTTAAGCCAACTTTTTCACTCTCCTCTTTTACTTTCATCAAGAGGCTCTTTAGTTCCTCTTCACTTTCTGCCATAAGAGTGGTGTCATCTGCATATCTGAGGTTATTGATATTTCTCCCAGCAATCTTGATTCCAGCTTGTGTTTCTTCCAGTCCAGCATTTTTCATGATGTACTCTACAGAGAAGTTAAATAAGCAGGGTGACAATATACAGCCTTGACGTACTCCTTTTCCTATTTGGAACCAGTCTGTTGTTCCATGTCCAGTTCTAACTGTTGCTTCCTGGCCTGCATACAGATTTCTCAAGAGGCAAGTCAGGTGGTCTGGTAGTCCCATCTCTTTCAGAATTTTCCACAGTTTATTGTGATCCACACAGTCAAAGGCTTTGGCATAGTCAATAAAGCAGAAATAGATGTTTTTCTGGAACTCTCTTGCTTTTTCCATGATCCAGCGGATGTTGGCAATTTGATTTCTGGCTCCTCTGCCTTTTCTAAAACCAGCCTGAACATCAGGAAGTTCACAGTTCACATATGGCTGAAGCCTGGCTTGGAGAATTTTGAGCATTACTTTACTAGCATGTGAGATGAGTGCAATTGTGCAGTAGTTTGAGCATTCTTTGGCATTGCCTTTCTTTGGGATTAGAATGAATACTGACCTTTTCCAGTCCTGTGACCACTGCTGAGTTTTCCAAATTTGCTGGCATATTGAGTGCAGCACTTTCACAGCATCATCTTTCAGGATTTGAAACAGCTCAACTGGAATTCCATCACCTCTACTAGCTTTGTTCGTAGTGATGCTTTCTAAGGCCCACTTGACTTCACATTCCAAGATGTCTGGCTCTAGATTAGTGATCACACCATCATGATTATCTGGGTTGTGAAGATATTTTTTGTACAATTCTTCTGTGTATTCTTGCCATCTCTTCTTAATATCTTCTGCTTCTGTTAGGTCCATACCATTTCTGTCCTTTATCAAGCCCATCTTTGCATGAAATGTTCCCTTGGTATCTCTAATTTTCTTGAAGAGATCTGTAGTCTTTCCCATTCTGTTGTTTTCCTCTATTTCTTTGCATTGATCGCTGAAGAAGGCTTTCTTATCTCTTCTTGCTATTCTTTGGAACTCTGCATTCAGATGCTTATATCTTTCCTTTTCTCCTTTGCTTTTTGCTTCTCTTCTTTTCACAGCTATTTGTAAGGCCTCCCCAGACAGCCATTTTGCTTTTTTGCATTTCTTTTCCATGGGGATGGTCTTGATCCCTGTCTCCTGTACAAGGTCACAAACCTTACTCCATAGTTCATCAGGCACTCTATCTATCAGATCTAGGCCCTTAAATCTATTTCTCACTTCCACTGTATAATCATAAGGGATTTGACGGTAAACTCTTTAAACATCATTTTTTTAACCAATTTGTGAACTAAAAGATGAGCATTTTCATCTTTGAAATCCTCAACACTGCTTTCCTGGATTCTGAACTTTTCTTCCTATTTTAAAAATCTCAGGGCTGCTAGGCACTAGGCTTCCCTGGTGGCTCAGATAGTAAAGAACCCACCTGCAATGCAGGGTTTGAGCCCTTGGTCAGAAAGATCCCATGGAGAAGGGAATGGCTACCCACTCCAGTATTCTTGCCTAGAGAATTCCATGGACAGAGTTGCCTGGTGGGCTACAGTTCATGGGGTTGCAAGAAATCAGACACCACTGAGCAGCTAACACTTTCACTTTCTTTTTCAGGCACTAGGCATTAGATCTGTCCAGAGACTAAACAGAGGCCCAGAGGGAAAAAAAATGAAAGAGGTAGAAGGTAAGGGTGGGCAAAAGGGAAGAGAGGGAAAAGAAACTGATTAAAAACACTGAGGGGGCGGGGATGACAAAAGATCCTTTTCAACCTGTGACCTATCTTATCAGCACTTACAAACATTTAATTATTATCCATCCTCCTCAAGGTGATCCAGCCAGCTGCCTCTACTTGAGCAATAGGAAAATTGCAGATCACTTAGCTATCAGTGTTAATCACCTTTTGGAACATGTATTAGTCAAGATATGCCAGGTTATGCTGCAGTAACAAACAACTGCAAAACCTTAACGACTAAAAAACACAAAGTTTATTTCATACTCATGCTACAAGTTTATCTCAGGCTGCAGGGCATTTTGCTCATCACAGTCACCCAGGACATAGGCTGACAGAGTAGCCAACTGCCTTATAGAAGGAGAATCTTGCATCGGCAATTAAACGATCTGGCCTGGAAGTAAACAGCACTGATGACTAGCACAGGGGTTGCACTTAAAAACAGGTCTGGCTTTGGATCCCTTCTCTGATTCTCACTAACCATATGAACTTGAATATATTACTGAAACTCCTAGAGGCTCAGATTCCTTATGTGAAAAATGGAAATAGTACAATTTACTCATGAAGTTACTATGAAGAATAAATGGGCTGATAAGTACATGGAACCTAGAACATACTTGGGGCTGAATAAATGATAGGCTCTTGGTTCTTAACCATATTAAAAGACTTCTAGAGAGCCCAGTGAGTTCACATGGATGTGTGCTTTTGCTCACTTGCATTACATGATACATTAGTTCTTTGAAATATTTGTTAAACCACAATGCATATGTATCTCAAGGCCCTCACTGCCACCTACCATGGTTCCAACAGTTCAGTGTTATACATGGGGAAATATGACCTGAAAGTGACTGAAGAATTGAGCCAAAGTTGTTCCGTAGCTACTTGGGTGTAACAACCAACTCTGTGTCTCCTGACATCTACTGCAACTGTTCACCTCACTGCTATATCTGACTTATTGTACATGGAAGCAAGTAAAGAAGACAATATACTGCACCCCCAGAGAGCATCTTTGGCAGCAAGCTTTTAGACAAGAAGGTAAGTCAAAAGGCTATTTTCTATCCATACGCAATGATTACTCTTTACTATATTTCCCATAATAACTAAGGAAAACTAAAGAGATCAAAAAATGATGAGTTGACATTTACTAAGAATTTTCCCCATACCAGGTCCTACTCTATAAGCTTTCAGAAAATTCTCTCATTTACCTCTCACATGGAACCTACGATGTAATATTACCCCATTTTGCAGATCAGAGAACTGAGTTCCCATGATGCGAAGTATCTTTCCCAGGGTGTCCTAAACAGTAAGTGGTTGAGTCAGCAGTCAAGCACAGACAATTTTATTCTGAATCGCATCATCAGAGCTTCCTTACTATGGTTCTAATTCATCTACAGTCACTATTTTGAAATCTTGCTTACCAGAAAAAGGGAATGGTAGCTGATGTAATTGCTCCATAAGTTCAAGGGCTAAGAACTGTAGGTTCATTCAGACATACTGTTGTATTCTTGTCCATCATTACACTCAACATCTCCATAGCATCAGACAATTAACCAATAGATTAAGTTCTTGAACACCTAAAGAAAGAACAAAGGAAAAGCAGCAGATCAGAGCACAGAGAATGTGGTCAACTAATATTTACCACATGCATGAATGGCAAGTTCATCATCACCAGTTGAAGAAAACTCAAACTGATGCTCTTCCTGTGCCCAGTCAACAACATCCCAGTCATAAATGAAGTTCTCTATTCTAACTCTGTTTTATGGTAGAAAGCGAAGAACTAAAGATCCTCTTGATGAAAGTGAAAGAGAAAAGTGAAAAAGGTGGCTTAAAACTCAACATTCAGAAAACTAAGATCATGGCACCTGGTCCCATCACTTCATGGCAAATAGATGGGGAAACAATGAAAACAGTGACAGACTTTATTATTTTAGGCTCCAAAATAACCACAGATGGTGACTGTAGCCATGAAATTAAAAGACACTTACTCCTTGGAGGAGAAGTTATGACCAACCTAGACAGCATATGAAAAAGCAGAGACATTACTTTGCCAACAAAGGTCCGCCTAGTCAAAGCTATGCTTTTTCCAGTGGTCATGTATGGATGTGAGAGATGGACTCTAAAGAAAGCTGAGTGCTGAAGAATTGATGCTTTTGAACTGTGGTGTTGGAGAAGACTGTGGAGAGTCCCTTGGACTGCAAGGAGATCCAACCAGTCCATCCTGAAGGAAATCAGTCCTGAATATTCATTGGAAGGACTCATGCTGAAGCTGAAACTCCAATACTTCAGCCACCTGATGCGAAGAACTGACTCATTGGAAAAGACCCTGATGCTGGGAAAGATTGAAGGTGGGAGGAAAATGGGACAACAGAGGATGAGATGATTGGATAGCATCACTGACTCAGTGGGCATGAGTTTGAGTATACTCCGGGAGCTGGTAATGGACAGGGAGGCCTGGTGTGCTGCAAGTCCATGGGGTTGCAAAGAGTTGGACATGACTGAGCAACTGAACTGACTGAACTGATTCTGTGTCAGCCCCTTAACTCAAGATATGCATGCCAGATTCTGAATATTGAACCTCATTACATTGCTGCTTGTTTATAAACCAAGAACGAAGTGTTTCAGGGAAGTGTCATAGGGTGGAAGCACAGAGGTAATTCATGCTTATCTCCAGGGAGAAGCAGGGACCCCCATGGATGAAGCAGGCCAGCTCCCTCAGTCCTGACAAGTACTATTTCAGTGTCATGTAACCAATAAATTGGAGAGAGAATTTAGTGCCTATCATTTTAATACTCACATAAAACAACTTTTAAAATTCCATATCTATGAATTTTCAGGGAGAACCAAGTCAATGTCAAGATCTAACCTCAAGATGTCAGATCTAAGGCTCTGTCAAAACAAATCTCTCTCCAAATGATGACAACAATATTAAATAAAATTCTCTGTGTGTTTTTAAATATATAAGCAATTAGCAATCACTCAGTTAGGAACTAATAGAATTTACAAGTGTCCCCTTCCTGATTTCATAGGAATATGTGGAACTTAATGGGATGTGAGTTTGCAGACTAAGCCCACAAGCTATTTCCAAGTCTTTGTTCCTTTTTCCTTTCACAGGACAAGGTGGGCTGCAACTGACAATTTCTGTGAGCACAGTGTGTGATCATTATTGCCAAGTGGAAGCTGTAGGGGTAATAACAGCAGTTGCCAAGTTAAATGAGGGTAGCATACAGCCCTTGTCAGTCAGTACCCCTCACAACACACATTTTCACCTGCTGTCCACATCTCCTTAGCTGTGTTTGTTGAGAAAGACTTAGCCCTGGCAAGCTGGTGAACGGTCCATGACGTGCTCCAGCAATGGGCATCAAAAACACATGAGCACTGAAAACTTGGGGAAGTAGAGGTCAATCCAAACACATTGGCCCTAAACAATTATGTAACAGTCACCAAAGTTATCTGTTTATTATCATGACTTTAAAGCCAAATGGAACAGATCAGCTTCACTGTACCAACAGAGAGGGTCAGTTCAGTTCAGTCGCTCAGTTGTGTCTGATTCTTTGCAACCCCATGAATTGCAGCACACCAGGCCTCCCTGTCTATCACCAACTCCCAGAGTCTACCCAAACCCATGTCCATCGAGTCAGTGATGCCATCCAGCCATCTCATCCTCTGTCATCCCCTTCTCCTCCTGCCCCCAATCCTTCCCAGCATCAGGGTCTTTTCCAATGAGTCAACTCTTCGTATGAGGTGGCCAAAGTATTGGAGTTTCAGCCTCAGCATCAGTCCTTCCAGTGAACACCCAGGACTGATCTCCTTTAAGATGAACTGGTTGGATCTCCTTGCAGTCCAAGGGACTCTCAAGCGTCTTCTCCAACATCACAGTTCAAAAACATCAGTTCTTCAGTGCTCAGCTTTCTTCACCATCCAACTCTCACATCCATACATGACTACTGGAAAAACCATAGCCTTGACTAGATGGACCTTTGTTGGCAAAGTAATGTCTCTGCTTTTAAATATGCTGTCTAGGTTGGTCATAACTTTTCTTCCAAGGAGTAAGCATCTTTTAATTTCATGAAGTAATGCTCAAAATTCTCCAAGCCAAGCTTCAGCAATATGTGAACCGTGAACTTCCAGATGTTCAAGCTGGTTTTCGAAAAGGCAGAGAAACCAGAGATCAAATTGCCAACATCCGCTGGACCATATAAAAGCAAGAGAGTTCCAGAAAAACATCTATTTCTACTTTATTGACTATGCCAAAGCCTTTGACTGTGTGGATCACAATCAACTGTGGAAAATTCTGAAAGAAATGGGAATATACCAGACCACCTGACCTGCCTCTTGAGAAATCTGTATGCAGGTCAGGAAGCAACAGTCAGAACTGGACATGGAACAACCGACTGGTATAGGAAAAGGAGTACATCAAGGCTGTATGTTGTCACCCTGCTTATTTAACTTATATGCAGAGTACATCATGAGAAACAGGGTCAAGGCAACCACAAAGGAAACCCTTCGGCTTTTCAACTGTCAAGGAGCCTGGGTTCAGAAACGAGTGAGGACTTCTGCTTAAGTCCTGAGCTGACTGGTAAGCTCACAAGATCACAAGTGGTCCTCCTCATACCTTTATGTTTTTCTGGGTACTATGTGCCCATATCTATGTGCCTGTTAAAAGACACACGTTTTTATATCCCTCTAGGCAGGAAAGTGAAAGTCACTGTCACGTCCAACTCTTTGCGACCCCATAGACTCTACAGTCCATGGAATTCTCCAGGCCAGAATACTGGAGTGGGTAGCCATTCCCTTCTCTAGGGGATCTTCCCAATCCAGGGATCAAAGCCAGGTCTCCCACACTGCAGCAAACTCTTTACCAGCTGAGCCACCAGGAATATCAAAAATGATCTTATATAGATGCCAGAGCACCTAGATCTTTGATACCCGAAAAGGTTTTTTTTTTCCTTCAAACTAAGGATGGTGCCATGGTCTTGCCAATAAGCACCAAAATAGATCAGGTCACGCTTCTTGCTAGCATAGGAGTTTCCCACTGTTCCACAGAGTGCCAGGGTTTCTCAGAGGGACTCCTCCAAGAGAGGAGAGGGAAAAGAGAAGATCAAGAGGGTAGTGCATCTCTCCCACCTCCTCAGCCAAGGCTTCTGCTTTCTCTGTTTAATACATCAGGTTTTTCACCTGAGGAGGGGTCCGGTTCTTTTAAAAGTTTGAAGACCGTTATTTTAGAAGATGCCCAGGTTGTTAGGAGAAAAATCGGTATGTAGCTTGCCTCGCCCATCCAAGAGAAGCAGCTGTGTATACAGCACTGTCTTTCCAGAGCAAAGACTTTTCCTTTCTCAACAGTGAACGTTAGTGACTCCTCAGCACTCCAGGAAGAACTAGCAGCTCTGAGTGCCACACCAGCCTAATGGAGCCCCAGACAGGACAAAAACAGCAGCACTATGCCACCACGGAAATGCTATATTATTACTTTGCTTCATGGGAATTTAACCAGCCCTCTTCATAGGAATGGTCCAACCCAGCTATTGAAAGGTTCACACAGAGTGAAGGAAGTAAAGGGACAAAAGAAGCTGAGTAAACACTGTATTTGTACTCAGAAGGCCCGTGGTGACCTCACCGCAGTCCTGCTGAGTCTAGAAAGAGGGAGAAATTAGACCCCAGGGTTGAATCATCGGTAGTCAATTCTGGATGCATCCCCAGACACAACAGCAGTCAGACACCCTGGCACCAAAGACACAACCAAGAAAATGCTAGGGAAAGACCTCTGTTTAAAAGTCTGTGATCCCAAAAGAGCCCTATAGCAAAAAGTCTTCGCCTCCAAATGCTGTAGATTTTTCTCCTCCTGGTCATGCCTGCAACATACACAGCCTGATGTGAAATGAGCCTGTACAGTTCTGATTTCATCTGTTAAGCAAGAAATGGTGTCCAAGGTAGAAGAGCAGGAGGCTTTTCCAGGAAGCACCCAGACCCCACGAACCCTTCCATGAGACCCCATAACCTGTTCTGTTCTCTGGGGACCAGACAAGAGTGGTTGTTGTTCTTCAGTTGCTAAGTCATGTCTGACTCTTTGTGACCCCATGGACTGCAGCACACCAGGCTTTCCTGTCCTTCACTATCTCCTGGAGTTTCCTCAAACTCATTTCTATCGAATCAGTGATGCCATCCAACCATCTCATCCTCTGTCACCCCTTTCTCCTCCTGCCCTCAATCTTTCTCAGCATCAGGGTCATTTCCAATGAGACAAGAGTAGGTGGTCTCATTAGCCAGGGAGGAGAATGGAACATAGAGTGGATGGAGAAAGAGACCCAAGGCTTGGTCAGTGGGGTCTCCGAACACCCAGCCTTCTTCTGGCTCCTGGGCTGTTTCATGGAGACACGCAAGTGCCTCGTCTCTGGACTTTCGGGGACATTTTGCCTTGCCTCTACCCAAATGCCCTGCCTTCCATCAGCCCTAATGCTTTTGCACTGATGAGCTCCTTTCAGAGCAGGCCCAGGTGACTACTGCTTCTGAAGCCAAGACAGTGTATGCCCAACCGGAGCTTCTTCAAAGAGCCCTGGGAGGGCCAGTGTAAATGACTTTTCCTCCAAGCATTGCCTCAGAAGGTCCACAATGCACCTCTCTGCCTCAGCGTTTTCATCCCTGAAGATTTAGATGTGGAAAAGAACAGAGTTACATGGACCATGCACGGCTGGGTTGCTTTCCCTGACCGCCAAGGAACTTCCTCCATCTTCTCTCCAATCAGACCCAGCCCAAGGGACTCTGAAGTCATGAACTAATCCTTTCTCTCCCCAGATAAGGCAGCCTCTTTCACAGTGATATTTCCAAGGCATCCATTTATCGTCAGCTTGGAATGGATGTTCAGCAACTTTGCTATGGGGTGGCTTTGATCTGGTATTTTCATTATAGTAGCTACATAATGAAGAATTGGGGGACATTTTATAAATCCCCAAAACTTAAAATGTATTTTTAGAGAATTGTTGGTTCATGAAATCTTAGGTTATGTCATCATTGTGTGAGGGCCAACAAAGAGGGATCTGAAATATGCGTCTCTGGTGACCACATGGTTTCTCATAGTTTTTCCAGAATTCATCTGCAGAGAGTCCCACAGGAATTTGGCAGTCACATCAGAGCTAGGGAGCTCATTCAGAGTGATCAGAATGGAAAGTCATAGCTGTAACTTTCTAATATCACGAATTTTCAACAGAGATTTGCATTCCCTTGGAGGCTGAGCCATCATTTAGCTTATTAGTAAGGAATGATATTAGGCCCAGTCAGAGAAGTTTGGATCATCTTCGTTCAATAAGGTTTGAAGGCTGAAGCCACAGCCACCAGTGAGAGACAAAAGAGGAAAGATGGGGCCATCAAGGCAGGACCTGGTAAGCAGCAAGGAAATGAAAGATCGTGGCAGATATTACAGCCCTCTAGTTACAAATCCCCAGTCCCAATCAAACTTGCCATGGAGATGCTGGGGATCAGGCCTTCTGGACAGAGCCCACATCTCCCACACCAAAGCCACCAGGTTCTGCTTCTTGGGCAGTCTGATCCATGGACCAGATTATCTTCCTTTAAAACTGAATGGTCCTGGTCCTGAACACCATCCTCTAGGACAGTGACCTAGAGGAAAAGTTCAGAAGGAACTTTGTCTTGAATTCCAAAGCCCAGGTAAGATTACTCTTAGCCTAGATTTCATAGGCAAGTATTAAGGACTAAAGTTTTATTCAGGTAGTACAATGCCAGGGCAGTGAAAACGAGGGGAAAGGATGGGAAGTCAATGCTTGTTGATGTCTTACTGTGCTGTCCAAATCTTAAAGAGATGCAGCCGTTGCACAATGGGTGTACATGTTCAGCCACACTAGATATCTCTGGTCAAGCTATAAAGAGAAGAAAATATATCTGAGGACTGTCCATGAAAGGGAAGAATGGAGAGGGAATTTATCTACTGACCTCCAGTCTTGTTGGCCAAACTAGCCCATTCAACTTCCCTGCATGTCTGAGTTACATCAAATGGCCCCTCCCCATTACATGGCATGATGCTTGTTCACTTCCAGAAGTCCTAGGAGCAGGCAGAGACTCTGGGCATCAGAACTGCACAGAGAGTTTACAGAGTTGACCCATACTGCAACAGCTGAGATGAAGTAACCAGCCGCATCTAGGAGGCAAGTGAGGCCAAGAGAATGAGGGGAACCTGAGATATGTCCATAAAATGACATATTAAAACATAGCTGAAGCAAACTGCTTCCCCTTGCTCCTGATTTTCAGCGTAGCTGTCATCCATCAGTTGTGGGCACATCACTGGAACTAGAGTTGAGGAAGCCTAATGGGAAGCCAGGCTCCCTGCCCCGCTGCTCTCCAGGTGACCTTCTGGAATGGAAGATGTCCAGTGCCTCGCTGCACCTGCTCCCCGAGACAAGCTTTCCATTCTCCATCCACAAACACATTAGTGACCAGGTGAGATCAGGTGTGGCCCACTGGGCATCTGTGGGACTCCTCTCTGGTTCTTGGCTTGATGACACACATCAAAATGCCAGAAAGAACTGCACAACCCCTTTCCTGTATATTGAGGCAGCACAGCATTAGGTGGAAGGTTTTAGGTTGGGCTCTGGAAGGAGACAGCCTAGTGCAACTGGGGCCACCACTTCCCAGTTATGTAACCTCTCTCCCCATTTGCTCATATGTAAAAATGGGCATACGTTAGGGACCTCCTCATAGAACTATTGAGGGGATGAAATGAGACATTCCCTGGCAAGTGCCCTAGCAGTCACTGGTACCCCAGTCTCAGTGTTAGTCACTCAGTCGTGTCTGACTCTTTGTGACCCCATGGATTGTAGCCCGCCAGGCTCCTCTGTCCAGGGAATTTCCCAGGCAACAATACTGGAGTGGGTAGCCATTTCCTTCTCCAGGGGATCTTCTCCATCCAGAGATCGAACCCTGGTCTCCTGCATTGCAGGCAGATTCTTTACCATTTAAGCCACCAGGAAAACCCAACTGGTACCTAGAAGGCATGAAATATTAGCTTTTAATAGTTAGAAATTCTCTTGCCCATTATTATTATTTTTTGTCCTCATTGCCCCAAAGTTTGATGGTAAACTGTGACTGCATTTGACCTCATCACTTACAAACCCATTTATTCCTCCTGAATAAACTTTTTCCCTCCCCTGTTGTATTTTCAGTGTCATGTGAAGCTACATCTTATTTCTCCTTCCTATCAAGCTTTCCTCCTTTAACCCACCTTATCAGATTCCCACTTTTCCAGATAAAGAAACTGACCTCTGGCTTGGTCCTGCACCCACCATGCTTCCTAGGGTAGGTGCCTGGCTGAGCGCTGACCCTTCAATGATAAGCATTTGTAGAGGGCTGCCCGCTTCATTAAAGGTGAGTGCAGCCCCGCAGGACCCAGCTGTCACCATCTGGTGTGCTGGACCACAGAGCACTGAGGAGGAGCGGGAACAAAGGTTCTAGAATAATCACCCCTCAGACGCTGCAGCCTCCTAAGGCCAGCTGCCCACCCCAGCCCGCCAGCAGCCTACACCCTGCTGTGGACGTAGGAGAGAGTCACCTCCAATCATGTCCCCAGATGGGGCACTCTGTTTCCTAGGACAGCGAGTCCTAGTACTGGACAGTTTATTACTAGACATATGAAACAAATGCAGTTTCCTCGGGGCTCTTAAAGCTGCAAGTTCCATGTAACTTCCTTGGGCGCCTGAAGCTCACACTCACCTGTGCGATTAATAACAAAGACCCTCACAGCCCAGGGTGGTGGCTTCCCAGGGCTGGCAGCCAGCAGCCTCCCAGCCTGGCCCTTCCAACCGTGGACCATGGACTGATAAAAGGTGCGGGGAGTGGACGGAGTGGCCCGGGTGCTGGCAGCTGCCTCACATCCTTGCGCCTCCAGGGCGTTCAAGGGGAAGTTACTAGAGTGGATAACTGAAAGACAAACTCCAGCAAGAGCTGCTGCCGCCCAGAAGTGGAAGAAATACTCCTGTCTCTGAATGACTGCGCAGGAGCTTCTCCTCGGGGCGCCTTTGGGCCCCCGTGCCCCCAGTCTCCTCTGTCATCTCGGGCCAGCGCCGGGTGCAGACTGAGGATGGGGAATGAGCCCAGAAGGGTAGAGGAAGATTCGCCGCAAACCACCCCCATGGGCTTCTGGATCAGGAATCCCACATGCTGCAGGAAGGAGGAGGAGACTGAAAGAAAGGGCCTGGCCTCCCAGTCCTTGGAAAATCTTAATCTAAAATAAAGCAAGCAAAAAAATAAATAAATGAATGAAAAAAAAGCAAGGGAAGTTCAGATATGATCTGCTGTCAGTAACAGCAGTTTATTCAGGGCCCAGCTAAACCCAACAAAGTAGGGATAGCCATTCCAATTTCAGAGCCTGACTCAGACTGTCAGGGTATCATATTAATTATATATAATCAACTTAATTTCTGTATCTGAGCCCCTCTTCTGCTGATGGTAACAAACTCATTCTTGTCAAAATTAAGTAAATGGCTATACTGGCATCTTCTCCAGCCCCACCCTGGGCCTCTCTCAGCCCCTCTTTGTCCCTACAGGGGCCCAGAACCCTTGGAATTCTCTTTGCACTAAGAAGGGGTAGGAGACTGCCTCCTGGATGTCCCCTAATCACCTGTTCCTTCTCTACCTTTGTGGTCCCTGGGCTGCACCATAGGCAAGGAACACACAAGTCACTTGTGCTCTGGGTGGGGTCACCCAGACTTAACTGGGGTTTCCATCAATGAATTCAAAGCTGGGGCTTGGTTCTGATGGTGTGATCCTTTCTCTGAAATACCTCGTATATCAAATTCAACTTATCTCCTAACTCAAAAATCAAAACCAAAGAAACTTCTCCAAAGCCAAGAAAAGATTTATATTTGTCAGGAAGACTGTCCTTACATATTTATTCTTTCTTTCCAGTGCCATTGTTTTTTAAGTCAATCTTATGCTCCTTCAGTTCAGTTGTTTGTTTGTTTGTTTTTTGGGGGGGGGGGTTGTTTTTGGTGTTCCTTTTGGAACTCAAATAATAATAAGAGTATAAACAGTAGAAATTTCTTAAAGAGATGGGAATACCAGACACCTGACCTGCCTCTTGAGAAACCTATATGCAGGTCAGGAAGCAACAGTTAGAACTGGACATGGAAAAACAGACTGGTTTCAAATAGGAAAAGGAGTACATCAAGGCTGTATATTGTCACCCTACTTATTTAACTTATATGCAGAGAACATCATGCAAAATGCTGGGCTGGATGAAGCACAAGTTGGAATAAAGATTGCTGGGTGAAACATCAATAAACTCAGATACACAGATGACACCACCCTTATGGCAGAAAGTGAAGAAGAACTAAGGAGCCTCTTGATGAGAGTGAAAGAGGAGAGCGAAAAAGTTGGCTTAAAGCTCAACATTCACAAAAATTAGATCATGGCATCTGGTCTGATCACTTCATGGCAAATAGATGGGGAAATAATGGAAGCAGTGAGAGACTTTATTTGGGGGAGCTCCAAAATTACTGCAGATGGTGACTGCAGCCATGGAATTAAAAGACGCTTTCTCCTTGGAAGGAAAGCTATGATCAAACTAGACAGAATATTAAAAAGCAGAGACATTACTTTGTCAACAAAGGTCCATCTAGTCAAAGCTATGGTTTTTCCAGTAGTTGTGTATGGATGTGAGAGTTGGACTACAAAGAAAGCTGAGCACCAAAGAATTGATGCTTTTGAACTGTGGTGTTGGAGAAGACTGTGGAGAGTCCCTTGGACTGCAAGGAGATCAAACCGGTCAATCCTAAAGGAAATCAGTCCTGAATATTCATTGGAAGGACTGATGATGAAGCTGAAACTCAATACTTTGGTCACCTGATACATAGAACTGACTCACTGGAAAAGACCCTGATGCTAGGAAAGATTGAAGACGGGAGGAGAAGGGGATGACAGAGGATGAGGTGGTTGGATGGCATCACCGACTTTATGGACATGAGTTTGAGCAAGCTCCTGGAGTTGGTGATGGACAGGGAGGCCTGATGTGCTACAGTCCATCGAGTTGCAAAGAGATAGACACAACTGAGCGACTGAACTGAACTGAACTGAATAGTAGCAAAATAGTAATGATGATAATTTTCCAGTAGTAACAAGTGTTTCTCCTCTTGGCAAGGAACTACTGGCTTCACTGCCCCTCAGGCTCCATGTCCAAGTTGCTCCATGATCCAAAATGACCTATTTATGGAGCCTCCCTGCTTCCAGGCTTCTGCCCTGGGTGTTGAGCTAGTAAGAGCAAGGAAAGGAAATAGCGTGTTTTTAAAATAAGTAAACTTTTAGAACCTAAACAAAGTCCTTAAGGTCTTACCCCAAACCAAGCCCTTGTCCATTAAAAACAGAAATGGCCTCTTTTGTCAAAAGCTGTGACTCTCCCACAACTGTCCCCAAAGGAAATACCAGCTATAATAATGGTGCCCTTCGAACTGCCATTTCTTGGGCTTCCAAGGCAGGGGTGTAGATTCAATCTCTGGTCAGGGAACTAAGATCCCTCATGACATGCAACCAAAAAAATAAATAAAATTTTTTAAAATAAATAAATTTTTAAATGCCATTTCTTGTTTATTGTTCCTCTTTGTGAGATCCGTCTTACCAAGAAATACCGAAAGAAAATTGAGAGAGAAGATCAGAAAAAGAGTAAGTAAGAATGACAGAAATATTTACCAGCCCATAAAATCTGAGACTTTTAGGAAAACAAACTCATGTAAGTAATGAATGATATTTTATTTCATTTTATTTCTTCACTTAAAACTTTTTATACAAGTTAAGATTTCTAACATAGATATGACACTATTACCATCCATATTCAAACTTCCTCAATTGTTCTAAAGCTGTCTTTTAGAGGCTAACTTTTCCCAATGTCAAGGGTCGCGCATCGCACTCAGCTGAAATGTCTTGCTGTGCTGTGCTTAGTCACTGTCGTGTCCGATTCTTTGTGGCCCCATGGACTGTAGCCTTCCGGGCTCCTCTGTCCGTGGGGACTCGCCCACGGAGACTACTTGGGTGTGTAGCTGTTCCCTTCTCCAGGGGATCTTCCCAACCCAGGGACTGAACGGTCTCCCACATTGCAGGCAGATTCTTTACCATCTGAGACACCAGGGAAGCCCAATAATACTGGAGTGGGTAGCCTATCCCTTCTCTGGGGGCTCTTCCCAACCCAGGAATTGAACTGGGGTCTCCTATATTGCAGGAGGATTCTTTACCAGCTGAGACAGTTCTCATTTTAGTTCTCATGATAATTCTCATATCACCAGGTCTGGGATATTTCTCATTTCATCTTTTATGACATTGAATTTGTGAAGAATTCAGGCCAGTTGTTTTGTAGAATGTCCTCAAATTTGGCTGTGTTTGATGGTTTCTTCATGATTAGATTCAGACTAAATATTTTTGGCAAGAATCCCACACAGGTGGTGTTGGTCCTCGTGTGTCACGCCAGGGGCCATGATGTCAATTTATCCATTATTGTTGACGCTAATGTTGATCATTTAGCTAAGGTGGTGTCTGCCAGATTTCTCCTTCAAAAGGGACCTTCGCCCCTTTGTAATTAGAAAGCAATCTACGAGATGATACTTAGAAACTGTGAATACCCTCTGCCTCATCAACCTTTCACCCAATGGTTTTAGCATCCATTAAAAATTCTTACCTGAATTAGTTTTTACTGCAGTGGCTGAAAAATGATGAGTTTTGTAATTCTGACATTCCTCTGTATTTATTCATTTACATTCTTCTACAAAGAAGGGATTTTTCTTCTCCTTCCCTTTTTCATTCAGTATAAATATGGACTGGTAGATTATTTATTTAATGTAATGTGTTATTATCCATTACTGTCATTATTACTCTGATTATTACTTTCATGTTGTCCCATATCTGGTTAGGAGAGCCTACTCAAGCAAATCCTGTGTCTTTTGACATGGCCTGTTCAGTTGTGAACACATTTCAGTGGTATTTACAAGGAAAGATAGAGATCGAGGGAAATGTGGAGGAAGAAAGCCATGAAGACCTGGGCAAGAGGACAGCCCTGGCCCCAGTGGCAGTTTTTTTCAAGTCAAAGCGGAGATCTCATCTTTAGCCTCAGCCTCCGTGTCCACCCCTGGGGGTCAGGAGCCACAGGGACAGGCCTTACAATAGTTGACGTGCATGGTAAGTCTTGTGGGAAGAACTCAGGATATGTCCATTGATAGGTTCAAAAATATTAGGTTATGCCTGGCAAATACCCTATTTTCCAAAGGATGTAGGGCTTGTCTGAAGGGAGGGGAGTTGAGCACCACTGACTGGCCCTTGGTTGTTAAAGGAGAATAGTTGTTCACAAGTTGAATGGGATGGGAGTGGGGGGAAAGGCTACTCTCCCCACCTCCAGCCAGTCCTGAAAGTGAGAGTGGGCAACGGGGATGGTGGTAAACTGTCACACCTAGAAGTTCGAGCAGCACTGCTCTGGGCTCCTTCTAGCAGGTAGTAAGACAGGTTAGGAGAGCCCTTCTTCCTTTTGGCAATAGAGGTCCATATAGCTTTCCCACGAAGGATCTTCCCCTGGCGGAACAGTGCAGACACTGCAGGGAGAGACTTCTTCATAAGTACCTGGGGACTGACTCCCAGAAATATTTGAAGTGGGAGAGATGGTGGACTATTTGAGTAATTCTGCAGAGGCAAGAGCTAGATTAACGTAATGAAGTAGATAATGCTATACCTGAATGGTAGACTTGGAAGTTATCGTTACTCCCAGTGTTCGTTACAGTGGTGTTCTGTGTCTCAAAGTCAACTAGCTCATGAGTGGTATTCATAGGGCTTGAACTACTAGTCCAACATTTTTCCCTTTCTAAAAGGGAAACGAAGAATTCTAGAAGAATGGAAAGAGAAGAGAACAAATCATGATAGAAGAAGCACAAGGATGGCAATGAACTAGAAATAGTCATGGAAAGTTCTGCATGCAATAAGCAAGCAGACTAGCCCAGAAGAGCACATTTAAGTGGATGAGGATAGTCAGGAACGTGCCTCACTAGCTCTGCTTCACATGACCAACAGACATGGTCTGCAGAGGAATGAAGAAAGGGGAAACTAAACCTTAAGGAAAACAGAGGTGATCACAGAGGAACAAGGCAAGAAGCCAGAGAACAAACAGAGAGTCAATGCTTAGCCCTTAGCATCTTCCACTCATTTGCTGGGCAACACCCACTATTCAAAAGTATTGATGAGAGAATAAGATGCCTTCGTGGAAACACTTCAATGGAAGCACAAGGTCAAATCTGGATGAGAAAGGCAGTCAGTGCCTAGCACAAGTCTTCGCTTTTCTATTTTAAATCTCTGAGCCTCAATTACAAGAAAAATACACTTCCCTTCCAAGACGAAGTTTGCTTATATGCGTTGTCTATTGCCTCCCCCTAGTGATTACATGTGAGATGTGCACTAACTCTCTTTCATCATGAAAAATCAAATGACCCAATGATAATACTGCCTCTTTATACTTGTACGATATCGCAGGTCCTCAGAATGCTTTTCGGTATTCTGACAACAGTCCCATGAAACAGGCAAAATGTGTTCCATCACTAAATCGCCTCATGCTCACATTGCTTTGGAACTTCTTAATCAAAACCTAGGTGTTTGGAGTGAGACCTGCACTTGAAGTTCGGTGCTGCCGTGCACCCCTTTGTGATGTCCAGCCATGGGCTTAAACTCAGTGCCTCCATTTCCAGATGTGTGAAAGGAGGTGAGACTTCACACATCACAGAGATGCAGTGAGGACTCAGTGAGCCACACTTATGCAGGCTTGAGGATTGTGTCCGGCGCACAGGTAAGGCCTGTAAAAGTGCTATGGCTGCCGCTACCGCTGCTGTTTAAAGCATCTTTTTTTTCAAACTTTAAACTGTTAATTTTGTACTGGGGTATAGCTGATTAACAGTGTTGTGATAGTTTCAGGTGAACAGCAAAGGGACTCAGCCATACATATACACGTATCCATTCTCCCCCAAACCTCCCTCCCAGCCTTAAGAGCATCTTTGAGGAGAGGTTTTAACTGCCTTAGCAACCCATTTATGGTTTTTAAACCTACTGGGAGGCACCCTACTGAAAAACATGCCATTGTAATTACTTAATTCTATTTTATTTTGCTCCGTTTTCTGTTGTTTCTCCCTTTTTAAGTTCGATTAAGGCTTGTCATACAGTTCACATCTAAAGGACAAGAGTCCTGGCATCTCTCAGCTTAGGCCTCAAGCCCAGTGCCCCATGCAAACCCAGAGGACACCCTTTCCTGAGGCTCCCTGGATCCTGTGAAGGTGCATGTGCCCAGCTCTGGGTACCCAGCACAGCCAGAAGAGCATGTTCAGACCACGCTGTGTTCAGCGTGGATTCTCTTCCTCAAAAGACTTTATCCCCTGCTGGCTAAAAAGGAACCAGTGGTCATGAGAAAGGGCAGAAAAATCCATAGGGAACTCTTTAAGCCTCTAAATCAGACTTATTACCAGGCACACACACATACAGAGTTTCAGAGCAATTATAGGCTCATGAGATCCGTTCAGGGATGATAGGAAGTAATTCCTGTAGTCAGCTACCCAAAATAGCTCCAGCACCTCGACTGAGCAGATGTCAGGATGAAGAGCAAACAGCTTGTTCCTGAGAAAACACCTTTGACACAACCGGAGTCACGCAGGCAGCCCCTGGAACAAGCGTTAGCCTCTGTCTCCACTCCATAGAGGAGTCGAGAGTCAAGATTCCACCAGGTCCTTTAGGGTCTTATGAGAAAGCGAAATCTGCAAGTACACAGACTTCTTTACTCATGTGCCTCCTTCCTGTTGCTGAAGAAAACGCCACCTTTGCCACCTCCGAGGTGCAAAGGTTTGGACTTCTTTTTACTGTGCAGTAGGAAGGTGCTCTCCAGAATTCATGTTCCAGGATATGAGCCACTGGGCACACAGCTAAGTCTGTGCTAGCTTCCCTGCACTGAGGCTAGAGAACCTGTACTCCAGCCTCTAAAGGGGAAGCAGGAGACGCCATCATGGTCTCAGTTCTTCAGAGCTTCCAGTAGGTCCTGCAAGCCCATGCCAAGATCTGTAACAAACCAAGGACCTAGTCTGCCGACCTACCTCCGGAGCCAGGGACCCTTGGGAATCAGAGCCCATCATATTTGTACACAACAAATATGTTAGATTGAACTGAAGGGCTCTATTCGTGTGTATTGGGCGGGGAGAAACTCTAACGGATGCAAGACCAAAAAGTTAGTTAGCTCTTCCTTTAGGAGACACACATTCTTTAAGTCCCTTCTGAGTGCCAGGCACTGTACATGCTTGACCCAGGGTTATCCTTTGGTCCTCACAATGATCTTATGAAACAGGCGCTAGCATCCCTCCTTAACAGATATAAGATCTAAAGGTTTAGATCATTCACCTATTGCCACACAACTTGAGGGACAAAAGATTTGGAACCAATTCCTGGGTATTTGGAAGTGATCTAACTACAATGCTGACATCCCAGGAAGCAGCAAAAGTCCCTGTTGGTGAGAACTGCCACCTAAAAAAAATGGCACTTCCAGTCCCACACAGCTTGACTCAGGCAGCACTGAACAGGCAAGCTGTGCACCTCATCAGCCCAGTCTGGACACCACAATCTTGACTGCAGTGGCCACATAGGGACCACTCCATTTAGGAACTTGGAAGGTATCTTCAACTTTATGAAGTCAGCCGAAAGAACCAGATGAGAATGGCCACCTTCACTCCAGGGAGTGGAGCTCTGAACACAGGCTGTACATCACACTGCCTGCATGAAACCTTGATCGGGCCACTCAGTTGCTGTGCAATCTTAGCAAGCTGATGAGTCTCTTTGAGTCTCACTTTTCGCATTTATATGATAAGGTAATATGAGAATCTACCTCATTTAGTGTGACACTTAAAAGAGATGATACCCTTAAGGTACTCAGCACAGCAGCTGGAATATAGTGATCATACAATACATGTTCACTGTTATTATTACTATCATTACAGTTAATCAGAATTACACACAACAAATGATGACTAATCTACAGTGGGGTAGACTCTCTACCACCTTCCAGTCTCTCCTTGTGAGGAACTGATGAACAGTGTCAGCCAGACATGGCTAAAGGAAATGTCCTCCTTTCCTTTGGTTTTGCATGCTATGCAGATTCTGTTTTGTGTGATGTATACCCTCCTCCCTTCCCTCTTCACCCCTGTGTCAGAGGGAAGACAGAGCCTCCAGACTGGTGAGGGAAGCCTGTGATCATTATAGCGTTCACAGAGGCTGTGATGGAAGTCTGGTGGCGGGGCCCCTGGGGTCCAACTAAGAGAGTTGTCAATTTCCCCATCCAGTGTTCATCAGCGCCTTGCTACCATGACTTGTCCTGTCCTAAAATCAGAGTCCTTAATACAAAGTACAAGGAATAATATTTGCTCCAAGGCCACATATAACTGCAATATAGTTTCTATCTCCTGCATTTTGCAGGGAAATTTGCTTTCTTGCTTCACTATCACTTGTTGGCGTTTATGCACACAGCACTGGAGTGTCTTCATCAAAGGTCTCCAGAGAAAGTGTGTGTGTGACACACAGAGAGACAGAAAGAAATTCATCATAATTAATTGGCTCATGTGATTATGGAGGCTGGCAGGGGTGAGTCAGCAGGCTGGAGGACCAGGAATGCTGTGGGCAAAGTTTCGGGCTGAAGACAAGCAGTCTCGATATCCAGGAAGAGTTGATGTTTCAGTTCAAGTATGAAGGCGGGAGAAAATGATGTCCTCGCTCAAAGGCAGGCAGGCAGGAGGAATTCTCTCTTATCTGGGAGAGGGTCAGTCTTTTTGTTCTATTCAGGCCTCCAACTGATGGGATGAGGCCCACCCACGCTGAGGAAGGGATCCCACAAGCCACCGAGGAACTGAACCGGTGGGCCACAACACTGAGCCTGTGCCCTAGAGCCCGGGAGTGCCAACTACTGAGGCCCATTTACCCTGGATCAGGTGCTCTGCAACAAGAGAAGCCGCCACAAGGAGAAGCCAGCCCACCACGACGAGAGAGTAGCCCCTGCTCGCCGCACCCAGAGAACAAAGCCTACGCAGCAACCAAGACCCAGTGCAGCCCAAAATAAACACATAAATAAAATTATGTTTTTAAAAAAGAAAAGAAAAGCACCTCCTGTAGTACAGAGGCTAAAGCTTCAATAAGATTTCCTGAGCAGCAGTGTCATAAACTACAACACAGTAAAAAGGGAAACAGCCAAGTCTTGGTGACCAGATTTGGTCTGAATCTTGGTTCTACATCTTTCTGGTTAGTGGATCTTGGAAATGTTACTTAATATCTTCAGTCCTCAGTTTTCTCATCCTTCAAATGGACATAATAACATCCCAGTCTTGCAAGGAGTGAAGTAATGTACAAGATACTTGACCCCTGTAGGCATTACGTAAGCGGAGCTTTTGTACCTGTTCCCCTAAAACCTAATAAACGGTGCCAAATGCAGCGGCTGAGTGTTGTTCCTGCCCAGCCATCTTATCCTGCTCGTTATGCAGGATCTTCCACTGCCTCCAGGCTAACGGCCCTCACTGGTGCCTCTTATGTTATCCTTGCTCTTGGGCTGCATTAACTGTCTCAGAAATCTGTTAGGCACAACCCTCCCAAGGCTCCTACTGTGTCCTACAATAGCTTACAACTCTTCACGTTAAAAATGAGCATCTTCAACTCTTCATTTCTTACCCTCAACCCCCTGGGACATGTTTAAAACAATAATCAAAGCAGCAAAACCAGCTGACACAAGTCATGAATAAAAGCAGCCTGTACCTAATGCCATTCCTCTTGAGAATATTAAATGCTTTCAGTCCCACTTTATAAATAAAGCCTTTCTTTCCAGGTGTTTAGCATCACTCTTCTTGCTACCTGGCCCTTCCTTCTCATTCCTCCTGAACCCCCCTCCTGCTTATTCTCACCTCTCTCAACAGCCTCCTTAGTTTCTCGCTCTCCTGCCCCAATATTGACAATGACAATGACAACTGATAACAACTATGGAATATCTATGACGAGCTAGGCTCTGTTATAAGGAATTTACAGGTGTTAAGCTGTTTCCCTCCTACAACAAACCTGAGAGTGTGTTCAGTTCAGTTCAGTCGCTCAGTCATGTCCGACTCTTTGCGACCCCATGGACTGCATCACACCAGGCCTCCCTGTCCATCACCAATTCCTGGACTGTGTTACTGTTATCCTATTGCAGATGAGATGACAAAGGTGCCAACATGTCTGAGTAACTAACCCCAGATCACAGAACCAGTGGACACTCAAACCCACTCCATATTAAGAGGCTCTCACCCATCCTTGAGCCTTCTTCTCCCTTCCTCTCTTCCCCAAGTTCTTACTAGGTCCTGTCCCTTCTGTCTCCTAAATAACCCCTAAATCCACCCTTTCTCTTGTCTGCACGGTCCTGCTTTAGCTCATACTCTGATCACCTCTTGCCTGGACTCTCCCTGCAACAACCTCTTTCCTGGTCTCACTACCACTTATGTCTCCTTCCCCACATCACTCTTCACATGACTACATTTCGCACTCAGTTCTTCACTCACTTAACAAAGTGTTACAAGGTGGCTATTATGTGCCAGGCACTATAGTAGATTTGGGGTCACCAAAATGATAAGATAGTCCCTGACCCAAAGGAGCCCACAGTAGTGGGAAAGTCAGACAAGCAAAAAATAATAGTCAGTGATAATGGAATACAAGATGGCAAAACACGCAAACAGAAACTCAGAGGAAGGACTACTAGATTCTGCCCAGCATTGTGCAACAGGATTGACTTGGGCTGCAAATCAACCAAAATGGTTTAAACAAATTGGTTTTTGTTTCTGTTTACATACTCAGAAGTCTGAAAGTGAGATGTCACAGGGATAGGTAAGAATTGCAAAGATTTGGGAGCTCTTGGTGCCATTTCTTTGGCTTGTCTTTCATGTCACAAAACGGCTGCTGCATCTCCAGCCACTGTGTCTATATTCAAGGCAGGAGAAAGGGGAAAGGCCAAAGGGTGGGACCAGAGAATGTGCTTTCTTTCTTTCTTTCTTTTTTAATAAATCAAGAGAGAACTTCTTTCCTTGGAAGCCCCTCTTATAGACTTCTACTTGGGGTTCACAGCCCAAATTTGGGTTACATAGTCACTCTAAGCTGTAAGAAAAGCTAGAAAAGTATTTGGCTTTTCAGCACCTTTAATAGGAGGCAACAAAAGAGAGGGAAGTTGGGTGTGGCTTTTGGGTGGACAGGCCACACATGGTCAGGAACATTTCAGAGCAGGTATCATGCTTGCCATGGTCGGAATGCACCCTCCCAAAATTCATATGTTGAAACCTAAGCCCCGAGGTGACGGCATTAGAAAGTGGGCCTCTGGGAGGTGATTAGGTCATGAGGAGGAGCCCTCATGTATGGAGTTAGTGCCCTTTATACAAGAGACCCTTTGCCCCTTCTACCACGTGAAGACACAGTGAGAAGTCTGTATGTGGCCATGGGCCCTCACCCCACCATGCTGGCACCCTGATCTCAGACTTCCACCTCCCAGAACTGGGAGAAATATATTTCTCTTGTTTCTAACCTACCCAGTCTGTGGTGTTTTTGTTACAACAGTCTGAATGGACTAAGACATGCCAAGTCTTGATTCCTAACTTGCAATCCATAAATGCAATTTATTCTAAAATGTGATTGTTCTGGTTCTCATTCAGAAATGCTTTAGGAGTGAAATTCCATGTACAGAACTGTCATGTCATCATTACCACATACCTGCCCGACAATAGGAGGGGAGAGCCATTTAGATGGAGGTAGAAACATGCCTAAATCATCCATCACACTCTCCTGTACCTCCTGCTCCACCCCCTCACCCCTCCATCCTACTCTGCCACACCCCACCCTAAATTCCCTTCTCTGCCTGTACCCTCCATTTCAAGCCTTAGCCGAGACCTTGTATTCTCCTGGGAGCTGTCCTTGACCTAGCTCAGTGGCCTGTCACTGGACTTTCCATGATCTGGAACCCCCATGGCCCCCTGAGCTCCGTAAAGATACCATCACGTCTCTCATTCTCTGCTCCCTAGACCTTCAGCCTGGTCCTTAGAAGATGTACAAAAACTTATTGAATGGATGAAAGTCACATATCCCCCATAAACATACTGTAACATACCCATATTTTTAGGAAGTACCTTGCTCTTACCTCAAAAGCAGGCACATAAGCAAACAAAAACCATCCCAGAAATGAACTCAAGAAGGAATGGGCTTAACTGTGATGTGGCCAGTGTAAAGACGCTGCTTCATGTTCAGATCGGTAGATAACTTCAACACTGACACACAAATTAGAAAGAATAAGAAAGACACACCCGCAAATGAGGCTGCGACATGTACTCAGGGAACCTAAACAGGCTTTCTGGCAACAAGGACTCAGTTCCTGGCCACAGATGGACTTCAGCACACATGCTGGTGCCTGCGTGCTGAGGGAGGCTCTGGTTCACTGCGAGGGGCACGCGGGATCTCCATTATCAGGCCAGCACTCCACTCCTCACCACAGCCCTCTGGGGTGAGAGGCTTTATGTGGAAACTAATAAGCTCTAGCAGCCCACTCAACAGCAGATCATGCTCCTTGTCCACACCGCATGCTGTGGGCTGGGTGCTCTTCTGCGTGGCTCTCCCCCAAACACTCCTGGGGATCTGAGCTCCTTGGTGCAACTCTGCCAACCCCAACCTTCCCTCCCTGCCTTGGAGGTCATACGCCTGCACTTGCCTTTGAGGGCAGGAACTTGCTAGTTGCTTCTTCCTCAGCTCATAGGCCTCTGGTGGTATCTGCAGTTTGGCCTGCTGAGTCTTCTCTGGGCAGCATCCAAGGCAGTCTCCCTGGATTTCTCCCTCACATGGCTCATGTCTGCTCCCTGGCACACACACATATCCTGCATTCTGAAAAATGTGAGTAATGCAGACAAAATGAAACACTTAGCAGGTGTTGCAGCGAATGCTGGAAAATAGCATTCAACAAAAGTATGTAATTATTACAATGCTATTATTCTTGTATTACTGTTATCATTGATAAAATGATATGGTTAATTAGTTGCTTTATAGGAGCATCGGTCATAATCCAGTTAAAAGTTCGGTGGTATGGGCTAAGTGAGCATATGTTCTAGGGTGCTGGGTGATGAATTTAAGATGGTGGAAGTAGTTCATCCTTCTCTCCTCGCTACTCAGAGTGACTGGAGAGCCCGCCAGTTGTTTCAGTATGGCCAGCCAGTTGCCAGTATGTCTCAGAGTATACAGGCTTCTCATAGCATTCAAACCAGGTACTCGACACCTATGAGAAAGTTTTGTATTTTCCATGCAAATGTCAGAAGAAAAAACCCTGTTCCACCTGGCTGGACGCATTCATCTATTTTAACAGAAGATCCAGTCCATAGAAACTGCCCCTTAAGAGAACATCAAGGCAAAGAGTCTGTAAGAATCTTTATACCTGGGTTTCTGTATTGTACTCACACTGTTGAGGACATTAAGTCATCCTATCCTTGGTATCAAAAGTGAGAAAAACTTGTTGTCTCATCTAACTTTATTCCAACTATGTCTTCCTTTCAAGGGGAAAATCATAACACTGGTCAATGGGAGGATAGCATTCATGTCTATAAAGAAAGTCACCAAAGAGGAGACAATATTCCTTGTGTGGCATAACCAGGAAATAACAAGAAACACCAAGAAAACCACCAATTAGCACTTCACCTTTTTTAGGCCTATTTGGGGAGAATTTGGTTTTCAACATGTTAGACTGAGTACAGGCTGCAATCTCTCCCTGCTCAAATTTGTAGAAATTAGAAAAGTAACATAAAAATATATTAGTAAATATTTAGCAATATTTGAAAACAAGAACTCTCATTTGACAGGAAAAAAAAAAAACTGAAGAAATCAGAAAAAAAGGAAAGCAAATTGAAAACTATAATGCATGATTTTCCGAACTTTGGTCCCCAAACCAGCAACATCAGCAAACATTAACTTGTTTGAAATGCATTCCTGAGGCAACCCAGAAATGATAAACTAGTAACACAGCTTGGGAACCATGGGAATTAATAAATTTGAATTTAACAGATAGAATTTTCTTTTCAATGGCTTGGAATACTTACAGATATTGACCATGAACTTGGCAATAAAGCAATTGCTAAAGAATTAGATTTCATTTAGATTAGAATTTACTAGAGCCACAGTTTTATTTTACTGGCACAGCTAGCAAGAAAGAAAATGAGACAGGTTGAAAAGCCTGCACAATTTAGGTGGTGATGAACACACCTTAACACAATTCATAGTGTAACTGAAGTTCCATTTTCTACAACTATAGTCTATGAATTACAATCAACAATACCATACTTCAGATATTTTGAAAAGAACACTGCATTCAGTAGATAAATGAAAAATTTGTACTTGGCATTGAATGAAATCTCAAGAACTTTGTATTCAATAACTCAGGAAGAATCTGCTCTTTGCTCAAAACCTCATAATTTCTTGATTTTTCATAACAAAAACATCAGACAATGCATAAATATAAATGTAAATAAGACATTTCTCCACCTGTTTGACTCTGTTTCCTGTGTTCCTGAGATCACTAGAAAATAAGTATTCAACATGCATGGCTCTCTCGTTTTCTAACCAAAGAGAATAACAACTAGCCTGGTAAAGTAAAGTGAGAATTCAAACTACTCTATAGATAAAATCATTTCCCACCAAAGCTTAGCAGTCTTTCATATAATCTCTTTTGTTTTAAACCAAAACTAACTAATTTTTTTTGGTTTATATTTTTCTTTCTTCTGAAGTCTCCACACATTCAGGAGGAAAAAAGAATAACCAAGTCTATATGACTTGTCACTGACTCAAATGCAGTAACATTCAAAAACCATACTTTAAAAATCCATGATGCGGAAAATACACAAGCTCAAAAAAACAAAAAATCTCCTAGCTTAAAGGAAATCAAAACAAAAGTTAACATAAAAATGTCTATTGGCAGAGAAATATACAAATAAATTGTGGCATAGCCATGGTTAAAAATGAATGAATAAAAGCTGCATATATGAATTTTAAAACTAATACTGACCAAATAAAGCAAATGACAGAATGATTTATATAAAGTTGAAAAACACTATTACATGTTTCAGGATACATGCATATGTATTAAGCATATAACAACATGAAATTAAGTGATACATATACCCCAAAACAATTAGAACTACTAAATAAATTCAACAAGATTGTAGGATACAAGATTAGACACCTGTTGCATTTCTATACAATAACAATGAAATATCAGAAAGTAAAAAAAAGAGACCTTTAAAAATTACATTAAAATATTAAAATACTTAGGAATGAACGTAACCAAAGAAGCTAGAGACCTATACTGTGAAAACTATAGAACACTGATGAAGGAAACTGAAGATGATTCGAAGAAATGAAAAGATATCCAGCAATCTTCAAATTTAATGCAATCCCTATCAAAATACCCATGACATTTTTCACAGAACAAGGATAAACAATTTTAAAATGTATATAGAACCACAAAAGACCCAGAATTACCAAAGCAATCTTAAGACAAAAAGAACAAAGCTGGAGGAATAACCCTCCCAGACTTCAGACTCTGCTGCTGCTGCTGCTGCTGCTGCTAAGTCGCTTCAGTCGTGTCCAACTCTGTGCAACCCCATAGACAGCAGCCCACCAGGCTCTGCTGTCCCTGGGATTCTCCAGGCAAGAACACTGCAGTGGGTTGCCATTTCCTTCTCCAATGCATGAAAGTGTAAAGCTATAGTAATCAAAATATACACTCATACTACTATATAGAGGTCTTCCCTGGTGGCTTAGCTGGTAAAGAATCTGCCTGCGATGTGGGAAACCCAGGTTCGATCCCTGGGTAAGATCCTCTGGAGAGGGGAATGACTGTCCACTCCATTATTCTTGCCTGGAGAATTTCATGGACAGAGTAGCCTGGGGTGCTTCAGTGCATGGGGTCACAAAGAGAGATATGCAAAGAGTCTGACTGAGGGACTAACATTCTCACTATGTATAAAATAGATAACCAACAAGAACTTACTGTATAGCACAAGAAACTTACACTCAATGTTTTATAAAACCTATAAAGGAAAAGAATCTGAGAAAATAGATATATATGTATGTATAATGAATCACTTTGCTGTACATATGAAACACAAAATCAAATATACTTCAATGAAAATTTTTTTAAATAAGAAAATTTTAAGTTGCACAAACTTCTATGATGATACAAAAAAATAATTTAAACAAAATAGCACTGTATTAGCACAAAAATAGACACACAGATCAACAGAACAGAGAGCCCCAAAATAAACCCACATACATACAGTTAATTAGTCTACAACAAAGGAGGCTGGACTATACGGTAGAGAAAAGACACTTTCTTCAACAAGTGGTTCTGGGAAAACTGGACACGTACATGTAAGACAATGAGATCAGAGGACTCCCTCACACCATATTAAAAAAAGAAACTCAAAATGCTTCGAAGACCTAAACCTAAGACCTGAAAACATAAAACTCCTAGAAGAGAACATAGGTGGAACACTCTGACATAAATTATAGCAATATTTTCTTGGATCACTCCCCTAAGGCAAAAGAAATAAGCAAAAATAAATAGTGCCTCACTAAACTTTTACAAACCTGAAAGTACCTAAAAAAAACCTTCAAAGTACCTAATTAAAATTTTACAAAATTAATTACAAACATTTGTACAGCAAAGGAAAGCATCAACAAAATGAAGACAACCTAGTGAATGGGAGAAAATATTTGCAAATGATGCAACTAACAAGGGGTTAATATCCAAAATACATAAACAGCTAGTACAATTCAACATTTAAAAAAGCAAATAACTCAATAAAAAAATTGGCAGAAGGCCTGAATAGACATTCTCCAAAGAAGATACAGGTGACTAATAGGTGTACAGAAAGGTACTTGGCATCACTAACCATTAGAGAAATACAAATCAAAACCACAAGATACCACCTCACACCTGTCAGAATGGCCATCATCAAAAAAATATGCCAGTAACAAAAGTTGGAGAAGATGTGGAGAAAAAGGAACCCTCTAATACTGTTGGTAGAAAGGGAAATCAGTACAGCCACTGTGGAAAACAGTATGGAGGTTCCTTAAAAAACTAAAAACAGAACTATCATATGATCAAACAATTCCATTCCTGAGTATATATCCAGAAAAAAAGTGAAAACACTTATTCGAAAAAATACATACACACCAATGTTCACAGCATTATTTACAATAGCCAAAACAAGGAAACAACCCAAGTGTCCATCAACAGACAATTGGGTTAAGAAGATCTGGGTGTGGGAATATTACTCAGCCATAAAAAAGGAATTAAATACTCCCATTTGCAGCAACATGGATGGACCTAGAAAATATGCTTAATGAAGTAAATCAGACAGAGAAAGACAAACAGTATACATCATCTATATAAAAAGCAGCGACATTACTTTGCCAACAGAGGTCCATCTAGTCAGGGCTATGGTTTTTCCAGTGGTCATGTATGGATGTGAGAGTTGGACTATAAAGAAAGGTGAGTGCTGAAGAACTGATGCTTCTGAACTGTGGTGTTGGAGAAGACTCTTGAGAGTCCCTTGGACTGCAAGGAGATCCAACCAGTCCATCCTAAAGAAAATCAACCCTGAATATTCATTGGAAGGACTGATGCTGAAGCTGAAACTCCAAAACTTTGGCCACATGATGGGAAATACTGACTCATTGGAAAGGACCCTGATGCTGGGAAAGATTGAAGGCAGCAGGAGAAGGGGACGACCGAGGATGAGATGGCTGGATGGCATCACCGACTCAATGGACATGAGTTTGAGTAAACTCCGGGAGTTGGTGATGGACAGAGAAGCCTGACGTGCTGCAGTCCATGGGGTCACAGAGTCAGCCATGACTGAACTGATATGTAGAATCTAAAAAATAATACAAATGAATGCATACACAAAACAGAATCAGACTCAAAGATATAGAAAACAAACCTGTGGTTACCAAAGGGAGTCAGGAAGAGGGGAGGGTTAAATTAGGGGTATGAGATTAACAGAAACAGTCTACTATATATAATAGATAAGCAACAAGGATTTACTGTATGGCACCAGGAATGCCCATTATGTTATAGTAACCTATAATGGAAGACGATCTGCAAAAATACTCAATCACTATGCTGCACACCTAACACTAACACATAGTGTAAATTAACTATACTTCAAAAACATTAGATGATAAACCTTACCTTGAGTGCAGTGGCTACCTCAGGAAAGGGACAGAAATGGGATCACGGAGAGATATACAAAATGCCTTGACTGTATCAACTGCTGTGCTCTTTTTATTAAAAAAATATGATAAAATGTTAATATTTTATATTGAGTGGGGCACACAAGTTTTTTCAATTATTTTCCATGACTTTCTGTATATTTGAAATATTCATGATTGTAAGAACTGAGAGACAACAAAATTCCCACATAGCAAAATCTGTGGGATACAAAGAAATCCAAAAGAAAACTTACAGCCTCTAAAAGGAATTAAAAATAAATGAAATAAAATTTAAAGACAGTAAGTTGACAGAAAGCAACAAAAATAAATGCAAAGTAAGAAGACTGATAAATGATAAAACCAGATGATTTAAATATAAAACAAAATACAAGAAAGTGCTGATAGAACTGCCCAGTGTAATTTTAAAAACCATTGAAAAAGAATAGTATTCTAGACCAGTAGCCATCAAATTTTTTGTCTCAGTACTCCTTTATACTTTTAAAAACATTTTTGTTATTTCTATTAATATTCAATGTAGTAAAAGTTAAACCAAGTAAACTCAGTTCAGTTCAGTCACTCAGTCATGTCTGACTCTTTGAAACCCCATGAACTGCAGCACACCAGGCCTCCGTGTTCATCACCAACTCCCAGAGTGGGTGATGCCACTTCATTGAGTGGGTAATGCCATCCAGCCAGCTCATCCTGTCGTCCCCTTCTCCTCCTGCCCTCAATCTTTCCCAGCATCAGGGTCTTTTCAAATAAGTCAGCTCTTCACATCAGGTGGTCCAAGTATTGGAGTTTCAGCTTCAACATCAGTCCTTCCAATGAACACTCAGGACTGATCTCCTTTACAATGGACTAGTTGGATCTCCTTGCTGTCCAAGGGACTCTCAAGAGTCTTCTCCAACACCAGAGTTCAAAAGCATCAATTCTTCAGCACTCAGCTTTCTTTATGGTCCAACTCTCACATCCATACATGACCACAGGAAAAACCATAGCCTTGACTAGATGGATGTCTCTGCTTTTTAATACACTGCCTAGGTTGGTCATAACTTTCCTTCCAAGGAGTAAGCATCTTTTAATTTCATGGCTGCAATCACGATCTGCAATGATTTTGGAGCCCAAAAAAATAAAGTCTGACACTGTATCCACTGTTTCCCCATCTATTTCCCATGAAGTGATGGGACCAGGTACCATGATCTTAGTTTTCTGAATGTTGAGTTTTAAGCCAGTTTTTTCACTCTCCTCTTTCACCTTCATCAAGAGGCTCTTTAGTTCCTCTTCACTTTCTGCCATAAGGGTGGTGTCATCTGCATATCTGAGGTTATTGATATTTCTCCCGCCAATCTTGATTCCAGCTTGTGATTCTTCCAGCCCAGCATTTCTCATGATGTACTCTGCATAGAAGTTAAATAAGCAGGGTGACAATATACAGCCTTGACGTACTCCTTTTCCTATTTGCAACCAGTCTGTTGTTCCATGTTCAGTTCTAACTGTTGCTTCCTGACCTGCATACAGGTTTCTCAAGAGGCAGGTCAGGTGGTCTGGTATTCCCATCTCTTTCAGAATTTTTCAGTTTTGATCCACACAGTCAAAGGCTTTGGCATAGTCAATAAAGCAGAAATAGATGTTTTTCTGAAACTCTCTTGCTTTTTCCATGATCCAGCGGATGTTGGCAATTTGATCTCTGGTTCCTCTGCTTTTTCTAAAACCAGCTTGAACATCTGGAAGTTCATGGTTCACGTATTGCTGAAGCCTGGCTTGGAGAATTTTGAACATTACTTTTCTTGCGTGTGAGATGAGTGCAACTGTGTGGTAGTTTGAGCATTCTTTGGCATTGCCTTTCTTTGGGATTGGAATGAAAACTGACCTTTTCCAGTCCAGTGGCCACTGCTGAGTTTTCAAGTAAATAACAAACGTTTATTTTAAAATAACAAGGAACATGTTCTCAAGAAATGTAACTTCATTCCCTAAAACAAATAAATCCAAAAGATGTACTGAGAGGACCAGCATTGCTTTACATGAAGACACCTGTTTCTATTAATACATTGAATCTGTTGTGACAAGTCATTTCCTTTGAAGTATATGAAGAAAATATGGCCTCACACAGAAATGTCATTGGAAAAGTGGAAAGTAGCCATTTCAGATGTGGCAATTTCTTAAAGATTAATTGTAATACAGAGTCGGAAAGTCTATCAATGAACTTTTTGCACTCTGTTACATTAAAATCCATTCCTTTGTCTTGTTTTTTTCAATGAATCCTTACCCAAGCCTGATTTTGTAACATTGTACGTTGGTCATTTATAAATTTCTGGTTCACCTAGTTATGCAGATCTTCCAAATGTTGACACATTTCATTACATATACCAAAAAAACACATTCATTAATACCACTACTGATCTCATCAGAAAAGGCATTCTTCAGTGAATCCAATATTGTCTTTATGGGAGCGAATAGTGGTGAAAATACAGGAACTACTAACACAGTTTGGAGTCAGTTTTGATCCTTGCTGAAGCACCAGTAGTTTTACCTACTTGTTTTAACACCATCAGAGAAAAAGGCAAATAACATCTTGGTATTATCAAAGTAGTTTTGACCTTTCAGAGTTCTGGAAAGTGCCTCAGGGAAGCCCAGGGCCCTGCAAATCACACGTTTGAGAATCACTGAGGTTGAAAATCCCCTGGAAAGCACAATGAAGAGAAAAATGAGAAGGTATATAATAACATCAGGAAAAAGTAGGGTTAAAAAACTATACAGTATTTTTTCAATTATAAATTTAAATTATGCACATAATTACACACACACATATATGTGAATATATTTATCAGTGTGCCAATAAAAGAAGTAGGCCAGAAAGTTCAAGTTGGAGGATGGAATCCTAGTTTCTCCAGTCAGTAGCTGAGAGACCTTGTTTAATTGTCCAAACTGCCACCCCTACCGCCATCACCCGTGTCTCAACTTCCTTATTTATAAAATGGGGATGATGATAAAAGCACCCCTTCAATAAAATCTGGTGAGGGTTAAATGAATTAATGCAAGTAAAGTGCTTTAAAAATGTCTGGCATGTGCTAAGTTGTATAAGTGATTATGTATCAGCTGTCATAATTGAATGAATATGAAATTTCCCAATTTCCAAGAAAAACGTAAATGACAGAAACTGAGTCAAGAAGAAACAGAAAAATCTATCAACCAGTTGGTAAAAGGGCTTGGATCTGGCCTCAGCCTCATTTTCCCAAGCAGCATCTTCGAGCAGCACTTTCCCTCTTCTCTCAAGCACATCCCGAGCAGATCCCCACAACTCTCTTATAACAGCAGTCAATTCAAGTACAGGTGAGTGTCACTGGCCTTACTGGCAGCAACAAGGAATCCGTTCTTTAACTCCTTGTTTGCTCTCCCTTCTCTGGGGACCCAGATGATGAATGCCGTCAAGGGACACACATCTCTTTCCTCACCTGAGGGTGCAAATGCAGCCCTCCTCCGATGGTCACTGCTCCTCCTGTACCTGCCGTCTACAGCGGATGCCCCAAGTGGCAGGTGCCCATGTGTAGTTCGCCCGGGGATGCAAGATGTGAGAAAAACCTGGTCCTGGCTCAAACCCTCCATGGGCAAATACAGCTGCTGCCTCCTTGCAGCTGGGGTGAACACAGCCTGGATGATTTACACAATGTGACTGACCTCCCAGGAATATACTAGCTTTGCTACACCAAACTGAAGGGTATAGCCTGCTTCTCAGGTATCCCGTCACGCCCTTCCACAACTCTCCATTCTTAAGGATCAAGATGCCTGCTGTCAACTACACTGTCATTCCCCCCTCCCAGCAGTCATTGCCCTTCTGACAGCTTTTCAGGGCTCTCTGCCTCAGTTGGCTGCAACAGTGACAGGAGGAGCCACTAGAGTCTGAGGACATGGATGCCCTGCTTCGATGCTCTCGCCCTTTCCCAGCGATTGGCATACAGCACACCGGGGAAGGATGAACAGCTGGGAATGGGTAAGACAAGAAGGTTGGTTTAGCCTTCCATCATTCAGGACAACTAAGGAACTGAGGATATTTAACCTAGAGGGAAATGGGACTTCAGAGAACATGGAGCTGTCTTGGCATATCTGAAGAATTCAAAGGGTGTGTGATAAGATTTTCCTATGTGATTCTGGAGTACGGAAGTAGGACAAACTGATGTCAGTAACAGCAACCAAACTTTCAACACAATACTTTAATAACCACCAGCAATTACAACTGCACCTAACTGCAAACTGCTTGCCACCTCAGAGGCAAAAAGATGAATATGGGATGTTGAGGGAGGGGACAGAAATTAATAAGAGATTACACCAAGTCCTCAAAATCTCTTGCAATTTCTTTTTTCCCAAATCAACATATGTAACACAATTGCACAGTTCTGAGAAAATAAGCTCTGAAAGGACAAAAATAGCAAGAAGTTATAACATGGAATGCTGGATTTGTTTTTTCAGATGGCAGAGATATGAATACTTTACACCATGCTATGCCAAGCTAAATCGCTTCCAACTCTTTTGCGACCCTATAAACTATAGCCCGCCAGGCTTCTCTGTCCATGGGATTTCCCAGGAGATAATACTGGAGTGGGTTGCCATGCCCTCCTCCAGGGGATCTTCCCAACCCAGGGATGGAACCCACATCTCCTGCAGCTCCCGCATTGTGGGCAGATTCTTTACCACTGAGTGACCGGGGAAGTAAAGGCAATGGCAAAAGGAAAAAAGATAATGATGAGACAGTATCTGGCTGGCCTTCAGACCAATTTCCCATTAGTTTGCTGAAAGCAGCCCAGAAAGGCCTGGGGTAGGCCAAAGGCCATGAGCAGTCTTTTCAGTTTACCTCCACATACGTTAAAAATACTGTCCGGCGCGTGTGCTATGTGGTGAAGGCACCACTTCAGATAACCCTCAAGGTATAAAAATGAACTTGGGCACTTCCCTAGTGATCCCGAGGACCTGGAGCTTTCACTGCAGGGTCTGATCCCTGATCAGGGAACTAAAATCACATAAGTTGTGCAGCATGGCCAAATAAACAATAAAAATTAATTTCACCCATTCATTCATTGAAATATTTGAGCACAGTTAAAACAGGCACTTCCCCAGGGCTTGGGATAAAGCAAAGAACAAGAGAGATTATCCTGGCACTCCTTGAGCTTACTTTTTGATAGAGAGGGGTATAGGGAATGACCCAGTATATACTGGAAGACCACTAATGTTATAGACCAAAACAGGCAGTGGGATATGGTAGGGGGGCATACTAGATGGTGAAGACCTGATGAAAAATGTGACATTTAAGCAGATTTCATGATGGTGAAGGAACAAGCAAAGACTGATATCCAAGAGAAGAGAGTTTCACCAGAAAGAAAACAAAATGGAAAGGCTCCACAGTAGAAGCACAGCTGAACCAGCAAGGAGGTCACCATATGGTCAGCAGCTTCTTTAATACTCAATGGCATAAGACATTTGCCAATGCTTAGTTAGCATCTAAACGCTCAGTGTTTTCACCTAATTATTATTTTTTTTACTTTATTTTGCTTTACAATACTGTATTGGCTTTGCCATACATTGACATGAATCAGCCACGGGTGTACATGAGTTCACCTAATTATTAAAAAGGAAAACAAAAGATAAAACATGGTATCAACTAGTCCAAAACAAAAAAGATAACATGTGTAGTCTGCGTAACAGTACCTGATAAGAAGGAAACTAAAAAGCTAATTATTACTTAAAATAACAATAGTAATAAAAATAAAGTAGAGCTCTTCTACCTAAAGTGAGGGTGGATAACCTGCAAGCTTAAACACTTGCCACCATCCTTTCTATAAGCCACAGAACTTCAGGACACAGTTTACATGGCATACAACCACAGAGAAGACTCAGAGCTCCAGCTGAGAAGGCACACACGCAACAAACCTACCTTGTCTGAAGTTGCGATTAATGGCTGTGCTCTAAATTATGTTGCTCTGAAGTGCTAATGAAATGTGTTAAAGCTCAATGAAAATCAGAACACATTTGAATAATAAGCATCCCTTTATTTGCTGACGCATTACAAAAACCGATTACATTAGCAACAAAAAGTGTTTTCTTGAGTTGAAGTCAGAGGCAGTTACTCCCCAAAATGTTAAGTAAAACAGTGTACAACATCAGTATTAAAATGTTAAATTTTACATTGTCTTTACCACTTTTGATCTTCTGAACAATTTTATTGAGCAAAATAAGGTAAAAGATTACATGTTTATTTTATCTTCAGGAATGTAAAGGTCTAATTATTCAAACAGTTTTTATTATAAAACTAAACTCTGAAGGTGTCTACAGAGTTGGCTTTTTTCTCTCTTTAAATCAGTAGTCTAACAAGGATTAGAAAAGACAAAACTCTGTTCAGTGTTTCTGACAAAGTAGAAAGGGTGAAAACATAAATAAGGCTTTAATTTGGCAAAATATAATACAATGCCTTCTGTTATCCTTGAATGAACAGCTTCCCAATTACTTCACTCTGCAAAAGATCAGAAAGAAACAAATTCATTTTAAAACAAAGAAACAAAAGATAATCAGAAGACATCTGTCAAACACCAAAGGTACATATTCCATTTGATCTAGCATGGCCCTTTCAACTAAAATCAGAACAATCAATACTAATGGTAATCAAAAATAAGAGAAAAATCTCAGGATTCAGAAGTTTTCAGATGGATCTTAAAATCAGTTCAGTTCAGTTCAGTCGCTCAGTCGTGTCCGACTCTTTGTGACCGCATGAATCGCAGCACGCCAGGCCTCCCTGTCCATCACCAACTCCCGGAGTTCACTCAGACTCATGTCCATCGAGTCAGTGATGCCATCCAGCCATCTCATCCTCGGTCGTCCCCTTCCTCTCCTGCCCCCAATCCCTCCCAGCATCAGAGTCTTTTCCAATGAGTCAACTCTTCGCATGAGGTGGCCAAAGTACTGGAGTTTCAGCTTTAGCATCATTCCTTCCAAAGAAATCCCGATGTGAGCCAAAACCTCAGACCAAATTGAGAATAACGTAGGGATTTTGAACTCTACTTAGAAAACATTTAAGTAAACAACACTGGGAATCCATTTGTATTACTGCTCCACTCAAGAGACTATAAAGCTAATAAGATGAATCAACAGCACTGAAAAGAGACTGAAATTTAGAACTTTCCACCCACGAATAAGTAATTTAAGTTTTAGAGATTTTCTAAGGCCTTTTGAAGCTTTCCAAGTCAGATAAAATGACCAAAGAAATTAAACTTCAAAGGCATTAAAAAAACTAAAAGGTGCAACATGTGAAGTTTGACTGGATCCTGGTTTGGAAAAAAGTAACTAAAAAGATCATGAAAAACACTGGGCTGGAAGAAGCACAAGCTGGAATCAAGATTGCCGGGAGAAATATCAATAACCTCAGATATGCAGATGACACCACCCTTATGGCAGAAAGTGAAGAAGAACTAAAAAGCTTCTTGATGAAAGTGAAAGTGGAGAGTGAAAAAGTTGGCTTAAAGCTCAACATTCAGAAAACAAAGATCATAGCATCTGGTCCCATCACTTCATGGGAAATAGATGGGGAAACAGTGGAAACAGTGTCAGACTTTATTTTTAGGGGCTCCAAAATCACTGCAGATGGCGACTGCAGCCATGAAATTAAAAGACTCCTTGGAAGAAAAAGTTATGACCAACCTAGATGGCATATTCAAAAGAGACGTTACTTTGCCGACTAAGGTCCGCCTAGTCAAGGCTATGGTTTTTCCTGTGGTCATGTATCGATGTGAAAGTTGGACTGTGAAGAAGGCTGAGTGCCGAAGAATTGATGCTTTTGAAGCGTGGTATCGGAGAAGACTCTTGAGAGTCCCTTGGACTGCAAGGAGATCCAACCAGTCCATTCTGAAGGAGATCAGCCCTGGGATTTCTTTGGAAGGAATGATGCTAAGGCTGAAACTCCAGTACTTTGGCCACCTCATGCAAAGAGTTGACTCATTGGAAAAGACTCTGATGCTGGGAGGGATTGGGGGCAGGAGGAGAAGGGGACGACAGAGGATGAGGTGGCTGGATGGCATCACTGATTCGATGGACGTGAGTCTGAGTGAACTCCGGGAGTTGGTAATGGACAGGGAGGCCTGGCGTGCTGCGATTCATGGGGTTGCAAAGAGTTGGACACGACTGAGCGACTGAACTGAACTGAACTAAAAAGATATTTCAGGTATAAGTAGAGACACCTGAATATGCGCTTAAAAAAGGGGTGATATTATAGAATTGCTGTTTTTGTGATTTTGGATGTGACAGTGATACTGCAGATTTATAAGAGAATATCTTTGTTCCTGACATGCATACTTAAGTGCTTAGCGATAAAAGATCATGTTATCTGAAAGTTACTTTCTAATGGTTTAATAGCAATAAAATATGTATACAAAAATAAAAAGATGAAGCAGTTGAAGGGTGACTGAGTGTTATATATTCTTTCAACTTTTCACTATGCATGAAATTTTTCAAAAAGTTGAGGTGAAAAGAAGCAATCAGAAAGTTAAAAGTAATCACTGGCTATCACATACTATAATTGAAGCAAGATTAACAGCCGATCAGACAGTCTACGTAGGCCACTGGTACACATTAAACTAAGAAATGCTGTGTAAACACATTACAGAAAATGAAGAGCCACATGACAATCACGTGTAAAGTATAGAAATGGAAGCTAAGTCTTTATCTGAAACATTAACTCTCATACTTCAATACACCAAAAAAGAACTTTTTTCTTTCAGAAACAAAAGACAATTGTATCATTTAAAAATCTATTTGTTAAAGGGAGTAAGGACGGCACATATATAACAAACACATAAACAAAATTTCACCTTTTTCCTGGATACCTTAAAAGTCTCTCCGATTCACCACTGACAAACTAAATATCAACCTCAGGAAAAAGCCAGGACTGAAGGAAGAAACTAAAAGAGGCTGGCAAGAGAGGGTTAGATGGAATGAGGAGAAAAGAAAGCAATGACAACAAGGATCAGAATACACAGTGCTTGAAGTAGGGAAGAGAAAAGTTCAGATTAAGAGCACAGGGCCTCGGCTCAGACCACCTTGATTTAAATCCTAGCTCAACTAGTTCTAGCTATGTAACTTTGGGCAATTTACAGAACCCCTTTGGCTCTCTTGTAAAATGGGAATTATAATATAATAAAGGATTATTATTAACAATCCCTACCTGGGTGTTCTTTGGAAGGAATGATACTAAAGCTGAAACTACAGTATTTTGGCCACCTCATGCAAAGAGTTGACTCATTGGAAAAGACTCTGATGCTGGGAGGGATTGGGGGCAGGAGGAGAAGGGGACGACAGAGGATGAGATGGTTGGATGGCATCACCGACTCGATGGACGTGAGTCTGAGTGAACTCCAGGAGTTGGTGATGGACAGGGAGGCCTGGCGTGCTGCGGTTCATGGGGTCGCAAAGAGTCGGACACGACTGAGCAACTGAATTGAACTGAACTGAACCTATCTACTGCACTGGGTTGCTGTGAATATTTAAATGAATGACCACACGTTAGAAGCATGTTCATTCTCAGAGGAACACTTACAAAGTGTTAGCTCTTAAAACCATCATCCTTCTTCCACGATTCCACAAACAGGTTCCAGGTAAGGGATCCTGGGTGTTTTGGTCTCAATATTTGTCTCCCTCTCCCTCAAAATTCCTATGCTAAGAATCTAACCCTCATGGTAATGGTATTTGGAAATGGGGCCTTTAGGAGACTCCACTCATGAATGGGATTGATACCCTTATAAAAAGAACCCCCGAGAGCTCCACTGCCCCTCTTGCCAGGTGAGGACAGAAAAGAAGATGGCCATCTTTAACCAGCTAGTGGGTCTCATCTGACAGAATCTACTGGCGCCTTGATCTGAGACTCCCCCAGCCTTCAAAACTGTGGAAAAATAAATCTCAGCTGCTTAAGCCAGTATATAAGATTTTTGTTATAGCAGCCAAACAAAGAAACTAGGGTAATAAAGTTTTCTGGTGTAGTCAGATATACATTTGGAACACTTAGAAACCAGGCAAATATGCAATATAAGAAAAAGTAGCTATCCAAAAACAAAAAAAAATTATACTACAGAATACTAGTGTTACCAGTCCAAAGCTATAAAAAACAATTACTTTAAAAAGCATGGGGGAGGGACGTCCCTGGTGGTCCAGTGGTTAAGAATTCGCCTTCTACTTCAGGGGACACAGGTTCAATCCCTGGTCTGGGAACTAAGATACCACATGCTGCAGAGCAGCTAAGCCCATGTCCGCAATTAGACAGAAGTCAGAGGTCTGCAACTGAGACCCAACACAGTCATTAAATAAATATACATATCTTTTTAAAAGGCATGGGGGAATGGTAGCCTTCTTTTTGGAGAGGTGGTGGGGTGGGGAGAGAAGAGTAGGAGATGAGTAGGCAGATCTCCAAGAGAAAAGAAAGGTTAATGTTTTCCAAATTAAGGATACAAGATAAATATACCTACCCCTACAATTCACAGAAATGCTAAGTTCTGTGTATTAGGATTTAGGAAACTAAATTACTATATATTATTTCTCTCATTTTTGCCTTTTAAAAACAGCTTTTCCCATACTGAAAATGTACAGCACTACCTTAAACAATTCATATGTATTTGAAATACATACTAAGAAGAAGTAAGATTCCTGGTGGGAATGTAAATTGGTTCAGCTGATACGGAAAACAGTACGGAGGTTCTTCAAAAAACTAAAGAGTCAACATGTTATTGCTGTTGTTTAGTTGCTAAGTTATGTCCGACTCTGCAACGCAACAGACTATAGCCCACCAGGCTCCTCTGTCCATTTCCCAGGCAAGAACTTCATGGCAAATAGATGGGGAAACAGTGGGAACAGTGGCTGACTTTATTTCTTTGGGCTCCAAAATCACTGCAGATGATGACTGCAGCCATGAAATTAAAAGACGTTTACTCCTTGGAAGGAAAGTTATGACCAACCTAGATAGCATATGAAAATGCAGAGACATTAGTTTGCCAACAAAGGTCCGTCTAGTCAAGGCTATGGTTTTTCCAGTAGTCATTATGGATGTGAGAGTTGGACCATAAAGAAAGCTGGGCGTGGAAGAATTGATGCTTTTCAACTGTGGTGTTGGAGAAGACTCTTAAGAGCACCTTGGACTGCAAGAAGATCCAACCAGTCCATCCTAAAGGAGATCAGTCCTGGGTTTCACTGGAAGGACTGATGTTGAAGCTGAAACTCCAATACTTTGGCCACCTGATGCGAAGAGTTGACTCACTGGAAAAGACCCTGATGCTGGGAAAGATTGGGGGCAGGAGGAGAAGGGGACGACAGAGGATGAGATGGTTGGATGGCATCACCAACTCAGTGGACATGGGTTTGGGTAGACTCTGGGAGTTGGTGATGGACAGGGAGGCCTGGCATGCTATGGTTCATGGGGTCTTAAAGAGTTGGACACGACTGAGTGACTGAACTGAATTTAATGGAAAAGATATTAGAATGTGTGTGTGTGTGTGCGCGCGCATGCATGCTGTATACCATAAATTAAAACAAGATTGTAAATTAACTGTACTTCAATGTTTAAAAAAGTAATAAACTATACCTAAATAAAATAGGGGGAAAAAAGAGAAGATTCTTGACATCAGACATTAACCTATAAATTCTGATGATTAAGAAATTTGTATTTCTAATTTAATCATCCGGTAGTATTGATAGTTTTAAAAGAGTTAACAAGAGGGAGTATACATTGAGCAAAAATGATAGCTGAAGTTAAAAAACTAGGGCTAACACAAACATTTAAAAGGCATAAAGAAAAGCTGTGGGAACCAAGGGATCCCTACAGAGGGGTAATCATTGTCAATGCTGGATAGAACCTATGCAAGGAGAGTTCTCAAGTGCTAGTGGACCTCTAAATTCATACAATCCATCTAACTTGCATGATACACTACTGATCACTCAACCGCCCTTTCACTTCCCAAAAGTGGACTTATGTTCACCAGCTGACAAAAGAATGCTGAGTTATCACTTAGATAAGCTTCCTGCTAAACAACAGTTCAGTTTCAGTTGTGTTGCCAGGGTATATGCATTTCTTTTAACAAATTACACACTGTAATTTTATAAACCAGGAAGAAAAAAATCTGAAAAATAAAAGTGTTATTATTGATGATCAGTGTAAGGCTCAAATTTTGTATGATTAAGACCAAAATGGAAACAGGCAGGCAAGCCAAAATGGTTCAGACCACATGTCTGAGAAAAAAAAAGAAGATAATAACTAGAGAATACTTTTGAGATGCTAGTGAGATATTATTGACAAGGCTTAAAGGAAAAGGGTAACAGGACAGCTTATAATTTTGCAGGTTCTCAGAAATGAAACCCTTCTATGGACTGACCTCACCATATTTAGAATTCATAACTATTTGCAGTATCTTGTATGCAAAAGAAAATCCTGTATCAGCTCCAGCAATTAGGCAATGACAAAGAATGACAGGTCATTTCATCCAGTTCCTGGAACAGCAGAAAAAGAAGCCTTTCTCCAGAGCAGAGAGGAGCAAGTAAAGAAGTAGATACTGTGAGGATAGTTACTTCTTTTAAAAATTTTTAAGCAGTGAAATTAAAAAAAAAAAACCTAGGATGGTATCCTGAGGCATAAAGTTAAAATAAGATATTTGAGCATGTTTTCAAGACTAAACAGAAGCAGTACGTGGAGAAGAAAACAGGACTGAAGATGTGGGAAGGAAAGCTGCCCTGGGACATAGGAAGCAAGGTTATTTTCTCAGTTAGGGGAGGGTGGTAAAGCGGTAGAAGTTTAACTCTGCACAACTGAGAAGTCAGCTTACCAAGGATAAAAGACTGAGATATAATTCTTGTTGTTGACAAGTTAGAAGAATGAATTGAGTTTACGTGCCAAGTCTCCTTAGCGGTAACTGACCTGAAATAGCAGTTTAAAGAAGAGTATGTACTAAGGCAGGCAAGAGGACAATCAATCTACAAGTGAGATAGAATGCCCCTGGAATCAAGACGGAGGTCCCTCCCAACTTTTTCAGGGCACCCAACCTATGCTGGGGCTTCCCTGGGGGCTCAGTTGGTAAAGAAACCACCTGCAATGCAGAAGACCTGGGTTTGATCCCTGGGTTGGGAAGATTCCCTGGAGAAAGGAACAGCTACAAAATGGTATTCTGGCTTGCAGAATTCCATGGATTGTATAGTTCATGGGATCACAAAGATTCGGACATGATTGAGCGACTTTCACTAACCTATCCTGAGGACTTTGCATAAGCTAAGAGTTTGAGTGCTGAAACGGAGAATTCAGTGTAAGTTGCCCCGTGGCATTGCACAGGCCACTCCACTGATCTCCAGGACAGCATGCTTATTATAGAACAAACAGCTTCAAAAGAATACCTAAAGTATTCAGTGCATACCAGAACATCTTAATTACCAAAGGCATTGTGATTTAAGTCATTCTTAAAACAGGTAAAACCCAGGAACCAACAATGAATTCATCAACACGCATTCTCAGGTCATATGGGCAAAAAATTTCATAACATAGTTTGGCTAATGATGGTTTATTTATCTTCAGCTAAGACTCTCACTTCAAGAATTAAAAAATGTATTTCTTTGATTACCCATAAGCAACCTTAAATAAAACCCAGCTTCCAATGTAAATTGTGATGACAATTTTTCAGTTCAGCATCTTATGTGAAAGGTCAAAGAAGAAAAGTATTTCTATATGAAAATATTAATTCAAAAGGGTATATACACGGCTCTGTTCATTGCAGCATTATTCACAATAGCCAAGATTTATAGAAACAACCTAAGTGTCCACTAATGAATGAATGGATAGAGAAGGTAAACACACACACACACACACACACACACACACACACACACACACACACAAAATGAATTACTACTCAGCCATAAAAAAAGAAGGAAATACTGCCATTTGCAACAACATGGTTAGAACTTGGAAGTATTATGCTAAATAAACTAAGTTAGAGAAAGACAAATAACATGATTTCACTAGTATATAGAATCTAAAGAAAACCAAAAAAAACAGACAAAATAAGACAAAACAAAAACTCACAAAACGGAACAGCTTAGTGGCTACCAGAAGGGAAGTGAGTTGGAGGGTGGGCAAAAGTGAAAAATGAGGTCAACTGTACGGTGACAGATGGTAACTAGTCTTGTGGTGATTATGACCTTGCAATGTATACAAGTATAATGCTATAATCATGAAACTTATATATACTTAAAAAAAAAAGGTATGCATTTTTTTAAAAAAGGTATGTATTTCCTTCTCTAAACTACAAGATCAAAGTATGCACAAGATGGAAAAAAAACTCAAAGAAAGCTAAAGTTGTCATTTGGAGGTTTTGAGAGAGATACAAAGCGAAAATCTCCACTATGGTAACAAGAGTTTCTATATTTATGGTAAATACACACTGTATTATACATTCACACACACTATGTCAATTATCCACAGACAGACAGCAATTCTTCGGTTATTCTTACCTAATACCTGATAGTGTTCTTTCTCCTTTGTGAGCTGTTGGTTTACTGCCTGAAGCAACTGTTGTAACTGTGTTACAGTCTGATTTAGACTTACAGACATTGTCTCCTTCTCAGAAGACTCCTAAGAAAAAGATTAAAGAGATGAAAAACCCTAAGCATAAGGAAAAGGCATTTGCAACCAAAAACAGAAAATATTTTTTTGTTGTTTTACACACAGATATAAAAAATCTGAAAGATGACATGAAAATTGACAATAAAAACCAACAGTATTTGCTACCTAGCAGTGCAGGTTAGTCTGCACCTAAGAAAGCTTAATGTTATATAAGTGTTGTCACTAGGCTACAATGGGAAAAATAAAGAATCTACGAATATCAGACAAAAACCTTTTTCTGCTTTCATAAAAAAATGTACAAAGAGCCAAAGGAGAATACACTCACAACAGAAAAATAACAAACATATATTGAGCTCTTACAAAATTTGAGGCACTGTTAGGTTACCCACTATTCTGAGTGTTTTATATAGTAACTCATTTATTCCCTTCAACAATCCTACAAAATACGTACTATTATCATTACCTTTTATGGAGCAACTAAAGCCCAGAGAGGCTAAAGAGTTCCCCCTAAGTCAACAGAATCAGGATTCAAGTGCAAGACACAGAGTGTACCGTCTTCAGTAGTATACCGTAATACCTCCCAACTCAAACCTAAACATTAACGTAATATCTCACCAAGCTTTAAAGTGAAAACAAACATTAATAAAAACACAGACTTTCAGATCAGATACCCCAAAGAAAAGATGACCTTGAGTTAAGAATGCAGCAAAATTGATGGAAGCACATTACAAAGGCATTTTTTCAGTCAGAGATGGATCTTGTACATTTTTCATTCTTCACATAATTTATAAAGTAACTAGCCCAGAGATCTGGAGCTAAAGAAAATGCATACCGTTTCTTGGGAAACATCACTATTCTCAATAACAGTAGTGTCTCCAGCAGCTTTTACTATTTTTGACTGGATAAGATCTAGTGACTGTTGAGCCTGTAAGGAAACCAATATAGAGCCTATCAATACTACAATTGATAGATAACTATACATATATATGAAAAAATTAGTGATTTCCTTATATATTTTGTATAAAACTAAAGCTCTTCTCACAATATAACATAAAAGTCAACCTGTTGAAGTTTTTTCTCCAAAATCAAATAGCTGTCTCCCCTACCAGATTATAAAAACACATGCTCACAAACAATGAAGAAAATGTATAAAGAAATTAAAAGCAGAAATAACCTCAGTGGTATCTAGGTTAGATCAAGATCATATTAGTGATATTAGTCTAGGCTGGCCAAATCTAGCCAAACTCTGTCTTTGTACAGTTTACAAGCTAAGAATGGTTTTTACATTTTTAGAGTCATGTTAGACAAAGAGCATGTGAAAGAGACTATAGGTGGGCAGTAAATCCTAAAACTTTTGAGTTTGTTGATTCCTGGTGTGAATCCCTCATCAGTGCGTATACGTCCTAATGGAAGATTGGTACAAAATGTTCTGTAAGTGGGCTTTTAACATACACATTACTTCATGAAAAATTTTGTTATCTTTTTACATGTCAATAAATATTTACATGCATTTCCAATCACGAGTTACACAATATTTCTATTATATAGATATGGGGCAGTTCACTATCAACTATTGTTGCCATTTTATGCCAAACAACATGGCATATCCATATCTTAGAGCACCTGTTTAATATCTTTAAAGCACCTTCTGAGAAAATAAATTGTTAGGCTATAGCTGCATGTTTTATTAGTTTGTCCAATATCGAACACTAAAATCAAGTATCAAAGTAAATTAGATTGCTCAGTCTTGACAATGTATTATATATACCTAAGTCAGAGCTCCAAAATTTTTTAAGTTCAATTTTCTCTACTGGCCACAACATCAAAGAAACATGAACCAACTCTAGAGTCCTAGACTTTTGCATAATAATTATAAGCTATAATCATATAGAACCAACAGAAATCTTCCCTTCAATCTTTCAGAAAGTGACATATTTGTTTTGCTGACTATATCTCCTATAAACACAATCATAGCTCGAAAGCAGCTCTGATAAAAGCATATACAAATTACACTATTAAAAATCTCAACAGAATTACAAATAACTTGTCAAACTAATGCAAAGAATAAAAAACGTAATCCTAAAGATCACCCATCTACATGAGATTAAGAGAAACATACTTTTACAAAGAAATAAAGGAATAAATTTCTGAAACAGCAGAGGTCTACACTTCTTTTAGATACATGAGGTGAGATGAGGTGAGGTGAAAGTCGCTCAGTCATGTCCGACTCCTTGCGACCCCATGGACTGTAGTCTGCTAGGCTCCTCTGCCCATGGAATTCTCCAGGCAAGAATACTGGAGTAGGTAGCCATTCCCTTCTCCAGGGGATCTTCCCAACCCAGGATTCAAACACAGGTCTCCCGCATTGCAAGGGGATTCTTTACCATTTGAACCACCAGGGAAGCATGAAGATCCAAAGAAATATACTTTGTAAATGACTATATAAGCAAATCCCAATAAAAAATATATAAATGTAACCAAATTTTTTAAGAGTAATATCAATTGAATTCAAAATGTAATCTGTATACAAAGCAATTAATTATATAAATATGATGAAAAGAAGTGAATTAAGAAAAATGGAAAAACAAGCCAAAAAGTCTAGTTCCAAATATGTAACTAGCAAACAGCTTAAATTTAAGAACAAATTAATGGGATGATGCAAAAGAATAAATCAAAGTTAGCAGTATGTCAGCTTAAGACTCAAAGTACAACACATTATAATGATACGGCATCTCCAGGACAAGCAGGGTCTCACCTTATGCAAGTCACCAGCTACTTTCTGCCTTTCACTTTGTTCAGTTCTAAGTTTTGCATGTGTTTCATTTAACTGTTTCTTTAACTGTAAAAATAAAGGAACACCACAATTAATTTAATTCACATCCTTCTTTGATTATGCTGAGATCCCTAGGACTGAAGAACGAATGAGAAAGAATGGGATCACTAACAGTTATTATGCACAGTGGATTAGCCAATATGCTGCACCAGATGTACAGAAAAGCTGTAAGCAGTGGAGATTCCAATCTGTAAAGCTAAACTTAAGAAAAGCTACAGAAACAAACTAGACTTTAGAAAACTGCAAATATAAAAGCAAAACCATAAAATTACAGTAGAGTATTACTATTTTAAGTACTGTTGTTCAGTCACTTAAGTCGTGTCCAAGTCTTTGGGACCCCATGGACTGCAGCACACCAGGCTCTCCTGTCCTTCACTATCCCCTTCACTAGCTCTGGGAGAAAGTGAATCAAGCTGTTTGAGCAACAGCTTGCTCAAACTCATGTCCATTGAGTGAATGATGCCATCCAACCATTTCATTCTCTGTCGGCCCCTTATCCTTCTGCCCTCCATCTTTCCCAGCATCACGGTCTTTTCCAATAAGTCGGCTCTTCACATCAAATGGCCAAAGTACTGGAGCTTCAGCTTCAACATCACTCCTTCCAATGAATATTCAGGACTGATTTCCTTTAGAATTGACTGGTTTGCTCTCCCTGCAGTCCAAGGGTCTTCTCCAACACCACAATTCAAAAGCATCAATTCTTAGCAGCGCTCAGCCTTCTTTATGGTCCAATTCTCACATCTATATATGACTACTGGAAAAACCATAGCTTTGACTATCTGGACCTTTGTTAGAAAAGTGATGTCTTTGGTTTTTAATACACTGTCTAGGTTTGTCACAGCTATTTTAAGTATTATTCACTATTCATAAAGCATTTTCATTCACATTTATTTCAAATTAAAAGGCAAGTAATAAAGTTTACTAATTGTTTAAAGGTTTTCTTAACCTATATAGTTAAGAATTATGTAATAGTTTTAAAAACACTGAACAGAATATGAAACCTTCAAAAATACAGTAAAATGAAATCTTCAAAAATTTAAATGTTGTTCATCCTTTAAGATGTCACTAGAGAGATGAGTGCAAGACCACAATGACTTAACTATACCAACAAGAAACATCTTAACATATACATCTCAGCCAACTTGTTGAAAGAGTTATAAAGCTGTATTAAACTCCAGCATCAATACATACTGCCTCTTCTCTCGGTAACTATTCTGAATAATTATGAATGAAGGAAATGGACTGACAAAAAATAACTTTTTAAATTAAACTCATCAAATTAATTGATTATGCCTCTTACCCATAAGCAAAGCATTCCAAACAGTTCTGGAAACCCCATAGGGGAAAATATAAGACACTGGCATTTCAAACATGTAGAAAAAATCAGTGCGTGCACGACATGCCATTTGCAAATTGATTTTGCAAACTTCAAAATGCTTCAGTTTCACTCCTTTATTTAACTCTGATTTCATACATCAGAGAGGTTATGCCTTTGGCCCAGGATCATACAATATATAAGCAAAAACAAAATTACTTTAATATATCTTAAAATGTGGAAGTTACCCTGAGCAAAAAACAAACAGAAAGATTAAAATGAAGACTGCAAACTCACGGCAAAAAAAAAATTCTAATACCGTTCAAAATGACCTTTTGACAGAAGGGTCAAAATATACAAAGAAAGCACCAGGCTAAATGGAGACTCAACATAATCCTTGGGTCTGAAGCTACTATTGGAGTCAGCCACCAAGCACCAAAGTTAAACATAAACTCTCCAACAACTGTAGTTAGAAATGGATTTTTTAAAACCACATTATAGGATAAAGCTGTAGCATACCACAGTACCAATCTGCGTAATATATAGCAAGTGTACCTAAAATTAATCTTACATTGCAGTGGAAATGATTCAATTCAGGTAAAATGAGGGTAAATTTTATTTTAAAACTAGAAAGGGGTGTGTGTATGGACAGGGGGTCACGGTGGGGACTTGACGTGTACATTTCATAGACAGCCCTACTCTGAAAATTGATTCCCATGGATCACTGCTGTAACACTGCTTAACATGAATGAGTTAAGAAATGTTCTTTGGTATACAGCAATACTAAAAAGAAAATTCCAAATTTGGCAGCACCAACTTATAGTAAGGAGATAATCAGCTTATTGCGATTGTACTAGAGTTCATTCAAGTACTTTTTAAAAATCTAGTAACATTTTTAATTTTTAAAAGTCACAGACAGACATAATGACTATTGCTTGAAACATACAATAAGATAGTCATGTTTATGTAACAAATAAGCCTGTCAATCAGTGTAAATTTCCAGAAAATTTAAGAATGGGAGTACAGTATACTCTATGCCTTTATACAACATTTAGCTAACTCTGAGACTGTAGTTTTAATATTATTATGCTCTGAATGATATGATGATGGTAAAGAATTCCATAAGCTTTGCCTTATATATAATGTATAGAAATGCCAGTTAAAATAAGAAGCTACATTTGGATCACTGCCCTTGAAAGAAGAGTATGTATCTTCCACCTTCAATAATCTCCTTCCATGTTAGAATATAAGAGGCCCAGTTAACTATGGTAACTCTGAGAAACTTTACAACGCAGCCAGTCTTTACACTGTTTGTTTAATGTCTTTATTCACTGAAAATAATGCTGTTGAAGAAATTTGGTTTTATAAAACACAGAAAACTTTTTTGAAAAAGAGTTGCAAGCCATACATGCCATTGTTAGGAGCTAAGAAAAGAAGGATCATCTTAGGAATCAAGAAAAGACAGACCATCTTGAATCATCAGAATATGAAGATTATCTTAAACTTTAAAAATGCCAAGCTAAGGGTGTTAGCAAGAAGAAAGGTTTGGATGGCTTCTCCACATGTCAACACAAGTGTTTTCAGAGCCTACTTGATACACAGTGGAGAACAAGCTTCTTACCAAATTTAGCTCTTCATTCTGTCTTACTGCTTCAGAATATGAATCATCAAGTTTTTTCTGCAATTCAGTCAACAGATCTTTCAGCTGCAATGAAGTTTAGAGTTTAAGATTGATCTCCTTATGATATCCCATGTTTGTTTGCTACTTGGAAGCTCTGCCACAAACAACTTACACTGAGATATTTTATCATTCTGTTATAAATTTAACTTCACCTGAGAAGCAAGGTTGAAAAAATTCTATTGTAAGTACCTCTCTGACTTCTGTAACATAGGTAGATCGTTCCATTTCTGCTTTCTCTAGTTCCATTTCCAAATGCTCTCGTTCTCTTCTCAGCTAGCAATGCAACAAAGAAGGAAAAGTTAAGAAACGTATTTAAGATACTTCCCTACAATGAAAAGTTACAATACTTACTGAATCCAAAACTATACCATCTCAATAAAGGTACAACAACCACATCATTAGATAAAACACAGCCTGTAACAGAACCCTTAATGCTAAAAATGAGGCCATAGGTTACAAATCAATCAATGAGGTAACATACATTTTCAGTATCTTTATTTTCTCTTCTTAACTGATCTAGCTCTTGCTCCAAAGATGTGAATGACAACTGCATCTGAAATGTGAAATAATTATAGGACCAAGTCAAACCACCAATGAATGATACAAAGGCTTTCCTATCTTGTAGAATTTTAATCAATTAGATACTTCAGAGATGTTTTTTGTTTTTTTGGAGGAGAAAGAGTGACTTTATTTCTTTGCCAGGCAAAGGGAGAAAACAGTAGGCTACTCCCTCAAAAACCATGTCCCCATAGGTTGTTTTTTTTTCCTTAATGTATCTCATTTAAAGCCATAACTTAATTTTAAAAGCCCTTAAAAATGAGAGTGTCACATATAACTTGATTTAAACTGTGATCAAAACCTACCTCATTTGTATGAGATTATATGAGGTCCAGCTAAAGTGCTTAATTTTTTAACAATTAACTGATAATCAGCTTCATCAATCCCCAAATGTATTATTACAGAATACCATCAAAAATCCTAGATTCTGCACAGGCTAGCCCAGGAAAACAAGTGAGCAAGAGATGGCACTCTTTACCACACCCAAGTACTACTATCCATTTTATATGAGCATTCAAGATACGAGATTTGGGCATCTTTGAAGATTATGAAACCACTTCCCTGATGGATATAGAGGGAAAACTATAAATAGAAGGAAACCTAAGACTACATTAACAACATTCAGGTCCCATGAACAGAAAAAGGACTTACTTTTTCTTAAATACTATATCATGAGTCACACATTAGTGTTTTAAAACATTGTGAACACCAAATTATTTGCCTTATGTTAGTGCACTGTGGTTCTTCAACACCACTTGACATTCTGTATCATTGCGGTGAAGGTGGGGGTGGGGGAGGAGCTCTTTAAAACAGTGTTTTTAAAACTCTTTAAAACACTGTATCATTGCTGGGGGATGCCTTTGAAATTCTGTGTTGGCCCCAGAGAGTTTCACCCTCAGTAAGCTATGGGTGAGGCCTAAAAACATTTCTAACAAGTTCCCATGTGATACTGATGCTGCTGATCCAGAACCTCCACATTGAGAACTGCCAGTCTGTTTGGATTTTGTTTTTTTTCAACAGTTCACACAACTCTTACTTATTTTTTTCCCTAAGCTTTCTTTAAATACCTGTTTAATAGTCTTCTGTGATTCATCAACCTTAACTTTCCATTTATTCTCTTCTTGCTCCACACTTCTCTGCAGCTTCTGTAAAATTCCTTCCTATGAACACAGTATAGTTGTTCTGAAAAACTCAAGTTCTACTACAAAAATAAACTACTTAAGCCACTAAGTAATAAATTAATAATTATTTTAAGATGTAGATTAAAAATCATTTCCTACTGTTTCTGCAAGGACGGATTTGTATTTTTCACACTCTAGTTGTAATAATGTGTGCATTTCATCAGCTTCTTTCAACTTGTGCTCCAAATCCTGCAAAGAATGATATAAATAAAAATTCTCTAGTTTTACCAGAAAGTTTTGTGCCTCAAATTTGTTTCTGTATTTATTGATTTATTAAGATAAATGGCTTCTGTTTTATCATTAATCACTACATTTCAACCTTCTCAAGTAGCAGCAAAATTCAATGACACTGTTAAGTCATTTGATTTTCCTAATAAAACTCCCAGTCTGGGACTTCTCTGGCAGTCCAGTGGTTAAGGCTCCATGCTTCCAATGCAGGGGACACAGGTTCGAACCCTGGCCAGGGAACTAAGATCTCACATGCCAGGAAAGAAAGTTTAGTCACTCAGTTGTGTCCGACTCTTTGTGACCCTAAGGACTGCAGCCTGCCAGGCTCCTCTGTCCATGGGATTCTCCAGGCAAGAATACTGGAGTGGGTTCCCATTCCCTTCTCCAGTGGATCTTCCCAACCTAGGGACTGAACCCAGATCTCCTACACTGCAGGCAGATTCTTCACTTTTCTGAGCCACCAGAGAAGCCAGGAGGAGTGGCCAAAAGATAAAACTTCTAGAATACGTTAATACAAAATATAATCATACAATTTTATATAAATAGGTTTGTCACTGTTTAGTGAGACAGTAAAATCAAAGCAGATCCTCATATGAAATAAAGTCACAATGCCACAGGGTTATATTCATGGCACTTGTGATACAAAAAAAATGAATCTCCCAAATTTTAGCAGTCAAGCATAAAAATGCATCTAGGCTCTGAACACTCCTGAATAGTGTATTTGAGGATATGTTAGTAAACCAGTCAGGTTCTACCTATTAACTGATCTTTACTTCCTGAACACAAACTAAAAAGAAAATCAGAGATAAATATTCAGTTTTATAAATGACTAAGATAATAGAGCTAAAGAAATGACAAACACCAGCTCTGTACACATATCAAATATGAGGAAGACAATAGCATTTGCACCAAAATGTACACAAAAGGAAATCACCTTATACTTTCTGAAAAGATCACTATTCTACTCATAATGTAGTTATTATCTTTCCCAAACTTAAAGACAAATTCTGATTTATTCTTTTTTTCTACATTTGTTTAAAATATACATACTTTACTTCTTGAACTAACCTTAACCTCCTCTGAACCTGAAGCTCCAGCCACACATTCTTTTGCCTTCTTTTCAAATCCATGCAACCATTCACTATAACTCTGTGGAGAAAAAAATCAAATAACTAATTTTAAAAAATACCTAAATGAAGTAAGTAAAAGAAAGGTAAATAACCAAATTGGAACATTATAAAAAGAAACCTACGTAGACAAACACCATCCCTGTGGAAATCTCAAAAAAGATTATAGTTGTTCAGTAAGTTGTACATGACCTGGTCTTGAAAATAAACACTAAAAATATGCCTGTGTACTATATTACCATCAAAATCAAATCTAAATTTATTTACCCTGTCCAAGGATATTTGCAAATAAATTCAGGCCATACAGGTAAGACGGGCTCAAACTAGCCTCTACCACTAACCAGTGCTGGGACTAATAGATTTAATCTTTAAGACAGAGAAAGCCTAGATTAAGCAATTTTTCAAACTTTTTTTTTTTTAGGAGATAGTTCCACAGAGATACACTAGTTAGAAGATTTCAGATTCTATGAAGGTGTTCCAGGCATTATGAAAATACTTGAAAATAAATATTATGAAACATTATAAACATCATAATGAGAAATAAGAATATACAAACATTTATGTGTTTAAAATCAACAAAAATTATATTTGTACTGTAAGGTTAGCTGAGGCAAACACAGGCATTCTTATAGTTTTAGTCATTATTCCAAATTTTAAAATAAATTATTCTATATTTTTTATGCTTCTTGTCTAAATTTTAAACTCTGATAAAGAGTGTTTGGTAGATACTTTAAAGCAAATTTCCTCTTAGGTCTTTTAGGTCTTTGAAAGTAAAAGTGAAAGTCACTCAGTCATGTCTGACTCTTTGCCATCCCATGGGCTATACAGTAAATGGAATTCTCCAGGCCAGAATACTGGAGTGGGTAGCCTTTCCCTCCTCCAGGGGATCTTCCCAACCCAGGGATCAAACCCAGGTCTCCCGTATTGCAAGCAGATTCTTTACCAGCTGAGCCACAAGGGAAGCCTTAATACTGGAGTTGGTAGCCTATCCCTTCTCCAGCGGATCTTCCCCACCCAGGAACCAAACTGGGGTCTCCTGCATTGCAGGCAGATTCTTTACCAACTGAGCTATCAGGGAAGCCCATTGATAGCTCTTTGGTTTAGTTTAATTCAAGATTAAAAAAAAACACACACACATGAAATTTCTATTAATTGCTCTAATTAAAAGCTTTACTTATGTGGCTGAATCAGGTTTCTCTATATTTCATCAAATAAAAATAAAAAACAAAGAAAATTGGATGCTGAGACCACCCTGTAGTGCAATATCCCATAGTACATATTAGTCATAAAAGCCTCTTCATTTAAAAAAAATTACATTTCCCTGTGGCTCAGTGGTAACGAATCCTCCTGTAATACAAGAGATGCAGGAGACGTGGGTTCAAATCCTGGGCTGGAGGAGGAACTGGCAAACCACTCCAGTATTCTTGCCTGAAAAATTCCATAAACAGAGGAGCCTGATGGGCTACAGTCTATGGGGTCGCAAGGAGTCAGACATGACTAAGCACAATCATAAATTTGATTGATGATGTAAAATCCTACTTAGCTTCAAATACTAAGATTCCATATAAATTAAATTCAGTTGAAAAATTGTTTAGACACTAAAAGTATATAAACTTCCCTTCAATCTCGCTCATATAGTTTAGATCTCTTCTATGTTGATTTTCTTAGCAAAAAAGCAATAGAAAACAGTTTATAAAAATTACTTCATGTATAAAAGCCCTTTTATATCTACTGACTATATTAATTCAATATTAAATTTAATTATTATTGCTTTATCTTAAGGTAAATAGTCTATTATCCATCATATCTCTAAAAACTTATATACTAGACTCTAAGTAGCACACAGAAACTTAATATATTTCTTAAATATAGACTACATGGAAAAGTATTCAACTTTTAACAAGTGGATGAACAGACACCAAATATAATCATCCATGTCTTACAGTGATTCATAAATATTTATAGTGTAAAAAAGGTTTGGTGGTTGTAAATGGGTAATATAGCTGTTAAGAAATAATTTGTTACATTAAAAAGAATTTTTTAATTCTGGTGATCTTATACATTCTTTAAAGAAGAGAAATATAAAGCATGAACTCTTCTGGCTCATAAAATACTATCAAACAAATCTCCCAATTTCATTATTTCATTAATGAAATATAGAATAGGAATACAGAAATAAAAATGACTTATGGCTACAAAGTAAAAAAAAAAATATGAAATATAGGAAGAACAACTCCTCCTAAACAGTCTCAATGTTTATAATGTATCTACTAGATTGTTTTTTTTCTGGCTAGCTCTTTTTATACTGGATAAATTTCTTCTGATAACTTTGAAAATTTAAAAAAAAAAAAAAACAGCACTGGAACTGACAATTTATCCATATTGCCAGAACAAGGTATTTCATCAATGCAACCAATTATCTATTAAGTGAGCAAACCTGAATATATCCTCAACAGTTACAATGAAAACAGAAGCATTTTTGCTTCTTCTGCAAATTAGACATAGAATATACATAGATAAAACCTAAGAGAGCAAGCAGCTAAACTCACACTGCACAGAGAACAGGTCATTAAGTTTACTTACATCACACCTGGCACCCAAAACCCTCTCCTTGGAGAAATATCCTGATTCAAAATTTGGGGCAGGAAATGCATATAAATTCAGGAACATCTTATCACACCACTAAGCAAAGAAGCTACCAAAGATTAGCAGTGCTGTGTCAAAAAGATTTGGTAGACTAAATAGGCTCCAAAGGGCCAAAGAAACACAGGCAAACATTGTTGTTGATTAGCTGCTAAGTCATGTCCATGTTCAACTTTTTGCGACCCCACGGTCAATAGACTCCTCTGTCAACAGAATTTTCCAGGCAAGAATACTAGAGTGGGTTGCCACTTCCTTCTCCAGAGGATCTTCCCAACCCAAGGATCGAACCCACATCTCCTGCACTGGCAGGCAGATACCTGATCACTGAGCCTTACGGCCCTCCTAATGGAAGTGCACAACACTGCTCATGAAATAGTCTTACCTCCACCCTGTCGCGCCCCTGAAGTGCTGAGTCTGAATCTAATCAGGCCTCCAATGGTCACCAATTTACGAGATACACAAGGACAGAGGAACATACTGACATTATAGGGATGCAGTCAGCTAAATCCAGACTGGGAAAATGAACTTGAAACCACTACATCATAAAAAAAAAAAAGTGGGAGAGAAGGTATGCTGACAAAAGGGGACCTGCGGAATAAAAAGGATCTAAGAGACATCTTAGATGTCTTAAAGTCACATGTTGACTTTATTTGAATCCTGACTAAAACCAACTACAATACATTGTTATTATTTCATTAAAATAGACTGTATCACAACTGAAGAAATCCAAGTATTGTAGATGTAGGATATAAGAAATTTTTTAAAAATATAATAGTAGTATTTTTTGAAGGAATCCTTATAATTTAGAAATATTCACTGATGAAATGCTCTGATGTTTGACTTCCTCCAAAATAAAACTGTCAGTATCAATGCATGTCATACAGGTAATTGTTAAGGTGAGATACGAGGTACATCAGGCTCATTATGCTATTCTCTCTACTTTTGACTGTATGTATAATTTTCCATTAAAAGAAAAAAAGACCTATATTATCATTTTAGAAAACTACATGAACACTCACTGGCTTTCTTTCTCTGCCCTAAAATATTCATTATATTCTCTGAATCAAGCAAACTTTTCTCTCCCATTTAAAACACATACAATCTCAAATAAAACAAGTTATTCCGAATCATCTTCAAGACTCTTGCTTAAAAAGTTAACAGATGATCAAAATCTTAAGTTTTGAAATAAAAAGAGCCTAGTTCTTAGTATTAAATACTTTTAAAAATAAAGTGCTCCTAAAATTAAGAAGGAATCACCTAAAATTAAGTTCTATTTTTAATAAAGCCATTAAGAATATTACTGATTTATTAACCACTACTAAGTCTTCCCTGGTGGCTCAGACAGTGAAGAATCTGCCTACAATGCAGGAGACCAGTGTTTGACCCCTGAGTCGGGAAGATCCCCTGGAGACAGAAATGTCTACCCACTCCAATATCCTTGTCTGGAGAATTCCATGGACAGAAGAGCCTGGTGGGCTGCACTCCATAGGGCTGCACAGAGTAGGACACAACTGAGTGACTAACACTTCCACTTTCAACCACGGCTGACTTATGAAGAAATAGTTCTTTCCCATTTATGATGTTTATAGCCCAAATAATGTCTTATATATAAACTTCATAGATTATAATAAAGTAGCAATTGAAACAACATAAATTATTTGGAACCAAGTTAACTGATTCTAACTACTCAAGGCACCCTAGGTTAAAAATGAGAAAGACTGATAAGCACACCATTAAAACCAAGTGCAGAGTGCAAATGCTACTTATTCACAACTTCCTTAAATAATGATAAAGATGCCATGTTTTAAAAAATAATAATCTTACCAAATTGGAAGGGACAGACACCTTTGGAAATAATTTTTTGAGAACTTCTTTAGCTTCTAACTCAACAGCTTCCACGTGTTGTTGTCTTTCCTAAAGCAGAGGAAGCACCAAATCAAACTCAGAGGATTAGAGAATTGAAAAATAAAAAAGCTACAGTCTTTTAAGCTTAAAGGAAGAAAAGGCAAATGTATTTTTTAAATTCTTATTACTGACAAATGTTCAAATTTCCCATTCTGAAATATCAATATGCTTACATAAGAAAAAAATCTGCAAAATCTCAAAAGCATCCTAAGTAACAAGTAATGTCTTATATTAATCAAGCTAAGGCAATATCTGACAATATGAACATTTTCCTTGCCATCAAGTGATACCCCTCCAGGAACAATTCAAAAACCAAACCAAAACAAAAAACATTTCCTACAGCTAAAACAAGCTACATGCAAAAAATATGCATCTGGGTGACATAACTGAGGCTGGCAAGTCTCTTTCCAAAAAATACATCACGGATGGGTACCATGGGATTAAAATGGCAACTTTGATACTTCCAGTTTCAAGGTCATGTGAAGCTATTTATGCTAAACAAAAGGGGAAAAAAGAACCACCAAAATTTGACAAGTGTACATATGAGAAAAGGAGTAAAGAGAAAGAGGAAAAATTAATGGTATACTACTTCACCAATGCCATACATCAAGAAAACTAATTCTGACACATATTCATGGACTCTGTCAGCTATAAATTTAAAGATAAGTATTACAAATGCATGTCTAGATTTGGTGATTTCAAATCCAAGTCTAATGGGTATCAATGATTAATTCAAAGCTGCAGTTTGTCAAAATTAGGATAATGATTTGATCACACAAAAAATAAATATATAATATTCAAATTATCTCTACAAGATTAAAAAAAGACATCTATAAAAATACACATCTAAACAAAGCCAAGAAAATCATCTCAAAACACTGGTGAAGTTCAACAGGTGACAAGAAGGCAAGCAAGCTAGCAAGATCTCAGGCCTATCTTTCCCCCATTATTTAAACTGATCTTTCAAATCTATTACAGATTTAAGATCTATTACAGATTTAAGATGCACACACTTCAATTTAAGAAAATCTAATAGTATAAAAAATCTAAAGTTATACAATAAGAAGCTAGAGATCAATCATATTCTGTACATACAAAATGCTGTTACTTTACTCAGAATAGTGGCAGGATTTTAAATAATAGAATATTTAATAGAGTATTTTTAATAATTCAATGAGTTTTAATGGAATATTTTCAATAACTCAATAAAGTCCACTATTTTTCAGAAATATACCCATCTAACTGCATAAAATAACATACATTCATTTAAGGAAAATGATTAACAGCTAATTCAGAAACAATCAAGAGCTCATTTCTATCATCTGACCCTAGAAGTGGTGGGCTTCCCTGATCGCTCAGCGGATAAAGAATCCGTCTGTAACGCAAGAAACACAGGAGACAGGGGTTTGATCCCTGGGTCTGGAAGATGCTCTGGAGAAGGAAATATTTTTGCCTGAAAAATCCCATGGCCAGAGGAGTGGTGGGCTACAGTCCATGGGGTCACAAAGAGTTGGACATGACTGAGCAACAAAGCACAGAAGCAGCAGAGCAACCTCTAAAGGAAATCAGTTAGGAAGAGAGACTGCGGGACAGAAAACTTTTTGAAAATTCCCCAAGGGAAAAATAATCTAACTAAAGGAAATAGGTGTCTAATTTGTAACTAACAAGAACAAAGGTGTACTAACAAGTTAGGTAAAAAGTTTTCATTTGACATAGTAGTTTGGTTGTGAATAGCAATTTCCATTCCACCTTAAAACCTGGAAAAGATAGAACTGAAAATTGCATCATTATCATTACTTCCTTACTATTACAATTTCCTTACTATTTTTATCTAAGTGTAATAGTGTGTGAAATGTCTTTCCTGTGAACCTGTCATTTACAGTGGCTCCTCAAGAACATTTACTCCTTACAGTACAACTTGTAGTCTATAGGTTCATCAGTATCACTTTACACCTATGCTATCTCAGGACTGTCTAAATACACACATTAAAACAGAGAAAGAGTATAAAGTCTATGCTCTATAGATCACTAGCCATGCAAGAGGCCATCATGCATTTGGTGATGAGGTTTGAAACATGGATAAATTCTTATATTCATCACCAAATACATGGTAAAACAAATTCTAGTTTTCTTTTGGAATCATAACACGCAAGAATGCCTGTGACAAGTGGTATATAACTTCTTGTAGGAATAGCATGATATTAAGAGTTTAGCACTTTGTAGATAACCAGCCTCATTAACAAAATAAAAGCTAAAAGGGAGCTCTTAACAGTGAAAACCAAAGTTATAGAAACAATCAGAAACTATACAGAGCCCCTACTGCTGAGAGAGCTGACTGCGGTGAAACTATGATGTCCAAGCTGGCCTGGATTTCTCTATTCTCTGGCCTGGATTTCTCTGGTCCCAATATTTGCTAGCTGTCTCAAATCAAGGTTTTAGTGAAAATTACGGCCTGATAAGTAAGTATATAACTAAACACAAATCCATTACACTAAAGGAAATATAACTACAAACATATATTTGATTAAAATTTTTATTAAAATTCTACTCTGCTTTTAAAAAAAAGTCCTTCAAATGTCATAAAGAACTACATTTAAAATTCAACGTATTACCTTAGCACACAAAATATGTGCTAAGATACTTCTAGAATACTTCTAGATACTTCTAGAATGCTGAATTGAATAACATAATGAACTTTAACCCATAACAAAAATTCAATAATTCTGTTCCAAGTTTATTCTTGGTAGGAATTTTCACAATTCTTGAAACTGCCCCATTTGTTTCTTTCAATCTTTAAATTCAACTTCTCAATTATAATTGATTAGAAATCTTTAAATCCATGGAACAACTTGAACTCAGGGAGAATTCTTAATCATTTGTAAGACAGAGGGGGATATATGTTTCAGGAGTACTTTATATACTCCAGTTAAGAGAATTATCCCTTGTACTAATACTGTATACTAAACATATATGCATCATTACTGTCCAGCCACTTAAAAACCTAGTTTAATTTCATCTCTTCTAAGGGACCATGCCCAACAACACACCCAAAATTGATGCCTTCCCTGTACTTCCTGTACTTCCCTGACTTTCATCGTTTTCCACCTTGTTTGAGTCATCTTGATATGCCTCAGAGAATCTAGGAGAGTCCACTAGGTGTGTGTTTGTTAATTAGATTAGATCTTTTTGGCTCAGAGTTTTCACCAAGTTCTCTTAACCAACCCAAGAGGTACACTCTGTCTGACAAGTGCTTACATTGGTAGCATAGGCCTCCTGAGACTCTTAAGCTTAAAGCAGTAATCACCAAAGCTCAAAAAATCAGGTAATCACAACAAAACCGCATGCCCAAAATTAAAGCTTCAAGGAGTAGGCGAAAAAAGCAAAGATGAGAGAGGTGGTAAGTATGGATGATAAGGAGATTTTATATTTAAATTGCAGTAAAATTAAATGCTTTAGTCGGATTTTAAGACAAGCTGCAGATTTTCTCTGTTCAGTGGATCGTTTCTAGGAGTTAGCATTACAACCTTGGAAGTCTTGTTCACTTTGTCCTGCAGCAATTTTTCAGTTGATGCCAATGCTTCCATTGCTTCCCAGTTTTTCTCCCGAAGGTCCTAATCATTTTTAGAAAGAATGATTTCAGTTTATCCATTATTGAAATATTTTTGCTTTTTGCTTCATCAGTATTTTGCACTGCATTTAAATGCTGGTTATTGCAAAATTATTTCAATGGGAAAATATGTATATTAGCAAGAAAACAAAAAGCAATGTTTAGAAGTTTGAATGAGAAAATAAAGATGCCCACTTCCCATGTTTTAGTATACACACCAAATATGCCAGCTTTAAAGTAATTACTATGCACACAAGACAAAGAAGAAAGCATTCAAAAGTAAGCACAGAAACCAAGATTACAAATATAATTTCAGGTACATCGAATATCAAAGGATTAAGGACAGAACAAATACACAAGTATTACAAAAGGCTTTAAATATGATTTTTAAACAGGACCCAGTATCATTCATGGGACTTTCCACTGCAGCATAACAATTTTTCCTCTAAATATGTTTTATTGATTTAACACATTTCAAGTCTACCTAGGAATGACATAGGAATTCACTGTATTTCTCTGTCTTTCTTGGCATGGTCAAATGTGCATACCAAAAAACAACCTGACAGGAACTGCACAAGCTACTTGATCAAGGCAAACAGGAAGGCTAGAAAGCTATAAAACCCATTCTTTTGTAAGAGAAAGAAGCTGAGCTCTGAAAGATCTATTTTAAAAGCATTTCATTAGCAAATAGTAATAAGGACAATCTGCTATATTTCCATATTTCTTCAGATTTAGAAATCTAAAAAGATTAAAAACAAAAACTAAAAAGCCAATAACCACTATGTATTGAATGCTTACTTATGTGTCCAACACTGTACCTGGCACTTCACATAAATTTTCATTAATCCTCGTAACAACCCGAAGAGGTACGTATTCCCATTTTATAGATGGCAAAACCACAGCTCAGGTAAGTTAATAAACATGACCACGTGTACAAGGCAAATGAGGCAGAAATAGAACGGACTGACGTCACAATCTGCTGGCCTCCAGGGTCCTGGCTCTTTTCACATGCTGCAATGCCTCCAGCACTGCTGCTGCTGCTGCATTAAACTGGCATTACTATGCCTTCCTTATCTTACAATTCCAATCATAAAGCAAAGCTAAGATGTCAACAGTAATACTGGCAGATTGATCTCAGGTTTTTTGGCCAAGCAATGCTATTAGTAACGTTACAAACACACAAAGGGCAATTCACGTACCTAATTTTGACAAACTCAGGGGAGCAGAAACACGTCAACTTGTTAAATTAACAAATTAATGCAAACTTTGAAAAATCAAATTTCATTAGAAAATACTGGCTTAGATTTCAATAACATTTCTAACTTTGCTTAAGTCTTAATGAAACTTGTGTGTGCAAAAATTCTTCATCTAGCAAAAATGCTTGTATTCTACTTAAAGGTGTTGTCTTCTGATCAGAGAGACTTAAAGAAACTTATCTAAATTTACTATTTGTCAATATTTCTCAGGGCACTATCCCATCCATTCTAACCTAAATGTATTCAGGTTGTGAGGCCTCTAACATGCTTAAATCACCAAAATTTGAAAACACCTCTCAGTTTAAAAAGGGAAGTGCCAGAGACTTCAAAAGACACATAAATATTGAAAATACTAAGTCTGAATTCTGGCATTATTTTTATAGTTTACAAAAAGGCTAGCCCAGTCAAAAAAAGAAAAGCCTTTAAGATAATGAGCTGAAAGAATTATTTTCCAGTAAAAGTTCAACAGAGAGTAAACTATAGGGTTTTTTTAAGCTGAAGCTATAATAATTCTAACTTGAATATTTAAATATTCAGATGTGTACAAAATGGACTTTTCACTTATTCATTTAAAAAAAAAATCTACTCTCTAATAAAGTGATTTCCCCAATAATGTTCTCAAAAAAAACCCTACACACAAAACAATACTTTCCTACAAAGATTAAGAAATTTAAAGTAAAAGTAGATTAAAAGAATTCTAATCCATGGATTTCAGTGAAATAATAAGCTTTATTCTGATAAAGACTTGCTTACATTATTTTTCTTCCTCTGGTGTTCAACAGCATCCTTCAAAGAATCTAACTCATTCTCGAGATCAGTTATTTCCTTCTCTTTTTCTGAAATTCTAAACCAGAAAATGGATTTATATAACAGTATTTTAGGTAAACAGTGAACATAGTATTAGTTACTACAAAACAAAAACAGCAAGTAGGTGATGCTTTGAAAAATGCAGTAACCTAGGCAAACTCTTTAAGCTTAACTACAGCTACCACAGAAAATCCATTTTCAGAATGCATTCTTATTTTCAGAAATAAATAAAACTTTACAGTATGATATGTTGACATTTATGCTAAAAAGAAATCATCCCCTAAGAAACAGTTCATGAATACATGAACTGCTATAGTTGTAGTTACTTCTATTTTTCACTAGGGCAGTGAAGTAGCTATTTTCACAAGAGTAAAAAGTGATGTAGGTGCACTCCCTTAAATTTTCTTTTTCAGAAGGTAATGAAATCAATTATGATTTTCAGTGGCTCACAATAAAAGTATGACATTAACGTAAGGTAGGTGTTCTCTTTTCACTTTCATAACAGTCTTGAGATTCATGTTATTTTGGTTCTGTCAAATGACTTAGTTACTTCCCAGAAATGCAGAAAGAAATGGCAAAGATTTACACTTTGATTCTGTTATAGCTGAGAAGTAGCTAGGGTAGAAAATTAAATTACAAATACCTCTTCCCTAAGAATAAGGCTCTATATAAGGGGTTCGCAAACTAGAGTTCTGGGCAAGACCCACAGTCTAGTATTGTATGGACCTCAAGCCAAGACCTGATTTTATGTTTTTAAAGAATTGTGGGGAATAAAGGAAAAAAAGAGTATGAAACTATGTGGCCCACAAAGCCTAAAATATTCACTATCAGGCCATTTACTAAAAAGAAGTTTGCTTGCCAACCCTTGCTCTACATAGACAAACTCAAGACCCAATTTAACAGTAAATAATTCTAAACTAGTAACTTTGTAAACCACCAACTTTGTAAACAAGTCAAGATGGAACTGAATATACTTAATGTGGCTGACATTTAACATGTTGAAGCATACCAACTTACCTGAAATGACCTTAAACAAAATCTTTTAGAGAAAAATACAGACCCACAATAAAAATGTTTCAGCTTACAAAAAAAACAAAAAAACTCCTTAAAAGAGAGCAACCATAAAGATTACAAGATTTGTTTTTTTAATGCAGAAGCTAAACCAAAATTTGCATGGTTCAATTCTATAATGATACCAGTAGAATAAGTGAGATAGTTTAAGGTGAATTAGCAAAGGCTTCAAAGTATAGCTATATGTGATTAGATATTTTCTGAAAATTGCCTGAAAAACCAGTATCACACTCAACAAAACGTTCAAAGAAATCCAAATATTTCATACCATAAAAGGTACATCAGCTTAGCCAAAGACACAGCTAAGGTCTTTGATCTACTATCCAAGAAATCCAAATAAAACTATAGGGGAGTATTTGCAATTACATTCAATTGCTTATCTGAGAGCTCTGTAGTAACAAAAATTTACCACTTTTCAAATTGTGAATAAAAATTATTACTTACACTTTTAACAGTTCTTCATGAGGGGGAAAAGAAGATGCCTATTAAAAGAGTTCAATGTTACTTTAAAACAAAGCTTTCCAGAAGACTGCAAATAATTAAAACTCTTCTCAGACATAAATTAAGACAACACCAAAGATAAAACTATAGAATAATTATATGCCAACAAAAGGTAATTTTAATAAAAACATTTGCACATTGATAAAATGTACTGAATGTTAAATCAAATCTTCATTGTCACTATATTCTTAAAACTTTTCACTTAAATATATATTAGTTTCCTATCAGGTGCAAAGCACTAGTTAATATCTTAAATTCTCCTAATGCACAATTCATATTTGACTATGTTAAGTTTCCAAAAGTAAAAACAATAAAACCATTAATGAAGGAAAGGTTAGGTAACTTGCATATAAAAAATTTTACATAATATTTATATATTATGTACATAGTCCTTCATATACACTATTTATTCTTGATGACAATCTCCCAAACTAAACTACTATAAACTTCTTGTTGACAAGGATGCTAATTCTTTTGCCCTTCAAAACATACATAAGATAAATATACAGTATTTATCCTTGATGACAATCTCCCAAACTAAACTACTATAAACTTCTTGTTGACAAGGATGCTAATTCTTTTGTCCTTCAAAACATACATAAGATAAATTAATTTAAAGACTACTTTGGTAACATTAATTTAAAAAAATACACATCATATTTTTACCAAGCAGAATTATACTTTGAAAAAGTATTTTGAATAGTGGTAAATTATTACTTATAATATTACATATTTCTTAGTTTCTCTCCCATTGTAGATGTTCTGAGAAAAGGGGAAGAAGTAAGGCATACACAGTTTTAAACTGACCTCTAAAGGATTTTATCTGACTTCCTAAGGAAAGGATTCTAAAGAATCTGAAAACATAGACACAGATACAAAACAGAGCTGGACTATATATATATATATTGTGGATACTTTATAAACTATAGATTACCATATCTTGGCTATGACATAGCAAATTGCTTTATATTTTAGGAAATTTGATAAACAGTTATAAATAAATAAAACAATGAAAAGGCAAAAGTCATGAGTCATAAAATTTTTACCACATAAATAAAAGGCAAGGCATCTAACAGAACCTACCTGTTGGTAGTTTTGTTGCTTAAGCTCCTCAATTTGGGACTTAAACAATTTGTTTTCATCTTGTACTTCCTATTTAAACAAAAATTAAACAGGAATACAGAAATTTTATTTTCAATATAAACTTTAAAACATATCACACAAGCCAGGGAAAATCTAAAATAATAAAGATTTTCCAACAGTATAATAAGCCCTATATTAAAACACTTTATAAAATTAGAATAGGGCTTCCCAGGTGGCAAGAGTAGTAAAGAACCTGCTTGCCAATGCAGGAGACAGATAAGAAGCAGGCTTGATCCCTGGGTGGGGAAGATCCCTTAGGCCCAAGGACATGGCAAGCCACTCCAGAATTCTTGCCTGGAGAATCCCATGGACAGAGGGGCCTGGCAGGCTACAGTCCATAAAGTCACAAAGAGTCAGATGCTACTGAGGCAATTTAGCACACACACATGCATAAAACTGGAATAATTAAATTATTCTGTACTATCTAGGGAGTGAGTATGTCTCAATGGAAGAAATCCAGAAACAAACCCAAACACCTGTAGGAATTTACTACAGGGTGATACCTCAAATCAGTAGGGCAAATTCTACTGAAATTTTATACTGGATATATCTTTGTGTGGGGGATCTCCATTCTGAAGATCAGCCCTGGGATTTCTTTGGAAGGAATGATGCTAAAGCTGAAATTCCAGTACTTTGGCCACCTCATGCGAAGAGTTGACTCATTGGAAAAGACTGATGCTGGGAGGGATTGGGGGCAGGAGGAGAAGGGGACGACAGAGGATGAGATGGTTGGATGGCATCACTGACTCGACGGACGTGAGTCTGAGTGAACTCCAGGAGTTGGTGATGGACAGGGAGGCCTGGCGTGCTGTGGTTCATGGGGTCGCAAAGTCGGACACGACTGAGCGACGGAACGGAACTGGACTGTCCTACAGACTGTAGGGTCTTTAGCAGCATCCACAGCCTCCAGCTGCTAGGTGCAGCAGCACCGCTCGACCAGCTGTGACAGCCAGAAATGCCTCCAAATACTGGGGCAAGGGCGGAGGGGGACCAATGCAGTAAAGCAATAACAGATTATTTAAAAATGTAGCTTGTCTTTTGTTTTTTAAGGTTGAAATGCTAATCTCATAACTTAAATTACATGTTACTAAAACATCTAAGCAAAAATAAATAAATTATAAACAGTATTAGAAAAAAACATGTGAAAACATTCTTACGATCACAGAAGGGAAGATAAATTCAAGACTTCAAACTCAGAAAATTACTTATATCTGAGTACATAAAAGTTGTAAACTTCTAAGGTGGTGGGGGGAGGGGACAAAGGAAGTCAAAAGAAAAACTTAAATTGCCCCGCATATGACAGAAGGCTAGTTTCTCTTATTATGTAAAAAGGATCTTACTAAATTAGTTTTTTAAAAAGTCAACCAAGAGGAGGAAATTAGGAAACTCATTTACAAATACTCATATACAAATGAAGAGTGCTTAACTTCTCTCACTCTTGTTTAGTCACTAAGTCACTGGTAGCGTCCATGTCCAACTCTTTTGCAACCCTATGGACTGTAGCCTACCAGGCTCCTCTGTCCATGGGATTTCCCAATTTCCCAGGCAAGAATATTTGAGTGGGTAGGCATTTCCTTCTCCAGGGATTGAACCTACATCTCCTGCACTGGCAGGAGGATTTTTTACCAATGAGCCCACCTGGGGAGCTCTACTTTTCTCACTAGCAAATGTAAATTAAAATAATATAACCATCTTTCAAGCAGAATATCAAATCTTTTATCTTCATCAGTATTGACGAGGATGAAAAGGAATGGCTCTCTGTTGCAGAATGTAATTTAGTTGCTGTAGTTCAGTTGTTTAATTGAGTGTAATTTAGTTGTTTAGTTGTAATTCAGTCTATCACAGAGTGTAAATTAGTAAAAACACTTGGAAGGGCAATTTAGCATCATCTGACAAAATTTTAAATGAATCTACTTGGGAACAAAAGGAACGCGTCAGAATCAACCCTTGGAGCAGAAAATGTGAAAACAAGTATGTGAGACAACGTTGTTGCTGTTCAGTCGCTCAGTCGTGTCAGACTCTTTGCGACCCATGGACTGCAGCACACCAGGCTTCCCTGTCCTTCACAATCTCCCAGAGTTTGTTCAAACTCATGTCCATTGAATTAGTGATGCCATTCAACCATCTCATCCTCTGTCATCCCCGTCTCCTCCTGCCCTCAATCTTTCCCAGCACCAGGGTCTTTTTCCAATGTGTTGGCTCTTCACATAAAGTGGCCAAAGTATTGGAGGTTCAGCATCAGTCCTTCAAATGAATATTCAGGACTGATTTCCTTTAGGATTAACTGCTTTGAAGGGACTCTCAAGAGTCTTCTCCAGCACCACAGTTCAAAAGCATCACTTCTTTGGCGCTCAGCCTTCTTTCTGGTCCAGCTCTCACATACATGCATGAGACACTGCAGACATCTAAAATCTCCTATCACTTCAAAACAAAGTTCTATAAGGACTTTCAATACTAACTACGTGAAGATGACGTGATACTACTTTCTATTTTAACTATCACTTTCAAGAGGGGAAAAAACCCTCTGCATAAAACTTTCACCCAAAAGTTCACTTGCGGGAATTTTAAATACAGATCACATACTGTATAAGACCCAGCCTGCCAATGCAGGAGACATAAGAGATGTGGGTTCAATCCCTGGGTCAGGAAGGCCACCTGGAGAAGGGAATGGCAATTCACTCTAGTATTCTTGCCTAGGAAATCCCAAGGACCCAGGAGCCTGGTGGGCTACAGTCCCTAGGGTAGCAAAGAGTCAGACACAACTGAAACAACTCAGCATGGCACTGTAAGTACAGAAGGTGTGTGTGTTAAGGATACTCACCACAGAATTGTTTTAACAGGAAACACAACTCTAATAATCTAGGTGTTCATAAACTAAGACTGGTGGAATAAATAATAATACAATCATACAAAAAATATAACAACATCATTAAACATTAAGATAAAAATGTGCTTATGTGGGAATATCTCAGAAAGATTACTGAGTGAGCAGAGGCGCAAAATACAAAAGTGTGTATGATTAAAAATACAGTGTATTTAAACACACACACACACTGTATGCATGGGCACTTACTCAAAAGATACATAAACAAGTGACAGTAGTTATCTGAGGAATGAGACCCAGGGTCTGGGTGGGAAGGAATGTCATTTTGTACTCTATCTTCTTCTTTAGTAGTTAAAATTGTTTTCAAACATGCAAAGACAGTAACTCATATGATAATTCTAAGTAAATACATGTACCTGTAACAGCTTTGTTTTGCTAGAAAGATCACTCTCCCTCTCTTTTAGCATAGTTTCTAATCTCTTCATTTCATTTTCCTTTTCTTTCAACCTAGAATTTTTACAAAGATGTTTTATTTAGTTAGGTGAATTGGAGGAGCATGGAAGAATTTTAGGACAATGAACTTTTCCTTTTATGATTCTATAATGATAGACACATCATACATTAGTCAAAAACCTACAGAATGTACCACACAAACTAAACCCTAATGGATACTATGGACAGTTAATAACAATAAATATACTGACTTCACTCATGAATTGTAACAAATTACCACACTAATATAAGATGTAAATAAGAAGAGACATGAGAGGGGAGGGTATACAGAAATTCTCTGTATTGCTCTCTCAATTTTCTCTGTAAACCTAAAAGTGCTCCCCCAAATATTGCATTAATTTTTTAATGTGAGGTAGAAATAAATCTCAAATCATACTTTAATGATCTATATACCACTAAGAGGGCTTCCCTTGTAGCTCAGTCGGTAAAGAATCTCCCTGCAATGCAGAAGATCTGGGTTTGATTCCTGGGTTGGGAAGATCCCCCGGAGAAGGAAATGGCAACCCACTCCAGTATTCTTGCCTGGAGAATCCCCGTGGACAGAGGAGCCTGGCAGGCTACAGTCCTTGGGGTCTCAAGAGTCGGACACGACTTAGCGACTAAACCACCAAGGCCATACCACTAACAACACGCCTGAAACATGTCTCTCAGCTTTCTATTTGCAAATGACACAAAAGCACCTTGACAGTTACACAAGCCCACAAGATAAACAGTTGTACAAATGAGCAATATAAATGCCACAAAGAGACATCCCCTTTTTCTTCAAGAAGATAATGACTTAATAAATATCTTCAATATTTTACTTCTTTAAAGATAACAGCTTCAAAGAGCCACTTCTTAAACAACAATAAAGACTGAAAAGATCATATCTAAGTAAAAATCTCTTAAAAGTAATTAATAGAAGGCCAAAAAGATTAAGTCCAGATACACTTTTTACCACTTGGACCAATTTAAGAAAACAGACTTCACAGGATAAAAATTTTCTAGGATGAACAGATTAACACTTCCTTTGCTCACTGCATGTATGCTGCTGCTGCTAAATCACTTCAGTCGTCTCCAACTCTTTGTGCCCCTATGGATTGTAGCCTGCCAGGCTCCTCTGTCCATAGGATTCTCCAGGCAAGAATACTGGGGCAGGTTCCTGTTTCCTCCTCCAGGGGATCTCCCTGACCCAGAGATCGAACCCACATCTCTTCTTGTCTCCTGCCTTGGCAGGTGGGTTTCTTTACCACTAGCGCCACCTGGGAAGCCCATGCTTATTAGATTAAATATTTTTACTATTCGGCTCATTAGACTGAACATTTTTACTATTTGGCACAATATGACTGATGTGACAAAAGATACTACTTTCCCCAAAGTGCAAGTTACTTTTATAGAAAGATTCCATGTTCACTATCAAAATTATGGCTAAGATTATCTTCTGGTTAATTCAGAGATGTTGATCTCTCACGTAATAAAAATGATTTTAATTTGAAATAAATTTAACCTCTCTTTACAATAATTACATACTTCATTCAAAAAGAGGGTAAGACAGAGAACTTAAAACCAGTCTATATTAATAGAAAATGCATTTGAAGAGTTTGGAAAGGATAGTCTCCTATCTGAAAGCACTTGAAAGGTCTCTGTTTTATTATACCAAATAGAGATTTATTTACCCTTGGATTATAATTCCTACTTAACAAGAAAGTTAAAGACTTAGAAGAAACTCATCATAATATTCAAGGACATTCAAGAAAATATTGAAAATTTCCTCTTTAAAATGCTAGCTAAAAGTATACTTACACACTCTGAAGTTCTTCAAATTGTGATGCAGAACACGCCTAAGAAACAGATTTCACATTTTTAATTCTAACGTCAAAAAGATCAGGTTCTACAACATATTATAGAATTAGTCACCAATAAAATAAAAACACAACTATCTGTGGTAGATTTAAGATTGAGCCATTCATAAAACAAAGAATGAATTTTCTTTAATTTTTAATATCCATTTGTTAAAGGATTACAGATTAATATACCACGTAAACAACAAACACTTAACAAGGAGAATGAGAGTTCGTCTGAAAAAGTAAGGAGAGGAAATGCCTTTAGACTCAGGTTCACAAATGAGGCAGTGATAGATTTGACAGGAATAAAAGTTAATTTTATTTTATCAACAACAATAAAACTATGATAGCACAGTAATTTTTATGGCAAAAAAAAATCTCAGGAGAATATATTAACTTCTTTATTTTCTAGTACAGTAAAATACAGATTCCTCATTTTTTATAAAATATGCTGGCAATCTATTTATATTATACCTCTTGAAACTTATGCTGTGCAAATTCCTGAACATGAGTTTTTAAAGATTCGTTTTCTTCTTGAAGGTCCTGAAAAAGAATAAGTCTGAATAAAATTGATACTGAAATATGAAAAAGGATGTTACCTTTCATCTTTTTAACTTCTCACCTGTAGCCGTCTCCCTCTATTGTGTAGGTCTCTCTCCTTCTCTTCTAAAACAGTCTTCATGTGACTCATCTGTTCCTCCTTTCCTTTTAATCTAGCAGTAAGTTAATAAGAACTATCAATGAAAATGTTACATGACCAAAGACTAAGCAAAGTAAAAGGAGATTGGAAAAGCACATTTCAGATTGTACTCATAACCCAAATTGATTAAATAAGCTAAAAAAGTAAATATCTTATGTATAAAGGCATATAAGGTTTTGGAGACATCAAGCTGAGAAGCAGCTCTGTTCCCACCCATTAACACACTGTTTAAGTCAATACCAGCAAATTTAGCTTATTATGACTAGTCTGGGTATGAAATATATAACCAGTTTCACAGTGGCTATTAAAATGAGCAAAGAGCAACATATCAGTTTAAGGTCACGTTTAGATTATAAACCAGAAAAATAAGACTTCCACTGTATCCCCATTCCCATCAGTAAACCTGTGGGTTAAAGTCTAATGAAAAATTTAAGACCTTGAGGCCTTTAAGATATAATTTGATGTTCTTTAAAATATTACTTGAAATCAAATAAAAAGGAGTTAGGATTTTCATTATAATTTTATATTTAACTTGTGGGAAAGAAATATTAAAGGGAAGTGAGGAAGACAATACTTACAAGTTCTGAAGTTCCTGAACTTGAGAAGTGATAGATAACTGAAATGCAAAGCAGCAGAAAAAAAGTAACTCATTTTCTTTCAGTTTACTTTACTACACTTATGATAAACCTTAAAATGTGTACATTTCAAACCACAAAGATCCTAGTTGAATTATTCATGTCAAAATGAGATGACTTGATTTCACCCTCTCCTGACCCCAATGACAGTAAGAGTGAGAAATTTTACAAGGGTGTGTAGGGGGAGAAGAGACAAGGAATAGTTATGAATGATAAGTCTAAGGCAAGTGACACTTCTAAAACTGTGAAAATTAGAATATTAACTGTCCACATACCTCCCACAATGTCAGAGCACTTTTCTCTCCCAGTCGTCAAGGCCACCTCCTCAACAGTACTTTATGTAAGCGTGTGCTTAGTCTCAGTCATGTCCATCTCTTTGCGACCCCATGCACTGTAGCCCGCCAGGCCCCTGTCCATGGGGATTCTCCAGATAATAATACTGGAGTATTCCTTATACTCTCCTTTAATCTCCTCTTCTTATCATACACAATACAACAGGATCTTTTATTCCCCACTGTCTTCCCACAGTCCCTTCAGATATTGGCTTAGGTACTAGCTCCTCAGGAGGGGACTTTCTGAATTCTCAATCTCTGTTAGGAGTTTAATCATTTCCTCATACCTTACTTCATTCAACACATTATCTCCAACAAATAATACTTTGATAAGTAGGAGGAACTGAATAAACATTTCTAAATTAATCTGTTGGATAAATGCATGAATCATCTCTTCCATGCAATCTCAGTATTTCTTTCAATGAAACCTTATCAGATTAAATTCACCAAAACCACACATTTATTTCCAGTAACCACATCTACCTCTGAAATACCGCCATGAAATCTGTACTTTATTCTATAGGCAAAGGTTGAGTAATACATATAGTAAAAATATTTTGGAACATGCATTTAAAAAAAAAAGTTTACCGAAGTGTTTTGTTTTGTTAAGTTGGCAAACTAAAATAAACATTACTACGAAAACTTCCCAGAAAAAGAACTTTAACAATTAAAAGGTATATTGATTCAAATATTAAGAACATTTTCTCAAACCAGGCAAAAATAATAAGCACAAAACTCAACATACTTACAACACACCACTAAAAAGTTTTTTTCTGAGTAACAAGAAAAAAACCAAATAGTTCATAAATACGTATACACTAATAAATCTGTCATGCTATGGCTCTGGGATTTTTACCTGTTGAGCCTTTTCAAGCTGGATATTTCCTATTTCTTCTTTTAGAGCCTCTATTTCCTGTTTCAAATCCTTGACAATGACAAAACAGACAAGATTGGACAATGGAAACACAGAAATTGACATAAAATGCAATGTACAGACAAACACATGAAATTAAATGGTATTCACTAAAGTTGATAAACAAAAAAACAAAACATAGGTTTTATCTCTCTCAATACCTGAATAGTTTTCTCCTTATTAGCAACTTTGAGCAGTTCAGCTTCCAAAAGCTCTTCCACAGACTTGATCTTTCCGTCTTTTTCATGGATCCTTAAATAAGGAAATACAGGATTAAACGTGGACAGAAATCATCAAGACCCACCACTAAGATATAAAAACAGCACCAAACCGTGAACAAGTTCACCAAATCAATTCTCCCCATTTTAAGTAAAAGAAGAACTTGCAGCCAGGAAAAAACACTTAAGAGTTCCTCCTAAACAAGAATTCAGCAGTAACTACTAGATGGTTGAAGCCTATACACACAAGGAGAAGCTGGTGACATGCTTCAAAAGAGCACAGGGAATGTTAAGATTTGTATTCCAAAGAATACTGGGGAGAACTGAGTTCCTCTCAACAATATAGGCTTCTAGAGAGCTCTGAAAGCTATACCAGAACTTATATACAATTATAGCATTAAACCTTACAGATACTTCAAGAAAACAACACATATAAAGAACTGACCTCTATTCAATATAACTTGTTTGTTAATAGTTCTTACTGCATTAAAAAATTAACAATTTCATACTCTAAGTTAATAAATGGGAGTCCATCATGGAAACCGATTTTTAACAATCACAAATTGCACTGGGAAAGCACAGCTAAGTTGCCTTATTCCAACAATGAAAAAATCCTAGCCACCTCAACTGCACAATAAAGTAAGACTTATGACCATGAAGAAAATGGAGCAAAAGAAAAAGACCAGCTTAATAATGTCATTACTTACACTTTCTTAAGTTCTTCAACTAGAGATGCAAAGGAAACCTAGAAATAGGAGGGTATCCTACTTAGTAATATGCTCAAAATATAAATGGGCCATAAATAGAAAAGTATGTTATTTTTTTTAATTAAAATTTCTACTATACCAAAATCTGGGAAAAATAAACCTGGGAATTAATTCTTTCCAGGTTTTTCTGAACGTAAGAATTATGAAAAGCACTTTGAAAGTAAGGCACTTTAAAGCTACTTATGGTAAGTTTAGGTCAAAAGAAAAATCAGTGTATAAATATTAAAATTATTAATTCAATGATCCTAACCATATAAGGAGAAGATAGGTAACCTCTTCTACTATTATTTAGAATTTTTACTTTACATATGTATATTCAAAACCATCTATCATTACAGTAACGAGCAAGGACATGCTATCTGGAGTACTCTATCCAGTGTTTGCCATAAAGTCAGCGTTTACTAAACTGCAGCTCCTATTACTCACAATCAAGTCGCCAATCAATCACAGATTAAAACTGCAGATGACAAATACCATGGAGAAGGGAGGGACAAACAAGACTCGCTAATGTGTTTGGTAACAGGCATGCCCACTGTTTACAAGAGAATAGTTATAAGATCTGTTTAACATATTACCTGATCATTTTGCTTGGCCTTTAAATCTTGAACTTCTTTTGTCAAAGATGAATTTTCTGTTCTTATTGCCTTTTTCAAAGACACATAAGTACAACATACTTTAATTTTCTGAAAAAAACAACTACCTTCAAAATACAGTAGCTTCTCATTTTTCTCTAGCTGCTTCTTTTCCTTTCTGAAGGCCCAGAAATCTCAGTTGCTCTACATGTCTACAATTCTATAACTTCCAGAGCCAGCCAAATAGAGTTTTAATTTGATTATCCTCTCAAGTATTTCTACTTATGTTTCCACAACCTGAAAACCACAAAGTATACCACTTGCCAAGTCACTTCTCGCCTTAAAATCAAATACACTGTTTACCCTATTTCTTCCAGCAATCCTATTCAAATTAAGTTACTTAAGGCTAACGATGGGGCATCCCAAGTGGTGCTAGAGGTAAAGAACCCACCTGCCAATGCAGGAGACATAAGAGATGTGGGTTTGATCCCTGGGTCAGGAAGATCCCCTGGAGGAGGACATGGCAACCCACTCCAGTATTCTTGCCTGGAGAATCCCAAGGACAGAAGAGCCTGGTGGGCTACAGTCCATGGGGTCGCACAGAGTCAGACATGACTGAAGCAACCTAGCACACACTCAGGCAAGGCTAATGATAACCGTAAAATGGAACTTCATTCTCTCCTTTCTCTGGTCTCTAACACTATTTCATGAACGTATCAACTCCACTAGTTACTATTATGACCAGTTACTGTTTGGTTATAATTCAGGCATAGGTGGAGGTGGGAAAGCCCTAGAAACCATAATAACAGTATCTACTTCATTAAGGCAGTAAATGCTACAGTCAACCACACATTTTTCTATTTATAATAAAATCTTAAGTTTAATGAAAAAAGAACATCATATAAATTCATTAAATGTGGGTAACTGAAAAGCTATGGGAAAAATATTACACGTTACAGCGAAAACTCTTCATGTCACTGAATAATCACAGGTAAAACAAATATACAATATGCTTTACTTTCAGCTCTTCCTCTTTCGTGGCCACCTGAATAAGTCCAGTTTCGAGTAATTCTTCTACAGTCTTCAACTTCTCATCTTTCTCCTTAATGCTGAAATAATAAATTTAAAACACATGTATGAACTATATTTCAAGGAAAAATGACATGATTTCTAAATAAATATTTGACATGGATTAACTCTTAGGCCCATCGTTCTTTATAAACTTTCAATTCTAGAAAGGTTTCTGATGATCTTCAATCCTGGTCCAAGGGTTCTTCCTCTTTGCCAATAAATAAAATGTATTCAAGTAATGCATGCTTACATGCTAGCCTAAACAAGTAAATCATGGCCATACATGACTCTCATAAACCTAATTTAATGCCAAAGCAATCAAGAGTACATCACTCTCTTCCCTTTATGAAGTACAAAGAAAATTTTAAGAATTTACATTAATATAGTTAATCATTCTGTTATCTCAGACTTGGTAGAAATGAATCATTAAAATATTAAAAATAATTTTAATCTCTTACCATCTTTCCATTTGTTCCAAAACATCTTTACTAGGCTGAAACAAAATCACAAAAAAAAAAAAAAAAAACAAGATACTTTTACCAAGTTTGCATGAAATAAAACTACTTTAGAAATAGAATTCTATGAAAATTGTTTAGTATTAAATAGCTCCAAAATTTAGGAAGATGATCCATATTTAAAGACTGCTAATAGTTAAAGAATTTTTTCATTCAGAAAACACAAGAGACGAGGCTACACAAAAGACAAAGATGAAGTATAAAATGGGCTGGAAATGCCCAAACTTACCCCTGTGAGTAAGTTTTTATTTACCATAAAAGAAAATCTTAAGGATAAGAAGAGAATTTGCCTCTCCTTTACATTAATTCTTCAAATCTAAAATTCCAAGGCTCTAAGGCCTTGGAGGCCAAGAAAGAGGCTTTGCTCTTTTTCATTTTTGTTTTTCACCTAAGGTATAAGGCAAGTGTACAAAACCTGTGTTCAATTCAATGAATTTTTAACATGCAGATTTCACATAACCACCACCTAAGTCAATATACAGAATGTTTTAAAATTGACTGTCAAACGCAGAAGAAACACAAGCACATAGTCTCCTTGTTACGTTAAAACATGACATGTGAGCTGGTCCCCATCTTTGACCTATCTTCTAGTATTCCCCCAATACACACAAATTCCTCAATGTTATAATCTACTATATGTCCAGAAGTGGAGCACCCCCTTGGAAGTCCTAGGCCTTCAGGCAGCTAAGCAACTTGACAAAACAGATTCAGGGTCTTTTTCCCTTCAACATTCTCTTCTACCCATTCTGTTCCTTACCTGCTTTCTCCTAATTCTACTAGTTTTGTAATTTTTTCCCGTTTTACTAAAACCATTACAACCATTTTTCACTACTATTAATTTTTCCATTACCAAATCCTAGTCCTAAGATTCCATTTATTAAATATTTCTAAAATTAACTATGTTTTCTTCAATACCTTAGGTTAAGTTTCCAGCTTGACACATCTCAAATATCATAATACCCTGCCTCTAGTTCACAAGGATTATATTGTGAGGGGTACAGGAGAACTTCTCAATGGGAAAAAAAAACTTTCCTACCACTAGAAAGGAAAGAGATGTCAAAAATATATTAAATCATGATTGTAAACTGAAAACTAAATCATGCAGTAAGTTTATAAACCTTTCATCAAGATGACTTTTGTCCATCTTTATTTTTCATGAATCCTATCTCACACAAAAACAATATAAAATTTGCGACCATGCATGATGACAGATGTTACCTCGACTTATTGTGATCATTTAACAGTAATACAAATGTCAAATTATTATGTTGTACACCTGAAATTAATGTCAACTGTAAGTCAGTTTTAAAAAGGTACTATTAAGTCTTGGTTGTATGTAGCTTAATCAGTTAGCTGTACTCCACCTTTAGTTCTGCATACTGCACTACTACACAAATTTAAATACCCCATGGACACCATTATAATTCACCTAACATACCAGACAAAATGCTTATTCATTCTTTCAACATCCTGCAGCAGCACAGCCACATAATAGATCAAGCTCATGGTCCTTACACAGCTTTCATGATTAGGCCCTAGCAAGCTCGTCTCTTCTTACACCTCCACAACACGCCCTGAACATGCCAATTGTCCACACACTGCCATGACTTTTAATACTGTATCCCCTTAGCCCTGATTTCCACTTAGCTGCTCAGCAAATTCTTGGCTTTTTTCAAAATCAGGTTTAATTGTCCCCTCTCTGTGGTGCCTCTTCATCCTTATCCTCCTTCAGATAGAATTCTCTCTTCATCTAAACCTATCCACATTTTAAGAATTTTTGGAAAAAAAAGAAGAATTTTATTCATCACAATTTTCTGTGTATACAGCTATCTCCACCCATATTCTCAAACGCAGGAATCAAGTCTTATTCATCTCTATAGCCTTAGCATTATAGCACAGTACCCAGCATACTCTCAGTAAAAATTTAGTGGGCAGGATATACTTTAACAAGGTTACAGTCTAAGCACTCTTCATCAATTGCTCAATGAATATTCAATTGTATTAAACTGACCCAATTTAGTATCAATCCAATATTTTAACTTTATATATTATTAATCTAATCCAACCCAATTTTCTCCTCCTTGGATGATCTTCAAAACTACATCTTACACAGTAATGAAATTTTCTTCAGTAAAATACAAGGCTGCAGGGCAAAAGGGAAAAAAGTATTCTACCATCTTAATAATCTTGTTGTGTGTGTGTGTGTGTGTGTGTGTGTGTTAGTTGCTCATCCATGTCTGAGTCTTTGTGACACCACGGACTGTAGCCCACCAAGCTCCACTGAATCTGACGAAAGTATTAGAATAAAAATAAAAAGTAATGCTGCTCCTTTGTTCCAACCATCCCATCCTCTGTCATCCCATTCTCCCCCTGCCTTCAATCTTTCCCAGCATCAGGGTCTTTTCCATGATGCTCATGATGCTCAAAAAAAAAAAAAAAAAAGACAGCTCAGGACATTCCCCACCCAAAAAAAGTTTTGTTTTATTCTGAATAAATGAGATCTTAGTGACTGATTTATTTGTGTGATCTATTCACAAGATTGGGGGACTTCCCTGGTGGCTCAGATGGTAAAGCGTCTGTCTACAATGCGGGAGACCCGGGTTCGATCCCTGGGTCGGGAAGATCCCCTGGAGAAGGAAACGGCAATCCACTCCAGTACTATTGCCTGGAAAATCCCATGAACAGAGTAGCCTGGTAGGCTACAGTCCATAAGTCTTTTCTTCTTTAGTATATAAGCAGGCTACCTTACCTGGTATTTGTTATCTTTCTGGTTCCTACACCTAAAGAAACAACAACTTGGTACCATTGTAGGTTTCTGCTTCAATAAGCTCAACCTTTTCCTCCAGTTCTGTGGGGCAAAGGGACTGAATTTTTTTTTTATAACTGAACTGCTCATCTCTCAACTGTCACTTGGAATTCTGACTGCTGGGTAGGAAGGGGTTAAAGAAGGGTGGAAATAAAAGAAATTAAAATTACGCTAATCTTTTATCTCTTCTTTCACTAGCACTGACAATAAAAATGGCCAGAGGAAAAAACCAAACAGCTGGCTCTTTGGTCTGCCAAGATAAGACAGAAGTCATAATAACAACCAAAAATACAACATCACAGTCATATGCTTTTTTATTGTTCAGCCGCTCAGTCGTGTCCAACTCTTGGCGACCCCATGGACTGTAGCACACTAGGCTTCACCATCTCCCAGAGCTTGCTCAAACTCATGTCCATCAATCGCTGTTGCCATCCAACCATCTCATCCTCCGCCATCCCACTCTCCTCCTGCCTTCAATCTTTCCCAGCATCAGGGTCTTTTCCAATGAATCAGTCCTTCCCATCAGATGGCCAAAATATTGCATTTCAGCTTCAGCATGAGTCCTTCCAATGAATCTTCAGGACTGATTTCCTTTAGGACTGACTGGTTGGATCTCCTTGCAGTCCAACAGACTCTCAAGAGTCTTCTCCAACACCACAGTTCAAAAGCATTGATTCTTCGGCGCCCAGCTTTATGGTCTCACATTCATACATGACTACTGGAAAAACTGTAGCTGTGACTATATGAACCTTTGTCAGCAAAGTAATGTCTCTGCTTTTTAATACTCTGTCTAGGTTTGTCATTGCTTTTCTTCCAAGGAAAAAGCATCTTTTAATTTCATGGCTGCAGTCACCATCTGCAATGATTTTGGAGCCCAAGAAAATCAAATCTCTCACTGTTTCCATTGTTTCCCCATCTATTTGCCATGAAGTGATGGAACCAGATGCCATGATCTTACTTTTCTGAATGCTGAGTTTTAAGCCAGCTTTTTCAATCTTCCCTTTCGCCTTCATCAAGCAGCTCTTTAGCTCTTCTTCGCTTTCTGCCATAAGGGTGGTGTCATCTGCAAATCTGAGGTTATTGGTATTTCTCCCAGTAATCTTGATTCCAGCTTGTGCTTCATCCAGCTCAGCATTTTGCATGGTTTACACTCTGCAAATACGTTAAATAAGCAGGGTGACAATGTACATCCTTGATGTACTCCTTTCCCAATTTTCAACCAGTCCATTGTTCCATATCTGTTTCTAACTGTTGCTTCTTGACCTGAATACAGGTTTCACAGGGAGCAGGTAAGGTGGTCTGGTATTCCTGTCTCTTGAAGAATTTTCCACAGTTTGTTGTGATCCACACAGTCAAAGGCTCTGTCATAGTCAATGAAGCAAAATTAGATATTCTTATGGAACTCTTGTTTTTTTCTATGATCCAACAGATCCCAGCAATTTGATTTCTGGTTCCTCTGCCTTTTCTAAATCCAGCGTGAACATCTGGAAGTTCTCAGTTCATGTACTGTTAAAGCCTAGCTTGGAGGATTTTGAGCATTACCTATGCTTTCTAGACTTTTTTAATTAAAGAGTTTTCAGAACAAGAGAAAAAATTCTAAAAATCAGTCAAAGAGCAAATCTTAAAAAATGAGTTTTCCCTCTTATCAAACAGTTCTTTTAGATAAATTTTAAAATGTGGCTATGGAATTCTCTTCTTTGGACTGTTCTTCATAAAACTCATCTTTACTTAAAAAAAAAAAAAAAAACCATCTTACGCTCAGTGTTATGTTAACAGAATATCTAAAAATACACAGAAGCTTTATAGAAGGAAGCCTGACCCAATAAGAAGATTAGATAAGCAAGATCCTATTGTATAGCACAGGGAACTATATTCAATATTGTGTAATAAACTACAATGAAAAAAATGTAAAGAATATATATATGTATAACTGAATCACTTTTATTTACACCAGAAACTAAAACAAGTGTAAATCAGCTATACTTCAATAAAAAGTATTTTAATAAAATACAATTCAAACCCCCCAAAAAAGAAAGAAATTGGGATCTTAAAAAATATTAACTCCACAAATACGATAGGGAATTTTATGTAAGATGTTAGAATGGCAGTTCTTAGGGTATCATGTTATCTCAAGGGAAAAAAAATTAAGGCTAATGGTTTTACTCTTATCTACTGATGAAGAGTATCATTTTAAACACAGAATAAAACTGAAAAGAAAAGATCCAGGTACTCTGTTGAAACCTAAGTAAGAATCACCAGCACCTTTAATACTGGAATTCCAGGGCAGATGGAAGCGGAGAAGGCAATGGCACCCCACTCCAGTACTCCTGCCTGGAAAATCCCATGGTCAGAGGAGTCTGGTAGACTGCAGTCCTTGGGGTCGCTAAGAGTCAGACACGACTGAGCGACTTCAGTTTCACTTTTCACTTTCATGCATTAGAGAAGGAAATGGCAACCCACTCCAGTGTTCTTGCCTGGAGAATCCCAGGGACGGGGGAGGCTGGTGGGCTGCCGTCTATGGGGTCGCACAGAGTTGGACACGACTGAAGTGACTTAGCAGCAGCAGCAGAGCAGATGGAAGAGTTTCTAAGTATTTATTTTACCTCCCATGAAATTAATTTTAGAAAGTTTAAAACTTTACATATTAAAATAGATGTTTCAGAATCTCTGACAACCAACTGAAAAAAAGAATTACATTCTGCTTTTCTGGATAAGAATTAAGACAACCAAAAAATATCTATTATATTTTATCTAATCCAAGTCACCAATGCTGTATCTCACAACTGGGAGAATCTTTACATAACACTAAAAATTAAAGATGCCTTCAATTAAACTGTAACCAGAGACTAAGCTACATCCACCCTTCAGGAGATAAACTGAGAAGGAAGAAAAAATCTTAAACTGATGAAATATTACATTTGTTAAAAGCCATACCACAACAAAAAGAAATAGGAGTAAGATTTAAGAGTAAAAATGAAATACCAATTGAGCATTACATTGGCATGAAGTTACCTCCCTGCACTAAACATTATCCATTCAGCATTTTCTCTTCTATTACCTTTAGTTGGAAAGGATAAAGCATAAAGTAATAAAGCATATGCAAAGCACTTAACATCATATTTAATGGAGAAGGAAAATAAGAAATAATGGATTAATTCTCAACAAGCAAGTGGATGTTAACAAAATACTTCTAAGATACTTCCACAGCATTTGGCACAGCCACTTACACCAATTCAATACTTGCATAGATGTGAGTTTTAAAATAAAAAGAAAGCAGGCATCTGCTAAAGGAAGTGCTATTATTACATTTCAGCTTCTAATAAAATGTGTCCAAATTTAACAGTAATAGAGAAACATGCAAGGCTTCTATTTTAATGTGTCATATAATATGACGTGTTTCTAGAATGCTTTTAAAAACCAGAATTTGAAGAATTATATTTAGAAGAGTATAAATGCCACTCTTAGGAACAGCCATAGAACAGACATCACCTGGGGCGCGAGTTTATGGAGCCATGCTTATTCAGGCTGCTATAGTTTTGATGGCTTGCTATAAATACAAAAAGAAGTACCATGGCAGAAGCAGGTAGAGATGAGATGGGAAAAATAAATTTTCTAAAGGAAAGGAATTAAGGTTTAAGATGTCTGCTATACACAAAGCACTAGGCTACTCAACTATATATAAACTCCCCCATTTAATTCTAACAAGCTTAGAATGTAAATAAAATCTCAATGTAAAAGACTTGGAATGAGAGGCCTTAGAAAAACTAAACAATTTGATCATCACTGCTTTGAAGCGCTGGTACTGGTTTCAAGGTCTTCCCAGGTGGCTCAGCAGTCAAGAATCCTCCTGCCAATGCAGGAGTCGAATTTGATCCTGAGCCAGGAAGATGCCCTGCAGAAGGAAATGGCAGCCCACTCCAGTATTCTTGCCTGGGAAATCCCATGAACAGAGGAGCCTGACAGGCTACATACAGTCCAGGGGGTCACAAAGAGAATCGGTCTCGACTTTGCAACTAAACAACAACAAAGTAGGTTTCAAACACATTCTCTCTTTAAGAATCCACACTGTTTGAGAGGAAATAACTAAAGCTCCCAAAGTCCAAGGATTATTATCCTGAGAGCTAAATGTATCAAACTGATTTAAAGAAATTATTTTTATGCATCCTATTAAACTTTTTTTTTTGGTGTGGGGGTGGTGCTTATGAACAGGTTCACATTAGCTTCTTCTAAGGAAGAAAATGCAAATTTTCCTCAATTTAGATACCTGACTAGCACAAAATGACTAGAAATGCAATTAAAAGACATATCTACATTTAAATGAAATTCCTAAAAATGAATGAGTTGATTACTATTTAAAAAGAAACATATCTTGTTATACATTGGATATTTCTAACTTATAATTCATGAAAAGCCATACCTGTTCAGAAACAAGAGTCTGTAGCTTCTGAACTTCTAATTGTAATGCTTTGTTTTGGTCACTTAGAATCTAAAAGAAAGAATCTCAATTTACTGCTTTATTAGGAAAAATTGACAAAGCAACCATTTCAGTAAGTTTTTAAAAAATCAAAGCCATATAATTACTATAAGCACTTATAAAGTAAGAGGTGAATCATATACTGACCTAAGAATGCAAATCTCATGGCGGCTTCATTTTTCGGTTTCAATGAATATATTTCCAGGGTATAGGAATACAGTAATGGTATAAAGTACATGTGTGATGATACCTAAAAAGTAGTTTCTGCTAAGCCCCCCTAATTCAGTCACGTGGTTTATCCCAAACGTTTTAACACTAGGCTTAGAACCCTTTCATATGTATTAAGTTTAACGATTTGTCCCAATGAATTCTGGGAAACCCTGCTTTCATAAGAGAGTACTTACAGGATTACTTAAGTAAGCAAAAAAAAAAAAAAAAAAAAACACACAAATTTAAAAATAAAAGCAAATCTTACTGCATGCAGAGATGTACCCATGCAATCAGAATACTGTACGATAATACTCAGGATATTTGGCCATGAACAGAAACTAGCACTACGTCAGCAACAGAGGCAAATAAGAACATCTCAACCTATCAGCTAAAAAGTGCAGAAAAAAAGGCTGGGGCAAAACAAATATCAAAAGTCTATTATAAGAACAGATAAGTCAAAATAACAGATTAAGTCCCCAAGTAAACTATAGAAATACTATAGTTCAGAGTGATCACATATAAAAAGTAGTTATTTCTACACTCACTTCAACTAAAAATTATATAAGGTTGTTCAAAGAAAGCTGAGTTGACAAGTTTAATTACACACCTTAAATTCTTCCATTTTGTTTGAAATTTCACACTGTAGCTGCTCTTCAAGCAATCGTATTTTATCATCCTTAACATGAATACTGTGAGAAAAAAAGATACTTCATACATTCAGAAAGCTTATATAAATTATGTGCACAACTATCAGTTATTAGCATTAACATTTTCTTCAATTACACTTCAACATAAGTGTATAAATGGCCTAAAGTACAGCAATACTTTAATCACCTTTTCTGCATCTTCTCCAGTTCATGTGCAGCAGCAGCCTATGTTGGGAATGAGATGAGAATTCTATTATTTCTCAGGAAGCACTCAAACCTATTCTTTTACTTAATTTTACTTATTAAAGTTATATTTCATATAGAGTAAATATTAATAGTAAAATGAATAGCATACATTACTGTAATAATTTTTGCTGTCTAGTATTTTTTATTCTCACTGATCAACTTTTATCCTAGAAAAAGCTACATCCTTTTCTGATTAAATGATAGAAGGCTAAAACAAATCAGCACATGAGTGTTATAATCAAGTCCTCCAATAATTCCCTGACAGATCAGTGGGTAAAGAATCTGCCTGCAATGCAGGAGACCCCAGTCCAATTCCTGGGTTGGGAAGATCCCCTGGAGAAGGGAAAGGATGCCCACTCCAGTATTCTTGGGCTTCCCTTGTGTGGCTCAGCTGGTAAAGAATCCACCTGCAATGCAGGAGACCTGAGTTCGATCCCTGGGTTGGGAAGATCCCCTGGAGAAGGGAAAGGATGCCCACTCCAGTATTCTGCCCTGGAGAATTCCATGGACTGTATAGGCCATGGGCTCTCAAAGAGTTGGACATGACTGAGTGACTTTCACTTCACTCACCAGTAACTCAAAAGTTATCAATTTCTTCGGACCAAATATTAATTTCAACATGAATATAGAAACATTCAGGTGAGTTGTGAGGGTCACGGTCAAACAAAAGAGGCTTTTAACAACACATCACGCAGCCAAACACAGGTAACCATTATACTTATCATCTACATGGATAAAACTAGGGCTTGTGATACCAATGAAAATAAGTATAAACAAACTATAATTTTAAGGTAAATGCTTAAAAGCAATAAAGATCTACCTGTTCATTTGTCAGGGCCTGTAATTTTTGCACTTCAGCTTTTAATAAGAAATTCATATTCTGTATGTCCTAGAACAAAAGGAAAAATAATATTAGAATTATTTAATATAAAATTAGATTTGAAGTTGTGTAATGTCTCTTTTCTATCTAAGCAAAGGTCTCAAAGCATAAATCTCAAATTACCACTTCTTATCAGAAAGAAAATCATCAATTCCTGTTATTTAACATATTTCCCAAATTATTGTGAATAATATCATGTAAGAAAAGGCCTTTGAACTTCTCCTCTTAGAGGGCTGAAGAGGATTTTGTAGTTTAAAAAAGAGACAATTTCCAAATGAATTCTCGAGTATTTTCCAGGCTTCATAGACATTTGTACTGATGACAGGATCAGGATAATTCAACGCCTATGAAGTATTGTAGCAATTTTTAAGAAGTACTATACCTTAAGTTCCTCCTCTTTACTTGCTAAATGATCATGCTCATTTGCTAAAGAATCTTCAGTTTGTTTTATCTGCTTATCCTTTTCTGCAATCCTTTAAAAGGAAATAGATTTGTACATTCAATAAACATTTAGAAGTCAAGTCACAAATTAAAGGATTAGAAGCCTCAAGTACAATCAACCTTACTTAAGTAAATTTTCATATAACTGTACCTTCAATCTCTATAGACCCTTTCAGTTAGTAGTTAATGGTCACATGCATTACTACAACTTCATAAAATACATACCCCTATTTTAAAACTTGAAGTCAAAGAAGTTAATAATTTAAGCTCACAAGCCTGGTAATGTCAAAAACATTTTTCAGGTCTTCTGAACTTATGTGATCCATGTCTATACAAGTTATGCAATACATAACAAAAAAAGAATTTTATTTTCAGCATATCACCATATAGTTAGATTGTTGTTGTTCAATAGCTCAGTCATGTCCAACTCTTTGCGACCCCATGGACTGCAGCACGCCAGGCTTCCCTGTCCTTCACTATCTCCCGGAGTTTGCTCAAACTTAGGTCCATTGAGTCAATGATGCCATCTAACCACTTCATAGTTAGATACAGAGTAGCTGTAACTACTTATTAGATACAAAAACTAACTTCCACTAATCTCAAATCACAGTGATATCTTCCACATAACTGCTAAGCCCAAAGGAAAGAGTTTTTCCAACTCTTTTTATGACAAAGACATAAAAACACAGAATACACAATGCATAGGGGTAGAAGAGCTAACGTTGTTCCAAATCTAGTTGAGGGTAATTTTTGAACAAGTTAGAACATAAAATCAATCATAAGTATAGAATCTAACAGATATAAGTTAGTGATGGCTAAGCAATTTTAAGAGAAATATAGAAAGGCAGGCTTACACTTTATGTAATTCTTCTGCTAGAGCTGAAGCGGAGGTCTAAGAAAGAAAAACAGTGTCAACATAAAAGCCTTTAAGAGAAAGTTCAAAAGTTGTACAATAATCGTCACAATAGGGCTTTAAAAATTAAAAGAAATAAATGTATATAAAGTTAAGGAAGTAGTTGGCTCATGATGAATGTTCACTAAATAACAGCTATTATTCTGAAAGTAAATTTGATCAACAGCTTCCAGTATTAGGGAATTAGCATCATAAGACATTTCTAATGAAATAAGTTGGCAGGCCTGAAAACTATTTAACTGACAAGCAACACATGCACAGGAAAAAAAAAAAAAAAAAGCAGCAAAGGCTATTTTTCATTAATGAGCTTCTCCTTAATAAAAATTTCTAGTGATGAAATGATACCATTCATGATTAAGTTTAACAAATCATTTGATAAAGCCCATGTTCATCTCTACTTTTCAAAGTATTTAATTTCTGATAAATCTTCTAGAACTACCTCTCAGCTATAACTTAAGATCTCAATCCAATTTGAGTTAATAATTTACATACACACAAACATTCATATACACACAAACACCTATGTAATTCTTTCTCAATTAATTTTACACAATAGTTCCTACAAAGAAAACAATTAGGAAAAACAAAAACAAAAAACCTGTTTGCAGTTTTGGGATTTTCAACTTGCCTGAACCTTAAAAATAAGCTTTTAATGTTAGAACTTCTTTTCGCAGAGAAAAGTGACTTCTGTTCTATTACTTTTCCTACAAACAGTTTTTAGAATTTTAAGTTGAAAAACTGAAATTGAAATTCACAGTATGTATATTATGGAAACAAGCTAACAAGTTAAGTATTTAAAAATTCCTTCTCTTCTTAATGTTATACTATTTATATTCTAAAGGCTATGTATCTGTATCTACCTACCTACCTATCATGTTACACAACAATGATGCCAAAGAACAACAGGTTTAGTGAATATTTAATGAATACTTTTAATATATAAACTGTTATTCTTGACACCGTTTGGCCAATTCCTCCTTTTTTGTGACAGGATGGTGGACATTTTTTTCCCTCCTAAGGTTAAAAACTCTCTAACCCATCTTCCCATTAGTCAGATTTGGATCTCTTTCATACTGTTCTCTCACAGCACTAAATGTAATTATCAGAGCACTTACCGCCAGCTGATTCACTGACTAGTCACCCAACTACTAATCCAGTGCATGGCACTGAACAGGCACTCAAATTATTTACACAGCTAGGAAGCTATTAGTAATGACAAGCAATAAGAAAGCACCATTACCTGGGCTGCTATCTGGGAATGGAATTGTTGAATTTGAGCTTTCAACGCCTCATTCTGCTCCAAAATATCCTTTCAAAAACCAAAAAGGAGAGGGAAGAAGTGTGCTATTAAAAATGCCAATGGATATGAACAAAATGAGTTACAGGTACATCTGTTTATCTTTTAAAGGTACTCTTAAGATTCCAAAAGGCACCATTTTAAATAACAATGATGAGGCATTCTATTCTCAGAGCTAATTTATAAAGCAGAAATTAAGAATACATTATACTGTTCCTAATCTAATACCAAAAGCGTAAGACTGTGGGTAAAGGCATCTTTGAGCACATATTCAGACCATATTGTGACAACTGCTCAAAGACTAAGCTCAAATTTTTCATCCCCACTCCAAAGTTAAGATAAAGAAGGCTATCCTCTCTCTCCTACACAAGACACATCCAACCAGTGCCAATCTTTCTTATTTTTTAAAGAGGGAAAATTAGATACCTGAACTTGCATTTGTAGAGACTCTTCTTTGTTCACCCTTTTTTGCTCCGATTCCATTAACTGCATTAGTCTTTGCTCCAACTGTTGTTTTGATACCAAGGTATCTGTAAGCTTACTATGCAGACTCTGTACTTCATTTTCTTTGGCCACAAATTTACTCTGTAGATCTAACAAAACATTGCATTTTACAAAGGTCTCTTCCTTTGCCTGGTTACTGCTACTCATCTTTAGAGCAGGCTTATCTCCCCTGGACTATTTCCCTTTTGAATCTCTCCGTGCTTTCCCACCTGTATATGGCTCCCCTGAACAGCCTATGCTTACCTTTTTCACAGCACCTGCCACACTGTACTAATTCACCTCTTCTCCCAAAGAGTGAGCTTTTTGAGATCAGAGATTGCCTTTTCTCTATATCCAGAGCTGTGCCCAAGGCTTGACACAAAATACATAATTAATAAATGTGTTAACTGAACAGTACATGAATGTTTAAAACTGCTATATCATTTCTTGAAAATAGTCTTAATTTCCCCAAAGATGTTTTAGTAAGTTATTCAGTGAATTTCTTGTCAATTCCTCGTACTCTCATACCTGGAGAACAGAGAAAGATGCTGAAAGCTGACAAACATCCTGGTGTAAGATGAAGTAATTAAGACTTTTCTGCCTACTTCCATTCTTAGCAATAATCCCAAAACAAGAAAATGAGAAATAAAAACAGTCTTTGATGCAATTAGAAAATAAATATAACTCCAAATCACAAGAAATTAAGATAAAATAAATGGAGAGATGATCACTGACTTGGCAAAGATGAGGAAGGGTCAAGTAAAAGCTCAAGAAAACAGAAACTCATGAGAGTTGCCTCCTCATTCTATAAGACAAATAATTCTAAAACAGGGGAGGAAAAAACAAACAAATAAAAACATACCACACTACCACCAAGGAAAGAGAGGCAAACAGAGAGGAAAAAATGTATATATGAGTGTGTTACATAGTTTTAAGAAAAGATAATGTCATTTCTTTAACAAGACACTAATAATAGAATGGAACACAACTCAAGGAAGAACTCCTGAAAATTAAACATGTAATGGTAACATCCAGGATTAGAATCAGGAGAGCATATTTTTTACCAAATTAGGAGAAGTTAAAACACCAAATTAATACCTTCAAAATTCTCTGGGGAAAACTACTTCCAAACTAGAACTCCACATCCAAACTACCCATTAAGCATTAAAGTAGAAAGACTAAAAACATTTTCAGATACTCAAAGCCTCAAGGAATGTACCTTGAGGTATATTCTTATAGAGCAACTAAAAGATATACTATTAAATGAGGGAGGAAAGCAAAAAAGATGGCAATGACATAGGATCCAGAAAACAGAGTAAACAGACTAAAGGAAGTCTCAGAAGACAGCTCAGGGTCAACCTAGAAAGCAACAAGTACTACAGCAGAAAGAAAGAGGACTCCGAAGGCATAGACTCAGGAAAAACTGATAGTTTCACCAGTATCTAACATGTTGAGAGGCTGGGGGAAGCAGAGATGTTAAGGAGTTTAACCTTAGGTAAAATTTGAAACAATAAAACAAAGATCAAGCAAACTAAAAATATAAAGGACCATTTCCCTAGTGGTCCAGGGGTTAAGAATCCACCTTGCAATGCAAGGGATGCAAGTTCAATCCCTGGTGGGGGAACTAAGATCCCACACAGCATACCACAGAGCAGCACAACTGCTGAAGCCTGCACACCACAACTAGTGTGTGTATTGCAACAGAAAGACCCCACATGATGCAAGGAAGGTCCCGCATGTGCAACTAAGACCCTAGGCAGCAAAGTAAACAAATCGTCATATATACACCATATGTATATATGTGTGTGTATATATATATAGCAATAGTTAACTTCAGGAAATTAAAAATGTTGCTCAAGAATTGTACTTTTATTTATCTTGACTCAACACTTAGTTACAGTCGTACTACTGTTAAAATCTAATGCTTTGTTGATGAAATATAACATACTAATTAAAAATAAGCTAACATACTTAACATAACAACAAACTTCATATGTATTTTTTTAAAGCCTTCAAATATCTTAGATATATCTAAATATTGAACCAAAGGGAAATGCCTAGGGGTAAAAAATATCAGAGGAAACCAAAGGTCTAATACAGAGCCGAAACTCTGTATGACCTACTCTTGTCTTTGGAACTGTACTTTACTACAGGCTCACCACCACTTTCATGGGAGGAAGGGGGACAGAGATAAAACACACTATTACAAGCTCCATTATCTCCTAAATGAATTCATCAAATTAAGAATAAATAGTGAAAGCTAGCATTACGTAGATAGCTTTCAGTCAACTACTTGGAATGGTAATGCTCTCACCATTTTTCTCTTCACAATACAGGAATGAGTCCTTCTTGGAGAAAAAAAATTAAATAAAGAACTGATCATGGAATGAGAGAGAATAACCACAGAAATGAAACACACATAGATTCCTGCTACCCTGTTTATGGACTATAATTTTACCTGCAACTTAATACCTCAGACAAAACCAGTAGAGACTTATTTTTAAAACCTTAAGAAATGTTAAAGAAATAAAAGTATTCAAAGTGTAAAAGCTATTTTTATTGAGCTATAACCAAAATGCCAATTTATAGTTTCTTCACATACGGAGAGAGGGGAAATTTTACCCAGAATTACACAGTAACTTTGTATGAATATTTCTTCCCCTTACCTTGCTGAGCTGCTTCATGCTCTGCTGTCCTCTTCCTGATATAGCTCTGGACTTCTTCCCACCTCCTCTCAGCTTCTTGAAGTTGAACCTGGGGAAAGGATAAGTCAGCACAAACACAGGATTTCAGTTTACAGAAAAAAAGCATCCTCTATCTTTACTGTGTGCCATAAAACTGCTTCTTCCAACAACTAGTCACTAGTCTCCCACATTTTAATAACATAGGCAGATGTGCTCAGCCTGAAAATATGCACAAATATTATCAGTCACAGCCATTCTACCCGCCAATATACAGGATTTACAGATTAGAGATTTCAGAAACTCCTTATTTGTGCTGGTGGATCAATATAGCTGCTGGTATGTATATATCTGACCCACTTAGCTATGATGACTTTCCAATAGTCTTCCTTCAAGTGATAGGCTTTTCAAAAGACAGGATGATATCTTTATTGCTAAATTTTAGTAGGTTTCTAAAATTCTTATTTTGAGGTATGGCACAACACTTCAATTATGAATATAATATTTAATGTCATTAATCTACTTATCCATATCCATAGAGTACAAACATCATATTTAAGAATGCCATCAGCAAATATATTAGCAAGACAAATATTTAATAAAAGATAGGACAACAATATCACTCTCCCACAGGGACCCATGAAAACTTCAAGAAAACAAAAATTATGCTACTTTCTACATTCAATTATCCTCAGAGCTCTTTTAACCTCTACTGCTCTGGAGAAGGATCTTGAGAGTCCCTTGGACTGCAAGGAGATCCAACCAGTCCATTCTAAAGGAGATCAGTCCTGGGTGTTCTTTGGAAGGAATGATGCTAAAGCTGAAATACTTTGGACACCTCATGTGAAGAGTTAACTCATTGGAAAAGACTCTGATGCTGGGAGGGATTGGGGACAGGAGGAGAAGGGGACGACAGAGGATGAGATGGCTGGATGGCATCACCAACTCGATGGACATGAGTTTGAGTGAACTCCGGGAGTTGGTGATGGACAGGGAGGCCTGGCGTGCCGTGATTCATGTGGTAGCAAAGAGTCGGACACAACTGAGCGAATGAACTGAACTGAACTCTGGAACTGGTATTAAGGTATATCATCTATATTGATGACTTAGGTAGGAATCTATCCAATACATTTAACTTACAGAAACTGAACTGTTCAACAAATCCTCTCCCCTGTACAAGGAGGAACAGACAATTCTACTCATCACTCTCTCAATATGCACAGGCTAAAATGTGCAAGAAAAATAAGTCCACTCCTCTCTCTCAGTCAGCCTAAGCAACCCCATGCATGTCTTCTCAGCATAAGCATCTAATGGCATCAAGTGCCACTCTGGTGTCTAAAGAAACTGGGTGATTTTTTTTTCTACTATGGCTCAAGTGAAAGCAACTGGAGTATTACTTGGCCTCGTGCTCAAGCAACAGAAAATCATCTATTCCAATGCTGAAATAAAAATAGGCTCTACTAACCTTACTTAAGAGATCCAAGTTATTGATAAGTGATGCTGAAGGTGATTTTAACTACCTATCAAAAATTTGATTTTTGTCTTACACATGCAGACCCTCACCTCCACACATAAGGTGAAATTCTACTGTTTATGCGTGTCAATCAGCTAATATCAATTTTCATATCTTCAAATAGTCTTTAACTTCAAACTCAAGCCTGTATTCAATTCTTTCATTAGTGTACATGTTTCTATACAGGCCCATTAAGCCTCAAACTACATTTCTCAAAAGCTATATACGTTTTCAGGTCACTGGATTGAAAAGCCACATTATTTATGAAATGATAAATAAAGGTAATGTTTCACCTTCAACTGAGTAACTGCTTGCTCAGCATTCTTCTTTTGGACTTCCTCTTGCTGTAGCTTTCCTGTTTTCTCAGTCAGCTCATTTACCAACCTAGCATAATCCTGGCGCAGTTTGTTTAGTTCAGCAGACTGCCTGAAAACAGTTAACTGGATTATGAACCTTCCATTATTACAAACACGTGTAAATGAGTAAAGAAAATATGTCAGTTTTGCTGAGTTAGTGATTCCACTTATAGGTAAATGACAATGAATGCTCTAAGTGTCTACTAATAAAGAATTAGGTTGAATATAATCTCTGAATCATTCTGATGACAATAATACAAACACTAAAATTACCATAAAGTAATCAAGAAAAATGGGTAACTACACACCATGAGCATGAATCAACAGTATCACTCTCAAATCAGTGTTCTGAATCAACCAATCAGAATAGTTATTCTATGTAAGCATGCTACTAGTCTTCTCTAGGACTGCTTCTCAAAGTATGGCACTGTGCATGCTTGCATGCTCAAGTATGGCTCAGACCAACTAAATCACTATCACAAGGAATGTGTCTTAACATGCAGATTCCAGGACTCTACCTCAGAGCCACTAAATCATAAACTTTTAAGGATAAGACACAAGAATATGATTTGTAGCTAACATGCCAGATATCCTTCAGAATAATGAAGTTTGAGAACCACTGTTAAAGGAAATAGAAGGTTTAAAACTTGCTAATTCAGTCTCTTAATTTAAATTTGTAAGCTATTCCACTGGTGGCACTAGTATTTATCATACAGTTTAACTGAAGAGGTTCTTCAAAAGCAAGAGGATAGGTTTTGAAAATTTATTCATTTTAAAAACAAGTGTAAAAAGCAAAAGTCTAACCAATTGCTATCAAACACATTTTGGTGACTGAAGAAAACACTCTACCATTCAATGAAAATACTGTCATTTTATTAAAAGTAAAGCATTTGGGAACATACTTGCTTTCTAGTTGGTTTGTAGTGTTGCTGACAGCATCTCTCAGTATGCCATTTTCCTGCTTCAAGTGAGCTATCTCTGCCTCCATCTGCTCACGAACTTGCTGGAACTAAAATTATTTTACACACGTAAGATTTAGAAAACAATAACTGCCAGAGCTAACCTCAAAGAAAATTTATCATGATGAAAAGTAAAAAAGCATCAATAAAGTCTGGATATCCTTCTCAAATAAATAAAAGCAAATTTAAAGGATACCTTTTGATAGTGACAAATACAAAGTAAATATAAGTTGTCACAGCATTCAAGAAAGCAAGTAAAGGCTGGCTGCTATCATATGCAAAATAAATACTTAAGATGCTGTTTTAGAACTGAAAGATATTTTTAGAAATTGTTCCTACACAAGAATCATATAGAACTGAAACTGTATTGATCCTAGAATGTCAATTAAGTTAGCAATATTTTAATAAAAGGTTTTAGTAATCAAAAGTTTAAAGACTGAAAATATGTTTCAAACATTTACATTAAGTTACAAATTGAGCCATATCCAAACAGACGGCAAATTCACTATACAAAAATCTACCTGCTAAAATATCTGGCTTCTAGTTTTTTATTTCAGAATTATAGAATCAAAAGACAAAAAACACTGAAACTTACATTCCCACATTCTCACTTTAGTATGTGAAAAACTCTTAATAATTTTTAGTAAACCTATTCAATTAAGAGGAAGAAAAAGTATATGTTGCTAATTCTCAGAAAACTTATCACATATAAACTATATCTTGACCTCTGTAAGCAATCAAGTTCAAAAAAAGAAATAATCACTTCAAAACCCTTAACCTTCAGTAAAAGATATTGCTACAGCTATCCGACTACTTTTCAAATGAATGTAAATCAGAATTAAGAGGTAAAAAGATCACATGAGGTCAGGAAAAATCAGTTCTTCAATAATCTGGTTAGTGGAAAAGAATACTTCAAAAGGCTGGGGCTGGGAAGACGGAGGATTGAGCCAAATTAAAGCATCAAAGTAGTGGATGGGTTAAGAACCAGAGAAGAGATTCATTCACTTTTTTTTCATTATTAGTGGCATTTCCACAGAAAATACTACTGGAATTCTGATAACAGTAAAGAACTGTTCATTTTTCAGCAGACTACTAATGTTATCAAAGCAGTATTTTACAAATAAAAATCTTGTGCTAATTATATATTAAATTGGAAAAGAGACCTCTTAAGAATGCTATAACTGGGGCTCTGTAACAGCTAGAGGGGAGAGAATGGATGGGAGGTGGGAGGGAAATTCAAGAGGGAGGGGACATATGTACATCTATGGTCAATTCATGTTGATGTATGACAGAAATCAAACCAATATTGTAAAGCAATCAATCAACTTAAAAAAGTAAAAAATAAATTACCTTCTCTAAAAATAAAAAAGAATGTTGTAATAATGCTAGTAAGAAATAATAAACTAAGGTCATATCTAAAAACTGAATGCAAGAAAAACTAGAAATAAAGTATCTTTAAGATTTTAAAACAAGTTGTAGATTGAGCAAAGCAGAGAGAATTCAAAGGATTCAAGCATAATAATAATAATAATGCTTCAAAACATTAGAAAATAAAAACAACCTGACCAAAATCAACAGTTTGATTTTACACCCATGTTAATTTTGAGGTGACAATAAGCACTTAGAAACTGAAGCATCACCTGGCAATGGAAACAATTTCAAAAAAAAAATCATTGATCCACAAGGTTCATTTAAGGGGAGTATTATAAGCTCACTTGACAGGCAAGCCAAACCATATTCTTCAATAGTCTTTTTATCAATAATAAAGATGATATTTCAATGGAAGGGAGGGTGAGGAAACAAGAGAAGAAGAAAGAAAACAATGAAAACTCACTGGTCCAGACCTAACAGAAATCATGAAAATGGATTAACACTGTAAAAATAGACGGTAAGCACTGAACCCTCTTAAGTGTTGAAAACAGGCAAAAATAAGAACACGAAACTGAAGGTCACTTAAGCTAAAACCATTATCATCTTCCCCCTCTTCTCCACTGCATCACCAAGCCCTATCTACTACCTCTTTTTTATCAAATAAATGCCCTCATTATCAATGTCTTGACTTCAGGTTTTTGTTCTCTTACTTGGATTCTGGCAAAAGTCCTCCAACTATCTCTTGTTCCACTGTTCACATTGCTATCACTCTCCATAATATGTCAGAGTAGTAATTTAAAATACTATAAACACACTGCTGGGTTGCTTAAACTCCTTCACCGGCCCACCAGTCTTCAGGTATGTTGCTCAGTTGCTAAGTCTGTACAGCTCTTAGTGAATCCATGGACTGCAGCACACCAGGCTCCCCTGTTCTTCACTATCTCCTGGAGTTTGCTCAAATTCATATCTGTTGACATGTCTTCAGGTATACAAGACCTTTATTTATTTCTCTAGATCTCTTCATTCCAGCCCCGAATGCCAAATACCACAACTATTACTGTATTTCTCATAAGCTGTTATCTCTAGACAAACTATATCAAAAATACCTAGAGTGCACCCATTAAGAAGTTCAATACTGGGCCCCCAAAGAGACCTACTGAACCACCAATCTCTCAGGATGGGAAGGAATTTCACTGGGTTAACAAGCCTTATACCCAGTGCCCATTCCTTCGCTCTTTCCTGACAATGCCTAATTGTTTCCAAAGAATCAACAAAGTCTGTTTATCATTGCTAACAAGTCTTCCCTAACTCTCCTTCTGTTCCCCACCTCTCATCTCCATTGTTTCAAAGCACCAGATGCTTACCTCTATTGTAACAGAGTATTTACCTGACAGCTTCCAGCCTCCCCACCTAAAAAAGTGGCTTACTTAAGGAGAGGGAGTCAGTTTAATTAACCATTTATATCAAAGCCAGCCCAGGGCACTTAAGTTTGCTAATAAAATGAATACAACTATTTAATTTTGAATTCAAAGAATGTGGGATAAAACATTACATTCTAACTTTACTTTCACTTTACTTTTCAAAGAACAAAAATATACCTTCATCTGCATCTGTTGAGTCTCTTGATAACTGACATGCATTTTGTTTTGAAACACATTATGTTCCTTTTCTAATGTTCCAATTCGATCTTTCATCCTTGCTATAACCACACTGCTTCTTTCTTTTTCTGTCATCATTTCCTAGAAGAGTAAATCAGAAAAAAAAAAAAAAAAGTTACTTAAAAAATTAAGAACAAGGTTTTACCAAGAAAACATATTTAACATCAGCAAAAAAGATGTCAGCAAAACAATCATGAATTCTGAAATAAGTACTTGCTTAAAAACCAAGGTCAAAGGTTTAAAAAAAAATTGTCTTCTACATCTTACCTGCTCTTACACCAATTCCCCTCATAAACACTTGGCTGCTCTGTTTGCTCGTATTTCAAATGTACTTTTGGTCTAACAGTTAAAGAGCTGAATGTGGGATTAAATCCTACATCTAACTTGATTATAAAAAAGAACATTTTTAAAGCAAACCAGTTAATTCTTCATTATTTCCAGGTACCAGCTCTCTTCTGGAGTACAGAAAAGGGCCCCAGGGGAAAAAAAAATCGTCAAGAAGAAAAAAGTCTCTTTCCTATAGGAAGAGATAAGGATATGTTTATAGCAGAATAGGGAAAGTACAACTCAGAAAGTTTTATTATCTCCCCAAGTCAAACATTAAAAGAGCGATTTCCTTCTGTGTTGCAAGTATCATGAAACCCTACAAAAAATATTACTAGAATGCAAGGAAGCCAAGCAACTTTAATGTTACCTGCAGGTATGATCAGTCCATTTCCTCTGTTCTAAGAAACTGCTTGATAAACTTTAAGATTTTTATTTAACTAAGAGCTGCCCATTAGCATGAGTTTATTTACATGTGCAAACTGTTTCACTGATGTACATAATACATTTAAGAAAAGTACACACAACACATCTTAAGTATATAGCTCAATGAGTTACACAAAAGTAAACAGATTATTTTTCTAATTTTAAAAATAATCAGAAAATTATAGTTTCTAACCTTATAGAAATACTTATTTTAGCAGTCATAACTGATTAATCTTAATCTGACTGTTTTCCATTGACTTTTATTCACCTCAAATTCACAGAAAAGATTCTATATGCAAATGAGGCCATTCTCATAATGTAATCAAGTAGCTACATAAATGACAGTGAACTTAATATACTCTACTGTATTTAACACCTAAAAGGAGAAAAAGCACTTCAGGAAAAATGAGACTACATTTACTACAGGATTTCAATTACGTTCTCAGTCTACATGATCTTTTAAAATGTAACTGACACAGAATATCATTAGTTTTGAGTATATAATGATTCGTTACTTGTATTTATTTCTAAATCATCACCACAATAAGTCTAGTTAACATGATCACCACACGTAGTTACAAATTTTTTCTTGTGATAACTCTTCTAGCAACTTTCAAATATACAAATTCAGTATTAATAACTATAGTCACCATGCTGTATATTACCTCCCTTAGACTTACATATTTTATAAATGGAAGTCTGTACTTTTACATTTTTTAGAAAGATTTTTTTTAAACCTCTCAAAAGTAAAAAGGGTTTAAAGAACTTCACTGGTTAAAAACTACCTATGTAAGAGTTTCACATTTATCTAATAAATTGGATTTAAACAAGATCACACTGAGTTTTGTGCTTCTATAGAATAATTCTAGGTCAGAACCAATTGAAACATGTTCCCAGTGTCCAAATACTTCCATTATTCTGAAATTAGTATACCTAAAAGTACTGCTATTTTAAATTCACAATTTGACTATAGGATATAATACCATGAAATAGTGGTATTTCCATCACTTAAATTCTAAAAGAAAATTACTTTCACTGGGTGTAAATTTATTACACAAATAAATGAGGAATTATAAATAATTTCTAAAATCCTTCACTGCCTCTGATGCAGAAAGTATAACCCTTAAATACAAGCATGTCTTCACCTGGGTTAACTGCTTACACCGATCCTTCATTGTGGCAGCATCTTCCTTCAGAGCAGTAACTAACTTGTCTTTTTCTTGAAGCTGATGAACAAGTGCAGTCAACTCTCCTTTATTGTACTACAATTGAGAAATCAATACATAATTGTTAATAATTAACAGCGGCTAATGAATTTTATGAAAATGAATTATCTGATATGAAGTGTTCTTAGGCCAAGGCAGCGTTTGCTACATAAAATAGAATGACTGCCAAACACTGTCAGTGAAATATCATTCAGAAAAATCGCTATAACATTACATGTTCTGATGTATACAATAGGACACATATCAATCAAGAAACAGATTTTACCAAGAATTATAGACTTCCATTTTTAAACACAAAGTTAAGACAGTAACCTCTCCCTCCTAAAGGATCAAAAAAAGGAACATGAAACCTAATGCAAACTGAACTAAAATAAAACAATCAACTGTAATGTCAAAGCATAATATCAGAAAGACTGCCCAAAGTAGCGGAAATCAAAGCAGATGCTCAGCAACCCTGCCGGAATATACCCAAGACTACAGAGGTGCCATGGGTTACACAGCTCTCTGAAGTTAACAAGCATACACTGAAAAGTAAAACCAACAAAGCCCTATTTGGTATCAGGCGCAAGAACAAAGATAGAAGGTAGGAATTTTCTTGCTAGGAGGTCTCAAGAAGCAGAATTAGAAATATGGAAGATATTAGACAGATAAACCTAATTCAAAGAGGGCAGCTAAACAGTGAGGCAGTTACAAGAGATTCTCTACAGTGAGATACTCTGTAGTGAATGAAGTTTTTTATCTGAGAAGAGAAGGTTCATAGCTCAAGGAGAACTGTGGGGCTTGGTCCCTCATTATCAACCTCTAGCCACAGAGATGATGCAAGAGAAACACCTCTCATTGGAAAAGGGGTATTAATGAAAAAGAAATAAAACAGAGTCTATGTAAGATATGAGAAAAAAGCAAGAAAAGCAGTAAGAAAAACCAAATGCCAAGTGCAGAAAAATAACTCTAAAAAGATGGTTGAGAACAGACAAAAACTGTAATTAAAAAATATCACCATGACTATTTAAAGTCTAACATACCAACAATTTTTGAAAATAAGAGGAAGGAACAGACCTCACAAGAAATAAGTCAGAAGAAAAATAAGACCACAGAATGAGATGAAATATGAGTTGGCAAAACCCAAAGTAGAAATAAAAGTAACACCATATGAGATATATAATCCAATTAGAAGCAGCAAACAGAAAAAGACGTGTTGCTGAAAACATAGTAGAAGACACAGAGTTCACAGTGTAGAGACGTAAATAAAAATACGAAATAAACCAACAGCTTTATCTTTCTTTATGACCAAAATATGAAAAAGACAACAGGTAAAGAAGATCCAGTCATGTAAAGAACATCAGCCGTAAAGAAGATCAGTCCCTCAGTCGTGTCCAATTCTTTGCGACCCCATGGACTGCAGCATGACAGGCTTCCCTGTCCATCACCAACTCCTGGAGTAACTCAAATTCAGGTCCGTAGAGTCGGTGATGCCATCCAACTATCTCATCCTCTGTCACCCCCTTCTCCTCCTGCCTTCAATCTTTCCCAGCATCAGGGTCTTTTCCAATGAGTCAGTTCTTCCCAACAGGTGGCCAAAGTATCAGAGCTTCAGCTTCAACATCTGTCCTTCCAATCAATATTCAGGACTCATTTAATTTAGGACTGACTGGTTTGATCTCCACACAGTCCAAGGGACTCTCAAGAGTCTTCTCCAACACCACCGTTCAAAAGCATCAATTCTTCAGTGCTTAGCTTTCTTTATGGTCCAACTCTCACATCCATACATGACTACTGGAAAAACCATAGCTTTGACTAGACAGACCTTTTTTGGCAAAGTAATGTCTCTGCTTTTTAATATGCTGTCTAGATTGGTCATAGTTTTTCTTCCAAGGAGCAAGCGTTTTTTTAATTTCATGACTGCAGTCATCATCTCAGTAATTTTGGAGCCCAAGAAAATAAAGTCTGTCACTGTTTCCATTGTTTCCCCATCTATTTGCCATGAAGTGATGTGACTGGATGCCATGATCTTTTTTTGAATGTTGGATTTTAAGTCAGCTTTTTCATTCTCCTCTTTCGCCTTCATCAAGAGGCTCTTCAGTTCCTCTTTGCTTTCTGCCATAAGGGTGGTGTCATCTGCGTACCTGAATTTATTGGTATTTCTCCCAGCAATCTTGATTCCAGCTTGTGCTTCATCCAGTCTGGCATTTTGCATGAGGTCCTCTGCACATAAGTTAAATAAGCAGGGTGACAATATACATCCTTGATGTACTCCTTTCCCAATTTTGAACCAGTCTGTTGTTCCATGTCCAGTTCTAACTGTTGCTTCTTGACCTGCATACAGATTTCTCAAGAGGCAGGTCAGGTGGTCTGGTATTCCCATCTCTTTCAAAATTTTACACAGTTTGTTGTGATCCACACACTTAAAGGCTTCAGTGTAGTCAATAAAGAAGATGTTTTTCTGGAACTCTCTTGTTTTTTCTATGATCCAATGGATGTTGGGAAATTTGATCTCTGGTTCCTTTGCCTTTTCTATATCCAGCTTAAACATCTGGAAGTTCTTGGTTCACATATTATCGAAGCCTCGCTTGGAGAATTTTGAGCATTACTTCACTAGCGTGTGAGGTGAGTGCAATTGTGCAGCAGTTTGAACATTCTTTAGCATTGCCTTTCTTTGGGATTGGAATGAAAACTGACCTTTTCCAGTCCTGTGACCACTGCTGAGTTTTCCAAATTTGCTGGCATGTTGACTGCAGAATTTTCACAGCATCATCTTTTAGGATTTGAAATAGCTCAGCTGGAATTCCATCACCTCCACTAAGGTCCATCTGACTTCGGACTCCAGGATGTCTGGCTATAGGTGAGTGATCACACCATCATGATTATCTGGGTCATCAAGATCTTTTTTGTATTGTTCTTCTATGTATTCTTGCCACGTTTTCTTAGTATCTTCGCTTCTCTTAGGTCCATACCATTTCTGTCCTTTATTGTGCCCATCTTTGCATGAAATGTTCCCTTGGTATCTCTAATTTTCTTGAAGAGATCTCTAGTTGTTCCCATTCTATTGTTTTCCTCTATTTCTTTGCACTGATCACTGAGGAAGGCTTTCTTATCTCTCCTTGCTATTTTTTGGAACTCTGCATTCAAATGAGTGTATCTTTCCTTTTCTCCTTTGCCTTTAGCTTCTCTTCTTTTCTCAGCTATTTGTAAGGCCTCTTCAGACAACCATTTAAAAATAAAGACAACAGGCAAAGAAGACCCAACTTATGCTTAATTATACCCATTATTTCAATTCATTTAAGGGACACTGAATCTCTGGATTGAAAAGACATGCTTTGTCCAAGGGAATATTTATACAAGGGTCAATGCAAAGCCACATTAAATAAAGAAGTTTATGACAAAAGAACTGATATCAAGCTGTGAACCCACCATTAAGCTGAAGAATTAAGACTGTAACAGTCATAAAAGGTACAGTCACAAAACAAACATTAAATATATAAGTATCTTATAAACAAATGCTATAATTTTAAAAAGTGGATAGGAAAGGAAAAGAGAAAGTAGGAAAAATTTTAAATAGACTTCCTCTTATTATACAACATGGGGCCAAATAGTTAATAAGTTTGCATTGGAAGAAATCACATAATGAAGGCAAGTATATTTAAAGGCCACCATGAGGAAATTAATAATCAACTAAAACTTATCAAATACATTTTAAATATTTTCTTACTATTTATCACATGGAATTAACATTTTTGAGCAATTACTTTATGCTAGAACTTTAAGTATCTATTGTGTACTATTTCATTTAATTCTCAAAATCTTATCATCATTCTCATTTTAAAAACAAGGAAAGTGAGGCACTGAGGTTAAGTAACCTATCTAAAGCCACAAAGCTCAAAGTAGTAACACATAGATGTGAATCTTAGGAAATGTGACCCTATAGCCCAGGATCTTAACCTATACTCTAAACATAACACAGAAGTGTCTTATAACTTAAACACAAAATTTTTAAACACAATACACCTTTGTGTTTAAGTTATAAGACACTTCTGTGTTATGTTTAGAGTATAGGTGTGTATGTGTACATACATACCCAGAACATCCCGTCTACGGCTCTGTAAAACCCCTCTCCTCTTCTACTCTGTTTTCCTCTTCCCATCTATGCTTATTCAAAGGGGATAGTGTCACCATCCTTAGTCATCCACCACTTATTTACAGTCTAGTAGTACAATGAAAGTGCTTTCACTAAGGATATCAAATCCATTTTTTCAATCCTTATTCTCCCTGATCGCTCTAAAGCATGTCACTGGTGATTTTTACCACCACTGCTGAACCCTCTACCCTTCCTAAGCATCTGTGGTTCCACTGTTTCCTGGTGTTTTCTCTCTCAGTGTCCTTTGTGGTGGCTTTCCTTGACCTTTAAATATTGATGCTTCTCAAGGTTCATTCCTGAGCTTTCTTATCTCTCCACACATCCTCTCTGGACTAACACACATCGCCTATATGTACTGATGACAGTTGATTACTTTCCGAAACTACTCCCAATGCAAACTATTTTCAACTCCACAGAAATACGTATTCAACTGTGAAATGATTATAACCACTTAAAAGTTCCAAAGTATGCCTAAAACAACTCCCTAAAAATTTTCAAAACCCTCTGCTCTCTCTTCTTCTGCAGTGTATTCATGAATAACCATTCTCACCATGATTTACCCAGTTACTCCAGAACAAAAACAAACATTCATTCTAGACTCTTCTTTAACCACCATATCTAATCAGTCAGCAGGTCCTCTAACTCCCCTATCTCTATCCCACACCTATGCTTGTATTCCTGCATTTATCTTCTCCCTTTCTCTGAGGTGGTCTTTATTAGATGTGAATATTCACCTATATCCAGGATCTTGAAACCTACTAAGAGGTCTGACCAAGACTCAATTTTTATGACATGAAAAGAGAGTAATTAAACTCACCTAGTCTTTTCCTGATACAGGGGTTCTACAAGGGCACTGAGTCCCTGAAGATAAGAATAGAACCACTCCCTGAGAAAGCCAGAAGAAGATTTAATTGAAAGCCAAAGCTTCCAAGAAAAAGGAAAAAATGTAAAGTTTCAAAATGTTCACTCTATTTCAAAACATTTTCTTTAACAATTCCCAACTCCTTCTCAGCTATCAAGGGGAGTCTGACTGATCTCTAGAGTTCAAAGCTCTCCCAAGCAATAAAATGACTATTCTTGCACCCATAAACCACCAACCACAGCCTTAGCCAAAAGAGAAAAACCTGAACCAATTAATTTTAAAAAGGAGTAATTTCAAACAGTTAGTAACTAACTTCAGCTGGAGGTTCTTCCCTGCTAGGAGATTTCCTTAAACCTCTAAGAACTCTTTAAAGATATATTAAGATATACACTTGCAACAAAGTTCCTTGCAAGAGAATTATCTGACTTTGGATACAAAGTCATACAGTTACCACACTTATTCTGAGGATCCTTGAACACATCCTTTACTCTGAACCATTGCTGGCACCACATGGAGACTAATAAGCATACTACATTGTAAAATGCCACAGATCTGTAAAACACTGTCAACAGATACTTGGAAATATGGATAGACATAATGTCATCACAAAAGCTATGACAAAAAAATTTAGATGGTTAGGAGAAAGTCTATGAGGGAGAATAATTTAGACTAGGAATTCAAATTAGCCTTAAATGAGGAAATGATATTTAAATGGAAAACTGAAGGAAGAATTAAACAAAGGAAGAAGTTTGGGCGTAAGGGCTTAGGGGTTTTATGACAATCCAGACAGAAGAGAACATTTGGTATGCTTTAATGAGAGGATGAGGAAAATATCACGAGATAAGGCTACAGAGATAGACAGACATAGGCCTTTGAAGGAATCTAGACTGTGTTTTAAGTGCAAAGAGAAAGGCATCCAAAATGTTTTTAAAACAGTAAACAATATAACCTGATTTACCCCTTAGAGGTTACCTTGGAACTGTGTAGAAAAAATAGATTAGAAGGCTACAAGGGAATACGGAAACATCAACTAGGAGAATACTGACGGTTATCAAAAGATGGTTTCGACTAGGGTGGTCTAAGAAAAAATGGAAGCCACTAAAGGTTTTAAAGCAGAAAAGTGTTAGGAGAATGTGCGCTTAAAAAAAAAGTTTTAGTTGCTCAGTTGACTCTTTCCGATCCCATGGACTGTAGCCCACCAGGTTCCTCATTCATGGGATTTTTCAGGCAAGAATACTGGAGTGGGTTGCCATTTCCTTCTCCAGAGGATCTTTTCAACCTGGGGATCAAACCCAGGTCTCTCACACTGCAGGCAGACTTCACCGTCTGGGCCACCAAGGAAGCCCTAAGAATGGTTAAGTCCACTGTCTAATATTGAACACCAGATACCAGGTCATCTTACCTCACACAAATAACACTTAAACTTGTCACCTTCTGCAATATGCCATAGTACACATGATATAATAGTGAATATAATAAAATGAGAAATTAAATAGCAGCTTCATGGATTTTTTTCAAGTTTTAGTCAGTCATAGCAATGATTTTACCATTCAAAGCATCTACTTTAAAAAAGTAATATCTCACACACACACAAGAAAAAGATTCCCAGATGCTTTGAATGGTGCTATCTTCAATCATAAAAACATTTCGTATGTTATCCAGAAATCACCCGACCTTGCTTTCAGTGTTTACATTCACAACAAAGCAAGGTACAACTCAGCCATGTGTCAAATGACTTTAAAGGTATCTAAATCATCTTATTTATTATAAGCAATTCATTTTTGTCAAACCTCAGATGACTCGGATACCTGTCTGAACTAAATAGGTAATCTGATTAGTATGGATACATGAAATAACTTCTGAAGGCATTCCAGAGCTTTTAAATGTGACTGTTATTGGGGTATAAGATGGGAGTAGATTATAATTTATTGCTCTAGCAGAAGTCTTTCTGGGTGAACTTCTAATCACTGCTCTCAAATAGGCTCATAATCAAAACTATGCTTACCTTCTTTAAAGCATCCTGTATCACACCAGACTTTTCCTTTAGCAAGTCTACAACACAAAGGGCCTCTTCTTCAGAAAACATCATAGTCTTCAAGGACAGAAGAAAATCTTTAAATTTTACTTCAGCATTTTCTTAAAAGAGGGGACAAAAGAAATTAACATTTAAAAGATATGTGATAAGACAGCAAAGGTAAAGCACCAAGAATTCTTGACCCAGAAAGTCAATAACCAAGAGAAAATAGACTTACATTTCAGGTCAAACAGCAATAAATGCTCCAGTTAAGAGAGGGGAAAAAGTGCTTATCATCTTTAATATTGAATAATTAACTAAAAAGTTGCTCAAACTGCAGAATATCTATGTTTTTAAACTGAAGTATATAGTTAATTTACAATGTTATGCTAATTTCTGCCATACAGCAAAGTGATTCAGTTATATATACAGATTCTTTTCCAGATTCTCTTCCATTATGATTTATCACGCGACACTGAATATAGTTTCCTGAGCTAAACAGTAGGACCTTGTTTACCACATATATTATATGTATGAGCTTCCCAGGTGCAGTGGTAAAGAATCCACCTGCCAGTGCAGGAGACAAAAGGGACTCAGGTTTGATCCCTGAGGCAAGAAGATCCCCTGGAGGAGGAAATGGCAACCTGTTCCAGGATTCTTGCCTTGAAAATTTCAGAGGAGCCTGGAAGGCTACAGTCTATGGGCTTGCAGAGTCAGATGTGATTGAGCACACACGCACCCACACACACACTCAGAGACATACATAATACATAGAGGTTTGCATCCAAACTGCAGAGTATTAAAGTGCCACAGAAAAAAAAAGCATTCAAGTGTCTAGTTTGCTAGTATCTATACTAAATATGTTCACAAATATTCTTATTTAACTGTAATACTCACAACATATGAGCCAAATTTTACAGACAAAAAAATAAGAGACAATTGACAAAATGCTTATTTTACAAAAATCAACTATATAAAAGCAATCCTGACATTTTAAAAATCCATGCACCAAATACCTCACTTCAGTTCCCCTAGGGCTCTTGTATTAGACAACACCTGTGTTTCCATAAAAGCAACAGCCACCTGTTAGACCCAAAGGAGCCCAGAGTTTCTAATATTTCAGTTATATCATAAGTTTATTTTTTTTTCTCAGTGCCTTTCTTTTATTATTATTTTTTTTTTTTTTTTTTACTTTATTTTACTTTACAATGCTGTATTGGTTTTGCCATACATTGACATGAATCCACCACGGGTGTACATGCGTTCCCAAACATGAACCCCCCTCCCACCTCCCTCCCCATAACATCTCTCTGGGTCATCACCGTGCACCAGCCCCAAGCATGCTATATCCTGCTTCGGACATAGACTGGCGATTCGATTCTTACATGATAGTATACATGTTACAGTGCCATTCTCCCAAATCATCCCACCCTCTCCCTCTCCCTCTGAGTCCAAAAGTCCATTATACACATCTGTGTCTCTTTTGCTGTCTTGCATACAGGGTCGTCATTGCCATCTTTCTATTTTTTTTTTTTAATAGTTTTTTATTTTTTTAATTTTAAAATCTTTAATTCTTACCTGTGTTCCCAAACATGAACCCCCCTTCCACCTCCCTCCCCATAACATCTCTGTGGGTCATCCCCATGCACCAGCCCCAAGCATGCTGTATCCTGCGTCAGACATAGACTAGTGATTCAATTCTTACATGATAGTATACATGATAGAATACTTAGGAATATATCTACCTAAAGAAACTAAAGACCTATATATAGAAAACTATAAAACACTGATGAAAGAAATCAAAGAGGACACTAATAGATGGAGAAATATACCATGTTCATGGATTGGAAGAATCAATATAGTGAAAATGAGTATACTACCCAAAGCAATTTACAAATTCAATGCAATCCCTATCAAGCTACCAGCCATATTTTTCACAGAACTAGAACAAATAATTTCAAGATTTGTATGGAAATACAAAAAACCTCGAATTGCCAAAGCAATCTTGAGAAATAAGAATGGAACTGGAGGAATCAACTTGCCTGACTTCAGGCTCTACTACAAAGCCACAGTCATCAAAACAGTATGGTACTGGCACAAAGACAGACATGTAGATCAATGGAACAAAATAGAAAGCCCAGAGATAAATCCACACACATATGGACACCTTATCTTTGACAAAGGAGGCAAGAATATACAATGGAGTAAAGACAATCTCTTTAACAAGTGGTGCTGGGAAAACTGGTCAACCACTTGTAAAAGAATGAAACTAGATCACTTTCTAACACCGCACACAAAAATAAACTCAAAATGGATTAAAGATCTAAATGTAAGACCAGAAACTATAAAACTCCTAGAGGAGAACATAGGCAAAACACTCTCAGACATAAATCACAGCAGGATCCTCTATGATCCACCTCCCAGAATTCTGGAAATAAAAGCAAAAATAAACAAATGGGATCTAATTAAAATTAAAAGCTTCTGCACAACAAAGGAAAATATCAGCAAGGTGAAAAGACAGCCTTCTGAATGGGAGAAAATAATAGCAAATGAAGCAACTGACAAACAACTAATCTCAAAAATATACAAGCAACTTATGCAGCTCAATTCCAGAAAAATAAATGACCCAATCAAAAAATGGGCCAAAGAACTAAATAGACATTTCTCCAAAGAAGACATACAGATGGCTAACAAACACATGAAAAGATGCTCAACATCACTCATTATCAGAGAAATGCAAATCAAAACCACAATGAGGTACCACTTCACACCAGTCAGAATGGCTGCGATCCAAAAATCTGCAAGCAATAAATGCTGGAGAGGGTGTGGAGAAAAGGGAACCCTCCTACACTGTTGGTGGGAATGCAAACTAGTACAGCCACTATGGAGAACAGTGTGGAGATTCCTTAAAAAATTGCAAATAGAACTCCCTTATGACCCAGCAATCCCACTGCTGGGCATACACACCGAGGAAACCAGAATTGAAAGAGACACACGTACCCCAATGTTCATCGCAGCACTGTTTATAATAGCCAGGACATGGAAACAACCTAGATGTCCATCAGCAGATGAATGGATAAGAAAGCTGTGGTACATATACACAATGGAGTATTATTCAGCCGTTAAAAAGAATTCATTTGAATCAGTTCTGATGAGATGGATGAAACTGGAGCCGATTATACAGAGTGAAGTAAGCCAGAAAGAAAAACACCAATACAGTATACTAACACATATATATGGAATTTAGAAAGATGGCAATGACGACCCTGTATGCAAGACAGGAAAAAAGACGCAGCTGTGTATAACGGACTTTTGGACTCAGAGGGAGAGGGAGAGGGTGGGATGATATGGGAGAATGGCATTCTATCATGTATACTATCATATCATAAGTTTAAAAAGACAGTTGTGGGCATGTATGGGAACAAGGGGTATATGGGAACTCTATACTTTTCACTCAATTTTCTATGAACTTAAACTGCTCTTAAAAAAAAAAAAAAAAAAATACTATTAAAAAAAAAAATAATAGGGAGTTCCCTGGCAGTCCAGCTGTTAAGACTCAGGACTTTCTCTGCCGTGGGACTAGGTTCAGTCCCTGGTCAGGAAACTAAGATCCCACAAGCCACATGGGCCAAAATAATAATAGTTTTCTGTGAATTAACACAGAAAACTCTGAGACAATAAAAGTAGGGAAAAGATTATCAGACAGCAAACAGCTACGAGACTTTAGGCAAGTCAAGGTTCAATGTCCAGCTCTATAAAACTGAGAGGACTGGATTAGAAAACTACCAATAAATCCTTTACCACAAAGACTCTATTAGCCTTCTGGAATTCATTGATTCTATGAGAAAATGCACTCACTCCATAAGAACTCAAAAACATGTTTTTTCAATACAACAGGCTGTTGCATTTTGTATACATTACCTTTGTCAGTTTCAATCTTCAGTTTTTTAGCCCCTGCTTTCTGGATTACTTCTACTTGGTCAGGTTTAATCAGATCAATAACCTCTCTCTTATCCACCATAGGATTTGAATCAGCATTATCCATCAGAGGAATATAAGTTGTTGCATGAATAAGGGGTTCATCTACCAAAACTGCAATTTAAGTTACAAATCATAATTACACAAGGTTTTTTATAATGGAGTAAGAAAATAACATGTAAGCACAATTAAGTTTCATGATGAATGCAGTTATTACCAGCTCAATTTGGCTTCAAATTCCTATTTATCCTTTTTAACAAGTCAACACACTCTTCAAATTAAGAAATATCCATTCAATATTATTTTACAGCATATCACTTAGGTTATCTACAGTGTATCACACATCTCTTCTAACAATATCTGAAAATTTCTTCTTATACATTCTTATATGTTTTGGTTCGATCTCATGTTTCTTCCGATTTAATTAAGAATCCATTCACATTTAACTAGTGCTCAAGGAAAATTATTAATTTCTATGTATGTTGGTACTTTATTGACCTCATTCCAACTGACAATTCTTAACTGATTTTTTTACTTGCTAGATACAAAAACAACAGCCATTGTTCCTTGCAGATATCTTCTCATTTCTAATAGTTACGTCTCTAATTTACACGGCACATCTTACTACATTAGTTAAAACTTCCAAAACAACATTAAAAGTGAAGGTAGGAAGCTTTCTTAGTTTCTAGCTTTAATGTGAAGAACTGTAAGAGTTTAAGTAGTATTCTGATATTTGTTGGTTAGAGACACAAACTTCCACACCCATATGGAAATCTCTCTATATACCTACTTTAAAAAAAAAAAAAAAACTTGGAGGCACATACAGTTCTTTTATTTAAAATCTGTAATAAATATTTGATATTATCAAATACTGGCGTGATTTTTTCTATACCTGATTGCTTGATAGACCATAATTTTAATGCAAATAACAGAATTTCACCTTTTCCCTTTCCAATTTTCTAGCACAGGTTGCTATCACAGCCCAATATTATAAAAATTACTATTTAATCTATATAAATTTCATAGCTAAGACATTTTGTGGACAACTGAGAATAAAAACTGCTACATCACGTTTAACTGGATGCTTCTCATATATACATGCACATTACATTTAATGATTAGGAATGCAGGGTAATGATAAATCTAGATAGTTTTCTCAAGTATGATCTTTACATGATATTGAAAGTACATATATTTCAGGAAAACTTTTCTTCTATAGAGCTTGTATGTTATTTACATTATTTTCAAAGCTCACTTAAGAATGAGAATATTTATAAATACTTTGTCTTTTTTAAATTTCAGATTAAGGTTTTCACCACAAACTTATACCCTGCCCATCTGTCAAAGCACCCTGGACTTGTTTTAGTACTAAAGGTGTTAATATACACATTAAGCTGAGAATTAAGGAGCATGTGAGGTCTCTAGGGTCCCTGTCCTAGTAGACTTCTCTAGAATTAGTAGCTATAAAATACGTATCTACATGTTTCACCATTTTCAGTCTTTTGCTTCTTTGATGAAACTTTCTTCTTTCCCGATCCAGTTTCTTGTTTAGTTTCTTGATGCAGAGGTAATGATTCTTGCTTTTTTGAAGGGGCCGTAAGAGATTCCACCTTTTTATCCTGATCGTCTTTATTAAAAATAAATGAAAAATCATAGTAGCAAACAATGAACACATCAGTAAAAAATTTATTAATGAATACTTCCCAGAATGCTTTACCACCAAAATTTTAAACTCTGATACACAATTCTCTCACTTATCATTCTAGCTTTCTTGCTCTGCTACACCTGCTCTTTAACTTCATCAGGATTCCTAGTACTCCTTTTATATCCCATTTCTCAGCCACTCCTAACCCTACTCAGCTTATAGGCATTGTCAAATCTCTTATCTTAAAAAATAAAACCCTTCCCACCACTGTAATCCCTAGCCTCCCACACCCATTTCCTTCTTATATTGACAAAAGAACAGTCTGTACTTTCTTTTCTACCAATCATTTCTCAACTAATTGCAACCTGATTTTTATCTCTTCCATTATATTCATAAAAAACTTTACTCAGGTCCCTAGTGTCCCAAATGCCTGATTCTATCAATAATATCCCTTAATCCTTATTTAACTTCTATTCAGCATTTCAAACTATTGGTCTCTACCTCCTTAAATTTCTCTCCTTTCCATTAGGCTAAGTGAAATAAGCCAGTCACAAAAGGACCATCATTGTACGATTTCCCTTATATGTAGTACCTAGAGCAGTCAAATTCATAGACACAGAATGTAGAATGTTGCTTGCCAAGAACTAGGGGGAGGGAAGAGTGGGAAATTAGTGCTTAATGGGTACAGAATTTTAGTTGGGAAAGATGAAAAGTTCTTGAGATGGCTGGTGGTGATGACTGTTCAAGACTGTGAGTGTACTTAATGCCACAGAACTATACACTTAAAAATGGTTAAAATGGTAAAATTTTTTATATACTTATTTTACCACAATGAAATAAATAAAATTTAAAATTCAGCTTCCATAACAATTCTTTTCTTACACTTGGAATATTCCTTTGCAGTCTTCTTTGTAAGCTGTTCCTACTGAATACCTTATATCTAGTATTTTTCAGGGCTGTGTTCTCGTTTTAAATACATCCCTTGAATAATCTTCTCTACAACCATGACATCAACTACTACCTTCATGCTTAAGGCTTCTGAATCTGTATTCTGGCCTTATGCCTCTGTACCTAAATTTCCTACTGCATCCTGACTTGCTCCCTATGTGAACAGCCCCCAAACAGGCACCAAAAACGCAAACTGAAAGCCTTCTCCTCTCCATCCACATCCACTCTCTCCTCAGTACTGCCTCTTAGTGCTATCAACATCTACCAATAAAAGGTTGGTTAATCTTTCCTATAAAGGTCTGAACAGACAGTAAAGGTTTTGTGGGCCATTTAGACTTTATCACAACTATTCACCTGCTATTGCATTGTGAGGGCCAGCCACAAACAGACGTTAACACAGGAGTATTGTTGCATTTAAAAAAACTTGATTTAAGACACAGAGGTTTCAATTTCATATCATTTCCACATTGAACACAATATTACTCTTCTTTTATTTTTAACCTATTAGAAACATAAAAACCATTCTTGGCTCATGAGCTATAAAAAACGAGAAACAGGCCAGATCTGGCTCCCAGGTTGCAGTTTGCCAACCCTGACCTAACTTAGAACTTGGAAATCATCTTTAATCCTGCTTCCTCCTTTTTATCTGCCATATCCTATCCAACAAGGTTAGCCATGTCACTTCTGCTTTGCAGATCTCTCTAATCCCCTTTCTACTTCCTCTGTCACTACCACAGTTCAGTCCTTCAGCTTAACTTTGGAAAACAATACTCTCTTAACAAGTCTGCCTACATCAAACACTGCCCTATGAAACTCCTTTTCCCAAGGTCTGCCAAAAATACCCTTCTAAAATGTAAATCTGTCAATGGAAACTAACCTGTTTGAAAATCCTCAACAATGGCCAAACTATAACATCCCACCTATTTAGCTCTGTACACAAAAATCATCATAATCTATCCACTCCATCACCTTTTCAATTGTGTTTCCTACCATCCCCTACCTCCCACTGCAGGCCACAACAGCACCCTGCATTCTCGCACTTTTATTCCTTTATGCATGATCTTCTGCCAGTGAGGAATAAAATCCCACTACTTCCCTGATGAACTGACTCATTTTGCAAACCCCGTTCAGGCACTGCCTCCTCTCCAGAGCTTTCGGCCCACGGCTCCTGTACGTACCAGTTGTTTCGGCTTCTGTACTACCTCTATACTTTGTATTTTTCTTACGTGAGTCATATTTCATTATTGGCTCACATGTCCTCCTCTCCCCTCTACTCTTATTTCTCTAGTGCCATGCTTGACATAGCTGGCAGGTAAATACTTAAAATCCAATATAACGATAACTTAACACTCCACAAGTTAAGATACAGAAGCAACTTAATGGTAAACACAAGTCCTTTCACACAGAGCAAACAATTCACAGCCTCACCTATCAGCACACCATTTCTCATGTCCTTCCCTTTGCATCTGTTAACCCTTCTCCTTAGAACACCCTATTCACCAAGAAAAACTAGCTAATATTTATTCAACACTTCAGATTAATTTTAGGTATTACATGCTCTAAGTGACCCACTTTAGTACTCCTATACTGACTGAGACATATCCAGCCCATTATACTACACTTTTTATATCATAATAACGTGTTTCAGCTTGTGTATACAGCTTGCATGTGACTACCTGGGAAATGCACTCTACCGCCGTAGTCCTAGCACCTATATAGTGACTAACACAGAACAGATGTCTGATAAATGTTTGCAAAGTAAATCAATCAAGGATGAAAATGATACCTGATTTCTCTTCTCATCTTTAATTCTTATCACACTGATTAGAAAGTATTGGTTGAAATAAATGTAAAAGCTTCTAACTACTGATATTTATAGGTCTTTAGTGGTTTTAGTAAAACACGTTTTATATATTTCCACTTAAGGCCTTTTCCATATGTGTAATGTGAAATTTAGCTTTCAATGCTGTTTTATGATCAATACTAACTCTTTCTAGCAACATTTAATGAAAACAAATAATGAAAAGGATAATGATCTCGATTTCAAACTCAATATTTAGCATGTGTGCACACTTAAAGTATCTAACTTCAAACCCTATTAAAGTTATTAAAACAAATAGAATCATGCAATAAAGTTTAATAGATTACAATACCGCTTCCATTTTTAGGCTTCTTTTGCCCTGGTTTCTTCTTTGAGGCAGCTGCTTCTGAGGGGGGAGTCGGCTGTTTAGTAACTGGGACAGGTTCTACTTTTTTGCATGGAATCTTTGATACATCACTTTCTTTGGTGACCTGCTCTTCTAGTACAGGCTTGTGTTTCTTTTCCTTCTTCTTTCTTTCTCTAACACTACTTGGACTTTCAACCACGTTCAATGGAACAGGTACAACTTGCTCATCTTCTACAGCCAAGGCATCAGATAATTTAAAGTCCCGGGGTACACTCTCAGAATCAGATTCATGGAGGTTTCCATTTTGGATTTCTTTCTTTTTATTCTTTTTCTTTTCTGCCTTCTTTTTATCGGTTTTGGTAGGAATAAGCTTTTGCTCTCTTTTCTGTTTTGCAAGAACTTCATCATATAATGTTTCTTTCATGAAAAGCCAGAAGAAGAGGAAAATTACTGTAATAACCACTGAAGGAATAAGAACAATAAAATATGTTGACTCATAAAACTCCATGGTGCTTTTGTTAATGTGATCCTATAAAGCCTAAATGTGGGGGAAAAAAGAAAAAACAAAAACCTGGGTCAGTTTTATAAAAATTAAACACACAAAACCTCTGTTCTTTCAACAGATATTCAGATTTAACCTGATCTACAAATCTAAACAGGTTAGTTTTTTTAAATCACATACTTGATTACTTTACAGTTCAAATATACTATATACTGTAAAAAAAATTTTTTTGCTAACTAGGAATGTAAGACATCCTTCTATTTTTCAACCATGTGAAAAGATTCTAACAGAAAAAAAAGGAGCCATTCATTTTTCTCCAAAATATCCACTTTTGATACTATCACTATTTAGTTTTTCTCTTACTGTACAATGTTCATGAATATACTATATATGGAATAAAGAGGCATTAACTATTAACACTCTAGATAGTCACTGAAAGTACACACTCTTAATAGCAAAGAAAATAAAGGGAGTTCACTCCTTCACTGAGCTGTGAGCACCTTTATTTCAGCTAACCATTGCCTCATGATATGGTAGGATCCATCAAGAATATGAAAATAAAGTAAAAATCAAAATGTTAGGAAATGTCATTTGGCACTAAAATAAATTACAAATAAGTTGCTTCTCTTGATTTTTTTCCAAGGTACCTCTTACTGCAAAAAAGTTATACTTCAAAAACAAAATTGGTAATCCCATTCTATTGCAATAATTTAAGCAAAATTTAAATGATATTAATATAACCCTGGACTACTAAGAGAAATATTTATCAAGATGAAGCGGAAAGTGAATCACAGGCTAACAAAATACTAAAAAGAAACTTATATAGAATTGTTCTTCTCTAATAATTAATGAACTATCCAAAATTTTTTATTTATTAGACAGATTTTATTATGCCTAAGTGTCACTGGTCAACCAAAAATTATTTTTAAAACATGTTTTACATTTGGATTTTGTTTAATATTACCATCCACAGGCTACAAAGCCCATTCAATTTTGGCTGAGGGTTAGGTTAGGGGAGAAAAAGGACTAAATGATGAGTTAGAACTCTATGGATTTTTGCTTTGAGGAAAGAAGAGAGGCTAAGACACTGAGCAGTAGCCAAAATGCTGGGAAAATGTCAAATCAAAGTCAGAAGGTTTTTGATGAATAGCAAGCTCCAGTCCACGCAGCATAGGTCTTTCTTAGGAGACAAAATCTATGACGAAGCAGATAAAGAAGCAAACCTTCAGAGAAGAGAGGCCATGAGACCACAGAAACTCTGCAACACAGATTCCTGATGATTTTTCTAGCTCCCTTTTCTAGGTCTCATATGAGGCTGGAAGAATCATGATTTCAGTCTTTAGATTTTCAGGAGATTCCCTTCATACAATTCAATGCCCCTTCATTTGAGCTCTCTTTCTGGAACATCTAAGAGGAGTTCAACCAAAACACCAAGGCAAATTTAAAGTCAAGAAAATGTTTGCATTGCTTTAATCCAATATTCCTGATGCTTTATCCCAAGACATATACAAAGAAAAACATATGCAAAGATGTTCAGGGCAACATTACATATAATAAGAAAAGCTGAGACTAAATACATAACATCAGAATGGGTTGAATTAACAAGTATCAACTCAATAAAATATTGCTGTTAAAACTGTAAATACTGAGACTACTAAATTCAATTAAATACTGAATAATAAAAATCATAATTTTACTTGCATGATCAAAATATCTCATGTATAATAATGGGTCATTAAGATGAAAAGGTAAAGAACTGTGCAATAATCATGGGTGCAGTCTCACTTGCCTTAATACTTTACAATTTGTTAGTTTAAGAGGAACTCAAAGTTTTCAACCCCTTGTTTAAAAATGGCAAAATGAATAAGAACTATAGTAGTGATTAATATACCACAGTTCAGTTCAGTCGCCTAGTCGTGTCTGACTCTTTGCCACCCGAGGGACTGCAGCACGCCAGGCCTCCCTGTCCATTACCAATTCCCAGAGTTTACTCAAACTCATGTTCATTGAGTCAGTGATGCCATCCAACCATCTCATCCTCTGTCGTCCCCCTTCTCCTCGTGCCTTCAATCTTTTCCAATATCAGGGTCTTTTCAAATTAGTCAGTTCTTCACATCAGGTGGCCAAATATTACAGTTTCAGCTTCAACATCAGTCCTTCCAATGAACACTCAGGTCTGATCTCCTTTAGAATGGACTGGTTGGATCTCCTTGCAGTCTAAGGGACTCTTAAGAGCCTTCTCCAACACCATAGCTCAAAAGCATCAATTCTTTGGTGCTCACCTTTCTTTATGGTCCAACTCTGACATCCCTATATGACCACTAGAAAAACCATAGCCTTGACTAGATGGACCTTTGTTGGCAAAGCAATGTCTCTGCTTTTGAATATGCTGTCTAGGTTGGTGATAACTTTCCTTCCAAGGAGTAAGCGTCTTTTAACTTCATGGATGCAGTCACCATCTGCAGAAATTTTGGAGCCCCAAAAAAACAAAGTCTCTCACTGTTTCCACTGTTTCCCCATCTATTTCCCATGAAGTGATGGGACCAGATGCCATGATCTTAGATTTCTGAATGTTGCGCTTTAAGCCAACTTTTTCACTCTCCTCTTTCGCTTTCATCAAGAGGCTCTTTAGTTCCTCTTCACTTTCTGCCATAAGGGTGGTGTCATCTGCATATCTGAGGTTATTGATATTTCTCCCAGCAATCCTGATTCCACTTCGTGCTTCATCCAACGTGGCATTTCTCATGATGTACTCTGCATAGAAGTTAAATAAGCAGGGTGACAATATACAGCCTTGACGTACTCCTTTTCCTATTTGGAACCAGTCTGTTGTTCCATGTCCAGTTCTAACTGTTGCTTCCTGACCTGCATATAGGTTTCTCAAGAGGCAGATTAGGTGGTCTGGTATTCCCATCTCTTTCAGAATTTTCCACAGTTTCTTGTGATCCACACAGTCAAAGGCTTTGGCATAGTCAATAAAGCAGAAATAGATGTTTTTCTGGAACTCTCTTGCTTTTTCCATGATCCAGTGGATGTTGGCAATTTGATCTCTGGTTCCTCTGCCTTTTCTAAAACCAGCTTGAACCTCTGGAAGTTCACAGTTCATGTATTGCTGAAGCCTGGCTTGGAGAATTTTGAGCATTACTTTGATAGCATGTGAGATGAGTGCAATTGTGCGCAGTTTCAGCATTCTTTGGCATTGCCTTTCTTTGGGATTGGAATGAAAACTGACCTTTTCTAGTCCTGTGACCACTGCTGAGTTTTCCAAATTTGCTGGCATACTGAGTGCAGCACTTTCACAGCATCATCTTTCAGGATTTGAAATAGCTCAACTGAAATTCCATCACCTCCACTAGCTTTGTTTGTAGTGATGCTTTCTAAGGCCCACTTGACTTCACATTCCAGGATGTCTGGCTCTAGGTGAGGGATCACACCATCGTGATTATCTGGGTCATGAAGATCTTTTTTGTACAGTTCTTCTGTGTATTCTTGTCACCTCTTCTTAATATCTTCTGCTTCTGTTAGGTCCATACCATTTCTGTCCTTTATCGAGCCCATCTTTGCATGAAATGTTCCATTGGTATCTCTAATTTTCTTGAAGAGATCTCTAGTTGTTCCCATCCTATTGTTTTCCCCTATTTCTCTGCACTGATCACTGAGGAAGGCTTTCTTACCTCTCCTTGCTATTCTTTGGAACTCTGCATTCAGATGCTTATATCTTTCCTTTTCTCCTTTGCTTTTCGCTTCTTTTCTTTTCACAGCTGTTTGTAAGGCCTCCTCAGACAGCCATTTTGCTTTTTGGCATTTCCTTTTCTTGGGGATGGTCTTGATCCCTGTCTCTTGTCCAATGTCACAAACCTCTGTCCATAGTTCTTCAGAAACTCTATCAGATCTAGTCCCTTGAATCTATTTCTCACTTCCACTGTATAATCATAAGGGATTTGATTTAGGTCATACCTGCATGGTCTAGTGGTTTTCCCTACTTTCTTCAATTTCAATCTGAAGTTGGCAATAAGGAGTTCAGGATCTGAGTTACAGTCAGCTCCCGGTCTTGTTTTTGCTGACTGTATAGAGCTTCTCCATCTTTGGCTGCAAAGAATATAATCAATCTGATTTTGGTATTGACCATGTGGTGATGTCCATGTGTAGAATCTTCTCTTGTGTTGTTAGAAGAGGGTGTTTGCTATGACCAGTGCGTTCTCTTGGCAAAACTCTATTAGCCTTTTCCCTGCTTCATTCTGTACTCCAGTTTTACATTATACCCATAGATAGAGGAGTAATACAAAGCAGGGGGAAAGGTGGCAAGAAGGATCTGGGAATGAAATTCAGAGAAATACAGGGAAAAGATGAAAGACAGAAAGATTTTTAAAGGAAGTAGTGGGGCGGGGGTGGCCAACTTAAAAGTGAAAGAAACGGGAAGGAGAAGAAGTTGAGACAGAATTAATTTAACTCAAGATGATAGGAATCAGGTATCAAAGTCCATACTATCTAAGTCCATAGTAGCAATTCAACGTACATTTGTTGAGTTATTAATAGAAAAACATGGAGACAAGCAGAGGCTCAGATTATGAGATAACAGCAAAAGTCACCAATGCTAATTTCTTCCATATTATCACATTCCCTTTGACTTTTGGTCCCAATTCTGACTTGGTTTCAGGGGTCTCTTCTTACACAAAGCTAAAGTCCAAACTACTTATATGATCCTGGAAATGCCAAGACAAAATATATAAGCGGTCCCAAGTTGGTGGTACCCATAGTGCATGTGACAAAAATGAATACACATCTTCTTTGCTGGATTGCTCCCTCAACCCAGGAAGCTCAAGATTCCCAAATACTGTCATTCAGATAAGAGCCCATAACACAAAATGACAGAACACAAGATAAGCCACCATGAGCAAGAGGCAACAGAAATAAACTAAGGGATCACATCCCTAAAGATTTAAGATACCTGAATTACTAGATATAGATTACAACCTACACACATAAAGTAACTAAGAGGAAACTGGGGAATGAGTGAAAAATAGAAACTATCAAAAGTAACTAGGTAGATATGAATCGATTAGGACTTCTACAAACAATTTACAATCAAAATTTAAAATCCAGGGGCGGTCCTAAGATGGCAGAGGAATAGGACAGGGAGACCACTTTCTCCCCCACAAATTCATAAAATCCAATGGATAGGTTAACACAAGTGCAAGGAAACCAATTAAAATGACTATTTCAATAGGCTAAATAGATCTGATAGAGTGAATTAAGTCAATGGAGATTAGAGGATGGTGAAAGTTAGGAAGGAATCTAAGACAACACCAATGTTTCCAGCTTGGAAGAAATCTGTAAACTATGAAATCACATGTCAAGTTCAAGAATATAGGAGTAAGTTTTTGTCTGGGAGTTCTAGATATGATTTTGAGAAATATAAACTATAACCAGATACAGAAGGTTAGCAGTCAACCAAGCAGACAAAACTAGCAGTAAAAAGCCATGGCAGACTCTAAATCGGGAAACCAAAAGGACTGACTTTCTACGAGGTCCAGTTGCCCCTCCTTCCTAGTATCAAACCCAAAAAGTTTTGCCTTGTTCCTTTTATCAAATCTTCGCTTATCCCTCAAAACACAGCTCAAATCATTACAATGAAAGTATCTTTTCAACTACCATCTTCCACAACAGTCTATTAATTTACTTTGTATAGTTATTTTATCATCAGTTATGTGTAACATTGTTACATAGTTTATATACAGTTTGTATACAGAACATGAGACAGGAACATACCTGACACGTTTGAGGAAGAACAATAAAGACAAGTATAATGTACAAGAGGAAATGTAGTAGAAGATGAGCTTGAAGAGATCATTTGAAGGGGGCAGAGGACAATGGACAAAATCATGTAGTTTCTTGGAAGGACCGAGGCTTAGAGAAAAAAAATCACCAAGGGAATGAGTATAAACAGAGTCCAGGTCTCAAGACGGAGCCCCTGGACAATTGAGGATAAAATAAAAAGAAAATTAGGAAAATGTCACCCTGGTTGCTAAATGAATAAAATATATCAAGGAGATATTAATCAACTTTCTCAAATGGTGTTAGTAAATAAAGTACAACGAAAACTAGAAACTGACTGCTGGATTTTAGCAACAGAGACATTCAGTGGTAACTTTGACCAAAACAACAGAGTGGTGATCATCAAAGCCTGACTGAAAGGAATTGAAAAGTGAGAACTCCAGCAGATGAGATGACTCTCTGGAGATTTCCTGTGAAGTAATAAAGAAAAATGCAATGGAAGCTGGAGGGGAATATGAGGTTGGGAGTTTGGTTTGTACAGGCAGAAGAAATTACAGCATGTTAATACAGTGATAAAGACAATCCAGTAGAAGGGGAAAGCCTGATGAGGCAGGAGAGAGGGGGGTGAGGGACAACGTTTTCAAACGGCAAGAGGGAAAGAATTTGGTGTGCAAGTAAAGAGACTGGCCTTAGATGGAGCACAGACATCTAGGGAATATATAGGCACAGGCAAAGAGGTAGACACAGTGTATAAGTTTGTGTAAATTATCCTCCTGATGCTACTATTTTCTTAATGAAATGGAAAAGTTATTAGTTCAGAGTAAGGGTCAAAAAGGGGGCATTGTTGGTCCTATAAAACACATTTTAATTATTATATGGCTAATATTTTATTTATAAATTTTGCTCACTTTATTCTCCACTTAAATTTAAAACCTGGAATGGAGAACACAAGATGTTTATCAGTACTGGACAAATAGATTCACTGACTTTAAATGAACCTATGATCTAGCTGATTAAGTACCTATAGAGCATCTACAAAACAGAGCATAGGACTTCCCTGGTGGTCCAGCAGTTAAGAATCCGCCTGCCAATGCAGGGAACGAACACAAGTTCAATCCCTGGCCCAGGAAGATTCCACATGCTATGGGGAAGCTAAGGCACCACCACTACTGAAACCCACACGCCCTGGAACCCATGCTCCACAACAAGAGAAGCCCCCAGAGGAGAGTCCAGCCCTGCACAGCTAGAGCAAGCCAACACGCAGCAAGAGAGACCCAACAGAGCCAAACAAACAGACACCACAACTTTAAAACTAAAACAGGGCATAAAAACCGAACCTGAGTGTCAATGAGATCTACTCTTCCAGCTCAAGCACCATGCCTACAGACAGCTCTCCTCCTCCTAAAATCCTAGAGCATTTATTCTTTATGTACACGTTCACAGAATTCTATGCGACAGGCATAATAGCCTAGCAATTATAGAAACATGATATATCGCAGTGCAACGAAGATAAATGAAGAGAGAATACTCAAAATCTGAAACAGATCCAAACTGATTTTTTTAATTTAGTTTATTGTAAATTATTTCAAATCAGTAGAGGAAAGGCTTGATCATTCAGATCAAATAAGGACATCCAGAAAACTTGAAAAACTGTATAAAGTACTTCAAGAAAACACATGAAAATAAGTGAATTCATCTTATATACTGCATAGCTGAAAAAGTTTAAAAGTTTACAAGTGTATTAAATCTACAATAAAAATTTTTTTAAACTTGATTCTACAAACCAATAAAAAAACATATTAATCAATTCCTAAAAAGGCCATCAAAATACAAAAACTTTTCTAAATTTCTATTCTTTAGTTAGTCACTACAACAAAAGTATAATCGCCCCAGAGTCCATAATACAAATATAAAATTATTTTCTACAACAAGAGGAAAAGATTCAAAGCAATCAAAAGATAAGATACTCTAACAAACCAAACACTGAATTGCCTAACATGGGAACTCCATTTACAACTTCCTAAAATTAACTTTACAGACTACACTGGAATCTTAAAGCTGAGGTGCAATTTCTCCTTGTATACTGCAATACATACTTATTTCTATGACTCACACCTTATTAACACATCTCTTAAATTATTTCAGCAATACCCCATCTAGAGTACTGCTACCCTCATCTGAAACAAATCCAACCAAAGCCAGAGATGAGTAATGAAATTAACTTCTCCATTAGGTATCATGTCACAACACATGAAACTTCTATTTCATTTGTTCTCTTTTAACCAGACGCATTGTCTTCCCTTTAATACAAGACTAGATAAATCATTTTGAACAGCTTCTCCAAAAAACCGGATCCACATAGCTGGTAGCTTCTGAGAGGTATGCCAATCCTTCAGATTTTTGCTTATCCATCAAGCCCCAGCTAGTCCATTTTCTCAGGAAAAGACACTGTTCATTTTAAAACATATCCACAGGAAATAACCTGGTTAAGTTTATTCTGTAAAGAAAGCTAACTTAAGTTAGACAAATTAAAAGCTTTACTACCAGAAACGTAATAATACATTTAAATAATTAGTATTTCAAATCAATACATAAAATCAGTTTCTAAAGATGAATATAAATCATCAAAATTGTTCAAAAAATTAACATTAGAACATGAAATTCATACCACTGATGTATCTGTAACACGGTTACACCATATACAGAAGACTTCCCCTAAAATCTACAGTCTTAAAATCTACTTCTTCACAAGATCTCGAGGTTGGAAGAGGCCATCTAATTCAACTACATCCATCTGAATGGTCAGCGATTTTATGCTTATTAGGAATAAACACCTCCCATAAGTTCCTTCTATAAAGACATCAGAATATTCTTCCTAGTTTTGATCCACAGTCTTCCTCCCATAACTTCTCCTTGTGGCCCTCTAACTGCCCTAAACCTCATCAATTGTGTCCAATTCCACTACCACAAGGCAGTCCTAATAACTGATGCATGGTATTTATCAAATTTATCAACAAACAGAAAACATACTTCAAACCCAACATCCTTTGGGAAAGTTTTGCTAGGGTGTTAAAGTGACAGCATTCAGCACTCACTAACGCCTGACTCTGTGATGCCATGGATTGTAACGTGCCAGGCTCCTCTGTCCTGGAATCCTCCAGGCAAAAATCCTGTAGTGGGCAGCCATTCCCTTTTCCGGGGGATCTTACCGACCTAGGGATTGAAACCCGGTCTTCTGCACTGCAGACAGATTCTTTACCGTCTGAGCACCAGGAAAGTTAAAAAGTGTTAAGCTAAAGTGCATCACCTTAGGTCACTCATCAATGAGGGTACTAAAACGATAAAATAATATATTTATTCTTGCCTATTCCCAAAAAAGACATAATACTTAATATCATTTCACAAACTAAACATGAAATGTAAATGACAAGACAAGAATGTCAAATGCTATTCAAAAAACTCCAAGGGAACTATTGGAAAACTTCATTAGGAAATAAGAATGTTTACCTCTTGCCCAAAATCTGCCAAATAAATATAAAAAGCCCCAAATACATAAGAAAATTTTAGTATAAAATCAGAGAGCCATTTCAAGTCAGTAAGTAAATCTATGATTTAATAAATAGTATCAGCACAAATGGTAGCCACTGTGGGGAAAAATTAAAGCCCCTAACTAAATTATACATGGATCAAAGTTTTATAGGTTAAAAAGTTAAACAATGAAAAACTAGAAGACAAATGTATTTCTTTTCATGTAAAATAATTTTGTTTGTAAAAGGGTTTTTTCCTCCCTCTATGTCTCATGTAATACTCAAAGCCATCAAGGAAAAAACAGGAAAAACCGACCCAGAAAACACTGTAAAGATTTTATGAAAAAATAAGGGACTAAACTCAAAAAAGACAAAGGTCTGGTAGCCTTAACTTACAAACATCACCAAAAATGTGAGAAAAAGATGAACACAAGACAGAAAGGTTAAAGGACACCTTTACAAGATTCCTAGAGGGGAAAAAGATATCCAACAAATATATATATATACACACACACACACTTTAATGCAACCTCACTCATATTAAAGAAATGCAAATTAAAACAATGTTACCTTTTCCCACTTAAATTGGCAGGGAAGGAACATGTGGGAATGAGGGATTACCAAACAGGAATGAGGAAATCTTGGAGATGACACACATGTACACCATCCTGACTGTGGTGATGGTTTCATCAGCGTACACGTGTCAAAATTTATCATATTGTACACTTAAATACATGCAGTTCATTGTTCGTCAATTATACCTCAATAAAACTGTATTTAAAAAATTTGGTATGAACTAGGAAGTATGAAGACCAGTATTCTCAGGTACTGTTAACTTGATTATAACTAATGCAATCTCCTAGACAGATATAAGAATAATGCATACTCTTCAATAGAGAAAACTCCTTCTCTGGTAGTTTATTGTAATCACACAAATACAAAGACACACTAAAAAGAGTGTTCACTGTCAGTAAAGCAACTTTAAAATAAGAAAGAACCGTATGTCCAACATTAGGGAAATGATTAAATAACCTTACAGCAGAGCTTCACATGTAAAGTGGCAAGACATTCAAAAATATTGTCAATAAACCAAATATACATAAAAAGCGAGTTGCACAAGGCTCAGATGGTAAAGAATCTGCCTGCAATGCAGGGGACCCAGGTTTTAATCCCTGGGTGGGGAAGATCCCCTGGAGAAGGAAATGGCAACCCACTCCAGTATTCTTGCCTAGAGAATCCCACAGACAGAGGAGCCTGGGAGGCACAGTCCATGGGGTCACAAAGAGTAGGACACAACTGAGCGACTAACACTACCACGACTACATATGGAGAAAATTCCCTTTAAGTAACACAGTCATGCTTATACACACTTAGAGAGCTCCTGAAAGGACACAACAGAAACCATTAACTCTGTGGTGACTTCTGGGTACCTGTCTGGTAACTTTTCATCTTAAATCTTTCAGAATGTTTATATTTTTTCCACCGTGCGTATATTATTTTCATAATGTAATTTAAGCTTAAACTGAATTCACTGTATTTTAAAATTATAAATTAAACCATGATTTTAAGGACTAATTTAAGGACTCCATTTCTTAAATTGGAAGTGAAAACTCTTTCAATTAAATGTTACAGAAGTTGCTTTGTTTTGAAATAGACATGTTTTTCAGAAATTAAGGAAAATCCTGGGAGACAGGGAATATGATATAGGAATTGAAAGTATTAATGGCCACTTAAGACTATCACAGGAAACATGAGGCTATAAGTTGGGGAAGTAGAAATGAGACAGGTTCATAAAACTGGGACTTTTTAAGGGGTCCAAGTCAGCAAATGGCAACCCTCTCCAAAATTTTTGCCTGGAAAATCCCAGGGAGAGAAGAGCCGGGTGGGCTAGACAGTCCAGAGTCCCAAAGAGTCAGACACAAGTGAGTGACTGCATACATTATACACTCAAGTCAGCAAAGGGTCAACTAAAGCAAAAGAAAGGGCCACACTGATGCAAGGAGAAGAGAGAGCTTGCCTCCTTCGCCTCCCACCCAGCAGCTCCACAGAAAGCTTCCATTAAGACTTTGTAAGAGAGGGGCTTCCCTGGTGGTTCAGTGGTCAGGAAGCCGCCTTCTAAGGCAGGGTACACAGGCTCAATCTCTGATGGGGAACTAAGATCCCACATGTAACGGGGCAACTAAATCCTCACATCGTAACTGGTGAGCCCTCAGGCCACAGCTGGAGAGCCCACGAACTCTGGAGCCCTCATGCCGCAACTAGACCCCTGCACTCTACAGCCCACATGCCCCAAGTAGAGAGAGGCCCGAAAGCTGCAACCAAGAGCCCACATAAGGAAGCAGAGACCCACGTGTCACAACAAAGACTCAACACAGCCAAAAACAAATGTGGGTTTTTTTTTTTTTATCAAATTAAAAAAAAAAAAAGATTTTATAGGAGAACAGCAAAATGGTGGAGTAGAAAGACCCTAAACTCACCTACCCTCATGAGCATGCCAAATTCACAACTACCTGTAGAACAACCATCAATGAAAAAAACTGGAAACTACCCACCAAGATTTTCTATAACTAAAGACGTAAGAGCTTCTTCCCTGGTGGCTCAGACAGTAAAGAATCTGCTGCCAATGCAGGAGACTCAGGTTTGATCCCTGGGTCGGGAAGATCCCCTGTAAAAAGGAATGGCTACCCGCTCCAGTATTCTTTCCTGGAAAATTCCATGGACAGAGGAGCCTGGCGGGCTCCAGTCCAAAGGCATAGGGAAGGGACCACAACGAGACCGGTAGGAGGAGCAGAGTTGTGATACAATCAAATCCCATAATATTCTGCGTGGGCAACCCACAAACTGGAAAATAACCGTACTGCAAAGGGTCTCCCAGAGGAGTTAAGAGTTCTGAGCCCCATGTCAAGGTTCTGGCAATAGGCAGATGAGCCATCCAGAGCCCTTGGCTTTGAAGGCCAATAGAGCTTAACTGCAGGAGCCCCCTGGGACTGGAGGAAAATAAAGACTTCGTTCTTAAAGGCTGCACACAAAATCTCATGTGCACCAGGATCCAGGGCAAAAGCAGAGTTGATAGGAGCTAGGCTCAGACCCATCTGTCAGTCTTAGAGAGTCTATGAGAGAGGCAGGGGGCAGCTTCAGGGGGAGGTAAGGGGAGAGTATCTAAGAAAATGAATCAGACTTAAAATCTATGGTAACAGTGCTATAGCTCTATAGAAGCCCTGAGCCTGGAGAGGGAAAAGGGCAAAAATCCAGCCTCACAGCAAATTTAAAATTAAAACTAATCCCTTAAAATCAAATATCAAGCCAGTATTCACATCTCCCCAACTGCTGTGTAAATATTTTTTCAGTTATTCTGTATTGAATGATATGTTTATTTCTTGTCTCCTTTCATTTGTCATCCCCATATCTCTTTTATTATTCAGTTTCTTGTAATCCGTAGAATTTGGGGTTGGAAAAATCAGACGGTTTTCTTGTAGAGATTTTCAGTATGAATTTTGTCAATGGAATCCCCACAGTGTTAACAAGTTTTTGCTTTGTTTTTGTCTTTTCTATTTCCTATAAATTAGTGGTTAAACGTAAAGGCTAGATCAGATTTAGGATTATGACCTCAATGCAAGACTAAGGCACAGACAGCATGGCGCATTTCCAAAAGTTTACTTTTTATTTGGCTGCACCAGGTCTTAGTTGTGGCATGTGGGGACTTCATTCTTTTTGTTAGGCATGTGGGATCTTTCGTTACAGCAGGAGAACTCTTAGCTGCAGCACGCAGGATCTAGCTCCCTGACCAGGGGATAGAACCTGGGTCCCTTGCATTGGGAGCTCAGAATCTCAGCCACTGGAGCACCAGGGAAGTCCCTCAATGTCTCCATGATATTACCAACTACTGGAGATCTTTGCCTAGACATTATTTATTAGGAGATGCAAAATAGTGATATTCTAAGTCTATCCCTCTTTCTTTCTTACATAGAATACACCTACAGAAAAAAACTTCTCTTATGACCTATTTGGCTACCCTGAGATACAATTCATATAAGAAAAGTACAATAAGTGCTTATTTTTCTTTACTTACCAAAATTGTTAAAATAATGTGTTAGCCCAACAGCAACTTTTTTTAATTTTCAGCATTACGAACTTAAAGATTAAACATACAATATTTGACTAGCTTCAATTCATTAGTTATTGTCTTTACTGATGTTCAAATTGTCCCCTTTTTTAATTCTAGTTTTTACACTGAAGTATAACTGAATTACAGTGTTAATTACTGCTGTACAGCAAAGCGACTCAATATATATACACATTCTTTTTCATATTCTTGATTCCATATGGGTTATCACTAGATACTGAATATAGTTTCCTGCCCTATACAGTAGGACCTTGTTGTTTATCCATTCCCTATATATCAGTTCATATCTTCTAATCCCAAAGTCCTAATCAAACCCTCTCCCAGCCCCTCCCGTGTGTATGTGTGTGTGTGTGTGTGTGTGTGTGACTCTTTGTGACCCCATGGACTGTAGCCCTCCAGGTTCCTCTGTCCATGGGATTCTCCAGGCAAGAATACTGGACTGGGCTGCCATTCCCTTCTCCAGAGGATCTTTCCAATCCAGGGATTAAACCTGGGTCTCCCACACTGCAGGCAGATTCTTTACCCTCTGAGCCACCAGGGAAGTCCATCCTCCTTGGCAACCACCAATCTATTCTCTACGTCCCTGATTCTGTTTCTGTTTCGTAGATAGGTTCGTTTGTGTCATATTTCAGATTCCACACGCAAGCTACTTCACTTAGTGACAACCTCTAGTTGCATCCATGTTGCTGCAAATGGCATTAATGCACCCTTTTTTATGGCTGAGCAGTTCTCTACTGCATGTATGTACCACATCTTCTTTACCCATTCTTCTGTTGGTGGACATTTAAATAGTTTCCATGTCCAAGCTATTGTGAATACTGCTGCTGTGAGCATACAGGTGCATCTATCTTTTTGAATTATAAGTTTGCCTGGATATATGCCCAGAAGTGGGACTGCTGGGTCACACGGTAATCCTATTTTCAGTTTTCTGAGGAAACTCCATATTGTCTTCCACAGTGCCTGCAGTAACTTACATTCCCACCAACAGTGTAAGAGGATTTTCTTTCCTCTAGAAATTTTTAAATAATTATATAAAATATATACATGGTTCCAAAGTCAAGTATAAAGCAAAAGGGAAATCCAGAGCATAAACTGTACCCCTGTGTTCTTCTTAGGCCTCCCTCATGGCTCAGATGGTAAAGAATCTGCCTGCAATGCAGGAGACTTGGGTTCGATCCCTGAGTCAGGAAGATCCCCTGGAGAAGGAAATTGCAACCCACTCTAGTATTCTTGCCTGGAGAATCCCACGGACAGAGCAGCCTAACGGCCTGCAGTCCATGGGGTCACAAAGAGTAGGACACAACTGAGCTGCTTGCTCTGACCCATAGATTTTTCTGTGCTCTTCTACACTATATTCCTCTCCATCATAGGAAACTGTCATTTTTTAGACTTCATTCAATACTCCCCTAAACATGAGATCTCTACACACACACACACACACACACACACACACACACACACACACACTTACCTCCCTCTTTCTCAGTATATGATTTCATCTTGGAAACACTTCTATCCACCTTGCTTTCTCTTTTTAACTGTTTCAGAACAAACCTAGCTTGCAACTAGATGAAGAGTGAGACAGGTAAAAACAGTTAAAAAAGTAATAATTTTGAGGTGGGGGATGGAAATCGTCACTAATGGAAAAAAGGTTTAAAAAAAAAAAAAAAAACTCCACTCAAAATGTACTCAATAAATAAATAAACCAAAACAGGAAGAAATTTAATAATGTGGGGAGGAAAAACATGAATTCACACCAGATGGTATTAGTCTGACAAAGATTTTTAAATTTGATCATGTTGAAGCTGTCAGAGTGATAAAGGAATCTTTTTACAAAATAGCAAAAAGGTTATAAAACAAAAACTGAGACAAACAAAACAGGCAGGTGTATATGAAAAAGCAACTCCAAATCTAAGAAATGAAAATTGTAAATACTGCCATGTAGGCTCAATAGACAGAATAAACTCTAGACCAGACAGAAGCAGAAGAAAAACATAAATTGCTGCCCTAGCATTAGGCATAGAAAAATAAAGAGGAAAAAAACTGGAAGAACAATTGAAATACACAGCGGATAAACTAACAGACTCCAACACAGGTCAACCAAAAGAGAAGAAACTTGAAAATAATAGGAGTTATTAATACATTTAAAGAGCTGAGAATGTTCCAAAACTGAAGAAAGATCTGGTTCCTCAGACTGTATGTATACTCCAAAACAGGTCTACACTCACAGGGCACTGCAATAAAACCATAAAACGTCAAGCACAGACAGCTCCAATTTTAGGAAAATAACTAACCAGACTACTTCACAACAAATGTCCTTAATAACTGCAGAAAACCACAGGCAAACAATGGCACCACTGAAATGTTTACAAATCTTTAACTTCATATGGGGGTTGGGGGAGAGTGAAGACTTCAAAGTTTACTAGACAACCATCAATACCTTAATGTTCTTACATAATATTTACCTATGACTCTAAAAGCAAGGTGTGGACAGCACATAATACTAATAACTCAAATATTTATTTCAAAAGTATCTACTTAATTGACATATTTTACTACTTAAAAAAAAAAAAACTGAAATGAAAAGCAGTAGAATTTTGGAGAAAATACAGCAGCAGCACAAAAGGGAAAAAAGAATCAACTCAAGAAAGAATTATGAAATGTAACATTAAATTTCCTAAGACAACATGCAAGAATATCTTTATATCCTTGAGGTAGAAAAGGATTTCTTAAACAAGACATAAACTATAAAACACAAATCCTGAGAAATTCTACTAAATTAACAGGTTTAACTTTCATTAACAAAGAAACCATAAGAGAATGAAAAACACAAACCACAAAGTGGGAAAAGACATTTGCGATATGTGATAAGCAAAAAATTAGTATTCTGAACATAAAAGAACTCCTATCAAAGAGAAAAACAAGGACTTCCCTAAGTTCAGTTCAGTTCAGTCACTCAGTCCTGTCCGACTCTGCGACCTCATGGACCGCAGCACACCAGGCCTCCCTGTCCATCACCAACTCCCGGAGTTTACCCAAACTCATGTCCATAGAGTCGGTGATGCCATCCAACCATCTCATCCTCTGTTGTGCCCTTCTCCTCCTGTCCTCAATCTTTCCCAGCATCAGGGTCTTTTCAAATGAGTCAGCTCTTCCCATCAGGTGGCCAAAGTACTGGAGTTTCAGCTTCAACATCAGTCCTTCCAATGAACACCCAGGACTGACCTCATTTAGGATGGACTGGTTGGATCTCCTTGCAGTCCAAGGGACTCTGAAGAGTCTTCTCCAACACCACCGTTCAAAAGCATCAATTCTTTGGTGCTCAGCTTTCTTTACAGTCCAACTCTCACATCCATACATGACTACTGGAAAAATCATAGCCTTGACAGACGGACCTTTGTTGGCAAAGTAATGTCTGTGCTTTTGAATATGCTGTCTAGGTTGGTCATAACTTTTCTTCCAAGGAGTAAGCGTCTTTTAATTTCATGGCTGCAGTCACCATCTGCAGTGATTTTGGAGCCCAAAAAAATAAAGTCAGCCACTGTCTCCACTGTTTCCCCATCTATTTGCCATGAAGTGAGGGGACCAGATGCAATGATCTTAGATTTCTGAATGTTGAGCTTTAAGCCAACTTTTTCACTGTTCTCTCACTTTCATCAAGAGGCTCTTTAATTCTTCACTTTCTGCCATAAGGGTGGTGTCATCTGCATATCTGAGGTTATTGAGATTTCTCCGGCCAATCTTGATTCCAGCTTGTGCTTCTTCCAGCCCAGCGTTTCTCATGATGTACTCTGCATGTAAGTTAAATAAGCAGGGTGACAATATACAGCCTTGACGTACTCCTTTTCCTATTTGGAACCAGTCTGTTGTTCCATGTCCAGTTCTAACTGTTGCTTCCTGACCTGCATACAGATTTCTCAAGAGACAGGTCAGGTGGTCTGGTATGCCCATGTCTTTCAGAATTTTCCACAGTTTATTGTGATCCACACAGTCAAACGCTTCGGCATAGTCAATAAAGCAGAAGTAGATGTTTTTCTGGAACTCTCTTGCTTTTTCCATGATCCAGAGGATGTTGGCAATCTGATCTCTGGTTCCTCTGCCTTTTCTAAAGCCGAACATGTGGAAGTTCATGGTTCGCATATTGCTGAATCCTCACTTGGAGAATTTTGAGCATTACTATGGCAGCAGGTGGTGGTGCTGCTGCTGCTGCTGCTGCTGCTGCTGCTGCTGCTGCTGCTGCTGCTGCTGCTAAGTAGCTTCAGTCGTGTCCGACTCTGTGAGACCCCAGAGACGGCAACCCACCAGGCTCCCCCGTCCCTGGGATTCTCCAGGCAAGAATACGGGAGTGGGTTGCCATTGCCTTCTCCAATTTATCAAAGTGAAACGTGAAAGTGAAGTCGCTCAGTCGTGTCCGACTCCTAGTGACCCCACGGACTGCAGCCTTTCAGGCTCCTCCGTCCATGGGATTTTCCAGGCCAGAGTACTGGAGTGGGTTGCCATTGCCTTCTCCGGTAGCAGGTGAGATGAGTGCAATTGTGCGGTAGTTTGAGCATTCTTTGGCATTGCCTTTCTTTGGGATTGGAATGAAAACTGACCTTTTCCAGTCCTGTGACCACTGCTGAGTTTTCCAAATTTGCTGACATATTGCGTGCAGCACTTTCACAGCATCATCTTTTAGGATTTGATATAGCTCAACTGGAATTCCATCACCCTCACTAGCTTGGTTCGCAGTGATGCTTCCTAAGGCTCACTTGACTTCACATTCCAGGATGTCTGGCTCTAGGTGAGTGATCACACCATCGTGGTTATTGGGTCAGGAAGATCTTTTTTGTACAGTTCTTCTGTGTATTCTTGTCACCTTTTCTTAATATCGTCTGCTTCTGTTAGGTCCATACCATTTCTGTCCTTTATTGTGTCCATCTTTGCATGAAATGTTCCCTTGGTATCTCTGATTTTCTTGAAGAGATCTCTAGTCTTTCCCATTCTATTGTTCTCCCCTATTTCTCTGCACTGATCACTGAGGAAGGCTTTCTTATCTTTCTTGTCTTACTTTGACATTTATTTTTCTTGGGGATGGTCTTGATCTCTGTCTCCTGTCCAATGTCTCGAACCTCCGTCCATAGTTTATCAGGCACTCTGTCAGATCTAGTCCCACTGTATAATCGTAAGGGATTTGATTTAGGTCATCCTGAATGGTCTAGTGGTTTTCCCTACTTTCTTCAATTTCAGTCTGAATTTGGCATTAAGGAGTTCATGATCTGAACCACAGTCAGCTCCTGGTCTTGTTTTTGATGACGGTATAGACCTACTGGGCAGAACTCTGCCTGCCAATGCGGGGGACAACGGTTCAGTCCCTGGACTGAGCAGATCCACATGCCACAGAGCAGCTAAGCCTGCGCACCTCAGCTGCCGCGCCCTCGCTCTGGAGCTGTGAGCCGCAATGAGAGAGACCACCGCAAGGAGCAGCCAACACTCCTCAACCAAGAGTCAGCCCCGCTCCCCACACATGCACAGCAACGGAGACCCAGCACAACCAAAAACAAGTTATTTTTTAAAAAATAAAGAAAAAAAACCCAACAGTCATTTCTGAGAAAAGGAAACAAAAATGGCCAGCAAATTTTGGAAAATACATCTCCACTCTATAAGCAAAAATGCAAAACCCACAAGATATCAATTCATGCCCAACTGGCTGTCTAACTTTATTATTTACCATTATTATGTATGGTAGACCCTTAAACAACATGGGAGTGAAATGTAAGGATCTGATTCACAGATTTTCTTCAATAGTAACTACCTCAGTACTACACAACAGATGCCCAACCACAGTTTGAGAGGAACAGGGGCTATGGAGGGCCAATTATAAATTATAGGATGAATTCTGACTGCACAGAGGGTCAGCATCCCTAACCCCCCAAGATGTCAAGGGTCAACTATATAGGAAAGAATGTGGAGAATAAACTGGTACTACAATTATACTGGAAAACAACTCAGCACTACCGAAAGCTGAAAATGAACCTCTCCTACAATTTAGCAGTTCCACTTCAAGCAAGATATAAGGTCCAAAACAATTCATTCAAACTGCTAATCTCAACACATTAGTAGGTAACAAAAATGAACTTAGTAGGTCTTGATTAGCAATCATACTTTTAATGAAATAAACTAGCAACACATAGGCTTTTTCCCCCAAGAAACTTAGTTATATATGTATATATCTGATAATGTATTGAGTCTCATAATGTGCAAGTTATTTCTTATTTTAAGTAAGAACAAAAAAGATTTTTTAAACACCACCTAGAGACAGTATAGATGCAAGTGCACCAACAGAGGCACACAAGGTATTCATAACAGCACTGTTTATAACAGCAAAAGAAGACGGGAACAACCCAAATGCCCATCAACAGATAATCAATCAGAAAACATACACACAATGCAATTCCACGGAGAAGTGAAAGTGCATGAATCAAAGTTATATACAACATGGAAGAAAAATATTAGGACAATAAAGTTGAAGAGAAAAAGGAAGTTGCAAATAAACTCATACAGAAGGATCCCATTTATAGTGTTTAGAGGGAAAAAAAAAATACAAAAAAGGATTATACACCACAGTAGCTGAAACTATACCCAGAAATGAAAACACCAAATTATATGAGAAGCTTGAGAAATTCACTTCACAGAAATCATGTTCAGCCACCTGAGACATCCAGGTTACAAAAATTATGTAAAATTATTATAGGACACATTTCAAATAAACATGATTTCCCAATAAAGTAAACAAGTACAGTCCAGAAGCACATAAATTCAACCTGTGGGTGGACTTTTAAAATTTAAGGAAACAAGTGTTCAACAACACAGCATTCAGAACATTGGGGAGCTTTCAATGTAGCTTGTTCAAATTTATTTCAAAGATAAATAGATCTAGACATATGCAATCACTAAATAATTTATATACATATTTCACTTAGAAAACTTACACTATTGATCAATAAGATTAACTGGTACTAAGCAGAGAAGTATTTTTGCTGAAATTCATGTATTAAATTTTATTTTCCATCCCACTCCCAAGAGTCAACTTGAAACCCTTATTCCTGAAGTCTCACTTTGCATGGCATTCCACGTAAATCAACTAGTCATGCTAATGGAGGAGGGCGATGGCACCAATGACAAGGAAAGCAGAAGGCTCAATGAGTCCCAATCATTTGCAAACACCAGACAACTGATTCACTCATTTTCAATGCATGAAGCAGGCCACCAAGAGCAAGTGCTCTGGGACAGCCTAGAGGGATAGGGTGGGGAGGGAGGCTGAATAGGGAGTTCAGGATGGGGGGAACACATGTTTACCTACAGCCGATTCATGGATGTATGGCAAAAAAAACCATCACAGTATTGTATTTATCCTCCAATTAAAATAAATTAATTTTTTAAATTAAATCTAGCAAGCAGTACCTAAGTACCAAGAACACAGTTCACAGTGGTGAACAAGACAAAGTGTCTGCCTCATAATGTTTATATTCTTACAGGTGAAACAGATATCAAACAAATAAATAAGCATAAATTATCAGTTCAGTTGCTCAGTTGTGTCCAACTCTTTGCGACCCCATGAACCGCAGCACACCAGGCCTTGCTGTCCATCACCAACTCCCAGAGCTTACTCAAACTCATGTCCATCAAGTCGGTGATGGCATCCAACCATCTCATCCTCTATCGTCCCCTTCTCCTGTCTTCAATCTTTCCCAGCATCAGGGTCAAATGAGTCAGTTCTTCACATCAGGTGGCCAAAGTATTGGAGTTTCAGCTTCAGCATCAGTCTTTCCAATGAATATTCACAACTGATTCCCTTTAGGGTTGACTGGTTTGATCTCCTTGCAGTCCAAGGGACTCTCAAGAGTCTTCTCCAACACCACAGTTCAAAAGCATCAATTCTTGGGCGCTCAGCTTTCATTATAGTCCAACTCTCACATCCACACATGACTACTGGAAAAACCATAGCTTTGACTAGATGGACTTTTGTTGGCAAAGCAATGTCTCTGCTTTTTAATATGCTGACTAGGTTGGTTACAGCTTTATCATGTTAGGTAATAACTGATAATGCAATGAAGAAAAATATAAAGCTCAGATGAAGAGGACATGCATTTTGGTGATCAGGGTTGGCCTTTCCGAAATAACCACTGAGCAGTGCCTACAAGATCACAGCGTATAATGCACATATATAGGAATTAAGACTGAAAATTTTCTTATAAATTAAAAAGATCATAGTCTACCTACTGCTTTCTATATAAAATATTTTATAGCATTTGGTTTTAAGTAGCTTTTACTATTTCCTCCCCTTGGAAAACTTTAGGGCCTCAAATTTAAGTCACTAGCTTTCAGAGTTAATCCTCTAGTTCCAGGGGAAAGAAATCTTTATAACCTTAATCCAACTTTATAATACCTAACAACAGACAACAGCATATGAACAGTGCTTCTTTTTTTTCCAGAAAACATTCTTATAAAACAGCTCAATGGATGAGAATGGGCTCTAGAGTCAGAATATCTAGTTCAAATTCAGGTTCCTCCTTTTCTTTGCTCTGTGTCTTTGGACAAATTATTTAACCTGCCTCCATTGTTTCCATCAAATACCATCTCTCTCATAAGGCTGTGAAGAGGATTCAATATGATATTATACATAAAGTTTTTACAAAGTCTTAAACAGGAAATAAGCACTCTAGTGTTAGCTATCACTTACGTAGCAACTACTAAGATAAAATAAGCAAGGCAAATGAGTCTCAGGCAGGTAAATCTACACACACAGTAAGTGGTTTTAAGAAGCAAAGCCAAATTCAAACCCAAGTTCTTCAGACTCCCTAGCACCCACACTTTATCCACTTATACCACATATTACACAATTAAAGAACTGAGCAATAAGAAACTTGCATAGAAGATTAGAATTAATAAGGTCTAAGACCTACAGGTCTCCTAGTTACTACTGACTTTCAGACCAGACTGTTTCCTTGGCAACTTAAATGACTCATGTATAAGAATAAATAATAATCATCACACATCTTCCAGTGAGAATGTAGCACATCATCAAGGCTCTTGATAGACAATGTAATTACTAAAAATCACATAAGTTCTCATAACTAATTGCAGATGTCACTGAGAATCAAAATAAAGAAATGTGGATAAATGACATTTTCTACTAGTAAATGGTAGACAGCTAGGGTCCTGTGAGAACTACTCAATATGGAAGCTATCTTAAAGGACCTCTCACTGGATTAAATGACATTTGTCCCCTTGGTTAAGAATACAGGGGCTGGTGTCTACAGAAAGCTAAATGCTCTGGCTAACAACCTACTCACTTATATATTTTATTTCTATAAATCAATTAAATGACTAACAAAGATCAAGCTTTCATTTCTACAAAACTAAGTTAAATCCTCTGGAAGGCCTTAATAAGGATTGGAAAAACCCAGAATGGTTTTGAAGTTTGAAAGTTTCATTTTACTTTTTAAAGAAACAATACTAGAAATCATAGACAATGCTCTCAGGGTATGAGGCACAGAAAAAAGATCAGGAGACCTCTACTCAAAGACAAGAGATTGATCCTAATAAAACGAGAAGCAAATAAAAGTACCTGCTTAAAGTTAAAACCAAGTGCGCAGATACCTTGAGTTCTTGCTTTAACCAACTTTTTAAATGACCTAACCAATGATCCTAATCACATGGGACAGGAAAGGTCTCCACAACAACTCCAACATCCCTTCCTCCATCAAGGTGTTCCCAAAGGTTCCCAGACATTTTTCTTGTGCTCTCTGTCTGCTCACAGGAAAGGAGCAAACTGAAAACCACATGTGTCCAAAAATGAGATATGCATCACAGTAAAAAAAAAAAAAAAACCTGCAGGAGATAAAAATTTTAATTCACTTGTAATAAACAAAACTTTAAAAAAATCTTTATTGAGATTATGTTATGTGCCAAGCACTGCCCTAAACCGCTGGTGTTGTTCATTGGTAAGTTGTGTCTGACTCTTTTGCAACCCCATAGACTGTAGCTCGCCAGGCTCCTCTGTTCATGGGATTTCCCAGGCAAGAACAGTGGAGTGGGCTACGATTTCCTTCGCCAGGGGATGTTCCCGAACCAGGGATTGAACCCATTTCTCCTGCACTGGCAGGCGGATTCTTTACCACTGAGCAATTCTTGGAATCCATCAATAAACAAAACAGACAAAAAGCCCTGTCATAGAGGTTACATTATGTTACAGAGGTTACAGTATGTCTGGGAGCAGAGAAAAGAGACAATAAGCAAAATCAACAAGCAAATTTTATAGCTTGTTGGAAAATGACAATTGCTATGGAAAACAGAACAGGGATCACAAGCAGGGAAGTACAGCTTTAAGTAGGAAAGCAGACTTCTGAAAAACAATTCAAGAGCAGATATGAAGGAGACAAGTGAATGGGTCACAGAGATACCTCACAGAAAAAGTGATTCAAGGAGGGGGAACAACCAGCATAAAGTCCCTAAAACCCTGGGACAGGAGCCAAATATGCAGGAGGCAGAGTAGTCGCTATCTTGGAAGAGGTAAGGGGAGATGGGGAGAGTAGGATGATTCTGTAAGCCCTTGTAGATCATAAGGACTTCAGATTTTATGATGAATATGGGAAATCACTGCAGAATTTTTGAAGAAAGAGGGATGATCTTGTTGCTCTGCTGAAAAAGACTGCAGAGAGCCAGGCCAGAAGCAGAGAAACCCATTAGGAGCTTAACTGCAGAAATCGAGACAAGAGAGAAGACTGGTTTAGACTAGCCTAGTGAGCAATGGAGGTGGTAAGAAGTGACTTGATTCTGGATATATTTTCAAGATAAGACTGAGCCAAGAATACCAAGTATGAATAAGTCAGGGATGATTCCATTTTCTTTTCACTTGAATGTTGGACAGAGCTGCCATCTAGTAAGACAGATTACACTGCACCTTAGGCAGGTTTAAAGAAGAACATGGAATTTTAGTTTGAGTTTACTACTTCACATCCAAAAGGAAATTCAAAACAGGTTTTACAGAACACAGGGGGTAAGTCTGGGCTGGAGATATAAAAATGGAAGCCATCAGCATATAGGTATTTAAAGCCATGACGTTGGATGAGATCACCAGGGGAATATAGAAAGTCAAGTGAACCAAGAGTTGAGCACTTCAAGAGTGAGGACGAATCATAAAGACTAAATAAGGAGAGTAATCAGTAAGAAGAGAAACCCTAAAAGCAATACCCTGGAAGAAGGGGAGTATAAACAATTCATTTTGTGGTAAGTCCCATGTAGTGTACAAATCACTTTGCTGAAACTTGACGTGAGGGTAAAGTTCTTAACTGTAGTAAAGTGATAGGTAATATACTAAAATCATAACTTTCTGAAAAGGAAGTGAAGTCTTCTTCCACATTTCTTAGAAATGTTAGATTTCCTAATACAGTCATCACTGAAATTATTCTTAGTGCTGAAAGTATGGGCTTTCCAGGTGGCTCAGTGGTGAAGAATCTGCCTGCCAAGCAGGAGACGCGGGTTCGATCTCTGGGTCAGGAAGATCTCCTGGAGAAGGAAAAGGCAACCCACTCCACTATTCTTGCCTGGAGAATCCCATGGACAGAGGAACCTGGCAGGCTACAGTCCATGAGGTTACAAAAGAGTTGGGACAAGATTTGATACAACTTATTGACTAAATAACAAAAACTAAAAGTATACTATTTTACCTATTTTATCTTTTTAAGATAAAACCAATTAAAACCCTATACCACTTTAATAATTAATCTTAAGAGCCTAAATGGCTGATGCTACAATGTATCTCAAAGACTGAGGGGTTGGGGGGGGGGGGGGGGGGACATTAAAAACACCAATTCAACAGCCTGGCATGCAAACAGTTATAAACTGCCATTACTTTTCTCTTTCAAGAGCTCAGATACAGAAGGTTAAGTTAAATCAAACTCCTTAGTCATGGTACTAACAATTTTCCCCCTTTCTGCTTAATTTTCTGTTTATAGGGGAAAAAAAAGCTTCTATTCTTATCTAAACCAATGTTTTACCTGTGCTTTGTAAATAAACTACATTTTTCAGATCAGAACACACAAAGTCATGTTCACAAATACTGAAAGCGGAAACAATGAAACTCAACTTTATTTATGCATGTTGTTCAGTCCTCTAAGTCACGTCCCACTCTTTGCGACCACATGGACTGCAGCATGCCAGGCTTCCCTGTCCTTCACTAACCTCAGGTCCTTCATAAATGTCATACTGATTGCCATTTAATATCTAATTATTAGAATGTTCTCCCTACTAAAAGCAGATTAAAGTCTATAAACTCTAAGGAGGCTTGGAGTGACAGAATCAAGAAAACATCTGCATCAAGCAAAAGAGACTATGATATTAAAGGATACAGAAAAAACCAAAGTGGAAACAAAATGGTAAATTAATGGCTCTTCATAATGTTGACCCTGATCCCATAAGAGTTATACAATAGTCAATATTCTTTATAATTTTAAAGTGCTTAATATATTTAAGAAAAAATTTCATCAGGCTTTGTTATATTTTAAGTTTCAGTATGAATCTCAGAAAGGTAAACAGAATGCCTCACTCTTTAAGGGCATCTGATAGAAACAGTTACACTGCTAAAGGCTGCAAATTTAAAAGAGGCATTTCTAATTCAATGTTGGAGGCAAGGGGAAAGGGATGAATTAATGAATTTTCCTTAGAATCTACAAACAATAAACCCAGTTATTTCTTGTTATATCCTTAAAGAAGAGCAGGTGGGGGGTCGGAGACGGGGGGCGCCTTAATAACATTAAATATTAAAGTATTTATAACAAGGCATGTCTACTCAAAACAGATCAACTCAAGAGTACTCTGGTGTTATTCTTGGGACAATCATACCAGTCTCAGCAGCAACTAGTTCAGCCACGCTGGAGACACTGATACCATTCGCCAGCTAGGTGAGGTAGTGAAAAGAACCTAATTAACCAAGAATTCAAACTTTAAGAGAAGTCCTACACAATTTAGGGTGTTTAGTTCTTTCACCTCAAGATGTTTATCTTTAGCAGAAAATGGTTGTCTAAATTTCTCAAAGGTTTCCACAAAGCATCTCAAAAAACCCCACAACTCTGAACAGTTAACTTCCAACCGCAGCTTTTTAAGCAGTGCTTATTGAGATACCTGCTAAGGAATCCTCTCCTGGAATAGGCCCAAGCATGAACTTAAGATTTCTCCTTCCTCCCAAAAGGGACAGCTAGTATTAAATAACCCATTCCTTAATCTTATCAGGGTGCAGCTTAGCTGAGGTGAGGATGCCGCTCCCCGGTACACACACGCTCCTTCACCACCGACGCGCGGGGCAGCACTGCCCACGTCTGATTACCGTACGACTTCTCTAAGCTGCAGGTTAGGTTTTCTGCCGAGGTCCCCGAAGCCAAAAATCTCCTTGCTGGATAACCAAAGAGAGCAGGGAGAATCCGTAAGGAAGACACACCCCTCGGGGAGAGGAAGAATAACTTCCCCTTCTCCCGGGCGGTCCCCAGATTTTTCCAAACTCTCCCCTCACGCTGCTTTCCCATCCTCAACCGCCCCACTCCGGGGCCCGGGGACAAGCCCTGGTCGGCGGGAGGGGGCCTGAGCACGGACGAGGGCTGCTTCCCCAAGCACCCCGAGAGCGGCGAGGGCTGAAATTCCAGCATGGCGTAAGCGTGGCCCAGGGCCGCCGCCGGGGACACGCTCCCTCCGTCCACCGGCCGAGGAGGCGGTAATGCGCCTTCCCTCCCGGGGGCCCTCACGCCTGGCTAAAAATAGGCTCCTCGGTCACCCCAGGGCCCTCTCCCGCCGACCTCGCCCTCGGGAGACGTCCTCGGAGGAGGCGCCGCGGCCGAACCGAGGTCGGGCCGGGGCGGCCCGGTGAGGCCGAGAGGCCCCTCGGAGCCCGCCCGCCGCGGCAGCCGGGCCCAAGCTGGAGTCCGGCGGCGGCGGCGACCCGGCGCGCGAGGCCTACGGCGGGGCGGCGGCGGGTGGTGTCGGGACCCCGCGGCCGCGCCCCCCGCCCGGCGCGGCCCTCCCGTCGGCCCGGCACCCCGCGGCCGGCGCAGCCCTCCCCGCTCCCAGCGGTCGGCGCCCGGGCCCGGCGCGGCCTGCTCTCCCTTACCCTGTGCGGCCGGGAAAGGAGACCGGGAACACGCGGCGGCGCCGGCACTACAGCCCGGGCCGCCCGCCCCGAGTCGCCGCCGCCGCAGTTGCTCAGGTGCCGTCGCGCCGCCCGGCAGGAAACGGGCGGCTTCGGGGCGGGGCGGCCCCGGCACGTCCCGGCGTCTGGGCCCCGGCGGTGCCCGGAGACCGGCCCCTTAAAGGGACCGGCGTCGCCGCCTCGGCCCCCGCGCGCTCTCCCGCGCACTCGGGTAAGTCCCAGCGTCCGGCGGGCTCGGGATTCCAGGGCTTTTCTCCAGAGATAACGTCCCGCAGCCAGGTGGAGGGTGGGCGCGCGAGGCACAGCGGAATTCTCTTCTTGTAGGAACCCCCACCCCCCGCGTCCTTCCTCCAAAGCTGGTTTCGTCTTGCATGGCCCTCCTACCGAAGCACCACCTGGCCCCCCAGACTGGAATATTTTTTTTTAACCTTAAGCAAATGGTACGCGATTTCACCCAGCCCGTCCCAGATTCCTCCTTGGAAATCACTGGAAAACAAAATCTTCCATCCCTCTGTCTCCGGAGTTCCTCTCTGAATTCGTCGGGCAACCCTGGCGTCAAAGAGAGAGAAAATTTTTAAACCGACCTAAATAAATTGTGTGCAAATACTGTGAAGCTGTTGTGTCTGCCAGCCGGTGGCCATTCATTAAGCCCGGGTAAATAACTGGAAGCTGTAACGGAAAGGAGAGGCTGGCCAGAATTCCTGCCTATTAGTTTGCCCTTTGCTAAAAGAATGACAGCGATCTTTCTGGTCCACTGGCGAATGAGATGTGTTTATTATTTACTGCTTATCAATTTCTCGCAGAATGCCAGGCATTGTACAGAACATACACAAAACACTACAAACTCTCCTCAAATGTTATGAGCGCTCAAAATAATTCAAAAGCTTTTAGAGGGTGGATAGGGATACAAAAAATTAAGACTCATCACTAACACCTCCCCCTCCATACTGACAAAGGGGAACGAGCAATTTTTAAGTAATGAACATCAGAACAGTTCCTATACCAACAGGGTTTCCTTTGTATTGACTGGCTAAAAAGGTACTGTACCTCTATTTTTTTGGCAGAGGTTTCTAAAGACCCTCCAAAGTACAAACGAAAACTGAACAGTATGTGGTAGCCTGAGCTGTTGAGAATTCTGCCAGTCTTCAGCCACTGTGTTCTCCAATGATGCATTCTGTCTTATTTTAACTCCGGAAGCGCCTCCTCTTCTTTCTTTCTCAGTAGGGTTACTCAGCACCTCCGCGGTTCCAATGTCCTCAAAGCAGTCTGTCTCTAAGTCGCGGGCTGTCTCCTGAGCCTGTGATAAAGGATCCGGCTTCACTGAAGAGAAAAGCCATTAGTCTCTTACTACAAAGGTGGGGAAAATCTATCATTTCTGTAAAAAGAGTTTAAGGACTCTTGATTACCCTACCAATAACCATCTAATTTCCTCTGGTTGGTACTAAAGCAGGTTTTAGGTTAGAATTTTTAAATTCTATAATTTTTATGATTTCTGTTAAAGCCCAGTGTCATTTTAGAGACTAATTTTTAGGTACACTTGTACATAAGACAAGAAACGAGCTTAGAGACATGTTTACAGCAAATATGCCACTTCTTATATTTAGGAATCATTTATTTTTGTGTTCTGTAGTTTGAAACAAAGAAGTGTAAATGTATCAGCTATTCCAACTTCTCTGAGTTTTTAAACTTTGGCTTTTTAAAAGGAAGTGACTGGGTGCTTCATTCTTTATTATAAGCTTCATATTTATCCACATCAAATCAAAAAGATTTATTAGAAATGTTATACATGATAAACCCTATTAGGAATTAAGACCTACCCTCTAAGTTTTGAAATATAATATAATTAACTATAATTAAACATATAATTAACCTTGGTTGCTGCTTACTACCCTCAGTGTTACTGAAACAGCAACTAACGCTAAAAAGGATTAACACTCCCAGTATCTGAGCTATCTCTAGCTGTGACAACTTAGAAAATAAATTTTATTGAAAATGATAAAGTGTGACACTGTTAACTAAAGAGTATTCTCCCCACCTCTGTTTAACGAAGTGCAATTTATCGGAGAGTACCTTCCAATTTTTAACAAGTAATAATTCTTTTTTCTAATTTTGGAAAAGCTTTAAAGACTCACAGTACATATCTCTCTAGCAGACAGAGAGAAAGCAGGCTATTCCTGTTTTGTCTAGGGAAGACTTCCCAGAAGTGGTGAGTTATATAGAGATTTGAGTAGTACATGAGTAACAGATTACATCTCCAGCTTCACCAGTGAAGGGATGGCAGAGATGAAACTGTAACAGAAGCATTTCACAGAATTAAAAGTGAAAACAAGATTCCAGCTCCACCTTTTCCGTCCAAATAATGGAGTGGGGCCATGCGTGCAGACAGCCACAACTGCAGATCTAGAAATAACCAAGTATTCTAACAAAGTATCTGGCACTTAACTGCTTATCAGAGATCTGCATTGTTCATGTTCACATAAAATCTCTTCAAGCATATGGCATTCAAATTCTTTCATAAAAGACTAAAGGTGACCGTGAATCATTTGCCACTCTTTGCATAGAGAGGTGGGATCAGTGTCCCTCCTTTTGATTCTGAGGGGGCTCTGTGACCGACCTGACCAACAGGGAATGCCAGAAGTAACACTGTGTCAATTTCTGGGCCCAGACTGTAAGAGACAGGCAATTTCACTTGCTGTCTCTTAGAACCATTGCTCTTAAAGCCCTAAGCTGCCATGTGAGAAGTCCAGCTACCTCTTTAGAGAGACCATGTGGCAAGGCCTTGAGACTACAGGGGGAGGAAGAGAGGACCAGCTGGGCACAGCCTTCCAACTGCCTCCACCAAGGTGCCAAACATATGAAAGTAGACTTCTAGAAACCCCAGACCATCCATGCTACAAGCTAAATACCACAAAGTGATCCCAATCAGTACTTCATGGAGCAGAAAAACTACCCAGCCAAGCCCTACTTGAATTTCTGACTGTGTTTAATTTTTTATGACTTTTGGATAGTTTGTTATACAATAATACATACGCAACACATCTTACTTCCACTCCTGCTGCTGCGGAGTCGCTGCAGTCGTGTCCGACTCTGTGCGACTCCATAGACGGCAGCCCACCAGGCTGCGCCGTCCCTGGGATTCTCCAGGCAACAAACTGGAGTGGGTTGCCATTTCCACTCCTAAACAGCTGCAAGAAATCTTAGAGTCTTATTTAAGCAGAAGGGAGTTTCCACTGTGCCTGTACAATCCTGAGATATAACTGGGGCCTTTGCAGGGAAACTTGGGCAGGATTGATTAGGGAGGTAAAGCTACTTTTGTAACATGCGTGTATGCTCAGCCAGTCAGTGGTATCCAGACTCTTTGCCACCCTGTGGACTATAGCTCACCAGGCTCCTCTGCCCATGGGATTCTCTAGCCAAGAATACTGGAGTGGGTTGCCATTTTCTTCTCCAGTGGATCTTCCCGACCCAGGGATCGAACACGTGTCTCCTTCATCTCCTGCATTGGCAAGCAGATTCTTTACTGCTGAACCGCTAGCTCAGTTGATTAGTATTAGTTGTTCAGTGAGCCCTAAATTTTAAAATGTGGTCAACGTGAAGGCAATTTAGTCACACAAAGGAGAAAAAAAGTTGCTCTCTTTCACCACTGCTGTTTGTACAAGCTTCACCCCAAGCAGCTAAGTTGCAGGGAGGAACCTCAGCCTGAGGAATCGGGCAAGAGAACATGGATATTTCAGCATAACCATCACCACTCCTGCCCAAATAATTCTTAAGAGCATGACCTGGTGAGGGCAGATCAGTAGCAACAAATCAAACCAGGTCAGCAATATTTGCAACATGCACAGCATCATGTTAGGTGTTTGAATATAAATCATGCATTCAAACGGAGAAGGCGATGGCACCCACTCCAGTCCTCTCGCCTGGGAAATCCCATGGATGGAGGAGCCTGGTGGGCTGCAGTCCATGGGTCGCTAAGAGGCAGGCACGACTGAGTGACTTCACTTTCGCTTTTCACTTTCATGCATTGGAGAAGGAAATGGCACCCCACTCCAGTACTCTTGCCTGGAAAATCCCATGGACGGAGGACCCTGGTGGGCTGCAGTCCATGGGTCGCTAAGAGTCGGACACGACTGAAGCGACTTAGCAGCAGCAGCAGCAGCAGCAGCAGCATGCATTCAAAAATGTGTGTCCCACAGAATAGTGCCTGCTTTTGAAACCACACTTCTATTTGCTTGTTCACATTCAGCTCCTCTTGATAACTCTAAGATCCCAGTCAGTCCGTGCCCAGTGTTTCTCCTCCCTATGACAACCCTGTAATTAACCTTTCCCAGGCTTTGTTCCATTTATTTCTGACCACATCTCCAATTTACCAATTTCCTTTGATCCAGGTCAAAAATTTTTTAAAGCCACCTTTTGTTACTTCCATACATTGTTCTAGAAATGTTATATTTGTGAGAGTGAGTAAACAGACTGCAAGCTCCATTATGAATTGTTAGTCTGTGAAGGCTGTAGAATAATTCTTCTGAATGCCAACTCTCATGACACAGACTTCTGGATGTAAGCCCTCTGGGCCTCCTTGGGGACCTTAGTCCATCAGCAGTGCCCTTTCTGTCTGAATCTTCAACCTTTCCCTCTCCATCAGTCATGAATGTATTCAGGAATCTCTCCACTTAAATGAGGGGGAAAATAGTTCTTTCAAACTCCAGATCACCCCATCTACCCATTTCCTTCAAAACCAGGTTTTTGATTGATTGGTAGATTGGTAAGCAACTCACTTGGCTGTATTCTCACTGCCCATTCACTCACTGCTTATACTCCGGGAACCTACTTCTGCTTCGGCACCAACTAGATCCTGACACACCTCTCACTGAAGTCACCAAGGATCTCCTGCTTCTAACTCCTCTCTGTCACACATCACAGCTGATTACTTCCTATAAGGCTTCTCTTTCCTTAATCTCGGTCACCTCACCACACGGCTCTTCTGGCCCCTGTTTTCCTTCTCTCCAGCCTGAAGCTCCTCAGGTTTTGTGTTTTTCTTCTCTGTCTGCATTAGGGTTAGGGTTGGTTACTTAATCATCTGCTTCTAAAAACTTTGCTTCTGATCTCTGCAGCTTTATAAGGTCTTAATTCCCAACGGAAGAAGGCTTCTACCAGGAGACACAGCATAGTTCTATTTGGGCTGAATGCAGAGGCTTCCAATTAGCTGTTTTGTGTTTTCTTAATTCTATCAGTTTGCCTGAGATTTTCCCACATTTGTTATTCGAAGTCTCATATCCCAGGAAACCCCCCAGTTCCAGGAATTCTGGGACAGCTAAGTTCCAGCTTAGTTCCAACATTGAAATAATTCAACACATTTGCTGTAGCGTGGATCTTGTTTATGTCAGGCCCAACCCATCTCTACTCTCCCCACATATATCCTTGATGACACCCGGGCTTATTCTGTATCCCAGAGGGAACTGTCTGACAATGGCTTGCCCATTCATTCACTGGCTTCTCTTCACAAACATCCTGTTTACATGTCTTTGGGGACAGTGCTTTCTTGGCAAGTTGAAGGGAAAACTCTGACTGTCATGCTAATGTGTGCTCTTTACTCATATTGTCCCATATTTTCTAGGACATGAATGTGGTACTCTGATCTTTATCTTTTTTTGTGAATTCTCATTAATCTAATTTTTCCAGCAGTATGAAAAATTTATGTTAGATCTGCAAGGGACGATAGACATCATCTAATCCAATGCAAATATTTCATATTCATTTGCAATGCTCTGTTATTTAAGCCTTTTTACTTTTGTTTTAGTTTACGATATGTCATGTTCACCAAGCATTCATTTCTTTAGCTGACCAAAAATTATACTTACCCTTTTAATCCAGTAATTTATTTTTTGCTTGTATGATTGTGAGCTCTGACTTTTCTAGAAAAAGCTCAGTATTCTTTAGTATCTCATCAGAAGTCACTCTCAATGAGGGTTTGTTGGTGAGGTACCCTAATCTTCTAAGTATTGAACATCACTGTCATTTTCTATTGTGTCTGGGTAATGACATCAGTGATTGTTAAAAGATCTGTTCACAGATGGACTGAGCTTACAGCACCAATCACAGAGTAGAACTCAAGATTAAGATTTATTTCATTTCAAGTCAGAAACAACTGAGATAAAACAATACCCACCCACAAAACCTCTATTGGTACTACCCTCAACCATATAATGTGGTAAACAGATTGCTAGTCTTGTGTTATGCTCTTATGAATCAGTTCTTCTGACTTTTCAAGGCCAACAATAAAGAAGAGTAGAATTTTCAAAAAACAATGACCTGTGAATTTAAATACTAATCAAGAAATATTCATCATGCTTAGAAATTCAGAGTCTACCTCCTGTTAAATTACTAGGAGAGAAAGGAGATGTCTACTGTCAGCCAAAGGCCAATGAAAGATATTTTTTGTTTACCACTTTTTTCCTTCGACTTCAAATTTTATTTTTCTATAACTGTATTTTCTTCTACTGAGTGTGTCAAGACTGTTAGGAGAGATCTGAATTCCCATTGGTTCAGGAGATTGAAAAGAAACTAAATTACAGGAGCATAAAGGTCAACAGTAACAAACTGCTTTCAGCTTCTAGCCTAGCAATAGAGGATATAATGTCAAGATTAGTGAACAGCTCAGATCCAAGCACAGATACTTCACTGAAAAGTTCAATGAATACTTTTGTCAAAAAAGTTATTTAGTATTGAGAAAAGGGAAATAGCATATCTCTGAAAAAGAAAAAAATGTTTTGATTGAAAGAAGTACAAATCAACAACTAAAGTATTACACAAAGCATCAGGTTTGAATGATTCCTAAACTTCCTTCCAGTTTCTTTTCATAAAGTTTGTAGTCACTCTTGTCCCATCAGTTGTAGGAATCTATTGTTGATGGCAAACAATTTTCAAATGACTTCAGAGCAGAAAGTAAATCTAGGCTAGAACTACAAGATTCTTTAGCAAGAAGTCAGAGAGATTTAAGGTGGAGCAGATTAGATCCTTAAATCTAAGGATTTTTAAGAGCCTACCTTGCAGATGTTCTCTGTTTAAACAGTGGGGCTTCTAAAAATCTAAAGTCCTACCACAGCTTCACAGAGAGTCCAACATAGATAATAGCTTATTTGAAAGAGATTTATGGGCCTGCTTTTTTTTCCCCTTGATATTTGTTTATTTATTCATTTGGGTGCACCCAGTCTTAGTTGCAGCAGGCACATGGGATCTTTAGTTGCAGCATGCAAACCCTTAGTTGCAGCATGTGGGATCTAGTTCCCCCACCAGGGTCCCAACCCAGGCCCCCTGCATTGGCAGCATGGAATCTTAGCCGCTGGACCACCAGGGAAGTCCCCTGGCTTTTATATAATGAAATAGATTATAAATGGACACTTGGGAAGTCCACAGAGTTTTTAAAGTAATTATATCAACATGATCTAAAAAAGAAAGAGACCTACAGTACCTGCCATGCCTTTACTAGCATTTCCCAAAGTGTAGTCCACATATTATGTATGATCCACATCAGACCACATGTTCTGAATTTTGGGGGAGGATGGGTGGAGGGAGGTCTATTCAGGACTTAATATTTTTCATAGGTAATACTTATGAATGTTAAAGTCTGCTCTAAGCCTACTTACTCATTCCTAGTTATATTACTCCTGTGGCACTACCTTCCAGTCCCTCATGTTGGAATACTACCACCTTCCATTCCTCACATATTATCTATAGTTGAAATTTTACACATTCTGGAAATTTTGCCATTTCAGCAATATGGATGGACTTGGAGGGCATCATGCTAAGTGAAATAAGTCAGACAGGAAAAGACACATACTGTATGATATCACTTATATCTGAAATCTAAAAAATACAACAAACTAGTGAATAAAGCAGAAAAGAATCAGATTCACAGATAGAACAAACTAGTTACCAGTGGGGAGAGGGGAGGGGAAAGAGACAGTATAGGGGAAGGAGGGAAAAAAAGGGTTATTATGAACTATAGAAATCACTTGTGTGACACTTTTGAAGCTTGTAAAGCACTGTAGAATTTAAAGAATCTTTCATTCAATAAAGAATATATTAAATAAACATTTTTATACATTTTTTTTCGGTAAATTAGTGGTGGATCAATTGGTCAAGGAAAGTGTGATGCCTCCCTCATTATATACACACAAAAAAACTTTTATTTCAATCAGATTGTACCCCTAAATATGAAAATTAAAATAATGTTTTTAAAAGAAAACATAGGAGAATATCTTCATAATTTTAAGGTAGACATTTGTTACATAAGAGAAAAAGTATAAACATAAAACAAAAGATTAAAAATTTCACTTCTTTAACATGAAGAACTTCTTTTCATCAAAAACATCATTAAGAGAGTGACATGCAAGGTAGAGCTGGGAGAAGATATTTGAAATACATATAGCCAACAAAATACTTATTTCCAGATTATGTAAAGAGCTCCTACAACTCTAAAAGCAAAAGGCAGACATCTTATTTTTTTAACAGAAAAAATACCTGAATAGGCACTTTACAAATGAGGTTATCCAAATGACCAACAATCATACAGAAATATGTCCAATATAACTAATTATCAGAAAATTGAAAATTAAAGCTACATTGATTGGCAAATAAGAATTAAAGATGTTTGGTGTTATTAAGTCACTAAGGAATTGCAAACTTAAAACGTAATTAGATCCCTCGACACACTTACTTGATAAAGATCCTAATGCTGGGAAAGACTGAAGACAAGAGGAAAAGCGAGCAGCAGAGGATGAGACGGTTAGATAGCGTCACCGCCTCAATGGTGAGTTTGGGCAAACTCTGGGAGATGGTGGAGGACAGAGGAGCCTGGCGTGCGACAGTTCATGGGGTCGCAAAGGGTCGGACATGACTTAGCAACTGAACAATAGCAACAGCACACCTAGCAAGATTGCACCAAGTGCTGACAAGGATGCTGAGCAACTGAAACTCTCATACAATGCTGGTGAAAACGCAAAATGACACACTACTTTGGACAAGAGTTTCTTATAAAATTAGATATTCACTTACTTTATGCATTAGTTTGCTGCTGCTGCTACTGCCAAGTCACTTCAGTCGTGTCTGACTCTTAGCAACCCCATGGACTGCAGCCTACCAGGCTCCTCTGTCCATAGAATTTTCCAGGCAAGAGTACTAAAGTGGGGTAACATTGCCTTCTCCGTTAGTTTGCTAGGTTTTCCATAATAAAATATCACAGACTGATCGGCTTGAACAACAGACATTAATTTTCTCACAATCCGGAAGCTAGAAGTCCAAGATCAAAATGTCAGCAGGTTTGGTTTTCCTAAGGACTCTTTCCTCAGCTTGCAGATGGGCACCTTCTTACTATAATCTCACATGGTCTTTTCTCTGCACTTGGGCCCTGACCTCTTCTAAAAGGACGCCGGTCAACTGAATTTGGGCCCATTCTAATGACCCCATTTTAACTTAACTACATCCTCTTGGACTTTAATAATAAACATATTATCTGATTTTAAAAAATTAAAATGGAAAAGGAATAATAATTACCACTACACTTCTGAAACGCCTAAAGAGCAGCAATCCTAAATGTTGGCAAGGATGTGGAGCAACTGAGAGATCCGCCTTCACTCAGTGGTGGGATCATCAGTCAGTTCAGTTCAGTCGCTCAGTCATGTCCGACTTTTTGCAACCCCATGGACTGCATGCAGCATGCCAGGCTTCCCTATCCATCACAACTGCCAGAGCTGGACTTGCTAGGAGTATAAATTGGTACAAACACTGGGAAATTTATAGTACTTAAAACTAAATACGTTTATACTCTACCACCAGAAATTTCACTCTAATACATATATCCAACAGGAATGAGTGCATATATACACCAAAAGACAAGTACAAGAAGCTTCATGGGAAGAGCTAGAAGCAACTTCTATGTCCATCAACAGTAAAATGAACTAAAAAATAATGTGTCCCCTGGTGGTCTAGTGGTTAGGATTTGGTGCTTTCACTGCCATGGCCTGGGTTCAATTCCTAGTCAGAGAACTGAGATTCTGTAAGCCATGTGGGTCAAAATTTAAAAATTAAAGTAAAAAATAAACTTTTAAAATTACCAAAAATTAAACAAACCAATAAAATAATCTTCATTATGGTGTATCCACATAATGAAATACTATAAAGCAACAAAAAAACCAAACTACTGTTACATGCAACCATGTCAATCAATCTCATAGACATGACATTGATTAAAAGAAGCTGGACACACTATACCATTCCATCTACATAAAGTTTAAGAACAGGTGAAACTAATTTACAGTGAGACTGATTAGAATAATGATTATCTTGTGGAGTGGGGCAGTGATGTCTAGAAGGGGACATCAAGAAACCTTCCAATAAGCTAAGAATACTCTGTATGTTTTTTCCCAGCTTTATGAGGTAGAACATTCTGTCTTGATCCAAGTGATAGTTATACTGGTATATACATATGTAAACTTTCATTGAGCTGTGTTGCTAGATTAGTGTTTTGCTGTACCTAAAGTACACTTCAATTTGGAAGAGAAATAAAAAATAAAAACCAAACAAAACTGTATCCGTATTTCTACGGGGGGAAGTACATGGGACTACAGATGATGAAACTGACCTCATGTTGATAATTGTTGAAGCTCAGAGATCCATATATTGAGGCTCATTTTATCACTCCATTTTTTTTTTCCTCTGAAGAGAAAGCTTTTATCCATTACAGGCCCATTTCAAAGCCACTTATAGGAAGCCATAAGATTTTCTTTCTTCCTTCAAGCTTCTAAAGCATTTTGCTCAGTTCGTAGAAACTCTCATTACCAGCCTCCTCTTAACTTGTTCTCCAAACTCAGTGGCTCTCTCCATTCTCTCTGTACTATTCACTGCTTTGTAACACCTGTGCCTATAGGCTACACACTAGCACACCCAAGAACATCTATGCTGGTGAATGAGTATGCTTACCAAGGGTCAGTTATGTTTTCTCAAGTCAAATTTCTGTCACTGCATTTACATGATTTAATCAAATACTGAGTGCAAAAAGAACTGTTTATTAAAACTGTGTCTATTACTTTGGAAAAAGTTGGTAAAGACAAACAGAAATTTTAATGTCAAAGTAGGTGTGTGTGTGTAACTGTGAATTTTATTAAAAAACCACTAAATTGTACAGTTTATAGGGGTGATTTTATAGCGTGTGAATTATTTTAATAAAGCTGTTATAAAAAATTAGGAGTGCCTGAGATGAATACAAAAGATTACAAGGACCTTGAAAAAAATCTAAAAGACCTTTGCAATTACATTACTAATATCTTTAATTTCTCATTTATCTTTTAAGAAAAAGGTATAAGGGAAATCACATGCAACTCTTTTGAGTGTGATTTATGCAAGAAAAGCAATGTAGAACTTCAATCACTAAACTTATGCTCAAAGAAATGTTGACCCTACATCAAACTATTGGAGAATAAATGGTCATTGATACGGTTTTGGGCTAAAATAAAATGTTTAAAAATTAATGTATTTCTTGTTCCTTTCTTGTTGATTCCATGTGTGTTGTATATAATTTATATATATATATATTATTGTAATGTAATTCACAAACCATACGATTCATCCATTTAAAGCATTCAAGCCAATAATTTTAAATATATTGTTATAAAACCATCACCACAGTCAATTTTAGAATATTTTCAATATCTCAAAAAGAAATCCTGTAGACATTAGTAATAAATCTCCATTTCCACCGAAGCCCTTTGGCTCTTGAAAACTACTAACCTACTTTGTGTCTTCATTGATTTACCTATTCTGTACATTTTATGTAAATAGAATCATACAAAATGTGAATTGTGACTGGCTTCTTTCACTCAGCGTAATTTTTTCAAGATTCATCCATGTTATACCATTATTAGTACTTCATCCCTTTTTTGACTGAATAATGTTCCATTTCATGAATATATCATTTAATTTATTCATTTATCAAATGATGAACATTTGAATTGTTTCTGGCTAAATAACACTGCTATGAACATTTGTGTGCAAATTGTGTTTTCATTTCTCTTTTGTATATAGCTAGAGGCAGCGTTGCTAGCTCTTATGGTAATTCTGTTTAATCTTTCGAGGAACTGTCAAACTGTTTTCTGCAAGAGCTGCACTAATTCCTACCAATTATAGATGAGGGTTCCAGTTTCTCCTTATCCTCAACATTTAAAATCATATGTCTTTTTTAACTATCTTAGTGAATATGAAGTGGTATCTCATTGTATTTCTGATTTGCCTTTCCTGATAATTAATGATGTTGAGCATCTTTTCATGTACCTGTTGGCCATTTGTACATCTTCTTTGGAGAAATGTCTGTTTGAGTCCTTTGTGCATTTTTAATATGCATTGTTTGGGTTTTTTGCTATTGAATTGTATGAATAGAAGAATTAATATTATTAAATTGTTTATACTACCCAAAGAAGTCTACAGAGTCAATGCTGTCCTCATCAAAATCTCAATGGCGTTTTTTACAGAAATAGAAAAAAGTCTTAAAATTCATATAGAACCACAAAGGCTCCAAATAGTCAGAGCAATCTTGGAAAAGAACAAAGATGAAAATATATTTTAAAACTACAGTAATTAGAAGTGTGGTACTGGTATAAAGACAGATATGTAGACCAATGGAAGAGAATAGAAAGCCCAGAAAAAAATCCATGCACATATGTTGAATTGACCTTTGACAAGAGTACCAAGAAATATACAATGAGGAAAAGATACTCTTCAATAAATGGTGCTAGAAAAACAGGGTATCCATATGCAAAAAATGAAATTGGACCCTACTTTACAGCATACACCAAAAATCAGTTCCAAATGGATTAAAGACTTATATGGCATTTCCCTGGTAATCCAGTGGTTAAGAATCCGCCTGCCAATGCAGGGGACATGGGTTTGATCCCTAGTCTGGGACAATTCCATAAGTTGGGGGCAGCTAAGACCACGTGCCACAACTACGGAAGCCCACATGCCCTAAACCCCATCCTCAGCAACAAGAGAGGCTACCATGATGAGAAGCCCACGCTGCAACTAGAGAGTAGCCCCCACTCACCCCAACTGGAAAAAGCCCATGCTCAGCAAAGAGCAGCACAGCCATAATTAAATAAGTATTTTTTTTTAAGTTACAGAACCATGAAGTCTTTCCCCCATGCAAATCATGCAAGTGCATCCAGAATAACACGGAGCCCACAGACCATGGACCCAACAGTCCACTGACCGCTCAGGATCAGGTTTCTGCTGAGTCAAATCTCCTGGCACCCAGGTGCCCAGAGCTCTGACTTGGGCTGAATGTAAGTGCTATAAGCACAATAGGAAAGAAGAAAAATAACAGAGGGAGCCATTGACTTTGAGATGTGAAATAAAAAGGAACCAATAATATTCTGCCCTCATTCACAGACACCTCAGTGTGCTCCAAAGCAACCATTCCAAATATTAAATAGGAATCTTTGTTTGGAGATTGGCTCTGATGTGCCCATTAAATCTCACTTTGAAGCCTTTTCTGCCTATTCCTCCCACAGAAGTCTCATAATGCATGGCTCTGGGCCCACAGCTCTGTATCATGGTGCTTTATCACATTGAAGGATGATGCTGAACAACAACAATATTACCCAAGACTGTGAGTGTGGTTGGACAGATTAATGGAAGGTCTGTATTTGGGTCTGTGGCTGTGGTCGCTGCTTGCAGCTCTGCCTCTCAAGTTGCCCATTTCAATTCAAATTAAGCAGCGTTTCCGACTGTGTGTGCCAACATGCCATGCGTGCAGCTGCTGCCTTCCATCCGTCAGCCCAACTTACCCCACTCAAGTTCCAGGTCAGCATTTTCCTGATTGCATTCCTTGTCCCCGTCATGCTTCGAGCTGCCCTACTTCCAGTCATTCATCACCCAGCAATTGTTGCTGTTAGCTGTCTTTCCCACATGACCAGTCCTGCAAAGTATACCAGACAGGAAGGCCAGAGGGCTGGCTGCAAGCCAGGATGTTGCCCAGGCTTCTTTAGAGACCTGAAATATCATAGATAAATGCCACTAGTGAAATCTGTGCTGAAGCTGAAAGCAATACATGAGGAGACTGAAGGCCTAGCTCTTTCTCTACAAAGGGAGAAAGCATCCTCAATTCCATGCTTGGGCTGCTGTATGGACTAGTGCTTAAGTGCACAGGCTTTAGAGTCCAAATGCAGGGGTCTGCTACAAACTTGAGAGGTGACTTTAGCTCTGCTCAGTTACATAACTCTTAGGGTCATTGCAAGAGCTGAATGAGTTAATTTATACAGAGCAATTAGAACAATGCCTGTCACATTAAGAATCCTGTAAGGGGCACATTAAGGGCTTCCCTGGTGGTGCAGAGGTTAAAGCATCTGCCTGCAATGTGGGAGACCTGGGTTCAATCCCTGGGTCGGGAAGATCTCCTGGAGAAGGAAATGGCAACCCACTCCAGTATTCTTGCCTGGAGAATCCCATGGACAGAGGAGCCTGGTAGGCTGCAGTCCATGGGGTCACGAAGAGTTGGGCACAACTGAGCGACTTCAATTTCACTTTTCACTTTCATGCATTGGAGAAGGAAATGGCAACCCACTCCAGTATTCTTGCCTGGAGAATCCCAGGGACGGAGGAGCCTAGTGGGCTGCCGTCTATGGGGTCGCACAGAGTCAGACACGACTGAAGCGACTTAGCAGCAGCAGCAGCAGCAAGGGTTTGCTATTGCTATTTTCCCACTCACTCAGCTTAGTATGCCTAAGTTGACCACTTGGGATTATTTATTTACTCCTCAGATCAATTTTAGTGAGTGTTTATGAGTGTCCAGGCCCTGTGCACAATGACCCAGCTCCTTTACAGTAAGCCTTGTCATGGTCTCTGGAAGCCCTTTTGCAATCACAGACATGCTACTTACTATGGAGGCAATAAGACCTCAGAGAAGAAACCACTGACCAGAGACTGGCAGATCCCTAAAAGCCTTTCTTGATTTCCTTGCACATAGCACAGCCTGGGCTTCCCAGGTGGCGCCAGTGGTAAAGAACCAGCCTGCCAATGTAGGAGATGTAAGAGACGTGGGTTCAGTCCCTGGGTTGGGAAGATCCCCTGGAGGAGGGCATGGCAACCCACTCTAGTGTTCTTGCCTGGAGAATCCCATGGACAGAGGAACCTGGTGGGCCACAGTCCATAGGGTTTCAAAGAGTCAGACATGACTCTTTGGATGAGCTCAGCACAGCCTACGAAGAACATAGGCAGAGGACATGGAAGGCACAACATCGTCTTAAATAGATCCTCTTCCCCTTCCCCAAACTTCCCATTCACCCTGGAACTTTGACGTATTCTCAGGTACGGGAAGAGGCTGGAAGGAGGACAGGAGTAGATGAAGGGGGGATGTATAGAGGAATCCTGCATACAGCCTAGATTATCTTCCCAGTCAGTGCGACAAGATGAAGGTTCTAAATAGAATTAACTTGATTTAGAGAAAATTAATAGAGTAAAGCATACAAAATTGCTGATGTTTCACAGTTTTGACTTACAAAACATAAATTTCATATGGTTCATCCTATAAAAGTTACAGTATTTCTTGTGTCCCCTCAATTTGCAAACCTCATATCTGCCACACCTGTTTTAAATTGTTCGTTGTCTCAGAAAAGCTCAGGCATAAGAAATCATCATCATGAGAACTGGGCCTCACATTGAAACATGAAGACAAATTTGGACTACCTGTGCTAGAAATTGAATATGGTCTCAAAAGCCTATTTAACAACAGAAACGTGGAAGACTTATTTATTCTACTCCATAAACCAACATCAACTAACTGGATTTTCTTTCTTTAGTTCCCTTTCTAATTGGATGGTAGTAAGATCATGGCATCTGGTCCCATCACTTCATGGGAAATAGGGAAACAGTGGAAACGGTGTCAGACTTCATTTTTTGGGGGGCTCCAAAATCACTGCAGATGGTGACTGCAGCCATGAAATTAAAAGACGCTTACTCCTTGGAAGAAAAGTTATGACCAACCTAGATAGCATATTCAAAAGCAGAGACATTACTTTGCCGACTAAGGTCCATCTAGTCAAGGCTATGGTTTTTCCAGTGGTCATGTATGGATGTGAGAGTTGGACTGTGAAGAAAGCTGAGCACCGAAGAATTGATGGTTTTGAACTGTGGTGTTGGAGAAGACTCTTGAGAGTCCCTTGGACTGCAAGGAGATCCAACCAGTCCATTCTGAAGATCAACCCTGGGATTTCTTTGGAAGGAATGATGCTAAAGCTGAAGCTCCAGTACTTTGGCCACCTCATGCGAAGAGTTGACTCATTGGAAAAGACTCTGATGCTGGGAGGGATTGAGGGCAGGAGGAGAAGGGGACGACCGAGGATGAGATGGCTGGATGGCATCACGGACTCGATGGACGTGAGTCTGAGTGAACTCCGGGAGTTGGTGATGGACAGGGAGGCCAGGCGTGCTGCGATTCGTGGGATCGCAAGGAGTCAGACACGACTGAGTGACTGAACTGAACTGAAGTGAACTATAGATAAATTTGGTGGGGCTTGACATCTGTACATTATTGAGTCTTCCCACTTATGAGCATAATATATCTTTACATTTAGTCAGTCCTTTATGTATTATAATTATCTCCATAGAAGTCTTTCACATCTTTTGATAGATTTGTTCTGATGTACTTTGTAGTTTTGTTGTTCATTTTTTGAAGTTACATGTAATTTAATTAAATATTATATTTTTTAATTTACTTATTTTTAATTGGAGGATAGTTGCTTTACAAAGCTCTTTTGATTTCAGCCATACTTCAACATGAATCAGCCATATGTATACATATGTCCCTTCCCTCTTGAAGCTCCCTCCCAATTACACATATTTAAAAGGGTGACTCTATATCACCAGTATTACAACCATTCCATCTAAAGTGAATACCAAGACATGTCCTACACATCTTAGAAACAGATACACCCAATGTCCTAGCAAATTCTTCATCTAGAAATTTATGTGAAGAATATAATTAAATATACATAAAGATTTAAACACAAAGCTTGTATAATATTAGTGAGAGAACAGCAACTAAGATGATTCAAGTGGGGTTAATTTACAAATGCATGAATAGTTGCGGGAAAACCACAAGCGATGGTGTAGGTATCCAGGGCTTCCAGCGGCAGAAGAGGTGTCAGCATTAGGCCCAGTAAAAAGGGACAAGGGAGGATGGTTAGGAGAACTGGAGAGAAAGGCTTGTGTAGGGTTGGCCACCTTGAGGATAGTGACTTCCACTCAAGGAGAAAAGCCAGCTCTAGGAGACCTGACAAGGAAGGAGCCAGGATGAATACTCTGATTTCACTCTCGTCCTTCCCTCCAGTCTCCTGCTGGGGCTTCGTGTTGTCTGAACCTAACAGGAAGCCAGAGGGCAAAGGAATCAGTTAATGTACTTCCTAAAGAGAGTGGAGCTGAGAGGAGGGAGGAGGGTAGAAGGTAAATCTGGAGGAATAAATAAGAGATTTCCAGCATAAATATATTCATTCCATCATTGTTTAAGACATAAGATTAGAAATAGTCTGAATGTCCCAAACTAGGGAAATTTTTAACAATTTAAGGTCTACAAATATACCAATGAAGTACTTTGCAACCGTTACAAATATTGATGTCAAAAAGCTCACAAAGCTGTCTGTATAACACGCCTTAGTAGTAGCGTCCAACTTTTTGCAACCCCACGGACTGTAGCCTGCCAGGCTCCTCTGTCCATGGGATTTCCCAGACAAGAATACTACAGTGGGTTGCCATCTCCTTCTCCAGGGGATCTTCCTGACCCAGGGACTGAACCTGCATCTCCTGCATTGGCAGGCAGATGCTGTACTACTAAGCCACCAGGGAAGCCCCATAACATACTTTATCTTTTGTTTCAAAAAAAAAAATGGACATAATTTTTATTTGTGTATATACACACATACAACACATGCATACACACTCATGGAAAAAAAGGCTTAAAGAATATGCACCAAAATGTTAATGATGGTTAGGGAGAGTAGAGTTACAGATAATTTTATGTAGGTGGGCTTTATAAGCAAGAAAAATTTAATATAAGAAAAATTATTAATTATAGCAGGGGATTGGAGCAACAAGAATTAAGCTAGTAAGAAACAAAGAGAATTCTAAAGAATATAAGAAGGGCAGAGATAAGGAGCAGCCACAACCCCAAAGTCTGAAACAGAAGACTCAAGGACCCTCCCCACTCCTCACCTCCACATTTGACCACAGGATGGCAGGGAAGTTACTGAGCTACTATACTCTCAAAACTTACTCAAAATCTGCTCTGTAGGGTTCTGGGGAAACCAGAAGCACTCTGCTGCAAAGCCACTGGAGGGGTCAGGTGGGGCTGGTGGGGGGAACTTCTGGCCATATGAGTCTGCCAAGGCAGTATATTATAACAAGGGAAGAAAACCCCTTTCTATCTACATGGAACCTCCAGCTCTCTGTACTGATAAAGTTTAACTCATGTGCCAGCTGGCAAAGAAAAAATGTGTCTCTCCATTTTTGCAGAACAGGTAATGAGGTATGAATTTGAAGCTGAAAGGCAATGCATTGATAACTGGCACTCACTCCAAAATCTACCACCTAAGGGTAGATCTTATGAACACACACAGATCTGTGTGTTTATAATCTGTTGTTTTCTTGTTGTAGATGCTGTGGGCATCTTTCTATGTCAATAAATAAAGATCTACATCAACATTTTTCATTGCTGAACAATGTATGTACACTTTGATTCATATGATTTATTTCCCATTGGTAAACATTTGAATTGTATCCTACTTTTACTTTATGAAAAATATTGTGTACTTTTAAAAATACCTTTTAAAATAATTATTTTTTAAATATTTATTTGCTTGTAATAAATTACTAAAAGTTAAATTATTAGATTAACAGTTCTGTGTTAAATTCATCTGTTGGATGCATTATTTGATTTAGTAAAAAGTGCATTTTTCATTTCATACATTTCTCAAGAATGCGTGAAAAAGATATAACTTAGACATCTGATCCGGAATCCGAGTTAAATAAGGTCAGATACCAATGTGGTTCCAGGAAGAATTTCTCTGAGAGCTGTGTATCCTGGCCAAGAAAGAGAATTGTCAAAGATGGCACTTACTCTAGCTTTTTACTAAAATAGCATACAGTATTTTTTAATTAATAAACTTTATTTCTTAGAGCAATTTTATTTAGCTTCACAGCAAAACTGAACCAAAGCACAGAGAGTTCCCATGTACCCCCATCCCCACACATGTAACAACCTTCTCCACTGTCAACTATGCTTACCAGAGTGGGACATTTGTTAAAATCAGTGAATCTAAATGGACATATCGTGTGTGCATGCTAAGTCACTTGAGTCGTGTCCAACTCTTTGCAACCCTATGGACCATAGCCCACCAGGATCCTCTGTCCATGGGATTCTCCAGGCAAGAGTACTGGAGTGGGTCACCATGCCCTCCTCCAGGGGATCTTCCTGACTCAGGGACTGAACCCGCATCTCTTATGTCTCCTGCATTGGCAAGTGGGTTCTTTACCACTCCTGCTTCCTGGGAAGCCCCCAATGGATAAGTCATTATCGCTCAAAGCTCACTCTTGGTGTTGTACACCTGTGAGTTTTGACATAAGGTTTATTTTACTTGCTAGTATGCATTTAAGTTTCCTCCTTGTCTTTGCATGGCTTGATAGCTCCTTTCTTTTTAATATTTCGTTGTCTGGTTGCACCAATTTATTTAGCCGTCTTTGTGCTTCCATGTTTTGGCACTTACGAATAAAGTTGCTAAGAAACACCCATATGCAGGGTTTTTTTGTAGACATAAGTTTTTGATTAATTTGGGTAAATACCAAGGAGAGCAATTGTTGGATTGTATGCTAAGAGTGTATTTTGTTTTGTCAGAAACTACCAAGCTGTCTCCCAAAGTGCCTGAATCATTTTGCCATTCCACCAGCTATGAATTAAAGTTCTTGTTGCTCCACATTCTTACCAGCATTTGGTGTTGTCAGTGTTTTGGATTTTGGCCACTCTAACAAGGAGATTAGTCCTGGGATTTCTTTGGAAGGAATGATGCTAAAGCTGAAACTCCAGTACTTTAGCCACATCATGTGAAGAGTTGACTCATTGGAAAAGACTCTGATGCTGGGAGGGATTGGGGGCAGGAGGAGAAGGGGACGACAGAGGATGAGATGGCTGGATGGCATCACGGACTCGATGGACGTGAGTCTGAGTGAACTCCGGGAGTTGGTGATGGACAGGGAGGCCTGGCGTGCTGTGATTCCTGGGGTCACAAAGAGTCGGACACGACTGAGCGACTGAACTGAACTGAACAAGTGTGTAATGGCATCTCATTGTTGTTTTAATTCTCTAATAATACTGAACTTCTTTTCACGTGCTAGTTACCATCTGTATATCTTCTTGGTAAAACATCTGCTAAAAGTTTTGCCAATTTTTAAATGAGGTCTTTTGTTTTATTATTGTTGTTCTTATATATTTTGTATAATAGTCCTTCATAAATATATCTTTGGCTACTATTTCCTTCTTGTGTTTTTGGAAGAGGGGGTTTGCTATGACCAGTGCATTTTCTTGGCAAAACTCTATTAGTCTTTGCCCTGCTTCATTCCACATTCCAAGGCCAAATTTGCCTGTTACTCCAGGTGTTTCTTGACTTCCTACTTTTGCATTCCAGTCCCCTATAATGAAAAGGATATCTTTTTTGGGTGTTAGTTCTAAAAGGTCTTGTAGGTCTTCATAAAACCATTCAACTTCAGCTTCTTCAGCGTTACTGGTTGGGGCATAGACTTGGATAACTGTGATATTGAATGGTTTGCCTTGAAGACGAACAGAGATCATTCTGTCGTTTTTGAGATTGCATCCAAGTACTGCATCGGACTCTTTTGTTGACCATGATGGCTACTCCATTTCTTCTGAGGGATTCCTGCCCGCAGTAGTAGATATAATGGTCATCTGAGTTAAATTCACCCATTCCAGTCCATTTTAGTTCGCTGATTCCTAGAATGTCAACGTTCACCCTTGCCATCTCTTGTTTGACCACTTCCAATCTGCCTTGATTCATGGACCTGACATTCCAGGTTCCTATGCAATACTGCTCTTTCAAGCATCGGATCTTGCTTCTATCACCAGTCACATCCACAGTTGGGTATTGTTTTTGCTTTGGCTCCATCCCTTCATTCGTTCTGGAGTTATTTCTCCACTGATCTCCAGTAGCATATTGGGCACCTAATGACCTGGGGAGTTCCTCTTTTGGTATCCTATCATTTTGCTGTTTCATATTGTTCATGGGGTTCTCAAGGCAAAAATACTGAAGTGGCTTGCCATTCCCTTCTCCAGTGGACCACGCTCTGTCAGACCTCTCCACCATGACCCACCCATCTTGGGTTGCCCCACAGGCATGGCTTGGTTTCATTGAGTTAGACAAGGCTGTGGTCCTAGTGTGATTAGATTGACTAGTTTTCTGTGAGTATGGTCTCAGTGTGTCTGCCCTCTGATGCCCTCTTGCAACACCTACCATCTTACTTGGGTTTCTCTTACCTTGGGCGTGGGTATCTCTTCACGGCTGCTCCAGCAAAGCACAGCCGCTGCTCCTTACCTTGGTCGAGGGGTATCTCCTTATCACTGCCGTTCCTGACCTTCAGTGTGGGATAGCTCCTCTAGGCCCTGTGCAGCCACCGCTCCTCGGGAGGCTCCTCCCAGCTGCCGCCCCTGGCCTCGGGCTTGGGGTGGCTCCTAAGGGTCACCGCCCTTGACCTCAGGCACGAGGTGGCTTCTCCCGGGCGCCCCTGCCCTCGGACACGGGGTGTCTCCTCCCGGCCGCCCCTGCACTCGGACACAGGATATCTCCTCCTCTTCCAACAACACAAAAGAAGAATCTACACATGGACATCACCAGATGGTCAACACCAAAATCAGATTGATTATATTCTATGCAGGCAAAGATGGAGAAGCTCTATACAGTCAACAAAAACAAAACCAGGAGCTGACTGTGGCTCAGATCATGAATTCCTTATTGCCAAATTCAGACTTAAATTGAAGAAAGTGGAGAAAGCCACTAGACCATTCAGGTATGACCTAAATCAAATCCCTTATGATTATACAGTGGAAGTGAGAAATAGATTTAAGGGCCTAGATCTGATAGATAGAGTGCCTGATGAACTATGGAATGAGGTTCATGACATTGTACAGGAGACAGGGAGCAAGACCATCCCCATGGATAAGAAATGCAAAAAAGCAAAATGGCTGTCTTGGGAGGGCTTACAAATAGCTGTGAAAGAAGAGAGGCGAAAAGGAAAGATATAAGCATCTGAATGCAGAGTTCCAAAGAATAGCAAGAAGAGATAAGAAAGCCTTCTTCAGCGATCAATGCAAAGAAATAGAGGAAAACAACAGAATGGAAAAGACTAGAGATCTCTTCAAGAAAATTAGAGATACCAAGGGAACATTTCATGCAAAGATGGGCTCGATAAAGGACAGAAATGGTCTGGACCTAACAGAAGCAGAAGATATTAAGAAGAGGTGGCAAGAATACACAGAAGAACTGTACAAAAAACATCTTCACAACCCAGATAATCATGATGATGTGATCACTAATCTAGAGCCAGACATCTTGGAATGTGAAGTCAAGTGGGCCTTAGAAAGCATCACTACGAACAAAGCTAGTGGAGGTGATGGAATTCCAGTTGAGCTGTTTCAAATCCTGAAAGATGATGCTGTGAAAGTGCAGCACTCAATATGCCAGCAAATTTGGAAAACTCAGCAGTGGCCACAGGACTGGAAAAGGTCAGTTTTCATTCCAATCCCAAAGAAAGGTAATGCCAAAGAATGCTCAAATTACTGCACAATTGCACTCATCTCACATGCTAGTAAAGTAATGCTCAAAATTCTCCAAGCCAGGCTTCAACAAAACATGAACCATGAACTTCCAGATGTTCAAGCTAGTTTTAGAAAAGGCAGAGGAACCAGAGATCAAATTGCCAACATCCGCTGGATCATGGAAAAAGCAAGAGTTCCAGAAAAACATCTATTTCTGCTTTATTGACTATGCCAAAGCCTTTGACTGTGTGGATCACAAGAAACTGTGGAAAATTCTGAAAGAGATGGGCATACCAGACCACCTGACCTGCCTCTTGAGAAATCTGTATGCAGGTCAGGAAGCAACAGTTAGAACTGGACATGGAACAACAGACTGGTTCAAAATTGGGAAAGGAGTATGTCAAGGCTGTATATTGTCACCCTGCTTATTTAACTTCTATGCAGAGTACATCATGAGAAATGCTGGACTGGAAGAAACACAAGCTGGAATCAAGATTGCCAGGAGAAATATCAATAACCTCAGATATGCAGATGACACCACCCTTATGGCAGAAAGTGAAGAGGAGCTAAAAAGCCTCTTGATGAAAGTGAAAGAGGAGAGTGAAAAAGTTGGCTTAAAGCTCAACATTCAGAAAACGAAGATCATGGCAAGCAGTCCCATCACTTCATGGGAAATAGATGGGGAAACAGTGGAAACAGTGTCAGACTTTATTTTGGGGGGCTCCAAAATCACTGCAGATGGTGACTGCAGCCATGAAATTAAAAGAGGCTTACTCCTTGGAAGAAAAGTTATGACCAACCTAGATAGTATATTCAAAAGCAGAGACATTACTTGGCCGACTAAGGTCCATCTAGTCAAGGCTATGGTTTTTCCAGTGGTCATGTATGGATGTGAGAGTTGGACTGTGAAGAAGGCTGAGCAGAGTGCCGAAGAATTGATGCTTTTGAACTGTGGTGTTGGAGAAGACTCTTGAGAGTCCCTTGGACTGCAAGGAGATCCAACCACTCCATTTTGAAGGAGATCAACCCTGGGATTTCTTTGGAAGGAATGATGCTAAAGCTGAAACTCCAGTACTTTGGCCACCTCATGAGAAGAGTTGACTCATTGGAGAAGACTCTGATGCTGGGAGGGATTGGGGGCAGGAGGAGAAGGGGACGACCGAGGATGAGATGGCTGGATGGCATCACAGACTCGATGGACGTGAGTGTGAGTGAACTCCGGGAGATGGTGATGGACAGGGAGGCCTGGCGTGCTGCGATTCATGGGGTCGCAAAGAGTCGGACATGACTGAGCAACTGAGCTGAACTGAACTGAACTATTTCCTTCTAGTCTGTGGCTTGTTTTCTTATTCTCTTGACTGTGTCTTTCATGGAGCAAAAGTTTTTATTTTTAATGAAATTCAGCTTATGTGTTGTTTCTTTCATGGATTATCCTTTTGGTGTTGTATCTAAAAAGTTATCATCACCCAAAATCACCTAGGTTTCCTCCTATGTTGTCTTCTAGGAATTTCAGAGTTTTGTGTTTCACATTTAGGTCTGGTCCATTTTTTGTTAATTTTTGTGAAGAGTGTAAGGTCTGCATCTATGATGCTGCTGATGATGATTTTTTGGATGCAGAACTCTAGTTGTTCCAGCACCGTTTGTTGAAAAGACTTTGTCTTTGCTCTATTGTATTGTCTTTGCTCCTTTGCCTAAGAACAGTTTTGTTTTAGTTACGCTAGTGTACTTCTTGACTCTGTCCTGGTCCATTGACCTATTTGTCTATTCGTTTTTCTTACCAACACACACTATCTTGATTAGCATAGCTTTATCATAAATCATTGGAGAAGGAAATGGCAACCCACTCCAGTGTTCTTGCCTGGAGAATCCCAGGGACGGGGGAGCCTGGTGGGCTGCCGTCTATGGGGTCGCACAGAGTCAGGCACGAGTGAAGCGACTTAGCTGTAGCAGCAGCATCATAAATCTTGAATAGAATACTGTCAATCCTCCAACTTTGCTTTCCATTTGCAATATTATGTTGGCTACTTTGAGTCTTTTTCTTCTTCATGTAAGTTGTAGAATCAGCTTGTCTATATCCACAAATAACTTGCTGGGATTTTGTTTGGAATTGCATTGAATCTATAGATTAAGTTGGGAAGAAATGACCTCTTAACAATATTGAGTCTTCCTATCCATGAACATAAATATCTTCATTTATTTTGTTCTTCTTTGACATTATACACAGTTTAGCAATTTTCCTCATAAAGATCTTGCACATATTTTGCTATGTTTACACCCAAGTACGTTATTTTGACAGATGCTCAGGTAAATGATGCTGTGTTTTAACTTTTAATTATATTCATTACTCATATACAGGAAAGTGATTGATTTTATATATTAATCTTGGATCCTGCCTCTTTGCCATAATTGCTTATTAGATCTAGGATTTTTTTTTCTTGCTTAACTTTTCCAGCAGAATAAAATAGTGTCATTTTACTCGTATTCTCCAGCAAAGCCACCTCCCAACATTATTAACTATTTCAGATCATCTGAATAACCCTACTCAATCTTCAAATCTCATTAAATACCTCCTCTTTATAGACTCCTTCTCTAGCCCCTAAATCAGTTTAAGAACCCCTTGCTTTATGTTCTTACAGATCCCTATTCTTATCATAATACTAATGCTTTCAGTTCAGTTCAGTCACTCAGTCGTGTCCGACTCTTTGCGACCCCATGAATCGCAGCACGCCAGGCCTCCCTGTTCATCAGCATCTCCCGGAGTTCACTCAGACTCACATCCATCGAGTCCATGATGCCATCCAGCCATCTCATCTGCTTTATTAATTAAAATTCTGTCTGCCTGACTACAACGTAAAGTTCATTGAGGTCAAGGACCTTGTCTGCCCTGTTCGACACTGATACATAGCATAGACTCTCAATGAAGGTTTGTTGAACAAATGAACAACCTCCATTCCAATCACCATTACAAACAACAAAAACAGTATCTGAATTATCCTGTATCTATCACTCAGAATCAAATCAGGAAACTGAAATCACTTGGAGTATTTGAAGCAGAAGGAATCTGCTACCGTGAATTGGTAACACAGGAGTTGGAAGTGGCTGAGAACACCAGGGAATGGGATGTAGACAAACAATGTCATCTGCCATATCGCTAAACAAAGGATCTGGTTGCCCTCAAGCCATCAGCTACTGCAGCTACCCCCAACTCAGCTCTCTGAGAAGGGATTCAGGATACTGACCCTCAGTCATTCAGGTGAATATCAAAGGAATGATTTCAATGATCCCAAACTCTTCCATCTTCCTATGCAAGTGTTAGTCACTCAGTCATGTCTGACTCTGCGACCCCACAGACTGCAGCCCACCAGACTCATCCATGGAATTCTCCAGGCAAGAATACTGGAGCAGGTTGCCATTCCCCTCTCCACCAGGCAAGCACCTATACAAAGAAAAGCTCTAAATTCATGAACTTGAGATTTCCAGTTTTCTTCAGTTAACAGTAATCTTTTGATGTTCCTGGTTTCTGGTTGTTGTTGCAATACTCCTATATAAACTGGCTCCTTCCTTACCTCTTCAGAGTAGTCCCTAAGAACTATGTCAGAAGCCATCTTCCATGCTTAAGTCCTCAGCAAGCCCACTGAATAAAACATAATTCTCAGCTTCTATGCTGTGCTTTTTTTTTTCAGTGACAGGAAAATATCTGAGATAATAGCAACAGCAGGAAGCCCTTAGACACTCAGGCTGGAGGAACAATAGGAAAAACTGATATTACAGAACCCAGGGGGCCCAGTTATGTGGGCCTCAAGTCCAAGTATGGTACAGCTCAGCTGCATCCACTGTTTAGAGTCTCTTAAAGCCTAAATCAAGGGGTTGGCAGGGCTACGTTTGTTTGTGGAGGCTCTGGAAATGATTTACTTCCACAGTCATTCAGTTTGTTGATAGAATTCAGCTCCATACAGGTGTAGAACCGAGGCTACTGTTTTCTCACTGAGTATCAAACAAGAGTGATTCTCAACTTCTAGAGGCTCCCCACATTCCTTGTCTCATGGCTTTCTTCTTCCATCTTCAAAGCTCACAGTAGCAGATCAAGTCTTCCTCATGCTTCTGAACTCTCATGCCCTTTCTGATTCTTCTGTCCTCATCCCAGTCAGAGATATAATTCTGTTTTTAAGGGCTCATGTAATTAGAGTGAGTCCACTTTGATAATCCAGGATAATCTCCCTATCAGGTCCATAATCTTAATTATGTCTACAAAGCCCTTTTGCCATGTAACATTTGATTTTTTTAAAAATGGATTTCATTCAACTCTAGTTGACTTACAGTGTTGTATTCATTTCTTCTGTATAGCAAAATGATTCAGTTATACATATATGCACATTCTTTTTCACATTCTTTTCCATTATGGTTTATCTCAAGATATTGAATATAGTTCCCTGGGCTATACAGTAAGATGTTGTTGTTTATCCATTCTATATATAATAGTTTGCATCTGCGAATTCCAAACTCCCATTCTATCTCTCTCCCGCTGCTCTTCCCTGTTAGCAACAACAGGCCTATTTTCTATGTCTGCGTAAAATTCAATACTTCTACATGTTCTGGGAATTAGGGCATGGGCATCTTTGGGGGCCATTATTCTGCCTCTCACTGGCTAACTCAGCTAGAATATGATATAAGGGCCTAGGAAATAGGTCTACAGAGCAGAAAAATGAGGAATACATCTGAAAGCAAACAGGCTTAAGATCATCATGTTTTAAGATAGCACTTTTTCTTCTCAGACTAGGACTGACTTAACATAATTGGACAGTTATCTAATTGCTGTCAAAAATAATGAATTAGGCTCATTTACCAGAAAAACAAAATAAAATCATCAGTAATAACACGCCCTGCAATGAGATTAATTCAAATATAAAGCAATTGTCAATTGATTTCCATTATCCTTCCAACCCTGTTTCTCAAATGCAGGCCAGTTAAAATTTCTATCTTCTCCAGAGAAACATGGAGATGAGGTCTAGGTTAGACAGTGAAACCAGAGACAATTACAGTCTTGAGAAGTACAGAGGTTGAAAGGAAGTCCCTGTGCGTATAGTGTGTTCTTGATTCAATCTCCCATCAAGATAAGTGCCAACTAACCCAGAGGTTCCTGGAATCTTTGCTGCTATCCCAGAAGGCTCAGCCCATCACAGGACCCAGCATTGTCTCCAGGAATATCTGTGTTAATAAGCTGCCTCTAATTACCTCAGATATGCAGATGACACCACCCTTCTGGCCGAAAGTGAGGAAGAACTAAAGAGTCTCTTGGTGAAAGTGAAAGAGGAGAGTGAAACAGTTGGCTTAAAGCTCAACGTTCAGAAAACTAAAATCATGGCATCTGGTCCCATCACTTCACGGCAAATAGATGGGGAAACAGTGGAAACAGTGGCTGACTTTATTTTTCTGGGCTCCAAAATCACTGCAGATGGTGACTGCAGCCATGAAATTAAATGACGCTTACTCCTTGGAAAGAAAATTATGATCAACCTAGACAGCATATTCAAAAGCAGAGACATTACTTTGTCAACAAAGGTCCGTCTAGTCAAGGCTATGGTTTTTCCAGTAGTCATATATTGATGTGAGAGTTGGACTGTAAAGAAAGCTGAGTGCTGAAGAATTGATGCTTTTGAACTGTGGTGTTGGAGAAGACATTTGAGAGTCCCTTGGACTGCAAGGAGATCCAACCCGTCCATCCTAAAGGAGATCAGTCCTGAATGTTCATTGGAAAGCCTGATGCTGAAGCTGAAACTGCAATACTTTGGCCACCTGATGCGAAGAGCTGACTCATTGGAAAAGACCCTGATGCTGGGAAAGATTGAGGGCAGGAGGAGAAGGGGACGACAGAGGATGAGATGGTTGGATGGCATCACCGACTCAACAGACATGGGTTTGGGTAAACTCCAGGAGTTGGTGATGGACAGGGAGGCTTAGTGTGCTGCAGTTCATGGGGTCGCAAAGAGTCAGACACGACTGAGCGACTGAACTGACGGACTGACTGAGTTGATATCAGACTTCAGCAGGGACCAGGATAGTCTGAGATTGCACAACCGTACTGAGAGAGCTTTCAGTTTCCTTGTTCTGTATTGCTTCCCCTGGATCATTTCATTAACCACATTGTAACAAGATTGTGCAATTATGTACAGCTCAAGTTTTTGGACCCTGAAAGTCAGAGAAGGGATGTTTACAATGTTTTTAAAGTTAAATTGACACTTTGGGTAAACATTCTCCAACATTGTCTTGCTTCTTATTAACAACGCTGTATGGCAACAATATCTAAAAGGGAACTTCAGAGATGTCCGTGGTGGTCCAGTGGCTAAGACTCTCAGGTTCCAATGCAGGGGGCCCAGGTTTAATCTCTGGTCAGGGAACTAGATCCCACATACCGCAGTTAAGAGTACTTATACCCCAGCTAAAGATCCCACAGGCTACAACAAAGACTGAAGATCCTGAGTGCCTCGGTGAAGACCCAGTGCAGCCAAACAAATAAATAAATAAAACTTTAAAAATAAATAGGAGGGAATTTCAATTTCCCTTTGAAAGTTTAACACATCAACATTTTTCCCGGCTACTAAAGATTGATTTATTTTCTAAATTTAATTTCAAAATTTACACATGACAAAATTTATCTTCTTTGGTATACAGATCTATGAGTTTTGATGAATAAAGTGTATAACCACTGTCACAATCAAGATTCAAAACAGTTCCATCATTCCAAAGAACTCCTTTTGTCTGCCCATTTGTAATCAACCTCTCATGACCCCTGGGCACCACAGATGTGTTCTCTGTCTCTTTTAAAGAATGTCATGTAAATAGAATTGGATGGCATAAAGACTTTTGAGTTTGGTTTCTTTCACTAAGCATATGAGATTTTTGGAGATTTATCTATGTTATTACACATGTGCTTAGTCGTTCAGTTGTGTCCGATGCTTTGGGACCCCATGGACTGTGGTTCATTACTTTTTATCACTGAGTAGTACTCCATTGTATGGGGTATTAGTTTCCTATGGCTGCTATAACAAATTACTACAGACTTGGTGGCTTAAAGCAACACATATGTATCCTCTCACAGTTCTGGAGACCAGAAGTTGAAATCAGTATCACTGGGCCAAAACCAAGTGTTGGCGAGACTTCTGGAGTCTTTAGCAGAGAACTCTCTCCTTGTCTTTTCCAGCAATGCTGGAAGTATTGCTGCCAGCAATATTTAACTTGTGGCCACACCGCTCTGATCTCTGCCTTTGTGGTCACAGGTCCTCCTATCATGTTTTCCTGAAGTCAAATCGCCCTTTGCTTTCCTCTTATACAGACTTTTGTGAATCTCCCCGCTCAAGGTTCTTAATCACACCGGTAGTCCTTTTCTTCCACATAAGGCAACATTCACAGGTTTTAGGACATGAACATCTTCCAGGGTATCATTATTTGGCCTTCCACATATGGGTATGCTACAGATAATTTATCCATTCACCCACTGAAGGACAATTGGATCACTTCCAGTTTGGGGCAGTTATGAACAAAGGTGCTATAAATATGTGCATGAAGGTTTTTATGGGAATATAAGTCTTTTTTTCTAACCCCTTAACTATCCCTTCTCCCACTCATCGCCCCCTAGTAACCAGAGGTTAAGGGAACATAAGTTTTCATTTCTCTTGGTTATGTAAATGCCTAAGAGTGTGATTGCTAGGTCAAATAGTAATATTTGTTTATGAAGTTTCAAGAGAAACTGTCCAGCTGTTTCCAAAGTGGCTGTACCATTTTGCATTCCCACCAGCAATGTGTGTGTTCTAACTCCTCCATAGCCTTGCTACACTTGGTACTGTCAGTGTTTCTAATTTTAGCCATTCTAGTAGATGTACAGTAGTATTTCCTTGGAGTTTTAACTTGTCTTTCCCTATTGACAGCGATGCTGAGCATTTTTTAATGTGTTAACATTTTAATGTTACATCATTTCATGACCTCTCAGCTGGCTGCATTTTACTTAGCTCTTAAGTGTGCTTTAGTAATTATTTAGAGATAATTAACTACTTAATAGGCAGAAATCTTAGAAGTATTACCTTCTTATGAAATTAAAACTACTGACTAACTTTTAGTGTAGTGGAATTCTATCAAAATGACTCAACACAATATTCGTGAAATATACCCAAGGTGTATGGCTAGTATAAGATTAGTTAGATTGGTAAAGAGTATGTCTATAATAAACATGTCTTCTTTCTCACCTTTATGAACCAATTTGAATTAAGAATCTATATGAACTATAATAATTCAAGGAGTTTTCCTTTCAAAAATGTGGATGTAATGTGATACATCTACCTCAGGAAGTCCATATAATTAGATCTGCAGGGCATGCATGGACGTGAAGTCTAACAAATTCATTTGGTTACAAGAAAGTTTCTTAACCACGGAAATACTTCCTGTGAAACTGCCAGAAACTCCAAATATCACCAGGTTCTGCTGAGGCACCTGGATCGTAATAAGAGCCATTTGAATACAAATCTATCTTCTTTCGAATGCCAAAACTCTCATAGACTAGTTCATGCATAAAATATGCTTTCAAGCTTCCAACAGCTTCAGGATAAATTCTCTGTGCCAAAGAAGTAAAAGAGATAAGGCAACTACTTCAGGAGGCTTGAAAGACAGGGGAAGTGAAGATCTTAGTACCAAGGATTCAAGTGTAGAATTTTATTCTTTCTTAAAAATCATTAGAATATTTTAGTTAGCAAAAACAGTAGCAGAACTGTATGCCAGTAACTTTCTCACATATATTAGTAAAATAATAGTTATAGTAACTATCTTTTATTGCATGTTTACAATATTATGCCAGATACTATTTTAAGTAAATAGTATTAATTAAGTAAATTAATGCATTCAGTCCTTACAAATACCCCAAGAGTAGGTACTACTTTTATTCCTATTTTAGGGCTAAGGAAACCAAGACATAAAGATATGAGCTCAAGGTCCCAGTGATGGAAAAGAAGTCAAATGGAGCTGGACAGACTCCACATCAGCTGACAGGGGCTGTCCACAAGCTGATACTGTGGCTGATGACCAACTGATGTCCTGATGACCAGCTTGACCTGTAGAGATTTTTGAAATTATGATTCCCAGGCCCCAGCTCCAGGGTTCCAGTTGATCATTCTAGAATCTGCATTGCTTTCTAGGTAACTCAGATGTTAAAGAATCTGCCTCCAATGCAGGAGACCTGGGTTCAGTCCCTGGGTTGGGAAGCTCCCCTGGAGAAGGGAATGGCAAGTCCCTCCAGTATTCTTGCCTGGAGAATCCCATAGACAGAGGAGCCTGGCAGGCTATGGTGCATGGGGTCACAAAGAGTCAGACATGGCTGAGCAACTAACACAACACAGGTGTGTATGTGTGCTCAGTCATATCTGACTCTTTGAGACTGCATGGGCATAGCCCACCAAGCTTTTCTGTCCTTGCGATTTTCCAGGCAAAAACATTGGAATGGATTGTCATTTCCTACTCCAGGGGATCTTCCCAACCCAGGGATTGAACCCAGATCTTCCTGTGTCTCTTGCATTGGCAGGTAGATTCTTTACCACTGCACCACTGAGTCTGGCTCAGGTTCACAGGTGAGTCTTAGCATTGACTGGTTTACCAACATCAGGTTGGTTTCCACTAGTGATTTAGAAATGCCTTTTTGCTGGTTCCAATGTGTCCTGTAGAGAGATCAGACTTTCCTAAGGATCCTTAGTAAGTTCCTCTTCATGGTGATGAGGCGTTAAGGCAACACATATTTCAGGTCTTCAACATGTAATTAGTCAGGTTACTACATCTCAATAAGCAAAAGTCAAGATTCATATTTTTCTTACATACCATCCTTCTCACACCTGACCTCACCTTCCATTAAAATTTATTTTAATCCTTATCCATATCATACATTTATATTTATTCCTACAGTAAGACTTATTATTTACTCTATTTACTCTCACATTTTCCCCCAACTGCTGGTGATAACAGTATTTATCTTTCTACCCTAGACCTTGAACTCCTGGTCTGAATACCAAACGATGTGTCCAACACTTCTTCCTGGAAGATCCTCTGACTGAACATGCCTGAAAGCCATCTCCATGTACCACAATCCAACCATACTGGTTGTTTCTCATACTTTCCCTTTCTTGGTGTTTAGCCCCACCACCCATTCAATAGTACAACCTAGAGGCTGGAGGATATCTGGACTCTACTCTTCCCCCCACTTTCCATGAGTCCACAGCCACCTGCTTCCCATCTCCTGTGTCCTCTCCATTCCCCCCGCCACCACTTGCCTGGACATTGCAGTGGTCTCCCAGCCCGCTATCACTGGGCTGTACTGCTGCTTGAGTGCTGTTTTCTCTTTCTTTACTTTCTTTTTGTTGGAGAAAGCAGACACTTTTGAATCCAAGCTAAACCTTTTTTTTTTTGGCTGCACCACGTCTTAATTGCAGCATGTGGGATCCAGTTTCCTGACCAGGGATTGAATCCAGGCCTCCTGCACTGGAAGCATGAAGTCTTAACCATTGGACCACCAAGGAAGTCCTTAATATTTTTAATGTTACATGTGAAATATACAGCTGATTATAGAGAATAACAAGGGTTTCCCTGGTGGCTCAGATGGTAAAGAATCTGCCTGCAATGCAGAAGACCCAGGTTTGATCCCTAGGTTGGGGAGATCCCCTGGAGAAGGGAATTGCTATCAACTCCAGTATTCTTGCCTGGAAAATTCCATGGACAGAGGAGCCTGGCAGGCTATGGTCCATGGGGTTGCAAAGAGTCAGACACAACTGAGCCACTAACACTTTCATAGAGAATAATATAACAAACTGTGTTCTGACTACAAGTTTTATCAAAATCTTAACATTGTCATATCTGCCATTTTACTTAAAGAAATGAAGATACAGATATAGTTGAGTATAGATATTTAAGCCCACTTGACCAGACTCTCCCCCACCACCAAGTGCCTCTTTCCCCAGCACATTCTCATGAAATTGCTATTATCAATTGCAGATATGTTTTACGCTTTCTCTAGATATTTAAGAATCGACTAACAATTTAAAGCATTGCTTTACTTCAATGATGCCTACTGTACATGCCATCTGCAACTTGGTTGCCTCACTCAATTTTATTTTTTCTTCCTGTTGACACTTATTGCCCTAATTCAGTCACATTAACTACCATATGGTAGTTTGTCATGTGACTATACCATGGTTTGTTTATTTATCCTCTGTCAAAGGCATTTTGGATTTTTCACAAATGCGAACAGTTCAGCGCTGCTCTATTTGAACAGATGTTTGAGAGTTTCTCTAAGTTGTATTCTCAGGAGTAGCATTACTTTGCTGGTCTCCTGAGCCATGAAGACAAACAGTTTCCTGCCTCCCTTTCTTTACGTTGCTGATTTGGAATAATTTTTCTCAAATGCAAATCCAATCTTGTGACTCTCCTGCATAAGAACCTTTGACAGAACAAGCCCGTCATTCCTCAGAAGACTCAAGGCCCCTGTGCTCTGCCCTGTCTTCTTTGCCAGCCTTTCCCCTCACTTCCCGCACCAAATCGTGCCCATGCCCAGAACTGCCCCCTGCTTCTCCACAGGCTGGGAACGTCCTGTCTCCCACCCGTTTCTACATTCTCTTCTCTTTCCTGGACTACCCTTCCTCAATCCACTCCCTCCATCCTTCCTACTAGGAAACACCTAATTGTTTTTCAAGGGCCACCTACTAACGGAAACCTTTCCTCACCTGCCAGAGATCACCAGTTTGAATCCCACCCCTAGTACTTACTAACATGGGCAAATCTTTATTACATCTCTGAGCTTAGGGACATTTTTTTGTTTGCTAACCAGATGAAAATAATAATAATGCCTACAACATATGCCTATCAGGAGGGTTAAATTTGGTTATTGATATTGACTATGGATCTGATATATTTCCTTAATATAGAGCATTTCATTCAATGCTTGACAATAAATACTATCCCTCATTCATTTATCTACCAAAGATTTTATTAACATTATTCTTGTGTGTGTTGCTGTTAGTTTCTTCTTTACGTTTCTCCCTCCCTGTACTAACTGTATGGGACCATGTCTAATTCATCCTTTGTATGCCAGCACAGACTGGCATAGAAAAGGCACATAATAACTGTTAAGTGAATAAATGATTGATTCTTTGGGCTCTCAGACCTGCTAGTTATAAAAAAAAGATTTAATACTTTGGCATAGATGGGTTTCCCTGGTGGTTCAGAAAGTAAAGAATCTGCCTGCAATGCAAGAGACCCAGGTTTGAACCCTGGGTTGGCAAGATCCCCTGGAGAAGGGAATGGCTACCCACTCCACTATTCTTACCTGTAGAATTCCATGGACAGAGGAGCTTGACAGGCTACAGTCCATGGATTGCAGAGTCAGACATGACTGAGTGACTAACATGTTTAGATGGTATCTTATTTCCACAGGGAAAAAAAAAAATACAATCTTTGGTGACATTACTTTTGTTTCTCTTTACCATAAAATTTTCTTACAATAGCTTCCTGCCTCATTTCTTTAGGTTGGTAATGATGTATGCAAGCCAAGCAGTAACGAGTATTGAAAGAATTTATTTTGCCACTTGGTTGTTGCCCTGGAAAAGGGTTTGTTGTTGTTTTTTTTTTTAAGAAAGAACAAAAACACCCTGTTTCCATTGGTTTTGCCACTTCCTTATCATCTTACTGAGGCACAAGTTAGTACTGAGAAGTTCAATGAAAAGGCAGTGACAATTTCTGAAATCTGAAGATTAATAAATGTAAATTCACCAGTAGAAAATGTAAATGTAGCTGCTTCTGACCTGGAAGGGAGAGCAAATGGAAAGCAGGGGTGAGACTGCGTTCTTATAGCCTGTCTGTCTTCCTCAACACTTGGAAACCAGGGACCAACTCTCAGGACTGTGTCCTGCAGGGCTCCTCTGACATTCTGTGCTGCCAAGCAAACGGGCTTCTCTTTGCTTCTGCTCGGTTACACTGAGCTGGCCAGGCTGCTGTCTCCTGCAGTAGAGCAGCCTTCTCTGTACCCCGCTGGGGGTGGAGGGGAAAGCCCAGAAACTCCTGCTCTCTGCCTTCCTCAGGCTGGTTTCTCTTCTCCACATCCCCTAAACCCCCCTCCAGCAGCCATTCTGCCTCCAAGAGACAGTTCTCCTGAAGCAGATTGCCACTCTGACCTCTGAAATTCAAATTTAATGACATCCTGTATTTTTTGCTGAATCTGAGGGAGAGTTCTTAATTCCAGGGATGGTAAATCCTACCTCAGCCCCAGACTGGTCCCAGTTCTAAATCAGTTGTGATCTTCTTACTCTCCTTGGTTAATGATTAGTCTGATGATGGTTTTTAATCCAGTTATGATTAATGAGATGAAGAGGAAATCTTACAGAGAAGAGAAGCCTTATAAGAAAACCCTATACTCTCCCCTCTTCTTTCTTTTCATTAGGATGCAGCAAACATGAGAAGAACCAGCCAGTCCAGCAGTTTCCAAAGGGTGGCCTAAGGATCCCTGGGAGTCCCTTAGTCCTTTCAGGGCATTCTCAAGGTCACCATTTTCCTAACTATGTATCTATGTAAGGGCATACTTCAACCAAACGACCAAGGCCCAACAAATTGACCGCAGGCAGTATGAGAATCTACTTATTCTTTGTTAAGTCAGACATTCAAAAGATTTCAAACAATCCCAATCTTCTCACCAATTTTTTTTCTTTTTGTTTGGAAAGTATTTTTCACAAAATGTTATTTTGTAATTGGCTTATTATTTTCAAATGAATTAACAAATAATTTTTGAAAAGTATAAGTCCTCTAACACAATAAGGAAAGTGAAAGTGAAGTTGCTCAGTTGTGTCCGACTCCCCCCATGGACTGTAGCCTACCAGGGATTTTCCAGGCAAGGGTGCTGGAGTGGGTTGCCATTTCCTTCTCCAGAGGATCTTCCTGACCGAGGGATTGAACCTGGGTCTCCCACAGACTACTTTACCATGTGAGCCATCAGGGAAGCTGTAACTAACACAGGAAACATCAATACATATAAACCACTATGGCTGATTCTTATTGATGTCTACCCACAAAATTCTGTAAAGCAATTATCCTTCAATTAAAATTTTTTAATATATCAATAGGCATAATCCACATGAACAAAAGCTCTTTGAGAGTCTGTAATAATTTTTAAGACTGTAAGACCCAAAGCCTGACATCCACTGACTCAGACAATGATCCTGACAACTTAATCTACTCAACCAATGCCAAGAGCCACAAGCCTCTGGACTTTTTGTAATGAGAAAAATGAACCCCTGTTTTTTGATTCCTCTGATAAGATTTTCTGTTACTGGCAGCTCATAACAATCTAAAATGAGTTACGAGCTAACTCAACAATGAGTAGTCATTGATGAGGCATTATTTCAAATTGGTCAATTGAAATGATAGCTTTAATCACTCGAAATTGTTGAGTAGTAATAAACTGAAGTAATAAAATGACAAAGTCATGTGAAATATGATTTACAGAAAGAACAGAACAAACAGAAATCTTTTCAAGACAAAAAAGGGTAACTGGAAAATTTGCCTCTTGACTTTTACTGGTAATCTCTCTAGCTCTGGAGAGGTATCTCCAAAATAAATATTCAGTACTTGTGTTAAATACATGATATTAAATACAAAATAATTAAGAACAAAACATGTATTCTATAGTCCCAACCTAAGGAGTTTACCTTGGAAACTTTCATGATCCTATTTAGAGTCTTTGATCTTGAAGCTTCTTATTTATAGATAATATCATTTTTTAAAAAAAGAATTGGAAATTTTTAATCGAGCCAAATTTGAGGATTACAATCCAAGAAAAGCATCTCAGTAATCTCTGAGAACTGTTCTGCTGGTTAGAAATCAAGGCACAGTTACAGAAGTTTTTTGAGACAGAGAGCTATACATCAAATGATGTATTTTTAAAAATTTTTATTGGAGTATAGTTGATTTATAATTTTGTGCTAGTTTTAAGTGTACAACAAAGTGAATCTGTTATACATATACACATATCCTTTTTTTTTTTCAGATTCTTTTCCCATATATGTTATTACAGAATAATGAGTAGAGTTCCCTGTGCTCCACAGTAGGTCCTTATTAGTTATCTATTTTATACATAGTAGTGCATATATGTCAATCTCAATCTCCTAATTTATCCCTCCCCCTGGTAACCATAAGTTGGTTTTCTATATCTGTGACTCTATTTCTGTTTTGTAAATAAATTCATTTGTACCATTCTTTTAGGTTCCACAAATAAGCACTATCATACACTGTCTTTCTGTCTAACTTCACTCAGTATGACAGTCTCCAGGTTCATCCAAGTTGCTGCAAATGGCATCATTTCATTATTTTTTACGGCTGAGTAATATTCCATTGGGTATATGTATCATTAGCTTCTTTATCCATTCCTCTGTCAATGGACATTTAGGTTGCTTCCAGATTGTATCTTTGTGCTCTTTTTTTTTCCATTGCATTTTATTTTCTGGCTTCTTTATTTCTGATGCATCATAATTAGCTTACTCTTGTAAAATACCTGTGACTTCTTTTAAGCTCCTAATCTTTACACCTGCACCTTTGTTCACTGAGCATACATTCACACACAATTAGCAATGAAGCTCAAGTGTTACCGTAAACAGTTATATAAAACTTCTTAATCCTCTCATGTTTTTGTTTTATTTTTATACTTTTTGGGCTGTGCTGCAGGGCATGTGGGATTTTATTTCCCTAACAAGTGTTTGAACCCTCCCCCTTTGCATTAAAAGCACAAAGTCTTAACCACTGGGGGTCAGCAGGGAAGTGCCAATCCTCCCACATTTTAAGAACAAAGATATAGCTTCCTGTCACCTTAACAAGAGAAAAGGGAAAAAAGCAAAAAATTTTGGTGCACTTTCAGTTAGCAGTATTAAAGCATAGTGTTAGTCACTCAGTCACTTTGCGACGCCATGGACTGTAGCCTGCCAGGCTCCTCTGTCAATGGGATTCTCCAGGCAAGAATGCTGAAATGGGTTGCCATTTCCTTTTCCAGGGGATCTTCCCAACCCAGGGAACGAACCCAGGTCTCTTGTATTGCAAGCAAATTCTTTACCATTTGAGCCACCAGGCAAGTTCTATTAAATCTGAAATAAGATATAAATCCGGTCCTGATTTTCATGAAATTACCAATTAGGATATTTGGTCAGGGAGAAAGGATAAAAAGTAGTGTATTTGGAGTTGCTATGCTCTTAAAAATTGTGTAACAGTATGAAATTTTGCCTTAGGCCATTAAATTGATGAGAGAACCCACTCTCAATATATTTTTAAAACTCCACGTTTGTCGAGGAAAGAGCATACAACTACTGTCTTCAACGCCTGTAGATGCTTGCAGGTAAAATGTAGTGAATTTGGCATTAAATGAAAAGCTGTCAACTAGCTTTTTCTATTCAAAGAGCTTTCAAGGACTGGTTTAAAAAGATAAATCAACTGCTGTCTTTAGTTTTGCATTCTAAAATTATCTTCACAGACCACTCACACATCCTCCCATATACTAATAAGAAACCTTGGGGAAACCTGGTCTCTAAAAACTTCAATCTTTTTTTAAGTTGTAGTAAAATACACATAACATAAAACTTATCATCATAACCACTTTAAGTGGACAGTTTAGTAGTGTTAAGTATATTCATATTGCTGTGAAATCAATCTCCAGAACTTTTTCATTTTGCAAAACTGAAACTTCATACTCAACATTCAACAATAATTCCCCATTTTCCTCTTCCCCCAAGCTCCTGGAAACCACCATTCTGCTTTCTACAAATTTGACTACTCTGCTGCTACTGCTAAGTCGCTTCAGTCATGTCCGACTCTGTGCGACCCCATAGATGGCAGCCCACCAGGCTCCCCCGTCCCTAGGATTCTCCAGGCAAGAAACTGGAGTGGGTTGCCATTTCCTTCTCCAATGCATGAAAGTGAAAAGTGAAAGTGAAATCACTCAGTCGTGTCCGACTCTTGGCGACCCCATGGACTGCAGCCTACCAGGCTCCTCTGTCAATGGGATTTTCCAGGCAAGAGTACTGGAGTGGGGTGCCATTGCCTTCTCCGTTGATTACTCTAGATACTACATATATGTGTAATCATATATTATTTATTGTTTTGTGATTGGCTTATATCACTTAACATTACATCCTCAAGATTTACCCATTGTCCTGACCAGAGTGTGTCAGAATTTCCTTCCACTTTAAAAACTTCAACATTTTATTGCGTTGTTGTGAAGATCTATTTTAGGCTGTTTTGATATAAATGAGAAGGAAGAGGGAAATGCACTCCTTTGATAGGAAGAGAGTTTTTCTTAGTTAACATTAACTATGTATATGTATACGGAGAAGACAATGGCAACCCACTCCAGTACTCTTGCCTGGAAATTCCATGGATGGAGGAGCCTGGTGGGCTGCAGTCCATGGGGTCGCTAAGAGTAGGACACAACTGAGTGACTTCACTTTAACTTTCATGCATTGGAGAAGGAAATGGCAAACCACTCCAGTGTTCTTGCCTGGAGAATCCCAGGGATGGGGGAGCCTGGTGAGCTGCCATCTATGGGGTCACACAGAGTCAGACACAACTGCAGCGACTTAGCAGCAGCATGTATATGTATACACATAGAGCATATGTGTATTAACATTATAATTTCCTCTACAGGTATATCGTGAAGAAATACTCAGAGTTACCCTTTTACACTCCAAATAATACAAGAATTTACTTTTTGAGAAGAGAGAAACTTAAAACCTGAAATATCTCATCACAGACATGTCTCATCATCTCCCTAAAAGAGCTATATAGGGCTTACCTGGTGGCTCAGGCATAAAGAATCTGCTTGCAACACAGGAAACAGGTTCAGTCCCTAGTCTGGGAGAATGCCATGTGCCATGGAGCAGCTAGGCCCATACACCACAACCACTGAGCCTGTGCTCTAGAGCCCAGGAGCCACAACTATTGAAGCTGGCAGGCCAAGAGTGGGCCAAGAGAAGCCAGCACAGTGGGAAGCTGCACACTGCAATGAAGAGCAGCCCTGACTCACTGCAACCAGAGAAAAGCCGCACAGTAACGAAGACCCAGCACAGCCAAAAAGAAGTAAATAAATAATTTTTTTTTAAAGAGCAATTTAGAGAGCACTTTCTCTGCCCATATGTGACCCAAAAAGAATGAAGGCTGTTCAGTAGCCCTGCTCTCCCCCGGACCTTTCCTTTCTATAAAATTTATATGGAAGAAAGTGGCCCCACGGTTTCAATAGAGCTATTAAGGGATATCTATATTTTCAGGATGATGCCAAAACTTATCAATGATCCATAATTTTGTGCACATTAGCCTATTAGGATGCTAAAGATATGAAAATGAAAATTTATTAGTTGCTCAGTTGTGAACTGTTTGACTTCTGTGAAATTGCCAATATTTTATTGCTTTGGCCTACAGAAACAGCCCTTTTGCATCATTCAACCTAATGAAATCCTACCTATTTTTCGTCTTTCAGAAAATTAATGTAAATGCATTCTTCTTTTAATACAAAACATATAAATAAGTGGTTAAGAGCACAAGCACCAGATTAAAAAAGACTTTTAATTGAATCCTGGCTCTGTTTCTTTGTAGATGGGTGGATTTTGGCATTTTCTTAAACTTTCCAGGTCTTCTAACCTGTAAAATGCAGGTAAGAATACCTCTCAGAGAGCTATTGTGAGGTGGAAATGAGATAAGATACAAAAAGTGCTTAGTATAGTGTTGGGCACTTAGTAAGTTCTCGATTAATTATCAAGTTTATTATCACAAAAAAATTGTAATTTTCACAGATGATCGCTTCTAGAAAGTAAAGAAAGTGAAAAGTGAAAGTTTACTTGCTCAATTGTGTCCGACTCTGAGACACTACGGATTGTAGCTTGCCAGGTTTCTCTGTCCATGGGATTCTCCAGGCAAGAATACTGGAGTGGGTTGCCATGGCCTTCTCCAGGGGATATTCCTAACCCAGGGATTGAACCCAGGTCTTCTGCATTGCAGGCAGATTCTTTACCATCTGAGCCACCAGGGAAGCCTCTGTAAAGTATGATAATTGTAAATATGATGGTTAGATTCAATTCCACTACTCTTAATGGTGTATTTGTGCTCGGTCATATCCAGCTCTTTGTAGCCCTATGGATTATAGCTCACCAGGTTCATCTGTCCATGGGATTTCCTAGGCAAGAATACTGGAGTGAGTAGCCATTCCCTTCTCCAGGGGATCTAACGACCCAGGGATTGAACCTGCGTCTTTGGCGTCTCCTGCAATGACAGGCGGATTCTTTATCACTGAGCCCTCAAATCATATCAAAGCACAGCAAAAGCCACAATCCTCATGGCTAATCTCCCTGGCATAGCCCAGTGTCTACTGCTTTCCTTTCTGGACTGCACGTCCATCAGAGATGGGAGAGTGGGAATGGCCTGTCAGTGCTGATTTTGTGTACTTCTATGAGAGAATGCCGCAGAATGTGAGACTAAATGAGAGACTAAATGACTCTCGGTTGGGATTTTTGAGCTTTCTGCCTCTCTGGAAATCAGCTGGTTTCTGCTTGCTCCATTTACTGTACCAGCCTACACAAGATGAAATGCTCATGTCGTAATTTAAAAATTAAGAATATCCCAGAGGATCCCCATGCAGGGCACACATCAGTGTTTGCCCAACAATCTGTGAGTTCAATCGCAGGAACAGTTTAGAATAGCCTATTCCTCACGGCCCAAAGGCCTTGAGTCTTCTCAAAAATCAGAGCTTGTCAAATGGAATGAAAGAAGCAGGGAAGCAGCAGGGGATGGCATTCAGTTAGCTGTTTCATTTGTGTTATGGGGCAGGGCTACATCCCTTCCTTGAGCATTTATGTGTTAACTTGGCACTCATACTAGCCTGTTATGGGATTAGAGAGGCAGTGTGCCACAGCGAAGCAGGGGAGAGTTTCTTTGGGGGGCCCGGATTTGATTTGGCTTCATTCACCACATGCTAGGTCTGCAATGCTTCACAAGTTATTTAACTTTTCAGTGTCTCTATTTCCTTACTGTAAATTGAAGATGATAATGGAAATTATGTCATTTATTACTGGCTGCCGGCAGGATTAAATGAATTCATAAAAAGCACTTAGAAAAGTGTCTGACAAACAGTAAACATATTATAAGGGTATACTACTATTGTTACTCAAAGAAGAAAAGGAAAGATACACCCATTTGAATGCAGAGTTCCAAAAAATAGCAAGGAGAGATAAGAAAGCCTTCCTCAGTGATCATTGCAAAGAAATAGAGAAAAACAATAGAATGGGAGACTAGAGATCTCTTCAAGAAAATTCAAGGGAACATTTCATGCAAAGATGGGCACAATAAAAGATAAAAATGGTATGGATCTAACAGAAGCAGAAGATATTAAGAAGAGGGGGTAAGAATACACAGAAGAACTATACAAAAAAGATCTTCATGACCCAGATAACCATGATGGTATGATCACTCACCTAGAGCCAGACATCCTGGTGTGTAAAGTCAAGTGGGCCTTAAGAAGCACCACTACGAACAAAGCTAGTAGAGATGATGGAACTCCAGTTGAGCTATTTGAAATTCTAAAAGATGATGCTGCAAAAGTGCTGCACTCAATATGTCAGCAAATTTGGAAAACTCAGCAGTGGTCACAGGACTGGGAAAGGTCAATTTTTATTCCAATTCCAAAGAAAGGCAATGTCAAAAAATGTTCAAACTAGTGTACAATTGCACGCTAGCAAAGTAATGCTCAAAATTCTCCAAGCCAGATTTCAACAGTACGTGAACTGTGAACTTCCAGATGTTCAAGCTGGATTTAGAAAGGCAGAGGAACCAGAGATCAAATTGCCAACATCTGTTGGATCATCAAGAAAGCAAGAGAGTTCCAGAAAAACATCTACTTCTGCTTTATTGACTATGCCAAAGCCTTTGACTGTGTGGATCACAACAAACTATGGAAAATTCTTCAAGAGATGGGAATACCAGACCACCTGACCTGACTCCTGAGAAATCTGTATGCAGGTCAAGAAGCAACAGTTAGAACTGGACGTGGAACAACAGACTGGTTCCAAATCAGGAAAGAAGTACGTCAAGGCTGTATATTGTCACCCTGCTTATTTAACTTATATGCAGAGTTCATCATGCAAAATGCCAGGCTGGATGGAACGCAAGCTGGAATCAAGATTGCTGGGAGAAATATCGATAACCTCAGATATGCAGATGACACCACCCTTATGGCAGATATTGAAGAGGAACTGAAGATGAAAGTGAAAGAGGAGAGTGAAAAAGTTGACTTAAAACTCAACATTCAGAAAACTAACATCATGGCATGCAGTCCCATCCCTTCACAGCAAATAGACCGGGAAATAATGGAAACAGTGACAGACTTTATTTTGGGGCTCCAAAATCACTGCAGATGGTGACTGCAGCCATGAAATTAAAAGACACTTGCTATGACCAACCTAGACAGCATATGAACAAGCAGAGACATTACTTTGCCAACAGAAGTCCGCCTAGTCAAAGCTATGGTTTTTCCAGTGGTCATGTGTGGATGTCAGAGTTGGACTATAAAGAAAGCTGAGCGCCGAAGAACTGATGCTTTTGAACTGTGGTGTTGGAGATGACTCTTGAAAGTCCCTTGGACTGCAAGGAGATCCAACCAGTGCATACTAAAGGAAATCAGTCCTAAATGTTCATCGGAAAGACTGATGCTAAAGCTGAAGCTCCAAAACTTTGGCCACGTGATTCAAAGAACTGACTCGTTGGAAAAGACCCTGATGCTGGGAAAGATTGAAGGTGGAAGGAGAAGGGGACGACAGAGGTTGAGACTGTTGGATGACATCACTGAGTCGATGGACATGAGTTTGGGTAAATTCCAAGAGTTGGTGATGGACAGGGATGCCTGGCGTGCTGCAGTCCATGGGGTCGCAGAGAGTAGGATACGACTGAGGGACTGAACTGAACTGAACTGAACTACTGTTACTTCATTTTCATCACATTCTTAATGTGGAAATAGAGACAGCTGTATATAGTGTTGTTACTGGCCTTTTCAAGTTGGTCCCCAACAAGAGTCCTCCTGTCAGGTGTTTCTTGAGCCAGTAGAACAGGTAGAGTTTGGTTTTGAAGCCCAAGAAGCTTTATTCTTTGATCAAAGAATGGAGAGGTGGGAGCTCCCACTCTAGAGCACACACTCTCCCCCAAAAGGTCGTGGGTAGGACTGCTTTATATGGATCTGCTGGGGTGGGGGGTGGGGGTGGGGGTAGTTCTCACATGATCAGGCACAGCTGTGCTGCTCAGGCTTCAGATCACTGTGCCCAGTGTCCAGTGTCTGCTCATGGCCTGCCACCACCGTCTTGAATTGAGTGCTAGTCACAGCACTCAAAGGCTTCCCTGGTGGCTTAGACGGTAAAATATCTGCCTGCAATGTGAGAGACCCAGGTTCGATCCCTGGGTTGGGAAGATCCTCTAGAGAAGGAAATGGCAACCCACTCCAGTGCCCTTGCCTGGAAAATCCATGGTCAGAGGAGCCTGGTAGGCTACGGTCCATGGGGTCACAAAGAGTCGGACATGACTGAGCAGCTTCACTTTCACTTTCACAGCACTCAAGCTTCTGGATTTCCCAGGTGGCTCAGTGGTAAAGAACCCACCTACCAAAGCACAACCTCAAGTTTGATCCCTGGGTCAGGAAGGTCCCCTGGAGAAGGAAATGGCAACCCACTTCAGTATTCTTGCCTGGAAAATCCCATGGACAGAGGAGCCTGGAGAGCAGTATAGTCTGTGAGGTCACCAAGAGTCAGATACAACTTAGGGAGCTTTCCTGCACGAGGCCAGATGAGCGGCACAGCCATTTTGGCACCAGGGACTCTGGTCTGAAGGGCTGGGTACAAGGCCTCTGGGTGCGGTACCCCATGAATACCACACCCAGAGGATCAAGGAAAACTAGACAAAGCACAAAGGAAGAGATTAGACCTTATCACCTGTCACCTAAATCCCACCTTATTTTTCTTGGGGTTGTATTTTCCTCAAGCGTATATTTCTCAGTGGGCTTTGCTAGTGACAAAGTGATTTAGGAGGGATTTTTGTGGTAAACTATCTCTGTATGCTCAGTCAAGTCCAACTCTTTGTTGACCCCATGGACTGTAGCCCATCCATCTGTCAATGAATGTTTGCTAACATTCTACCTTTCAGTTATTGCAAATGTTGATATGAACACTGGTGTCCAAATATCTGATAGAGTGCCTGCTTTCAATTTTGGAGGGTATATATCCAAAAGTGCAATTCCTGAATCAAATTCTGTGTTTAATTTTTTGAGGACCACCTGGCACACCACTTTCCACAGTGGATATACAATTTTACATTCCCTTTACCAGTACATAGCAGTTTCAATTTCTCTACATCCATTCCATACTTATTTTCTTATTTTTGAAAACTTTTATAAAGCCATCTTAATGGGTGTGAAGTTGTATCTCATTGTAATTTTGATTTGCATTTCCCTAACGATTAGTGATGTTGACATCTTTTCGTGTGTTTATTGCCATTTATATATCTTCTTTGGTGTAATGTAACTTTTTAGATACATATTTCCTAATTATTAACCCTAAATAATAACAGTGATATAATCAATAATGATAACAACCCATCTATTAGTATGTAATGAGTATCTTCTACTTCACCTAATACACAGTAGGCGCCACATGTGTATAGATAAATAGGAACCCTTGCAAAGTAATGTGTTTTATTTTTATACCCAGCCAGTTAGGATAACCTAGCTGAGGTGGCAATGCACAGGGAGTCTCCTGAGCAGAGGGAGTAGGATGGAGGATTTTCCAGAGACTGAAAGTTGTTCTCATCCTCCTGAGACTCCTCCAGCTGCCATAGCACTTGTAGAAGGCCGTTAATGGCCAGCATTCAGGGGCATTTCCTGGCAGCTGTAACAAGTGTTTTGTAGAATTAGAGACACATACATTTTAAATAGAGCCATATAAACACCTCTCTTAGATACTCTGTACTTTAAATCTATACTCTGAGCAATTTCAGATGGGAAACAAAAGATTCCTTGCAATGAAGGCTTCTGCTCTGACAGTATAAAGAAATGCGGTCATCACTTGATACAAGATAGATCTAAAGACAAGTGTAAGCACCTCTGAAGATGACAAGACAAGAGTCCGGCATAGAACTGCCTTAAGGTCTCACCAATATCTGAAGAATACAAGACCCCAGAGTCATTTAATCATAAATTTATTCATCAAATGTAAACACCGTCGCTCAGTTGTGTCCAACTCTTTACAAGCCTGTGGACTGCAGCATGCCAGGCTTCCCTGTCCATCACCAACTCCCAGAGCTTGCTCAAACTCATGTCCATTGAGTTATTGATGCCATCCAACCATCTCATCCTCTGTCGTCCTCTTCTCCTCCTGCCTTTTCTCTTTCCCAGCATCAGGGTCTTTTCCAGTGAGTCAGTTCTACCCATCAGGTGACCAAAGTATTGGAGTTTCAGCTTCAGCATCAGTTCTTCCAATGAATAGTCAGGACTGATTTCCTTTAGGACTGACTGATTTGATCTCTTTGCAGTCCAAGGGACAGTCAAGAGTCTTCTCCAACACCACAGTTTGAAAGCATCAAATTTTTGGCACTCAGCCTTCTTTATGGTCCAACTCTCACATCCATACATGACTACTAAAAAAACCATAGCTTTGACTAGACAGACCTTTGTCAGCAGAGTAGTGTCTCTGCTTTATAATACACTGTCTAGGGTTGTCAAAGTTTTTCTTCCAAGAAGCAACCATCTTTTAATTTCATGGCTACCATCTGCAGTGATTTTGGAGCCCAAGAAATAAAGCCGCTCACTGTTTCCATTGTTTCCTCATCTATTTGCCATGAGGTGATGAGACTGGATGCCATGATCTTTGTTTTCTGAATGTTGAGTTTTAGGCCATCTTTTTCACTCTCTTTCACCTTTATCAAGTGGCTCTTTAGTTCCTCTTTGCTTTCTGCCATAAGCGTGGTGTCATCTGCATGTCTGAGGTTATCGATATTTCACCCCTCAATCTTGATTCCAGCTTGTGCTTCTTTCAGCCCAGCATTTCACATGATGTACTCTGCATATAAGTTAAATAAATAAGGTGACAATATACAGCCTTGATGCACTCCTTTCCCAATTTTGAGCCAGTCTGTTTTTCCATGTTTGGTTCTAACTGTTGCTTCTTGACTTGCATACTGGTTTCTCAGGAGGCAGATAAAGTGGTCTAGTATTCCCATCTCTTTAAGAATTTTCTATAGTTAGTTATGATCCAGACAGTCAAAGGCTTTCCTGTAGACAATGAAGCAGAAGTAGATGTTTTTCTGGAATTCTTTTGCTTTAGTTATGATCCAATGGATATTAGCAATTTGATCACTGGTTCCTCTGCCTTTTCTAAATTCAGCTTGAAGTTCTCGGTTCACGTACTTTTGAAGCCCAGCTTGGAGGATTTTGAACTTGACCTTGCTAGCATGTGAAATGAGTGCAATTGTGCAGTAGTTTGAACATTCTTTGGCATTCTCCTTCTTTGGTACTTTAATGAAAACTAACCTTTTCCAGTCTTGTGGCCACTGCTGAGTTTTCCAAATTTGTTAGCATATTGAGTGCAGCACTTTAACAGCATCATCTTTTTAGGATTTGAAATAGCTCAGCTGGAATCCCGTCATCTCCACTACTGTGTGCCAAATGCTGTTTTAGGCTTAGAGATGAATACAGCATAACCTTAACACTTACATTCTAAGAGGTAGAAAATAAATGATCAAAAACAAAATGTTTGAGCTGGAGATAACTACTATGTAGAAAATTCAAAAATTAGTCAATTACATCTGTGAAAGTAAAGGTTAGTTGTTCAATCGTGTTCAACTCCAGCCTTAGAAGTATACTGAGAGTTGATTTAATCTGACCCTTTCATTTTATAGAAAGTAAAACTAAAGCAGAGGAATTGGTGTGAGTTACCAAAGGCAAAGAGCTGACTAGCAGATGCCCTGGTTTGGATGCCTTCTGACTCCACTGAAGTAAGTAAGCATTAGTCACTCAGTTGTGTCCGACTTTTTGCAATCCCCATGAACTGTACCCATCAGGCTCCTCTGTCCATGGAATTCTTCAGGCAAGAATACAGGAGTGAGTTGCCATTTCCTTCTTCAGGGGATCGAGCCTGGGTCTTCCGCATTACAGGCAGATTCTTTACCGTCTGAGTCACCAATATAATTATTATAATTCTATGCATAGTGTACAGTTGTATATAAGCTATGTGTGTACATAATTTACTCCATAATATGGATTCAATTATCTCAAGTAATCTTTCCCTTGTCTTTCAAACCCTAGGTAAAATATATCTACAAGTATTATTAAAGAGAGTTATCTGAACCTGAAAGCACCATCCTGTGCCCAGAGTATGTGTGCCAAAAAAGCAATCCCCTTAGAATGGAGCCCAGTGTGAAAAACAATCAAGTTGAAGATGCACTGTTAAGTGCAAAATGAACAGCTTGAAAACAGAAGAATCAAGATCATGAGACGACAAGCAACAAATATTTCCTTGAAAATATTTGGATGTATATTTGGATGAAAATATTGGCAGAACACTGTTAACTTAAAAAAAATTCACAATGTGAGAGTTGTGAATTAAGTTTTATTTGGGAGCAAAATGAGGACTATAGCCCAGGAGGCAGCATCTCAGATAGCTCTGAAAAACTGCTCCAAAGAGGTAGTAGGGGAAGGTCAGTATAAATGTGATTTTGGTAAGGGCCAATACATGCAATCAAGATCATATTTTTTGCAGATTTCTGTTAGTCACAAGGAGCAGTTGTCACTATGAAGACTTTTGGTGCTTTTCTGGATATGAGGAGATACAAGTATTGGGCTCATAAAATCGGCTCCTGAAAATATCTATCTGAAGACCTATTCTGCCAGTTTTTCCCAGAGCTCATTTCCCAGAATGCCTCATTTCTGCTTCCCACCCCGAACTCCTTTCAGGGGATGTTGAAAATCAGCAGCTGCAGCAACACATGACCTAATCCTTGTAGCGGTAAGTAGCAAGCAGCCATGGCAAGTGCCAGTTTGTAGTTGACAACACACATTTGACAAGAGACTATTAGCCAAAATATACAATGAGCTCTTAACATATAGGAAAGCTGAGAGCTTGATTGAACAATGGTCCAAAGACCTAAATAGACATGTCACCAAAAAAGATATACACATGGCAAGCAACTATCTGAAAAAATGCTCCACATCATGTCATCAAAGAAATGCAGATTAAAACAACAACGAGATACCACTACTGTGTAGGAGAAACTCAGTTCTTCTGTGCATCTCTTTCATCTTTCACGCTCATGCCACCACCACACTCACAACACTTCTATCAGCAGGCATGTGAGGGTTTCCCCCACCAAAAATCCCCTGCAACACCAGCTGAGCGTTAACAAGTTTACCGAGTTCTGACACTACCTGGAGATAGCATCAGATCCCACAGGTTAAGGGCTTAGTCCTACAAGACTGTCACCACCTCAGATGCCAGTCACCAAGTCCAGGTTGTCACCTGTGCTTCTGACCACTTCTCTATAAACGAAAGATTCCCGATTCCCACCAACCCCTCTTTGCAAGTGAGTACTTTGTTAAAGTGGCTTGCAGGGTTTAGGAAGACAGTTTATTTACTATTTATCAGTTTATTATAAAAGGATATGACACAGAATATAGATGAATATTCATAAAGAAATCCAAAGGGCTAGGGATGTGGGAAGCAGTCATGTCACCTCTATGTTCTCCGGCTTGTAAACTCTCTGAATTCCATACCTTTGGGATTTTTATGGAGGCTTTATTGTCTGGGCATGATTCATCATTAACTCCATTTCCAACCCTCTCCTCTCTCTTGAGAATGGGAGGTAGGACTAAAAATTTCAAGCTTCTAATCATGGCTTGGTGTTTCTGATGACTAGCCCCCATCCAGGAACCCCCAAAGTGTCACCTTGTTACAACAAAATACACTGCTATCACCCAGGAAATTCCAGGGGATTTAGGAACTCTGTGTCAGGAACTAAGGTCAAAGACCAAATAGTAGAACAAATCCTAGGGCTTCTATTTCTTAAGAAATTACAAAGGTTTTAGGAGCTCTGTGCCAGGACCTAGGGGCAGAGACCAATACATATATTTGTTATTATCTCACAACACACCTAATCCAAAACACTGACAACACCAAACGCTGGCAAGGATGTAGAGCAACAGTAACTCTCATTCATTGCTAGTGGGAATTCAAAAATAGTACAGCCACTTTGAGAGACAGTTTGGCAGTTTCTAACAAAGCTAAACATACTATTATCATGCTGTTCAACAGTAGCATTCCTTGGTATTTACCCAAATGAATTGAAAACTTATGTCTACACAAAACATGCACATGGAAGTTTACAGCAGCTTTACTCATAATTGCCAAAACTTGGGAGCAATCAAGATGGATGAATGAACGGGTACATACAGATAATGAAAAGGTCAATACGAAATGATCAGCCATGAAAAGACAACAAATACATATTACTGACTGAAAGAAACCAACCTAAGGCTACACACTGTATGACTCCAACAATATGGCATTCCAGGAGAGGCAAAACTATGGAGAATAAAAGACTCGTGGCTGCCAGAGTTTCGAGGGGAGGGAGGGATGAAAAAGCAGAGCACAGAGAATTTTTAAGGAAGTGAAACCACTCTACTACAATGGTAGATGCAGGTCATCATACATTTGTTAATGCCCCTAGAATGTACAATGCCAAAACTGAACCCTAACGTAAATAGTGGCTCTGCCTGCCAATGATATGCCACTGTAGAAACGCTAATTGCCACAAATGTACAACTCTCACATGGGATGATGATAGTGAGGAGGCTGCATGTGTGTGGGGACAGGGGGTATATGGGAACTCTCTGTACTCTCCACTCAGTTCTGTTGTGAACCTAAAGTTTTTCTAAAAAATGAAGTTACTTCCCTCGCGGTCTAGTGGTTAAGACTCGAAGCTTCCAATGCAAAGAGTGCAGGTTCAATCCCTGGTTCGGGGCACTAAGGTCCCACACACCTCAAGGCCAAAAATAAAGCTTATTAACTAAATAACAAGAAGAAGAAGACAGTATCTGAATTCCTGTCTAGCATAACTAGAATGCCATGTACACGGGTGATTTGATACACGGCCATGCCTAGGACCATAAAAAAGTCAAACCATGATTCTACTACATGGCATTGACATTATCTTTTAAAATATTTGAGATGAAATAATGTCATTTGGTTCTCTTTTTAACACTAGCACTGGTTTAGAGCTCTGTCTTCAGATTACAAGTTGAATTCAAATAATAGCTTTGAAATAGAAACATTGTCACTGTATAGACCTTTACTTTTTTAAACTCTAAATGTATATCATCTTTCCAAATTTTATTTTTCTCACTAAATTAATCTTCAGGAAACTATAAAATGTACTTTTCACCTTGGAGTCACATTGCTCATTTGACGTCTTCAGCTATTTACTTGCTGTATGACCTTGGGCTCCACAAGAAACTCAGTTTCTAAAAGTTGCTAAAATTTCACTTATAATGCATGCACCAGGGGTTGGTGTAAGGCTTAAATGTGATAGTATATGTGAAAGTGATCTTTAAATTTTTAAGAAGTTAACAAATCTGAGTTATTTTTATATATAAAATACTTAAATATAAAATACTCCAGATGTAATCTTAAGATCACTATATAAAATCTCCCAGAATTTAAATGTTCTTGGAAGTTAACAATCATCTCATTAACTTTTATTTTCTTGTTACATAAAATCATGTTTAATATAGAATGCATGATCTGGTTTTATTTTTGTTTTTAAAATTACTTAGAGAATTCCTTGGTGGACCAGTCGTTAGGACTCTACTTCCACCGCTGGGAGCCCGGGGTTGATCTTTGATCAGGGAACTAAGATCCTCCAAGCCACATGGTGTAGTCACACACAAAAGTTTAAATATGTGTGCGTGTGTGTGTGTGTGTATGAGTATATCGTATAAGCCATACAGAAAAGTCTGCAAGTTACGCATTTTTAATATGGCCCTCAAGTTCTTTGATATTTCCTCCATTGAATGGCGGGGTATATGGCTCCTTCCTGTTGAATCTGGACAATCTTGTGGCTGTTTTGAACAAAAGAGCATAACAGAAGTGATACAGTGTGGATTCTGAAGTCAATTCATAAAATGTCAGGGAGCTTCTGCCTGGTTCTCTTGGAATGACTACTCTCCTAAAGTTTCCTCTGGATATTCCTCTTAGAACCCAGCCGCCATGCTGTGAAAAGTCCAGACCACACGGGGAGACCAAACCTAGATGCTCTGGACTCCAGTCAAGAATTGCAGCTGCGTTTGGCCTCTGTGTCATTCCAGGGTAACCAGCACACCTGTGAGTAGAGAAGCCACCAGATGACTCCAGTCACAGCTTGCGAGTCACCAGCACTTCCCTTCCCAAGTGAGTCCCCAGTATCATAGCGCAGAGACAAGCCACTCCTCGGTGCCTGTCTGAATTCCTGACACTCAGTGTGCTTCATAGAATGTCTCAGGCCCCTAAGTTTGGGGCTGTGTGTTATGCAGCAATAGATAATAATACACAAAATAAATAATTAATATTAGATAACTAAATGCCAAAGTAGTATTACTGGGATTTAGAATATTTTTCTTATTTATAGTTCCAATTTCTCTGTAATGAGTATATATTACATACAAGCCAAACAATATTTTGCAAAGAACAATTACAAAAATGCTTAAGTCTAGTCTATGGTCATATCACCTTGAACACATCCAATCTTGTCTGATTTCAGAAGCTAAGCAGGGTCTGGCCTGGTTAGTACTTGGATGGGAAACAAAAATACTTAAGTCTGCTCTCTCCAAGGTTGATTTCCTGCTCATCCAAGTTCTTTAAACAAGTTCAGAAACTCCAAAGAGAAACTGAAACTCCAAACTAAGAATGGAAAAGAGCTAAGGCCAATGTGTGGATTGTATAAATGATTGTGAAATTATTTCTCCCACATTATATTTATTTTAAGAACCCAAATGATAAAATTTATTCCTTCACAAATTTTGAAAAATACCTGAGAGTTGTTGAGATAAATGATTGCTGTGACCTATACAGCAAGAAGAAAGTTACAAAGGTACATTTCCCACAGTAAAGCCACCAACTAACTATACAAACAAGATGGAACAAGCTTGAATTATGTGAGGAATGTGTTCAAGCTCACAAACTGACTTTAATTACTATCCAAATTTTCCAAAGCAGGAATTAGTATATCAGTTTTAGAGTAAGAATTGGGTAGATTTTTTTATACATATTTAAAAATAACTCAGATCTGTTAACTCCTTAACAATTTAAAGATCACTTTCACATATACCATCACATTTAAGCCTTACACCAACTCCAGGTGCATGCATTAGAGACTTTTAGAAACCGAGTTCCTTGTGTGGCCCAAGGTCATACAGCAAGTAAACAACTGAAGACATCAAATGAGTAGTCTGACTCTTAAGGAGGAAAATGCTTCTCATCGGATTCTCACATAGGTGTATCCTTCTTTCCATAGCATCTCCAGATGTATGAATTCACCCAAGGTGGAAAGGGAACCTTTCCTGCTCTTCAGCTGCGAGGGCTGTAGTTAAAAACCCATGTATAGTATGTCTGCTGGGATTTTGGCCGCAAGCAGGAGAAAGCTGCTCTGGCTAATTTAAGTGGGAAAGGAAATCTATTGAAAAGATACTGGGCATCTCATGGAATCTTTGGGAGACTGTGTATACAGGTCTATACTCACAAGGGTGTGGGATCCAAACTCGCTAGTGCTATCCCTGGGTGCAGCCACTGCAACTTCCCCTTCACCCCGCCGATATTGGATGTCGGACACTGGCCACTGCCACAGATACTGCATCTGCGTCTCCAAACAACTACCAGAGAACATTCTGCTGGGCTCCTTCCTCACACAGTTATTTTCATTTCAAGATCTAGGTCATGTGCCCTGATTGATCTGTGCTGTCTTAGCTGCAGAAAAGGCTCAGGAAGTACGTTTTTGCTATTTTTCAGCTTGTAAAGTGGAAGCCTGACTCTGCCTTACAAAGCTACGGGGGTTCCCCTGTCACAGGTTTATATGATGGAAAGAATAGGTGGGCTCTGTCTGTGATAAGGACCCTCAATTCCCCTCAGGAGGAAATTGAAGTTGGTATGGATTTTGCACCTAAGTGAACTTGATCACCTTGTTTGTGCAATGCTGTCTACCAATAAATTAATGACTGTGTGATTTTTTTAACTGGACAAATAATAACATGCACTTTCTAACATCTATCATCTGTCAAGTATCATCAGGAGCAGGTTTACTATGAAGTTAATGAAGGAAAATCTTCTCTTACAAGGGACCTATCCGAGGTCATGCACTTAATTTTGTTTTTGTCATTTTGCCTCCTTTTTCTTTAAAAGGGGACTTGCAAGTTACATAACATTTAGGCCCCACAAAACCAGGATGCACCTCTGGGCACTTTACTAGATACTCAGCATGTGCTCCGTCGCAGCAGACTCTGCGACCCCATGCATGGTAGCCTGCAAAGTGCCTCTGTCCGCGGAATTCTCCAGGCAAGAATACTGGGGTAGGTTGCCATTTCCTTCTCCAAGATACTTTGTACATATTAGCTCAAATGTTTACAACTACATACAACACATAAGATAGTTACTAAAGGGTAAACATTGCCTATAAATCCTGCCAAACCCTGCTTCCTTCCCTTTTCCTTTCACAGTATTTTGTATTCCTAACTCCATCTCAGCATCTGCTCCCCAGAGAACCCAACTGTCAACAAATTAACCACTAACAGTTCATAATTCTGTGGGTCATTGATCTGGGCTGGGCTCAGCTGAGGTGGTCTGTCTCTGCTCCATGGTTTCTCATCATCAGGCTGGTTGGACTTGTTCACATGGACTTCTTCACTTTTTCACATGGCAGATAGAAAGAACTCCAAGAGAGAAAGCAGAATGCCCTTAAAATTTAGACTCTGAACTGCCACAGCATTGTTTCTGCCATAATCTACTAGCAGAAATAAATCACAAGTCCAGGCCAGATTCAAGAGGAGAAACAAACTCTACCTTTTGATCAGAAGAGCCATAAAGTCACAATGCAAAGGGTTGGGTACAGGGCAGGGTGAAGAACTGGGGCCAATTTGCAAACTGCTACAGTAGGTGTGGTCAAGTAATTAAGTTGTTAACAACTGAATGATCAAATGTTAGCAGAAGTGAAATATGCATTTATGAGCCTGGATCTTCAGACACAGAGTTGTGCCTCCTTCACACCTTCTTCTCTGTTCCCTTCATATGGAATCCATCCAATTTTATTATGCAAATGTTATCAATAAGGAGCTTTAGAAAGAACCTAGTTTCTTGAGGAAACAGGGAGCAGAGCTGCCCTACTGACCAGGAACATTTACACCCTAACTGTTACAAGAGAGAGAGAAAAAAAAACCGTTGTTTTTTTTTTTAGACCACTCCATTTTGGGACTCTTTGTTATGGTAACTTATTATTACCCTAACAAATGCATATGAAAATTGATAGAGGAACTGGAAGCTGGGGGAAACTAAAACTGTCTAAAGAGGAGTTTTAAAACGTCTTCCTGGGAGTTGTGCAATGTAATCCCCCTTTTTTTTCCTTGAGCAACCTCATAGGTCTTCATCGCTCTTCAACTTGGATTTTACTTTATTTTTTCCCAGAAGTGTCAATATACTGAACTAGCTCTTAAGAAAGCATGGGGCAATCTACAAGGACTACTGGTATGTGGATTACAGTATCATTACCCCGGTTTTTAGATGGGGACACTGAAGTTAGATAACAAATAACTGATGAAAACAGTATTCCAATCCTAATTTATCAGACCCCAACCCATTTCTCATCTAGGCAGTTATTAGGTTCATTTCCCCCTTGTGAATGTAGAAGAGGTTTTTTTCTCTGTGTTGTCATCTTTAGAGTGGGTAGGGAAACTTCCCATTCTACTCAATGACAGGTAGTAGTCCATCGGGATACATTGCAGAAATGCAGCCAGGACTCCAAGACTAACATTCTCTTTGGATAAAGAGAAGCAAGAGAGTTCACTCAAGTCATCTTGCCAAAATTACTCCTTAGATAAAATTATAACTCATTTGGAATCTTTATTAATTAATTTAGTGAGGGAACAGCTGGGTTGGTGCCATCTATGCAGAATGATAAAGGTGGTTCATGTTTCAGCCAGAAATCAGAAGAGAAATAGAAGTAGGTTTAAAATTGGCAAAATGCTGCAGCACTCTGTTATTTGCCAGAGGCTTTGTTTCCGGCCAGAACAGTAGTATATTTAACAATATTTGCATATTCCTTCAAGCAGTATGTGGTATGTATGTGTGCCTGTACACAAAGGAAAATACAGCATCTTATAACTGTACTATCAGGCCAAGATTTAGTAACTTGTAATTTTCTGCAACTAAGCAGGAGGGAGAAAATGTCTAATGCCTGGCATTAAATTTTGCTTTCCAGTTCCAAATAACCATTTTAAATCTCAGGGCTTAAACAGAAACAGATTCAAAAAGAATTTATATACATAATTAACTATATAACTGATTACACTTGCCTGAATATACACTTGATTAGTTTAGTGTTCCTTGTGTACATGTTTTCAAGTAATAGTATATTTGGTGAATTGAAACAGAAATAAATAATGATAAGAAATTTACTGACAGCTAAATTAAAATAAGATTTTGAAAACATCTTCATATAATTCAAAACTATAGTCATAAAGTAAGTGTTTTGTGTATATCATGCAAAACACGCCAAGTAATAACACTGTCAGAATTATTTCTCATATGCAAATACAGAAAGTTAGTGGCTTTTAACCAAAACTTGAAGCTGAAATAAAGCCTTGCACAATATCTAGTTTCAGCTTATCCTATTAAAGATGAAGCAACTGAAACCCAGAAAGGATTCTCAACGAGTTCACAATCACTATTTCATTATTATTAATAAAAATTTGTTATTATTTTATTACTATTATTATAATCCACTCCTCTCTCCTTCCTATCTTTAAATATTTTCTTTTATATATCTGTTAATTTACTTATTTATTTATTTGTCTTCCTTGGGTCTTAGTTATGGCACATGAGGTCTTCCAGCTGTGGCATGTGAAATCTTTAGTTGCAATGTGTGGGATCTAGATCCCTAACTAGGGATCAAACCAGGACCCTCTGCATTGGAAGTGTGGAATCTTAACCACCGGACTACTAGGGAAGTCTCTGAAGTATTTTCTTATCAACTGCCGAAATGAAAAAAGCAGAAATGAGCTCTAGAGGCCAAACCAATCTCAGAACCATAAATGAATTTCCCTTTCCTATTAAAGAGTATTTAATACATTATTTCCACACACAAGTGTTTATCTCTGGCACATAGTAGGTGCTCAGTATTACTTGAATGAATTAATTTTTCCAGGGTTAAAAAAAAAAAGCGGGGGAGGGCAAGAAGAATCAGATTTGCCCAGCATGTAGGTTCACTGTAGAAAAGTCTTTCATTCCACCTCACCTGATCTGCTCCCCTTATGCCTCAAGTCTCAGTCTGAATAACACTTCTCTAAGAAAGGAAAGCTGTTACAGCCCCCTCCCATCTCTAATCACAAAACTAGGGTAATTGCAGTTGTACTTATTCTGCAACACCTTGGTCAGAATTTCATCTTTAATTACGTATGTATATGTGTATCACGTGTCTCTTTCCCACTAAATCAAAAGTTTCTTGTCAGAGTTTTTGTTTGTTCACCACTGTCTCTCTGATACCTCGCAGTAGCATTCATTGCCCTTTACTCAATCCTAGAGGAAATCAACCCTGAGTATTTATTGGAAGGACTGATGCTGAAGCTGAAGCTCCAGTACCTTGGCCACCTGATGAAAAGAGCCGACACTTTGTAAAAGACCCTGATGCTGGGAAAGATAGACAGCAGGAGGAGAAGAAGGTGACAGAAGATTCAATGGTTAGATAATATCACTGACTCAATGGACAAGAATTTGAGCAAACTCTGGGAGATAGTGAAGGACAGGAAAGCCTGGCGTGCTGCAGTCCATGGGGTTGCAAAGAGTTGGACACAACTTAGCAATAAACAACAACAACAGCATTTCCCCCTAACAAGTACTTTCTAAACATGTGCTGACCTTGTGGATAAATAACTGAGTAAATGAACAAACAAGCCTGTGGCAAAATCACATTCGACTAGACAAACCTACAGAAGAATATATAATTTGTCTTTCCTTGAACTGTTTAAAATGAGAGAAAAGAAAGTAAAAAACCAATCATAACAGACATTTGAAAATCAGAGCTCCAGATCAGAGGGAAATACAGACAAAATTGTATCAAGAAAATAAAATGATTCTAAGGAAATATATTTAGGAAAAAAATGGCTCTGACAGAATATTTGTAAATATACCCACATTTCCCGCAGTAAACAGGAGCACTTTACCTTTGAAGCAAGCCCTGCAACGCTGGGGCAAGAGTAGCATCTGACATGTGAACATCACTGAATGAATGAAAAGATAGTCTTACATGTGCTTTTCTTTACCCATTTGCATTGGCAACTGTTATGGAAAGATCCAGATGAGGGGCAAGGACAGTCTTACCACAATTTTTAAATCAGAGTCAAAAGCCTTACTGCAAACTGTTCTTGAAAAACCGCCAAAGCTACTCAATTGACTTATTGGACAACCAACAAAAATGAACTTGAGCTGATGGTTGTATCCAACGCAATAAGTGAGGCAAGAAATAAGAACCAGATTTTCAAAATGAAGTCAAAAGCTTCAAAAGCAGAAATGAGATCTAAACCAAAAATTAAAGGCTGTTACATTAAACACAGAAAAAATACTTGGCTATACTTTCGTGAATTACAAAAATAAATAAAGGAAGTGGCATACAATGGTTTACATATACTGTTAAACACACATCTTACAACTAAAAAATCAGGTTCCAGAGAGGAAACACATACCAAGTGAAGCTTTTATCATCAAAGCCCAAAGAAGGCTCATTATCATAATGTTTCTAGACACGAGGATCAAAGAAAGAATCCACAAAGAAGCAAGGTTTAGGGAACTCTTTATATCATCAACATGAATATATCAGAGGAAACATGGGAAAAAAGGATGAACATGACAGTGATAACCCACTGAGGAATGTGACATAATGGAGAAAATTTGGCTGTCAATGCTCCAAGTATTTGTTACAGTGAAATTGAGAGAGAAAAGAAAGAAAAACAAAACACCTAAACAAAGCAGAATGCAGATGAACATATGACTATATTCTGGTTTGTATGCTACCTCTACGGCTTCTAGCTTAAATTGTACAAAATCTCTTGAATAAAGATCTTTCTACCGAGGCCAACCTCGCTGCATCATCCAGAACTGTTCATCACATGATAGGCCAATAAATCGAGATGAGTTGTTGGGGCAAAGAATATAGCAACTTTATTTGGAAAGCCAGCAGACTGAGAAGATGATGGTCCCAAAGAACTATCTTTGCTGGGTTAGAATTCTAGCTTTTATACTAAAAAGGGAGAGAATGTGGTTGGTTGTTGCAAACTTCTTGGGGTCAGAATCCTTTGTTCTCTCTGCTGTCCACATAGGTCAGATCATGATATTCTTGTAAACCTCCAACAAGACAAATGTTATTCTCTGATCTGCAACTGAATGGAAAAACGTTACATCTTTAAAGGTCAGAGCCTTGAGAATGGGCTATCCTGAATACTTCAAGCTATAGGCCTAGTCAAGGCTATGGTTTTTCCTGTGGTCATGTATGGATGTGAGAGTTGGACTGTGAAGAAGGCTGAGCGCCAAAGAATTGATGCCTTTGAACTGTGGTGTTGGAGAAGACTCTTGAAGGTCCCTTGGACTGCAAGGAGATCCAACCAGTCCACTCTGAAGGAGATCAGCCCTGGGATTTCTTTGGAAGGAATGATGCTAAAGCTGAAACTCCAGTACTTTGACCGCCTCATGAGAAGAGTTGATTCATTGGAAAAGACTCTGATGCTGGGAAGGATTGGGGGCAGGAGGAGAAGGGGATGACAGAGGATGAGATAGCTGGATGGCATCACGGACTCAATGGACGTGAGTCTGAGTGAACTCCGGGAGATGGTGATGGACAGGGAGGCCTGGCGTGCTGCAATTCATGGGGTCGCAAAGAGTCGGACACGACTGAGCGACTGAACTGAACTGAACTGAACTGATAGGCAACATTCTTAACTTGTAGCAAAAGCAATAGGATACAAAGGTTAAAAAAAAAGAAACAGATCAAAAATGGAGTGTGATTTGTTCTTCCCTACTACAGTCAACTCAGTGACTTCACTTTCACATTTCACTTTGATGCATTGGAGCAGGAAATGGCAACCCACTCCAGTGTTCTTGCCTGGAGAATTCCAGGGACAGGGGAGCCTGGTGGGCTGCCATCTATGGGGTCGCACAGAGTCGGATACGACTGAAGTGACTTAGCAGCAGCAGCAGCACTACAATCTTGATTCAGAAACATCATATTTTCATAATAGTTGGGAGTTTATGAACATTCTTTCAAATGTTCTGTAAGCTATCAAGCATTTGCTGACACACTATAGATAGCCCAAAAGATAATCTTTTAAAAAGGTAATTTAACTTTTCTTAAAATTTAAACTGAAAAGCCCCATTCATAACAGTTTGATTCAGAAAACAGAATGGCATCCAAAAGCAAACCAGTAGTTCCATTAGGAGAATTTGTTTGAGAATTTTAAGTGCTAAGACTAGAATAGTAGCTCTTTAGACCAGTGCTGCTCAGACTCCCTGGGATGAAGGACCAGGTTTTTCCCAATCTACCACAGACTGATTTTTTTGGTTGTTTTGTTTTGTTTGGCCATGCTGTGAGCAGCTTGTAGGACCTCAGCTCCCCGGCCAAGGATTCAACCGAGGTCATAGCAGCAGAAGCACAGTAATCCTAACCAATAGAGCACCAGGGAATTTTCCTGGACCAATGCTTTTGTAAAACACAGTAAAAATGAATGACTGTATTAAGAAAATGATTTTTTTTTAAAAAGACATACTAATCATGAGAGAAACATTGGACATTCTACAATATAACTGACCATTTCTCCTCAAAATTGTCAAGGCCATCAGAAAGAAGCCAAGAGGAGCCTAGGATATCATGACAACTAAAAGTAATGTAGTGTTCTGGGTAAGATTCTAGAATAGAAAAGGACACTAAGAAAAAACTAACGAAATCTGAATAAAGTATAGACTTTAATAATAATAATAATGCCTCAATGTTGGTTCATTAATTATAACAAAAATTACTCTCAAATGTCTAAATGCTATAGAAGGTTTCTAAATTCCTACTCTTGGTTTCAGAACTTATCTCATACCAGGCTGATAATAAATAGTTCATGGACTGGCGCTAGCCCATGAACCACAATTTCCATAGCACTGGTCTAGGCCAGTGCTTCCCAAATACCATGGTGAAGTTTTCACTGGGTACACAGCCAATAAGAAAAAAAGGATAATGAATTTTGTTTTCCATAAAGCTAATTTAATCTGATATAAAGGACCATCAATTTAATTTGATATAAAGGACCATTCTATATTCTGAGATTATCTCCTTTCTACATATTTAGGAGTATGTGTGTTTGTGTGTGTATGTGTGTGTGAAACAATGGAGAGAGTAGATAGTAGCTGTCTTTGTTTGGATGCTTTTGCCTACAGGTTATTAAACAGTGGCTGAAACAATAAAGATACTTATTTTTCATACAAGAATCCTGTACTTAAAGGAATTCCAACAAACGTCAAGTGCTGTGATTCCAGCAAGATTTCTTTCATCCTTGCACTGTGCATCTGATGCATGTTGGCTTGTCCCCTTAAGCTGGCTTTCTTCATGGACCCAAGATGGCTGCAGTAGTTCCGGTTGTCCCATAAAGACAGCAATGTCCAAAAAAGCAAGGCTGCCAGTGGTGATTTACCATGACACTAAGGAAGCTTAAGCTTTAGGACCCTTCACTTTTACAGGCTTCTTCCAAGGTCCTGAAGAGGACCCTAGCAATCATTCACCTGGTCATGGATTTTTATAAACTGAAAAAGCAAGATAATTTTATACCTTTTTCCTTAAAAAGGGCCCCCAAACTGTATAATGTTCAAGCTCCATAACCTGGATCTTATCCTGAAGAGCACTTTTTCTTCATGTATCTCTCTTTTTAAGAATAAGAAAAACTTTCCCCAGAACTCCTGCATTATATATATCTCATTGACTAAAACTAAGCCGTGGCTCACTCCTAAACAAATCATTGGCAAAGGGATGGGACTGCATAATTGGCTTATCCTAACCAAGATTCACTCCTTGCCGCAGAAGAGGAGTTCAATTACCCGGAATTCCCTGGCTACTACAGACATGAACAAAATTGGGATTCTGAAAACAAGGAAGAAGAGCATGAGATTTTAATATGCTACCAATGGTGTCTTTCTCAGAAAGGATTTTTCTCCCTTAATTGTATTTGCAAAACTAAAAGTTGGTGACCCCCTATTGGGTCCCCTGATTAAAAACAAAAACTTCACTGGATCATGAAATTTAAAAAGCTGGGAACTTGCAGGCAGATCAATGAAGAGAATGAACATAATTAATAACTTTTAATGACTTTGGTTTGACTCACTTAGACTGCGTTATTTATTGAACAGTGCTCTCTGGAGAAACCTGCAGGAGAGAAGGGTAATAAGATAGAACAGAAGTAAAAGCTAAGCAAAGCCATAGTTTCAGCTGGAGTCTAGTTTCACAGTGATCCCATGGGGAGCTTTGGAATGTATCTTGCATCACAGAATTATTGCCTCCTCAAAAAAATAAGGAGCTGTGTTCCACACATCTGTCAGTTACTGGCTGGCCGAGGGGAAGTGGCTAACAACCTCCCAACCAATTCTTGATGAGCTGGTTCTCTCTGGGCTAGAGCAATTCTCTGGGGAAAGGTGCAGCTGTGAATGGTTTGCCACCAACAGGCACAGCAGCTGAGGGATGGATTGGACAGCCTAGTAAAGGGATTTGGGTGGCGTTCCATCAGTGTCTAAAATATACCCTTCCATCGAGTAGTTTTCTGGATATATTTCAGAGGAAAACGTGAAAGAACGGTTTTGTTCACATAAATACATAGTATACAAAATAGGCTGGACTCATGAGCTATCATCATTAAGCAACTGACTTTTGTCTTTCACTATCCCTTCAAATTTATTAGATGGAACTGGTTCATCCTTTACCTCTGAATGAACTCAAGCAGTCTCATGACTTTTCTGATCCCTTTTAGCAAACAAAAATCCTTACCACGACTTGATGTAAGCAAACCGAATTTAGTTGAAGTAAATGAATGTCTAGGCTCCTATACCCCCCTCTTATCCTGCTTGCTAACCACGGTTCCTGACCCCTTAGGCAGCGAGAGAAGTGAGCAAAAGGAAGAGGTGAGGAAGGCAGGAAACGGCTGACTTAAAATGGCCTTGAAGACTGTCCTGGCAAATGTTTAGAGCTTGGCTCTTTCCTTTTGTGGGTAACTGCCATGGTTGCTTCAGAAACATCCCAATCAGAAATCTTTTACTTATAGCTTCCTTGATCTAAGCAATCATATCTTAGATCTGTCTGGTCTGTCTGTCTTACTCTTTCTATGGCCCATAATAATTTCTTCAGAGTTTCTGTTAGGCCATCATCACCCTTCAGGAAACCCTATCAGACTGTATGTATGGGTAGGTATCCTCACCACTCTCTCTCTCAAATCTGGGTCTTAGGAAACATTTAGGAAGTCTTGGCCCCATTCAATTTTATTTGCCTGTCAGCAGCTAGCCAGCCCACTCTCATCCTTTAAATTCCTGGAACCGAGCCTGTTTCACGAGGCTTGAGTGAGGAGCATCCACCCACCCGCTCTACTCTTGGATGGAGTTGGGGAATCCATATCACAGCTCTCGCCAATCCTTTCTTCCTCATCCCATCTATGCTCTTGGTGTGGAGGATTTAAGAGCCAGTTAACACTGAGCGACTTTCACTCGCACAGTTCAGTTCAGTTCAGTCACGCAGTTGTGTCTGGCTCTTTGCGACCCTGTGGACTGCAACACGCCAGGTCTCCCTGTCCATCACCAACTCCCAGAGCTTGCTCAAATTAATGTTCATCCAGTCGGTGATGCCATCATCCTCTGTCGTCCCCTTCTCCTCCTGCCTTCTATCTTTCCCAGCAACAGGGTCGTTTCCAAGGAGTCAGTTCTTTGCATCAGGTGGCCAAACTATTGGAGATTTAGCTTCAGCATCAGTCCTTCCATTGAATATTCAGGATTGATTTCCTTTAGAATTGACTGGTTTGATCTCTTTGCAGTCCAAGGGACTCTCAAGAGTCTTCTCGAACACCACAGTTCAAAAGCATCAATTCTTCGGCACTCAGCTTTCTTTATGGTTCAATTCTCACATCCATACACGACTACTGGAAAAACCATAGCTTTGACAAATGGACCTTTGTCCACAAAATAATGTCTCTGCTTTTTAATATGCTGTCTAAGTTGGTCATAGTTTTTCTTCTAAGGAGCAAGCGTCTTTTAATTTCATGGCTGCAGTCACCATCTTCAGTGATTTTGGAGCCCAAGAAAATAATGTCTGTCACTGTTTCCATTATTTCCTCATCTATTTGCCATGAAGTGATGGGACCAGATGCCATTTTCTGAATGTTGAGTTTTAAGCCAGCTTTTCTATCCTTTAAATTTAAATGAATCAAAATTGGGAATTCCATGATGGTCCAGTGGTTAGGACTCCATGGTTTCACTGCAAAGGGCGTGGGTTTGATCTCTGGTCAGAGAACTAATATCTCACAAATTAAGTGGCACAGTCAAAAAAGTAAAAGCAAAGAAATAAATTAATCAACTTTATAAATTAATCAAAATTACAAAAAATTAAAAATTCAGTCATGGTACTTATAAGTCAAGGGCTCAATAGCCACATGTGGCTAGAGGCTTCCACACAGGAAACATGGATACAGAACATTTCCATCATTGTAGAAGGCTCTATTGATTCTTTGATTTTTGAACATCTACTTTAAAGTCTTTGCATGGTGTTCTGAACTTTTGGTATCTGAAACACCATACCTTAAAGCCTCAAGCAAAGCCCTATAAACTGTTCCACATACATTTAAAAATGTGAGATGCATTAATATAACTAAATAGGATTTTCCCATGAATCTCATCTCATGTATAGTAATCATTACATTCTTAAAGTTGTAAAAGTCTTACAAGGACTACTTCAATCACTTCGCTTCAGCTTATATTCAATTACTATATCGTAATTTATCTTAGAGAACATATTTGAATATCATTTAATAAAATTTATATTTGTTGAATTTGTACTTTTGAAATTACCCTTTGTTATATTTTATGTCCAATGCAGCAATAATTTAAATATGGGTCATTGAGGGAGTACCTTGGTGGCCTAGTGGCTAGGGCTCTGTGCTTTCACTGCCGTGGCCCTGGTTCAATCCCTGATCAGGGAACTAAGATCCTGCAAACCACTCAGTGCAGCCAAATAAATAAATAAAATAGTTCATCAAAGTATAAACAGAGTAATGAAAATAATAATGTAAACACTATACTTGAGAACAACCACATAAAAAGTGACTAGAAATCTAGAACAAATATACAATGTATACTGATTTCCTATAAGTAACAAAAGATGAAAAATACAGACAAGAAATATGATTAATCTTTGAAGTTGAATGATAGTCATTAATTAATTTATTCTCTAGTTCTCAGCAATGTTGTCTGCTTCAAAATGTTGCCAGATGGCAGCATGAACTCTCTGTGTAATGTTCTAACAAAGCATCACGACCACTCAGATGAACCAATCATCTGTTCTGTTTCAAAACAAGCAGAAAATAAATAATATTCTCCAATACGAAAACAGTAAAATTTGCTGCTGGATCAAAACAATGCCTATCTGTCATTCTTATGAACCTTATTAAAAGTAATAATACTTTGCAAGTAAAGTGCATGTCATGGCATTGCTGAACAATAGCTGCAAAGCAAATGATAAGAATCATATTCAGAGAGAAGACAGAAATGGCTATTGGCAATCCCTTAATGAATGACTCTATTGTAGAAGCTAATGACAAAGGCACACATGGTAACAGAGTAGTTACTATCCTTTGTGCGCACTAGTACCTCATGCGAGAAGGAAACCACTGATGAGAGTCAAGGCAGAAACCAGACCTTGGCATATCATGATATAACATGTGGGTGAGAAGCTCTAGATGAGTTTTTGTTCTCCTCATCCCTGAAGTGTTAGTCACTCAGTCGCGTTCAACCTCTATGCGAACCCATGAACTGTAGCCCGCTGGGCTCCTCTGTCCATGGAATTTTCCAGGCGAGAATACTAGAGTGAGTTGCCATTTCGTACTCCAGGGGATCTCCCTGACCCACGGATCGAACATGGGTCTTATGCTAGTGGAATTTTTTATTGCTACAAATCATAACAACTTAACGTACAGACTCAAACCTGTAATTTTCATATTCTTACTTTTTTTTATATAACACCAAAAACATTTTATATTGGGGTACAGCCAATTAACAATGTTGTGGTAGTTTTAGGTGAACAACAAAGGGACTCAGCCACACATATAAATGTATCCATTCTCCCCCAAACCCCTCTCTCCTCCAGGCTGGCACATAAAATTGAACAGTTTCATGTGCTATACAATAGGACTTTGTTGGTTATCCACGTTAAATGTAGCAGTGTGTATGTGACCTTCCAAGATCTTGAAGATCATGATTTTCATTATTGAAATGAAACTTAATTTTCATTAATTTTTAATTAGTAAATTAAATCAATTTATTTTATTATAAATAAAATCAATAAATTGAATCATTTATTATATAACTAATATAATAAATCAAAATATTAAAATAAGTTTTATTATAAAATCTAAAAATCAAATTATTTACTATATATTTAATATACAATTTAAATTAATATATTTTATTACTACCCATTTATTATAATTAATAACATGTTAATTTTAAATTAATAAATAACATTTGAATGAAAAAAATTCCACCTTCCAGTATGGGTCACTGGGTTTGATCCCTAGGGGAGCTAAGATTGCACATGCCTTGGGGCAATTAAGCCTGCCTGCTTGCCACAAACAACTACAGTGGAGCCCGTGGGCCACAATGAAGGATCCTGCATGCTACAATGAAGATCCTGCGTGCCACAGCTAAGAGCTGACACAGCCAAATAAATATTTTTTAAAATAAAAAATAAACAATTGACAAAATAAAAAAGAACAGTAGGCAACCAAACACCCTGTTGGTTCTGTTTCTGTGGAGAACCTTGATTAACACAAGCACCTTTCTGATTTCTGGGAAAGTAGACTGCCATGCCTAGTGTATAGTATTTGTCCAGGTCCAGAGGTGACCCGAGGTGTCAGAACACTCAGGTATAGGGTGGTTGGCCTGGATGCAGGATCACAGCAAGAGGAGTGACCCAGCCCTCCCAGTGAGAGGCTGGTCAGAGGGAGCAGAGCCACGTGGGCCCCAGTGAAGCTGGGTGGCTTTGATTGTGGCTAGGATAGAATAAGTAGCTACAGGTTTAGGATGTGGAATCCAAAGAAATCTAAGGAGCATAAACTGTATCTGAAGTTGACCCAAAGTTGACTTCAAGCACCTATTATCTAGACTTTTAATGTTGAAGGTAAAACATCAGGATATCTTCAGAAAACTCCACTGTGTACAACTGACTCAATGACTAACACCTTAAATTTTCCCTAACTCCAGATGATTCTTCAGATACCTAGAAGATAAATCAATGATGTATTATTCAGCTTGTTTTAAATCACATTCAAAAACTGCAACAGTACGGCCCCTGGGCAAGTCCCAACAAAGAATCAAGTTACCCATTATGACACTGCCATGACAGAAATTGCATACAATCTTTAAAAATCTGAAATGATGATCATAAATTTTGAATATCGCTTTATACTAGTGAGCAATCTTTTAAAATAGTCACTAAAATTTCAGTTCACAAGTATGCCAAACACTGATAAGGGGTCCAATGAGGCTGAATGTGAAAGTCACTCAGTCGGATGCAACTCTTTACAACTACATAGATTGTAGCCCACCAGGCTCCTCTGTTCATGGAATTCTCCAAGCATGAATACTGGAGCCATTCCCTCCTCCAGCGGACCTTCCCAACCCAGGATCAAATCCAGATCTCCCACCTTGCAGGCGAATTCCTTACCATCTAAGCCACCAAGAAAGCCCAATGAAGCTGTTCAGTTCAGTTCAGTTCAGTCACTCAGTCGTGTCCAACTCTTTGTGACCCCATGAATCACAGCACGCCAGGCCTCCCTGTCCATCACCATCTCCCGGAGTTCACTCAGACTCATGTCCATCGAGTCCGTGATGCCATCCAGCCATCTCATCCTCATTCGTCCCCTTCTCCTCCTGCCCCCAATCCCTCCGAGCATCAGAGTCTTTTCCAATGAGTCAACTCTTCTCAGGAGGTGTCCAAAGCACTGGAGCTTCAGCTTTAGCATCATTCCTTCCAAAGAAATCCCAGGGCTGATCTCCTTCAGAATGGACTGGTTGGATCTCCTTGCAGTCCAAGGGACTCTCAAGAGTCTTCTCCAACACCACAGTTCAAAAGCATCAATTCTTTGGCGCTCAGCCTTCTTCACAGTCCAACTCTCACATCCATACATGACCACAGGAAAAACCATAGCCTTGACTAGAAGGACCTTAGTCGGCAAAGTAATGTCTCTGCTTTTGAATATGCTATCTAGGTTGGTCATAACTTTTCTTCCAAGGAGTAAGCCTCTTTTAATTTCATGGCTACAGTCACCATCTGCAGTGATTTTGGAGCCCCCAAAAATAAAGTCTGACACTGTTTCTACTGTTTCCCCATCTATTTCCCATGAAGTGATGGGACCAGATGCCATGATCTTCGTTTTCTGAATGTTGAGCTTTAAGCCAACTTTTTCATTCTCCTCTTTCACTTTCATCAAGAGGCTTTTTAGTTCCTCTTCACTTTCTGCCATAAGGGTGGTGTCATCTGCATGTCTGAGGTTATTGAGATTTCTCCCGGCAATCTTGATTCCAGCTTGTGTTTCTTCCAGTCCAGCGTTTCTCATGGTGTACTCTGCACAGAAGTTAAATAAGCAGGGTGACAATATACAGCCTTGACATACTCCTTTTGCTATTTGGAACCAGTCTGTTGTTCCATGTCCAGTTCTAGCTGTTGCTTCCTGACCTGCATACAGATTTCTCAAGAGGCAGGTCAGGTGGTCTGGTATGCCCATCTCTTTCAGAATTTTCCACAGTTTATTGTGATCCACACAGTCAAAGGCTTTGGCATAGTCAATAAAGCAGAAATAGATGTTTTTCTGGAACTATCTTGCTTTTTCCATGATCTAGCAGATGTTGGCAATCTGATCTCTGGTTCCTCTGCCTTTTCTAAAACCAGCTTGAACATCAGGGAGTTCACGGTTCACGTATTGCTGAAGCCTGGCTTGGAGAACTTTGAGCATTACTTTATTAGCATGTGAGATGAGTGCAATTGTGCGGTAGTTTGAGCATTCTTTGGCATTGCCTTTCTTTGGGATTGGAATGAAAACTGACCTTTTCCAGTCCTGTGGCCACTGCTGAGTTTTCCAGATTTGCTGGCATATTGAGTGCAGCACTTTCACAGCATCATCTTTCAGGATTTGGAACAGTTCAACTGGAATTCCATCACCTCCACTAGCTTTGTTCGTAGTAATACTTTCTAAGGCCCACTTGACTTCACTTTCCAAGATGTCTGGCTCTAGATTAGTGATCTCATCATCATGATTATCTGGGTCATGAAGATCTTTTTTGTACAGTTTTTCTGTGTATTCTTGCCACCTCTTCTTAATATCTTCTGCTTCTGTTAGGTCCTTACCATTTCTGTCCTTTATCGAGCCCATCTTTGCATGAAATGTTCCCTTGGTATCTCTAATTTTCTTGAAGAGATCTCTAGTCTTGCCCATTCTGTTGTTTTCCTCTATTTCTTTGCATTGATCGCTGAAGAAAGCTTTCTTATCTCTTCTTGCTATTCTCTGGAACTCTCCATTCAGATGCTTATATCGTTCCTTTCCTCCTTTGCTTTTTGCCTCTCTTCTTTTCACAGCTATTTGTAAGGCCTCCCAAGACAGCCATTTTGCTTTTTTGCATTTCTTTTCCATGGGGATGGTCTTGATCCCTGTCTCCTGTACAATGTCACGAACCTCATTCCATAGTTCATCAGGCACTCTGTTTATCAGATCTAGGCCCTTAAATCTATTTCTCACTTCCACTGTATAATCATAAGGGATTTGATTTAGCTCATACCTGAATGGTCTAGCCGTTTTCCCTACTTTCTTCAATTTGAGTCTGAATTTGGCAATAAGGAGTTCATGATCTGAGCCACAGTCAGCTCCTGGTCTTGTTTTTGTTGACTGTATAGAGCTTCTCCATCTTTGGCTGCAAAGAATATAATCAATCTGATTTTGGTGTTGACCATCTGGTGATGTCCATGTGTAGAGTCTTCTCTTGTATTGTTGGAAGAGGGTGTTTGCTATGACCAGTGCATTTTCTTGGCAAAAAGTATGAGAAAAACTACTTTCTTTATATCTGTGAAAAAAATCACACAGAAACTTGTACCAACTGCCCATCTGAGTTATAAGATTTAAATATTAACTCACTGTTGAGGGTCCTGAAAGCAAGAGACATTGCTATACCAATAGCTAAGATATTTCATAAGGCCTTGTTAGTGGCTCCCAGGAAGGCTACGAGTACATTAAAGGCAATTAGAAATACAAGCTATCATCGCCATTATGTTCCCAGTTGATGCTCCCAGAAATCAGATCTCACAGGGTATTTAAATATTAAAACCTAAAAACATGCTCTTGGGACTTCCCTGGCAGTCCAGCGGTTAAAAACTCATAATTCCATGACTTTTCTGATGATCCAGTGGTTAAGACTTCATCTTCCAAATGAAGGGAGTACAGGTTCAATCCCTGGTTGGAGAGCTAAGATTCCACATGCTTTGTGGCCAAAATACCAAAGCATGAAACAGAGGCAATATTGTAACAAGTTCAATAAAGACTTTAAAAATGGTCCACATTAAAAAAAATGAAAAGAAGAAGAATCACACTTCCACTGAAGGGGGCACAGGTTTGATCTGCATGGCAAAAAGCCTGTATGCCATATGATATGGCCAAAAATAAAATAAAAATAAAAACTTGCCCTTCCCCCAAATGAATTACATCAATAGATAATCAATGGAGATTAGAAGAAACAGTTTGAAGATCTCTTTACCCCTATAACACACAGAAAACTGGCTTTGGGAATGGAGATGATGATAATAATGATAAGCAGCAGGCAGTGAGTGTTTACTGAATTCTAAGCTTTATGCTAAGCACTTACTTTCATTCTAACCTTATTATTACTATTTTAGACTTAGTCTGTTTGTGCTGCTTAAACAGAAAAACCATAGAACGGGTAGCTTATAAACAACGAAACTTTAGTTCTCATAGTTCTGAAGGCTGGAAGTCTGGGATAAGGGGCCAGTATGGCTGAGTTTTGGTGAACGTCCTCTGTCTGCTGGTGGACCTCTAGTCACATCCCTAACTGCAGAGAGAAGGTGCACCCTCTCTCATGACACATGGAAGCACACTAATCCTATTCATGGGGACTCCATCCTCATGACCTCATGTAATCCTGACTACCTCCCAATACCATCATGCTGGGGTGTAAGGGTAGGGATAATGTTTCAACATATAACTATTAGGGGGACACAAACATTCAGTCCTGCAAGGCAGGAATCACCGTTCCTAGTTAACAGATGAGAAAACTGAGCAGAAGAAATGTTGAAAAAATTACCCTTGGACTTGTTAGTTTTATAGGTCCAAATAGAGTGTGTCTTACTCCAAACCCATCAGTTCAGCTCAGTTCAGTTCAGTTCAGTTGCTCAGTTGTGTCCGACTCTTTGCGACCCCATGAATTGCAGCACACCAGGCCTCCCTGTCCATCACCATCTCCCGGAGTTCACTCAGACTCACGTCCATCGAGTCCGTGATGCCATCCAGCCATCTCATCCTCATTCGTCCCCTTCTCCTCCTGCCCCCAATCCCTCCGAGCATCAGAGTCTTTTCCAATGAGTCAACTCTTCTCAGGAGGTGTCCAAAGTACTGGAGCTTCAGCTTTAGCATCATTCCTTCCAAAGAAATCCCAGGGCTGATCTCCTTCAGAATGGACTGGTTGGATCTCCTTGCAGTCCAAGGGACTCTCAAGAGTCTTCTCCAACACACAGTTCAAAAGCATCAATTCTTTGGCGCTCAGCCTTCTTCACAGTCCAACTCTCACATCCATACATGACCACAGGAAAAACCATAGCCTTGACTAGACGGACCTTAGTCGGCAAAGTAATGTCTCTGCTTTTGAATATGCTATCTAGGTTGGTCATAACTTTTCTTCCAAGGAGTAAGCCTCTTTTAATTTCATGGCTGCAGTCACCATCTGCAGTGATTTTGGAGCCCCCAAAAATAAAGTCTGACACTGTTTCCACTGTTTCCCCATCTATTTCCCATGAAGTGATGGGACCAGATGCCATGATCTTCATTTTCTGAATGTTGAGCTTTAAGCCAACTTTTTGACTCTCCTCTTTCACTTTCATCAAGAGGCTTTTTAGCTCCTCTTCACTTTCTGCCATAAAGGTGGTGTCATCTGCATATCTGAGGTTATTGATATTTTACCTCTAGCTTAATGCTGAACAGGAAAGATTCTGTGGACTGCTGGAAATCAAGAGCCTCTAGAAGAAGCTGGGAGTCATGCTTCCACTAGAAATAAAAAATAAGCCCAGGGAATGGAGAAAATAGACAAGTCAACAAGAATTCTGCAATTGTGACTGATAAACATGTAGGACAGAGATCATGTATTTGGTCATGAAAGAAAAAGATAGCCCTTGGAACCCCAACAAGAGCACCAGAGGGCACAGCTAGGATTAATTAGAGGATTTTTCAGGTATCATAAATAGGCAGATTTTCATAACCTATAAACTTCAGCAGCATGCAGTACAAGGAGAGAAAAAAATGGCTCAATTATACTTTACATCAATTAAATATATTCCTCTTAAATTCAGTGGTAAAGGTGGAGCTCCATATTTCAGATTTTTTGGAATTTGAGGAGAAAAGAGATTATACCAACTCAGGAATATTACATAAGTTGTTTTTTTTTGTCCACCCACGTGGCTTGTAGGGATTTTCGTTTCCTGACCAGGGATTGAACCTGAGCCTCAGTAGCGAGGGCACAGAGTCTAACCACTGGACTGTTAGGGAATTCCCTATATAAGATTATTTGAGTGGAAAAAAATGGGGCAAATTTGAACTGATATAAGTAGTACAAGAAGTTCTCCCATTTGTGATTCCCTTGGAAGAGTTTGTGGACTTTGCAAACCCTCTGCCTATAGATATTGCAACATCATGCTCTCAGAGATTGCTGGCAAGTTCCCACCTCTCACAAAGGATGATCACTTCTCTTAGTATGTTGTTTAGTCGCTCAGTCACATCCAACTCTTTGCAACACCAGGCACTGTAGCCCGCCAGGCTCCTCTGTCCATGGGATTTCCCAGGTGAGAATACCGAAGTGGGTTGCCATTTCCTTCTCCAGGAGATCTTCCCAACCCAGGGACTGAACCTGTGTCTCCTGCATTGGCAGGTGGATTCTCTACCACTGGACCACATAGAAAGCCCCTGTATTAATATAGATGAATAAGAGGACTTAAAACAGGATTCTACTGGGCTCTAATTAACTGAGGTAAGTTCAATTATGTTAACTGAATCAGATAGAGCATACAGTTAACCCAAGAGTTACTTTGAACTGCTGAAAAATTTAACAAGAGTTAACAAAATACTTTGTTGATTTTTCTAGCAGTTACTGCAACCTTCTGAAATTAACAATTTAATAAATCCTACAGGATGAATAAATGTTCTTGTTTATTCAATTCTCTAAAAGGTTTGCATCAACTGTTTATTAGAACTTGTCCTCAAAACGATCTGGAGCAGTTGTTTTCTTTAGGAGAATCTCCCTTGAAATTACCAATTCCGTGTGTTTAAAGGAGTACTCAGGGTTGGGTTTGAACTTTTTAAGTTAATCTTGATTAATTACTTTTATTAAACTAGGTATTTGTTCACTTATATTTATTTAAAAATGAGTTTTTTTCATAATTTCTTTCTAATCTCTGTTGTCCCTTGTGTTATGTCCCAGTTATTCCCAGTATAGTGCTTTTGTGCCTTTCTCTTTTTTAAACTAAGTCTCCAGAGATATATTAATTTTATTACTCATTTCAAAGAACCAATTTTTTGCTTGTTGATTCTTTTCTACCTTTTTTCCATTTCATTAATTTCTACTGTATTAGTTCCATACTTCTACTACTCCTTGGGTTTATTCTGTTATTACTTTAATAACGTTTAAATTAGCCACCTAGCTCATTAATTTTCAGCCTTTGGCTTTTCTAAATTATCCATTTAAGATTATGTTTCCCTATATGCATTGCTATAGCTAAATCTTCAAATTTTTTGTTACATTTGTTTTTATTTTTCAGTTCTATGTATTTTGAATTTTCTGAGCTTTTTTACCTGTGAATAATTTAGCAGTTTATTTTAAGATTTGTTGGCATATAAGATTTTCACGGTCATTTTTTACAAACTGATTTGAATTTTAACTGCATTGTAGTCAGAAATCGTGGTTCCAATTTTTCAAAATGTATTGACACAAACTCTGGACTATTAAGTAGTCAATTTCCGGAACATTCTGAACAGCATAAAAAATGTACATTCTCTAGTTGTTTTATGGCATCCTATATATGTTCATTAGATCAAGTTTGCTAATTGTATTATTCAAATTTTATCTATCTTTACTGATATTTTCTGTTCTGGAGGACAGCAGAACCATGTTTGGAGTGTTCTATAAGAAAGAGTGACCTAAAAATTCATATTAAAAAAAGAATTTATATTCACAAATTTGCTTTCATAAAATAAAGCAGAGGGCAAATATTCTCCAGCATGAAAGAGCTCAAAGGAAATAACTATGAGTTCTTCTTGAAAACGAAGACAATCCAAAATTCTCTGATAACAAAATGCAGCCATGCAAGAATGGGTAGAATCAAAACAGAAGATTTTAGAAAAGAAAGAGCCCCGGTGAGTGTCGACTATGGTGACAGACCACCTGGGCTGGGATCAAATCTCTCTGTGACCTTGGACAAGTCATTTAAGCTCTCTGTACCTAAGTCTCCTCACTGTAAAATGTAGACAAGAGATGAACTGAAGTCTTAAGATTTTCTAAGACTTCATTTGGCTTATATACGAAATGAAATTAGAATAGGGCCTGGTAAAGAAAATGCTGTTAGCTGTATATGTGAAGCTAGTATTTCATTTTAGAAAACAAGGCTAAACAGCTATGAGGGCTGTTACTACAAATTAGAACATGAGGAACCTCACAGAATTGCCAAGAAGACTGCAGAGTAAACTTCATAGCTAAGAACTTCCAAAATAATGTTTTAAGACGGATCACTGGGAATTCCCAGTGGTTAGGACTCAGTGCTCTCACTGCCAAGGGCCTGCATTCGATCCCTGGTCAGGGATATAAAATCCTACAAGCCAAAGAATGTGGCCAAAAAAATGGGACTGGTCTAGTGAGGACAGGCCTATTGCCACTGCCAAGCTGCCAAGAACTGGAAGGGGCAGTTTCTGACCCCCCAACACCCCTGGCACCACTGGACACTGGAGCCTATCACTAGCAGCACTGACCCTGGAGCTCCTGAAATTTGATCCTGCTGCAGTGGCCCCCAGAGAGCACACAGGATGAGTGAGTCTTGATCACATGCCATATCCAAGGTGCAAGGGAAACTGGAAAGTGAGTAGAGGCACTTTCAGCTTTGTAGGCCCAGGTGGGCTCTGTCTGCTACCCAGACTCGTGTGAAAGAAAATTTCCCAAGCATAACACAGGACTCAGAAGCTGGGCAGCCTTAAAGAATGACCTATCTCCTCTGCAGCAAACTAAGTGAGCATAGGGCATGAGTTCTATACACAGAATGCCTAGGGGCAAACGCTCTGTACCTGTGGCCAAGTTAATTAAACTGTAGGAGGCTTCATTTCATCTGTAAATGGAGATAATAATAGTACCATTCTCGAAGTGCTGTCCTAAAGATTAAATGACTTAGCGACTCAACAGCAACATTAAATAAGTTAATTCAAGTGCTCAGTAAATGTTAGGTATATTAAAGTGATTCTTCTTCATCTTCTTCTCCTCCTTCCTCTCTTCCTTTTCCTTCTTTCTCTCCACTTCTTCATGAGAGCTAAGTCAATTCAGTTGTGTCCAACTCTGTGTGACCCCATGGACTGTAGCGCACCAGGTTCCTCTGTCCATAGGATTCTCCAAGCAAGAATACTGGAGTGGGTTGCCATTTCTTTCTCTAGGTGATTTTCTTGACCCAGGGATGGAACCTGAGTCTCCTGCATTGCAGGCAGATTATTTACCATCTGAGCCACCAGGGAAGCCCAGTGAAGGAAGAAGAAAGGAGAGGGGAAATTAAAGTATGTAAATACATACACAATGGCAGAGAAGAAAACATGAATTGCTGAGATTGTTCTTACTTCCACAATGTTGTATAAATACTACAGTTAATATTTATGGCTTGTTTTCCCACCATCTGTCCCACATTTCCTTGGTTCTCCATCAGCATCTCAGCTGGTTTGGATTTTTGCCTGAAGAAGTGAACCAAACCTTAATTCCTGTGGGAGCTGAGCCTCCTGGTCCAGCTGCTATCGAGTTACTGTAGTTTTCCACTTCTACCACTGGCAGTGGCGGAGGCAGTCCAGTGGTTCCCTAGAGTCCCATCCATATTCCTTCTTGCCCTCCCTGTGTGCCATGTTGCCAGTTGGGTTCTCTGAAAGTAGATACTGAGATGGGAGTTTGGGGTGCAAGGTGCTTGTTAGGGATCAACACCAGTGATGTTAAGGAGGGGGAAGCAGAATTGAGCAGAGGAGCAAAACTGCAGTATAAACCTGGCAAAGCCTAAGCCAGCCTGGTGGGGCGGGAGCTCTGAAGCAAGTGTTGCCGGTCACTCAGTCACCAGCTATCCCAGGAAGGGTGTGGCATGTGCAAGGTGGCTCTTGGCAGCTAAAGGTCTGATATCTGGAAGCTGACTGCACACCACATTGCCTGTAGCTGGGCCAAAAGTCCTTCCTTCAAAGGGATCTGCTGGGCTTATCTCTTTTTCACAGGCAGCAACTTCATTTCTTCTTAGGAGCCAGGTACAATCACCCCATCAACATCATGAACCCCTCTTTTTATATCTATTCAGCCAATGGCATGTGGAAACCTTACTTCTGATCCATTAGAACCATAATTGCATCTGCTTGTGAAAGCATTCCTCCCCCTGGGCATGACAAAGCACAGAGCTTTGAAGATGGACAACGAAAATTTTGCAACTAGGTCACTGAGTGGAATGCTCAGAGGTGCCTCCTCCACCTCGTTTGTCATTTGCAGCATAGAACCGAAAATATTGTAGTTTTAGGAAAACAGATTGACCTGTTTATGTTAGAAATGGGCTTCTAAAAAAATCTAAATGTAAGTCAAATTGTGGCCAACTGAATTGAATTTAAATGCATTTGAGGAACTCACAGTGTAAAGGAAATAGTTCAGCAAAATTATTTTTATTAATCAAATAGTCACTCTTTCACCCCCTAACTCACTTTTCCCACTTGCTCTCCATCTCCACCAAATTGAAATATTTTATCAATTAACATGTTTGACATTGAGTTTCAATAGTAATTAGGGCTTCCCTGGTGGCTCAGAGGTTAAAGCGTCTGCCTGGAATGCAGGAGACCTGGGTTCGATCCCTGGGTTGGGAAGATCCCCTGGAGAAGGAAATGGCAACCCACTCCAGTACTCTTGCCTGGAGAATCCCATGGAGGGAGGACCCTGGTAGGCTACAGTCCATGGGGTCGCAAAGAGTCGGACACAACTGAGTACACACCTGTACTGTTAAGTACAATTTAATATCCCACAATGTTTCATGGCTATACTGGTTTCTTGTTCCTGACAAGACACCTAGGGCTTATGAAATTACCCCAGCAGGAGGTAATGGAAAAATGAATATAAAACCTTTTTGTTAGTGAATGAGAAAGTTCAATAAATGCCCCTATGAAAGGGTACTAAGCACTTAGTTTCATTAAGAAAACTGCTCAGTAGCCTAAAGAGTTAAGGGGAGATTTTGTGCATGACTACTGCTCATCACCATGCAAGGTAGAATGTTTCTAAGTTTCAGGAGTCAGATAAGTAAATATTTTTAAATCTTTATGATTTTATTTTAATTTCAGTATGCTGTGGTTCTTAATAGATGCTTAAATTTCTCTTAATTTTACCAAGACTTTATAGTTTTGCTTTTGCGGTGTTCTGTAGTATTGTTTATTAACTCACACTTTCTATCTGTCAGACCAAGAGGATATAAAATACTGTCCTTCCTCCCAAGGAGCTCACAATCTCATGGGTATGCAGAAAAGTAAATAAAAAGCCTTGGTGGTGCCTTAATAAAGGTATGCACAAGACTGCCTGAAAGAGCCACCAAGGGCAGTCAGGAAAAGTGGCACCGGGACACGTCACTCAAGCCAAGATGTAAGGCGATGTAGGAAGGAGCTGAGACCGTGCTTCTTTTGCTCCTTCTTGATCTTTCAGCTGTAAGAAAGCTCCTTCGGTTTGCCCACGCGAAGATAAGGAGTCAGCCTTCTTTCACCCCTACCGCATGCACTCCCATTCTGCCACTCCCCTGCAAGACTCATATCAGAATTGTGGTTGAATTAACTTCGATATTTACATTAAAGTTACAATGCAAATGCCATCCATAGTTGAGCCATTTCGCATATCAGGATAACTTTTCCTTTTTTTTCCCTTATCAATTATTTTTTTCACTTGCTTGGTTTTTCAGTCACAAAACATTCTATTTAGAGCGCTACATCTCTACTCCAAAAAAACTTGCAATGGTTTCACCTTCATCTACTCTAGAGTCTTAAGGCCTGCACCACATCCATAAGGGTTGCCCTCCACGCTGGCGCCATCAGCCTGCATTGCAGCAACCCATAGACTTGGACTTCTTTACCCTCATGCTGAGAAAGGATGGCCCTTTCTCCCTCTCTTAATTTACTCCCTCATGTTGGAGGACACACTTCTTGACACCTTGAGAAAGAGTGTATGAGAAGTAAAATATTAGGAGATGGGACTGGGGAGGAAAAGATAGATTACCAAGGAACCTGAAGACACTTTGGGATGAGCAGGCTGTATCCATTATTTTGATTGTAGTGTGATTCATAGCATCCATATGAGAAAACTCATCAAATTGTGTGTAGTATACTGTATGTCAATTATATTTCAAGTAAGCTACAAGAAAATAAGAAGAGGGAAAAAAGATATGCATATAAACTTCAAACATTTATTAACATATTATTAGCAAGTCTGTGGGGAAACAGAGTATTTTGGCATACCCTAATACATTGCAGTTGGGAATATAAATGGTACAACCTCTACACAGAAGACTTGACAATATCTAGGCAAATTACAAATGTACTTAACCTTTGGCCCAGTAAGTCATTTCTTAGAATCAAACAAACGTTGGCAGAAATACTGAAGGATGTCTGTATGTAACTCTTCGTTGAAGAGCTATTGGTAATAGCAAAAGACTGGAATCGATCTAAAGGTCCATCTGTAGAATACTGATAAGCGTTGGCACAGCTGAGTAGTGAAGCACTACTCAGTTGAGAGAAAAAATTAAGAAGTTCTCGGTTCACTGCTATGGAGTAATCATTAGGATGTATTGTTAAGATAACAAGTTAGTAAACATTGAGGATATTGCTACTTTTTGTTCCTTTTTGTTCTATTACCTGGTAATGTTCTGAGTGGTAGCTACGTGGGGTGCATAAAAATGTCAAACTTTACTGAGCTGTGCATTTAAGATTGGGGCACATGACCATATGTATCCTAAAGCTCAATTTAAAACATTTAATGGTAGCAAACTCAGTAAAGAGTAGAGAAGAGGAAATGGAAAGAGACCTGGGGCCACAGAGAAGTACTAGCTAAAACAGATTGTACTGTCAAGGGAGAATTTTTCTCTCCCTCCTTTTCTCTTTCCTTTCTTCTTCCCTTCCTCTGTGTAATGGGAAAGACTCACACATATGTAAAAGCTGATTGCTGATGAGAAACACTAGTTAAAAATTGAAATTGACTCTGTATAAGAAAAAGCAAGTATAATCCACAGTGTACGATCTGTGGAAAGTTGGGAGGGTATGCAAATCCAAGTACAAGTAGAGGGATTGTCCTTAGATAGAGGAGGAACATTTCTATCATTTCAATAGGGGAAAAGCAGGCTGGAATGGGGGCAGCCACAGGACTTTTGTAGGATGAGGGACACCGGGCACAACTGTGCTGTGTGAAGGAGCTAGGTGGGTAGGATATGCAGCTGGGGAGAAGAGAGAGGCAGTTGTAGAATCCACAAAGTAGAAAGGATGTGCAGAGTTTAGAGGGGGTGGGAGAGTAGGATGTAAGCTGAACGGGAAGCCTAATAGGATTGTCAGATATTAAGGGCCTAATTGACACTAAATGATCATCTGGCTTTCTCCAGCAGGGCTCAATGGAAGCAGAAAGTTGGCTCCATCCACAGTGGGGTTTTGCCAGATTGGTACAAACAAGAAATAAGGGGGCTTAGATAATTGGCCAAGCATGTTACTAAAATGATGAATCATTCAGTCTAAGATGGATAAACAGGGACGCAAAGAAAGCAGAGGGCTGATTAATTAGAAACAAACAGAAGGCTTGAAGGACTGACTTTCCAGAGAGGTTGAAAAACGGTTGTAATGGACTGGCTGAAAGCTGTGCGTCAGCATTTTCTAAAGTGTGCTCTGAAGAATACTACCATGTAAGTGGCTCGTTCGCTAATAATGCATCATGAAGACTCTCAGACTTCTTGCATAACAGATTCACTGTGTTTAACCAAGCACTCCTGAACCCTCGAATTACTAAACCTCTTTGAATGTAACATCTACCAACACTTTCTAAACCAGTGTTCTTCCAAACGTGTTAGCAATTCTGCTTTGTATGTCACATGCTGAAACTTTTACATTAAATGGGATGAAGTGAACATTATCGTAGCTATTTCAATATGAAAAGGTTATTTTCCTAGTAAAATTATGTATAAGGGTACAGTATATTTTCAGAAAGTTGAGCAGGGTATGGTTCATGAGGTTAATACTGTTCAATTTACCTTTATTCTGCTATGAAGGTGATTAAAAGACAGCACTATTGTGTCAGACAATTAGAGTCAAATTTAACCACTACGATTATCTTAATCTGCATTAATACTACACCTCATTTTGACCATTAAACAGCCTTCTGTTAAAACTAATTATATCCCAGCTGAAGAAAAGACACTGAATAATAAAAGTCCTGAGGTTAATCACATCAAATGTGTATTTCTAGTCTTTAAACCTCAAAATAAGATTTCTACTATATACAGTAAGAAAAATAAGGAACAGCCATTGAAACTGATAAAGAGAAAAGTCTCCTTTCTTTCACTCCCTTTATTTAAGAACAATAAAATGTAAATATATGATGTAAGCTGAATTAATGTGTTTGCTGCCCAGCCCTAAGGGAGGGTACGCTTGCCCACTTCACTGACATCAGGCTTAGCCAATGAAATGTGAACAGAAGTGACATGAGTAACTTATAAGCAGAAATTTTAAGAGTCAGTGAATGATTCACCATGGTCTGTTTTCTACTGCCACAAGACTAGCAATGTTCCAGATAGAGGCTGTTCTGTCAGCCTGACTTCCTAGATAAAGGTAACACAGAGCAGATCCTTAACTAATTCTGAAAAAATGAGTCACATGAGCAAGAAATACCAAGTTTGGGGGGTTGTTTATTATCACAGTTTATACTGACTCTTACAGAAATCACATTCTCCACACTCTACTCATTTCCCCAAACCAGCAACTGTGAGTGAACAGAAATAGAAGTAATCACCAGAAAATACAACTCCCTTCATATTGCCTCCCAGTGGTGGCAAACTGGTTTCCTCACCCCCAGCTTCTCTAATGGACTTAATAATGGCAGCCTGAGTCAGCTTTGTAGAGGACTCCGAAGCCATGTCCTTGCTCAGCAGAAAAGAATGCCATGCTTATCAGTATGTCTTTCAGTAGAAGGGAAATGAGCTGCCCTCCCCGGCCTAAGATACACAACCTATTCTCTCTATCATTTCTGGGTTTGTTTGTTTGTTTGTTTCCTTCTGTTTTTGTGCAAGAGGCATCATTTTTTCAATGCACCCAGAAATAAAATAAATTTTAAAAGGCTAATCTGCTAAAATACTTAGAACAACAAATAATTTTATTTTATGTACTGACGGAAGGGGAAAAAAAGGTTTCTGTCAGAGTTGGTTACAGAATTTCTCCTTCACCAGAGAACTATCTTTGTTAAAAAAACATCTTAAAATGGATTTTTTGGTTACTAGGATGGCCCTCTTGATCACATCTATATGGTTTGTAGAGAGAGGAAAATAGTTTAACTGTTTTACATCAGAAACACACATTTTTGGAGTTGTTGTTGAAGCAAAGAGAAGTCCAAGAAGAGGGTAAGATGGGGTCCAGCAACATGGCAGGAGGCCAAGGGAGAGAGAGGACCACAGGAATTTCCCCAAAGTACACAATGGCTTAGGGACTTTAAAAAACTAAGAAGGGTAAGTATTCATTTGCAAGTGTTTTGCCCTTATATTCTATAAGGTAATACTCCTAACCCTAATATACATAATATGCACGTAGACACACACACACACTCCTCTCTGTTATGGGTTGAATTATATCCTCCCAAAATGTAAATGTTGGAGTCCTAACACCCCCACACCCTGTACCTCAGAATGTGACTTTGGAAACAGGACTTGCAGATGTAATTAAGATGAGGTCATACCGGAGAAGGGTGGGCCCCTGATCCAGTGGGACTAGTGTCTTTATAGAAAGAGAAAATCCAGATACAGGGAAAACACCACACTACAACCTAAAGAAGCGTCGGAAACTGGGAGAGAGGCCCGCAGTTATCCTTCCCTAGTATCTTCTGAGCCGACACATAGTCCCACTGCCATCTGGATTTCAGAGTTTTAGCTTTTAGAACCGTGGGACAATAAATTCTTGTTGTTTAAGCCACTCAGTTTATATTACTTTGTAATAACAGCCCTAGGAAACACACACACGCATACACAGGCATGCACTCCATTGCCCAAATCGTTGGGAAACTCTGCAGCACTCACAGCCAGGAACAATGGCACTCTGGGCGCTGAGGGTTTGTAAGGAGTCCAGTGAGTAGGCAGTATATGCAAAAGGAACAGGGCATACAGAAGGCAGAAAGTAGAGTGGAGACCAAGAAAGCAGAGGAAACAGAGAGAAGGGGCAGAGGGAACACAGGCTTCTTCTGTTTGTGCTGCTGGAAAGAATTTTCAGAGCTACTGGGAAAGTATCTGAGCTACTTACTGCATACGGATGAAGATTTGAGACATTTTTTACTAAATCATAAAAGACCAAATGAGCTCAGCAAGCTGGGGAAGTTAGAAACAGCTAGTGGCTGACATCTGGCTCACCCAACTAATGATGTCAAGAGGAAATCTCTGGTTCACTGGCAGTGAGCAATTGAAGGAAACCGGCTCACCGCGCCAACCCTGAAAAAAAAGCAATCCTTGCAACAATCCAGGTTGCTCTGACCTTGGCCTAATGCTCCTGATTCCCTGTGCAGAGCTAATGAGTTTGCTGCTTTGTGGCTTTTAGAGGTAAGGGAAGAGATGAGCTTGGTCTAATGCCTGCTGACTCATAAGACACAGAGGCCCTGGCCTGCCTCTGATGCGATGTGTGTACCTGAATCCGCACTGATTTCTATTTCCTCTCCAGGAAACAGAGGTTGCTAAGGACAGCCAGTTATGCATCCAGAAACGAGACCCAAGAACCCTGTCTCTGCCACCAGGGAAGACAGTGGAAAGAAGGAAAGGTCAGGTACATTTCCTCCTAGCCCTCCCCTTTCAGCTCCTCTACAAGCAAGCCGTCAGAGCTACTGCTGTTTCCTACTAAGTAGGGGCTACGCCAACCAGAGGCAGGCTTAATGAAAGGCTGCTTATCCTACATGGGGCATTAACTGGGTGTAGAAGTGAATCCACACCCTTCTGCTCCTTAAGCAGTGTGCAATCCAGAGTCAGTGTAAACAATGAAATAGAGGACAGGGTCAAATGAAATACAGGCCAGGTGGAGCTAAAGTGATATGGTACAGATGCTCTGAAGAAAAACTGTCTTAGCTGTGTCCCGGGAGATCAAGAAGAGCTCCACACAGAAGGTGACAGCTGAAGTCTAGGAAAAATTTCCAGGGACACACAATCCAGAAATGGTATTCTTGGCTGAGAGAATCATAGGAGCGGTGATAATGCATTTTTAGAGGCTAGAAGTACAGTGTTTTGTTTTTCCCTAAAACAAAAATTCCATGCTCAGGAATTTGCACTGTATTCTCTACATGGTGGAGAAAGCAATGCAGATTGTGCAAGGTAGTCTGTGTTCTAGAAATGTATGTGCAACTTATGGACTCAATCAATAATGAATGCCCTGGTTGTATGCCCCTCATTCTTCCAGGCACCATGGTGCCATAAGGAAGACTAACCACACTCACTCTCAGAGGCTACAATCCATTAAAGAGATAATGCACAGATCCAGAGTTAGAAAGAGAGCTGGGGAGGAGCACCATGGAAGCAAACTGGCCTCAGGAATCCAGAAAGGTAAAGCTGATCAGATAGTGCTTAATGGAGGGAGTGAGCTGGGACTGAGCCAAGAGCAAAGTGTAGGATTGGAATTGCAGAAAGAAGGGAGAAGCACTTTGTGGGACTGAGCAAGAGGAAGGTGGGACAAAACAGCTTATACAAAGGCTGTTAGTGTAGTGGACTTGAGGATATTTGCTTGGGTTTGGAAACCATGAACAGAGGCCCTAGCATCACAGGTTTTGCAAGCAGTACTGCTGTGACACTACCAAAACCATTCCTTTCCCCAAACCAATGCAGAGACACAGGCTACATAAAAGAACACTTTGTATTCACTCTTTCCAAGATATCAATACAACCAAACCTAGCAATGCAACCAGAAAACTGAAAACTGCAACCTGATGCTGAAACACTTTTGTTCTTTTGTGAAACAGCACAAATTCATCAGCCTAGAAAGTCCTCAAACCTTCTGGAAGCTGCTGTCCAGGAAATACTAGGTCAGTGCCTAGGCTCTAGGAGGTACCATGGGAGAAATGATCTTACAAAATCATGGCACAAAATTAAACAAACCAGCACATACCAGCCAAATCCTGCACATATCCCCAAAACTGAATTCTACCACTTTAGTAGCATTGACCACAAATGATCTCTTATGTAGGAGGCAGTGTGGTCTCTGGGCAAGTCCCAAAGTTGAATCCTGGCAGCACCACTCACCATATGACCTAAGTGCTTTGAGCTTCTATTTCCTCATCTGTAAAATGATAATAGCACCTGCCTCATACTTCTGACACAAAGATGAAATGAGATAACATATGCAAAGCACCTCACAAGATAACTGGCATTGAGTCAGCCCTGGGTAAACTCTGGTTCCCTTTCTTTTTCTCCCATTGGTCTCACACTATTTATAAAACCAGATCAAGAGGGTCAGCATGATTGGGGAAAACTAACCAAAGGAATATGATGTTAATAAGGCTTGAAGACTCAGACCACATTGAAGGTCTCCAAGGCATGGCCAGCGTCCAACTTCTGAAAAGGCTCTGGGATTTGCACCTATTCCAGATGTCATGGCTTGATCCATGCTGTCTCTCCATCACACACTGCATCAAATATTAAGACAGATCTATTATAGAATGCTGGAATAAGGTCAGCATAGCAGGAATGAGGCCCTGCTCCCAGTTCAGGCAGGATGGGAGCCAGGACCAGGTGACCAAGGGTGCTGGAACAGCTTCCGAAGCTTCCAGAGGTCCAGCTCACGTAGGAGGAGCAGGGGTAGATCTTAGTCAAAGAAGCAGTCCCAAGATTCAGAAAAAGTCCCCAACCTAGAGTGCAGCTTGACTGCCAGAAGACCAGAAGAAGTTCATAATCCGACTTGACAGGCAGCCAAAAGACTTGAGGTAGCTCATTTAACATGTGAGTGTGATGCAGGTCAGAAGACAAAGGCGCATAAACAAGAGCAGGTAAAATACGGATCAAGCTACTTAGCAAGTCAGGCTGAGATCTACCCATTGCCAAGTCTCTCGGATTCCCACAAGACACCTTCCTCTGTCCCTTTTCTTCCTTCCAATCCCTTTGCCTTGTTTCAGGCCCCTATTACCTCTTGCGCTTCCCTAGCGGTTCAGCAGTAAAGAACCTACCTGCCAATGCAGATATGTGGGTTCGATCCCTGGGTCAGGAAGATCCCTTGCAGGAGGCTATGGCAATTCACTCCAGTATTCTTACCTGGAAGTTTCCATGGACAGAGGAGCCTGGAGGGCTACAGTCCATGGGGTTGCAAACAGCTGGACATGACTGAAGTAACTGTATACATACGTATTATCTCTTGCTTTTAGGTGGTAGTGATAAAGAAATCGCCTACCAATGAGAAGATGCAAAGAGATGTGGGTTCGATCCCTGAGTTGGGAAGATCCCCTGGAAAAGGAAATGGCAACCCACTCCAGGATTCTTGCCTGGAAAATTCCATGGACAGAGGAGCCTGGAGGGCTACCCTGCGTGGGTCGCAAAGAGTCAGACATGACTGAGTACACACTCACACATCACCTCTTGCCAGCTCAGGGATACCTTAATTTTCTAATTAATTTTCCTCATTGCTCAGCAAATAAAATCTAGATTTCTTAACCTGAAATTCACCACCCTCCATCATATGATATGACCTCCATCTTCAACACCCTGTTCCCTTTCAGGATCTTTATGCTTCAACCAAACTGAAAGAGACACACACTCACATCTCTGTATTTTTCCACTTCAGTGTCTTAGCTTGAGCTGTTGTTTCCCAGCGATTCTCACATACCCTTTGTATTCATTTCCCAGGGCTGCCACAATAAATTATCACAAACTGGGTGGCTTTAAACAAGAGAAATTTACTCTCTCACAATCCTGGAAGCCATGAGTCCAAAATCAAGGTGCTGGCAGGACTGGTTCTCTCAGGGACAAGCTGTTTCATCCTCTCTCCTAGTGTTTGCCAGCACCCCTGAATTAGGGCTGCCAATCTCTGTCTTCATCGCCTCATGGCCTTCTCCCTGTGTGTCAGTAGCTCCAATCTCCCCCTGCCTTTCTCTTAAAAGGGCACTTGTCACAGGATTTAGGGCCCCCCCAAAATCCAGGATGATCTCATCTCAAGCTCCTTATCTGGATTACACCTACAGTAACTCTTTTTCCAAATAGTCACATTCCCAGTTTGGAAGAGGATGTGTCTTTTTGGGGGCCACAATTCAACCCTCTGTGGGCTAAGTCACTTCAGTCGTGTCCGACTCCATGACCCTATGGACTGCAGCCCACCAAGGTCCTCTGTCCATGGGGATTTTCCAGGCAAAAGTAATAGAGTGGGTTGCCAACCCTCCTCCAGGGAAGCTTTCCGACCGAGGGATTGAACCAGCAGTGGGTTCTTTACCACCAGCACCACCTGGGAAGCCCATTCAACCCCCCTATGTTCTTCAATACTTTGCTTTAACGCTGCTTCCTCTGTGAAGAATGCCCTGATGGCAATACACAGGAAGTAATCCTTCTCTGTTACAAACTATCAGGACACTTAACTAAATCCTCCTTGGTGTTATTGCATGCGTGTATGCAGGATTCATTTTTGTGTGAGTTATTTCACAAAAAGTAACTTCCAAGTAACTCACACTAAGATGAGTCCTGCATACACACATGCAATAACACCAACAAGGATTTAGTTAAGTTGCAGGCAGATTCTTTACATCTGAACCACCAGGGAAGTCCAAGAATACTGTAGTAGGTTGCCATTCTCTTCTCCAGGGGATGTTCCCAACTCATGGATCGAATCCAGGTATCCTGCATTACAGGCAGATTCTTTATCATTTTAGACACCAAGAAAGCCCCTTACTTTCACAGACCTCAGTTTCCTCATCTTTGAAATTGAGATGATACTTACATTTTCTTATAGCACTGTTTTGATTTAAAACAAAACAAAACTTTTTTTAGTCACATGGCATGCAGGATCTTAGTTCCCCACCAGGGATGGAACCCATACCCCTTGCAGTGAAAGCATGGCGTTTTAACCACTGGACCACCAGGGAAGTCCAAATAAAAAGACACTGAAGGGGCCTTAAAGCAGAGCCTGGAAACAGTAAAATATCAGTAAGTGTTATTATTATTATTATCTTTATTTTGGTGGATTTTGTCATTTTCCCTAATTTTGAAAGTTCCTTAAAGACAGACATCTCTGTATTCTCCATGGCATCTAAGATGTGTCTTGCACAGAGTAAAGAATATTGGGGGAAAATGAAGATAAGTTGCCTTGAAATAAAAAAGTCATCACAGAGACATATTTGGAAATGTTATGAAGGGGTGAGTGCTCTATCCAGCCCCCCATCAGCAGTGAAGTGCTCAGTTCAGTTCAGTTCAGTTGCTCAGTTGTGTCCAACTCTTTGCAACCCCATGAATCGCAGCACACCAGGCCTCCCTGTCCATCACCATCTCCCGGAGTTCACTCAGACTCACGTCCATCGAGTCAGTGATGCCATCCAGCCATCTCATCCTCTGTCGTCCCCTTCTCCTCCTGCCCCCAATCCTTCGCAGCATCAGAGGCTTTTCCAATGAGTCAACTCTTCACATGAGGTGGCCAAAGTACTGGAGTTTCAGCTTTAGCATCATTCCTTCCAAAGAAATCCCAAGGCTGATCTCCTTCAGAATGGACTGGTTGGATCTCCTTGCAGTCCAAGGGACTCTCAAGAGTCTTCTCCAACACCACAGTTCAAAAGCATCAATTCTTTGGCGCTCAGCCTTCTTCACAGTCCAACTCTCACAACCATACATGACCACAGGAAAAACCATAGTCTTGACTAGATGGACCTTAGTCAGCAAAGTAATGTCTCTGCTTTTGAATATGCTATATAGGTTGATCATAGCTTTTCTTCCAAGGAGTAAACACTCAAGTCTTCCCCAAAGCTGGGGAGTCTCTTCTTGGCCACTCCCAGGACCTTTCTGCCAGCAGCTACTCCCTTTGACTTACAAGAAGCACAACTGGGAGGTCTGTCACTCAGTGGCCCTTCTGAGTGAGCCAGCATGTCCAAGGAGAATCCATTTTCATAAAGAACATCATCTGTGGATTTGTCATCATGGTAATTATATTTTATCATTCTCACTGTACCTCTTAGTATTGATGTGACTCTGAAATAGAAGGGAAGAAAGGGGGTGGGGAGAGGCTGGCTCCTGGTTTAAGGGAAAAGTGACTCAGTAGCCCTAAGCAGCCTCTTCAGAACTGGGTAGGTGTGCTGACTCACCTCCCAAAGGCTGCTCCCCTCAAGGGCCTCTCAGGAATGTGGAAACCTTCACTGCCCTGCTCGCTCTGTCTACACACTATACTCTCCCCGCTGTGATCCCACGGGCTATTTCTAAAGGGTCAAGGCTCTTAAGAAATGGTTCCTTTTCTTTTGTTTTAGAATACGCTAAAGTTTTCTAAAAGATGTTCACCATTAGACGTGAGGGCTGGCAGTCACTGCCACTTGGCTGCAGATAATATTCCTGGTAACCCTACCATCATTGACTGGGCACTTAGTAAGCACCAGGAACTGTGTTCTACTGATTATTGCTTGTAATCCTCACCACAAATCTAAGAGAAACCTGTGATTAGCTCCATTTCACAGGGGAGAAACTTCAGGCTTATAGATAGTAAATAACACCTGCAACCACAATCCTTGTGCATGATGAAACTAAGATTCCAACTGGATCTAACTGCCAAGTTCAGACTCTGAACCACCGAACACTACCACCTCCTAATATGTATCCACATAGTCCTCTCTTCCAAGCAGAGAACAAAAGCAATCTTCTTGCATTTCCCAGGTTAGAAATACTGAGGCAGACCCTTCACAGATGGGTAAACAGCTGCAGTCTCAGAAGTTTACCTGATTTCACATAAGAAATATAAACACATTTTAAGTTTCCTAAGAGTGAGTATCAGAATTAAAATTTTAAATGTTAATTCTGGAGGCAGGAAAGATAGTGTTGGAGAGTCATACCCAACTTGCCTCTAATTATACAATATGCAAGCACAGGCATGTGCAAAGATTCATATTTTAGCAAGGTGTGTACAAAGCGTAGGTGAAAGAGAAGACAGAAGCGGAAACCCTTATACATATTTTGCCAAGCAGATGCCGGAAAACCTGATCGGCTGTGCCCGGTAGGGCAGGTAGAGCAGACTTCTGGGATGAGGTTTCCCTGGATGCATTCAGTTCGGGAAATGATAAAGCAACTCCATCCTGCCCAGAATCAGTGCTGATTGATGCGGTTCTGTTTCCATGTAACAACTGCCAAAACTATGCTCATACATAACACTTGCTATCTACAGGCTTAAAAGTAATGTATTCTTTGTCGTAGAAACTCTCTAATGGTACATATTAGTTCAGTTCAGTTCAGTCGCTCAGTCGTGTCCAACTCTGTGACCCCATGAATCGCAGCACACCAGGCCTCCCTGTCCATCACCATCTCCCGGAGTTCACTCAGACTCACGTCCATCGAGTCCGTGATGCCATCCAGCCATCTCATCCTCTGTCGTCCCCTTCTCCTCCTGCCCCCAATCCCTCCCAGCATCAGAGTCTTTTCCAATGAGTCAACTCTCCGCATGAGGTGGCCAAAGTACTGGAGCTTCAGCTTTAGCATCATTCCTTCCAAAGAAATTCCAGGGTTGATCTCCTTCAGAATGGACTGGTTGGATCTCCTAATGAGAATGAATCAAAAAAAGAAGAGAACTTGTGAAATTTTAACTTTTTCATTTTACAAGAAATTGAGCCATTTTTCTGCAAAAATTAAAACACACAAGTCTTCTTTTCATGCGGAGCACAGTGTCACCTGAGAAGGAAAGCACTGGCATTATCAGGGAAGCACTGTGGAGCGGTTACCATGCAAAACTTGCCATGGACTGAAAGCGGGGAGCCAAGGCTGTGGTTACTAAGAAGGTTATTTGTGACTTTGCTTCAGAGCCTCCTTGATTAAGTCCTAACCCAGGATCTTTCCCAGACGCTGACTCTTATGCTCCAAATCCACTGAAAAGGGAAAGGATGAGTTATTGCAGGATATTTTTATTTCAAATAATTACTGAAAGGAAGAGAATTCATCAAATTTTGATCTACACAAGACCTTCAAGCAGTGCTCAAATCCACCTACCTATTCTTGTGTATAAAATCCCTGTCAGGAGAACTGATAGTTCAATGCAGAGATTCATCACAATGAATGTCCAGGGCTCCCAAAAGAAAGAGAAGGCTACACCTAGCAAAACTGGCACCAGATTAAAGAACGTTCTCTCCTAACATGGCCTCAAGAAACCTAATGACCTCGCAAACTCTCGTTTCTCAGCTTATTCCTAGGCAGCAAAATTGCCCCTCACTTATGCATCTATCAAGGTGGTATGAACGTAGATTACTCTAAAGCCCTTACAGTTGCTTTCGCCACTAAAAAAGATTGAATCCACTTGTATAATTATGTAAAAATACATTTGCACTGATTGGTACGGTGACAAATCCTAATTCTTCTTTTTTTGGCCATACCCTGCAGTTTGCAGGATCTTAGTTCCCTGAACAGGGACTGAACCTGCACCCTTGCCACTGGTAGTGAAAGCTTGAAGTCCTAACCACTGGATAGCCAGGGAATTCCCTAATTCTAGTTATCAGTATTTTTGGAAGTACCCTCTGGTCTTCTGAGCACAGAGTAATATTCACTTTTTATTTTAACATCTAGGGATGCGAGGACTCCTTTGCATTCTGTCTCCAAAAGCTGTTTGCTCCCCAAACAAGGAGTTCCTTTCTGGAGAGGAAAGAGCACCCTCTAGGAAACACCTAGAAACGGTGTTTCCTAAAGTTTCATCAACAGTGAAATTCCATCTCCATTCTGCAGCAAGCAGTGTGATTGCCTTTTAGCAGCTAAGGCCCAGCACCTACGCCCTACAAGCTTTTCAAGGGCCAATAAAATTGTTTGAGAGCTGAGAAAAATCCATTGGCTCCAAAGTCTTTTAAATTCAAAATTGAAACATTAGATTAAATGTTTACAAAATGTGACATATCAACTAATCACAGCAACTCAGCTATTAAATAGTTTCATATAAATTACATTTAATGTGAGATGTGGGTTCTTTTTAATATTTTCTATGATGAGGAGCAACCTCTTAAAGAGTTAAAAGAGTTGACCTCTCAAAGAGTCTTCATGATCATCGACATGGTCCATCTAAGTCTTGATGTTACTCTCCTTTTTTTTTTCTTAATATATATATTTTATCGAAGTATAGTTGACTTACAATGTTTCAGGTTTGGCATTACTCTCTCAAAGACATTACAAACAATATTTCATGCAAAGTGCTTGGTAAAAGTTCACACATACTCCCATTCAACTCGTTTCATCTTTACAATAGTAAATTATCAAATAATGAATTAAAATGCTTGGATACAGTGGGTTTTTTGTATCCCCCATTTTTTTGTCAAAGTAAAAAGTATTACAAATTCTGAACTATAAAACAGACAAAAAAATCTTCAGAATCAAACCAGATTAACAAGCACAGTGCAAACGAAAGCAAACTACTAATCTGAAATGTAGACTTTGATCTGTAGACTTTGTAGACTACATCTGTAGACTTTGATGAGGGAACAATACATAGCATGTGGCTTTGGAGTTAGAATTCTGAATGGAGCTGAGTGACCTGGGACAAGTTACTTAACCTCTCTGTGCCTCAGTGTCCTCAACTGTAAAATGATAAGAGTATTAGGTAAAGAATCACCTGCAATGCAGGAGACCTGGGTTCATTCCCTAGGTCAGGAAGATCCCTTGGAGAAGGGAATGGCTACCCACTCCAGCATTCTTCCCTGGAGAACTCCATGGACAGAGGAGCCTGTCGGGCTACAGTCCATGGAGTCACAGAGTCTGACATGACTGAGCGAACACGTTCACTTTACCTCACAGAGTTATTGTGATGTTTAAGTGAGTTCATAGATAGGAAATACTTAGAATATAGCTTGTCCCATCATAAGAGGTGAACAAATGCCAGCAATCAGTTATTATTTACCAAAACCATACCGATCTTTGATTCTCAGAAATAAAACAATTTAAGATTTTGAATAAATTAAGTCTTACGAAAGCTGAAAACATCTACAAAACCAGTTATTCATCTTTTATTTTGAAACTCTTTATTTGCAAATAACTTCAAACTCAGAATTATTAACATTTTATTCACTCAACTTATTATCATTTGTCCAGCAGATCACTGCAAATCTGTGTCCCTACTTCTTATTCACAACTTATGATGTATGTGTTTTCTATTTCTGCATAACAAACCACAAGTTTGGTGGTTCAAAACCATACCTTTTTATAAGATCACAGTTGTACAGGTCAGAAGTCTGAGCACAGCATGACTGGACTCTCTGCTCAGAGCTTACGTGACTGAAATGAAGGTCTTGGCTAGGCTGAGTTTCTTTCAGGGACTCCTTTCTGTGTTGCCAGCCAAATTTAAATCCTTACAGCTGTAGGACTGAGGTCTCCATTTCTTTGCTGGTGTCAAGTGTGGGCCACTCTCAGCTACTCCAAGTCACCCATCCTCTCTGCAACATGACCCCATCCATCTCCAAAGCAGCAGTGGAGAATCTCCCTCATGGCAATTCTTTCTCAAGTTTTGAATCTTTCTCCCAAGAAAGGGCCCGGTTCCTTGTAAGGCCTCGCCTGATGAGTAGATTAGGTCAGGCTCACTCAGGATAATGTGTCTCTCTTTCTTAAAGTTAACTGGTTTGGGACCTTAATTAAACCTGCAAAATACCTTTACAGCAGCACCTAGATTATTGTTTGAATAACTGGGAGAAGGTGGAAATTTGGGGGACCATCTCAGGATTCCACATATGATGAGATACTTTATAAGCATATATTTTAGCCTGCTAGGGCTGTCACAGCAAAATATCACAGACAGAATGGCTTAAAGAACAAAAATTTATTTTTTTACAGTTCTGGAGGCTGAAAGTCCAAGATCAAGGAGTCAGAAGGTCTGGTTTCTCCTGAGGCCCTTCTCCTTGGCTTGAAGACGGCCACCTTTCTACTGTGTCCTCACAGTCTGATGTCTCTTTCTTCTTATAAGGACACAAGTTACCCAGATTAGGTTTCTAGCATATGAACTGGGGGGGAGGGGCGAGACACAATTTGGTCCTTATCTGTCTAATAGCAAAACTAAGAGCTAATATTTGAGTTACTAAACAGGTATTATGCTAAACATTTTTGATGAGTTATCTTATTAAATATAAATCATTAAATAATGCATCAGTATAACTATTATATAAAATCCCTGCTTTGTCAAAATATATCCTATATTTTCAATTAGAAATTGTATGTGATTTTTAGACCTGATTCTTAGAGTTCTCTGTCTCTACTATGCTCCATTCTGAGGACAGATTTTCCTTCACTGATCAAATTTTACTGATTATCTATGAGCTTGCTTCAAAGGCACAAAGATGAGTAATTAACAATCCTCCTCTCAGAGAGCATAGGTTAGAATGGGGAGATGCATGTCTCCATTTTGAAATATCTCATATTAAGAGTATCAATTGCATTTATAGAACCATTCTGCACATGTAAGTTCTTATGAAAGCTGAGGCACCAGCTCTTGAAAAATTAAATTTCAAGAAAGAGGAAAATCTTCTGGTTATTTGGTTTTACATTACCTTCCTGAACTGCATCAACCCTAACTGTGGACTTCCCAGGTGGCACTAATGGTAAAGAACCAGCCTGCTAATGCAGGAGGTATAAGAGACATGAGTTCAATCCCTGGGTGGGGAAGATACCCTGGAGAAGGAAATGGCAACCCATGCCAGTATTCTTGCCTGGAGAATTCCATAGACAGAGGAGCCTCGCGGGCTACAGTTCATGGGGTTGTAAAGAGTCAGACACGACTGCAGAGATTTAGCACAGCACAACCCTAAGTGCAGCAACACATTCTTTTATACGTGGCTTTAGACTGAATTCTCTGAGATTGGAAAAAAGCCAGCTGGGATTTGAAAGTGAGAAGTGATTATAACATAAAAGTCCAACACCTGACTGGGTAAAATGCCTAAAATTCCACTCACTTTACTCAAGAAAAAAAATTCTATTAAAAAAAATTTTTTCTCACTGCCCAATGCATTTCATGATGCTAACAATGAACTCCAAAAATCACTGCAGATGGTGACTGCAGCCATGAATTAAAAGACTCTTGCTCCTTGGAAGAAAAGCTATGACAAACCTAGACAGTGTGTTAAAAAGCAGAGACATCACTTCGCTGACAAAGGTTCATATAGTCAAAGCTATGGTTTTTCCAGTAGTCACGTACAGATGTGAGAGTTGGACCATAAAGAAAGCTGAGTGCCAAAGAATTGATGCTTTCAAATTGTGGTGCTGGAGGAGATTTTTTGAGAGTCCCTTGGACTGCGAGAAGATCAAACCAGTTAATCCTAAAGGAAATCAACTCTGAATATTCCATGGAGAGACTGATGCTGAAGCTCCAATACTTTGGCCACCTGATACAAAGAACTGACTCATTGGAAAAGACCCTGATGCTGGGAAAGATTGAGGGTAGGAGAAAAAGTGGGGGAGACAGAGGATGAGATGGTTGGATGGCATCACCGACTCAATGGACATGTGTTTGAGTAAACTCTGGGAGATTGTGAAGGACAGAGAAGCCTGGCGTGCTGTAGTCCATGGGCTCCCAAAGAGTCGGACATGACTTAGTGACTGAACAACACTGAGACCTTTTCTCCTGCAAAAGGCAAAGGCAGCATTTGCAGGTGGAAGGAACTCTCCAGGTTGGCAGGCCGCGTTGCCTCTTAGCTGTGGGCACTCAGGCGAAAACAGTCTTCCTGCCCCAGCCCTCCTTCCCCAGCCAGGTAAGGGACTCATGGGCCGGGTGCTGAGTTCTGCAACCCCCTCCCTGGTTCATCATCTGTTCCCTCCAGCCGTCTGCGGGACTGGGGGGACCGGGCGAGGCCCCCTGCCCGGCCCTTGGTCCGCTGCTCGCAGCCCTGGCCCAGGCCCCGCCTCGCCACGAGCAGCAGCCAATAAATGGCTTCTGCGCCCTACACGCCTGGCCAACTCAGCCGCAGCTCCATTCGCGCTGGCTCTTCCCCCCATTCCCAACCTCTCAGCTCCCAACAGTGAGCCCTCCACCCATGGAGGAGACGTACCTGGAGCTCTACTTGGACCAGTGCTCCGCCCAGGTGAGCCTGGAAGCCGCCGCCACTGTCCCAGAGTCAGGGCCCACGTCCAGCGCACCCCGGAGTCCGCCTTCATTTTATCTCTAGTAAAACTTCTAGCGACCGTAGGAGCTGGGCTTCATTATCTCCATCTTTCAGTTGAAAAACTAGAAGGTTCTAAAGATGAATTAACTTACTAAAGGTTGCTGGTCCAGTGTGAATACAAATTGGAGACACCTGAGGCTTCTTTCAGCTTGTTGATTCTTACATTTTGAGGTTTTGCTTTTTAATCTAAGAACTGTAGAAAACAGAGGAAAGAGTCCCCAAAAGGAAAAACAAGGGACTTCCCTGTTGGTCCAGTGGTTAAGGCTCTGAGTTTCCATTTTAGGGGCCTGGATTTCCATCACTGCTAAGGAAATTAAGATCATACATGTGGTGGAGCCAAAAACAAGTGAAAAAGCAAGAGAGCAACTTACGGAGGGGGTGGTGGTGGTTGGGGGGTGCTTAAATAGACCAGTGATTAGCAGTGAAGTAGAAACTGTGAAGTCCCACAGCATTTAACATTGCAAAGGAGAGCCCAAGCTGGGAAGATTCCGTGAAAGATGAGTTAATGGCTCTGTAAAGACAGTTTAACGAAAAGTTTCTTCAAGTATAAGGCTATACTCTGTATACTTAGGGAATACTCTGTAAGCTTGTTCTCTAAGGTGTGTTCCTATAAGTGAACTCAGACAGGAGGCTTTCAGGGTTCCACTGACATAAAACATCCCTCTTTAATATCTTGTTGCCATTGCCTCAAATTCCTTGTTGAAGTTCAGTTCTTTGGGTGGGAGTTTTGCCTTCTGCTAAAATGCCGTAATGGGAAAAAGGAGGGGAGTCACCAATGCTGCAGACATTAGTGCTTTAGTGTAAATTGGCTGATGGAATCTTTCCTAGCTAGAACAGAAGAGGCCACGGAAATAATGGAGAGGGATCTGGGCCTCTGTCCCCACCTCACTCCCCCTAGGGCCCACCTGTGGAGTGGGGGTGGAGGGAGATGGGGGCTAATAACATAATTCAAAATGAAATAAGGTCAAATCTTATTTTAAGAGAATAACTGCATTCTTCCAAGTGTTTTTGTCTAACATTTAGTCACCGCTGCCATCTGCTGGACTTGTGGTAACAGCACCATCAATTGGATCTGAAAGTGAAAGAGTAAAAGTGAAAGTCGCTCAGTCCTGCTGACTCTTTGCAACCCCATGGCCTATACAGTCCATGGAATCCTCTAGGCCAGGATACTGGAGTGGGTAGCTAGCCTTCCCCTTCTCCAGAGGATCTTCCCAGCCCAGGGATCAAACCCAGTTCTCCCACATTGCAGGCAGATTCTTTACCAGCTGAGCCACAAGGGAAGCCCAAGAATACTGGAGTAGGTAGCCTATCCCTTCTCCGGGGGATCTTCACCCAGGAGTTGAATCAGGGTTTCCTGCTTTGCAGGAGGATTCTTTACAACTGAGCTATCAGAAAGTGAAAGTGAAGTTGCTCAGTGGTGTCTGACTCTTGGCGACCTGTGGACTGTAGCCCACCAAGCTCCTCCGTCCATGGGATTCTCCAGGCAAGAATACTGGAGTGGGTTGCCACTTCCTTCTCCAGAGCTATCAGGGAAGCCCCATAAAATGCAAAGTGGGCCACAGAAGCCACAGGCCGACGAGGATGGGATTCGAACCCACGTGTGCAGAGCACAATGGATTAGCAGTCCATCGCCTTAACCACTCGGCCACCTCGTCCCAATAGGGTCTAGCCAGACTTGTTATGGGCTTCCCTGGTGGCTCAGATGGTAAAGAATTTGACTGTAATGCAGGAGCCCCAGGTTCTATCACTGGATTGAGAAGATCCTCTGGAGGAGGGCATGTCAATCCACTCCAGTATCCTTGCCTGGAGAATCCCATGGACAGAGAGTCTGGTGATTCTCACAGAGCCGGACACGACTAAAGTGACTTAGTACACTGCACACACAGATATATATATACTTCCCATGTGGCACAGTGGTAAAGAATATGAGTTCCATCTCCGGGTCAGGAAGATCCTCTGGAGTAGGAAATGGCAACCCATTCCAGTACTCTTGCCTGGAAGATTCTATGGACAGAAGAGCCTGGCGGGCTACAGTCCATAGGGTTACAAAGAGTTGGACACGACTGAGCACAAACTTTTAGCCAGACATATTAGCTGAGATAACTTTGTCATGGAGAAGACACAGCACAAGGCATTTGTGACTGTTCAATTATTAGAAGTAAGATCTACTGATGGGTGAGGTTATCCTGCCAGCTAGTGGTCAAAATATAGAATCCAGGCGTGCAACTTGGGTGACATGGGTGGTAATATGTACCAATTTTTTTCCATAACAAAGGCCATGAGTTTTATATTAGCTGTTTCCCTCAGTTGCACACCTCATTCCCTCGGTTGATGATAATGGAAGTTGATTAGCTGTCCCTGGGCTGGAAATACAATACATTGATTTAAACTAGTCTTTCCATTTAAATTTCAATAACTTTCCCCCTATGCACATAAATGGAATGATTTCTTATCTCTCCTTTGACTAGAAGGAATAAAGATGAGTCCTTTGTGGAGGCTTGATAAGCACTCAAGGCTGTATCCTCAGCTTCCTTCACTTACTGATCTTCTCTTTAAAATATGATTTTAAAATTCAAAAAAACTTCTAAGTCAACTAAAGTTTATAATCAACTTAGGGAGTACAGAAAAATCTGTACTTTTCAAAATACAGATTTCGAGTTTGATTGCCAACTTACCTGAATTACAGAAGTGGATTTAGAGTAGCAACTTACTACAAATCTAACCAAAGGAAAACGTTTTTTGAAACCTGCTTTTTCTGTATTTTCCTATTTTCATCAAGTGTGTTGTAACCCTAGAGTAGAACTTTAAGGAGACTTTGTGGAACGAGCAGGGTGTGAATATAAGCTATCTGAACGGCCTCCTCCTGAACACACTGCCTGCCAGCCAAGGTGGCATCCTTTGGGTGTGACATGATGTTCTGTGTGTTGTGTTTTATCTGTTTTGGGAATGGCCTAGGATGCCCCTACCCCATCCAGATCACCCCTGCTGAGCCCACCTGTGCCTTATGATGTGGACATGCTTACTTCATCAAATCCAGAGACTGCATTTAATCCCCAGCTTGAAGAAGTCACAGAAACATCTGGCAGTTTCTCAGCTGTGGATCTTAGCTTCTTACCAGATGAGCTCTCCCAAGAAAATAAAGACCAGACTGTCATTAGGAGCAAGCATGAAATTGAAGAAAACTGTAAAACTCAAAGTCGGCAAACTACGTTGCCCTTACCCAGCCAACTGGACACTGGCCTGGCCTTAAACAGCAGCAGTGAGTCAAGTTCCCATTCACATCTGCACCCTGCTGATGGTAACTCAGCCCAGCCCTCTCCTGAGAAACCACACTCCTTGCCTCTGGCGTCCATAACTCCTATGACACCAATGGCCCCTATTTCAGAATGTTCTGGAATTGTGCCTCAACTACAGTAAGTTGCTATTGTTTTAAATGAGTAATGCTTCAGAGTATAGATTTTGTATTCTTGACTGGGATCATAATAGTGTAGGGAAGAGAATTTCAGATCTCAGTATCGTTTGTTTTATCAGCTCTTAGTGGACTTGGTTTTAGACTATTTACCTGAAAAATGAAGCACCAACTCTTGATCTCCTAAGCAGGAGTTGAGGGTTAGTCTACATATTCCTGAAGGATTATATTGTTTACACCGCTGATACTGCTAAGTCACTTCAGTTGTGTCCGACTCTGTGCAACCCCATAGATGGCAACCCACCAGGCTCCGCCGTCCCTGGGATTCTCCAGGCAAGAACATTGGAGTGGGTTGCCATTTCCCTCTCCAATGCATGAAAGTGAAAGGTGTAAGTGAAGCCACTCAGTTGTGTCCAACTCCTTGCGACCCCATGGACTACAGCCCACCAGGCTCCTCCATCCATGGGATTTTCCAGGCAACAGTGCTGGAGTGGGTTGCCATTGCCTTCTCCGATTGTTTACACTAAAGCACTTTTATTGTTGTAAATTGTGGTTGGAGTTGGAATAACACAAAGGATAAAAAAAATGTAAAACTGAATTTGATTTGCAAGTTGATTTGATGTTGTGCTTTCTATTTTGAGGCATTTTGAAAAAGATCTAAAACTTAATTTTAGTCAGTCACAAAATTTTAGAAAAAGCTATTTTAGTCCTTTAGGAGTTTTACAATATACTAAGGACTGTGTAACTATATATTTCACGTTTAGAATAATTCTCCCCCTAGGAAGTCACCTAAACCTATAAAATGAAGTAAATATTTTAATATTATTTTTTACTTTTTAAGTCTGGTATAACTTAGGTTGACTTATTTCTTTAGGAACATAGTTTCCACTGTAAACTTGGCCTGTAAATTGGATCTGAAGAAAATAGCTTTGCATGCAAAAAATGCAGAATATAACCCAAAGGTAAGATTTCTCAGTAATTTTTTCAATAATTAGGTTCTATTTAGATGTTCTTTCCTTCATAGGATCATGATATTGACTCATTCCTTTGTTAATATTTTTTAAAAAGAAAAAATGTTTGGTGGAAGACTGCTGGCAATTTGAAAGTTTAATTGCCTCATTCTCTGTTTTGAACTTATAAAAATAATCTCATTTTCTGTGTTGAATACTTATTAAGCAGTTCTAAACATTAAGATCTTTTCCTTGTTATTCAGAAAAACATTTCAGTGTGACTATTTTCAGCCTGACTATGGAAATGCTAACTTTCTTACAACGTCATCATATTCATGGAAATAATTTTTTCTAATTGTTTTCCCATTCAGCTGACACATGTATTTTTTCACTTATAGTTTCTCTTACCTTGGAAATCTCAATTGTATAAAGTGCAAATTTGAAGTGTGTGATTCCGGCTTTAATAAAATCTATTTTATTAAATTCTATCTTATCTATTAAAATTAAAGTTTAATAAAATCTATTCTTTTTTGTGTCTTTCCAAGGCCAGGCATCCCATTTTCAGTGGTCTATTTACCTAGGATTTATTAATTCAATCAACATTAATGATTAGTTAAATCACTTAGTACAAAGATGAGTAAGACTTGGTGCCTACGGGGGAAAAGTTCACTGTCTTGGGTAGTGGAGGATTTAAGGAGTTAGATGAGAAAGATCATATTAGTCAGAACCCAGAGGACCTTGCCAACATCAACTATTTATGGATAAAGTCTTTATTTCCTGTTGTGGTAGTGGTGCTATTGACATCTGAATTTAAATATTACCTGAATATTACCTAGTGACACAAAGCTTTCCTATTTATCTTTTGTGTTGCTAGCTATGATAAGGACAGAAGCCCAGTGATGGGCTAGAATTTTTAAGGATGTAGCTATGATTGACTACACAATTGAGCAATCAACATCTTGAGCCTCAGCTGCCATCCTCAGTTCTCCTCTCAATTTGATGCATAGGATTTGTCCATACTTAGACTTGACAGCTGGAGAAGGCAATGGCACCCCACTCCAGTACTCTTGCCTGGAAAATCCCATGGATGGAGGAGCCTGGTAGGCTGCAGCCCATGGGGTCGCTAAGAGTCGGACACGACTGAGCGACTTCACTTTCACTTTTCACTTTCATGCATTGGAGAAGGAAATGGCAACCCACTCCAGTGTTCTTGCCTGGAGAATCCCAGGGACGGGGGAACCTGGTGGGCTGCCGTCTCTGGGGTCTCACAGAGTCGGACACGACTGAAGCGACTTAGCAGCAGCAGCAGACTTGACAGCTGGAAAAATTCTGGTTTGGCATTTCAGATGTCTTAAGGATTTAACAAAATGAATATCAGGTGAGAGTGCCACCATTTTAGTAAACACCTGGAAAACATTAATAGGCCTTGATCAGTTGTGTGTAGTGCTGACTCAGGGTTCTTTCTACTGTCAGCACTTCAATGCAATAAGTCCTATAAAGCTTTTAGCATAGGGTGTGAAACATAACAGATACTCAAATTTTAGCTTTACTATTATTATTCTTACCTTTTAGAATCATGTACGTTTTAGAATCATGATCGTTTTGTTAACCTTAAGGTAGGAGAATAGACCCAGACATTTTTTAGTTTCCCACTAAATTTCAATTTATTCAACACTTTTTATGTCTAGCTCACCCTTGCAACTGGAATAATGCTAACCCTTCAGTTCAGTTCAGTTGCTCAATCATGTCCGACTCTTTGCAACCCCATGGACTGCAGCATGCCAGGCTTCCCTGTCCATCACCAACTCCCAGAGCTTATTCAAACTCATGTCCATTGAGTCAGTGATGCCTTCCAACCATCTCATCCTCTGTCACCCCTTCTCCTCTCTTCAATATTTCCCAGCATCAGAGTTTTTTCCAGTGAGTCAGTTCTTCACATCAGGTGGCCAAAGTATTGGAGTTTCAGCTTCAGCAGGTGTTAACCCCTCGTGGAGGTTAATTGTTCTTTTGGCTTCTGTCTTTAGAGGTTTGCAGCTGTCATAATGAGGATCCGAGAGCCCAGGACTACAGCCCTCATATTTAGCTCTGGGAAAATGGTCTGCACAGGAGCCAAAAGGTAAGAGGAGCCACCCTCCTCCAAAACCAGACAAACAATTCAGTACGTGAAACAAGGAAGGATGGTGTTAATATTCTAAAACACATAGTAGATGCAAAATACTTTGCTGAAGAGTTACATTCATGAAATGCGAAGTTAGGGGTTAAAAACATTCACCCTCATAATACTGGCATATCCCACTTTACAGTCTGCCATAGTGAAGGGACGGAGAAGGCAGTGGCACCCCATTCCAGTACTCTTGCCTGGAAAATCCCATGGGCGGAGGAGCCTGGCGGGCTGCAGTCCATGGGGTCGCTAAGAGTCGGACACGACTGAGCGACTTCACTTTCACTTTTCACTTTCATGCATTGGAGAAGGAAATGGCAACCCACTCCAGTGTTCTTGCCTGGAGAATCCCGAGGACGGGGAAGCCTGGCGGGCTGCCGTCTCTGGGGTCGCAGAGAGTCGGACACGACTGAAGTGACTTAGTAGCATAGTGAAGGGGGCTTCACCAGGCTATTACAACTTGTTTCTAAGGTATATTTAAAATGAGAAAAAGAGAAGCTATAGTAGTAGTAAAGCCTGTTATAAATCTGGGGAAGTAGTTCCTGTGTGTTTTCCTCATTGCAGGCAGATACATGGATAGGACTTTTCAACGGAGGGCAATTAGACATTTCTTGACCACTAGCTTGAGCATTCACTCAGGAGGGATCTCTTAAAAGGCTTCTCTTTCCTGGCTCTCATGCCGAGGTAGCCTGTGCTGATGGAGATCTGTTCGCCATAAAGCTAGTAGGAGAGCCACTCTTCCCTCCAGGTGTTAGTAAATGAGGAGTAAATTGTCCTCCTGAAAGGGAACCAATTTTATTCAATATACACCGAGTGTTAATATTCATCTTTATATTTGCCAAATTTATTGGCAAAAGTTACATTGTTTTAAATGTCATGTAAATTTTCATTTACTAGTGAGACTAACTTTTCATAAGGATATAAACTGTTTACTGTATCTTTTGCCCAATATTCTATGGAGATATTTATCTTTTGGTATTTAAGTCTTTTTGCCATTTTGGACTGTAAGTATTTCTCCCATGTTAATGTTAGTGGTATTTGGGGTTTTTTAAATACACAATTTAATTTTCGTGTGTATGGTTAGTCTATCCAATCTTTCTCTTTATGGCTTCAATGTTTGGCTTCACACTTAGGAAGGCATTCCCCACGTGTAAGTATTGACCTCCATACGTTTTTCTTGTTTCTTTCAAGTCTTGCTTTGTATTGAAGAGAGGAAATTAACGTTTTGATCCACCTAGAGCCTTCTCTGGATGAAGGAAATGTTCTGTATCTGTGCTGCCCAGTGTGGTAGCCTCTCATCACATGTGGTTCATGAGAACTTGAAATATGGCTAATACCACAGAGAAATTGACATTTTTATTTTGTTTTAAAATTAAGACAAATTTAAATAGCCACATGTAACTGGTGGCCACCATTACCTGTGTCCAGGTAAGTTTCCGGACTTTCTCTTCTGTTGATCTGTGTAGAAGTCTCCATTTTGAAGTCATTTTTGGACGACTCTGCAAAGATGTTCATTTCAGCATTGTTTAAAATGGGAGCAGAGGGAACAAATATCTAGGAAGATAGTTTTGATTCAATCAAAAAATAAAATTATTTAGCCACATATTGTATTATTAATAGCCACATATTGAGGTTGTTTTGGATCGAGAGTTGTGAAAGTCTGGTTAGTATAAGGGATATCAGAATTATCTCCAAAAAAAGTATCCCAGTGTAGTTTCTTCCGTTGTAATAACCAGAGTTTGCTGAGTGAGGGATACCTGTGTTTGCACAGAAAAGTGAAGAGGGGCTAAACTTATCAGTGGTAATCACCACTGGTGTTGAAATTTCAAGGTTCTTAACCTAGTTTCAAGTGTTTGTACAAGAACATATATGTAAACTTTAACTGTTAGTTGTTTGAATGGGAACTTCTGTGTGATACAAGGAACTATAGGGCTATGAAAATTCTTGAAATTTGACTTTATAAAGGTTAGCACTGTAGGAAATGTAGTGGGTCAGTTAGGTGAAATATGTTTTTTAAAACTGGGAACCACTTATTTCACTTCTGCTATGGGGACATGGCCCTGCTAGGGACATTTCAGGAGTTGGAAATGGATGAAGAGAATCAACATGAAGTGAGGTGGTGTGAAAATTGGACTACGGGGTGAGAGATCTAGAATAGAAAGAAACCCTACCAGCCTCTTTGGTCCAGGCAAGGAAATTCAATCTGGCTTTTCTTTAATGTGCTTTCTGATTTTCAACTTACAGATAAGCCATAGCAGAGGGTAGAATTCGTAGGTTTTACTCACCAGGTGTTGTCCCTGTTTGGCAACCCCTGCTGCTCATTGTTTTTACTTTGGTAGTGACCATAGTGACCACTGAAAAAGCCCCAAATCTCAGGATTTCACATTCTCTGCCATAGATTTAAGGACAGAGCTGGACAAATGGTTAGAAGAACATAGCCACAGAGTTGGGTGAATTTATGTCTTTCTCATTTTGAGCATGAGTTGAATGACAGTTGTATAAGAAAGCCTAAGCAAAACTGGACAGATTTTGAGGTATGACTCTTTTTATAAGTATACAAGTTGCCCCATAAAGATCCAAGTCCTGACATCCTACCTGTACCACTCAGATGGCTCACATCTTACTTTTTCTCGTGCTGACTTTTTTTGTGTGCACGTGTCCTTATTTTTGCTGCTGCTGTCCTCATCTAAATGGCACGTACTTTTAGACGACACGGATGGTTCTAAACCCTTAGCACCACAGTCACTGGTGGGCTTGTTACAACATAGATCGCTGGGCCCCACCCAGAGTGTCTGCACAGCTGAGGTGGGACCTAGGACTTGGCATTTCTAGCAAGTTCTCGGGTGATCCTACTGCTGCTGACCTGAAGACACCTTTCGAGAACTGGTGTAAATTGTTAATTTTATCTAATAGTACTTAAAACAAGTAAAAGAAAAAAAGACAGAAATCTGTTTATGATTCAACAGCTGTCCATTGTACCAAACCCTTTTCTAGGTGCTAGGGACAGTAGTAGGGGAGGTGGGTCCTTCTCTTCAAAGTCTGCAGCTTCCTTGTATACAGTGAATGGTAAACATGGTACAAATGCTAAAAATAAAATCAGAGAAGTGTCTGAATATAGCCCAACTTGTCAGCAGTCGCAGTGATTAAGACATCTTTAACGTCTTGCCCCTCCCCAGCGAAGAGCAGTCTCGACTTGCAGCGAGAAAATACGCTCGTGTGGTGCAGAAGCTGGGCTTTCCTGCCAGATTCCTCGATTTTACAATTCAAAACATGGTTGCAAGCTGTGATGTGAGATTTCCTATCAGTCTGGAAGGTTTGGTGTTAACCCATCAGCAGTTCAGTAGGTATGATTGTATAACTTAGTTTACCAAAATATTAAAATTCTATTTGGATTGCTTATATGTCTTTCAGAGAAAGTGTACATTTTTTTTAAGCCACAATAAGTGAAAGGGTTAAGTTGCTATCCCTAAGTCCTCATTGGTTACCATATGTGTCTAATCTTCTGAAACAGTGGTTCCCAAAACTAAATTGCATAGCAATCACCTGGACGGCTTATCAACACACATTCCTGCCTGGGCTCTAGTCCCCAGAGATTCTGCTTGACTCTGCATTTCTAACAAGCTCACAGGTGATGCCATTGCAGCTGGTAATGTATGTAGATTTCTAAAAAAAACAGTCACACCTGGCTGGGGGCGGTGGCAATGGCAGGAAGAGAAAAGGTATGATACGGACTAGGTAAGTAGGAAGGGCTGACAGCCAGTGAAGGGAGAAAGGGCTGGAGAGAAGATTTTAAAATAATATTATAATGGTAAAGAATGGCCGTAGCATACTTTATGAAGGCAATCCTATCTAGTTTTTGTCCTGTGGAGTTTGTTCGAGGGTTTTCTTTCCCTGTGTGTGGCTGTAGCCCCCACCACAGCTTCTTTCATGGATTCATATTTCTTGGGGAGTATCTCTAGCCTGCTTGGCCTCTTCAAACGAAACTTCCCCACTCAACAGCAAGTGTTCCTCCTCCAGCTGCTTCTGTGCTTCTCACAGCCTGCTCAGGCCCTCAGAGAATGGTGATGGAGGGTGACTGACAAGTACTAAATCCCACCACCCTTTAGGCCAGGGCACTTGAACTGGCTTAGAATCACAGATGCTCTTAAATTCTTGTGATCTAACTTGAACTGAAGTCCTTTCACTCTGCTTTTCCTTCCCTTTGCCTTTAAGCAATCATTCTGCTTAATAATAGAGAGGGATCATAGAGATGTGTTTTCTTTAATGTTTGTTAACTTTCCATTGACATATGACCTAAACAGAAGTTAAAGACTGCCTTGTTTTCCCCTAACTTTCAAAAAAATTTTGTTCATTCTGAGATTTAGCTTTTACGATACTCATTAAGCAATATCTGGAGAAGGCGATGGCACCCCACTCCAGTACTCTTGCCTGGAAAATCCCATGGACAGAGGAGCCTGGAAGGCTGCAGTGCACGGAGTCGCTGAGGGTTGGGCACGACTGAGCAACTTCACTTTCACTTTTCACTTTCCTGCACTGGAGAAGGAAATGGCAACCCACTCCAGTGTTCTTGCCTGGAGAATCCCAGGGACGGGGGAGCCTGGTGGGCTGCCGTCTATGGGGTCGCACAGAGTCAGACACGACTGAAAAGACTTAGCAAGCAATATCTTGCTCTTGATTGTATTTTCATTTTTTCCTCTGCCTCAGTTTTTTCAGCATATGTTTATTAAGTGCCTATGAGGTACCCTTTGAGTTCACTGAGAAGCACCCCGTGCAAGATATATTGCTTCTTTATGTGTCCTTTTCTTCCTTCAATCTTGGAATGCCTCATAGATTCATAGTAAAACCTTCATTTTTAAGAGTCTCTGAACACATACTCTATTAATCTTCCAGATCCTCAACCTTGGACCTCCTGTCTATCTTTCTCTGAGCCAGTTTTTAATGAACATGTGAAAGATGTCCGCCCAATTTTGAGGTACATGTCTGTATTAGTCTTGGCATTCCCCTTTCTGGCCCTTTAGGGCTCTGAAATGATGTGTGAAGTTCCCCCAAATTTCATTTCTGTTTCACCAAGATTGTCTTCTTTGTAGGTCAGATTTAAATCTGGGGTGGGAGTGCCCCCTTGTCAGTTCTCCCTCTGAAAAATGAAACTGCAGAAGGGCAAGATGAGAATTTATCTGATGCTGTGCTTTTAGTCACTTGGAGTGGGTCCATCACTGTTTCCCTCCTCATAAGCCAGTTTTATGATCTCATTCATCTTTTTAAAAATTTGGCCAGATACTCTCACAGATACCTCTTTCTAGTCTCATTTTTGCCTCCCCCAACATGCCCTCCATTCTTATCGTATGGATTACAACTTCAGTATGTGTATTTGTGACATTGGGGCATTAAAACCTCTTTCTCAGCAGATTTCTCTCTTTAAAATGAAGACTTTATTTAATTGTCTGTAGCCCTGTGGGGAACCATGGCAACATATTACTTACGATTGTCAAGTCAAGTTTGCTTTATGTTAAAACCTCATTTAATTCCCCTGATTCTACAAATATGTATATCAGCATCTGATAATATGTATCTCACTTGTTACTGGGCACCTTCTCCATCAGTCTTTCTATGCCATAATTGTTTTCCATTTTCCCTGAGCAATTTTTTCCCCTTCCATTCAGTTTTTATTGGGTTGGCCCAAAAGTTTATTCCATCTCATGGAAAAATCCAAATGAAATTTTTGGCCAACCCAATAAATCAAAGTTATCGTAAATATTTCTTAAATGAGTAGAATCTAGGTGGCTGCTGTGTAGTAGATGCTATGGGGCTAGTGGCAATCAGTGCAGCCATGGGCCCTTGCCATTATGGAACCACTATTTAAAAGGGAAAACAGAGAAACCAAAGACAATAATGAAATGTAACTATGAAGGTGTAACTGTGAAGGTGAACACCTCTTGATGTCTTTTGGTAGCATCAATTAGGATACTTAATGTAACTGGGGAAGGGCTGAAGATAAGGAAGACTTCTTAAGGGAAGTGACATTTAAACTGAGATTTGAATGAGCTGGTTTGGTCCAAGAGATCGGCAGCTGTTTGTTGTTTTCAATCTTCATGAAATGTTCTCCATCTCTAACCAAAACCTCTCTTCTTTCTGTCTCAGCCTTCTTTTGAAATGAAGTAGAGAGTAAATAAAATGAAGTAAATCTCTAGTTGGGAGTTCATCACGCTAGTACCTTAAAATCATGGTTCTGAAGCCAAAGACAGTTCACCATGATTTACATACTAAAGACTTTTTTTTGTATATATATGTATGTATCTGTTTTTTATTGAGGTACAGTTGATTTACAATATTAGTTTCAGATGTACCACATAGTGATTCAAATTTTTATAGATTATACATTTAATATTATTATAAAACACTGGCTATATTCCCTGTAGTGTGTAATATATCCATGTAGCTTATTTCTTTTTACATTATAGCAATTGGCACCTCTCAATCCCTTCTTCTCCCTTCCCTCTCTCCCCACTGGTAACCAATAGTTCATACTCTGTATCTGTGATGCTGTTTTTTTGTTACATTCACTAGTTTGATGTATTTTGTAGATTCCACATATAAATGACATCATACAGTATTTGTCTTTGACTTATTTCACTTAGCATAATACCCTCCAAGTCCATACATGTTGTTGCAAATGGCAAAATTTTATTCATTTTTGTGGCTGGGTAGTATTCCACTGTGTATATATATCACATCTTTATCCATCCATCTGTTGATGGACACTTACATTGATGCCATATCTTGCCTATTGTAAGTAATGCTGCTGTGAACTTTGGGGTGTATGTATCTTTCTGAATGTTTTTTATTTTCTTTAGATATATACCCAGGAGTGGAACTGCTGAATCATATGGTAGTTTTATTTCTAATTTTTTAGAACGTATTTATTTGACTGCATTGGGCACAAAAGGAAGAAAGGAACAGAAAAGCCCTACAAAAATTGCGGCATGCATGCTCTTCTCTGCATCACTTGGGATCTCTCATGCAGCCCATGGACTCTCGAGTTGTACCATTTGGCCTCAGTAGTTGCTGCTCACTGGTTTAATTGTTCTGCACCATGTAGGACCTTAGTTCCCTGACTGGAGATCAAACCCTCTTCCCCTGCATTGCAAGACAGATATTTAACCACTGAACCACCAGGAAAGTCCCTAGTCAATTTATGATTTAAGGTAATTATTGATACATATGTTCTTACTGGGGCTTCCCTGGTGGCTCAGATGGTAAAGAGTCTGCCTGCAATGCAGGAGTTCAATCCATGGATTAGGGAAATCCCCTGGAGAATACCGACTCCAGTATTCTTGCCTGGAAAATCCCATGGTTGGAGGAGCCTGATACGTTACAGTCCATGGGGTTGCAAACAGGTGGACACGCCTGAGCAAATTCACTTTCACTTTCATGTTCTTACTGCCATTTTGTTAATTTCTTGGGGGTTATTTTTGTAGGTCTTTTCTGTTCCTTTCTTCCTTTTATTCTCTTCCCTTCTGATTTGATGACTATCCTTAATGTTATGTTTGGATTTCTTTCTCTCTTTTTTTTAAATTTTATTTTTAGCTGTGCTGGGTCTTCATTACTATGTGCCGGCTTTCCGTAGTTGTGGTGATCTAGAAGCTATTCTCTAGTTGCAGCGTACGTGCTTCTCATTGCCGTGGCTTCTGTTGTTGCAGAGCAGGGGTTCTAGGGCACGAGTTCAGTAGTCATGGTACACGGGCTTAGTTGCTCAAGGCCTGTGGGAACGTCCCAGACCAGGGGTCAAACCTGTGTTCCTTGCATTAGCAGGCAGATTCCCAGCCGCTGGACCACCAGGAAAGTCCTTTCTCTTTGTGTGTATGTATTATTAGATTGTTGGTCTGTGGTTACCATAAATGAAGTTTATATATAGCAATCTGTTTGTGTGTGTGTGTGTATACACATAATTAAGTGGTTGATCTCTTAAGTTCAAAGGCATTTTAAGAACCCTGAATATTTACTCCCCCCCATGATTACTGTCTTTGATATCATTCTTTTTCTTTTTTGAATTCCCTAATTGCTTATTGTAGATATAGATGATTTTACTACTTTTGTCTTTTAACTTTCCTGCTAGCTCTGTTATTTACTACCTTTATTGTGCATTGTTGGCCTTTACCTGAGCTTTTTCCTTCTCTAATTTTCACGTTTCTACTTGTGGCTTTTCCTTTTTCACTTAGAGGGGTCCTTTTAACATTTTTTTTTTTTTTAACGTTGGTTTGGTGGTGCTGATTTCTCAGCTTTTGCTTGTCTGTACAATTTTTGCTCTGTCCATCAAATCTGAATGACAGCCTTGCTTTGTAGTGTATTCTTGGTTGTAGGTTTTTCCCTTTCATCATTTTGAATACATTGTGCAAATCCCTTCTGGCCTTCAGGGTTTCTGCTGAAAAAAGTCAGCTGTGACAGCCTTACCATAGTTCCCTTGTATGTAACTTGCTGGTTTTCCCTTGCTGCCTTTGATAGTCTGTCTTTATCTTTAATTTTTTCCATCTTAATTACAATGTGTCCTGGTGAAGTCCTCCTTGGGTGGATGCTGTTTGGAGCTCTCTGTGCCTCCTGGACCTGGATGTGTGCTTCCTTTCCCAGGTTAGGGACATTTCCAGGTACTTACATACCAAAGACTTTTATTTGCTCTTTTCCCTTTTAGTGTCTTCAGATTTGGTTGGAAAATCAAATGAAAACATTTCTTCTCTGCCCTTAGTCTTCACTTTCTTGGCTGGAACTTCATAGCTCCCATAGAAGTTTTTCAGGGCTCCAGCTAGTACCATTGTCTCCCCAGGGTCCAGAAGTGGCTTGTGGACAGGCTTTCTGCAGGAAAATAGAGTGATGTCCCAGGAAGACATGTCTACACATAACAACCTCTGTATACTTCAGATGGGTACCCTCACCACCGTCATGCATCTTTCTGGTGCCAGTAAGAGGTCATAGCCACTGCAGAATGGAATGAAGTTTTTCTGTGTCTCTGGATCCACTCTTTAAGAGCAGAAACTTTTTTTCTTCTGCTGCACCACTGCGCTGGATCATGGAAAAAGCAAGAGAGTTCCAGAAAAACATCTATTTCTGCTTTATTGACTATGCCAAAGCCTTTGACTGTGTGGATCACAATCAACTGGAAAATTCTGAAAGAGATGGGAATACCAGACCACCTGACCTGCCTCTTAAGAAATCTGTATGCAGGTCAGGAAGCAACAGTTAGAACTGGACTTGGAACAACAGACTGGTTCCAACAGGAAAAGGAGTACATCAAGGCTGTATATTGTCACCCTGCTTATTTAACTTATATGCAGAGTACATCATGAGAAACGCTGGACTGGAAGAAACACAAGCTGGAATCAAGATTGCCAAGAGAAATATCAATAATCTCAGATATGCAGATGACACCACCCTTATGGCAGAAAGTGAAGAGGAGCTAAAAAACCTCTTGATGAAAGTGAAAGAGGAGAGTGAAAAAGTTGGCCTAAAGCTCAACATTCAGAAAACGAAGATCATGGCATCTAGTCCCATCACTTCATGACAAATAGATGGGGAAACAGTGGAAACAGTGTCAGACTTTATTTTTTTGGGCTCCAGAATCACTGCAGATGGTGATTGCAGCCATGAAATTAAAAGACGCTTACTCCTTGGAAGAAAAGTTATGACCAACCTAGACAGCATATTCAAAAGCAGAGACATTACTTTGCCGACTAAGGTCCATCTAGTCAAGGCTATGGTTTTTCCTGTGGTCATGTATGGATGTGAGAGTTGGATTGTGAAGAAGGCTGAGCGCCAAAGAATTGATGCCTTTGAACTGTGGTGTTGGAGAAGACTCTTGAGAGTCCCTTGGACTGCAAGGAGATCCAACCAGTCCATTCTAAAAGATATCAACCCTGGGATTTCTTTGGAAGGAATGATGCTAAAGCTGAAACTCCAGTACTTTGGCCACCTCATGCAAACAGTTGACTCATTGGGAAAGACTCTGATGCTGGGAGGGATTGGGGGCAGGAGGAGAAGGGGACGAATGAGGATGAGATGGCTGGATGGCATCACTGACTCGATGGATGTGAGTCTGAGTGAACTCCGGGAGATGGTGATGAACAGGGAGGCCTGTTGTGCTGCGATTCATGGGGTCACAAAGAGTCAGACATGACTGAGCGACTGAACTGAACTGAACACAGCTTGAGGGATCTTATTTCCCCAACCAGGAATTGAACCTGTGCCCTCAGTAGTGAAAGTGCAGAGTCCTAACCACTGGACCACTAGGAAATTCCCCATGTATATTATAGTGTTCAATTTCCTAGCTTTTTTCTTTCTTTTCTATCCCCATTAGCCATTGTTTTGAGAATAGTTTTATTTCATCAACATCCTCTTAACTACTGACATCTTTTTTGTAGGCTCCTCAAGTCTTTCTAGGAAGGAGTGAGATACTATTTATAGGAGCAAATTCTGAATTTGTAAAACTTGGTATGATTTAGTATACAGTATCTGTCCAAAGTATTCTAGTAACGTTTTTAGGTTCTATCTGCTAAAAATGTTAACTTTCAGTTCAGTTCAGTTCAGTTGCTCAGTCGTGTCTGACTCTTTGCGACCCCATGAATCCTAGCACGCCAGGCCTCCCTGTCCATCACCATCTCCTGGAGTTCACTCAGACTCATGTCCATCGAGTCAGTGATGCCATCCAGCCATCTCATCCTCAGTCATCCCCTTGTCTTCCTGCCCCCAATCCTTCCCAGCATCAGAGTCTTTTCCAATGAGTCAACTGTTTGCATGAGGTGGCCAAAGTACTGGAGTTTCAGCTTTAGCATCATTCCTTCCAAAGAAATCCCAGGATTGATCTCCTTCAGAATGGACTGGTTGGATCTCCTTGCAGCCCAAGGGACTCTCAAGAGTCTTCTCCACAGTTCAAAGGCATCAATTCTTTGGCCCTTAGCCTTCTTCACAGTCCAACTCTCACATCCATACATGACCACAGGAAAAACCATAGCCTTGACTAGATGGACCTTAGTCGGCAAAGTAATGTCTCTGCTTTTGAATATGCTATCTAGGTTGGTCATAATTTTTCTTCCAAGGAGTAAGTGTCTTTTAATTTCATGGCTGCAATCACCATCTGCAGTGATTCTGGAGCCCAAAAAAATAAAGTCTGACACTGTTTCCACTGTTTCCCCATCTATTTGTCATGAAGTGATGGGACCAGATGCCATGATCTTCGTTTTCTGAATGTTGAGCTTTAAACCAACTTTTTCACTCTCCTCTTTCACTTTCATCAAGAGGTTTTTTAGCTCCTCTTCACTTTCTGCCATAATGGTGGTGTCATCTGCATATCTGAGATTATTGATATTTCTCTTGGCAATCTTGATTCCAGCTTGTGTTTCTTCCAGTCCAGCGTTTCTCATGATGTACTCTGCATATAAGTTAAATAAGCAGGGTGACAATATACAGCCTTGACGTACTCCTTTTGCTATTTGGAACCAGTCTGTTGTTCCAAGTCCAGTTCTAACTGTTGCTTCCTGACCTGCATATAGGTTTCTCAAGAGGCAGGTCAGGTGGTCTGGTATTCCCATCTCTTTCAGAATTTTCCACAGTTGATTGTGATCCACACAGTCAAAGGCTTTAGCAGTTTATAAATATATCCATAATGTGTTCATTATTGTGGAACTTGGAAATTTTTGAAAATGTGTTTATGTATTGCTATTGATAGACTTTTTTTGAAAGATAGAGAACATTTAACTAAGATGATCTTAATATATTAAATATGATGCTCTAAATTTCCTTAATTTCTAAAAGCTTAGGATGTTGGGACTTGGAAAAATATTATGACTAAAAATGAATTCTGTCACTGACTGCCACATAAATTACCTAAGACAATCAAGACTACTTTTGTCAAGATGGCCAAAAGGTTTTTGGTAAAATGGCTTTTGAAAACTGCTTTTGTGTGCTGGATCTCAAATATTATGAGAAAGTAGTTGAACAGTGCTATTTTTAAAATTCTTTCTTTTATATCTTAACAGTTATGAACCTGAACTGTTTCCTGGCCTTATTTATAGAATGGTGAAACCACGAATTGTGTTGCTTATCTTTGTATCTGGAAAAGTTGTGTTGACAGGTAAGTTCTAAGATTCTGACTTTCTTAAAATTCAACAGCTTTGCATATGCTTTGCTTATGCTTTGTTTTATCTTTTAAATAACTTTATTCACTGTCATACAGCAATTCTTGGTATTATAGAATACCCAGAAAAAAATGAAAAGCAAAATGAAAGATAACATCATACGTTGGTCCCTATAGTTAAACAACATAACTTTTTCCATGTTTTTATGTCATTTTGATATATATAAAATGAATATGTTATGTGTCTATGTGTCTGTTCAGTTGCTCAGTTGTGTCCAACTCTCAGTCGTGACCCCATGAACTGTAGCCCACCAGGCTTCTCTGTCCATGGAATTTTCCAGGCAAGAATACTGAAGTTTATAGCTATTTCCTACTCTAGAGATACTCATCTTTACATCCTATCTTTTTAATAACTATTATAACATATGTAGCTTAACTTACTGTTACAAATTCTTAATGAAGACTTTTAGTGTCTGAACCATGTTCCTACAAAGGGGTCAACAAATCTTTTTCTGCAAAGAGCTAAATACTAAATGTTTTAGGTTTTGTGGGCAGTAGAGTCTCTGTCACAACTGAGCCTTGTTTTATTGTGAAAGTAGCTGTGAACACCACTTAAGAAAAAGGCTCTGAAGTGTGAATTTAATGTAATTCACTTAATTTACACATATCAACTAATTTTCTTCTTTTTTTCCCCCAAACATTTCAGCATAAAAATCATTCTCAGCTCACAGGCTATATAGAATCAGGTAGCAGACTAGGTTTGACCAGCACACCTAAGTTTCCCAAGCTCTGTTCTAACATGTTACTGCATCAGACTGATTCTCCCATGGTCAGGTTATGCTTTTTCTTTGTTTGCTGCTTATTAATGGGACAAAAGTTTGGCTATTTTTATGTGTAGAGAGTCATTTATTAGTGTAAATGCTCAGAAGTGAAGTTGCTCAGTCATGTCTGACTCTTTGCAACCCCATGGACTGTAGCCTACCAGGCTCTGGGTCCATGGGATTTTCCAGGCAAGAGTACTGGAGTGGGCTGCCATTTCCTTCTCCAGGGGATCTTCCCGACCCAGGGATCAAACCCGGATCTACTGCATTGCAGACAGACGCTTTACCGTCTGAGCCACTAGGGAAGACCTATGCTCAGAAGGGGAATATTTGTCTAAAGATGGACCATTTTAAAGCTTCCTAGTACAAATTATTTTATGAAATTGTTTTGAAAAGGGTTATACAATGCAGTTTTTCTATAGCATACGTTGCTGCCAGCAATGTATCTGAGTATCTTTTACAAACTGTCAGCAACATTCAAAACAATAATTTACAGAAGAAAACTCTAACTGTGCAAGTGAAAGGGATCCCACTGGTCATCAGAAATAGAAATTGATCGCTTTTCAGCAGAGTAAATAGCATTTCATCTTTTTAAAATAGCGTGTATGTAACTTACTGCTTTTTCCCTACTTTTCCCCCTCTAAGGGTTTGTATGAGTTCACTGTAGTATTGAAAATAATTACTCTCCGTTTTATTTGTGATTTTGTCCAGTTTGACTTATTTTTACGTAAAGGTTTTTTAAATTCTTGAGGTAAATGGTTGAGGCTCTTTTCCACACCACTCTACTGAAGTGTGCTGGTTTTGCCTTATTTTGTCTGACTTTTTACACAATTTACTCTCTGGGACCAGTATGAATTCCCGATTCATATGGCATGAGCCAAATTGACTAGTCCCCACCCCCAAATAGCTGGCCAGCCAACCTAAAACTATATATCCTTCATTATTAATTTCTGATGACTTCTTCTTGGCCTTTATTTTAAAATGTGGGTCTGGTCTCCAGTTCCACCTTTGCTCCTGAATTATACTATGATAATCCTACTGTATTTTTACTATATTGTGATTAATCCTGCTGCTGCTGCTAAGTCACTTCAGTTGTGTCTGACTCTGTGTGACCCCATAGACGGCAGCCCACCAGGCTCCCCCGTCCCTGGGATTCTCCAGGCAAGAACACTGGAGTGGGTTGCCATTTCCTTCTCCAATGCATGAAAGTGAAAAGTGAAAGTGAAGTAGCTCAGTCGTGTCCGACTCTTTGCGACCCCATGGACCGCAGCCTACCAGGCTCCTCTGTCCATGGGATTTTCCAGGCAAGAGTACTGGAGTGGGGTGCCATCGCCTTCTCCGGTGTTAATCCTAGTGAGCTCTATATCTGATAGGCCAGTTTCCCGTTGTTGCTTCTCTTGTATTAGCTCCCCTCAAATATTTATTCTTCCAAATAAACTTTAAAATTTAATAATATCTTGCCTCATCTAAAGCCAGTTGAGATTTCTGCATTAGCTGAATTAATTTGAGAAACATCGATAAAGTTATTACTCAGCATCCAAAAACATGGAGTGTCTGTTATTAAATCTTTAGAACGCCCAGTAAGTGTTACAGTTTTTCTTTCAGAAATAATGTGTCTTCAAAATGGGGAAAGCTTGTTTAGAATTCAGGAACCTTTTGAATACAACAATGCAACAATTGCTCAGATGCAACCAGTTTAGTGTCTGGAATAATTAAGACCTCCTAGTAATTGACAATGGCACCCCATTCCAGTACTCTTGCCTGGAAAATCCCATGGGTGGAGGAGCCTGGTAGGCTGCAGTCCGTGGGGTCGCAAAGAGTCAGACACGACTGAGCGACTTCGTTTTCACTTTTCACTTTCATGCATTGGAGAAGGAAGTGGCAACCCCCTCCAGTGTTCTTGCCTGGAGAATCCCAGGGATGGGGGAGCCTGGTGGGCTGCCGTCTATGGGGTCACACAAAGTCAGACACAACTGACGCGACTTAGCAGCAGCAGTAATTGACAGTTTCCCTCTATATGTCCTGAAGAAAGGGGAAAAAGCCTGCCAAGTACATTGAATAGTGTAGATACTGCAGGCAAATACATGCCCTCCTCCAGGGAAAAAAATATTTTAAGACCTTTGAATGGATGTTTTCATCTATGTGTTATGTATCGTTAGGAATCTATCTTCTTTACAAGTACAAATTGCTAAGTACAGGCTAAGTTCCTATTATAGGTATACAAGAACAAGTTTCTTCAAATATCCATAATTCAGACCAACTTTCTTAGTTATCCCAAATAAAAAGGAAAAAGACATACTTTCATGTGCACATTTGCTAGTGAAGTCGCTCAGTCGTGTCTGACTCTTTGCGACCCCGTGGACTGTAGCCTACCAGGCTTCCCCATCCATGGAATTCCCCAGGCAAGAATACTGGAATGGGTTGCCATTTCCTTCTCCAGGGGATCTTCCCGACCCAGGGATTGAACCCAGGTCTCCCACATCGCAGGCAGACACTTTAACCTCTGAGCCACCAGGAAAAGTTTCAAATTACAAAAGTAAAGGAATATCAACACAGGGTACTGAAGACTATACAATACGCTTCCCTGAAAATTTGTCAATGTGTTCAGCTCAAAGAACAGGCATAGCTAGTTGTAAAACTGTCTTAGTCCCTTGAGGTGCCAAAGCTGCCATCAGCAGGTCCAAAGCTACAACTGAATGAATGAATAGTTAAATGAGCTGAGAACAAAGAGGACCTACTTTCCTACTTTGTCCTTCATCATGGTCCCAGAGAGCAAACAGCAAAGGGACCTTAACACAACTTTTTCAAGTCTGTGCTGCTTTTCTATGGCTAATATGACATTTAGGACCCATGCTTTCTCTCAGACCATGGTAAAATGAATAGTCTAGCTAGGATCTGCTGGAACAATATACAGTGACAGCGTATATGTCAATTTTCACTTCCAAGATGAGACATAATAAAGCCATGTTAGGTACTCATATACCAGGCATTATGATAAGTAAGGGCTTTTATGTGGATTCTAGTTAACTCTGTGGGCTTCCCTGGAGGCTCAGTGGTAAAGAATTTGCCTGCAATGCAGGGGATGCAGGTTCGATCCCAGGGTTGGGAAGATACCCAGGAGAAGGAAATGGCTACCCACTCTAGTATTCTTGCTTGGGAAATCCCATGAACAGAGGCGCCTGGAGGGCGAACAGTCCATGCGGCTGCGAGAGAGTCAGACATGATTTAGTGACCAGACAACAACAGTTAATTCTGTGAGGTTGTGCTTAATATCTCAGTCTCCTCACCTGTAAAATGAGGACAACGGAGAGCTTAAGTAACATTAACAATGTCAAACAGCTGTTCATGCTGCACATACCTGGCTTCAGAACCCACCATCTTCATGTACGTACACTATCCCCCAGCTCTTTAGATGTCTATGAATACACCTGTGTGGTCTTTTGGACACTTTCCTCCTAATACTCCTTGTCACCTAAGGAATGGCAAATACTCTTAGTGGTGAGAGGCAGCAGGTGTGGTGGCTAAGAGGCTAAGCTCTGGAAGCCAGTCATCTAGTTTTAATCCAAGCTTTACCATCTATTGGCTACGTTGACCTTGGGTGAGTTTGCACTCCACCTTGATTTCTGTATATATAAAAGGCAGGTGCACATAGAAACTACCTGCTAAGTGTTATGAGGCTTAAAAACAAGACCTGACATATGGTAAACACAGTATAGTGTTAGTTGTTATTACCTCTGTGAAAGCCCACTCTTCTTGTGTTTTCCCCAGCACTGAAAAAGATGAACTGTTGCTCTCATGTCTTGCCCAGATGATAGGAATATGAAGTTTAAAGAGGCTTTAGTAAAATGCTTTTTATACTTATTTCCTTCTGGCATAAAGGATGCAGAATCTGGGTCTTTGTTACGGAGGGTCACTCTCAATCAGCTGGTTGTCAGTGGTTCCTGGAAATGAGTTGGTCAGAGGACACCATAAAAATGGCAAGACTTAATAGTGAATGAGCCAGACAGAGAACAGGATGTCTCTGTTGACCATTTCTGGTAATTTACCACTAAGAGTGACTCAGTATATACTGTAAAATGTATACCTTGAGAGGTTAAAGACTGTTTATTTTTTCCCCAATTTGTAAAACTTTCATTTATGTGTATACACATATGGTATCCCTTGGGAAAATAAGATGTGTACTTGTGACTTGGTGTAAGAATAGAGTTAGAAAATCCAGGTAGTCCTGGGAAGAGATATTGGGGCTGGCTAAAGGAGATCAGTCCTGGGTGTTCTTCGGAAGAAATGATGCTAAAGCTGAAACTCCAGTACTCTGGCCACCTCATGCAAAGAGTTGACTCATTGGAAAAGACTGATGCTGGGAGGGATTGGGGGCAGGAGGAGAAGGGGACGACAGAGGATGAGATGGCTGGATGGCATCACTGACTCGATGGACATGAGTTTGGGTGAACTCTGGGAGTCGGTGATGGACAGGGAGGCCTGGCGTGCTGCAATTCATGGGTTCGCAAAGGGTCGGACACAACTAAGCAACTGAACTGAACTGAAGAGGTAGGGAGGGCTTCCCAGGTGGTGCTAGTGGTAAAGAACCCACCTGCCAATGCAGGAAACATAAGACACGTGGGTTCCATCCCTGGGTGGGGAAGATTCTTCTGATGGAGGACATGACAACCCGCTCCAGTGTTCTGGCTTGGAAATTTCTTGGACAGAGGAGCCTGGTGGGCTATAATTCATAGGGTCACAAAGACTCGGACATGACTGAAGCAAATTAGCATGCATGCATGCATGCAAGGGGTATGGATGAGCTTGCAAACTCTGTTGTTAGATGATAGATATTTAATAAACTTTGGATGCCTACAAGATACATATACTGTTTTAGGTGCTCAGGATGTGAAAGCAAATACAACGCACTCCTTATCCAGCAAAAATCCAGCCCTGGTGAAGGAGACAGACAAATTACATGATACTGATTCTCACAGAACCAAATGATGAGCCATGAGTGCGTGAACCAGCCATCCCAGCATCCCTAATCCTGAAGTACATTCTTTTAGGACAGTAAAAATGGCTGAGCTCTTGTTAAATGTTACCATTGGAAAAGGACTTTTGCAAAAACTTGTTCACGCAATCCTTATAGTCACCCTATGAGAAGACTGTTGTCCTTGTTTATAGGTGAGGAAATAGAAGCTCAGAAGTTAAACAATCTGCCTGTGGTTTCAAACTTAGTGGGAGTGCTTGCATTTGAGCCCATGTGGTTTGATCTCAAGCCAGTAGCCAGTGCTTTCTTCAGTGCACTAGCCACAGAATTTCTATCTCATTTACCACAGTTAGCAAAGGTGTTTATCCCCCAAATTGGTGTCATCATAACTTGAAGGAATGATCTGGCGAAAGTGAAAGTTGCTCAGTCATGTCTGACTCTTTCCAACCCCATGGACTGTAGCCTGCCAGGCTCCTCTGTCCATAGAATTCTCTAGGCAAGAATACTGGAGTAGGTAGCTATTCCCTTCTCTAGGGGATCTTCCCAATCCATGGATCAAACCCAGGTATCCCACATTGCAGGTGAATTCTTTACTGTCTGAGCCACCAGGGAAGTCCAAGAATACTGGAGTGGATAGCTGTTCCTTCTCCAGGGGATCTTCCCAACCCAGGAATAAAAGCAGAGTCTCCTTCATTGCAGGAGATGGAAGTAAAGTCTGATGCTGTAAAAAACAATATTGCATAGGAACCTGGAATGTTACATCCATGAATCAAGGTAAATTGGAAGTGGTCAAACAGAAGATGGCAAGAGTGAACATCGACATTTTAGGAATCAGTGAACTAAAATAGACTGGCATGGCCAAGTTTAACTCAGATGACCATTATATCTACTACTGTGGGCAAGAATCCCTTTGAAAAAATGAAGTAGCCCTCATAGTCAACAAAAGAGTCCAAAATGCAGTTCTTGGGTGTAAGCTCAAAAACAACAAAATGATCTATGTTCATTTCCAAGGCAAACCATTCAATATCATAGTAATCCAAGTCTATGCCCTGACCTATAATGCTGAAGAAGCTGAAGTTGAATGGTTCTATGAAGACCTACAAGACCTTCTAGAACTAACACCCAAAAGAGATGTCCTTTTCATCATAGGGGACCGGAATACAAAAGTAGGAAGTCAAGAGATACCTGCAGTAACAGGCAAGTTTGGCCTTGGAGTACAAAAAGAAGCAGGGCAAAGGCTAACAGTTTTGCCAAGAGAATCCACTGGTCATAGCAAACACTCTCTTCCAACAACACAAGAGAAGATTCTACACATGGACATCACCAGATGGCCAACACCGAAATCAGATTGATTATATTCTTTGCAGCCAAAGATGGAGAAGCTCTACACAGTTGGCAAAAACAAGAGGAGGAGCTGACTGTGGCTCAGATCATGAACTCCTTATTGCCAAATTCAGACTTAAATTGAAGAAAGTAAGGAAAACCACTAGACCATTCAGGTATGACCTAAATGAAATCCCTTACAATTATACAATGGAAGTGACAAATAGATTCCAGGGATTCAATCTGAGAGAGTGCCTAAAGAACTACAGATGGAGGTTTGTGACATTGTACAGTAGGCAGGGATCAAGACCATCCCCAAGAAAAAGAAATGCAAAAAGGCAAAATTGTTGTCTGACAAGGCCTTAGAAACAGCTGAAAAAAGAGAGAAGAGAAAGACAAGGAGAAAAGGAAAGATATACCCATTTGAATCCAGCTTTCGAAAGAATAGCAAGGAGAGATAAGAAAGCCTTCCTCAGTGATCAGTGTAAAGAAATAGAGGAAAACAATAGAATGGGAGCGACTAGAGATCTCTTCAAGAAAATTAGAGATACCAAGGGAACATTTCATGCAAAGATGAGCACAACAAAGGACAGAAATGGTAGAGACCTAACAGAAGCAGAAGATATTAAGAAGAGGTGGCAAGAATACACAGAAGAACTGTACAAAAAGATCTTCATGACCCAGATAACCACAATGGTGGGATCACCCACCTAGAGCCAGACATCCTGGAATGTGAAGTCCAGTGGGCCTTAGGAAGCATCACTATAAACAAAGCTAGAGGAGGTGATGGAATTCCAGTTGAGCTATCTCAAACCCTAAAAGATGCTGTGACAGTGCTGCAGTGAATATGTCAGCAAATTTGGAAAACGCAGCAGTGGCCATGGGACTGGAAAAGGCCAGTTTTCATTCCAATCCCAAAGAAAGGCAATGCCAAAAATGTTCAAACTACTGCACAATTGCACTCATCTCACACACTAGCAAAGTAATGCTCAAAATTCTCCAAGCCAGGCTTCAACAGTATGTGAACCATGAACTTCCAGATATTCAAGCTGGATTTAGAAAAGGCGAGGAACGAGAGATCAAATTGCCAACATCTGTTGGATCATTAAGAAAGCAAGAGAGTTCCAGAAAAACATCTACCTCTGCTTTTTGACTACACCAAAGCCTTTGACTGTGTGGATCACAACAAACTGTGGAAAATTCTTCAAGAGATGGGGATACCAGACCACCTTGCCTGCCTCCTGAGAAATCTGTATTCGGTCAAGAAGAAACAGAACTGGACATGGAACAACAGACTGGTTCCAAATTGGGAAAGGAGCACATCAAGTTTGTATCTTGTCACCCTGCTTACTTAACTTATATGCCGAGTGCACCATGTGAAATGCCAGGCTGGATGAAGCACAAGCTGGAATCAAGACTTCCAGGAGAAATATCAATAACCTCAGATACTCAGGTGACACAACCCTTATGACAGAAAATGAAGAAGAATTGAAGATGAAAGTAAAAGAGGAAACTGAAAAAGTTGGGCTAAAACTCAACAGTCAGAAAACTAAAACCATGGCATCTGGTCCCATCACTTCACGGCAAATAGATGGGGAAACAATGGAAACAGTGAAGACTATTTTGGGGGGGCTCCAAAATCACTGCAGATGGAGACTGCAGTCATGAAATTAAATGACACTTGCTCCTTTGAAGAAAAGCTATGACCAACCTAGACAGCATATTAAAAAGCAGAGACATTACTTTGCTGACCAAGGTCTGTCTGGTCAAAGCTGTGGTTTTTCCAGTGGTCATGTATGGATGTGAGAGTTGGACTATAAAGAAAACTGAACACTGAAGAATTGATGCTTTTGAACTGCAGTGTTGGAGAAGACTCTTGAGAGTCCCTTGGACTGCAAGGAGATCAAACTAGTCCATCCTAAAGGAAATCAGTCCTGAATATTCATTGGAAGGACTGATGCTGAAGCTGAATCTCCAATACTTTGGCCACCGATGCGAAAAACTGACTCATTGGAAAAGACCCTGATGCTGAGAAAGATTGAAGGCAGGAGGAGAAGGGGATGACAGAGGATGAGATGGTTGGAAGGCATCACTGACTCAGTGAACATGAGTTTGAGCAAGCTTCAGGAGTCGGTGATGGACAGGGGGAAGCCTGGCATGCTGCAGTCGGAAAGAGTCAGACATGAGTGAACTGAACTGATCTGAACTCCTGCATTGCAGGCAGATTATTTACTAGTTGAGCTACCAGGGAAATTGGTGGTCATCATAAACTTGAAGGAAAGATCTGGTAGATTTCGCTTAAAAGAGATGGGTCATATAATCAGAGTCTGGTGCTCCAAATTGAGATGTTTGATTATAGATTGATTATTAATAGGACTGTGGGGCCAATTTGCTGCTGCTGCTGCTAAGTCGCTTCAGTCATGTCCGACTCTGTGCAACCCCATAGATGGCAGCCCACCAGGCTCCGCCATCCCTGGGATTCTCCAGGCAAGAACACTGGAGTGGGTTGCCATTTCCTTCTCCAATGCATGAAAGTGAAAAGTGGAAGTGAAATTGCTCAGTTGTGTCCGACTCTTTGCGACTCCATGGACTGCAGCCTACCAGGCTCCTCCATCCTTGGGATTTTCCAGGCAAGAGTACTGGAGTGGGGTGCCATTGCCTTCTCCGGTGGGGCCAATTTAGGTTTCCTCAAAATTTTTATGCCAATATTTCCATGAGGAAATATTTCACTAAATTGACCGGGTTCCCTCATTGGGATTTACAATTCCTGGTGATGTTTGTTTGCTCCACCTTCTATGTACAGGAAGGAACACAGATACGTGAAGTCTTCTCTCAAAGTTGATACTCATGATTCGGGGGATCTTCAACTTCTTGGGCCTTGCTTTCCCACACAGTAAATAATCCCTTCCCAAATTGAAATTTGAAACTTTAGAACAGTTGCAGTTTGTCTCACTCTGTTAGTTAATATTAGGGAATAAGGATGTTAACTAAAGCTGAGTAGATCAAAGGAAGTCCCTTTTTCTGGTAGCTATTCTGAAGGAGATCAGCCCTGGAATTTCTTTGGAAGGAATGATGCTAAAGCTGAAACTCCAGTACTTTGGCCATCTCATGCGAAGAGTTGACTCATTGGAAAAGCCTCTGATGCTGGGAGGGATTGAGGGCAGGAGGAGAAGGGGACGACCGAGGATGAGATGGCTGGATGGCATCATGGACTCAATGGATGTGAGTCTGAGTGAACTCCAGGAGTTGGTGATGGACAGGGAGGCCTGGCGTGCTGCGATTCATGGGGTCGCAAAGAGTTGGACACGACTGAGCAACTGAACTGAAGTGCCCACAGCTGCTGACGAAGGTCATGTTCTGTGGTCATGTCCATGGCACACCAAGAGATAACATTCCATATTTCATACTGTGCCCTAGGAGGCTAAAGATGTACTGATGTGCCCACATTACAGAAATACTAGAAAACTCTGCTCTAGGGTATGTTTTTGTGGGAGTATGACTGTGGTCACCAAATTCTTTTGTCTTTACCAGGAATAAAGTACTTTTCAGGTACACCTAAAGTATTAAAGGTAATTGAAAGTGACAATGAAATTTTAGTCTTAAGAAAATTTTAGCACTGCTTTTATATTAAAGATTATGTAAACTTGGATTTCTTTATAGGTGCCAAAAAACGTTCTGACATCTATGAAGCATTTGAAAACATCTATCCTATTCTAAAGGGTTTTAAAAAAGCCTGAACGTATCATTCAACATCTCACAGTATGTTGGTTTGAATATACACATAAGCCCAGCAACAGAAACAGCTAGACTGTAGATGTCCCATGCACATTTTGACTTTAATTATTAAGTGTGATTCTGTATGAGTAACCATGCCTAAGAAATGATGCTTTTTTTTGAAATGACTATTGTATGTTATTTTTAAAATGGAAAAAGTAACCTGATTTCAGAATTTGAAGAGTTAAGGCCTTGCTAGAATGATATTCTAACATCATTAAAATTTAATGCATTGTTCTTGTTAAAGACATAGTACATGAACATGTGTTCTCTAAAAATGCATAACAATATATAGAAACTTAAAATATCTGTATAAAACAGGATAGAAATTGTCTATTGTCTTTTTTTTTTTTTTTTTTTTTTGCCTTTTAAAATATTGAGTAGATGATCCTGGCCAGTAGGTACAGGCCTGTGACCGATCCTGTCAGAATACAAATGAAACATTAAAGTCTGAAAACTTTAAGAAAAATAATTACATATCATTTTGTTTGAAATGATCAGAGAAAAGTATTTCTCTCCCTAAAAATAAATCTTAAACTTTCAGGAACCATTCAGGTTTAGTATAAAGTCTATTTTGAAAACAGTTTAGGGATTTTGTGCTTTTTTTGGTACCTTCATAACCCTGTGTAATTGTATTAAAATAGATCAAATAAGACTTAAGAGGCTGGAGCAAAGAGCTCAGCTTCAAAACCCAATTAGCTTGTGGGAATCATGCGCATTTGATGAAGTGGAGATTAACAGGGAGGGGGGTGGGCTAATAAGAGTCTTGGACCTTGTTCCCCTGTGGGCGGGGATTGTCTTTCACGGAAATGAGGACAGGGAGGCCTGGCCTGCAGTCCATGGGGTCTCAAAGAGTCGGACACGATTGGTCGAGTGAACAGCAACAAAATGAGGAAACGTTTGTGGGGAGGGAGAGTTCAGTTTTGTTTCTGAATTGCTTCAGACCAATTCTGTACAGTGAATTGGTCACCGTACATTACTTTAAGCCTAGTGTAGGCAGTTATGAATTTGAGGGTATGGAGGGAATGATGCTGAAGCTGAAACTCCAGTACTTTGGCCACCTCATGCAAAGAGTTGACTCACTGGAAAAGACTCTGATGCTGGGAGGGATTGGGGGCAGGAGGAGAAGGGGATGACAGAGGATGAGATGGCTGGATGGCATCACTGACTCGATGGACGTGAGTCTGAGTGAACTCCAGGAGTTGGTGATGGACAGGGAGGCCTGGCGTGCTGCGACACACGGGGTCGCAAAGAGTCGGACACGACTGAGCGACTGAACTGAACTGAACTTGGGAGAGAAGCCCTAGTTGAAGGGAGAAATTAAGGCAGTCATTAATTTATAGCCTGCCAAAATAATCCTGTTGAGTCACTGGTCTGGATCATTTGACCTATGAGCCCAATTTTTTTCTTATGTAGTTTACAGGCATATTCAAACACCAATTACTCTGATATAATCCTCTGGCCCACCTTATTTATCCTCACAGAAAGAAATTTGGAGTAATCAAGCCATGTTAAAAGACTACCTAGTTGAAATTCTTGGAATATGGCCGAGAATAGAAGCAGAATGCTGGACATTAAAATTTATTTTTCATAAAGATCCAACTGTGATTTACACGTTCAGTACAGTTGTTTCCACTGGTTAGTTATTATTGGCAAAGTACTATCAGATTACTATTAAACGGATTGACTTGTTAATCCTCACGACGTTGGGTGGGCACTGAAATTTTTTCCACGTGAACACAGGGGAGGTGAGGAATTTGCCCCGAAATCACATGAGCCATAATTCCCCCTCGCTCCAAGACCCACTTCCCTCATCCAACTCTGCGGTGGTTTTAGTCAAATTTAGTAAGTATCCACAGCTAATGACAGAAATTCCCTTATGCGTTCGCAATCTGTCTTCCCCAAATCCTGGGGGCACTGTATTACTATCTCTTGCACAAGTTTGTGGCGTTAATTTGTAGCCTGGACGTGAAGGAGCCGCTGACGACACTCTGTTGCGCCGCCTCGCCCCTCCTCTAACCTAATTCGTACCCAGCGGCCGCTGACGGGTAGGCGAGGTCAGGCTAGGTGCTCGCGGGATTCCCGCCGAGCTCCTGGAGCCTCCCTAGGCCCCTCCCAGGCCCCTCCTCCTCACCCAAGATGCACCTGGTTGAAAACAAAATCCCACGTGACTGCCTCTGCTCTCATGCTATCATGGCGTCTCCCAGTGGGAAGGGAGCCCAGGCGCAGGAGGCTCCTGGCTGCGGGCCCCAGCCGCTCGCCCGGGACCTGGTAGACTCTGTGGACGACGCGGAGGGGCTGTACGTGGCGGTCGAGCGCTGCCCGCTCTGCAACACCACCCGCCGGCGGCTGACCTGCGCCAAGTGCGTCCAGAGCGGCGATTTCGTCTACTTCGACGGCCGCGACCGCGAAAGGTACGGCAGCCGCCCGTGCGCTATTGTCTTCTCTGGGTGTCTCCACTGGCTCGGAGGCTGGAGCCTGGAGCCGAGTCTGGGCCTCGGAGCCCAGCGAAAAGAGGAGGAGGTAGCGAAGGTAGCTCCTTTGCGCCGGTGCTTTGCTCCCAGGGGATGGGGATGGGGATGGAGGCCCGAAGAGGAGAGGTCGCAGTTTCCTCCTAACCCACTCGAGTGGAGTCTGACCTCACGGTGCTTCTGGTACTAGGTGGTGCCTGTGGAGAGGTCTTCTATTATTGCCATAGAGTTGGATTCTCGGTACTTTGTTACTCGCTCAAGCAAAAGCTTGGTTTAATCTTTATTTTCAAAAGAACATTCATTTTCTAGAGAAGAGGCCAGAAGAGAATCAAATAACTGGTTAAGAGGGATTCGGGCCCTGGTAGTTTGTGTCACAGATTGATCTTGTTATCAGACATACTTACTCTGTATAAACTAGTCTAGCTAGTTTCTCCTCTTTACAAAGATTGTTTTGAATGTTAAGGAGTTTGAGGATGTGTTCCCTCTGTTTTACAAATGCAGAGTGGGAGGTGCAAGCCCTTAGAGAATTGAATTTAAGAACACGTTTTGGCCTCGTTTTGAAATTTAAACAGAGGCCTACAAGTCCTGGGCTTTCCAGGTGGCTCAGTGGTAAAGAATACAACTTACAATCCAGGAGCCCCGGGTTCTGTCCCTGGGTGGGGAAGATGCCCTGGAGAAGGAAATGGCAACTCACTCCAGTATTCTTGCCTGGGAAATCCATGGACAGAGGAGCCTGGCGGGGTTCAGTCCATGGGGTCACAAAAGAGTCGGACAGACTTAGTGACTAAAACAAGTTCTTGGTTAAATGATTGTAAAATTAGTGTGGTTAGCTGCAAGTTTTCTCAGTCCCAACTTTTGTTTCGATAACTTAGTGACAGTAAGCCAGCTAATTTTTTTTAGTGCAAAAGTTCAGATAGTAACACCTTAAGAACAATCCAATAAGTATATTATCCCTAATTTACTGCTAAGGGAGCTGCGCAGTTTCTTGCCCTGGGTCACACAAATAATAAGGGTAGGGACCAGAATTAAATTCCAGGCAGCCTGAACCCATATGCCATGCACTTAACCACTGGATTATATAACATCTGTATTTGAAAGTGTTTTTGAGTTTCTGATAGTCTTCTGATCATGAATGGAGTTCATTACTTTCTATTTTGAGAAGATTTGTATGATATAATCTTGTAATTCATCATTGTTTTCTCATTGATGTAGTTGATGAATTTAGAAACTGCTGATATAATAAGTAATAGCTTTAAGAATTAAAAGTTTTATTATAAAAATACTAGGTATGAGATGGAAATGTCTTTCAAGGGTCAGTTCTAGATCCTCTTCTCTATATACTTTTTCCTAGATCTATTCCTATAATTTAAATATCATCTATAGGTTGAAGACTGCCAGACTTGTTTCTCCAACCTAGGCCTTTGTTAAATTGAGAAAACAGCTGCCTGCTCTATTTGTATTTAAATTTGTAGTGAGAATCTCCATCTTCATATGGCAAACTGAATTCATGGTTATCCATAATAAATCTATTTTTCTCATGCTCATCCCAACCCAGTAAATGATGACCTAATTCTTTGAAACAGGCAAAAAAAGTCTTCCAGTCTTCCTTGACTCCTCTCTTAATGCTACCGTCTTATCCCATCAACAAATCCCATCTGCCATTCAAAACCTATCCTAATCCCAGCCCTTTCACTACCTCCCCTTCTGGTCCACCAGAGGATTATTGCCTGTTGAGTCTCTGCTTCTGCCTTTTCTCCTTCATAGTGTAATTTCTCATATTGCAGACAAATTAATTCCATTCTTCCATTCCTCTGTTCACATCTTCCAGGGGTGTCCTGTTTTACCCAAAGTTTAAAAAAAAAAAAGCCAAAGTGTTTATCCGAAGTTCTATATTGTTTGTTCTCCATTCTATTGTTTTCTCTTAGTAAAGTAAAGTAGCTCAGTCGTGTCCGACTCTTTGCAACCCTGTGGACTGTAGCCTACCAGGCTCCTCCCTCAATGGGATTCTCCAGGCAGGAATACTGGATTGGGTTGCCATTTCCTTCTCTTACCTGCTCTGCAAAACATCATGGCCTCCTTGCCAGTACTCAGGCATACTGAGAACACTCCTGCCTCAGTCTTATTCAGACTGCCAGGAACTCCTTTCTTCTAGGCTTCTAGGCTACTTTCTTTGAATCCGTAGGCCTCTGTTCCTTACAGAGAAACTCTGACCATTCATTCCATTAAAATAGTAACTTTCTTCCCCACACAACGTGATACCTTGTTTTCCATAGTACCTATCACCATCTTATGGTTTACGTATTAATTTGTAACTGCCTCTCACTCCAGTGATGTTAGCTCTGTGAAAACTTTAAGACAGTTTTGTACTCTGCTATATCCTCGTAGTAGAAGCTTAATGAAGATTCGTTGAATGACTGGATCCATCTACCCTTCCTTCCCAAACTTAATCTGATCCTGCACCACTTCATTATTATACTCCATGACCCGTTTGTTACTTAAACCAGAAACCTGGACGTTGTCCTAGCTTTTTCCTTTTTTTCTTATTCCACGTATCCAAATCATTGACAGGTGTAGTTTGATCTGCTTCAGAGTAGATCTTGAACCTGTCTACTTCTAGTCCAGACCGCTATCATTTCTTTCCTAGCCACTAGTTTTGTTTTCTTTCTTTTACAGGTACAGCTCCCTAGCCACCCTCTGGCCTTCACACAGCAGCCACAGTAGAGATGTAAATCAGATAACTCACTGTTTTGCTTAAACCCTTCAGTGTTTTTTCACTTTATAGAAAATAAAATTCAAACTTTTTACTGTGCTTATTAAGCCTTATCTGGCTACTGCCTACCTTGTAATTTTGGCTGTAAGGTTGAGTTTAAAATGTGATCTTTGGATTCAAGCTGTATTGAATTGAATCCAGGCTCCACCAGTTGTTATGTGATTTTGAAGTTTCATAGGTTTCTGGTAGTAATTACATAAGAGCATGAACTGAATTACTTAACACGATGTCTAGCATGTATTAAGCACTCAAAAAAAGTAAACTCTCACCACATTCCCTCATGTTCACAGCTCAGTAATTGGGCTTTCTCTCACATCCTCAAACACATGGAACTCTTCTACCCATGGGCCTTTTTCCTTAGTATTCCCTCTACCTGGAACACTGTTCCTCCTAATGAGCATTTTGCCTTTCATGTCTCAACTTAAATGTCACTTCCTCAGCGAGACTTTGCCTGACCTTCACTCAGGTAGGTCCCCACTTCATCTCTCCCCCCATTTCTGTTACAGTACTCAATTCTTTCATGGTATTGAGCATGATAAGTGGTGTCACTTATCTGCGGAAGGTAACTGCATCCAGAATGTATCAGTAGTTCCACACAGGAGTGAATTCTGCTTTTGTTCAGTCCCATCCTGATGGTTAGTGCAGCGCTGGGGAGGAACGTAATAAGCAGATTGTTGAAGGGAATGGTAAAGGCAAGACCATTTTAGAAACTGAAATACAGATTATTTTCAGGAGAGGGATGTGTTACAGTGGATTTCTTTTTATGACGAAGCAGAAAAGTGAAAAATAAATACCAGGATCATTCAGAATTTAGAAATGAGAAAGTTAAGGTTTAGGGATAACAGACAGCTTCACTTCTCTTTCAATCATCCCCTTTTCTGAAGTGTGTATTTCTAAAGAGGAGTTTGCTTGTTTTCCTTCATTCCCTAACCAGTGTCCAGCATGTAGTAGGATACAAGAATCTCTTGAGACCCAGGACCCTGTCCTGATGGCCAGATCAGTTGGACTGAGCTCATTGGGTACAGTTATTGGCGTGAAGTATTCCAGTAGATAAGAGAAAGGCAGGTTTCTGCTCTCGAGGATTTACGCTGACTACTAATAAGCCTTAAATATCTTGGGCTAAAGGTTGATTGTGAGATAGTCTCTGGTCTTCAGTACTTATGAAAAATTTTGTATTCTGTGCTTTACTTTTACACCCTTTTTCCCCTCTTGCTTTATGAGAAAACTCACTGACTGTGGGAAACCACTTGGAAATAAAATATGGAAGCTTCAGCATGATTTAAATAACCTTTGTTTAACCCCTGGTTCTTTTCAGTAAGTCAACCAAAATAGCTGTGCCTGCAAGGATCTTGAATGTGATGTACATATCAAAGTTCCTATAAATGTAGGTTTTTTTCAGGTTTCATTAATAGACTAGCTGAATATATAGGTTCTAATGGTTTAGCAGTTCAAGGAAAATTCAATATTAAAGAATAAATGTGTCTCCTAATAACTCTTTTGACTTCTAAGAAGGGAACATGCATCTTTATGTAGTTTTGTGGACAGTATGAGTTTGGCAGTTAGATTGATTGAAAAATACTTGAACTTGCCACTTTTGGTTTTTATTTTTGGTTATTATTCAGTGGGACAGTTCCTTATAGCCTTGGTACCCTCATCAACACTATCCTTTCCTCATCTCCCACCTCAGCCCAGTCCTGAGACAGTACCCACATCTCTGCTTTTGTGTCTGTCTTTTCACTTGTTTGCTTCCTTAAGAGATGAAGAGGAATGCTTTTAAGCAGTACTCTCAACACCATCTCCTTTGAATCTTGTACCAGAGAACATTTTAAAAGCGCAGGTCTATTAACAGGAATGTAGTTTTCTGGATTAAACATTTATCTGATACTAGAAATAACACTGTTACCCAATAAATAACTGACAAGTTGAACTAATATTTCCACTCAAAACTGGAAAAAATTGCTTATCAGTTTATGATAGGGTGTAAGAATGAGACGGGGGATAATCTGAGGATACCCAGGAACATCTACGTGCTGGTTTAGAAACCAGTTATTTTAAAGTGTGGATCAAAAAGAAAGGCATTTTATGAGCAGATGGATATTGCTTTCATATGTACACAGCATCAGGAATGATACAGCACTCCTTTCACTGATGAGTTTTAGGCATTGAGGACTACATTTTTACCACAAAACAAATATGGGCACTGGACAAATTGAGAAGTGGGATAGAGAACAGCAAGAAATTTTAGACATTAGTGAAGATTTTGAGAGGAAGATGCATCCTAAAAGCTACTCTCGAGACATTTCTGTTCCCCTCCAGTATCTTTTTGGTTGTCAGTCCTTAGCTTATATAAAAGTTTGTCTTCATGAGGATTCGGTTCTGGACCCACATCTGTGTACCCCACTCAGCAGAATAAAAGCTCCATAGGTACCTGGACTCCCCATCTTGAGACAAGAGTTTAATCAACCTGCTGCTCTTTGGTTATCTCTTTCAGGAAGGGTCACAGCTCCCAACCCTTGTAGCTTATTAATTGTATTTCCAACAATACATGCGGATCTCCTAAGAAAGTATAATTCTTGTTTCAATCAGTATCACTGGCTACTCTTAACCATTATGTGTACCCTTCAGAATTTGTAAAAGGATTTCACAAGTATTGTCTCGTTTGTTCCCTGCTAACAAAACCATGAGTTATTAACCTGTTTTTAAGATGAGGACGCTCAGAGTAGTTGTGCCTTACTTACTGCTGGGCTATGCTCATTCTTACATTGACCTCCAGATCTGAAATACATACATACATACCTATGTATATACTCAATTTAATACATTAGTAGGATTAAGTGCAAAATCGCTGATTGCGATGAAGAAAAGGGAAACTAGCCTGTATTGCCTGTTAAATGCCTGTACCTGATGCTTTCACATTTATCTTATTTAATCCCTATAATCAAGTAGGATAATCATTATTTTCATTTTACAAGTGAGGAAACTTAACAGTGCTCTGTTTGTACTTTGTGCTAATGACTTAACCTTCATTGCTGCCAGTGGAGTATGTTTTTACTACAGTTAAGCCTTGAACAACAGGGGTTAATTCGCCTATAATTTATAGTCAGCCCTCTTTTTATCCGCGGTTGCTCTGCATCCACAGATTGAATCCACTTCAGACCGTGTGGTACTGTAGTATTTACAATTGATGAGACCCGCGTTGTTGAAGTTGTGTGTTTCCTCATACTTTAAATACTCTAACATAAGGTAGAAGGACTATTCTGATAAGGACTATGTCTTTTCATATTGCATTTGTCCATAAGCGTCATACCCTTGAATGCCTAAAAGAACTTGAGGGAGAAAAATGTGAATGCTAGTAATTTTTGCTGTGTTATTGATAGTATCCTAGTTGAAGAAATACTCAGTTCTTTAACCATTTCTGCTTGTATAATAGAGATTGCTATGCTCTTCTCCAAGAAAATTTGTGCTCTTTCTTGCCCAATAAGTCTTGCTGCCTTATTTCTAGAGCCAGAATCATCACCTCTTCACCAAACCTGTGTCCAAATCAGAGCTGCGGGGAATTCCGCCCCCCCCACTAATTTGAACGCTGTCAGTGCTTATTTTCTCCTTTCAGATTTAAGAAACCCAAGGAATATAAGGGTTGACTAATTCTTAAGGCCCTCAATTGCATATTTGAAAGTTTTGTGGGGTTGTTCTGTTTACCTTTCTTAAAATACAGGAAGAGGGTTTCTTGGACTTTTCTGTTGCCATAACCCTAGGCACAAAGTGAATGTAAAGCACTAGAATGAGGGAAAGGACTGGGCAGGCAGATGGAAGGTGAGAGTTCTTTTATGAAAGGCACCAAGTCAGTGCTCAGCAAGGTGTAGTCGGTGGTCTGACGGTGTTATTGATCATCTCGCACAGAATTAATAGGATTCCTGATAGGGCGCATGCCTGGGTGCTGCTTTTCTGGTCTCATGGGACAGACTTAGGTGACCAGTCCTGCTTGTGGCCAGATCCACTCAGTCACCCAGGACGATCTGTGGCCATGGCGCAGCGTGGAGCAATGACGGATCACATTTGTAACTGATCCTCGTCACCCTGCTGTCCCCCGGGTGTGGTGAAGTTCTCTGGGGCAGGACAGATTAACTTCCTAGCTTGTGAAACAGCAGAATCTCCTCTGCCTGTGATGCCTTCCTTCCCTTAGCAGGGCCACCTCTAACCCGTCCTCAAGTGGCAGCTCAGGCAGACGTGACTCCAGAACCTGAGTTGGGTTGTGCGCCGTCTCTTGGATTGATAGCCCCAGACTGTGTGTGACCGCCTGCTCCTGTCTCTCACCAGTCTCTGTCACAGGGGCACCGTTTAAAGTCAACTTAAGGGAATCCTTTTTTAGGGGGGAGAAAAGCAAGTACAAGTCTGGAGGAATTTTGGTAAATAACACAAAAGACATTTTTAAATTGGGAAAAAAATATTAAAAAACTGTTTAAAAGCCCTTATGCATGGTACAGGTTCACTGGCAGATCTCTTTCAGAAAGCAATGCAAAACTATAGAGCCATTCAGTGACAAGAAAATGAATAAATGTATCTGCACAAAATTTTGGAATTTTTGTAGAGCAGAACCATAAGTAGTCACTAAGAAAGTTGAGAAAGAATTTTAAGATGTATGAAAGGAAAATAGCTAATTTTCCTAATAACCCTTAAAAAAAAAAACTATAGAAAAGTGAATAAAGGACATAGAATAACAAATGAAAAGTAGCCAATAAGAAATAATGAAGAAAGGCAAGTAAATGAATTGTAAACTGTCTTTGAAGGAAGAGAGTGGGAAGCCAGTCAAGTTAGTAAAGAATAAAATTGCAGAGCTGAGAGAATGAGAACAGGCTGGTAGGGTTGGAAATATCATATGAAATGATTTCAGAAGAAATTTAAAGATAACTGCCAGAGGTTGGCGTGAAAATATTTGACCTAGCAGTTTATTTATAAGAATTTCTTGTAGAGAAACCTAAAAGCTTAAAAGATTTGTGCACCAGGATATTCATTTCTAACATTATTGATAGTGGTAAAAAGTTGGAAGCAATGGCAGTGTTCCTCAGTAGGAGTTTCTGTAAACAAGTTACATGATGTCCATTCAGTGAAATTCTATAATGAGACGTGGAAAAAGATACAGAACATTTTATGTAATAAACCCAGCTTGAAAGACAGTGTATAAAATAAAATATGCCTTTCCCCCTTTTCCTTTTCTCTTTTTTTTTCCTTCCCTAATCTATCTCCATGAGTCCAGAACTGGAAAATGCAGAGAATGGATGAGGTGCTGGTAAGCAGTTGGCTTGCTGACCGGGCACATTCCTTGATACCATCTGCTCTTTCGCTCTGTTCACACTACCTGTTTTTTCATTTCCTTCGTGAAGAATGACATTGCTCATGAAGCGTTCGGTACAGGAGGAATTGCCATCTCCTGCTTGTGTTTTAAGTTTGTGTTTGTTTATTTTTGTGTTTTAAGTTTGGGTTTGTTTCTAACAACCCAGGAGAACTAACCAGCCTGATATAAAGCTGGACAGTGTCATCATCCCAATTTGTGTCAGTGCAAAGTGGAATCTTTACAACAGATCTGAAAGGAGCACTTTTACAGCCTTTGAAAGCAGGATTTTCTCCTTCGTGTCAGCCCTTTGTTTACACAGGTTGATGAATCTTGTGAGTTTGTCATCTCCTTTCAGGTTATCAAGAGCATGAATCACACGTTACCTCAGTAAGGGAGACGTAAATACCACATTTGTTTCTCATTTTCAATATAAGGAAATGGAAGCATATAACAAGTACCATGTCTAGCACACAGCCAGTTGCAGAAAATGAATGATTAGATTTCTTAACATTCTGTAAAATGCTCTGTAGTAAGTTGGGGCACATAGTAAAAGCCTGATAAATTATTTGGTGAACCTATGAATTTGTCCACATTCTACATTGGTTTCTGAGTTTCTAATGGTTCCTGTAGTTACCCCCTCACTGGCCTTTGCAGTACTACCCAGTAGAACTCTGTGCAATGATGCTCCATATCTCTGCATCCAGTAAAGTGGCCTCCAGCCATATGTAGCTGTTGAAATGTGAGAGTGTCACTGAGAAAGTGAATTTTTAATTTAATTTAGCCACTTAAGTATATAATTCTGTCACATATAATATTGTCTGATTTGCTTTCTTGTTTAATATATGTGGTACATTTTCAGTGACTATAAAATGGCAGAGTCATAATTAGGGCATTTTATCCCTTCCATTTAAAAGTAGATATCCAGGGATATTTCAGATGTGGGATTATAAAAATAGTGTGTTAGACTTCTGTGTCTGGATTATTTTAAGGAAGAGATTTTTAGGGCTGTTATGGTTCTGGTTTTATGTTACGATTCTGTTGAATTGTTTTAATTTAGACTGGAAAATCAGGAGATAGCCACAAGCCTAATTCTGGACTCCATACCATGTTACCATGGCGGGTAACATTACCTTTATTTCTTTTTTTTTTTTTTCTTTATTTCTTTGAAAGTAGTTAATAAGCCACCGTTAGCTCAATTCAGAATCATTGCATGAGATTCAGTTAAGTTCAGTTGCTCAGTCATGTCTGACTCTTTGCGACCCCATGGACTGCAGCACGCCAGGCTTCCCTGTCCATCACCAGCTCCTGGAGATTGCTCAAACTGATGTCCATCAAGTCAGTAATGCCATCCAGCCATCTTATCCTCTGTTGTCCCCTTTTCCTCCTGGCTTCAGTCTTTCCCAGGATCAGGGTTTTTTCTAATGAGTCAGTTTTTTGTATCCCATGGTCAAAGTATTAGAGCTTCAGCTTCAGAATCAGTTCTTCCAGTAAATATTCAGGACTGATTTCCTTTCGAACTGGTTTGATTTCCTTGCAGTCCAAGGAACTCTCAAGAGTCTTCCCCAACACCACAGGTCAAAAACATCAATTCTTTGGCACTCAGCTTTCTTTATGATCCAACTCTCACATCCATACATGACCACTGGAGAAACCATAGCTTTGACTAGATGGACCTTTGTCGGCATAGTAATGTCTCTGCTTTTTAATATGCCGTCCAGGTTGGTAATAGCTTTCCTTTCAAGGAGCAAGAGTCTTTTAATTTCATGACTGCAGCCACCGTCTGCAGTGATTTTGGAGCCCCCCCAAAAAATAGTCTGTCACTATTTCCATTATTTCCCCATCTATTTGCCATGAAGTGATGGGACCAGATGCCATGATCTTAGTTTTTTGAATGTTGAGTTTTAAGCCAACTTTTTCACTCTCCTCTTTCACTTTCCTCTTTAATTCTTCTTCATTTTCTGCCATAAGGGTGGCGTCATCTGCATATCTGAGGTTATTGGTATTTCTCCCAGCAATCTTGATTCCAGTTTGTGCTTCATCCAGTCTGGCATTTCGCATGATGTACTCTGCACATGAGTTAAATAAGCAGGGTGACAGTATACAGCTTTGATGTACTCCTTTCCCAATTTGAACCAGTCTGTTGCGTGATATTACTCATACATTTTAAAATTTTTTCTTATTTTAAGGAAGAGGTTATTTTACTATTATTTTAAGGAAGAGATTTTTAGAGCCATTATGGTCACATTTTAGGTACTCAGTAGCCACATACGCCTGATGGCTGCTGTGTTGAACAGCACAGATCTAGAAGATTTGAATATCACTGCTTGCCACCTTCAGCTGGTTGATGCTTATAGAACTCTGTACCCAGGAACTATAAAATATACATTCTTTCAAGTTCACATGGAACTTTCACCAAGGTGAAGTGCATCATGTGCAAGGCCATAAGACAATCTCAAATTAAAAGATTGAAATCTCATGTATTCTGGGACCACATCAGAGTTAAAGTAGAAAAATAACAATAAGTTACCTAAAAAGCTGGTATATCTGGAAATTGAGTGATACACTTACAAATAAATTCTTGATCGGAGGGAATTTTGTGGAAAATTAGAAATTTCAAACTAAAGAATAAAATACAGCATTTCAAAAATGTTAAGGGTTTAGCTTAAGCAATACTTTGGTGGAAATTTGTAACTTAATGAGAGGCTTAAATTTGACGATTGAAGTTTCTACCTTACACTCCAAAAAAACAAAAAAAGCAAACTAAATCCCTAATAAGGTAGCAGGAAGAAAATAAGGGTAGAATACTGACAAATATAAAAAATGATCTGTGATGTGATATTCTTTCCTTTTAACTTTGTTAATAATAGTGACTTGCTAGCCGTAATGACTAGCAATAAATTTAGTGAGAAAAAATAGGACATTACTTTGCCAACAAAGGTCCGTCTAGTCAAAGCTATGGTTTTTCCAGTAGTCACGTATAAATGTGGGAGTTGGACTATAAAAAAAGCTGAGCACTGAAGAATTGATGCTTTTGAACTGTGGTATTGGAGAAGACTCTTGAGAGTCCCTTGGACATCAAGGAGATCCAACCAGTCAACCCTAAAGGAAATCAGTCCTGAATATTCATTGGAAGGACTGATGCTAAAGCTGAAACTCCCAATAGTCTGGCCACCTGATGCGAAGAACTGACTCATGTGAAAAGACCCTGATGCTGGGAAAGATTGAAGGTGGGAGGAGAAGGGGATGACAGAGGATAAGATGGTTGGGTGGCATCACAGACTCAGTGAACATGAATTTGAGTAAACTCTGGGAGTTAGTGATGGACAGGGAGGCCTGGCATGCTTCAGTCCATGGGGTTGCAGAGTCGGACATGACTGAGTGACTGAACTGAACTGAGGCACCAATTTATAGATGAGAGCAGGGTTCAGTTAAGTTTAATAATTACAGTTATTTATAATGGAAGCCTCAGTTTCCTTGGATTCAAACTCACTTTAGTGCTCTGATTTGCCTGTTTTGGAAGATAATTTAACCTAGGCATGAAGAAACCTATAGACATATTTTATAAATCCATGAAAGAGTTTTAAAGCTGAGAATATGAACCTAGTTTTAAGTAAAATGATAGGCAGCTGCATGCATCCCATCGAGAAGATACGTTTGGACAGTGACATTTCTGGATGAGTCTGCAGAAATGATTGGCTCTCAGGAATTTGCATAATTTCATTTGACTGAAAAAAAATGAACATTTAAATAAAATGCTGCATTTTTTTCTTACAGGTTTATAGACAAGAAGGAAAGGTTAAGCCAGCTTAAGAGCAAGCAAGAAGAATTTCAAAAAGAGTGAGTTTTCATTTTGCTTTCTAATTTGTGGGGGTTATCTGGTCACCACCTGGTTTATTTCAATGCTGTGGTATGCAGATATGTGGGTTGCTGATTTATTGAATTTAGGATACAGATCTCAACATGTGAAGAGCACTGTATTTGGGAGAAACCAAAATAAGAGATTGTCAGGTTTCTGGAAAACAGTGGGATCAAACATGGTGCCTGGTTAACAGCAGGCACAGTGACTAAATGGGTGAATCAGAGAGCTGACCCTGGTGAATGGGTCCAGTACAGAAAGCATGTTATACTAGTGGTGGCGGCTCATGTAGGACATTATTGCGTCTCTTTGTCTTTATTCTTCTGCATGAAGGTTTTGCAAAGTGTGATCTCTAGATCATCCACATAAGATTAAATTAACTTGGTGTTCTGGTTAAAAATGTAGATTCTGGAGTCTGTCCTCAGATATTCTGATTCAGTAGGTCTGAGGGGAAGCCCAGAAATCAGGTATTAACAAGCACCCCTGACAAATCTCTCATCCTCTGGATTTGGAAATTATCCTGTAGAACCTTTTGTCCCAAGTTGGTCCAGTCACTGCTCTCCCTTCAGACCCCAGACATGATTAACACATTTATGAGCAGATTAACTCTTCAGAGATGCCCTGAATTAGAGAAACCTGCTTGGATTTATTTTACTCAGTCATTTCTCTGACTTACTGTAACATAGAAACTTAACTTTTTTCCTGTAGAACACTTCATTCTATAGAACAAATTTTAGCCTACACTGACTAGTGCCATTTTAAAGTAGGGGAACTGATGATAGCATTTTGGATCATGAATTATCTTACGTTGTTGGATTGCTAAGTTGTGTTCAACTGTTTGTGACCCCATAGACTACAGCTCACTAGGCTTCTCTGCCCTAATTATCTCCCAGAATTTGCTCAAACTCATGTCCAGTGAGTCGGTGATGCCATCCGACCATTTCATCCTGTGTCACCCCCTTCTCCTCTTGCCTTCAGTCTTTTCCAACATCAGGGTCTCGTTATTATTACTTACAACTGATGGAAATTATTGATTATGATGGAGAGCAAAGGTGATGGCTGTTATGGAAGTTTATTGTATTTACAGAAAGGCTCTGAGCCATACTAAAAGTGCAGAAGGAAGCAGGTGAGGAAAAGCATGGCAGAAAGTAGGGGATTTGGAAAACATTTTAAAATACTTATACCCCACTTTGGTATATCCAGAGTTTTCTAAGACCTTATTTTAAAAAGTTGTTGATTTTGCATTTTTGAGCTTTACCAATTTTAATATTTTAAGAGCTTATTTCCTTTATCTCTTTTCCATACAGAGTATTAAAAGCTATGGAAGGAAAATGGATGACAGATCAATTGGTAAGAACAACAAGTATTTAAATAATATTCTTTACACTTGAGGTTAGATGTTTTTAAATTGGCAGAACTTAAAAAATGATTTTGAACTTAAATTTATTTGTGATCATTTTTTAGTAGTTCTCTGTGAGTATATTTCTAGTGCAGGCTTCTCACATATTTCATTTAGATATCAAAAACAGGGTATCGGCAGTTAATTATGGAACCACCATAATGAATAATTATGAGGTCTGATGCTGACAGAAATATACAAGAACAGTTAGATGCTCTTTTTTTAAAAAAATTACTCATCATGAACATACATTTTCTAGATGGGTTAATTGAAAAATAAGCTAAAATATTAAAAGAAAATATGGGAGAGTGTTTATATAATCTGAAGGTGAGCAGACCTTTATAAGCCATAAAGTAAAACATTTGATATACTACATAAAACGTTTAAAAATTATATCTGTTGAAGACCCTGGCAAAATGAATATAAACTGGGACAAAATGATTACAACATATGAAAACGCGGGGTTTGATTGACTACGCTTGTATTCCCTGTTGGGGGAAGGGCATGTTGCATATTTGTTTGAGGGACAGCTTGGTGGTGGTTTGTTGCTTTTATAATGCATATGTGGTATAAATACATCCAGCAGTTTTCCTCCTGAGAAAGTGCATGTGAATATAGAGATTTACAGGTAAAGATTCTGATTGTCTGCATTGTTCTTAGTAAAATTAATATATAATTAAATATTCATCAAACAGAATCAGCTGATTATGATACTGCGTAGCTGTTAAAAAGTATGTGGTCAGTCTATATGCACTAGTACGGAATGATACCCAAGGTATATTTTTTAAATGAAAAAAAATTCAAATAGTAGGCTCGGGTAAAGTAGGATTCCATTTGTGTATGTGTTTTAAATATATATGCTCTTGAAAGCTGGAAAGATACACAGTTACCCCTGAATAGTGGGAAGGAGTCAGGCTGACAGTCTCGTTCTTCTCTTTTGTGATGCCTGCTTTTTTTTTATCATAAGCATCATTCATAATTTTTAAATACTTAGAGATGTGATATAAGTGAATTCTGCTTATGTTCCGAATGTTCTGTGCACAAATTATGTTGTATGGAAAAAAGTTATAAAAGACTATTTGTAAAGAATCTCATCCCAGTTTTTATAAGTTCCTAAGTTTTCTAGTTTTTCTATCAAAAACTTAAAATATTGGTTCTTAAAGACTAATATCTTTTAAAAGTGAAAACATCTCATTGCCAGTTTATTCCTAAATTGATCACGGTTCCTGTGAATCTGTTCTCAGATGTCTCTCACAGTGCTTTGGAAAGGGGAGCATTTTCCCCACTGAACAGTCCTGTAATGTATTCTGTATCTTGTACCATCACACTACTTAGACAAGTGTTAAACATTATAAGCATTTGAATGTTGTTGTAAGCTTTCGGATGTCCCCATTTGTGGAGACATCATGGAATAGATAAATCATACTTTCTAAAAACCAGCTAGTATGTCAGATTTTTACTTATCCTTTATTCTCTTTGGGGAAGCCGTACCTAAATCTTGGTAATGGAAAAAGGCAGTTTCATGTTTCATAAAATTTTTTCAGGGCTTTTCCAGAAATCTTACATGAGTTATACATTAAGAAAAAAAAAAAGGAATTCTGCTCTGTTGCAGTTTTTTATTACTCTGTAAGTAATATTTGCTTATTGTATCAGTGAGATAGTACAGCTGATAGTCTCCTCAGTAACCAGCACTGGAAATTTAGAGCAGTGCATCTGTAGAACTCTCTGATGATACAGATGTTCTGTCTACACTGCCGATGTGGTAGGCATTAGCCATAGGTGGTGTCGACACGGACCACCTGACATGTGGGTAGTGGGAGTAAAAACCAGATTTTCTTTTTAAATTTTATACAATCTCATTGACTTTCAGATAGCCACATAGGACCCACATACAGTAGCTCTGTATTGGATAGGACAGGTTAAGATAATATGCGTCAACTTTTTTCTCTGTACTTACTAACACAGAAAAGAACTATTTCTCATTCTCTCTTAATGGCCTAGCAGCTTCTGTCCTGAATCACTAGTTATAAAAGCTGTAATAAATACAATTATACTGGACATTTCTTCATTTCATTTTCTAAGATACACCTCAGGATAAGTAGTGTCCCTAGTAGAGAATCATATTAATTGTAAGAGACCAATATTTGTGATATTTGTTTCATGCCTTTTTTAAGAGATGGAAAATAATGTCCTGCAAGATGAGGATTGAACAGCTGAAACAAACTATATGTAAAGGAAATGAAGAGATGAAGAAAAGTAAGTAACTTTCCCACCTCTCTCCAGCCCTGATAAAGGACTCATGTGTAATTTCATGGGATTGGTCAACTAGGGAAAGAAAAGGGGAGGGGTAGTAGAGGCAATAGCAACCTGGAAAAGTTAACTGGTTGCCTTTTACTGTTTGTAAAACATTTGTATAAAGAATTTATATATATATATATATATATATTTCAAATATATATATAAAACATGTATCTGTGTTATGTATATTTACAAATGTGTGGATATATACATAAACACATGCGCAGATGTGATAACCTTTATAAACTACTTAGCTTAAAAAGTTGAGTACTGTATGTGTCCCATTTCCCTTAGCTGATAGGAAGCTCAGAGTCAGTCTTGGTAATCAAGTATAATTATTAGTTCACACCAGAAGCAAATACTGACTTTTTCTCCATCAGTGAGTCTTATACATATTTTAATTTGTATTAATTTTGCATTACATTTGTATACTTCATATTTTATCACAGGTAGTTGCCAGATTTTAAGAGAATCCTCTTAGAAATCCGTGTCTTTAGACATAGTGCTTGCTGGGACGTCCCTGGTGGTCCGGTGGTTTAGACACTGAGCTTCTAGTGTAGGGGGTGGGGGTTCAGTCCCTGGTCAGGGAACTGAGATCCCACATGTCATGTGGCAAGGCCAAAGATAAATTTTAGAAAAAAGAAAAATAAGTATTCAGAAAAATAAGTATTCCTGAAGACAGTTGTTTAAAGTTTAAAATGGATTGCTGTCATGCCTTGTAAGTCCCGTTCTTGTCTACTCATTGCTTCCAGAAGCAGGTATTTTATAGTGGTGGGTAATGGTATAAAAGCTGCCTTTGAAAAACTTGTCCTAATAAAGTGCTCGCGTGGAGTTTCAGAGATTAATAAGCTACAGAAACAGGGCAGCCTGGTGAAGAGGTCTCAGAACTACAGCCCGCCTCTCCTGTGCCGTTTGGCTTGCACCCTCCAAAGGCTCTGGGTCAGCAGCAGCGTAGGGACTCATCACTTACCATGGGTTCACCCACTTTCCCCTCCTCCCTGGATGTTCACAGTAGGAGTTTGCCACCAGGTATCTGTGAACCTCCTGCAATTGCTGAATTGACTGAGTTTGTGCTTTTCTCTGATAAATAAGCTTAAAACTTTGATCAGCTCCTTTTAATAGGCTCCTATCCCAATTATCCTTTTAGTTTAGTCACTAAGTTGTCTCTTTGTAACCCCGTGGACTGTAGCCTGCTGGGCTCCTCTGTGGAAAAACATCTACTTCTTCATTGACTACGCTAAAGCCTTTGACTGTGTGGATCACAACAAACTGTGGTAAATTCTTAAAGAGAAGAGAATACCAGACCACCTTGTCTGTCTCCTGAGAAACTTGTATGCGGGACAAGAAGCAACAGTTAGAACTGGACATGGAACAAATGGCTGATTCAAAATTGTGGAAGGAATATGACAAAGCTGTATACTGTCACTCTGCTTATTTAACTTCTATGCAGAGTATATCATGTGAAATGCCAGGCTGGATGAATCACAAGCTGGAATCAAGATTCCCAGGAAAAATACCAACAATCTCAGATATGCAGATGATACCACCCTTATGGCAGAAAGTGAAGAGAAACTAAAGAGCCTCTTGATGAGGATGAAAGAGGAAAGTGAAAAAGCTGGCTCAAGACTCAGCATTCAGAAAACTAACATCATGGCATCTGGTCCCATCACTTCAAGCCAAATAGACAGGGAAAAAGTAGAACAGTGTCAGACTTAATTTTTTTCGGCTCCAAAATCACTGCAGATGGTGTCTGCAGCCATGAAATTAAAAGATGCTAGTTTCTTAGAAGAAAGGCTGTGACAAACCTAGACAGCATATTAAAAAGCAGAGACATCACTTTGTTGCTAAAGGTCCATCTAGCCAAAGCTATAGGTTTCCCAGTAGTAATATACAGATATGAGAGTTGGGTCATAAAGAAAGCTGAGCACCAAAGAACTGATGCTTTCAAATTGTGGTGCCGGAGAAGACTCTTGAGAGTCTCTTGGGCTGCAAGGAGATCAAACCAGTTAATCCTAAAAGAAATCAACCCTGAATATTCATTAGAAGGACTGATGCTGAAGCTGAAATTCCAATACTTTGACCACTCAATGCAAAGAGCTGGCTCATTGGAAAAGACCCTAATGCTGGGAAAGATTGAAGGAGAAAGGAGAAGAGGGTGGCAGAGGATGAGATGGTTAGGTAGCATCACTGATTTGATGGACATGAATTTAAACAAACTCCGGGAGATAGTGGAGGACTGAGGAGCCTGGCCGGTCATAGGGTGGAAAAGAATTGGACACAACTTAGTGACTAAATCACAACAAAGCCCCCAAATACTGAAAGCAACAACCATGGGAAATAATAAGAAGAGATATGGTTCTCCACTGCTGCTGCTAAGTTGCTTCAGTCATGTCCGACTCTGTGCAACCCCATAGATGGCAGTCCACCAGGGTTCGCTGTTCCTGGGATTCTCCAGGCAAGAACACTGGAGTGGGTTGCCATTTCCTTCTCCAATGCATGAAAGTGAAAAGTGAAAGTGAAGTCGCTCAGTAAATGTCTGACTCTTCGTGACCCCATGGACTACAGCCTACCAGGTTCCTCCGTCCATGGGATTTTCCAGGCAAGAGTACTGGAGTGGATTGCCATTGCCTTCTCCGATGGTTCTCCACTAGTGGACTCTCTAGCTGTGATTTCCATCCCTAGCAGATGATTGGTGTCACCTGATAACCATTTTTAAAATCTAGAGAGAATCTGGGCCCTGCCTTGAACTTAGAAAATGAAAATCTCATTCATGGGGACTGGGGTCAATGGTTCATAAGCTGTCTGTAGTAGAAGACCATTTTTTTCTCTTTCATTTCTAATGTGTCATAAACCAACATCAATACTTCTGTAAACTATAATAAAATTAGTTACTAGAAAAGTGATTGCACACTTGGATGCCAGGGTAGTATCACATAGCCATGTCAAAATATGTTTGTTTGTTTTTTTCCTAAGTTTACTCTCTACTTCTGTGCTTGTTTTGTTTGGTAAAGGTTTGGGCCAGATCCATGGTTCACACTTTAAGTAGTAGCTCTACTTTGATGACCTGCCAGGTTCATAAGCTGTTTGCCACCATCTACACTAGACTCAGAAAATTTTGCAAACAATTTCAAGGCAGTTAATGGATTCCAGAAGCTCAAGTTTATAGATTAGATTAAGAGTTTGCTGCTCAAGAAATAGCCTGTTGTGTGTTTTTTTTAAAAAAAAAAAAAAACCAGAATCTTATTGTTAAAATACCAATTATAAACTGTAGCTCCTGATGAATATTTCTCCAGAATCTTTTGATTTAACATGTTATGATTGCATGATAATACGGCATAGATAGGGAAATTGGATTGCATTTGAAATTTCAGAGTTGAGTTGACCTGTTATTTGCCAAAATAGCAAAAGCAGATTGCAGACAGGGAAGATGACATGGAGAGAGGAGTGACTGAACCTGAGTGACTAGTGCAGGTTGGGTGTCTGTGATGATTTCCTGCCACCTTCAAGGGGTCCTAGTTACTACACTGGAAAATGTCATTTAAAAAATCCAGCCACCATATGGCTCAGGCCATGGCTAGGTATTGATAGATACATTTGAGTACTTGTAAAGAACTCAGTAGAGATCATGAAAATGATTGAACTTACTGGAAAGTGTGTGAAAGGACCATAGACTTAGGGACATTCATATTGATCAGGAATGGTGAAAAGATGAATCAGAGAAGAAAAAAAATGTGTGTGTATAAAAGAAAGTTTATGCCTGCAGTGAAATAACCTAGGTTCAGTTTCATGCGTCCTCAGTCTTGTCTGACTCTCTGCGACCCCATGGACTGTAGCCCGCCAGGCTCCTCTGTCCATGGGATTCTCCAGACAAGAATTCCGTAGTGGGTTGACATTTCCTCCTCCAGGGGATCTTCCCAACCTTGGGATCGAACCCGCGTCTCTTACATCTCCTGCACTGGCAGGGATACTTTTACCACTGTGTCACCTGGGAAGCCCTAGGACCTTCGTGAAAAGGACACATATTGGGCAGGATGGGTGTCTGATTTCTCGGTTGTGTGGCCAGGCTCTGGTGGCCCTTGCAGTGGTTAAAATGCTAGTGTATGGTGGGTACTCCCACCCTGCTGGGGGTGCTGCTCCCCACTGTGACTTTTCAGAGTGGTGGTCTGTTTCTTTGTTGCATGACCACCGGCCGTGAGGTTGTCCTCAGGTTCTCTGAATGGAGCCCAAGCCACACTCAGTAGTTTCCTAAGGAAAATCAGGTCTCCAATGAGTTTTTCAAACTTAAATATTTTTTCTGCCCAACATGCCTATTCTTCAGTGTTTACTTTAAGAAAGTCAGGTGCTTTGTGTGCTAAACTTCAAACACAATCCAGCTTCCCTAACTTGAACTTGATAGTCTGGAGTGATGCTTACTAATGTTGATTACCAGTGGAGACTCAGAATCATTTTAGTGGTGGTCCCCTTTGCTCTGTGTGTAATACCTCCTTGAACTAAACTCTTGGTCTCCATACTTGGTGAACATCATCTCATTAATGTTATTGAAGTTTTGCTTTCAATTTAGACATAATTCAGGAAGACACTTAATGCTTCGGAGCCGTGGTGGGGGAGTGGTAGTATACAGTACCCAGGAACTGTTTCCAGAGCTTATTGTTGGGTGTGACTTGTTTATTTTAGATGCCGAAGGCCTCCTCAAAACCAAGGAAAAGAATCAGAAACTTTATACTCGAGCACAACGGCACCAGGAAAAGAAGGAGAAGATCCAGAGGCATAATCGCAGACTTGGTGACCTGGTAGAGAAAAAAAACACAGACTTAAGAAGTCATTATGAGCGTCTGGCAGATCTTCGGCGGTCTCACATATTAGAGCTCACGTCTGTCATTTTCCCCATCGAGGAAGTAAAGACTGGTGCGAGGTACAGTAAGCGAGTCTTTCAGCTCTAGGGAAACCCAATTTCCAAAGATCAAGTGTCTTTCAAGCACGTCAGCACATTTATTGGGCCTTATTCTGGGTTTTCCTGGTGATGAAACTTAAGTCTTATCTGCTTCAGCAAACAGTAAACACTGCACAAAGTTGGGGAGGCAGCCAAGGGGAAGGGCGGTGGCCCTGGGAGAGGTGAAGCCCAGGCTTGTGGACTCTTGGAGCTGCCAGAGGAGGGCCGGGCTCACACGCTTCATCCGGAACCATCTGCTGTGGCTGCAGGGCCAGTCCGGCTGCTCATTAGTCACACGCTGTTAGGCAGGTTCTTGCGCCTTCAAGTCTTATTTCCTTGTCTGTGAGATGGGGATAATAAATGCCTACTTCACAGAGAAATCATGAGCGAAGATGGAAGAAAAAGCCCCCGGGTCTCTTACTTGGTGGGCGAGACATGCTGACTCTACCTTTTCCTGGTAACCCTGCCGTCTAGCTCAGGATCAGCTAGGTCGAGTCTCAGGCCATAGTACTCAGACACCCTCAGGAGCCAGTGGGACGAACAGGATGGGGATTCCCGGCGGCTGACCATCAGAGTCACTCAGGAACTTCAGGAAAAAACAGGTCCCAGAGGACTGAGCTCCAGCCTCCCTGTCCATCTTGGAATGCTTTGTTTCTTAAACTTCCCTAGATGATGCTGGTGATCACACAGATTTGGAAACTTCCACTGAGGAGTTTCATTTGTTTTGTTTTGTTTTTTTCTTTTCTTAAATATTCTTTATTTTTTAAATTATGAAAGTATGATAACACATTTTAATTTTTAGAGCTAGATATTGAAAAACTCTAAATTTTTCATCTCGACTTTTATAAAGAAATTTTTATGACATTTAATAATCTGATTAAAAATTGATTCCTCTTAGTTTCTTTTTTTTTTATTTTTACTTTATTTTACTTTACAATACTGTATTGGTTTTGCCATATATTGACATGAATCCGCCACGGGTGTACATGAGTTCCCAATCCTGAACCCCCCCTCCCACCTCCCTGTTTGTTTTCTGGTTAACCATCAGGCTCTTGCCCTTGAGAGTTTTCCTTCTCTTGCAGTTGTCTTCACTTTCTTGCTCCTTTTCCTGGCGCTGGACAGTCTGGACTCTTGCTCCTTAGGACTTAGAATTCACTGCCTCCACTTCAGTCTATCCTTTCACCTGTTGCCAGAGTGAGCTTCCTCAAAGCCTGAAGGTGTGATTGTGCTTCTGACTTGACAGCCTACTCTCTGACACTTAACAAGTTATTTGTCACTAGTGATGGTTAGCAAATACAGAGATAAAAAGGCAGATTCAAAATAGAGAAGAATGCAGGGCTCAGAAATAGACCCTGAGGTGGTATTTGGAATCAGTGGGGGAAAGTTGGATTTTTCCAAAAATTGGTGTAAAGACAGCTGGCCAGGCCTTTGAGGGGGAAAAAGCTGACAAACAGAAGCATTATGCCAAATTACATTCTAGATTTTTTTAATTACGTATGAGCCAAAATACCTGTGTTAGAACGCATAGTCAACAAGACTAGGATACTGTTCCAGATTTTAGGATACTAAGACTTATAGAGAAAAACTTTCTCTTCCATACTTGTGCTGTTTAAATCTTTTATGTTAGTATAAATTGCTGTATATCATTCTTTTTTTTTTTTTTTAAGCTAGTAGTGTTGAAGTTATCCCCATGGTAAGATACCTTATTCCTTCACATTTCTTCTCAAGCTGCCTTGAGTGGAGGAAGGAGGCAGTAAAAGTCAGCTTAGAACTGGCCATGATGTCCTGTGCTGTCCTGTCCTGCGCAGGGCCGCCAGGAGGAGTGGGTTTACGCGCACCTGGTGCAGAGGAAGAGGAATTGAGAGCCGGCGGCCCCGGGGATGCATTCTAAACCGAGAGCAGCACAGCAGGCCCTGCCTTGTCTGGGCGTCTCCCACCTCTTCTTTCAACACCATTTTCTGGCACTTCACTGGTGCCTCCTACACGCACCTACGCTGACCTTCTGCTCCCCAGACACCCTATGTCCTCTCGCCACCTGCACGGTACCCACCGGGCCTTCTCATTCCGCTTCCACACTTAAGGCCAGCAGCGCTCCAAGTGTAGTCTATGAACTTCTCTGGGTCACTGAGGCCTTTTCAGGGCATCTGTGCAGTTGAAACTGTTTCCATAATAATACTAACACTTTATTTTCCCTTTTTGCTCTGTTGACATTTGTACTGGTGGCTCGATGCCATGGTAGGAAAACCTCTGTCGCCTTGACAGGTTTCAAGGTAGTGACACCAAACTGGTAATAGTCATTGGATTGCTTTGCAGTGCAAAAAACCAGCCAGGTACACATCAAGAACACTGTTGATGAAGCAGTAGAAATTATTCATTTAAATTAAGTCTTGACCTCTGCATGCCCATCCTTAGACTGCTGTGCAGTGTGGTGGGAAGTCTGTAGAAAGCATGTTTGCTGCATACTGAAAGCTACCGGGGGCTGAAGGAAAGGCGCTTGAGTGAGTTGCTGGTAAAACTAGTTTGTTTTTTTTTTTCCATGGGACACTTTCTCCCCTTGAAAGAACACCAGAAAGACTTGGGTTTTAAAGAGATTTTCAAAAGTCATGATCAGTGCTGTGCTGTGCTTTGCAGCCCAGGTAGTCAGCAAATAAAGTCACTCTTCATGAATTTTCCTGTTTTGAAAAATACAGTTTTTCATTCATAAAAACATGCTACTGCTACTGCTAAGTCACTTCAGTTGTGTCTGACTCTGTGCGACCCCAGAGACGGCAACCCTTCAGGCTTCCCCGTCCCTGGGATTCTCCAGGCAAGAACGCTGGAGTGGGTTGCCATTTCCTTCTCCAATGCGTGAAAGTGAGGTCGCTCAGTCGTTTCCGACTCTAGTGACCCCATGGACTGCAGCCTACCAGGCTCCTCCATCCATGGGATTTTTCAGGCAGAAGTACTGGAGTGGGGTGCCATTGCCTTCTCCGACAAGCTACTTATGTGTAAAGGGGTTTATTATTTTTGAGTGAGTTAATAATTTAAAAATTTCTCTGATTGTTAATACAGTAAATATTAATAGATCTAACACACATACACAAAAGCTCTTTGGAGCCCTCAGAATTTTTAAGTACATGAGGGGGTCTGGAGATCACATAGTTTGAGAACCTAACACTTGATGCCCTTGTTTATGGTGCCATCGTGCCCACATGCTGTGAGCTCTGCCACGGCTGCTTTGTCCTTCACCTCTGGAAGGACTTGCTTATCTCTGTATTTTCCAATTACAATTCCTGTCTTTACATGCATCATCCCAGTGTTCCATGTACCTTCCAAGTAACTGCACACCTGTTTAAAACCCAGTGCCTTTACATCCGTATGATCTTCGGTTTGTAGAGATCCTGCAGACGTGTCTTCAGAGAGCGACAGCGCCATGACCTCCAGCACCGTGAGCAAACTCGCTGAAGCACGGAGGACGACTTACCTCTCGGGGCGATGGGTCTGTGATGATCACAACGGGGATACCAGCATTAGCATCACAGGGCCTTGGATTAGCCTTCCCAACAACGGGGACTACTCGGCCTACTACAACTGGGTGGAAGAGAAGAAGACCACGCAGGGGCCTGGTGAGAAGCAACATAGTGTTCGAAAACTTCTATAAAAATTTTTTTAATTGAGGTGAACTTGATGTAACAAAATGAACAGTTATAGGGTCAGTGAGGGGGACTCAGTACATTCACAGTGTTGTGCGGCTGTCACCTTTGTCAAGATCAAAAGCATATTTTTCATCCCAGACGAAAACTGGGGGGCTCGAATCAGTCACTCCTGCTTTCTGTCTTTCTGGATGCTTTCTCTCTGTTTTCACAGAAATGGGATCATACAACATGCGGCCTTTTGTGTCAGGCTCTTTTCACATAGTGTGTGGTTTTCAAAGCTCATCTACGTTGTGGCATATACATTTTATTCCTTTTATGACTGAATAATACTCCTTTGTGTGGCTATGCCACATTTTGCTAATGGATGAATGGACTGAAAACATGCATCATATTTTTTTAGATATTTCACCTTTTGGGGTCAAATGTTACTTATATAAAAAGATCTCACTATTTAAAGAAGTGTATTTAGCCTGTTGGGTCCCATTTTTATAGCTTCTAACTTTATAAATAATTTTTTTTTTTTTTTTTACCAGTCCTAAGTGGAGGTTGAAATACCCCAGTAGAAAAACCCTTTAAAATGCCAGTAGCTTTGCTTTGGTGGAGAAAGATGATGCATTTAGTTATCCAGCAAGTATTTAATGAGTGCTTTCTGTTATGCACGCTGCTGGTGATACAAGGCGATGTCACCAAGGCAGGTGTAGCCCTTTGCCTCTCTTTGGAGAGGAAAGGAAGCAACTAATGGTCAAAGGCATCACAACTGAGTGTGGGCTGTGGGCAGAACCAGCACCTTCATGGGGTGGGGCTACAGAGGAAGGGACTATTTCTCTGTAGGGTAGTCAGGGGAGGCCTCTCTGAGGAGGTGACTTTTAAGTTGGTCATTAATTGCATAAATAATGTGTTATCCAAGCAGTTCAGATTTCAATTTCATTTATGCTGGGTCTGGTTAGGCCCATTTGCTTAGGTTATATTCCACTCATCAAGAATTATAAATAATGAAATATTAATATCTGGCCATGGACCCTTTATTAGTAAAGAGTAAAGCTTAGCCATCAGTAATGTATTGATAAAACCACACATCCCAGAAATCTAGGTTCCTTAATGTTCTTGTTGAAATTGAAGTTTTTGTGTATGGCTGTTGTTTATCTACTTTATAGACATGGAGCATAATAACCCTGCTTACACGATCAGCGCTGCACTGTGCTACGCGACTCAGCTGGTCAACATTTTGTCTCATATACTCGACATAAATCTTCCCAAAAAGCTGTGCAACAGGCAAGTAATTGAAAGCAGTGATGTCATCTTTATCATGGCTCTCTCGTGCTCCTATTGTGTTCTTTATTCTAATTAAATAATGGGAGGGGAGTTGGGGAAAGCCAAGAATCTAAGTATTACTGGGACTTTCCAGGCAGTGCAGTGGTTAAGACTCTGCACTCCCACTGCAGGGGGCATGGGTTGGATCCCTGGTCAGATCCCACGTGCCTTGTGTATGGCCAGGAAAGAAAAGAAATCGAAGGAAGTTCTACAGAGAAGAGATCTGACCATGAAATACTTGATACGCCCAATGTGCAAAAATTGCACGTGACATGTTTGAAAAGACCACATAATTCTCTCATACGAAAAGATAAGGGAAAACCAGGATATGCAGAGGGCATGCTTATGTGTAAGAACTGAGTAAATTGTGACACTTTTTTATTTAATTGTAAAGGTTTATAGTCCACCCAGTTCCTACTAAGACCTTCCTACCTCCCACCAGTTATCCTTGCATTTCAAGTAAATGTTCATGTATGTTATTACCACCATCACCACCTCCCTTTAAACACAAAAGGTGTTGTGCTAAACTAACGTGTTATGCCTTGCTTTTTAAATTTGTTTTTATTTATGAAGATTTTTTGAGCACCTGCTGTGTGCTCGGCACTGTTCTAGGCACTGGAGGGGTACACTGGTGATGAGAAAATAATCTCTGCCCATTTGGTACTTAATTTGAACAGAGAGACACATAGTAAATGAACGTTGTGTCAGTTCGTGATGAGGGTTGGGGAGAACATTAGAGCAGGTGAAAGAGCGGGAATGTGGGGCAAGGAAGGGTTTATTTACCACATCTAAGAGGGTGGGTATGGATCCTGTGGGAACCTGGAGGAGGCTGGGAGCAGGCCACGGGAATCCCTGGGCAAGAAGGGCAGGTGTAGAGCCTGGGGAGAGTGAGAGAATGAGGCAGTGGGGGCCCAAGTCTGTGGATCCCGTGGGGACCTTATAGAGCCACTGTTGGCTTTAGCAGTCACTCCACCTAATGTGGATAGTTGCAAAGTTTTCTTTGTACAAATGTGCCAGAATCTTAACCAATCCGCTGTGTCCCCTGCTCATATCTCAGAGAATAATCCTGTCCATCCGTTGTTTCATTAGTGTGCGGATACTTGTGCAGAGTAAATTTTCAGAAGCAGGGCTGCTTGGTCACAGGGTACATGCATGTGTAATTTCTGGATGCAGTGAAGTTGCTCTCCGGGAGAGCAGCAGCTCATTCCTAGAAAGTTTCTGATTAAGTGCAGTTTATTATGAGGCCAAGGACTTGGGGTGTGTCTTGTGCCAACTGTAGTGTAAAGCATACTCTTTAAAATGAACATTTTAACAGAATTTCTTCAGGAATCACAACTTTACAAATTGTCCATTTGTTTTGCAGTGAATTTTGTGGAGAAAACCTCAGCAGACAGAAATTTACTCGAGCAGTGAAGAAACTGAATGCAAATATTCTTTACCTGTGCTTTTCCCAGGTATGGAAAATATGCTGTGAACTCAATTTTAATTTGTTACATGGTTGAAAATATTAATCTTTTTTTTTCCCCACTTTTTCTAGCATGTAAATTTAGATCAATTACAGCCACTGCATACACTCAGGAATCTAATGTACCTGGTCAGTCCGAACTCTGAACACTTAGGCAGGTAAGAAGGATGTTTGTTGCTTTTTTCTAAGTGGTGTTATTGCGATGGCTTCTAAGTAGAGTTTCTAAGCCCGTGAGCAGGGTGCTGAGACAAAGCTAACAGTTCTGTGCAGAAGGAAACAAGGGTTAGCCGTGTTTGATCCCCTGTGGTCCTTACATAATCTTTCCTAAGAGGAAATAAATGGCAACCATTTTTAACACCTACAGCAGAATAGAAGCCATATGTTCCTGGAGTGGGGACTTCTTGTTCTGTCTCTGAAGACCAGAAGCTGTTTCTTTGAATCCACATCTGTTTCTTCCTTAGCTCAGCCTAGCGTCTCCCCCAATTCTTAGGCATTTTCTTTTGTGCCTTTTCATTCTTTCCCATCATAATGATCCTTCCCTGTTTTCTTTTTGTCGCTGAGTCCATCTGGCTGCCGTTTGTTGGAGATAAAGGGTATTGGAAAGTTTATGAGATGAACTAGTTTGAAACCCCATTATCCTGAAAAGAGGAGTAAGTTCACCAAAATGACCAATCAGGTCTGGTCTGTGTGATCTTTGTAGTCTCTAAGCCCACAGAAGCACAACATAGATGAGACTTATCTTTGGGACCATCCATGCACCCATTCTCTGGGTGCTTATCTTTTTCCCTTGCTCTGAGAAGTTGGTCTGTACATTTCTGCAGATATGACTTGGTTAATGTATTTGAACTTTTGAAAGAGAACAAAGGAAAATAAAAGGTGGGAAAGTTCTTTGGGACTCCCTCCCCCATCATTCATTTTCTTCGATACTGAAACCACAGCTCTAGGGGAGACCCCTCCACTGACCAGGGTGCCTGGCTCCCTCCAAACTGCAGTGAGCCTAATCTTGGTCATCTGCTCTTAACCTTGTCTTGTGTGTCTTCTCAACTCTCCCCCCACCTAAAACAGTGCTTAACTTTTCTGGGACATAGACTCTTCTGGAGAAAGCTGTGAAATCTCTCCAGGGCGCTGCACCTATACCTAGAATTCTATATCATTTTATATGGAGGTTATTTGCTTCACCCTAAATCACATGCATTAGTTCACAGGCCACAGGAACCTGTTAAGGTGGCCATCCCGTTTTTAGCGGTTGATGCCTATTTTTGTGAGTTTGCTGCTGTCTTCTCTATACATTATTTGTAAAGGATTCCACATGAGGAAATTTATCTTTGATGATAACAGCTAATATGTTTTGAGCCAGTATATATGGACAGTGGGCCAACTGCTTGACCTGTGTAAGATTGACATGATAGATGAGAAAAAGGCAATGAATAAAATTCAGTTCTCATTAATAATTAAAGGAAAACTATTAAAAATTTTAAAATAGGTTATTAATAAAGGATATTTACTACAGACCTACATCAAAAACTAGTATACTTACTGACATGTTACTTAGGTAAATATTTAATAGAGTCTCCCCCTTATAGTCAGAAAAGGCCAAGAATGCCTACTATCACTGCTGTGTTACTGCTTTGGAGGCCTGACCAAGGCAGAACATTTTTACAAAGAAGGTGTGTTTATATTGGGAAAAAGGTGACAATGTAGATGGTATGATTATCAAACTGGTTATCCAGGAGAACTAAGAAACTGTTGGCATTGATTGTTCAGTGGTGGCTAGATACAAGTTCACCATACAAAGAGCAATTGCTTTCTTATATGCCAACAGCAGCTAGTTAGAAAATGTAATGGATAAAAGGTCCTTTCTGTTGTGGCAACAAAAAATATAAATTATCTAAGAATAATCCTTACCAAATACTTGCAAACCTATATAAAGAAAATATGGAACTTAAAAAATGATTCAACATATATTTCCAGAATGTCTGCCAGGCACTGTATGAGGTATTGAACTGAATGAAAGTAAGCCCGAGGCTGTGAAGGCCCTTAGCATTTTCTAGGATGGGGAGGCTCAGTATGGTAAGAATGCCATTTCTGCCCAAAAGGAAACCTGATTGGAAATTTCAACAGATATTTCATGGAACTTTAGTTGATTTCCAAAGTTCAGCTAGAAGCGCAGTCTGAAAGGAAATTTTGAAAAAAGAACAAGGGATGGGCTTGGCTCCTTTAAAACGTAGTATGAAGGTAATTAAAACCTTTATTCCCTGCTCACAGCATGCAGATAGGTGGAGCACTTAGAGGAAGAGAACAAAGAGTCCAGAAACAGGAGTGTGTGTGTGTGTGTGTGTGTGTGTAGGAACATCATAGATGATGATGGGGTGGCATGTTGAGTCGGATAACAGTAGCAGCTCAGTGGTGGTAGGCCAGGTGGGTATTTCTGTGGGAGAAAAGTTGGACTCATACTGCATTCCATATGTAAAAATAAATTCCAGATGATATAAAAGACCTTATTACTTTATTAAAAAAAAATCTCTAAAGGAACTAGGAGGAAAGGCAGTGTGGGGAGGGAATTCCCAAGCAACCCACAAGACCCAAAAACCATGAAGGGAAGGAGTTACGCATTTTACTATGTCAAAACTAAATGTCTCTGGTAAAAGACACCATAAACAAAGTTAAAAGACAAGCAACAGGTGTGTTTTGTAACGTTTATAATAGGCAGCAGCTTAAAATCTAGACTAAAGAAATCTTTCAAATCAGTAAAAGACAAACCTAATGGAAAAATAGACAAAGGATTTAGGCGGGAATTTCACACAGAAGTGCAAGAGGTATTCAAATGAAAAAATCTTCAGCCTCAATCAAGAATAAAGAATTACTGTTCTAAACAGCTTTGTGTCAGTAGTTCTCAGTCATAAGTGTGGCAAAAGTAGAAAGGCTTGATGATACCCAGTGTTGCTGGAACACAAACGCCGTTCTCGTAGGGCAGATCTCCTTGGTGGGTGTGATGCTTTCTTTGGGCTGCCCTCCTCTTTGAGGGCTCGGCCTGCCGGGAGTACACACGCACAGCCTGGGTGCTGAATCCGCGTCTGTGGGCCAGAAGGGCGGGAAGTAAGCTTCACCCTTCATACCTGCCTCAGTCAGAATTAAGACTTTAGAGAGGTTGTTGCAAGAACCTGGGTTCCGCCTGCTTCCATGAAGACTAGCTGAACTGAGGATCCATCCTGAGCCCAAAATAAACAACTTCTTTGAAATAAATTTACAGAAAAATAGCAATAAAATAAAAATAGGACAAAAATACCTAGGCCCTTTACCCACATCCACCTTTGTTTGTATTGCATCGTGTTCGCTTTATCATCTGTGCAGTTTTTCTGTGTCTCTTATCTTCAAATTCATACAAACACACACAAAACCTTTTTTCCCTTAACTCTATGAGGATAAGTTACATGGATCATGGCTGTTACCCCTTAGAAGGACTTCAGTATGTATTTCTCAAAAATAGGGCCATTTTCTTGCTTTTAACCACAGTGCAGTTACCAACATCAACAGATCTAATTGATACAGTACTCTAGTGCCCAGATGCACATTTTGTCTGGACCAGATAATGTCCTTGATAGCACCGCCCCTGAGTGCAGGATCCAGTCTTGAGTTGGATGTACTGTTCAGTTGCTGTTATCTCTTTACCCTTTAAATCTGGAACAGTTACCACAGTCTATTTTGCTTTTCGTGACATTACCATTTGTTTGTTTGTTTTTAAATAGAGCTTTTTTTCTGAGTTTGCTGTTCCCTTGAAACGTGGATCAGGTGTACACTGCAGGCTGGAATGCCTCCTAGGTGAACATCTGCTGGTTGTCACATCCCAAGGCCCACTGTGGCCGTCTGTCCCTCACTGGTGATGTTAATTTCATCACCTAGTTGAGATGCTCTCCAGCTTCTCCTCTGTACACTTCCTGTATTTTTCCTTCCTTGCAACTAGTAAGCAGACATTTAGGAGACATTTTGAGACCATGCAGTTATCCTCATCAGAATTTCCCCCTGGATTTTGTTATCTGTTGTTTTTTTTTCCTATCTGATCCAGCCTTTACCATATTTAACACATCATTTTTATCCAAAGTTTATAGCTTACTTTAGGGTTCACTCTTGAGGTTGTGTATTCTATCAGATAATAATTTTGAAATATTTTGCAAAAGAAACTTCCTAAAAGCCAAAAATGATGGCTTCCTAAAAGCCAAAAGATTGTTCCCTTACTCAATAAGAGTTAACTTCCTACAGGATTGTGAAAAATGAGTACTCTTAACTTCAGAGTCTTGAATAAAAGGATGTCAGTTATTCAGCTAAACTGAAAATTAAAGGAATGATTTTATCATCTTTATTCCCAAAGACATTAAGTGAAAAGACTTAATTCTGCTAGTTAGTTCTGTGTTGATGTGTGCGTGGCTTGGGGTGTGCTGGGCAGATCGTCTCTGAGCTGGAAGTGATGGGAGAGCAATTGAGTGGAGAAATGTCTTCTGCTCTTGCAGGTTCTCAGAGATGTAGGTTACTCGTCAGAACTAAAATTGTTCTGACTTGTCACTTGGGGAATCATCTTGCTGGCTTATTTTTCATTAGAAGTACTTAATTTGGCACCTTCTTCAGGCCAGCTGGACTCTGCTTTGTGGAATTCTGAGCAGAAAACTGGAGTCCAGGTGGCTTCCAGCAGGGAGCTCTGCCTGGAGGAAGTGTCATTTTCCCCACCTTGCATCGCTCCTGCCTGTTTCCTTGGGAAAACCCTTAAAGAGACGGTCCGTGGATGATGGCAGTCTCATGCCGAGGACCCCAAGAGTAGATCTGGCAGCATCAGAAAGGAATAGAAAACAGATTGTGCCTCTTGGGCTGGCTGGGAGGAAGCAACTGCTGTGGAGAGCTGGCCAGGGTCTGTGAGGGGTCCTGGGGGCGCTGGGATATGGAACCTGGCAGTAGATGCTGAGGGCCCTGGACAGAACAGAATACAAGACTTTTGTGTTCAGGAAAATGGGGACAGAGGCTAAGTCCCTCTTGTGGCAGAGGCACTTAAATTGTGTTCTTGGTGGGCAGCTGCCATGAGAAGAGGAGCAGGGCCAGCAGCTCTCAGTAAGCGAAGGGGGTGAAGGGAGGTTGAGTGGAGATGGGACCCTGACCAGGAAGTGGGGTGGGATGTAGAGAGGACCAGAGCTGGAGGGGGGCAGTGAGGGTGGAAAGGGGGGCTTATTTGGTTATAGCAGGCAGGAGCATGAGGGAGGATGGGGAGAGTCCCTGCTGGCTTGTATTTTGAGACTGGTGGGCTCAGACATCAGAGAAGATGAGTGTGAGAGTTTAGCAGCCCTCAGTCGGAGAGCTCTGGCAGGCTGGAGGGTATTTGTGAGTGGAGCTGGGAGGAGAAGAATCTGAAAAAACATCTTTGGGGTAGACCTGTCCAAGAAAAGAAAAAGAGAAGGGGGACAAGACTGAACTGTAAGGAGAACCTTTTCAGGAACCAGAAAAGACATACTGAGAGTTAAGAGGCTGGTGCAGTGGTTAGGAGGTTGAAGGACTGCTGGGGAGAGACATCTCTCTGTTCTTCCTCCCCTTGCCTCTTGTACAGTGAGGGCTGCTGGGGAGGATGGAAGCCTGGTCAACTTGGGAGCCCCTGGTCTGAGTTACTCTTCAAAAAGTAAATTGCTCACTGCAGACCAAGGGGGAGCCCTGCAGTGCTTCTTCCAATTTAATTAATACTTGTAAAGCCCCTAGACTGAACAGAAATGTTAGCTATTACTGTTGCTGTGTTCTAGCCAGGAACCATGGTTGTCTTGAAAGAATGAAGGTTGCCTGACCCTGAAAAAAGTGAGTCAGAAGGTACAGGTCTGATGAGGTGCACTGAGGCTAGTGCTAGGGTTTTAGCATTCAAAAGGGTGCAAAGAATTTTGGACCATAAAGTAACATGACGGGCTCTACAATTATTTTTTCTCATGTCTCCATTACTTTTGCTAATGTCTGTCATTTTCCCCTAAATCGCTATCAGTGAAATTCCTCAGTGAACAAGGCCTTGGTCCTTATCTTGGGGACCACAGGGGATAGAAAAGGGCTGCTGGCGTGACTGGTCCCATCCTGTGAGTGGCTGCAGGGAACTCCCCCAGAAGGGCAGTGGGCAGGGTGACTGCCTACCTGAAGGCTCCCCTGAGGCAGGAGCTGGGAAGAGGCCAAGGAAAAGGGGCAGGGGCTGGGTGGAGCCTGTTGACAGGGGTTCCACAGTGGCGCTGAGGATCCGTCGCAGCCAATGCGGCCTGGTTTGGAGGTGATGATGTCATTGGGGACCTTTGGGAAATAAAAAGAGCTTTCTCTTGAAATATAGTACAGAAATATACACTATTCCAGATGACTATATTTTGAAGAGTTGTAGCTCGTTCAATACTATAAATATGTCCCTAGAAAATTATGTAATGATATCTTAAAATGTGTGCAAGAGCTTGCTATTGACATAAATCCAAGGAAGTGTTGTTAACATGCATACAGCTCTATCATTTAGCCCCTGTGAGTGTTAGGAGTTTAGTAACTGGGGGCTTACATAAGGCAGAGAACACCTGTACAGTTCTGTTGTTCCACTAATCTACCAGCGTATACCTCAGCTGACTGTTAGAATTCTCTCGTTGGAATGCGTAGACACAGCAGTTGTTTGAAACAGGAACTCACACATTGGACAAGCACGCCTTGTCTCAGTGGATGGGCTTTTTCCATTCAGGGTCTGCACAAGTAGGTCAAGTTGAGGAAGGTGTCATGTGGTGGTTCTATTCACTACTTGGATGGCCGTCATTATTTAGGTAACTGGATGCGCACTCAGTCATGTCCAACTCTTGGCGACTGCCCTGGACTGTAGCCTGCCAGACTTCTCTGTCCATGGAATTTTCCAAGCAAGAACACTGGAGTGGGTTGCCATTTCCTTCTCCAGGGGATCTTCCTTACCCAGGGATTGAACCCAAGTCTGCAGGCACAGTCCTTACCGCTGAACCACCTGGGAAGCCCCTTACTTAGGTAAAGAAGCACTCAATTCTAGGCCAGCAGAGGGTGCAGGGATGGCTCTGGTCCCCCGCGTGCCATCTCTTCTGTCGTGAGAGTGGTGCTTGTCTCGTTGTCTGCCCGCAGATCAGGACCCTTTGAAGTGCGAGCAGACCTGGAGGAGTCCATGGAATTTGTGGATCCCGGAGTTGCTGGAGAATCAGATGAGAGTGGAGATGAGCACGTAAGTGACGAGGAAACTGACTTGGGCACGGACTGGGAGAACCTGCCAAGCCCCCGGTTCTGTGACATCCCTTCCCAGCCGGTGGAAGTCTCCCAAAGCCAGAGCAGCCAGGCATCCCCGCCCATCGCGAGCAGCAGTGCAGGTGGGATGATCTCATCAGCCGCAGCCTCAGTCACCTCCTGGTTTAAAGCTTACACTGGACACCGTTGACGGGCAGTGACCAAGAGGCGCCACTATCGCCTGGAGAAAGCGCCTCTTCCACTCTCTAGCAAACATTACGTGTTTAGCTCGGATAGTGCCTGGAACAAAATGAGGTTAAGCTGTTGGGGTGTTTTTTTTTAAACAGGGAGTCTAGCATTTCTCTTGGTCAACTGGGCAGTGGTGGTGACCGACATGCTTATGATAATTAACAGAACAGAGGGGTCACAGGTCCTTCTCCCAGACCAGTGGTGGTGGAGGAAGGCCCTGTTTGGTCAGTTCTGTTGAGGCAGAAATGCAGGGAGCTCCCTCTGAGGACAGGCATGGACCCCATAGACATGGCTGACATGTTGGTCCCTTGTGATGCTAAGACTTGCTAAACACTTCGTTTCAGAGATTGAATCACAAGAAAGTGATTCTTCATGATTAGGACTTGAAAGATGAAAACTGTTTAATATGAGTTTGTTTTTATGCCATTAATTTTTTGTACAGAGAATCGGCAGGCAATTTGAAACACGTGGTTTCTTTATAATTTGGTCATGTTCGGTTTTTAGGTCAAGGATTTTTGTTTCGTTGTAAAAGGGTGGGTTTTTCAGTCTTATTCTGGTTTTGGAGGGAGAGGTAGTTTAAAGGCGATTTCACTCACGCTGCTCCGTTGCGGCCTGTTGGACATTCCTGTTTTCTTTCTCCCCACACACCAAAGAAACCGAGGTCTTTTTTTCTTTAGGACCCATATCCATGAAGAGAAGAGATGCTGGCTGCACTACTGTCCTAGAGATTTAAGAACTGTTTTCTTGTGTTTTGAGGGAAATTAAGTTCCTTCTTACCTAGACTGAACTCCTACCACCCACTCCGTGTGCATTTTGAAATTGAACTATTTTCTGTGGGTAAAAGTAAGTCATTAAGGTCGTTCAGTTATGGAAGCCAAATGCCTGCCTGGGCACAGGTTAAAAGCCACTGAAGTGGCCTCTGGTCATTCTGCTGCTGTCTAGTTTCTTTCTAAGGGCTTTAGTAAGTGGCAGGTTTCTCCAGGGAAAACTACCCTGCTTGTTTGTTTCCTAGGTCTTTGTTGCTCTAAGGACACTACCTTTGCTCTGAAATGCAGAGCATATCATTATAGCTAATACTGTTCTTCTCTATCCTGGGAAAGCTCTGATGGAAAGAATTTTCTCTCACCAAGAGATCATTTTCAGCTAATATGTCTTGTCCTTTTCTTGGTGACAATCTCATAACAAAACCGTGGAGAGGCATTATGTACAAATATGTAAGTAGTTTTTTATTTTTAATAACTATAAAAAAAATCCTATGTAACAACTACAAGTGAAATCCTATGAAAAATTCCTAGCAGGCATTATCACCATATCTTGTTAGTGTGACTGGCATGATAGTACCTCATAAATCACTTGGAGGTTTGTCCCACCCTAGTTTCTTTTCTCGTTGTAATTATTGTCGTTGATACTTTGCCTCCAAATCTGAGGTGCTATATGTAGCTCTTGCTGTTTGGTGTACTTAGTGTTTGGTAGAGTTTGGGGTAGAACTGCAGAGAAGAATGTTTATTCCTACCCAGGAATGCTGAGTTCCCTGATGTTATGAATTTTCCACTGAGGGAGGAAACAGGCTTTTCCCCTTGTGGGTTTTTATTACAGCCAGTACGGGTTTTAAGTGCTGGCTTTCGTGATTGCTGGGTTGAATCGCCCCATCCATCCATGTCTGTAGAGTAGTTCATAGAGGGTGGCTGCGGTAGACTTGAACAAATACCAAATGAACTTAAAATCCCACGAGATGAGAGTTGTCTAGGCATTCAGACCCTCAAAGAGCTTAGTCTTGGAACACTGGGATTTGGGGCTTGGGGGTAGAAAACAACTTTAGCTGAAAAAATGCACAGCAGTCACAGTTCTTCTCAAGTAATCTTCTTACGAAGAAGATATCACAAACTAGAGTAATTCAACAAAACTTACATGGATATGGGAAATGTAGGGATTGATAGGGTATGTTTTGTTGTTGTTAATATCAAATAGAGGCACTTTACTTAGGGTTAATGATCAAACCTTTAATGGTTTTGAACACCAACATACTGGCTTAACACTGCTGAGATATTTTGGTTTTCATTATTTTGCACTGGATCCACCCTGTAAATATTCTTAAATATACATTTCAACCACTGTTTGTTTTTTCTACTCTCTTTGCTGCTCATTAAAATCTCTCATGGAGGTGCCAGAACCATATGTAAACAGCTTTTTAAAGAATTGAAGCTGGTATTTTGGTTTTTTTTTTTTCTAAACAAAAAAAGCCATAGAACTTGGTCATGTATTCCATAGTAAAATGATTTGTTGAAACAAGGTAATACTAGAAAAACTCACAGGCACCATATAGGCTGCTTTAAATGGTCTGTTAAAGACTGTTTTTGTAATGGGGTGTAACGAAGAAAAGCTTTGCACATCTGTAAGTTCAGGGGGAGAACAATGTCAACATCGGGAAGTGGACAGAATTCATGTAAGGAGTCGTGCATTGATAATATGGGGAAGAACGTCTGGTGGCATGCTGTTAAAAGAATCTCCTCGAGGCGTCACATTGCAGGGATTCCCCACTGCTCTGCGACTTCCAAACCAGTTTGAGTCATACAAATAAATGTTTTCTAAACTTTTGTTGTATTATTGCAATAAATCGTTTAACAGTACTTTGCAAATATGTACGTCTTCTTCAAGCTCTGATTACTCATTTCTACTGATAATAAATTGAGGGTAGCAAAAATGAGATCTAACTCTGGACTATTTTATACAAACTATAGGGTTTTTTTTTTTAAGAATTTTTTGCCACGTGGTGAAAAATGCCTGTTAATACTTTTTGAAAAAGTGTTAGTGGTATTACAGTAATGGCCCATCTTGAAAATTGGTTGCATACTTCCTCTGAAGATGCGTTTTTGTCTGGTAGCTATCATTTGATGCGGATCACCAGCAGTGACTTTTGGTGTCTTGCAACAGCCCTTAAAGGAGGGAGGGAGGGAGGGAAGGATGGGGCCTCTGGGTTGCCCATATGGAATCTGCCTAAGATTTCTTCAGAAAAAGAGAAAGGGAAATGTTAGAGGCGATCTGTCAAGCAGTGAGAACAGAATCCTTCCCCTCTGTGTTTTGTTCTGTTTTAGGAACTGTGTAGTCTCTCCCAGGTGGGTGATCTGTGCCTTTCAGGTTAGATTACCGTGGAGAGGGCCCCTGTACAAGGTGGATGGGGATATCGAGAGTGATGACTGAAACAGCAAGAGCAGCTCAGACAAATGCTGAGGCACTGTTGCTCTGGGCACCCTTCTCTTCTTCACCTGCAGGAAGAGGCCAGCCAGCAACAGCAGACAGGCAGGGAAATGGAAGGATTCCTGAATAGGGCGTGTGCTTCCATGTCAGTCCTTGCACCTCCCCAGATAACAGTTAAAAATATGCTCCCATCTAATGGATACACACAGATTCCCAGTCCTCAGAGTTAGATCATGATTGATGCAGGAACTGGGTAGAAGCAGATGGAAAGAACTAAGGATAAATTTGTCCTTAGTGGTTGGGAGGTCATTTGAAAATTGCTTCAACAGCATGCACTAGGAAATTTGAAACCAACTTCTGGGCAAGTTATCTGAACCCCAGCTATGAAATACTCAAAGCCACCAGCAGCACCCCGTTCCAAGGATCTGGTGAGAAAGTACCCCCAGAAAAGGCGTTCACCATCTGCTTAGGGTTCTGAAGGTGAAGTGCTCTTGTTTTTTTAACCAAAAAGGACCAGTGGGACCATCTTTTTAGAAGAAAGGGGATGGTAAAACAGCAAAAGCTGCATCAGTGACTTTTTTATTGTGTTTTTGTAGGAAGGAATGAGGTAATAGTCTGGTGGGGAGAAAACCTGATGGAGAATTCAAATGGTCCCTTTAGAAAGTGAGAAATAGGCAGGAGGTATCTGACAGCACTGCTGCTGCTAAGTCGCTGCAGTCGTGTCCGACTCTGTGCGACCGCATAGACAGCAGCCCACCAGGCTCCCCCATCCCTGGGATTCTCCAGGCAAGAATACTGGAGTGGGTTGCCGTTTCCTTCTCCAGTGCATGAAAGTGAAATTGAAGTCGCTCAGTCATGTCCAACTCTTGGCGACCCCATGAACTGCAGCCCACTAGGCTCCTCCGTCCATGGGATTTTCCAGGCAAGAGTACTGGAGTGGGTGCCATTGCCCTCTCCTATCTGACAGCACTAGGTAAGCTGCAAAGGGGGTGGGAGTCAGTAGAGTGGAAGCAGCTTGGTCGTGAAGGCACATTAATACCTCCAGGTCCATATCAGCTTGTTCACCATCTCCCCCTGGGGCATGGCTTTTCAGCATTTACTTTATGACTTCAGGAGACACCTGGATTTTGAGGAAGGGGCTCTCCTGCCCTTCCCAGCAACTTATTTCCCTAAATTTAAAACATTATCAGGAAGACATTTGTAGAGCATAAGCAAGTAGATGGCTCTTGATTTTAATAACAGAGGCGCAAGTGGTTTGGAAGGTAGTAGATGGGAGAGAAACATCTCCCAACCAAAGGGTGATTAATAATGATAGAAACGGCATATCTTCTACATCAGTAATGTATTCAGCAATTGTTGCTGTCAGAGTAGGAAGGACCATGTCTAGCACCCTGGACTTGCACCCTAATGGTACACCTATTATCTGGCTTAGGGGTACTGGTACTGGCTTACATTGGAAGTTCTGCTGCACTGATGGCCTTGGAGAAAAAGTCTGCTGAGGTCTGGAAAGCTCTTGACCGAGACCTTTAATGCCCAAAACATATGTGCACTAATGTTTTAGAAACACTCACCTATAGCAGTGCCATCCAGTGTAATATTTATTGTAGCCCACATATGTGATTCTAAACTTTCTGGTGGTCTCATTAAAAAGGTAAGAAGAAATAGGTAAAATGTATAATATAGTTTAATTCAGGATGATACCCCCAAATACTATTTCATCTGATTAGCATGAAAAATATTAAACAGAGGTGGATGGGAGGCTGTAGGAGGGTTCATTTATATTCTTGCTCTGGGCCACAAAAACTGGGGAGGGCTTACCCCTTTATTTACACTTAAACCCTCCTTTAATTCACTCTTCTGGGGTGTGTCCACAGCCCTGTTGAGAAGGTATGCAGTAAAGAGCCTCCGCAGAGCACACATCAGAAGCCTGAAGGGAGACTACTGACCTGGGGAAAGATGGTGTGAGAGGTCCCAGCCTGGATGCCAGGGCAGCCAGAGCACTGTCTCTGCTTAGGAGAGGAATCAACCCAGGCTTGGGTGGAAGGAGAATTGTTCGTGGCAGGCCACACACCCTGCAGCAGAATCGTGCCTGGCTACCCATACAGGAGGCTTGGTGAGGAAGAGCCGAGGTCGTCAGTGGCTCTGTCCCAGAAGAGTCCTGTCCGTCCCTGCCTTCCCACCGGGCTGCAAACATGGTTACACACAGACAGGCCGTTTCCCCTCCTAATGGATAGGGCACTAACGGATACAACTTTGCTCTGCATTTTACTGATTGGCAAATAATCGATTTTGAATCTGGTGTTGAATCTTCTATCAACCTCTTCATACTTAATAGACATCTAAAAGTACCAGTTAGTAAAGCAGTTTTATTCTCTGATGGGGGTGGTAGGGAAGGTGGATGTAAAGGAGGGAAATAATTAAAATAGCACAAGTGATTCTGCCGGAGTTAATCAGGAGACGTGATCTGCTCATCACTCAGCAAGCACAGGTCCTCTTACAGGACTTGCACATTTCCCACCACTGTGCCTGGCATGTATCCTTCTCTACTGGTGGGAGATGGACGTGCAGGACTTCATTTCAGCTGTATGCCATTTTCTCCGTAAATGCTGACTTCTGAACCTAATCCCTGCTGGGTTTTGTCATTCCAAAGAGAAAAGCAAAACACTTAAGTAGAGGTTTCTCATTTTAAACTTTTATAGCCTCCAAAGAATCTTAATCCAAAAAGAATTTGAGACAACGGGTCCCAAAACTAGTTTGTTCTGAGGTCTGTTCTCTACTAAGTGAAGAAGAGATGAGGGGCCCTTGAGAGGGGAAGGTTTCACTTTGCACTCAGTCAGAGGAGCGCCATGTCTCACCAGGGTGGTTGTAGCAGAGGAGATGGCATCTCTCTGCTCCCACTCCCTTCCCAACTGCCAATTTCAGTGGCTCTGCTCCTTTAAAATTATGTATGTGTCACTCAGTTGTGTGCGACTTTTTGTGACCCCAGGGACTATAGCCTGCCAGGCTTTTCTGTCCATGGAATTCTCCAGGCAAGACAAGTGGGTTGCCATTCCCTTCTCTAGGGGATCTTCCCACCCCAGGGATCAAACCCAGGCCTCCTACATTGCAGGCAGATTCTTTACCATCTGAGATACTGAATAATACCAGGTCAAGCAAACAACCTAGAATAGGTGTTACTGCCAGCTGGGTTTTGCCTTAACGAGTTAGATGTACATACACCGGAAGTCACCCAAGGGTTCATAACCACAGTGATGTTTGCTCTTCCCATGAGGTTATGCAGACACCAACTATGGCCACACACAGGTGCATGTCATACAAGGGACTGCACATTTCCCGTGAAGGTCCTTTTGCCAGTCACGGAGACTGCAGAACTAGCTTGTCTGAACCCAAAGCAACACCCAGGATAGAAACCGTCAGATTCCCTGAGTGCCAGTTGCTGTGCATGGCAGAGAACGCCTTTATGTAAACACAACATGGTACCTGACAGTAAGGGCTAGGTAATGCCAGCTCTGGTTACTGGTGCAGTCTATGGTACAGCAGGGTTTTGGCACAGACGGGCTTTAGTCTTTGAGGTAGGCTGTGGGAGGTAGGAGAGGAAGAATAGCCAGTCTGCTGAGTAAAGAAGGAACAGAGGCTAGTAAAGCGGGGTGGGGGGGGGGGGGGGGAATGTCCAGGAAGACCCACATAATAAAAAATCAGGCCAGTTCATAAAGGTTGGCAGCGAGGCCCTGACAAGTCCAAGTTAGAAGGGTGCTTGGACAGAATCCAGGAAGGGAACTCCAAGATCAAGCTTACCTAGCAACTCACAGCCTTCTGCAGTCGGGAAGCTCAGAGGAACCTGCTGCCAGGGAAAACGTGACAAAGCCCAGATCATGCCAAACGGCTGACAGTCACCCAGCAAGACTGCCAGCGCGGCTACGGAAGCAACCCTCACCAAGAGAGTTCCCCGGGACTAGCCGTGGCCAGAGGAAAAGGTCCTCCCAGGTCCCTTCATCCCTCTTCATGTTTCTCCTACTAGGAGTTACAGTGGAGCAGTCAGAGCTGGCCAGCACCCCTCACATCCACATGACGACTCAAAAGGTGTAAAAGTTTTTATGGCACGTGCGCGCACTGGGTGTGAGGTGCTGAGCGAGGGCATGGCCAAGCTGCCCTCCACAAGCCCTGAGTGGAGTCCAGACACACGAGAGGCAGTAGAGGCACTACCAGGCAAACCAGCTGGGCAGGACAGGGTGGGGGCTGCCAAGGAGATGCCTCCTATGCACAGAGTTGTCAGTGTGCTAGGGCAGGGAACGTGCTCAATTGTGAATAAGCCTTCTACGTGGCCATATTAATGTGAGTCATTTTGACAAGGCCTGAAAACAATGTTTAACCTTGGCCCTTTTGCCCTTTCCTTTCTGGATTTTCTTTCAAACGGTGAAGTGAGGGGTGGGAGAGAGCTGCTAGGCCAAGTATTTCAGACGCTCTGAGCAAAAGCTGAAGGGGTAAGTTTTCTTCCTTTGGGTCCCCACAGGGGCGGAGTTGGGGTGAGCCTAGGGTCCTCATGGCCACAGTATTTCTTTTCTTATGAGTCTAGGATTCTACAGTCAGGCAGGGAGCACTGCGGTGCTGCAGAAGCAAGAAGTGAACTGGTTTCCCCAGCCTGGCACTAGGGGGCTCAAGCACAGCATCTTTCTCCTAAGGGGAAAAGCTACACTCGTCTCATCCAGAAACGAAGACCAGGGAGGAGGCGCCCTCTGACGCCACCTCCCGAAGTTCCCTTACCATTCACACAGACACCCCTGGGAACTGGGTCTTGCGTCGGGTTCCAAAGGGGTCATCAGTGATTTCTGAGGACCCGAAGAATTGCATGCCAAGATGGGGTTGGGCCTTCTCGTCTCCTGCTCGTTGTCAGTCCAGGCCCTCACACTTGCAGCTTTGTGTCCCACATGAAAACCAGATCCAGGATGGCTGACCTGGGAGAAGCACCCTGGGCTCATGCAGAACCACGCGCCAATAACAGTGAAAGCTGACAGACACTAGGCGCTTTCCGCACACCAAGCTGTGTGAAGTCCTGTGAGTGCACCCTTTACTCCTGAATCGAGTAAAACAAACCTCACATCAGGGAGGCCCACTGAGACAGCCACTTTAGAGCACACCACAGGGGAGGACTAGTGCCGGAACTTCAGCCTTGGGGATGGGAAGCACTCGCCCGTCGGCCGGGGTGAGTCACGAGGACACCAACAGCCTGAGGGGGGAGTCCGCCTCCACGGCCTCGTCGGTCCTGTCACAGAAGGGCTCCAGCCGAGCGTGTCGGAGGTATCACGATGTGCCTGCTTGCTCAGCGTCCAGAGACACTTCCTAGTTTTAGTTTCCCCTTTTCAGGGAGGAGCAGCTACTGCCCAAGGGTAAGGGCAGAAAGCAGCCGCTCTGTGGCCACACCACCTCCACCACAGGCGAACCTGGCTCCCTCGACTCCAGCCTTGCCCCACTCTGCTTGGCAGTCCTGGCCAAAGCTTTCCTCCACCTTCACATACTTATGTGGGACCAGCGCAGTCTTCATCATTGCCATCAGCCCCGCCCCTGGAACACTCACCAGTGCTTCCTGACAGCCGGGAGCTGATGCAGCTGCAAGGCTTTGTTGGTGATTAGCAGAGACATTACTTTGCCAACCAAGGTCTGTCTAGTCAAGGCTATGGTCTTTCCAGTGGTCATGTATGGATGTGAGAGTTGGACTGTGAAGAAAGCTGAGCGCCGAAGAATTGATGCTTTTGAACTGTGGTGTTGGAGAAGACTCCTGAGAGTCCCTTGGACTGCAAGGAGATCCAACCAGCCCATTCTGAAGGAGATCAGCCCTGGGTGTTCTTTGGAAGGAATGATGCTGAAGCTGAAACTCCAGTACTTTGGCCATCTCATGCGAAGAGTTGACTTATTGGAGAAGACTCTGATGCTGGGAGGGATTGGGGGCAGGAGGAGAAGGGGACGACCGAGGATGAGATGGCTGGATGGCATCACCGACTCGATAGACATGAGTCTGAGTGAACTCCGGGAGATGGTGATGGACAGGGAGGCCTGGCGTGCTGCAATTCATGGGGTCGCAAAGGGTCAGACACGACCGAGCAACTGAACTGAACTCAACTCAATTCAAGCCAACCTAGCTTGCAGGTCCTCCACAGCAGCTTTCTGGGGCCAGATACTTTTCAGCCCCACCAAGCATTACATGAACACAGGTCTGAAGAAATCCTCACTGACTTCTAAACAATTAACTCATCATGCATAGATAATAATACCTCATCCAATAGGAAATAAAGACAGTCCTGGGCAGACGAATGCAAAGTAAGTGTTAAAGGTTTGTAAAAATGTCAGCTCATACTGTTAAGTGAAGATAGCCTCTTTCCAGTGGTATTCTCTCTCCCCCTCCCAACAACTCAATTTTTTAAAAAAATTCTTGGGACTCAGTTTACAATATCTCTAATATTACCTCAAAAAAGGAAACAAATCTGCAAAACTCAGGTTCCACTTAAGATGCATGTTTTTATTGAAAAAAAAATTTGTAACCAGACAGAATAGACAAAAATGTTATAATCTGACTATATAATATTCTCTCATTCTTGGTGAATCACTAAAATATAACAAAAGATTGCTCTCTATGCTAATTTTTAAGGTTGTCCAGTTAAACCATTATTTGGTATCCTTTCAACAGGTTAACCTCTTAACTATTTAGAGTTTCTTCTCAGAAACATTCATATATTATACAGAAAACATTCATAGTTTATTTGGGAAACATATTTTATACAGGATGTACAAATTTGAGATGAGACCCCCCCCCAACCCCCAAAAAACAGAGCAACCCACACGATTGTAGCTGCAACACTATCCTAGCTGCATTGTGGTGATTACGTTCAGTCTGCATCCACTATTTACAACTGGATTTTAATGTTATTTACAGAGGGGCCAAAAGCACTCATCTAAAGTAAAGGCGCTCGGGTTTAATGTGCACTTTCATAGCCCTAGGAAAACACAACCATTATATACACTGTAAACACCACAGGGCATGAAATCCATCTCCAATCACAAACATCAACCTCACAGATCAAGCATACAAGGTCTAAGTAAGGTGCCTGACTTTTCCTTTGTAAGCATACTTTTCATCCAAGAGTACTGCTATTCTTTTCACAGGACACTATTCACTTATTTCAAATACAGGGCCAGTGCTCTAAACATTCCCAGAACCCTTTTTTGGGGCTTGCCTGCACAGTCTGTGATAAACTCTGCTGAACATTCTTGATGGTGGCAAGTCTTCGTCCTCACGGATTTGATTTGGGAAAACAGGCATAGTTATTCACAGCCAGGTGAATCAAACCATGGGATACAACCCTGAATCAAACGTGAGGCACCACTATAAAATGATGAGACCAATTTTCTGATACAGATCATAAATTCAGAGATTTAAGATGCCTGAGCAATGGCGGTCCTGATGGAGTAGCAGAGATTCTCCTGGAGTGATGACTCAGAGGCAACACTCATTGAAATGGTGTATCTAGGTGGTGTTTTGCAGTTTTTGAAATCGGTCTGTTGCCTCGCACATACATTTTAATACTCCTCTTCAGTTTCAGTCCCTTTTGCTTTCTTATGGATTGCCCGATTAAAGCTGTGACAAGCAGGGACCCAGTGATTGTCATGGAGCCCCAGCTTACAGCCAGGGAAGCCCTTCTGAGACCGGTGGCAACACATCCAGTACCCCGGCCCGTAGGGCAGGGCCTGGCAGTAGGGCTTGGGGTGCCACCGGCACAGGGACACATCCCCTTTCACATATTTTTTCTTGCACTGCTTGCACGGATCCTCTCTGTAGCGTGGATCCCGAACCCAGCGAGAATCTGCTGGCCTGATATTGTAATATTCAATGATAAACTTGAAATAGCAGCAGGTACATTTAAGAGCCACTAAACTCTTAGTAGGAAGTAACCTGAAGATTTTCACCATGATGTGGTGAGGCAGAAAAGCCATATACTGCTGAGGCTCTAAAAGCTGTTGGATTTTAAACCTAGTCTCCAGAAAGTCATGTGACACCTGCTTCTTCCAGCTGGACACCTCAAGCATTGGTAATGTACTTTCCACAGGAGAGGCCAGTGGGACAAATGAATCAACCGAGATACTTTTTTCCTCAGATGCACCGTCACCTTCAGCAGCCTCTTCAAGCTGAGTGGCCTCGGAAGACTCTTCTGTTGTGCTTTCATCAGACTGCGAATGGCCTGCCTGGTGCTGACCAGATGGCAAAAAAAACAGCATCCCTGGAAGTGGGTCTTCACAGGACTCCGAACTGGAAGGCTGGTCTTTCTCTACCTTGGACACAGTGATACTGATGCACAAAGATTCTTTTTTGCGCTGATCAGAATTTTGGTTAGCAAGTGGCACAAGCTCTTCACTAATGCCATCAACAGCATCTGTGGGCAATTCAATGGCTTGGGGACAGGTGAGAGGAGGAAAAGGTGGCCCAACAAGTTCCTCTGTCATTTCCACATCGTGCCTGTTGCTGCTTTTCATGGCAGTCTGCTGATCTGGCTCGAACTCTGCACTGTCTGTGTGCAAACTCACGCCTGCCGGCACCGAGGGGCAGCCCCGAGGCGCGCCATCCCAGGCCTGGGGCCCCTGAGGAGAACAACGGTCAGCTCTTAAGGGGCTGCAGCCCACAGATACAGACCCCACAGTTTTCACCTGAGTGTCAGGAACCTCCAAGGCGCCTTTGTCTGCTTTGCTTTCCTCAGCCTGGGTGCCATTCACAAGCAGCACGCGGCCCACATTGCGGCGAAAGCTGTTATTCCTCGAGAGGCTCCCAGGCTCCCGCTGACTCTGCCGCTTCAGGCACTCGGACTCCAGCCTGGCTACCATGTCGAGGACACGGACGGGCTCGCTCTGTGGTTCACCAGCCTCAGGATTTCTCCTTTCTGCAGGTTCTTCACATGCTCCTGGGGCGGACAAAGGCTCGGGACTTGGGGGTGCACCTCTGGATTGCCCGGAAAACCGCACCACAGCAGGTGAGTTAGTGCAATTCTTTGCACAACTGGCTAGCAGAGTGCTGGCTCTCTGCTCAAGGAAGGCAACCATCTGTATGACCGACAGAGGCCTCCCGGCATAGACGCCGTCCCCGCCGTCACTCACGTAATGCACAGAACAATGCTCGATGCCACATGCGAAAGGCTCAGGCTGGTAGCATCTACTGTTGACCTCCTTCATCCTTTCTAACTGTATCTTGGCTTTTTTAAGATCCCCTGATTTTTTCCTTCTTTTAGTAGCTCTCCCATCAATATCCCAGGAGCTTTTTATTTTCATAGATCCTATTCTATTACTGCACTGGTGGGCTGCAAAGAATGCTATCTTTTCCTTGGTATTTCCCGGTTTCACAACAGCCCAGATATCGAGTGGCCCTTCCCCTTCTTCACCCTGGTGGATTGTTGCAGATGGTGCATTCTTCTTGGTTTTAACATTCAAGCTGCTCTCTTCAGGACTCTTCCCACTCATACTGCACAGAACATTTGGAGAAAGGATTCCAAAAGGCTTTCGAGATGATGCTTTACCAAGAGAGGCTGAAGGAAAGACACTTGATTTCATACACCTAGCTTTGCATTCTTTATCCCTGATAGGCCGTTGGTGGCTCATAGGAATTCTCAGAGTTCCCGTGCCGATTTCCAGAGGTTGCCCTTTCTTCTGGAGTTTCCAGTATGGCTTAAGGTGCATAACAGAGGTTCTACAAGAAGGAAATACACATTTGATTAAGAGTCTGATTTTATTTTTAGAAAAGCTTTTTTTAAAAAAACTTATATTCACATGGTTCTAGCAAGTAAAAGAAACATTATCTTTCAGTTCACTAAATCTCTACCAACTCTCGTTTCCACTAGTTTTTCATATACAAATCAAGAATAACAAAAGCAAAAACAACTACTTTCCATGGTTTACATGCTGGAAAATAAATTTCAGACTGAGTGACTAAAGGAATTTCAGACCGGCATTAATTCACATTCTATACATAAAATTAGTACTTTAAATGTAAAGAAATTTGAACTTACTAAAGACACTTAAGTATCAGTATAAGACACAGTATAGAAGAAACAATAGGATAAAAGAAATCCATCCAAAATCCCTGGTATATTAATGCTTTTCTAAGTCACCATAACTAGCATTTTATTGACTGCAAAACAGTATATCAGAATTGTTATACTGCTTTCTAAGCTATTCTTACTGTTGAATATTTTAGACATCTATAACTAACAATCTATCTGTACAAGCTCTTAACTGTCAAATTTTCTGCAGATAAAATACAAAGTCCACAATCTTCATTAATTGACTGGTTCAGGAAAAAAGTTCCTGTTTTGCTCCCTGGGCAGGGGTGGAGATGGGAACCATTTTATAAATTACAAAGATAATTACATTCAGAGATACATGTTCTAGTCCTTGTCATATCACTAATTAGCTAGACAGGGTAATTTTACCTTGGGTAAGTCACTTCCTCTCCGGGTCTGAGTTGAAATGAGGGGTTGCGATACTAGTCTAGTCAAAGCTATGGTTTTTCCAGTAGTCAGGTATCGATGTGAAAAGTGGACTCTAAAGAAAGCTAAGCGCCAAAGAATTGATGCTTTTGAACTGTGGTGTTGGAGAAGACTCTTGAGAGTCCCTTGGACTGCAAGGAGATCCAACCACTCCATCCTCAAGGAGATCAGTCCTGAATATTCATTGGAAGGACTGATGCTGAAGCTGAAACTCCAATACTTTGGCCACCTGATGTGAAGGACTGACTCATTTGAAAAGACCCTGATGCTGGGAAAGACTGAAGGCAGGAGGAGAAGGAGACGACAGAGGATGAGATGGTTGGATGGCATCACTGACTCAATGGACATGAGTTTGTGTAAGCTCCGGGAGTTGGTGATGGACAGGGAAGCCTGGCGTGCTGCAGTCCATGGGGTCGCAGAGTTGGACACGACTGAGCTAAACTGAGATACTAGATTATTTAATGATTTTGTTAGTTTGTATGCCAAGATATCCCACTGCTATACAGAACACCTTGGATTGAGAAAAACAAGGCTTGTCGGGATGCCTGGTCTCCCATAAAATAAACCTACAGCCCAAAATGAACACCTGCAGTCACAGATTGGAGGGAGTGAGGCAAGGGCTTTCACAGGTCTAAGCATGTGGGCTCTCAACCCACTCTTGTTCCTAGGGATACAGTCTAAGACATACACATGGGGCAGTCGGTCACATCCCTTTCTCATTCACTCCGTAACAGTTACCAGGGCCTGCACTGCGGCAGCCTTCATAGTGACTGCTTTCAGATAGCAGTTTTATCCATCAAGAATGAAAGTGATTATCCAGAACAGATTTAACTTTCATTTCAAATTTAATTCCTAGAGTCCAGTGTCAGCTAAAAGAAGAAATATGGATATGAATATCTTCCAGCTAGGTAAAGAGAAACCTTACTTTTAAGGCACACAAAGTACAGACACCCCTGAAATAGATGAGATTGATTTGTTTCTGATCTTTGGCAATTACAGCCTACATCTGTTGAGATTACCTCCTTGTGTGCACTGAAGCATTTTTAGCAGCTTTATATTTTATAGAATACAGAATCATTATATTCTATAGGTCAGTTTTACAAAGAGTTACCCAGAATTCCTCAAGAAGAAGATATATATATATATATATATATATATATATGTAAAATAAATGGATATAAGAGGCCTCTCTTACATTCCTAGTGCCCTCTGTGTCAACAATTTTCTGGTTTTTCATCTCTCTTCAATACCTTCCATGTAAAATGTAAGAAACTGAGGTGTTGAAAAACCCAATTAATTCGCACATGATGATCTCACTGCAGAATGCCTGTGAATACACTTCAACTCCAGCAATGTGTGCGCCATTCTGCACTGCACGCTATGTTCTCTTCGCCTTCCTCCCCCACACAGTATTTTAGGTGCTATTATTGATAGACAGCGACATTTGGAAGAAACTAATGTGATTACAGAAGGCTTTTGTGTATATGAACCTGCAAAGTCAGCTCAACTAACGCATTACTAATAGACAAGGTTTTAGTAGGCTTAAAGTAGATGATCCCACCGAACAGGAGTGAGAACAGGTCCAACAGGGAAGGAAAAAAGCCAGTAAGGTCATTTGATGCAACCAGGGTGACTGCTGGAGAGTAAATGGTGATTCTGTGGGACCCCCGAAGGAAGTAGAACCTTTAGGCACAGGCTGGAGTCCTCCACTGGTTGAAGGACGGCTGAGGTATTAACTGCTTGCCCTTCCTTTGCTGGGTTTGAAGGCCCTGAGACAGTAAAATGCTGGCAAGACTCAGAGAAACATGCAAAAATTGAGAGGTTGGGTTGAAATCAGTTTTGAAGCACGAGGATGATAGAGGGCATCTACTGCAAAAATCCGTAAAATAAAAATTTTACATCTCTGAGAGATTACATCAGACAGTGGCACTTTGCCCACCCGCCACCCCATCTCACTCTCTTAAGTACAGACAGGCACTGGAGAAAGCTCCAGTCAGATTTCCATGGTTGCCAATCTCTTCATACAAATGTATTTGAAAAGTTCGCCACAATAAACTCCTGATTCCTTGCAATTAAATAAAATGTGGGTTATAGCACCTACCCACACATGAGTGTTTGTTAGATGCTCAGAAATGTCCTTGAAAAAAATTAAGATCCCTGTGCTCATTGAATCAGAATTTCTGGGACTGGGCCAAGAATCTGTTTTTAACCTTAGATTTAATTTGAAAGAGAATTTAAAGGTCAGTCATGTGTTAGATCTAAGAGTGTCAGTGGGGTTCTGGTTTGGGCTGGGGGGCTGGGCTACTGACAGGCATGAGGTGGAACTGACCAACACCATTCAGTCCACACTGAAGCATCTACTCTTCAGGACAGACCCATCTTCTTACTTTTTATTCTCTTTAAAACCCACACACAAAAGTCAATGGCCATTTTATTGCCAAATTTCTGTCCAACTCCCAACTCCTCAGTTTCTTTACACTGCTTTTCCAGCTCTCTTTTCTTCTCCAGTCTTTAAACACTGATGTATTCCTCAGAGTTCTTTCTCTAGACCATTATTACTCTTAAGCTATATATCTAAGTGACCTCACAGTTTTAATGACCACAGACTCATGATGCTCCAGTGGTATGCTCTCCCAAGCTTTATATGCTATGACACGCCTAACAGACATACTCACCTGGATGTCAGAAAGAATCTCAAAACTCAAAATGACTACTTAATGACAGCACCAAGTACCTAGAAAAGTTGAAATCACTTCGATTCCTCCTCCCATCCGATCACCAAGTCACTAAAAATGGCTTCCTCTTCTTGTTCATCCCTTACCCAACTGCCCTAGTTTCAGCTGCCATATTTTCTCTCTACAAAGCCTAACCCCTTGCATCAATGAGATGCAAGGTCATGGAGCCCACTCCTGCCTTGCCCTTTCATAATTCAAACTTTGGAAGCTTGTTCACAGGCCATTAACACAGGACCACGTAGATTAAAGCCAAAATTATCACCTAAGATACAAATTTTAAGGTAGGCAGAGCCATAAAACTAACGAAACAGCTTCAAACTTTTTTCATACTAACTGCCACCCATTTATTTCTATCCATTTATTCTCAAAAATTTATTAATAAACACTCTGGGCTGGACTTCAGTGGTGCAATTATGAGTAAGACACAGTTACTGCCCTTGGTTGGTTTAGTCACTAAGTCATGTCCAACTCTTGCAACCCCATGGACTGGCGCCTGCCAGGCTCCTCTGCCCATGGGATTCTCCAGGCAAGAATACCGGAGTGGGTTGCCATTTCCTTCTCCAGGGGATCTTCCTGACCCAGGGATCGAACCTGGGTTTAAGGAGACCGTAAAATCAAATAGGCAGTTACAATACAGAGTGTGCTATGTGTTCATAAGGGACAGTACAGGTGCTGTGACAGTCCACGAGGGAAGAAGGTGGAGGGAGAGGACAGAGAAGGAAGGAGTGTGTGAAAGGAGCAGAGGGACCATCAGCACCACGTTTAGTCTCGAGGGCACAGAAACAGGCGAGAAAAGCCGAGAAGGAAGATAAAGTCCTACGAGTTCAAAAGTTATAGACAGTGTTTTTGGGGAAACTGACGCAGGTGAGAAATAATCAGCACCCCAGCAAAGGTGGAGAGACAGAAGTAAATGGATTAGAAATGAAAAACAGGCATGATTTTATTTAGCGCTTGATTATAAATGGAGGCTGAGGGAGGGAGTCAAGGATGGCTCCTCATGGCTACAGCAACCTGGTAAGGAGTGGCACCTTCTAGTGAGACAGCGACAAAAGCAGGTGAGCTGTTAGTATGGAGCAGGGGAAAAGGTGAGCTCAGTTTTAAGAAACGCTGCATCCAGGTCTGGCCAAGAGAGACAAGAGGAAAGGAACAAGACAGTTGCGACAGAAATTCAACGAGGATAAAGTTTTCTGGACAGAGATTATGATGTCTTTTTCCAGAATTTTCACAAGTATATACTGCATATCTTACGATTATAATCAGAAAAAATGCACATAAAAGTAAAGAGCAATCACACACCCTACCCAAGGCCATATAAAGAATTCTTTCCAGGGGACTTCCCTGGCTGTCCAGTGGCTAGGACTCTGGGTTCTCACTTCTGGGGGCTGGGGTTCAATCCCTGGTCAGGGAACTAAGATCTAACAAGCCAAGCTGTGCAGCAGGAAAAAAAATTAAAAAAGAGTCCAGTTAGTGCTGGAGATCCCCGGGTGCTCTGCTGTGAGGAGCTGCAGCAGATGAACAGAGGAGAGTCCGAAGTTCACGGAGTGAATGGCAGGTGAAAAGTGAATGGCTGCAACTCTCTCATGAAGTCTGGCTATAAATGATCTTTGTACACAACTGTTACCTTAAGTCCTTTCCAGGAATAAAGTGAGATATAACAATGAATCAATTAAAACTTGAACAACTTTCCTCCTCCAGTAAAGGTCAAAATCTTGCTTTCAAGTAATTCCAGTATTCTTTATCAATTCAATTTCTGATTTCAGCTCAAAAGAGCTGGAAAAAACTCCAACCCAAACATACTGTACAATCTGAAAATGAAGCCATGGAAGAGAATTTAACTTTGCTTGGAGGGGAGCAGGGGGAGGAATGCCTAGACAAATGTTAACGAGTCTAAAGAATCACACTAACTAGTCTACAGAGACGCAAACTTGATCAATGAGGAAATCAAGTGGCAATATGGGAACAGAGTGAGGAAAAGAATGAGATTTCTCAGTGCTAACAGGCTTAGTGCTAAAAGGAACCTGACATCAAAGGCCTGTTTTCTAACTTGTCACTATTAGTCTGTGGCCTTGCCTACCTAAACAGGTTGGAAGATAAGGTGTTTCCTGTTTCTTTCTACTTAAAGTTTCAGGAATCCTCTTCCAAAGAGGAGTCATTTATCAGTATAATAGGAGCTACTCTTTATTTACAAAAGACTAGAGGAATAAAAAAGTATGTTTTCCTTTACAGGATGAAAAAAAGTAGACAGTAAATAAATCACTGTTCTTTAAAAATGTAAATGCTTCCAGAGAACATCTTATTACGATGGCCTTCTTCACTGGACCATTACAGAAAAGATTAGCAGCTTCAGCAAAGTACTAAAATGACTTCTGAAGCCCTACAGGTAGATAGTAATAGAATTAAGATCAGAATTAGGTAAGTCTCTTGGATCTATATATATTTTTTTGCTACAAAAATACAAAATTAAAATCCTAGGTTCAATTATGACACAAAATTAAATAATCTGACAGCATCTATTCAAAGAGCTTCTACCTTTCAAATTGGGATCAGTTTTTCTTAAGTGCCACATAAAACTTCTACTCAGAACTGTGATGATTTAAGCAGATGTGTCATAAGAAGCCACACTAACCTACAAGTATGTACAACTGCTTCTATGGCTATTAAAGCGGACAAAAATGCCAAGATCAGGAGTGTGTGAACACAGGCAGAGACATAAAAAAAGTCTCCCACTAACCTCTAAGCATTGACAGAATGCATCCAACTCTCATTGTATCTTAACAACAAAACAGAACAAACTCTAAGCCAGAAAAGACCATATTTCTCAAACTGAGCTCCAAAATATTTGGGACTGGCTTTTTCTCAGGAGGGTGTTCACTCCTTTTTTAAAAGTAATACTGTCTAGAGTCATTTCAAGGGAACTTTGAACTTGTTTTGGAAGGACTGGATGGTTACTAGTGTATAATTTAATGGGAAAATCTTTTATTGTCTTTCAATATTATACTTATTTTTCCTATTTCCAATGTTTCTTACAGAAAACAAAGGAAGACTTCTATTTTTTTACATAGAAAATTGTTACTTCTTTGAATGTGCTGGTGCTTTTTTAAAACTTTGAAACCAATCATTCTTCCATACATATTTTATGTGAGTTTATAGCCATAGCAATTTTTTACATCATTGCATATGCAGTATATTCAGAGCTTTAACATGTGTCCTATGTGATTAAAATGTAACATCCTTATGTCATCTTCTTTAGGGAATAAATGTTAGAGAGTCTAAGGCCAGTCATGAACACAGTTTAAAAACCCATTAGCTGCCAAATAACATTTCACAGGAAAATAAATCAGAACAGCAACCAATTCTCAAGTGTAAATGCAGCACCCACATTGCGCTTGTCTGCCAGGGTACTCATACCACTCCACCTTGAGCCTCAATCTTGAGCCAAGCAACCTAACAGCCCACTGGGCACAAGCTGGCCCACTGACACTGTTACAAACAACTAAATTATATTTTTAATTTCTATTGAAGCACAGCTGATCTACAATGTTGCTTTAGTTCTACTGCACAGCGGGGTATACCAGTTATACACGTGCATGGATCTGCTCTTTCTTAGGTTCTTTCCCATATTGGTCATTACAGAGCATTAAGAAGAGGTTCCTGTGTTATTTAGTAGGTCCTTATTAGTTATCTATGTCTATATACTAAACCACTAAATTTAAAAATGGTTTATCCCTCAGGAAGGAGGCAAAAGGTAAAAATTCAGGATAACAAATACTAAAGCATCAAGCAAAATAGTTTGCTTCCATTATCAGTGAAGACAAATGTAAGATTCTTGTCAGCAACCCTGGGTGGAGGGGAAAGCAGGGAGGGGATTACTTGACCTACAGTGTTTATCAAAGAAAGAAGCCTAAATCTCAGTCCTGCCCAGCTGTTTAGTGATTCTACCACATCCCTGTATAATTTGTTGAATCAAGACTGCAGTAGCAGTCTTCACTGGGTGGTCAAGGTTTAAGAATTACCACGTGTAAAGAAATGAAGTTTATGATCAATAGAAAACAGAAAGTTGCTTTAGGGCTGTTATTGGAGCTTATCACAGCCGGTTTAAATACTGAAATGAAAAATGAGTATTTTTCCAAGGGGAAATGTGAGAAATCTACACTACAGAAAGCCAATCGTTAGGCACTGAGGAGACCAAATTGTTATGTTACAGCAAAAATCACATACTGGGTTTTATGTAGTTGTATAACACATCTCATATAAAACTTTTCTTTGAGTACACAAAGTAATCATGTTTACATTTAGCTACCTTCCAAAGGCCTGGAAGTAGCTAATGATCAACCAAACAGTATCAGAATAACTTTTAATCCTACTAGCCAAAACCAAAGGTGGGCAGAGGGGAGAAGAGAAAAAAAATATATTATTATAGAAAATCTATACTAAGAAACTCCAGTACTCTTGGCCTGGAAAATCCTATGGACAGAAGAGCCTGGCAGGCTGCAGTCCATGGGGTCGCAAAGAGTCAGACACGACTGAGCGACTTCACTTTCACTTTTCACTTTCATGCATTGGAGAAAGAAATGGCAACCCACTCCAGTGTTCTTGCCTGGAGAATCCCAGGGACAGGGGAGCCTGGTGGGCTTCCGTCTATGGGGTTGCACAGAGTCAGACACGACTGAAGCGACCTAGCAGCAGCGGCAGCAAACTAAGAAAACACTTAGGCAATTCAGCACAACATCTTACCCCAGTGGCTCAACAGTAAAGAATCCACCTGCAATGCAGGAGCCACTGTTTTGATATCTGGGTTGAGAAGATCTCCTGGAGGAGGGCATGGGAGCCCACCCCATTATTCTTGCCTGGAGAATTCCATGGACAGAGAAGCCTGATGGACTACACAGGGTCACAAAGCGTTGGATATGACTGAAGGGACTAAGCACACACAAACCAAGAAAACCTACTGCAATTCAGCAGAAAACCTTAGAAAGAGAAAATAGCGATAGGCAGAAATCACTAGCTGGTCTTGTTTAGTGAAAGAAGCTCCTTTATTTTCTATATACCAAAGTCAGCCAGCAAAAATAACATTGAGCTGTGAAGTTTTTAAACCTGGCTACTCTCTATGCAAAGGTACTTTCTTTGACCTTCCTCAAAAAGCAGCTTTGGACCTGTTCACACAAGTGGGCAAAGGATAAGTTTATATAGAATTCAACCTAGGGAACTCTGTGGATACAATTTCACTAAGATGTAAGCCCCCAAGGACAGAGACCCTTGTCTACCGAGTATACCACTACTGCCCTAGAATTTTACTGAAAAAATGTTCACTGGATTTGAATGAATGATGTATTCTACATTATACAGCCTGAATCTGGAAACCAGAGACAGAATGCAACATCCGTCCCTACTGCACAAGCGCCTCAACTGGATGGCTACAGCCTGTTGGATTCAACAAGGTATCCGTGGCAAGAAGAATGTGTGGCAAGTGTCTCAGAAAACAAAACTGCTGTTTGTTAAAATGATTTATTATACTATTATTTTCTAAAGAGTTACCTAAAAATTAACTTACTAAAGATCCATCTGGAATACTACTGAAAAAATCAGGTTTTTTTTTTTTCCACTGCAGATATATATGAAGAATAAATTCAGTCATACTTATCAGCTATGATTAGAAAGGGTATTCAAATTCAGCTTACCTGAGGAGCACTGAGCTTGACAAGATGTGCAGAGAGTTAAAGAAGAAAGTCAGTAAGAATGTATCAGAGGAAATGTATTAGTTATTCTATCTATTAGTTATCTGGTCACTTTCAGACTCACTGAAGAAAATCTCTCCTATTAACCCCACCACAGGTACTTTCATGAGCTTCTGTGTGAGCTGCTCAGACCACTAGGCCTTAGATCAATCACTCTCCAGTTCGCCAGTTTCAGCTTCTTGCTTTAAATGAAATACGAAAGACGTGACCAGGTTTTTCTAAACAAATTAATTCTTACCATAAACAAACAAAAATACTCATATAATACATATTAATAGGAATATCTGGAAGGTCATCAAAGATATCAAGTGGGCCCCACAACACAGTGAATAATACTCAAATGTAAAAATGCAGGTCAAGAAATAGGACTTACTGTAAACTACAAAAGTCAACAAAATCGATCACCTTCCAAGCCTCCCTTCTACAATCTTACCCCCCAAAAATGCACAATTTTGAAACCAAGGTCTTCAGTAAGTAATCCCACAGTTAACTACACTAAGCAGACATATTTTTGACCCAGAAATGATTTTTAATCAATTATACTTTTTGCCTAGAAATCATTTTTTTAATTAATTGTATAAGCTCATTAAAAGAAATGACTTACATAAGCAAATAAGATTTTAAAACAGCAATTAATAATATACAAGCAGGCGAGTACACTGTATACAGCTTCTCCATCTTGATTATATTCTTTGCAGCCAAAGATGGAGAAGCTCTATACAGTAAACAAAAACAGGACTGGGAGCTGACTGTGGCTCAGATCATGAACTCCTTATTGCCAAATTCAGACTTAAATTGAAGAAGTAGGGAAAACCGCTAGACCATTCAGGTATGACCTAAATCAAATCCCTTATGATTATACAGTGGAAGTGAGAAATAGATTTAAGGGACTAGATCTGATAGACAGAATGCCTGATGAACTATGGAATGAGGTTCGTGACATTGTACAGGAGACAGGGATCAAGACCATCCCCATGGAAAAGAAATGCAAAAAAGCAAATGGCTGTCTGGGGAGGCCTTACAAATAGCTGTGAAAAGAAGAGAGGCGAAAAGCAAAGGAGAAAAGGAAAGATATAAGCATCTGAATGCAGAGTTCCAAAGAATAGCAAGAAGAGATAAGAAAGCCTTCTTCAGCGATCAATGCAAAGAAATAGAGGAAAACAACAGAATGGGCAAGACTAGAGATCTCTTCAAGAAAATTAGAGATACCAAGGGAACATTTCATGCAAAGATGGGCTCGATAAAGGACAGAAATGGTCTGGACCTAACAGAAGCAGAAGATATTAAGAAGACGTGGCAAGAATACACAGAAGAACTGTACAAAAAAGATCTCCACGACCCAGATAATCATGATCATGTGATCACTAATCTAGAGCCAGATATCTTGGAATGTGAAGTCAAGTGGGCCTTAGAAAGCATCACTACGAACAAAGCTAGTGGAGGTGATGGAATTCCAGTTGAGCTGTTTCAAATCCTGAAAGATGATGCTGTGAAAGTGCTGCACTCAATATGCCAGCAAGTTTGGAAAACTCAGCAGTGGCCACAGGACTGGAAAAGGTCAGTTTTCATTCCAATTCCAAAGAAAGGCAATGCAAAAGAATGCTCAAACTACTGCACAATTGCACTCATCTCACCTGCTAGTAAAGTAATGCTCAAAATTATCCAAGCCAGGCTTCAGCAATACGTGAACCGTGAACTCCCTGATGTTCAAGCTGGTTTTAGAAAAGGCAGAGAAACCAGAGATCAGATTGCCAACATCCGCTGGATCATGGAAAAAGCAAGAGAGTTCCAGAAAAACATCTATTTCTGCTTTATTGACTATGCCAAAGCCTTTGACTGTGTGGATCACACTAAACTGTGAACAATTCTTCAAGAGATGGGAATACCAGACCACCTGACCTGCCTCTTGAGAAATCTGTATGCAGGTCAGGAAGCAACAGTTAGAACTGGACATGGAACAACAGACTGGTTCCAAATAGGAAAAGGAGTATGTCAACGCTGTATATTGTCACCCTGCTTATTTAACTTCTATGCAGAGTACATCATGAGAAACACTGGGCTGGAAGAAACACAAGCTAGAATCAAGATTGCCAGGAGAAATCTCAATAACCTCAGATATGCAGATGACACCACCCTTATGGCAGAAAGTGAAGAGGAGCTAAAAAGCCTCTTGATGAAAGTGAAAGAGGAGAGTGAAAAGGTTGGCTTAAAGCTCAACATTCAGAAAACGAAGATCATGGCATCCGGTCCCACCACTTCATGGGAAATAGATGGGGAAACAGTGGAAACAGTGTCAGACTTTACTTTTTTGGGCTCCAAAATCACTGCAGATGGTGACTGCAGCCATGAAATTAAAAGAGGCTTACTCCTTGGAAGAAAAGTTATGACCAACCTAGATAGCATATTCAAAAGCAGAAACATTACTTTGCCGACTAAGGTCCGTCTAGTCAAGGCTATGGTTTTTCCTGTGGTCATGTATGGATGTGAGAGTTGGACTGTGAAGAAGGCTGAGCGCCAAAGAATTGATGCGTTTGAACTGTGGTGTTGGAGAAGACTCTTGAGGGTCCCTTGGACTGCAAGGAGATCCAACCAGCCCATTCTGAAGGAGATCAGCCCTGGGATTTCTTTGGAAGGAATGATGCTAAAGCTGAAACTCCAGTACTTTGGACACCTCACGCAAACAGTTGACTCATTGGAAAAGACTCTGATGCTGGGAGAGATTGGGGGCAGGAGGAGAAGGGGACGACCCAGGATGAGATGGCTGGATGGCATCACGGACTCGATGGACGTGAGTCTGAGTGAACTCCGGGAATTGGTGATGGACAGGGAGGCCTGGCGTGCTGCGATTCATGGGGTCGCAGAGTCGGACACGACTGAGCGACTGAACTGAACTGAGGCAAGTACACACTAATTACAAGGCATGATGCTGCTGCTGCTGCTGCTGAGTCGCTTCAGTTGTGTCCGACTCTGTGTAACCCCGTAGACGGCAGCCCGCCAGGCTCCCCCGTCCCTGGGATTCTCCAGGCAAGAACACTGGAGTGGGTTGCCATTTCCTTCTCCAATGCATGAAAGTGAAAAGTGAAAGTGAAGTCGCTCAGTCGTGTCTGACACTTTGTGACCCCATGGACTGCAGCCTCCCAGGCTCCTCCGTCCATGGGATTTTCCAGGCAAGAGTACTGGAGTGGGGTGCCATTGCCTTTCCAATTACAAGGCATATATATCCCTAATAATTATTTCTTGCTAGGAAATAACCACCAGTAAGCAATCTAAGACAATTTCATAAGTGGATGAACTAGATGGGTCTGAAGTCATCCTAAAGTAATCAGCCACCCTACACAGCATATAGAACATCTCAACACCAAATCATGTACTATATTTTAATCACTGCTACAAAGTCAGAGAAACAGAATATTAATTCAAAATAAAATACTTAGTTCATTAAATGCGTTAAGTAAAATTTTATTTCCTGACAGGTTTTGATTCAAAATAAACAGAAGGAATGACAGATACCACCATTTTTCAAATTTTACTGAATTAATGTATCTAGGCAACGATTATCAGTAGCTGCTAACATCACGAAACTGAAACACAACCAGACATTACATACTCCTGATGGGGGAAAAGAGATACTTAAAAAAAAAAAATTCAGTTCTATTCTGGCCAATTCTTTAGTGCTAGTCTCAGAGGAAATACAGAAGACAAAAAAATTAATATATATGTGTGCATATATGTTTGTAATTTTAAGTCCTCATCCCTTAGATATCTTGAAATCTTTTAAGCTTAAATGATACGTTTTCAAAACAACATGGGAGAAGGAATTCCCTGGTGGTCTGGTTAAGACTCTGACTTCCAATGCAGGGGGTGCGGAGCCAAAAAAAAACACAAACACAGAAGCAATATTATAACAAATTCAATAAAGACTTAAAAAAAAGCCCACACAAACAATATTATAACAAATTCAATGAAGACTTTTTAAATGGTCCACATTTAAAAAAAAAGGTGGAGAAGTGGTTCAGAGTATACAGATCAAGCTAGATTGGCAATTAGATGACAAATTATTGGGCTGAGCAATAGCAAAGTGGGGTTTATCATTCTATTATTTCTGCATTTGTTCAGTTCAGTCACTCAGTCATATCTGACTCTTTGCAACCCCGTGGACTGCAGCACGCCAGGCTTCCCTGTCCATCACTAACTCCCAGAGCTTACTCAAACTCATGTCCATTGAGTCGGTGATGCCATCCAACCATCTCTGTATTTGTTAATCTAACTAAATTTTCTCAGAATTACTGGTTTTTTAAAAGGAGAAATAAATAAATGGAAGCATCTGAAAATGATGGATGGATGAGTCCAGAAATGTTCATTATGCACACACAGTTGGAACTGCACACCCTCTGATTTAGAGGGAGAAAACTGGAATTCACAGGTTCCCTGGGTAGGGAGCTCTGCAGGGATTACTGTTAAATCTGTCACAGATAAACCCCAGGCTGTTTGATGCAGTTCTCCTTCCTGGTTCAGATCCAGGGCACCAACCAACAGAAGTTCTTCACGCCCTTTACTGAAAACTGAACAGGAAATAAACCAGAAGGCACAAAAAAGATAAGAAAAGGGAGACAAACACACAGGCAGTCAAAAAAGAACTTAAAGACAACAGTGGTCAAGACTAAGCAACTCATTTCTCAAACGAATATGGCTTTCAGTCCCTCATTCTGTAACCTAAATGTGCAGCTTAATACCTGAATCTGCCTTGCAAAAAATGCTCTTAACTTTCACAACTTTAAAGAAAAATATAAACATTTAAATAAATACATATGAAGTTTTGCTATTTAAAGATATCTCATTGCAAATTCTTTTCTAACAACAGTCACCCCCCCTCACATTCACTCATGGGGAAGGGGCAAATTATATTATTAATATTAAAATATTAATATTATTAATAATGTAACCATTGATATTTACTGAGTACTTAAGCTGTACACTATGGAGTTTGATTATGTGTATATATATGTATTAATTTCATCTGCAGGACAATTTTATGAGATACAAAAAATTACTATTATTATTTATTATTCCCATTTCACAAATGTAGAAGCTAACCATGTGGAAGCTGACCAACTAAGTATAACAAATACTAAGTGCTAGGTCATTTTTGGGGGGGAGCACTTTGCCATGTGGCATGTGAGGAGCTTAGTTCTCTGACCAGGGATCAAACCTGTGCCCTCTGCAGTGGAAGCACCAAGCCCTAACCACTGGACTGCCAGGGAATTCCTGCTGGGTCATTTTAAAAATGTGGTTCATAATATTTTAAATGAGGCCATGTATGTGTATATACACATATATTTATATAACAATTAGTAAAACAATCAAATGATTTGTCTACAAGTCACTAAATGGTGTGTACAGAGGTTCCTAATTACAAGTACAGTATATTTACAACTGTTACAGACCACAGTCACTTTAAGTTCATTTTAACAGAAATGTTTCTCTTGCCCAGGAAATAATCAAAGACCCAACGATAACTGAACATACAGATCCAAGCTGAACAAAAAGCCAAAGAAAAAGCATTACATGCCATCAACTCCTTAAGTGTATCCCTGTCTGAAATTTTATAAATCCCTCATTGGGTCAAGTACAGATCACTTTACACAAAGGAATTCCAAGAAAAATGCCAGAATTATTCTATAATAGCATCCTCATCTCCCACATCTTCATCAATCTGGACTCCAAATACAGGGGGAAATAATGTTAAGGAACTCCTTTGAATGAAAACACCTGCCCTTCGGGGTTGTACCAGATCATTAATGGACCCATCTAACTTGCTTGGTGGGACACCCAGTTTGACAGGGCAACCTCCCCACTCAGGAGACTATTTCATAATCTCAGAAATAAACCCCAAATTCCACCTTACCTCCCACAAGAAAAGCTGTGCCACATGATCTCCTTGCTTCTCTACAAAGCCTCGACATCTTCTCAGTCATCTAAGGCTGAAAACTCAGCACAGTGGTTCTCAAATTTCTTGGAACCTGGATCCTTTTCAGAATCTGAGAAAAGGTCTGAGTTCTCTGCCCCAGAAAAATGCCAGAATATCCACAGAAACAATTTTGGAACGAATTTTGGGGAAATCTCAGGGCTTATGATTAAATAGCTGCTGCTTTGGTTCCTCCTCCTCCTTTTGCCTTCACCTTCACAGTAGCCATCTGACCTTTCTTCCCCACTTGTCAATATCTTTATCACTCTTTATCCATAGGAACTACTGAAACGGAACTGGGTCCCTCCCTGCCTAGGTCTCATCCACAGCGCCAGCCCTACCCATCAACGGTGACTATAAGCCTTGTCTGCATTCTCAGAATACTCTCCTGGGTCACTTACCATGCCTACCTTGTCTGCATCTCCCCTGTTACACTGTAAGCTCCTGAAAGGTAAGAATAATCTTACTCCTTTCTGTATCTCTTAGAGAGCATGCAGCAAAGTGCCCTGCGCATGGCAAGCGTTTTCACAAGCGTGAATGTCAAGCCTGAGGACTTAAAAGAAGCCAGCCGATCAGCATGACCTCTTAACTGGAACATTAGGAGTGTCTGACTCATCAATGCTTGGGCAGCCCAGGAAGTTGATGCAACTAAGCAGCTCCACCCATCATTTCCTGATCTAGCACCCTGCTCTCTCAGAGGTGGGAGGCGTGTGAGGTGGAGACTCAGAGGCTCTCCAGCTCATGGTCAGTTTTCTACGTAACAAAAAGTACTTGGGCTTGAGCAGCAGCATTTTTCCAGCACTCTAGTTACCTAAAACACTCCTATGCAGTATCAGCTTTTAAAGAAAATCCTGCTCACCAGCCATGCACACACATTTCCACATACTGTCACTTTAGCTACAATAAAAACTTTCATGTTACTAAGAACCTCCAGAACAGAACAATCTAGATATGCAGGCATTCAGCTATGAGTTAGGCAACCTCCTTCTCATTTTCAAAGCCCCAACCACATCCTTTAAATACTACAATATATAGATCCTAAGTTTCAATAAGAAACACTGTGAAGTCTCCACATGATTCTTTAGGATATTAAACAGCTGTCTAAGGACATGTTTACTTATAGATTAAAAAAAAAAAATCAGTGTTAACAAAACTGATGATAAACAGGCTCCTGCACATTCAAACTAGAAAGAGGACACAAAGAAATTTTTAAAACTTCCATCTTTAGGGTATATAAAAGCATAAACTATGTCCTAGTATAATGTTTTGGTTATTTCTGTGCAAGTTACGTATATATATTATATATATTATATATGTAACTTACACAGAAATATATATAACTTACACTAAAAAAACACCTAATGCTCTAATTACTTCAATAAAAGCCCTAACTTTCCTGGTTCTAAATTAATTATATAAAGTATGCAGAGTTCACACCCAGAACCATGAGGTACTTCAATTATTAACAAAGCAAACCACAAAGGAAAACCTGATCAGATTTCAGTCCTGGGTTAAATAGATGCAAAACTACAGATACCAAACAGCAAAGCCAAACAAAACTCTCTCCCCTAAATTTTTATTAACAAGCTTATTCCTCTGTCCTATTGCCCAATCTTATATACAAGATTATTAGTACAATAACATAACAGTAACCTTAATTCACAAACTGCTAGAATTTGTGACTCATGGGTATAATTCTTGCTTTCCATCCTCAAAGCAGGATCCTACTCGCTAGGCAAGATGGCCCTGTAGCTAACAAACTAGTCCACTGGAAAAAGAAAACAAACATCTTTCCTAAACATAACAGCACCTGAGCTTCAAGGAATGTTTTGTATCTACAAAGCACTTTCATAAAGATCTCACTTAGCCCTCTTTCTGTTCCTCAGCTTATTTGCATGTTGGGGCCTTTGCGCCAGCTGCTCCTTCTTTCTCCCCAATCTCTGTATGCCTACCTATCCCCTTGAGGTCCTCAAGTCACCACAAACTTCATGTTCCTCCGTGTTTTTGTAGTTCACAGCCTGCAACCACTGTGCCGAAAAGGAGATAAAAGCCCAGAAATTGAAACCTGCTCAAGATCACAGTAGTGATGTAGTCATTACTTCAGAGGTCAACATCTTCTGATACGCTAAAAATTTAAAACACTGTATTTTAAGTTGTAAAAGATTTAAATAAATAAAGAGGCTCCCCAAGTTCTCTTTATGAAAACATTCTTCAATATGTTTTATTTCAGGAACTGACACTCAGTCCCATCTTGTATTAAACATCTTATATTAAACTTCCCTCCCAGTTTTAAGACAATCTTAAAAAGCTCTGTATCCAAAACATCTTCTGCAGTAATTAGCAAAGAACTGAAAATTTCCCAGGAGCAAACCAAAAGCTAACATGCACCACCTGGGAGAGGTGATAGTGCTAAGCCCAGGATCAAATATAAGTAGACACTTTGGTGGTGGTGGTTTAGTCGCTAAGTTGTGTGCAACTCTTCCAACCCCATGGGCTGTAGCCTGGGGTTAGATTCTAGCCTAGATTCTCCAGGCAAGAATACTAGAGTGGGTGGCCATTTCCTTCTCCAGGGGGATCTTCTCGACCCAGGGATCGAACCCAGGTCTCCTGCATTGCAGGCAAGCTCTTTACCGACTGAGCTAGAAGGGAAGAGAGTAGACACTTTAAAATCAGCCTATTCAGGACTTCCCTGGTGGTCCAGCGCTTAGTAATCGGCCTGCCAGTGCAGGGGACACAGGTTTGATTCCTGGTGTGAGAAGATTCCATGTGCCAAGAGGCAACTAAGCCCACACACCTAGAGCCCATGCTCTGCAGCAAGAGAAGCCACCGCAATGAGAAGACCTCACACCACAACAAAGAGTAGCCGCTAGAGAAAGCCTGCGTGCAGCAACAGACACCCAGCACAGCCGCAAATAAATAAATAAGAAGTCAACACTTCTTTTTCTTGGGAAAAAAAAAAACCTATTCAGTGTTGCACTGAATGTCCTCATGGAGAGTAATATTCACTCTAATTCTTATACTGAGGGGAATGTTTATGTGAGAAAAATATTAAAACACTAGTGCATGATTAAATAGAATATTCGTCAGTTCCTGAATTTGCTTGGAAAATAATTATTTAATACCTACAGATATGCTCCAATATGTTTGAAACTCTAATTCAAATTGAAAGCCAAATAATGTTAACGAAGGTTTCAGCAGCAGTTCAAATGGAGAAAAAGTAGTGTGTGAGTAACCACAGTATCTTTCAGTTCAGTTCAGTCGCTCAGTCGACAAACACAAAAGCATCTGCAGACTAAATGTCAGCATTTGTATTGCATGTGTCAATTTAGTTTCCAAACTTCATTCAAAGTAACATCAAAACAATACTCAAGTATTGTATAAATCATGCACCTATTTTCTCTTGATAGTTGTGTAAATCGAGACACATACAGAGTTTACTAGTTTTGTTCATATAGATTTAATTATAATGTAAAAAAAATTTTAATTCTACTCATACTGAAGGGCCTCAATAAATTTCTTCCTCGGATGGTATTCATACGTTCTTCAAATTTACAGGATACTGCTCCCAAGACCAGAATTTATACAGTGAAAAAGAGGATGATAGCAGCATAGGAAAAACTATTAATACGTTTGTAAGTATATCCCACAGTGATTTGATTAAAACTACAAAAAAGGCTGGCCCATCCTCGTCCAGATGGGCAACACTGGTGATGCACTCAAACTGCTACTTTCTAGAGGGGCATAAAGAGAGAGGGCCCCTTAACTTTGAGGATTTTCACCAATCCTAAACCTAAAAAATTTACCTTTGGTGAATTTTCTTCCATTTCACAAGTATAGAACCATTTCTAGTCTCTAATTTGAATGTTCAAGTAATTATTTCTGGGCTTCCCTGGTAGCCCAGTGGATAAGAATCCACCCACCAATGCAGGGGACACAGGTTTGATCCCTGATCCAGAAAGATCCCCATGCCAAGGAGCAACTAGGCCCATGTGCCACAACTACAAAGCCTTGCTCTAGAGCCCGGGAGCTGAAACTCCTGAAGCTGGAGCACCCTACAGCCTGTGCTCCGCACCAAAAGAAGCCACCACCATAAGCAGCCCGCGCACCTCAAGGAAGAGAAGCCCCCACTTGCCACAGTTAGAGAAAGCCCATGCAAAGCAACAAAGACCCAGCACGGCCAAAAAGACATACAATTATTTTTTAAAGGGTAATTATTTCTCCTTCTATTCAAATCTTACAGTTTGAAAGCTAAGTTATAGAACAAATCTTTCAATAATTCACTCAGTATTATTGAGCATATATTGAGCATGTACCAGGAAATCTTTCAGAAGTTGCAGGTGTAACACTGGGCAAGTACAAAAATCCTCATTCTCATCAAACCTGCGTTCTAGGTGGGAGACATGAATAAAACACATATGATACATAAAGGTAAATATGGAGGGAAATGGAAGCGAGAGGTATATGCATCTTGCACTAATGATACATTCAGACATAAAAAAAATGAAGTAGCTCAGTCGTGTCTGACTCTGCAACCCCGTGGACTGCAGCCTACCAGGCTCCTCTCTCCATGGGATTCTCCCTCCATGGGATTCTCCAGGCAAGAATACTGGAGTGGATTGCCATTTCCTTCTCCAGGGGATCTTTCCGACCCAGGGATCGAACCCGGGTCCCCCGCATTTCAGGCAGACACTTTAACCTCTGAGCCATCAGGGAAGCCCTATTCAGGAATAAGATTTCAGAAACTGGAATGCCTGAGTCCTCCATTTATACTGTCCCCCTTCTAGTATTAAACCAGAAGGTTTGAGTTATGTATGTAAAACTGAAGAAAGAAGAATCTAAGGAAGAGTTCAGTTTAAGCTGATTAAGCAGTAATCAGTATTTCCCCCCTCCCAAGAACTCATTCAATATAGGAAAATTCAGCCTCATCCCCCCTTCTCTCTCCTAAAGGCAGAACAAACATGGCTTAAAATTTTGTTTCTAAGCTCCTCAAGGCCTAATCAACTTCCACTTATTACATACTTTCTTCACCCGATTACCTACATGGATTTTAACTTACTACGTGTTCCTACTCTTCTGCTGCTGCTGCTAAGTCACGTCAGTCGTGTCCGACTCTGTGTGACCCCATAGACGGCAGCCCACCAGGCTCCCCCGTCCCTGGGATTCTCCAGGCAAGAACACTGGAGTGGGTTGCCATTTCCTTCTCCAGTGCAGGAAAGTGAAGTTGCTCAGTCGTGTCCGACTCTTCGCGACCCCATGGACTGTAGCCTACCAGGCTCCTCCATCCATGGGATTTCCCAGGCAAGAGTACTTCAACTAATTCCATTGACGGTTCTAAATCTAACTGCTTATTTGCTAGATTATGGTTCTTCTAAAGATGTCTGATGGCATCCAAGAGTTCTCAACTCTCCCTAATTTTCTGAATCATCATACCTCAAAGTTGAAGAATATACTCACTTGAAAGAGAACAGCGTACTTAACCATTCATTCTTGCCACAAATGTTACTATTGCATGGAATTAATCTGAATAACTTTTAAGGTTTAAGAATGGGATAACATAATTGGAGAAAGAATGCAAAATATGCAAGAATTTTAGAAATAAATTGCTTTTAAAAGACATTTTGTGCACTTCTTCACCAGTCCTTTCCTGGTCTTCCATGCAGTGGTTCTCTGTCTTTCAGGGTAGAGGCTCTAACCCATTCTCCAGGAATTTCTAAATACAATCAGTTCTGCTGTATGGTATACTGATACACTGGGGAACGATTTGAGTAAGATGTAAATTTCATGTTTGCTTATGTAGGATTTCTTCTGTAAGAAAACAATAGCTGCTGCTGCTGCTAAGTCGCTTCAGTCATGTCCGACTCTGTGCAACCCCACAGATGGCAGCCCTAAAGGCTCCTCCGTCCCTGGGATTCTCCAAGCAAGAATACTGGAGTAGGTTGCCATTTCCTTCTCCAATACATGCATGCATGATAAGTCGCTTCAGTTGTCTGACTCTGGGCGACCCCATAGACGGCAGCCCACCAGGCTCCTCTATCCACAGGATTCTATAAGCAAGCATACTGGAACAGGTTGCCATTTCCTTCTCCAAGAAACAATAGGTGTACATACAAAAGCTGCTCTCGGTTGATGCCAGCAGCATAGGGCGCGCGCACGCGCGCGCACACACACACACACACACACACACACACAGGCACAGAACTCAAACATCTTTTTAAAACTTTTAAAAAACACATGCACCATCTGTACTGTTTTCCTGGAAATTTGAAATATTCTGCCCAAGTAAGCTATGATGCCTCAGGGCTCCCCAAACAGTCTGGGAGCTAACAGTCTAGGCTCCCCACACCCCCAGGGGTAACGGTTAATAAATTAACCAACACACTGCGCAAAGTGGCTAGCCCCCAACCTTTCTGCAGGACTCCAGATTTGTAAACTGACTATTTGAAATCTCTACTTGGGTATCTAATAAGCATCTCAAACTTTCCTTTTTTCCTGATATAACAATTAAACTTATTCTTTTGGGGGGTCATCATTATCCATACAGAAAATTATCTGGCTAGTCTAAAATGAATTATACTTTGATTTTCCCAAGCTCTTTAATTCTACTCATAAGCTAAAAGATTAGATAAAATCAGGGTAGATGTTTCAGGTGACAAATCTCAAATCATGATCAATCTTTTTTTCTTCCCACCAACCTTCTTCTCAGATCTTACCTTCAAACCAACTGTTAAGGAAAATCTCTAAAGACATAGGCCCCAAACAACATTGTCCCATAGAAAGATCTAAGACAAGGCATTTCAAAATCTAACCACAACATGTTTATACCAAAGATTACCTGTGGCCCCACCACCTACACAATTTGGCCCAAATCTAAAAATCACTTTTTGTGATTAACCCTGGTGGCCAAGTGGTTAAGACTCAGCTCCCACTAAAGGGGTAACAAATTTGATCCCTAGTCAAGGAACTAAGATCCTCCCTGCTATGTGGTGCATCAAGTAAATAAGTAAATATCACTTCTAACCTTCACCTCCTTTGATTCTCCAGTCCCCTAGACCTTCTCTACCAGTCATCTTCAATGTGGACTAGAGGGTGGAGTGTGGTAACCATATTAATGAGCCAAGGAAGCTACTTGATCATCCTCAGGCAGCAAGTAGAGCCCACCAGGATTTGTTTGGAAGTCTTCGTAATGTGATGGAGCTTCTCAACTCCAGATTTTAGGTTTTACTTCTCCTTTGCAAACTACCTCAGTTGTATTTTGTGCATGCTGAGAATGTTTAGACACACCTTGAGCAGGCCTGCAGTCTCACCTATGAAAAGGTATTTGGATTGTTTTTAGGTCCTTTTGAAAGGTAATGGAGTTGGCTCCTTGTCACTAAGATGATGAGAGCCCTAGAAACAGATAATTTCCAAGTGAAAATTCAAAGCATTCTGTAGCTTTGTTTTTTAAATCAGGAATGAGGTAGGAGGAGCAGCAGAAGCAATTATGGAGTATATTTATAAACATGTAAAGGAGTATGCTTCTTAACTCTGAATAACAAGATTTTAAATTGTTTAATTTACAGGAAAAAATGAAGGGACTAAGAGGACAAGAAAATAAACATCTGTTGTTGTTATCGCTAAGTTGTGTCTGACTCTTTGCAGCTCCACAGACTGCGGCATGACAGGCTTCCCTGGCCTTCACTATCTCCTGGAGTCTGCTCAAACTCATGTCTGTTGACGATGCCATCCAACCATCTTTTCCTCTGTTGCCCTCTTCGCCTCCGGCCTTCAATCCTTCCCAGCATGCTAGAGTGTATGTTAACTTGTACAGCTCTACACCATCACTGAACTTGGCACTACAGAAATTCAACCAAAGCATCAGTATTATAGTACCAAGCCAAATCTTCCAAAACACTAACGTTTTAAAGGAGAGATGCCACATCTTAATAAATTCTTAAACGAAAATAATATTCCAGCACCTATTCCTGATTCTAAAAAAAAGTTCTTAGCAAACTAGGGACAGAGTAAAAGTTTATCTTAATAAAAGAAATCTACCAGAAAATTACAGAAAATAGCATACACACTAGCAAAACATTAAAAATATTCCCTCTCAGAATCAAGAATAAAGATGCCAGCCATCATATTACCAAAAAAATAAAGAGATTGAAACACTGAAGGAAAAGACAAAGATCTGTCATTATTTGCACACTATATGTTACAGGGCTTTCAAATTAAACAATCAAATTAAAAACTATTTGGTTTAATAGTACAAAAACATTATATAAAAGATCAAAATTAAAAACAAACAACATTTTAAAAAGAATTACCACATGACCCAGCAATTCAACTCCTAAGTATGTACCCAAAAGAGGTACTTAAAAAAATACTGTGCACAAGTTTATAGCAGCGCTACACCTGAATAGCCAAAGGGGAGAAGAACCCAGATTTCCACCAGTGGATGAATCGATAACTCACAATATAAAGAAATAATGGATTATTATTTAATAACTGACACGGGTTCAACCCCTGATCTGGGAAGATCCCACAAGCCACAGAGCCTGTGTGCGCGGGAGTGCCAAATCGCTTCACCCATGCATGTCCTGACTCTTTGCAACCCTATGAACTTGTAGCCCACCAGGTTCTTCTGTCCATAGGATTCTCCAGGCAAGAACATTAGAGTGGGCTGCGATGCCCTCCTCCAGGGGATATTCCTGATTCAGGGGTCAAACCCAGGTCTCCGCATTGCAGGCAGATTCTCTACCATCTGAGCCACCAGGGTAGCCCCAACCAAGCCTGTGCACCGCAACTGTGGAGCCTGTGCCCCAGAGCCCGGGGGCTGCAAAAACGGAGCCCACAGGCAGCAACCGCAGAGCCTGCATGCCGCAGCTACCGAAACCCACACACCCTAGAGCCTGTGCTCTGTAACACGAGAAGCCACTGCGATGAGAAGCTAGCGCGCACTGCAACTTGAGAGTAGTCCCCACTCACCGCAACTAAAGAAAAGCCTGGGACTTCCTTGTGGTCCAGTGGTTAAGAATCTCTGCTTCCACTCAAGGGAATGCAGGTTCCATTCCTGGTTGGAGAACTAAGATCCTGCATGCCACGTGGTAAGGCCAAAATAAAAATTATTTTTTTAAAAAGGTGAATCTTATGGTATGTGATTCTTATCTACATTTTAAAAGTAGATGGAAAAGAACAATCAGTAAGATCTGAGGTGGGAAAAATGTAAAACTCTTTAAAAAATTATGCTAAAACTATAATAACCAAACAGTATGGAAGCAGAGCAGAAACACGTAAGGAATTCAAGAACACAGCAATCTAAATGATCAGACGCACAGTGAGTGGAAAAGCAGAATGTCTGAATAAACAGAGAAAACCAAATATCTGAGTAAAAAGGCAGCTGGCTACTACACCATAAAAACACAAAAGTGCCAGACTGAGTAAACTGCAAAACTCAATACTGTCAGTTATGAAAAATGATTTTAAAGTCTTAGTGGGAAACAACTCCTTACCTGAGAAAAAGACACAAAACACTGCACTATCTGACTAAATACAGATTTTAAGTATCTACTTGGGGCAAAGACACCATAAAGTTAAAGACAAGCAAAAGACTGGGAGAATATACACACAAAAGGTTAATTTTGTGCAATATACACAAAAGGTTAATTTCCATGACATTAAATAGTTCCCCGGGCCAACAGGGGAGGGATGAAGTGTCACTATTTTAGCATAATGGTGTAAAACAAAAATGAAAAGACTATAGTCTGCAAAACAATAGAAAGGTATATAACGCCCAGCAAACTGGATGTTTTGGAAGGTGAGTTAGGGACATGTATTTTTTCACATCTATTTTCAATGTTGTTTGAATTTCTGACCACAGAATGCTAATTTTATAATGTCAAAATAATTTTAGAAGGAAAGTCTGAAGGGCAAAACTTTAAGTAGATGAGGGCCACTGAAGATTTTTTTAACTACCGCACAATTGCACTCATCTCACATGCTAGTAAAATAATGCTCAAAACTCTCCAAGCCAGACTTCAGCAATATGTGAACCGTGAACTCCCTGATGTTCAAGCTGGTTTTAGAAAAGGCAGAGGAACCAGAGATCAAATTGCCAACATCCACTGGATCATGGAAAAAGCAAGAGAGTTCCAGAAAAACATCTATTTCTGCTTTATTGACTATGCCAAAGCCTTCGACTGTGTGGATCACAATAAACTGTGGAAAATTCTGAAAGACATGGGCATACCAGACCACCTGACCTGCCTCTTGAGAAATCTGTATGCAGGTCAGGAAGCAACAGTTAGAACTGGACATGGAACAACAGACTGGTTCCAAATAGGAAAAGGAGTACGTCAAGGCTGTATATTGTCACCCTACTTATTTAACTTATATGCACAGTACATCATGAGAAACGCTGGACTGGAAGAAACACAAGCTGGAATCAAGATTGCCAGGAGAAATATCAATAACCTCAGACATGCAGATGACACCACCCTTATGGCAGAAAGTGAAGAGGAACTCAAAAGCCTCTTGATGAAAGTGAAAGAGGAGAGTGAAAAGGTTGGCTTAAAGCTCAACATTCAGAAAACAAAGATCATGGCATCCGGTCCCGTCACTTCATGGGAAATAGATGGGGAAACAGTAGAAACAGTGTCAGACTTTATCTTTCGGGGCTCCAAAATCACTGCAGATGGTGACTGCAGCCATGAAATTAAAAGAGGCTTACTCCTTGGAAGAAAAGTTATGACCAACCTAGATAGTATATTCAAAAGCAGAGACATTACTTTGCCAACTGAGGTCCGCCTAGTCAAGGCTATGGTTTTTCCTGTGGTCATGTATGGATGTGAGAGTTGGACTGTGAAGAAGGCTGAGCGCCAAAGAATTGATGCGTTTGAACTGTGGTTTTGGAGAAGACTCTTGAAAGTCCCTTGGACCGCAAGGAGATCCAACCAGTCCATTCTGAAGGAGATCAACCCTGGGATTTCTTTGGAAGGAATGATGCTAAAGCTGAAGCTCCAGTATTTTGGCCACCTCATGTGAAGAGTTGACTCACTGGAAAAGACTCTGATGCTGGGAGAGATTGGGGGCAGGAGGAGAAGGGGACGACCCAGGATGAGATGGCTGGATGGCATCATGGACTCGATGGACGTGAGTCTGAGTGAACTCCTGGAGATGGTGATAGACAGGGAGGCCTGGCGTGCTGCCATTCATGGGGTCGCAAAGAGTCGGACACGACTGAGCGACTGAACTGAACTGAACTGATAGCATGGTTGGATTAGTTTTTCTAACAAATCCCTGGAGCAGCTTTACAAAGAATGGCTATGAAAAGCACCAGTTTGGAAATATGACACGTAATGATTCATTTCTCTATTCAACAAATGCTGAACACCTTTGGGGCTTGGCACTGGGACCAGTTAGAAATGTTGCAAGTTGTCTCAGCAAAAGATCAAGTATGCTAGGTATATTATACTTTGGGCACTGGTATAAGGGATGTAAGGCACCATTTGAAAGGCATCTGTGGATAATATTCTTCTGATACTCCTTATATTACAAGAGGATCAGATATTCCTGATAATATAATCCATTTCTGACAACTCAAAAAACCAAAAAGCCCATATCAGCCTGTTCTTACAAGTAACTGTCTTGTTTTCAAGATTCTCTGACTTGATAAAGTCCATGTTCTAAAAATCTTTGAATAAAGAAATTTCAAAGCCACCCTGGTCATTTTCTCTGTATCTTTTTTTTTTTCAGACCTTGGTTTTGTCAAAAGATGACTAAAAAAAGAGGACACAATATTAAGAGTTAACCCAAAGGAAAAACATTTTAGTGACTCATATTAGAGATATTTTTAATTGTGATTTAATCTGCACTGGTTTCTTTTTACAGTTGACATATTCCCATTTTATCACACCCATCTGCTATTGCAACAGCAAGCCAGTTTTAACAAAAGACCATGACTATACATAAAAAATGTTTTAAACTTTCTCATCTTAAAATACATTTTTAAAAAGTGTCCACCAAATGAAGGGAAGCACGAAAAAAACAAAAAACCCTGCTGATAACTGACAAACAATTAATCCTACCATTTATCTTGCATGCTCAGTCGCTCTGTGACACTTTGCACTGTAGCCCGCCAGGCTCCTCTGTCCGTGGGATTTTTCACGTGAGAATATTGGAGTGGATAGCCATTTCCTCCTCCAGGGGATCTTCCCAACTCAGGGATGGAACCAGCACCTCCTGCACTGGCAGCTTCTTTATCGCTGAGCCATTGGAAAAAATCCCACCATTTAGCTTGCTGCTGCTGCTGCTAAGTCGCTTCAGTCGTGTCCAACTATGTGTGACCCCATAGACGGGGTCTCTGGGATTCTCCAGGCAAGAACACTGTAGTGGTTTGCCATTTCCTTCTCCAAAGCATGAAAGTGAAAAGTGAAAGTGAAGTCGCTCAGTCGTGCCTTGACTCTTAGGGACCCCATGGACTGCAGCCTACAGGGCTCCTCCATCCATGGGATTTTCCAGGCAAGAGTACTGGAGTGGGGTGCCATTGCCTTCTCCCCATTTAGCTTAGGGTATGTCAAAAACATGAGAGGTGTGGCAGCAGCTCCAAGTTATGCCACTACCTGAGTGCTAACTGCTTAACTATCTGGGGCTGAGAAAACAAACTTCTCCAAGGCTGCTGGTTAAACCGGCAATCACCATCACCTTGACAAAGGCAACTGCCTGAATGAGCTTTTCTTGAAGGTACCATAATGCTACCACAATTCTCCACAAACCGTGCCAACAAGGTCCCCCATTTTCGTAATTCCTATCTCAAATGCATGCTGTGGGAAATGCCAAGCAAAATGCACGTCAGTTTCTAAGGAAGTGATTATGGCAAGCATGACAGTTAAGACCTAGATACCCCAAGGCAGTTCCACTTTCACAGTATTTTATTGTTTTCACGTAAGATGCCTGTTTAAATATGTTAGTCAAGATGGTTTTCACCCTAGCTTTATTTTTATTTACGGTTTTATTTTGGCCACGCTGGGTCTTCACTGCATTGCTCGGGCTTTTCTAACTGCGTCACGTGATCTTAGTTGCTCCGCTACATGTGGGATCTTAGTTTCCCAACCAGGAAGTGAACCTGCATCCCCTGTATTAGAAGGTGGATTCTTAACCAATGGACAAGGGAAGTCCCTCAAGATGATTTAAGTTATACTTGTGAGAGACTTTGTAATAAGAATAAAGTTCAAACCCCAGAAAAAAAATATTTTCAGACTCTTGGTGGTACATACTCAGTTGTGTCCAACTCTTTGCAACCCTTTGGACTGTAGCCTGCCAGGCTCCTCTCTCCATGGGATTTTTCAGGCAAGAATACTGGAGTGGGTTGCCATTTCCTTCTCCCAAGGATCTTTCCAATCCAGGGATCGAACCCGAGTCTCCTGCATGGGCACAGTCTTTAACGCTGAGCCATCAGAGAAGCCCCAGACTCTCTATAAAGAACATATCAGTTCAGTTCAGTTGCTCAGTCGTGTTCTACTCTTTGCAACCCCATGAATTGCAGCACATCAGGCCTCCCTGTCCATCACCAACTCCCAAAGTTCACTCAAACTCACATCCATCGAGTCAGTGATGCCATCCAGCCATCTCATCCTGTCATCCCCTTCTCCTCCTGCCCCCAATCCCTCCCAGCATATAATCATATGGAAAACACCTGGCCTAATCCCCAAGTCATCCTGAGAAAGAGCATCATTTCGTCCCAGAGAGATCACCAGAAATTACAACAGATTTTAAAAAACAAAAACTCTTTTCCCAAGAGGAGAAGGGGACAACAGAGGATGAGATGGTTGGATGGCATCACTGACTCAATGGACATGAGTGTGAACAAATTCATGGAGACAGTGAAGGACAGGGAAGCCTGGTGTGCTGCAGCTCATGGAGTCTCAGAGTCAGACCTGGTAGGTGACTGAACAACAACAAATAATACTGACTGGCCTCTATTTCATAAACAGCGCGGGGAAATCCTCTAATTAAAAACGCAAAAGACGATGAGGGAAGGAGAAAAAACTGAAGACTGAAAAGGGGGGCAATAAGCAGCACTTACCAGAGCCCTTTTAGTAGAAATATTTAACAACTGGATATTGCTATAACCATCTTCACAGCTTTGAAAAAGAAGGTTCGCCTAGACATCTAATTTCACATGCAGAGCGTCAAATATTTATTCCTTTTACATCCCGTCAAATATCTGTTCCTTTTAGCCACAACTGTCACTGCCCTGAGCCACAAAAAAAATTTTAATATATGTAAATAGCTGCATTCCTTGAATCCAAGAGGAAGTGTCTGAGAAGCCCACGACTCCCTTCTGAGAGATTACAATTTCTTTCACTTTAGTTGCTACACTGGTATCTGAACACCTTTCAACTCTTGCCTTACCCAAAAGGTAACCATCAATAAACAGACAAAGGATAACTTAGTGGACCATGAGGTAGCCTGGTGTAAAATTAATAGTAATGAGAGTCTAACCAACCCAAACACATCAAATCTAATGGGGAGAGGAGGGCACTGAATTTGAGCAGAAGTTAGGAGCAGAGACAAAGTCATAAAACTGGAAGGCTCGCTGCATGAGGGAGAACAGATGCTTGCCACAGAGCAGATGAGCCAGCCACTCGATGGGCAACTGGAATGGCTACAGAATCTAGGACAGTTAGGTACTGTGGTTCCAATTCTCTGTAATACCGAACTATATGACCTAAAACTGCCCTGTATTTCTGTATGTCCCCACACACCCATATGAAAAGCTAACAACATCTACTTACAGATGGTTATTTCTTTTTGGAAATGAAAAATGTTCTAGAATCAGTAGAATCTTTTCCTCACTGCATTTATGCATGACCTGCAAATCAGGAGGCTGACTAAGCCTACTGAGAACTCCCTTAAATTGTTGAGTCTACTTACCTAATCTTTTTTTTTTCCCCAAGAATTAGATGCCAGACTTCTGGGTAAGGATGATGGACTAAACACATAGCTAATTCACTGATCCTTCCCAGAACACCAAGGGATTCCTTTTCTTTCAATATAAAAACCCACAGAGATGAAGAGAACTGAAGATAATAGCCACAAACTTTTGAAAGCTGGAAAATAAATGGTTAAGAGGTAAAGGACCCAAAGACCCAAGAAAACTGAATCCTCAGGTAAGCGTCAAGGAATAGGCCTCCAAAAGGCTCAGTGGGGATAAATGGGAAGAATTAACAGAAAACCTTTCTGAAATGCAATTCTCAGGTATCCTTCCACTCTCTCAAGTAGGCAGATAAATGCCTTTCCTTCACCCATGCAACACTGAAGGTAATCTAAGAAGGTTTATAAATATACAGAGGTTTACATGGACTGGAGATCATTAGGTAAGGTGAAGACAGTTTAAGCTAACATATGTACTAGATTCCAGTCCCCAGTGTGTTGATAAACAAATGTCTAACAGCTGGCTGGGGTCTGGCAAGCAGAGGAAGGAGGGGAACAAGGGTAGTTATTTGTAATATTTGCTGCTTACCATAGCTGCTTCAAGCAACCAATGTCACTGAATGCAGAATTCAGAAGAGATGCCTGTGACAACATGGTATTCCCACCCTACAGACAGATGTACATACTCTCAAGAGCATCCACAATTAAAAATGTAATACAATAAACAGAGTGGTGAGCTTTTAGTATTTATTAATTTTAATAGAACATTTAATAAGTCTGTATAATCTTTAATAATTGTTGTATGTAGCAACTCACTCACAAAGTTCCTGAAAACAACTGTCTCTGACGTGCTAGTATTATCCACTAACCCCAGACCCCTTTGTCAATACCTTTCTCAAAAGACTGACAGCCAGGCCGTCACTTCCAGGCAGTGATTAGAAGAGACGTCTCTGGGGAATTTGTCCAGCGATTAATCTACAAGGAAAATATAAAAATATTGACAAGTTCTCAAACTGTATTTGACCAGCCAGATCATCCTACTGCAAAGCTCACAATTGATAAGTCCTACTTGCACGTTCAGAGCTTCCAGTCAGCTTCTCAGGATCCGACTTAAATATCAGAAACAGCGAAGAGTCATTAGACATTCTAGTATAAAAAATAGAAATGGAAATAGAAAAAGCAAGCTGAGAGACCTGGGCAGTCATACAGCACTCTGCATGGCTCCACGGTAGCTCCACACTGATGCTCTGCTTTTGCTGTCTTAGAATTCTTTAATAATGTTAAACAAGGGGCCCCACATTTTCACTCTGTACTCAGCCCTGCAAATTATGTAGCTAGTCCTGACAGAGACTATACAGGCAGAAGAAAATTCTGGAGAGAAAGACACCACTAATATTTTCAGAAATACAGCACAAAATAATATAAACATGAAGCAAGAACAGTATGTTAAAAAAAGGACAAAAAAGAGAGAATCAGAAAGTGATCACAAGCATACTTCCTTGCTAATTTAAACTGTAAGAGCTGAAATGAAAAACTCAATAGAACAGCATAAGAATTCTGGAAGATGAGTCCAGGAGGTCCAATATCTGAATAATAAGAGTTCAAAAGGAGATAAAAAGGAAAAAGGGGGAAGTCATCAAGAATGTGCCTGCAATGCAGGACACCTGGGTTCAATCCCTGGGTCAGGAAGATCTCCTGGAGAAGGGAATAGCAACCCACTCCAGTATTCTTGCCTGGAGAATTTCATGGACAGAGGCACCTGGCAGGCTTCAGTCCATGGGAGTCACAAAGAGTCAGACACAACTGAGCAACTAACACACATCAACAAAACAGTGCCATGACTGAAAGGATTCATCAAATGCTCAGCACAATGGATGGAACCAAACTCACACTAAGGTATATTATTGTGCAATTTTTAAACACTGAGAAACAAAAGAACTGATCACATAAATAATTAGGAACTTAATGACTTTGGCTTCAAGAACAATGCAGTAAACTTGGAGGAAACTATAAAACAAGTCATGCCTTGAAAATTTGCAAGCCAGAATTCTATACCCAGCCAAACAATCAATTAAAAGTAAGGACAGAGGAAGATGGGTTCAGTCATTCAAAGTCTCCAAGCTGATTAAAAATCAAACCCTCCCTTTCTCAGGCAGCTACTGGAGAATACGTTCTGACAAAGTAAGACACAAGAAGACATGAGATCTAAAGAACTAGAACTCAACACAAAGAGGAAAAGAGTAAGCCTAAGATGCTGGTGACAGAGAAGGCGATGGCACCCCACTCCAGTACTCTTGCCTGGAAAATCCCATGGACGGAGGAGCCTGGGAGGCTGCAGTCCATGGGATCGCGAAGAGTCAGACATGACTGAGCAACTTCACTTTCACTTTTCACTTCCATGCCTTGGAGAAGGAAATGGCAACCCACTCCAGTGTTCTTGCCTGGAGAATCCCAGGGATGGGGGAGCCTGGTGGGCTGCCATCTATGGGGTCGCACAGAGTCGGACACGACTGAAGCGACTTAGAGGCAGCAGCAGCAAGATGCTGGTGAAGGGAAGACCCAGGATAAAAGGTACACATAAAAACAATGGGCAACCAGTCAATATGGGACCATATCTTCAGGAATATGAGAAGCTAATAGAACACCTTAAGTGTTGGGATTTCCTGAAAGGAAATTTGGGGAAGTTGCTATCTGAACTATATAAGGCATTAATATAAAAGTAAGCAACAACAAAGAAAAACAGAAATTTCACAGAAAACCAAAATTGTATAGAAAAGTAAAAGTGTTCACAGCTTGTTAAATGGCTTAACTGTGAATAGCACATTCACTCTTAACTGTGTAAACACTGAAACACTGATCTAAGCAGTTATGAACACCTATACCAAGATGGGAAAAGAAAAAAGGTACCTGGAGATGTGGAAAAAGAACTAAATCTTCATCTGCCAGATGGGAAATAAAGATAATACCTGAAGCTGAGAAATCAAGAAATCAGAATACAAGAATGCTATTAAGAATGACAAGGTTCAGAACTTGCTACCCCAAAATACAGTGCCTTGGCATAGTGACTATTTTAAGCTGAAGAAATTTGAGAAATGACAGGTGCAGGAAGGACTATTTGAACTCTGAAGCAGGTCCTAAGACCCTCATGTGAGAACGGCCTTCCCTATACCTGGAGGAAGGGAGGATCCTTATTTCTGAAGATGAATAGACAAAGAGAAATTCAAAGTAACTGGCCTTGTTAAGCTTCCCGTTTATTAACCTTAGCTCATATTATTTTGTCCTATCACATTCTTCCATGACTTTCTACTCTTTCAAACTCAGTATCAAAATGCTCAGGCCTGGATTTCCCTGGCAGTCCAGTGGTTAAGAACACACCTGCCAATGTGGGGGACAAGGGTTGATCCCTGTTCTGGGAAGATCCCACATGCCAAGGGGCAACAAGGCTCCTGTGCCACAACTCCTGAGCCCGCGCTCTAGCACTCACATGACTTCACGAGAGAAGCCACTGCAGAAGACAACGCACCACAACTAGAGAGAAGCCCCACTCACTGCACCAAGAGAGAGTCCATGCATAGCAATGGAGACCCGGGGCAGCCATAACTAAACACATACGTACATGTGTGTGTTCGCCGCTCAGTCCTATTCTTTGCAACCCCACAGACTGTAGCCCGCCAGGCTCCTATATCCATGGAATTCTCCAGACAAGAATACTGGAGTGAGTTATCATTTCCTTCTCCAGGGAATCTGCCTGACCTAGGGCTCAAACCTGGGTCTCCCACATTGCAGACAGGTTCTTTATTGTCTGAACTACCAGGGAAGTCCACAAATAACTACATATACACATTAAAAAAAAAATGCTCAGGCCTAACCACTTCTTCAAGTTTTCATTTCCTTATGAAGACTCGTCACACAAAATCTATATTATCAATAAATAAATTTGTATGCTTTTCCTTTGTTTGTTATGTCTCTTGTCAGTCCATTTACAGGATCCTAGCTACAGAACCTAGGAGGATAGTAGGAAAAAGAATTTTTACTCCCCTCCAAGAACACAGAGGTAAGAATCAGCTATAAGAAATTAAAGCGTTTGCCTCTAGGGAAGGAGAAGTAGGGGACCAAGTGGGAGACCTGCTGCTTTTCAAAACAAGTCTTATAGAGCTATTGAATCATTAAACTATGCATTTAACACACTGATAGAAAAAATACAAAACAAAAACATCAGAAAAACTAGCACCAAGTTCAGCTTGATTTAGTTCATGATTCTTTTTTTTCAGATTACAAGTTTTCCCAATAAGAAACTGTTCTCCTTTCACTTGCTGTATTTCCCATTTTTCTACAATTGATTACTCATATAATAAAAAGTTAACAATCATTTTACTACTGTCTGATATTCTAAGTCATCTGCAACTCCAATTATTATTTAGGGATATTCCTGTATCATATGATACCCAACCTGGCCCAACTCAGGAAAAGGTGGCCGTTGTCCTTCACGGAGTTACCACAGCAATTTATACCAAATGACTCCCTATCCCACAAAGGGTTTCCTTCTGCAAGCCTACAATTCTGTCAAAACACTACAAAAAGACTTTCCACTTAACCCTGTAAGAAATTCAAATAAAAAACACAATGTGCCTTTAAGGGGCAACAAATTCAATTTTTTTCATATCTTTATTACCCTAGACACTAAAAGAGTTCAGTACATATAAATTACAATATACAACATATTATTTAAATACAACTGATAGCATTTAGTATTTATTTTTAATCTTTCTTTATATAGCTGTCAGGTTGACCCTAACTAGCTAGTAAAGTTATTATACAGTCAGTTTACAAAACACAGTTCAGATAAGTGAATGCTGTCACATCCTCTTGTGCACCTCCAGATGAGAGCAGTCATGGTCAGCACAGGGTATTTAAGGAGGAGTCTGCTTACCACAGAGAACTGAGCCAGTCTGTAGACAGATGTAGTCCAGTCAAAGCAGCTACACATGTTTTCACTTATTCCTTTAAGAGTGATTTGACTTGTTTGGATTTGGTATAGTATCACTTCTGGATTTGAGGAAAATGAAACAAGGTTTTACAGTTTGTTATGTTTTGTTAGCAGGAGAAGGGAATGACAGAGGACGAGATGGTTGGCTGGCATCACTGACTCAATGCACATGAATTTGAGCAAGCTCCAGGAGGTGGTGAAGGACAGGGAAGCCTGGCATTCTGTAGTTCATGGGGTCATAGAGAGTCGGACACAACTGAGTGAATGAACAACAACAAAATATTGGTAGGCAGGCGGCTGCGAAGAAATCCTAATCTAAAAAGATTCCTTTTGCACTTAAAATTGAGGTGGGACAGACATACCTGAAGTCACAGTTAATTTACATTTCTCATCTCTGTTTTGCCTAATCATGGCAAAGACTATTTTGTCCTCAGTATTAATTAGTAAACCCTAGCATTTCATGCACTGGAGAAGGAAATGGCAACCCACTCCAGTGTTCTTGCCTGGAGAATCCCAGGGACAGGGGAGCCTGGTGGGCTGCCGTCTATGGGGTCACAGAGTCAGATACGACTGAAGGGGCTTAGCAGCAGCATGATAATGCAGCCTATAGGATTATGAACACTTCTCTCACACATACCTCTAAAGCCAGGAAAATATGTCTTTGACATTAAAAAACAAAACAAAATTTTCTCAAACAGTCAACAAAAACAAGCTGCTGCCAGAAGAATCTCTTTGTCAAAGTCAAATTAAACTTTGCCAGTACACACAAAGAACATACTTTCAGATGAGTGGCTGTTAACCAACTTAATCTTAGAACACTCAAAACTTCAGGTTCACACTAGAGTACTTTAGGTAAATACTACTAATCTCTTCCAGCTTCTAGGAAGCTTACAGCCTTAGTAAAGTTCATTTGGTTTCTTACCACCTTCATCCATCCCCATCTAACCTTCCTCTCCAAAGCAGCTTTTTCTGTCATGTTTTGTTTTTGAAACAGCTTGCTTTATCCACCCTAGGTTTTCCCAAAATATTTCAGGGTTCTGACAGTTCTGCCAGTGACTAAATCTTCTCCTGGGAATAGCTGCCTCATTATCACTATTAAAAACAGTCACTCCTAATACTGACTGATAAGAATCTCAAAACCAATCTAAAGATAAATGTATTACAAATGGAATAACAGAGTCACCACGGGACAGAACTCAAGCAGTCTTTGTGTTCCTTTTAAGCTATTGAGTTTTGTGTAATCCTAATTCTGACTAATATGAAGGATTTACCATTACCTTCCTCATAACCAATTAATATGTAAATTACTGAGAGTCAAGCAAGCACAAAAGAAAAAAGGGAAAAAAAAAATCACAACCCACACTCAACACAAAAACTCAGCAGCAAATGCCCTTATGTTTTTAAGGTAATACTGCCTTCCAACTGATCTCCTGTTTCAGAAATATTTTGTGCAGTACATGTGTTGTGTGGGTAACTTCTGTTCTTGGCAAGCCAGTGCTCCTGGCTTGGAAAATCAACAGCAGATAACCTAAAGAGGCCTTTTCCTATATCCTTCAAATGGAACAACTACTTAGAAACCTAGTTCTTGCAAAAAAGATATACAAACTAGAGATGATCATGAATTTACTTCCATCATCATTATTTTGCTTCTATCTAGCTTACTTAGTATTTGTGGAAAGTTACATAAGCATAGTTCATCATTCTGGAAACATGAAAGAGCAATGCAGAGATCATTCCCCCATCCATACACAACCCCCTAAAAAAGCAATGTCCAAAAGCTCTTTCACATCAACCAAAATCAACATGGGCCACTCTGCAGTGAAGGCAGAGAACATGTAACTCAGGGGTATGTAACGTTTTTGCGCTATAAACTCCTTTGGCAGTATGCAAAGACTATAAACTGGAATTTTTTTTAAAGCAAAAATACATATACTGAGAAACCTATTATATGGTTATCAAAATACTTAAAATTCATATAATATTCAATACATTTCTTTTTTAATATATAACAAGCGCTACAAAGTCTATTAACTACCATAATTTCCAAATTATGACCAACATAAATGATAATTTCAAGGTATCTATAGCAACTACAATGTGATATAAAAATATGACGTCAACTGATGACAGTCACAGGGATTGCTAACTTGCTGTGATTGGAGGTACATTTCAGTCAGAGATTAGTGAAAACAAGTAACTAACATTTTTCTCATTCAAGCTCACGGATCCTTGAGGCTTATGAAGTGTACTCATCCGGACCATTTAAAGAGGTATTTAGAGATCACTTGGTCCAACCACTTCATTTTAAAGGTAAGGGAATTAAGGAGGAACTGACGACACTGATTGCCTGAAGTACATTCATTCCAAATCACTCAGTTCTATTTAAAAGTAAACCACTGTTTTCTTCTGAAAACCTGAATCTCACATCTAGGCCTACTTAGAACTTGCTTCAAACTTGCACCTCAGTTACATCATCTGTAAAATTAAAATAATAATCCAACTTTGGAGGAACTTAAATGTGAAACCAAATTTAATAATCCATGTTAAAATACTACAGCAGTTACCTTTAAAGGTAAGGCTAATGATCAATTAATTCCATGAGAAATCAAAGGCAAATTATTCTTATTCCTTCAGTTCAGTCACTCAGTCGTGTCCGACTCTTTGCGATACCATGAACCGCAGCACGCCAGGCCTCCCTGTCCATCACCAACTCCTAGAGTTCACTCAGACTCATGTCCATCGAGTTGGTGATGCCATCCAGCCATCTCATTCTCTGTCGCTCCCTTCTCTTCCTGCCCCCAATCCCTCCCAGCATCAGTCTTTCCCAGTGAGTAAACTCTTCACATGAGGTGGCCAAAGTATTGGAGTTTCAGCTCTAGCATCATTTCTTCCAAAGAAATCCCAGGGTTGATCTCCTTCAGAACGGACTGGTTGGATCTCCTTGCAGTCCAAGGGCCTCCCGAGAGTCTTCTCCAACACCACAGTTCAAAAACATCAATTCTTCAGCGCTCAGCTTTCTTCACAGTGCAACTCTCACATACATACATGACCACAGGAAAAACCATAGCCTTGACGAGAAGAAGAACCTTTGTTGGCAAAGTAACGTCTCTGCTTTTCAATATGCTATCTAGGTTGGTCATAATTTTTCTTCCAAGGAGTAAGTGTCTTTTAATTTCATAGTTGCAGTCACCATCTGCAGTGATTTTGGAGCCCAAAAAAGTAAAGTCTGACACTGTTTCCACTGTTTCCCCATCTATTTCCCATGAAGTGATGGGACTGCTTGCCATGATCTTCGTTTTCTGAATGTTGAGCTTTAAGCCAACCTTTTCACTCCCCTCTTTCACTTTCATCAAGAGGCTTTTTAGTTCCTCTTCACTTTCTGCCATAAGGGTGGTGTCATCTGCATATCTGAGGTTATTGAGATTTTTCCTGGCAATCTTGATTCCAGCTTGTGTTTCTTCCAGCCCAGTGTTTCTCATGATGTACTCTGCATAGAAGTTAAATAAGCAGGGTACAATATACAGCGTTGACATACTCCTTTTCCTATTTGGAACCAGTCTGTTGTTCCATGTCCAGTTCTAACTGTTGCTTCCTGACCTGCATACAGATTTCTCAAGAGGCAGGTCAGGTGGTCTGGTATTCCCATCTCTTTCAGAATTTTCCACAGTTTATTGTGATCCACACAGTCGAAGGCTTTGGCATAGTCAATAAAGCAGAAATAGATGTTTTTCTGGAACTCTCTTGCTTTTTCCATGATCCAGCAGATGTTGGCAATTTGATCTCTGGTTCCTCTGCCTTTTCTAAAACCAGCTTGAACATCTGAAAGTTCATGGGTCCACGTACTGCTGAAGCCTGGCTTGGAGAATTTCGAGCATTTCTTTACTAGCGTGTAAGATGAGTGCAATTGTGTGGTAGTTTGAGCATTCGTTGGCATTGCCTTTCTTGGGGATTGGAATGAAAACTGACCTTTTCCAGTCCTGTGGCCACTGCTGAGTTTTCCAAATTTGCTGGCATATTGAGTGCAGCACTTTCACAGCATCATCTTTTAGGATTTGAAATAGCTCAACTGGAATTCCATCACCTCCACTAGCTTTGTTCGTAGTGATGCTTTCTAAGGCCCACTTGACTTCACATTCCAGGATGTCTGGCTCTAGGTGAGTGATCACACCATCGTGACTATCTGGGTCGTGAAGATCTTTTTTGTACAGTTCTGTGTATTCTTGCCACCTCTTCTTAATATCTTCTGCTTCTGTTAGGTCCTTACCATTTCTGTCCTTTATCGAGCCCATCTTTGCATGAAATGTTTCCTTGGTATCTCTAATTTTCTTGAAGAGATCTCTAGTCTTTCCCATTCTGTGACATTGTACAGGAGACAGGGATCAAGACCATCCCCATGGAAAAGAAATGCAAAAAAGCAAAATGGCTGTCTGGGGAGACCTTACATAATAGCTGTGAAAAGAAGAGAAGCAAAAAGCAAAGGAGAAAAGGAAAGATACAAGCATCTGAATGCAGAGTTCCAAAGAATAGTAAGAAGAGATAAGAAAGCCTTCCTCAGCGATCAATGCAAAGAAATAGAGGAAAACAACAGAATGGGAAAGACTAGAGATCTCTTATTCCTTAGTATACCTTAAATATCCTCAAATTCTAATTTATTTACTACATTAAATATGCTATCAAGTGGATCTCCCAAAGGACAAACTGAACCTAAAACTTAAGACACTTCAAGCATAAAATATGTTTAGAACGAAAAGTACTGGCTTTGGAGTAAGACTATTACAAGCTATGTGCCTGTAATTCTATGCGAAATGCTTATCTGATCCTCCAATTCTCAATCAGTAGTAAGAATAAATGCTAACAACCACACATATAAGACTACCATAATTAAATGTCAGTCCATGAAGCATATAAGATTCAAAGATAACCTCATGACACAGTAAGGAAACTTTTCTGATTTCTGCATTATGGATATTCACTTTCTCTTCCATATTACTTGATAAGATTACTTAAAATAGGATAAAGTATAGTACAAGTAATATCCTTACTTCAGTGCAGCATCTCAGTAATCTAAAACAAAGCCAATCAAATAGCCAGCAATTTTTTTCCCATAGAAACTCCTTGCCAAAATAATTAATTACATATTAAAGACAGTATGACTGTGCATTGAAAAAGGAAGGGAATTAAAACTAAAGGCCATCCCCAAACTTCTAAACCAGACAAAAGCAAACAAACATTTGGAAGACAATGGTCACACAAAATAATTTAAGCACATATTTAAGTATGCAAGTGGGGGTAAAAATGCCAATAAAGGCAAGGCTACTCAAGTTCTCCCCACATATTCTGTCTTGCCTGCCTCCACAAAAAGAATTCAGTGGCCGACTGTAAACACATCAAAGTTACATGCAGACATTTTAGTTGACTAGGAACAATATACAGAAAATACAGCAGGTAGCCCTGGGAACACAAAAGGATCATAGTCTAAAGCAGATTTGTTAAACTAAGGGCGGAAAAAAGAATCATCATCTGTCATGCCCTCCTGTCACACCCTCTTATTTGTACTCATAACTCCAAGCTGTTTTAAAGACAATGGCAATGTTATTAAGGGTACCTTCATGCTGTGCCAAAGCACATATACAGAGCAATTCAGAACAATCAGTCTTACTTTCATAAAAGCAAAGGTTGCAGCCAAATGAAATGGGTGGATACCACATTAAACAATCTTGGAATTAGCTTAATAGGATATGGGAAAAAATGATCCTAACGCCGATGCTAAATTCCCTTCTTTCTTTACACACACAACAATTTTTACTATTTGAAAAGCAGTAGTCAAGAAAGATTTCATTTACTAAGACCTAAACACAGCCTGTTTTTAAGCACAAAGATGCTTATTATTTCCCTGTATAATATATAAGCTTAAAAACTTTATAAACATATATATATATATATATATATATATATATGTGGAAACCTTTAAATATAGACACTAATAACTCAAAATCACTGCAAATGGTGACTGCAGCCATGAAATTAAAAGACACTTACTCCTTGGAAGGAAAGTTACGACCAACCTAGATAGCATATTCAAAAGCAGAGACATGACTTTACCAACAAAGGTCTGTCTAGTCAAGGCTATGGTGTTTCCAGTGGTCATGTATGGATGCAAGAGTTGGACTGTTAAGAAAGCTGAGTGCCGAAGAATTGATGCTTTTGGACTGTGGTGTTGAAGAAGACTTTCTTGAGAGTCCCTGGACTGCAAGGAGATCCAACCAGTGCATTGTAAAGGAGATCAGCCCTGGGATTTCTTTGGAAGGAATGATGCTAAAGCTGAAACTCCAATACTTTGGCCACCTCATGCGAAGAGATGACTCATTGGAAAAAACTCTGATGCTGGGAGGGATTGGGGGCAGGAGGAGAAGGGGACGACAGAGGATGAGATGGCTGGATGGCATCACCGACTCTATGGATGTGAGTCTGAGTGAACTCCAGGAGTTGGTGATGGACAGGGAGGCCTGGCATGCTCTGATTCATGGGTTGCAAAGAGCTGGACACAACTGAGCGACTGAACTGAATAACTCTTAAAGAAAATCAGGTGTTATATAAACATTTAATGAAAGTGAAGAGAAGGCAATGGCACCCCATTCCAGTACTCTTGTCTAGAAAACCCCATGGATGGAGGAGCCTGGTGGGCTGCAGTCCTTGGGGTCGCACAGAGTCAGACACAACTGAAGTGACTTAGCAGCAATGAAAGTGAAAACTGAAAGAAGACAACAAGTAACAGTAAAACCTAATGCTTTGCTTGTTGCGGTTATTCTACTGCTCTATTCCTCAGGAAACAAATTATTCTCCCACTGGGTTTCCTGGCTCTGTTTTCCTAATTCTAATGAAGTTTAAAACATTAAGCAATTGTTTTAGTCAGGCTTCTCTAGTTGTGGCACACAGGCTCAGCAGTTTCTGCACATGGACTTAGTTATCCCATGGCATGTGGGAACTTAGTTCCCTGACCAGGGATCGAACCCTAGTCCCGTACATTGGTAGGCAGGTTCTTAACCACTGGACCACCAAGGAAATCCCTAAGCAATTGTTTCTGGAAGTTTAGTAGTCACATAATTGTACAGCTTACTTTCAGAGAATAAACAAACTGCTTTTTAAACAAGTAGGAAGAGGAGGACTATGCATTATATACATGAACACATATTTAAGTAAGCATTTCAGCAAGAATGTAAAGTTTATTTGACAAAACAACTAGTTATTCTTTACTAGACTACACAGGTTTAAAATGCACTTTATTCGTCACTGCGGCATGTCAATATTTTAATCAATTGTATTCAGGCTAAATTAATTACGTTAGTTAGTGCTCTGTTAACTGCCTTTAAGGCAAAAATCAGAAAAGGGACAAAGAAAGAGCTTAAACAATGATAGGACTATAATTACATGAACATAACCTTATACACAGACATAGTACTATTAGTAGTAAAACAGAAAAATGAGGGACAAAACTCAAGTCTTAGGAGAAATTTCACTACCAAATTGACTCAGTGAAAACAACAATTTTAATAGCTTGCATTTAAGACTCCTATTTCTGAAAGATGTTTTTGGATATAATTTTAAAGCATTAATTAGAACTTATATGTTAGGTCAACAGCTAGTACAAGAGAAATCTATTGCTCAAAACAAACAAAGAGGAGTGTCTTCTCAGATACACTGTTTTTAAAAGAACCCCACAAGAGTTTAAACTCTTCCTGGGCAGCTTCTCAGAAGGTATAGTATCTACTGCCCTATTTTGCTCTAAGAAAAGGAACCATTTATGAAAATTTCTGCCAAAAATTGCAAGGTAGATAAAATTTAAAATTTTAATAAATCTTTTTAAAATATCCATTTTGAAAACCAGGTTTACAGAGAGCTCCAAACCTAGATAAATGATTAAAATAAAAATAGGCTGGAGGGGCTTCCCTGGTGGCTCAGTGGTGGGGAGTCCATCTGTCAATTCTGGAGACACAAATTCAACCTCTGATAGGGGAGGATCCCACATGCTGCAAAGCAACTGAGCCCATGCACCGCAACTATTGAGCCTGCCAGAGGCCAGGAACCTCAACCACTGAAGCCCTGTGCCCTAGAGCCTGTGCTCCACAGCAAGAGAAGTCGCCCCAATGACTGCGCACCGCAACTAGCCAGCAGCCCCTGCGCGCTGCAACCAGAGGAAATTTCACGCAGGAAAGAAGATCCAGCACAGCCAAAAATAAATAAATTAAAAATATGTTGGGAGACTTCCAGTGGTTCAGGTCAGGAAACTAAGATTCCACATGCCACACTGCATGGTCAAAAAAGAAAATAAATAAAAATTAAAATAAAAAATAGGTTGACCACATAAATTATAGGCTATTTACAGTGACTTTGGGCAAAATCATTTATTATTAAGGCTGCTGTTGCTGAGTTGCTAAGTCATGTCCAATTCTTTGAAACCCCGTGGACTGCAGCATGCCAGCCTTCCCTGTCCTTCACTATCTCCCAGACTTTGCTCCAACTGATGTCCATTGAATTGGTGATGAAATCCAACCATCTCATCCTCTGTCGCCCCCTTCTCTTCCTGCCCTCAATCTTTCCCAGCATCAGGGATTCTTCCATTGAGTTAGCTCTTTGCATCAGGTGCCCAAAGTACTAGAGCTTCAGCTTCAGCATCAGTCCTTCTAATGAATATTCAGGCCTGATTTCCTTTAGGATGGACTGGATGGATCTCCCTACAGTCCAAGGGACTCTCAAGAGTTTTCTCCAACACCACAGTTCAAAAGCATCAATTCTTCGGTGCTCAGCCTTCTTTCTGGTCCAACTCTCACATCCACACGACTACTGCAAAAACCATAGCTTGGACTAGACAGACCTTTGTTGGTAAAGTTATGTCTCTGCTTTTTAATATGTTGTCTAGGTTGGTCATAACTTTTTCCCAGGGAGCAAATGTCTTAATTTCATGGCTGCAGTCACCATCTGCAGTAATTTTGGAGCCCCCCAAAATAAAATCCGTCACTGTTTCCACTGTTTCCCCATATATTTGCCATGAAGTGATGGGACCGGATGCCACGATCTTAGTTTTCTGAATGTTGAGTTTTAAGCCACTCTCCTCTTTCACCCTCATCAAGAGGCTCTTTAGTTTCTCTTCACTTTCTGCCATTCAGTTCAGCATCAATTCTTCGGTGCTCAGCTTTCTTTATAGTCCAACTCTCAACATCCATGCATGACTGCTGGAAGAACCATAGCTTTGACTAAACGGACCTTTGTCGGCAAAGTAATGTCTCTGCTTTTCCATATGCTGTTTAGATTTTCTTCCAAGGAGCAAGCATCTTTTAATTTCATAGTTGCAGTCACCATCTGCAGTGATTTTGGAACCCAAGAAAATAAAGTTTCTAACTCTTTCCACTGTTTCCCCATCTGTTTGCCATGAAGTGATGGGACTGGCTGCCATGATCTTAGTTTTTTGAATGTTGAGTTTTAAGTCAACTTTTTCACTCTCCTCTTTCCCTTTCATCAACAGGCTCTTTAGTTCTTCTTCACCTTCTGCCATAAGGTTGATGTCATCTGCGTATCTGAGGTTGTTGATATTTCTCCCTGCAATCTTGATTCCAGCTTGTGAGACATCCAGCCTGGCATTTTACATGATGCACTCTGCATATAAGTTAAAAAAGGAGGGTGATAATATACAGCCTTGACGTACTCCTTTTCTAGTCCTGGACTGGTCCAGTTGTTCCATGTCTGGTTCTAACTGTTGCTTCTTGTCCTACATATAGGTTTCTCAGAAGACAGATAAGGTGGTCTGGTATTCCCATCTCTAAGAATTTTCCACAGTTCGTTGTGATCCACACAAAGGCCTCAGCATAGTCAATGAAGCACAAGTAGATGTTTTTCTGGAATCTCCTTGCCTTTTCTATGAGTCAACAAGGATTGGCAATTTGATCTCTAGTTCCTCTGCCTTTCCTAAATCCAGCTGGTATATCTGGAAGTTCTCAGTTCACGTACTATTAAGCTTAGCTTGAAGGATTTTGAGCATTACTTTGCTTGCATGTGAAATGACCACAACTGTTCAGTAGTTTGAACATTCTTTGGCATTACCGTTCTCTGGGATTGGAATAAAAACTGACCTTTTTCAGTCCTGTGGCCACTGCTGAGTTTTCCAAATATTCTGGTATATTAAGACTGAGGCCATACTTTTAAATTTATCTGGTAAACTTGATGAGAATGATGCAAAAGTTTAGCATTTACCCAAAGTATTGCAAAAGGCAAAACAAAGATACATTTCACATCTGTGGGCATACCCAAAAACTGCCTAAAGCAAGTATAATGCTGCAAATCTTTTCTAAATAACTTATTATAAATAAATTATTTTTAAAGCAAAATAAGGAAATAAAAATTTCAATCTGTTTTGTGTACTGGGTTGGCCAATAAGTTCATTTGGGTTCTTCTGTAACATCTTATAGAAAAAGCCAAATGAACTTTTTGGCTGACCCAGTATTTGAAACCTATTAAAGGTCAAAAGAAAAAACAGCCTAATTGAACAGAACATAGAAAACTAATAAATATTTCATTTCAATCAAACCCCCATCTCATCCTTACTACTTTGAAGTACAGGAACTCTGCTAATCCCTTAACATCTGTGGAAGCTTCAGTTTGGGGTATTTTGTTTTGTACTTTTGTTCTGCAATTAAATGACTGCTTTGGATCAAAGAAAGATGATATGAAAACATAGAATTATTCAAGTTTACAATAAAATAAAGTGGTGGGAGAGGAAAAGGAGACTGATATATAAAAATCTTTGAAAGATTCCACTCTGCTCAAAAATGACTTAAAATTATATCTAATTAGTATCCAAACTTAAATATTCTAAAAGATTTTTTTCATGAATGAGAATGACAGTGATGGTATTAAGGAAATTCAGGGTTGGTGTTCCAAGAATTTGAGATGATCTGCGGAAAAGGCAATGGCACCCCACTCCAACACTCTTGCCTGGAAAATCCCATGGATGGAGGAGCCTGGTAAGCTGTAGTCCATGGGGTCGCTAAGAGTCAGACACGACTGAGTGACTTCACTTTCACTTTTCACTTTCATGCATTGGAGAAGGAAATGGCAACCCACTCCAGTGTTCCTGCCTGGAGAATCCCAGGGACGGGGGAGCATGGTGGGCTGCCGTCTATGGGGTCGCACAGAGTTGGACTCGACTGAAGCGACTTAGAGGCAGCAGCAAAGCCAATCTCATTAGAATTGAGACATATACTAACTCATATTAAACAATTTCATCCTTTTATCAGCAGACATATCATTGTAACTAAGCAATAAATTCAAATACTATTCTTTCCCTTCCTTAGAAGGTAACAGATTGATTTTTGATATAAGATCCTAAATTTGTTTAATGCATGCAAACATATACACACTGTTTACAAACACACCCATAACTGAAGGCTTCTTAAACCCATCAAAAAAGAAAAGGTTAGATGAGACGGTATTTCCCTCCATGATTTAGCTTAATCCTAAGAATATTCCTCCAGGATTCTGTCCAAAGTATAGCAATATACCTACATTTCATGATACTTTTCATATTAAAATTTTATAATATCAATCCACTAAAAATAAAAAACCCTAAAAACAGATTTTATAGTCTAAGATGTAAAACCACTCATTATCAAAGTTTCAATTCACCCTTCTCAAAAGATTAACTAAGTACACAGTTTTATAATGACAAAGCACACAACTAGCCTTGACAGGAAGTCATAGCAGTTGAATTTAATATATGCCAAAGCCCTCATTTCAGATGCTACCTTAACTCCACATCTAGTATTACAGAGTGAATAACAAATTATGGTAGTAAAGCCCCACAAAATCCTCTTTACTGGTAGAAATAATCAGTAAAGAGATCTGTCTTTCACTATCTACTAGTGGTGCTGTCAGACCTCTGGAAAGCGGCATGAAATTTTTTGTTTACCACAGTCAGTTCAGTTCAGTTCAGTTGCTCAGTCGTGTCCGACTCTTTGCGACCCCATGAACTGCAGCATGCCAGGCCTCCCTGTCCATCATCAACTCCCAGAGTTCACTCAGACTCACGTCCATCGAGTCAGTGATGCCATCCAGCCATCTCATCCTCGGTTGTCCCCTTCTCCTCTGCCCCCAGTCCCTCCCAGCATCAAAGTCTTTTCCAATGAGTCAACTCTTCTCATGAGGTGGCCAAAGTACTGGAGCTTCAGCTTTAGCATCATTCCTTCCAAAGAAATCCCAGGACTGATCTCCTTCAGAATGGATTGGTTGGATCTCCTTGCACTCCAAGGGACTCTCAAGAGTCTTCTCCAACACCACAGTTCAAAAGCATCAATTCTTTGGCACTCAGCCTTCTTCACAGTCCAACTCTCACATCCATACATGACCACAGGAAAAACCATAGCCTTGACTAGACGGACCTTAGTCAGCAAAGTCATGTCTCTGCTTTTGAATATGCTATCTATGTTGGTCATAACTTTTCTTCCAAGGAGTAAGCGTCTTTTAATTTCATGGCTGCAATCACCATCTGCAGTGATTTTGGAGCCCAAAAAAATAAAGTCTGACACTGTTTCCACTGTTTCCCCATCTATTTCCCATGAAGTGATAGGAAGGAAACCCAGAAGTTTAGGAACATGGGACTTGCTCATTGGTTAATTCTAGAATCACTGATGGAGACCAGAGTAATAAAACTCTCCAACTCCAAAATTAAATGTAACTGCCCAATTTTGTAAGCTAAAGAGCGACAAGTTCTGAGAACTAAGGAAGGCAATCATTTAAGGTCTCCTAAACCTCTGAAATATAAATACAACTCCTGGCGCACCAACAAAAAATATAATGTTTCAGTTCCTAATTTTTTTTAAGTGTTTCAAGTTAGGTGTTTTAATACATTTTGATAACAGCTCCTTAGTCTTTCCAAAATAACTAACAACCATTATTGAACACTTAGTATTTTCCAAGACTTAAATGAAGCCCAAACAACAAATAAATTGGATAAGTATCATCTAAGCCCTCCGATGGTGCTGACATTCTAACAGGGAAGGCAGAAAAACAGTTATAAAACAAACATACAAGAGCTAAAACTATAAAACTCTTAAATCTTCATGACCTGGGATTAAGCAATAGTTTTTTACATATGACACCAAAGGTACAAACAACAAACAACAGAAGAAAAGATAGACTCCAGCAAAATTTAAAACTTTTTTTTAACTACCAAGAAAGTGAAAAACACAGCTTCCCAGAATGGGTAAAATATGTGCAATTAATATTTCTGGTAAAGGATTTGTATATAGAATATAATGAACTCTTGTAACTCAATAATAATACAAAGTAATACAAACAATACAAAGAGATAGCTCAATTAAAAATAAGGAAGGGAGACTTGCCTGGTCCTCCAGTGGCTAAGATTGCACTCCCAACACAGGGGGCCCAGGTTTGATCCCTGGTCAGAGAAGGAGATCCCACCTACCGCCTCCAAGAATTCTGCATGCCACAATTAAGACCCAGTGCAGCCAAATAAAGAAAGAAATATTTTTCTAAAAAAAGGAAAGGATATTAATAGAAAATTCCCCAAAGAAGATACACTAAAGGCAATAAAGCCATGAAAAGATGCTTAACACCATTAGCTACCAGAAAAACTCAAATCAAACCCACAATGAGATCAACTTCACACACACTCAGGATGGTTAAAATCAAAAAGAGGCAATTCTTGTTGGAAACAATATGGCTAAGCTGGAACTGTCACACACTGGTGTTGGAAATGTAAAATATGTGGCAGCTATGGAGAACAGTTTGGCAATTCTTCAAAAGACTAAACACAGAGTTGCCATATGATTCAGCAATTCCACTCCTACTTAGGGTCTCTAGAGAAATGAAAACATACTCTACACAAAACTTGTACATGGATGTTTGTAACAGCATTATTCATAATAGCCAAAAAATAAAAACAACCTAAATGTCCATCAATTGATGAACAGTGTATATCCATATGCTGAAATACTATTCAGCCATAAAGAGGAATGAAGTGCTGATATGCGTTACATGGATAAACCTTGAAAATATTATGCTAAATGAAAGAAGTCAGACATAAAAGATCACATAAAGTATGATTCCATTTATATGAAATATCCAGAATAAGCAAATCTAGGGAGACAGAAGGTAGATTTAGTGGTTGTTTTTAATAGTCACTGGAGGGATGGGGGAAATTTGTGTGACTGTTAATGAGTATAGGGACTCTTTTTGGTATCTTTATGACAGCAGGTAGTATTCCCATGACTTGAATCGGGTGTTCTGTAATTGACTTTGGTTGTGATCACACAACTCTGTGAATAGCACTGAACTGTACACTTCATACAGGGTAATTGCATAGTATGTGAATTATGTTTCAATAAAGCTTTTACTTTAAAAAAAAATGGGTATTAAGAAACATATAAAAGGAACCTTCATCTAATCTGGAGAATCAGGAGAGTTTAGTGAAGACCTGGATGCTGCGTTTTAGTTGCAGCACGTGGGATCCAGTTCCCTGACCAAGGATCAAACCTGGGCCCCCTGCTTTGGGAGTGTGGAGTCTTACCACTGGATCACCAGGGAAGTCCCCAAACTCTTAATTATTATATTTAATCCTAATAACCCTTTGAAGTATGGGCAGTTATTATCATCATTTTACAGATAAGGAAACTGAAACATGGTGAAGGAAAGTAATCTGCCCAAGGTCAAAGCAAGTGGTGCTATTATGACTTGAACAAAAGCATTCTGGCCCCAAAGTCCCCCATACTCTACCCACCCTTTTCCTGGAAACTGCCTATCAGTTCATCACAACATAGTTTTGTATATTCAATCCTGTACAGTAAGCAGATACATTATACATTTATACACAAGTTTCTTTGGTTGAGCACTAGGTGAAGTACTTAACTTGGGTTTAGAGACCATGTTTTATAACACTTTTAACCTTTAAACTCTGGAATCATACTCAGCAAGACAGGTTTATTGATTATTAGTGGCTCTGAGAATTAAGACTTCCTGAAAGACATCTGTTTCAAACAACTGAGGAGGTATTTACTCATTGTATTATTATCACCATATCATTTATGTGTATAAACCAGTAAGTAGAATGTAGTTAGAACTTGTGGTAAAGAAATGTTTTAGTATTTGTGTAAGAAAGTAGATCAGGCTTGAGATTCTAGCATGAGTATCTACATGGATGATAGTCCCTGTCTATGAGACATCAAAGTCAAAATAAATAATAGCCGGATATGCGGACGTGGTCCTCAGAAGAACTGGACCAAGGAGGTAAACTTGGAAGTTTAAGCATATAGCATGGTAGCGCAAAAGCCATGATATTAGGTTGATGCAAAAGTAATAGCAGTTTCAGATCCTGAATTTTAATTCATTATAACTAGGCTCAAACACATCCTTATTAATCAAAATAGGAACCATTACAACCAACACATTTTTCCCAATGAGAAATGTTTGTTTATTCCCATAGCAAAAAAAAAAAAATCCATGCTTCGAAATTCAATGAACTCTTGGAAAGCATTTTCTGCATCCAGCTGGTTGTGGAAGCATTTTCCTTGCAAAAAGTTGTCAAGATGCTTAAAGAAGTGGTAGTCAGTTAGTGGGAGGTTCAGTGAATATGGCATATGAAGCAAAACTTCGTAAACCAATCCATTCAACTTTTGAAGCGCTGGTTGTGTGACATACAGTCAGACATTGTCACAGAGAAGAACTGGGCCCTTTCTGTTGACCAATGCCAGCTGCAGGCATTGCAGTTCGGTGCATCTCAATGATCTGCTGAGCATACTCCTCAGACGTAATGGTTTCGCTGGGATTCAGAAAGTTGTAGTGGATCAGACCGACAGCAGACCACCAAACAGTGACCATGACCTTTTTTTTGGTGCAAGACCACTGAGCTGATCGTTGCTGGTTGTATACAAAATCCACTTTTTGTTGCAGATCACAATCCGGTCAAGAAATAGTTCACTGCTGTTGTGCAGATCAAGAGAAGACAACACTCCAAAATGATGTTTTTTTTTAATTTACAGTCAGCTCAGGAGGCACCCACTTTTCGAACTCTTTCACCTTTCCAATTTGCTTCAAATGCCAAATGACCACAGAATGATCAACACTGAATTCTTGGGCAACTTCTTGTGTAGTTATAAGTGGATCAGCTTCCATGATGCTCTCAGTTGGTCACTGTCAACTTCCAATGGCTGGCCACTGCTTTCCTCATCTTTAAGGCTCTTGTCTCCTTTGCAAAACTTCTTGAATGACCACTGCACTGTACATTCATCAGCAGTTCCTGGGCCAAATGTGTTGTTAATGTTCCAAACTGTCTCCACAGCTTTATGACCCATTTTGAATTCAAATAAGAAACCACTCAAATTTGCTTTTTGCCTAACATCATTTCCAAAGTACAAAATACATGTAAAATAAACAGCAAGTGATAATTCATTAGCAAAAATCATAAAGCAAGAAATGTACATTAAAAGATGTATAGCATAACCACATTTATTTAAAATGTATTCCAATATCAAATGGCAAAGTTCAACAAGGGAAAACTGAAATTACTTTTGCACCAACCTAATAACAGATTATAAATGCCTAAGGAGAAAGCACAGATAGAGAAAAGGTCTTAAAACATTGCTTTTCCAATTTCATAAGCATCACAATCACCTGGAGGGCTTGTTAACCAGACCCAGATGGCTGGGTCCCATCTCCAGTTTTTGACTCAGTAGGTCTGGGTAGGACCTGAGAATTTTCATTTCTAACAAGTTTGCAAGTGATGTTGCAAGTCTGGGGAACCACACTTTGAGAACCAATAGCGCACTCTGATAATTCTCAGATAAGGAACCTAAAAGGAGACCAAAAGGAGCCCAGAACAAGATAGGAGATATACTACTCCAATGAAATTATTTTTTACCAAGGTCACCAGCAACATAACTAATAATCCAGTGGAAACATATGACTCTTTAAAACTTCAAACTAAATTCTACTTGAAACAAAATGTATGGAGCACCTACCATATGCTAGGCAAATCTGTTGCCTGTAACTTGACCCTATCTTCTCCCTTGGGTTCTGAAATATCACTCACTCCCTTGTTACTTCTTTTGAACACGTGTTATCTTGTTTCTCTCTTTCCACCCACTCAAAATATTTCAAGATTTTCCCAGAATTCTGAGTCTTCTCTTCTTCATGCAAGCTCTCCCAGGGCAATTTCACCTAATCCTCTGCTGCTGCTGCTAAGTCGCTTCGGTTGTGTCTGACTCTGTGTGACCCCATAGACGGCAGCCCACTAGGCTCCTCTGTCCTTGGGATTCTCCAGGCAAGAACACTGGAGTGGGTTGCCATTTCCTTCTCCAATGCATGAAAGTGAAAAGTGAAAGTGAAGTCTCACCTAATCCTCTGAGTACCATCTAACTGCCAATAATTCTCCCATACCTCACCTTTAGAACTGACTTTGCCTCTGGGCTTCAGATCCTATTTCCCACTGCCAACCAACCATATATTTATTAATACAAACTACACCCCTTTCTTTCTATATTCTCACTTCAAAAATAACAACTATACACCAAGAGGACCAAGCCAGAAATCTGTGACTCTTCCTAGAGCAACTGTTCTCAAACTTATCTGCGTATCAGAACTCCCAGGAGCTTAAAAAAAATAAACTCACTCATAAGTCTAGTAATAATATGGTAACAATAATCCTGTTAATTATCCTGTTCTATGCCTTACACACATGCTCATAAAGTACTTAGCAAAAATGCTTGTGAACACCCAGGAAAATGGAGCTATCTTCATAAACACTTTAAATTCAGCTCTTCTGAAGTCTCAAATTTCTGATTAGAATCAACATTTGTTTAAACTATTTCACTAACAAAAAGACAAACAGATGAAAAATTTGTTTATAAGACCCTCTAAGGTAAACTTTAAAAACGTTCAAATTCACTGATGACCCATAAACCAGGGTGGAAGGAGGGGGAGGGGCGGCACCAATACATTCAAACAAGCTAATAGGAGAAGCCCATTATCTACGTTACTTAAAAGAGTTTGCAAATAAGACGTTCAATTCCTCTTTGGTGTTACTTTGTATTTTGAGTATTTTCAAAAAAGAATAATGAAGATTTAACACAGCCACTACCTTTCAAGGTATAATGCTTTGTTTGTATCCCTTGCCCAATGATGTTAGTTTAGCAAATCTACTTTTTCTTGAAAAGATGTGCAGGAATGGGCAAATGGTTAAGTCAGTAAGTTCATTTAAGGCTGCAAAAGTCTGATTTCACCTAAGATGGCCAGTTTCTTATAACTTTAGAATTAACAGGATAGTTCACAAATAACCTGGAATGTGACAGGAAACCAAAGAATAAAAGTTACCAAAAATTTTGACTGGAATAAAGAGTACAGGTTATTTTTAATTGTTGTTTGCTTTAGCTGAACAAATGAGTAGTACATTTGTGTTACAAATGGATCAGAATAAAGCTAGATATTTAAAAAACAAAATGTGCATGCAAATACCACCGGAGTATATAAAGACAATTAAAAAAAAAAGCCTTAAAAAAAAAAAACTTACAAGCTTTTGCACATCAAAGAAAACCATAAACAAAACAAAAAGGCAACTTAAAGATTTGGAAAAAATATCTGAAAATGATGTGACCAAAAAGAGCTTAATTTCCAAAATATATAAACAGCTCATACAACTCAGTTAAAAAAAAAAAAATGAAAATACGGGCAGAGGACTTCCTGTGGTCCAGTGGTTAATAATCCGCCTGCCGATGCAGGGGACACAGGTCCCATCCGTGGTCCAGGAGGATCCCACATGCCACGGAGCAAACAGGCCCATGCGCCACAACTCCCGAGCCTCTGCACATCAGAGCCCAAGCTCCACAGCAAAAGCAGCCACCAGAATGAGAAGCCCAGATGCTGCAACGAGAGAGCAGCCTCTGTTTGCCGCAACTAGAGAAAGACTTCGCACAGTAACAAAGACCCAGTGCAGCCAGAAATGAGCACATTTAAAAAAAACAAACAGAAAAGGTAGCTTTAAAAAAAAAGGGGGCTGAAGACCCAAAGAGACATTTCTCCAAAGATTTACAGATGCCAACAAGCACATGAAAAGATGTTCAACATCACTAATTACCAGAGAAATGCAAATCAAAACTACAATGAAGTATCACCTCACACCAATCTGAAGAGCCAACAGTAAAAAGTCCACAAACAATAAATGTTGGTGAGGGTGTGGAGAAAAGGGAACCCTTCGACACTGTTAGTGGGAATGTAAATTGGTATAGCCAATATGGAGAACAGTATGGAGGTTCTTTAAAAAAAAGTTACCAATCCTACCACTTGACATGTTTCTGGAGAAAATTATAATTCAAAAGGATAAATACACCCCAGTGTTCAAAGCAGAACTATATACAATAGCCAAGACACGGAAGCAACCTAAATGTCCATCAACAGGTGGATACAGACGTGGTACCCAGACAATCACAAATGGAGTACTACTCGCCGTTAAAAATGAAATGATGCCATCGTAGCAGCATGAATAGACCCAAGATTGCCATACTAAATGAAGTAAGTCAGAGAAAGGCAAATAGCGTATGCTACCACTTCAATGTGAGCTTTAAAATACGATGCAAATCAACTGTTCACAAACCAGAAACAGATTCAGACCTAGAGAACAAACGTACGGTTACCAAAGAGAAAAAGGAGGCGAGAAGGATAAATTAGGAGTTAGGAATTAGCAGATACAAACCACTATATATAAAACAGAGAAACAATGAGGGACTACTGTGTAACACAATGAACTATATTCAATACCTTGTAATGACCTATTATGGAAAGAATATGAAAAAGAAATGCAAATATATAACTGAATCACTTTGCTGTGTACCAGAAATACAACATTGTAAATCAACTACAAGAAAAATATTTTTAATTTTAATAAAATTCTAAAATGTACAAATTAGTAACCTTTGTATCTTCAGAATTACTAGGATATTTAGAATGTTTATTGGTGATATACAAGAGCTTAATAAAAAATTTCATTCTAGACACAGTAACTGCTTCTGGGGAAGACACTGAAAGGTACAGCATGAAAAAATGACTGACTTTCCAATATACACCCTTTGTATCATTTAAAACGTTTAGTATGTGCATGTATTGTATATCGTATAAGTATGCCTCCAGATTCAACCGCCAATTTACAGGAGATACAGAGGACATAAGAACATGTTAATTAAGCTAAGCCACAGGGACACAGTCATTAAAACCCAGACTGAGAAACCCTAAAAGCCATAAAATAAAATCTGATTTCTTTAATAAACAGATTCACAAGGGAGAGAGAAAATGGGAGCAGTAGATTAAAAGGGCCTTAAAGGTCATTACCAACCAAATGCAAATTAGGAACTTGACATGGATAACTATTCAAACTATGACATCTGAGATAGGTGAACCTTTGAACATGGATATTTGATGATATTAAGGCATTTAAGGGGGTGAGATATATATATATACGTTTTTTGAGTCCTTATCACTTAAAGATACCCTGGACTCCAATTAATACTTGGGATTTGCTTAAAAATAATCCAAGAGGATGAAGCAGGAGGGTAACAAATGAAACAAAACTGGGAATGATTTGACACAGTGGTAAAGAATCGACCTGCCAGTCCAGGACACACTGGAGTCTCGAATTCCATCTCTGGGTCAAGAAGATCGCCAAGTAGAAAATGGCAGCCCACTCCAGTATTGCTGCCTGAGAAATGCCATGGACAGAGAGGAGCCTGGTGGGCTATACAGTCCATGGGATCACAAAGAGTCAGTCACAACTTAGTGACCGAGCATGAATACAAAGCTGTGACGGGTACACGGGAGTTTACTAATGCACTGCATCTACTTTTATGTGATTTAAAATCTTCCATTGGAGAAGGAAATGGCAACCCACTCCAGTATTCTTGCCTGGAGAATCCCATGGACGGAGGAGCCTGGAAGGCTACAGTCCACAGGGTCGCAAAGAGTCGGAAATCTTCCATAACAAGTTAGAAAGTCAAATATTTGCAAGATATAAATATTTTTATATAAATGAAGAAAACCAATACAACTTAAATATATGTGGGTTTTAGATGAAATAAAGTAATTTGATGATACTAAGATGGCGATTAAAACTCAGAAGCTAGGGGTCAGAACAATCTATTAATTTTGTTAGATTATATAATGGTATTGTGGTTATGGGGAAATTGCCTTTTTAAAAGACAAAATATTGATGTATTTACAGCTAAAAAATGATATGTCTAGAATTTGCTTTAAATTTTTTTTTAATTGGGACAAGGACAAGAATAAACAAGCATGGTAAAATGTTAAAACTAACTGGTACGTATATAGGGGCTCATGGACTACATGGTAGTGTGTATTTCCATCTTAAGATGTAAATAACATAATAATAATATCAACAGTAAAAGTATTAGATTCTAAGAACTTCCTTCACTATGTGAGAGAAGGGGAAAAAACAAGATAAATAATCCAAACTAAAACCCTAATTCAGATAAGGGTCAAGATTTGGGGGGAGGGAGCAAGAACCACTACACAAGGGTTTTACTCACTCAACTCACCTGAATGTTACACACAGCAGAGTATGGTAAAGAAAATCCCAGTGTTTCACCACATTGGAGGCAACAGCCAAAGCAAAAAAAAAAAAAAAAAAATTATTTTCTAGAATTATTTCCTCCTGCCAGTTTTTGCCCTAGAAATCCATTTATAAAGAACTTTCAAAAATTTCTCAAGTTCAAGAGTTAGGATTGTCAGTGAGTGTTTTGTATAGAAACAAAGCTTCCCTAATACCCTGAGCACATACAGTTCTGACAGGACATAAGAGTTTCTGGGCGTGAAAATGGTATTCTTTCATTTCTAGTTCTCTGGCTCTGCTCCAAGACTACTTTTATCAAGTCATCTTGAGTGAGATCCTTTTTTAGGGGAAACAGGAGGAACTTTGAAAGACTTTCATGGAAACATTTGCACATACACATTCCAGTCCTTGAAGTAATGATACCAAGTGTTCTTCAAGGTTCTAAAGAGAAAATTCTAAAATTATCTAATTCCACCCAAATTTCTGCTGCAGCCAATCACCACCATATTAAATCACATAATTGTTACTCTGGGTAGGGAGAAAAGGAAAATGAATACTTTGATATTTTACTAAATGCCACTATTTAATACACATTTTTAACTAAGTCCTCTAAGTACAACCTTATTAGGTAGTTGGTTGATAGCACTATCAATGTCCAAAAATTACAGATGGGAAAAGTGGGGCACTGAAAGGCTAACTAACTTGTTAAGTAAATGGTAGAACGAGACTTGAATCCAGTCTGGCTCCAGTACTTGGGCTACTCTCTGCTACAGAATTCATACCCTAGAACTTCTCACTCGGAAACACAAGAAAGATGACTACATGAACATTTCCAGACGCTAGCTCACTGACCCTCTTCACAATTCCAGTTACCTTTGAGATTTTACATTTTAAAAAACAAAATAAACAAAGGAAAATAACAAAACTAAAACATCCGGGCAGATCCTTCTTTAAATAGTGTGGAAAGAATTAACAGCAACTATTATAGGCACTGGAGAAGGAAATGGCAACCCACTCCAGTGTTCTTGCCTGGAGAATCCCAGGGACGGGGGAGCCTAGTGGGCTGCCGTCTATGGGGTCGCACAGAGTTGGACACGACTGAGGCGACTTAGCAGCAGCAGCATTATAGGCACTAGCACCACTGACCAAAGCTAATAAGGCCCCTTATCTGCCCACTCTACTGCAAAGCTCACTACTCAACAGAGCCTATCTAGGTAAAGAGATGCCAATCAGTTTTATATCGCTTCATTCTTTCATTTGATTGGTTAAATCAGAATCAAACATCTGTAACATGAAAGAGACAAGGAAACAAAAAGTTAAAGAAATGTGACAAAGGAATAAACAATTCATAAAACAGAACTTGTTAAAAGCTCTTTGAGATCCTCAGAAAGATGGTGCATTCATAAATCAAGAGAGGAAGCTGTGAAAAGGCAAAAAAGTACAAGACTCTTGATAACAAATTTTTAAAAAGGTAGTATAAGGTTTTATACTGCGGAGGTAAAACCTAGAAAGTAGACAGAAACAGGAAACAGACAAGAAAGAACCAAAGGATACCCAGCACCAGTCCAGGAGGTCAGCATTTAAGTAACAGAAATTACAGAATGAAAATAGGGGGAAAAAAAATTGAAGAGAGGACATTTTCAGAGAAATATAAATGTTCTACAACTAAAAGATTTAATTAACTAAAAGATTTATAAAGTCTTCCAATTAATAACCCCACTCAGTGCTCAAATGAATAAAGACCCATGCCATCAAAATCTTTGGGAAATTTCAGGCAACAAAGACAAAAAAAGGCAATAAACGCTTTCAGAGAAAAGGTAGCTCATATGCAAAAGAACAAGAATCAAACTGGCCTCCCACAACAATATAAATAAAACCAAAAATAAACAAATGGGGCCTAGTGAAACTTACAAGCTTTTGTACAGCAAAGGAAACCATAAATAAAACAGACAAGCTACCATATTTGCAGAGAAAATATCCGCAAATAATGCAACTGACAAAGACTTAACTTCCAAAATATACAAACAATTCAATAACAAAAAAACAAACAAACCAATCAAAAAAATGGACAAAAGACCTAAACAGACATTTCTCCAAAGAAAACTTACAGATGGCCAACAAGCACATGAAAAGATGCTCATCATAACTAATTATTAGAGAAATGCAAATCAAAACTACAATGAGGCACCACCTCACATGGGTTAGAATGGCCATCATTAAAAAGTCTACGAGTAACATGCTGGAGAAGGTGTGGAGAAAAGGAAACCCCTTACACTGTTGGTGATAATGTAAACTGGTCCAGCCACTATGAAAAACAGTATGGAGGTTCCTCAGAAAAACTAAAAATAGAAGTGCCATATGATCCAGCAATTCCCCTCCTGGGCATACCTAGACAAAACTATAATTCAAAAAGATGCATGTACCCCAATGTTAGCAGCACTAATAGCCAAGACATTGAAACAACCTAAACGTCCATTGACAGAGGAATGGATAAAGAAGACGCCGTACATGCAATGAAATACTACTCAGCCACTAAAAAGAATGAAATAATGTCATTTACAGCAACATGGATGGACCTGAGATTATCACAGTAAGTGAAGTCAGAAATAGAAAGATAAATACCATCTAATATCACTGATATATGGAACCTAAAAAAAATAATACAAATGAACTTACTTACACAATAGGAACAGACTCACAGACATTAAAAAAAAAAAAAAAAACTTACGGTTACCAAAGAGGAAAGGCTAGGAGAGAGATAAATTAGGAGTTTGGGATTAACATATACACACTACTATATATAAGATAGATAATCAACAAGGACTTCCTCTATATGACAGGGAACTTTACTAAATATTCTGTAATAACCTATATAGGAAAAGAATCTAAAAAAGGATGCATATATGTATATGTGTAAATAATCACTTTGCTGTACACCTGAACTAATACAACACTGTAAATCTACTATATTCCAATAAAAAAATAAAATAAAATTTAAAAAAGAGAAAGACAGATGCCATATGATATCATTATATATGGAATCTAAACTATGAAACAAATGAACTTATCTATGAAACAAACAGCAACTCACAGAGAACACACTTGTGGCTGCCAAGGGCAGGGGAGGGGGACAGGCTGGGAGTCTGGGATCGGCAGATGCAAACTATTCTTTATAGAATGGACAAACAACAAAGCCCGACTGCATAGCACTGGGAACTATCCTCAATATTCTGTGACAAACCACAGTGGAAACAAATATGAAAAAGAATGTACATCCAGGATAAGTGAGTCACTTTTCTGTACAGCAGAAATTAACCCAACACTGTAAATCAACTATATTTCAATTAAAAAAAATAATAATAAAACTGGCCTAAGACTTCTTTTCAATAATGAAGAGTACTAGCAAAGAATGAATCAATGCCTTTGAAGCACTGACAGAAAATTATGTTCAACCTACAATTCTACTCTCAGCCACACGAACATTCCATTTTTAAGAATAAAATAAAAACATTTTCAGGCAAGGAAGTACTCAAAATTTACCTCCCACACATCTTACCTTAGTGTGCATTGCAGCAAAACAAGGCAATACAGCAAGAAAGAGGACTATATAAAACTGGAGCAGAAGGATACAGGACATAAAGAGATGGATAACTATGAAAACGGGAGATACCAGAAATTCATTCTATCTTTAAGAAAATGAAAAATATTAAGGTCAGTTATAAAAACTAACAAAACCCTCATCAAAAAAAAAAAAGTACAACTGAGAACTCTGATATGGAGAGGTTATGGCATCCGTTTTATCTCTGCAGAACTACCTTCTCCCCACCCCCAACACACATCTCCATCTGGGCATGGGACCAGACTCAAGCTACTCTAATCTAGTCTCTCCACCTTGCCATAGCAACTTGTTCAGAAATAAACACAGAGCCAAGAATCAGTACTGGTGAGAGAGAGAGGTGAAGGAGGGTACCAAAAATAAAGCCAAAGGGAGAAAGCAAAGGGATATAGGGAGACACTAATTCTTCTAAGTAACATTCAAGCACCTGGACCCAATCCTATTCTACCCCCCTGAATTCTCTATTTCCTTTCTTACTTAGGTTCTAACTGAACTAGTTTTCTAACACTAATAAGGATCTCTAACTAAAATACTCCTCTTTCAAAGCAGGAAGTCAAAAGACACCACCTACTGTTAGTAAAATAAAAATATACAGTATTTACTAAGGTGAGCAGAAAGCTAAAAATAATGATATATAATTATATCAGAAAGAAGGTGGGAAACAGGGTAGTGGTGTGGAAAATAATTCTTCATGGTTTTCTATGTCTTGCAAGCAAGGCACCGTCTGCTCTTTGTTCTGGACTATATTCTCAAGGACGTTCATACCGTGAGCAACCTTGGAAGACAGAAGCTGTCTTCAGTATACTACTGTCTCCCTTTGAAGCAAAGAGCAAGCACGCTCTTTGAAATATTTGAAATCCTTAAAAGCAGTTTTCTCCAGTAACAAAATCCATTATGTGAACAGTGTTGGCCCTCTCTGCAGTGTCCTGTGCGAAGTGCAGCTCGGGATACAGGCACAAATGAATGTTGATACCCTAGCTACTGCTAAGGCTATAAGTAATAAACTGTACTTCATCTCTGACTCTGCCTCCAACCATAAGAGTCTATATTTCCACCAGCATCCATGAAACTGTGACAGCCTAATTTGTTAGCTTCAAGTAGAGCGAACCCTCAGATCCTTTGTAATTCTGGACAGGTCGTAAATGAGAGCAAAATCTTGACTATCACTATAGACAATGCCTAAAATTGACAAATCTAGAAATGGAAGCATAAGCACATTAATATGGGGATTATCACTAGAAGAATCAAATAAAGAAGGAACTGAAGTGGTTCCCTGGGGGGTGGGAGGGGACTGGGAAGGCAGAGGACTCGGGGATTTTACTTTCATCATAAACTCTTTGAACTATCACTTTTTCCATCCACCATAAACATGCATTCAAAAAAGAAGCCTTTCTGGGAAAAAAAAGTGTACAAGAAAAAACTCTTTTCAAGAGGATGGGATGAACTGGGAGACTGGGGATGTGTATACGTACACAAGTATGTATAAAATAGGTAACTAATAAGAACCTACTGCACAGCACAGGGAACTCTACTCAGTGATCCATGGGCACCTAAATGGGAAGGAAATCTACGAGAGGACGTATGGATATGTAACACTGACTCACTTTGCTGCACAGCAGAAACTAACACAACACTGTAAAGCAACTATATTTCGGTAAAAATTAATGAAAAGAAAACCCTCTTTTTAGTATTCATTCCACTAAAATTGGATAAGAGCATCAAGAAAACTACTAATTAAACATGATATTCTTCTCACAGTTCTAGAAATCTAAAAGGGAAAGTCTCTCACCAATGATCATCTCAAGCCAGAAAACAGTCTCAATGTATCTCCAAAAATAAGTATGTCATGTCTTGCTTTGGAGACTTTTTTTTTTAATGAGTCTACTAGATGTACACAATAGTGTCCTACAACTTCTATGGAAAGCATATTACCGGCTTCAGCATATAAATGCATCCTTAAACATGATTTCCTGCAATAAGATTCTGCGGCTGCTGCTGCATCGCTTCAGTCGTGTCCGACTCTGTGCGACCCCATAGACGGCAGCCCACCAGGCTCCCCCGTCCCTGGGATTCTCCGCAAGAACACTGGAGTGGGTTGCCATTTCCTTCTCCAAAGCATGAGAGTGAAAAGTGAAAGTGAAGTCGCTCAGTTGTATCTGACTCTTCGCGACCCCATGGACTGCAGCCTACCAGGCTCCCCCGTCCATGGGATTTTCCAGGCAAGAGTACTGGAGTGGGGTGCCATCGCCATCTCCGAATAAGATTCTAAGTTACCCCTTAAATCACCAGTGTTTTAAAAGTGAAATTAAAATGAGAAGAAATATTTCTATGGTGAAGGGAATAAAATATGTCATCTTACAAGGAAAAAAATAGACAAACAGCTAATTAATGGTCAAAAAGTAATTCACATTAAAGAATCAGAATTTTCTAACCAAAATTTGAAATTAAAACAATTAAAAATAATTTGGAATTATATTGTATAGTTGGTAGGGGATGACTAGTTCCATTTAGTATAACTTTTTTCTTAAAAATCCAGAATAGCAAAACCTACTCACTGTCTACTTCTGTACTTCTCCACCAAATTATACTTCTTATACAGCTCCAACTGAACCTAATTTTTAGGGATGATGAAGACAGGGCATATACAAATTCTGCTCCCGAGATAAGCTAAATTGTTCTTGAGCTAAACTATAAGTCTAAGTAATAGAGGATCTGATTAGGAGCCAGCTCTGGTTTCATTTAAAACGCACTTTAAATTGTTGTTTAGTTGCTATGTCGAGTCTGACTCTGCAACAAAAACATACAAGTGCTTCAATCACACTAGTTTCATTCAAACTACTTAACTTTTGAGAAGCTGGGGCAAATAAAAGAGCTCTGTGAAGTTAGTTTCACTACAGCGTTGCTAATTTCTTTTTCATATCTAGCTGCTCTTCACTGAGAAGGCTTACTGTGCAGTGACGTTCCTCTACAGTCAGACTGCATGGGTTTGAAATCCAGCTCCGACACTCTACTGAGACAAGTTGCAAGTTTTCTGCAAGAAAAAAGGGACAGGAATACTTTCTTCATAGAATTGTTACAAAGATTTTTTTTAAATACACATAAAAGCTTTAGCATAAGACCAAGTCAAAAGAAAAAAGAAGGAAAAAAGAAGACAGTTACTAATATTGTCATGCCTTATTTCATGGAAAGCCACATCCTATAGGAAAGAGATGCTCCATCTGCACACAGTGGAACACACTCTGAGATTCTTTCTTATTAATTAAACCACCAGTGAAGGTTATGAAAAGGAACTTCACCAAAAAGATGCTACAGGCATGAAGCAGACAACACATTTCAGCAAGCCAAACTCAGTCCCTTTACCACCAAGAGAAGAGTCCTTAAATTTTGCACGTTTGTTTGCCTTGGGCTTCCCAGGTGGTGCTAGTCTAAAGCATCTGCCTGCCAACACAGGAGACACAGGTTCAATCCCTGGGTCGGGAAGACTCCTTGGAAATGGAAATGGCTGCCCACTCCAGTATTCTTGCCTGAACATTCCATAAACACAGGAACCTGGTGGGCTACAGTCCACGGGGTTGTAAAGAGGCAGATATGACTGAGCACACACACACACATCATCATGGAACACAAAGGTCAACAAAAGCAAAAACAATGGAGGTACTTTTAAATATAAATTTTAATGTAAATTATTTTATAGCTAACTTTATCATGTTACATTCTTTCCAACCTTCATTCATTCAACAAGCATTTGTTAAATAAGCATCTATGAAGCTCTCGGAATAAAGTGAACAAATTATCAAACCCCTCAAGGAATTTACATTTTGGTGGTAAGAAAAATAATAATCACAGTAAGTAGTGCTCACAGTATATGTTTCAAGGAGGTAACGATTATGGGAGAAAATTGACTAGTGTAAGGGAACTTGGAAGTGCAGGAACAGAGTGGCAATTGCCATTTTAGACAGTGATCAGAGTAGGCTTCCTTGAGAAGGTGCTGTTTGAGAAGAGATTTGAAAGAGGTGAGGGAATAAGAAATGAACATTTATCTAGGCACATGGAACAGGCTAAGCCAAGCACTTGCCTGTACCACCATTACCTAACAAATAAACAAAAATGTTGTCTCTTATCACCTTCTCCAAAAAAAGACATCTGTGCTAACAAAATATATATATGACTCAGTGGTAAAGAACCAGCCTGCAATGCAGGAAACTCAAGAGATGTGGGTTCAATCCCTGGGTCAGGAAGGCCCCTGGAGGTGCAAAAGGCAACCTATTCCAGTATTCTTGCCAGGAAAACCCCCTGAACAGACAAGTCTGGTGGGCTATAGTTCAAAAGGTCACAAAGAGTCAGACACGATTGAGCGACTAAGCATATATAAATTCATTCAACAAATGTTTAGCTAAGGACACAGGAAAGAACATGATATGCACCACTTTCTATCCTAAACTATGAAGATCTCAGCAAGGGGCCTAAGGTTGACTACAAAGATCTTTTAAGTGTTAAGATAGACTTTTTTCCTCTGTTATTTAGCTTACTGGGTCTTCACTGCTTTCAGAAAGGAAAGAAGGATGGGGAAGAAAGAAAGAAAGCAGAGATCTATAGAAATCTGTCCTCCAGATAAAGTGGGATGATACTACCTACAATGAAAAGTACCTCAGTCTCTATTCTTTAAAGCACAAATACTCTTCACCCGAAGAGTGAAAAATTTCAAAAGTAAGAACAATGATATTATAATCTCTCCCTGACTGCAGCAGGCCAAAATATTGCTACTGGGGGGGGGGGGGGGGGGGGGGTCTAATAATTTTTCTAACACTTTCTCAAAATCCACTTCTATTACAGAAAAACCGTGATCTACCAAGTACAAGGTACTATATGCCATGCTCTAGCTAAGTAAGAGGGCTCTGACCTCAAAGACCTCATCAAGTGGTATGGGAAAACATGCATTAGGTATCTTTTATGCTATTGGATTTACTACTTCGAAAGTAAGTACAGCACATAATACCATTTGGTTGAAAAGAAAAATACTATGAATTTTATTTCCCTCAAGTCACAACCAAAAGCTTGTATTTATAAGAGTTGAAAACACATTTTACAAACACTCTACAAAAAATTACTTTAGCAGAATTCTTTTTCAGAACATACTTTATATAACTCATCTAAGTCCACTTAACAACTGGAGAGTAAAAGGTTAGAAAGTTAAGAGACCCACAAGAAATATATAAAAGGAACCAAAAGAAATGTATTTATTGATTATTTTCCCCAATTACGTTAAAGGACATTTTAAGATTAGTTGAAATACGCTTCTACATATTAAGGAATGTACGCAAGAAAAAACAGAAGAGCAAGAAAAATAAAAAAGCAGCACACTTTAACCTTATGCCCTACTTTTTTTTAATTAAGAGTGCAAATCCTGGACTTTCCTGGTGGTGCAGTGGATTAGAATCTGCTTGCCAACGCGGGAAACAGGAGTTTGATCCCTGGTGCTGGTTCAGCAAGATCTCCCATGCAACAGAGGAACTAAGCCGGTGCGCCACCACTACTGAGCCCAAGTGCTGTAACTACTGAAGCCCAAGAGCCTAGAGCCTGTGCTCTGCAATGAGAAGCTACCATAACGAGAAGCCTGTGCAACACATGGAAGAGTAGCTCCCACTCACCACAGTTAGAAAAAGCCAGAGCATAGCAATGAAGACCCAGCGCAGCCAAAAACAAAAAAATAAATGGGATTCCCTGCTGGCTCAGGGGTAAAGAATCTGCCTGCCAATGCAAGAGATGTGGGTTCAATCCCTGGGTCAGGAAGATCTCCTAGAGTAAGAAACAGCAATCTACTACAGTATTCTTGCCTGGAAAATTCCATGGACAAAGGAGCCTGGCGGGCTACAGTCCATGAGGTCGCAAAAAATCGGGACATGACTAAGCACACATGCACACAAAACCTCCTACTTATACAACAAAAATGTGAATTCCCCAGAAAAGTTAGTATTTACTTGGACTTTTAATAATCAATTTTATCAATGATATTTGCCATAAAGGAGAAAATCCACAATATGTTAAGATAAACAATAAAAAGGCATAAGGATTGGGACTTCCCTGGTGGTCCAGTGGTTAAGACTCCATGCTCCCAATGCAGGGGACCCCAGTTCAATCCCTGGTCAGAGAACTAGATCCTACATGCCCCACCTAAGAGTTCACATGCTGCAGCTAAAGATCCCACATTCTGCAATGAAGATCAAAGATCCCGCAGGCTGCAACTAAGACCTGGTATGGCCAAATAAATAAATAAAAAGATGTTAAAAAAAGAAGACAGAAGGATAAATTCTTAAATTTAAGACTGGTACTTGCCAAAGAATATATAGGTCTGAAAATTGTGCTGAGAGAAAAAGTGACAGAAGGTAACTAATGCACTGTACATAACGCCTGGCATATAAAACATGCTCCCTTTTTTAAAGTAAATGAATAAATACATAGGACTTGAAATTCCACAAGTTAAAAATGGTGGTATTTAACTATGTTATCAAGATAACCATGGAACGTTTCATAAAACATGGGCAAAGAAAATGTCAAATGAAAGATATGATTCCTAAAGTATAAATCTATAGACTTTCTATGCATGTATTTTCAGGATCCATTTTCACAGTTTTCATAGCATCCCAAATAAGCTAGACTACTGTGATGATAGTATAGATCTTCAACTAGAAGACAGCCTGAACCACAGAAACTTATCCCCAAGGGCTGAAGTGGTACGTAGAAAGTACCAAGAACCTCCAGAGAATAATTCTGATAACTGAACTTGAAATAAAATCTCTTGCCCTACTTAGGAAACAAGTTTGCCTCTCCTGGTTCCTGGACAATAGAGCAAGTATGTCCACTGAGACTTCCTTACCAAACTCAAAATCATCTTCAGAAACTCCAGCTAATCAATTTCCTTTGGTAGTTCCAAGAGTGATTTCAGAGCTTCAGATGGGCAATTTTTATGTTATTAATTATTTAATATACATTTTTTTTTTTGATGATCCAGTGGATGTTGGCAATTTGATCTCTGGTTTCTCTGCCTTTTCTAAAACCAGCTTGAACATCTGGAAGTTCACAGTTCACGTACTGCTGAAGTCTGCCTTGGAGAATTTTGAGCATTACTTTACTAGCGTGTGAGATGAGTGCAATTGTGTGGTAGTTTGAGCATTCTTTGGCATTGCCTTTCTTTGGGATTGGAATGAAAACTGACTTTTTCCAGTCCTGCAGCCACTGCTGAGTTTTCCAAATTTGCTGGCATATTGAGTGCAGCACTTTCACAGCATCATCTTTTAGGATTTGAAATAGCTCAACTGGAATTCCATCACCTCCACTAGCTGTGTTCACAGTGATAGTTCTTAAGGCCCACTTGACTTCACATTCCAGGATGTCTGGCTCTAGGTGAGTGATCACACCATCTTGAGTATCTTGGTCATGATCATCTTTTTTGTACAGTTCTTCAGTGTATTCTTGCCACCTCTTCTTAATATCTTCTGCTTCTGTTAGGTCCATACCATTTCTGTCCTTTATCGAGCCCATCTTTGCATGAAATGTTCCCTTGGTATCTCTAATTTTCTTGAAGAGATCTCTAGTCTTTCCCATTCTGTTGTTTTCCTCTGTTTGATCACTGAAGAAGGCTATTCTTTGGAACTCTGCATTCAAATGGGTATATCTTTCCTTTTCTCCTTTGCTTTTCGCTTCTCTTCTTTTCACAGCTATTTGTAAGGCCTCCTCAGACAGCTATTTTGCTTCTTTGCATTTCCTTTTCCATGGGGATGGTCTTGATCCCTGTCTCCTGTACAATGTCACAAACCTCCGTCCATAGTTCATCAAGCATTCTGTCTATCAGATCTAGTCCCTTAAATCTATTTCTCACTTCCACTGTATAATCATAAGGGATTTGATTTAGGTCATATCTGAATGGTCTAGTAGTTCTCCCTACTTTCTTCAATTTAAGTCTGAATTTGGCATTAAGGAGTTCATGATCTGAGCCACAGTCAGCTCCTGGTCTTATTTTTGCTGACTGTATAGAGCTTCTCCATCTTTGGCTGCAATGAATATAATCAATCTGATTTTGGTGTGGGCCAGCTGGTAATGTCCATGTGTAGAGTCTTCTCTTGTGTTGTTGGAAGAGGGTGTTTGCTATGACCAGTGTGTTCTCTTGGCAAAAACTCTATCAGCCTTTTGCCCTGCTTTACTGTGTACTTCAAGGCCAAATTTTCCTAGGTTACTCCAGGTATCTCTTGACTTCCTACTTTTACATTTCAGCCCCCTATGATGAAAAGGACATCTTTTTTTTGGTGTTAGTTCTAGAAGGTCTTGTAGATCATCACAGACCATTCAACTTCAGCTTCTTCAGTATTAGTGGTTGGGGCACAGACTTGGATTACTGTGATATTGAATGGTTTGCCTTGGAAACAGATCATTCTGTCGTTTTTTTTTGAGCTTGTACCCAAGTACTGCATTTTGGACACTGTTGACTATGAGGGCTACTTCATTTCTTCTAAGGGATTCTTGCCCGCAGTAGTAGATATAATGGTCATCTGAATTAAATTCACCCATTCTGGTCCATTTTAGTTCACTGATTCCTAAAATGTTGATGTTCACTCTTGTCGTCTGTTTGACCACTTCCAATTTACCTTGATTCATGGACCTAACATTCCAGGTTGCTATGCAATATTGTTCTTTACAGCATTGGACTTTACTTCCATCACCAGTCACATCCACAACTGGGCACTGTTTTCGCTTTAGCTCCATCTCTTCATTCTTTCTGGAGTTATTTCTCCACTGGAGTTCATCTTTCAGTGTCATATCGTTTTGCCTTTTCATACTGTTCATGGGGTTCTCAAGGAAAGAATACTGAAGTAGTTTGCCATTCCCTTCTCCAGTGGACCACATTTTGTCAGAACTCTCCACCATGACCTGTCTGTCTTGGGTGGCCCTACATGGCATGGGTCGTAGTTTCATTGAGCTAGACAAGGCTGTGATTCATGTGATCAGTTTGGTTAGTTTTCTGTGACTGTGGTTTTCATTCTGTCTGCCCTCTGATGGATAAGGATAAGAGGCTTGTGGAAGCTTCCTGATGTAGACTCACTCAATGTTCACTTTGATCTATTCTCACATGGATGTCCTGTTTTATAGAGGCTGGACAGCTAAAACTACATTTTTCAGATGCCCTTGAAGCAAAGGTTTCACATAAGACCAAAGTGTGGCCAAGCAGATCACTTAAGATGTAGAGAGTGAAAAGTAACATGTAATGATATTCTTGCCCAAAGAAGTTAAAACTTCTGCCATGTATGAATAAGCTTTCTGATTCAACAACACAGCCCATAATGGCAGTAGCCCCTTCTCAGGCAAGTTCTATAATGTCCTTGTGGGGTTTGTTCCAAGAAACTCAGTCTAATCTGTTCACTCACCCTACTCAAAGTTTACCTCTTTCTTAATAAATCCCATTTGCTACAACTACTTACAGCAGATGCTCTTGCTACAAATTCTTGTAAAATAAGTACAAAGTAAACAGGGATGTAAAAAAAAAAGCACCATCCTGGGACTTTCCCAGTGGTCCAGTGGTTAAGAAACCACCTTGCAATGCAAGGGATATGGGTTTGAGTCCTGGTCAGGGAACTAAGATCCCGCATGCCATGGAACAACTAAGCCCATGTGCCACAACAAAGATCCTGCATGTACAATGAAGATCCAACACAGACAAATAAATTAAAAGAAAAAAAAAGGCACCATCCTATTAGCAGTTAGAAACCTATCAAGAATTAACAGCTTATAGATAAAGATATAGGCTTGACCTGCAAAGCATTATAATTGAAAAGCCTAAAAGGCTACCAGCCACATTACAAGGAGCACAATATAGAGTTAACAACAGAGCTTTAGACAGACTCATAGACCTAGAGAACAAACTAGTGGTCCGCAGTTGTGGAGGGTGAGGAGGATACACAGGGGTAGAGACGTGTGAGGTACAAACTATTAGGTAGAAAACAAGCTACAAGAATATATTATATAATACTGAGAGTATAGCCAATATTTTATAATAATTCTAAGTGGTGTATAACCTTTAAAAATTGTAGGACTTCCCTGGCGGTCCAGTGGTTAAGCCACCACACTCCCAATGCAAGAAAAGCGAGTTCACTCCCTGGCCAGGGAACTAAGACATGTCGTGCAGCATGGCCCCCACCCAAAAAAACTGTGATTCAATCGTTATATGGTACACTATTGCATACAAATCTACACATTATAACTTACATAATATTGTACAGCAATTAAAAAAAAAGAGGTTTAGATAGTTTGGATCTGGAAGAGAAAGAATTGCCAGCAAAGCTGATAAATCAGGAGAAATAAGAGACAAGAACCAAAAGAGGAGAGAATTCAAAAAATGTGAAGATGTCTTCTGTTCAACTAAATACCAAAGATGACAAACTGGGTTAAGATCCATTCTTATTACTTCCTTTCTCAAAGATTATCCTGTATAAAAAGATAATGCTCAAACTCTCTCCAAAATTGGGCCCCTTGTGTGCTACAGCTCCTTTATACCATTTATTTTTCTTTCTTTATTGATGGCTGTCCTGGGTCTTCGCTGCTGCATGTGGCCTTTCTCTAGTTGTGGTGAGCAGGCCTCTCACTGCAGTGGCTGCTCTTGCTACAGAGCACAGGTTCTAGGTGCACAGGCTTCAGTAGTTGGGGCTTAGTTGCCGCGCATGTGCAATCTTCTTGGACGCAGCGACTGAACCCATGCATTAGTAGGCAGATCTTACCACCGGACCACCAAGGAAGTCTTTCTTTCTTTTTTTTTAACAACACAACTTTTATTCAGTCTTCTTTGAAAAAAAAAAAAATCTCTTTTTTAGGTCCTAAAATAAAAGTCCAATCCAAGACCCACACCTAAAAAGCTTTAACAGCAGTCGAAGTTGCCTCCTCTGAATTCATGGAACATTTATTTATCAGACACCAAACTAAAATCCAAACTAAATTATAAGCTTAAATAGAGCAGGGGCTGTGTTCTTCATTTCTTTATATTCTGAACCCTCAGCATAATGCCACATTCACTGCTAACAAATAGGCCCTTTCAACAGGTAGTTTCAGAAGGGTGGAGTTAAGATTGCAGGATTTAAAATTTTAACTAAATTGACTTGGAAGATGCACAAAGAAACTTTCTGTAGGGATGGTGATGTTCTATATATTGACAGGGTTATGGGTTAAAGAGATGTATGAACTTGTTCAAACTAAGGGACAAGTTAAACTATTTGTTTATTTACAAAATAAATAGTTCATGATAGGAATGCTCAAGTAAAGGGTAAAATATACTTACTCTGAAATACAACCAAAACATAAGATGGGTTGATAAAATACATTGACAGAGAAGTCAGAATGTATGGACAGATAAAGTAAATATAGCAAAATAAGAATTACAAAATCTAGGTTGTGGATATTTAGGTATTCAATGTATAAACAATTCTTGCAACTTTTCTGTGACTGAAATTTTCATGATAAAATGATAGGGGGAAAAAAGCAGACTGGAAATGAGGCTGTGAGAGGCTCACATTATTTCAGAAGTTGGTCAATTAAAGGACTGATCTTAAGAAGAAAAAAGAAGGTATATACATTCTTCTAGAGGGATGTCTGGATTATTCCTCTTCTCTCTAGCTCTTAGTCTTAGACAGACTACACAGGCTAGTTCTGGTCTTGAGTACTTGTTGCCTGAAAAAAAATGCATACTCACTAAGCTCCCTTCATTCTAGAACAATCCAAATTTGTGGAGCCTAACCCCTTTGTCTGTCTTGGGATAAAATAATCTGTTTCTCATTCTAAACCTGTGACCAATCTGTGTTAACATAAATGTTCACCCTCTTGGTCCAATTCTTGCACTTCAGACTCATGGCCCTCCACACCAACAGAATGTTAAAACAAAGGTCACACAGTCCCTGGCTGAGGACCTGGCAGAGAGTACCCAAAAATGCTTGCTGTTATGAGTAAAACCCATGCTTGATAATAACATGATACATAAACAGAGCTTAGTTTCACATTTAAATCTACATTGTGTTGAGGTTGAAAAATGTTTGTGCTGTTTCCAGAGCTGAACATTTAAAAGGGGAAGATCTGGAGCCTCTTCTATGGAAAGCAAACTAGAAGATGGACCTAGAAACAAAAGGCTGACAAACTCTTTCAACTGACTTTAAAAAACATCTACATTTAAATCATTAATGCTTTCCCCAGATAATACAGTATGTTCATCAGCTTCAAAGTACCATAAACATGAACTAAAGGGGGGGGGGGGGAGATAAATTATGCATGGGTAAGAATTGACAGGAATTCAATTTCCAATGACCTAGATGCACTGGAGTTCATTTGCTCTTTTTTGTTATTGTTGCTTCCAAAGGACTGCAGATTATGCACTTGCTGAATTTTGCCTTTGTCACACATGACCTAACAAGGAAGGCATTCATTCTACCATAGTAGCTTCTCTCAAGTGTCTGGTTCTAAACAGCTGCAAACTTTGGAAGATAACACTGAATGATGTCTCTAACCATTAGTATGTTCTCTCCCCAACAAATATGAAAATAAGATTAAGGGTTACTAGACTATCAAAATTACACAAATTAAACTGGCTGAGCATAAATTTATTAGAAAATGAAGTAAAAAATATGTATAAAAATTTTAATTCTATGTGTTAATAATTGATCCAATAAACATCCTAAAGAATTTCTGGTACTTTTATTGCTTATATTTGCTTTTATCTGTCAGAAAGATGCTGTATTACTTAGTCCCCTAAATACAGCAACTGGATAAAATAACAAAATAATACTGATCTCAAATAAATTTCCATTTATAAGAAGTAAAAATTGCTTCCTACTCCGAATACTGCAAGGCCTGGGTGAAAAATAACCTGCCCAAAGTAGAAACAAACTGTAAAAATGTTTATGTGTTATGGCTGGTTTAGTTATACAACTATTCAAAGCTGTTTTTTTTTATAGTTTTCATTGTCTCTCAGTCATATCAGAATACATGAAGACCTTTATTCAGAATATCAACTCATTTTCCATTAAAAAAATTAATAAACTGCTAAACACAATGGGGTGGGGGAGATGCACTGCCAAGGAGAAGCTATTTTATTATCATTTATGTGTCTTTCAACTTACACACAGTTCGACTTTCACCCCTTCCCATGAGCACTAGTACATTTAATTTATACACATCCATGTGGCCTCCCCCAGAAAGGCTCATTGGAAAAGATATATTAAAGTGTTCTTTTTGTACCTCCTTCAACTCCATTACATAATATCTTGTCATGATCATTTAATTTTAAAGAGTAGCTTGGTTAACACCCTCGAAATCAGCAATTTCATTGTTAATTTGGTACTTATCAGTCTTGAGGATCCACAAAAACCAAATTATGTCTTCAGAGCCTTAACACTGTCACCACACAATTCCTAATGTTTTAAAATATGTATATTGTAATTTTCAAATAGTACACACAATGCTGTAGAATGTCCAAAGTGTGGTGAGTATTAAAATGAGATTTACAAGAACATCTTGTTTTGTGAACTTCAGTCAAATCTAATAGTAATTAACAAGGGTAAATTTCTGTTTTCATTTTCTGTGTAAACAAAGACACACAGCACAACTTCCACCAGCATGTTGATGCAAAATCTAGAGATGCAATACCTTTTCAATCACCTTTAAAAAGCAAATAAGAGAAGAAGTAATAACAACAGAAAACCCCTAATAAGTCAAGGTCAATGGGGAAGGACTGAGGACTCCCATCCTAGCTTCCAGGTGAAGACACTAAATTGCAATTACGCTTCAGTTTTAGCCATCTACCTCTCAAACTAGATTCTATTTAAATGGTTTTATAGAGAGGAAGAAATGATGAGCAAAAGTACTGATATGCTGCAATACTTGAAGCTAGTAACAGCAGGTCTAGCCTGATCTCTTTGGAAAGCTTCGGAAGAAAAGCAGTGTTTACAGACAAGGCATTTTTTAAAATTCTGTAGTTTCATATTTGCAAGCACTACAGACAAAATTTTAGTTACTTGTCCAGGCAAGCAGTTCCTGGTATATGTTATTTTACTGTCACACCCAGTCTTAGTAGGAAAACAAGAAAAAGCCTTTTTGGTGAGCTATAGCCGCAGGAAACCCTCAATTATCCATGGGTAGGGACAACCCGGATAGATTAAATCCCCAGGTAATTATTATTTAACAATAATATTGGATTAATTCAGGCCTCCTCCTTTCCTTTTTACAAAAGAAAAAGTTGACTTAAAAGCCGCTCTCTTCCAAGTCACTCTCTTAACAACAAAAAAGCAAATGGGCAGATAAATTATTTCAAAACTGTATAGCAAGAAACAGTAAGGAAATCATCAGCGCTCAAATTGGTTCTTTTTCAGCAATTCCAATCACAAGCCATCAAACTACAGTTAAGCTCTCTGAAAAGCATTTACATCAAACAGCCACCATCCACCCCCACGGGGAAAAAAAAAAAAATCCTCCTGATTGAGATTTTCCTAAATCAAATGGGTCTTATATTGAACTGTGTAACAATGCTTGTTCGAAATGAAGTTAAAGAACTTGACAACTACTACATTAAAATTCTAAAATGCTGATATCGAACAACTTTCGATTCAAATTCTCTGGGACCCCAGGCGCTGACAGAAGCTTGAACTTCCTTTCTTTCCCCTCCCGGTCCTCCCGGCACTTCTGCGCGCCAGGGTTCCGAACCCCCAGGGCCTGCAGTGACATCACAGCTCATCTCCTCGTAACCCCTGACGTCACAGACACGCGGACCCACAACACTGTGACTTCATCGCGGACTGGGGCGGAACCGCAGTCGACCTGCACCAGCCCAGAGGCCAGAGAAGCCTCCGAGCCTCCGTCCTGCCCGGTCCCCAAAGAAGGTTAAGGACAGGCGCCAGCTCACCTGCGCTGGGACAGGGAAGGACGGAGCGGCCGAGCCCTGGCGGGAGCCACCGGGCAAAACAACCCCCACCCAGGGCCCGACTTCCTCACCGGCCGCCAGTACCGGGGGTGGGAGAGACGATCCTGAAACTCCTCAGGGCCTATCCCGGATCTCCTCGGCTTCAACCCAGACCCGCGACCCCGTTCCCGCCCGCCGGCCCGCCTGACCCTCCGAGCCCCGCGGGGGCGCTCAGCGCCCGGCCCGCGTGCAGGCGGAGGCCGTCCCAGGACAAGGTGCAGGCCACCGAGTCCCTGCCCCAGACCGAGCCTCGGACCGGCGGGCGGCACCCCCGCCCCCACCCGCCCGGCGCCCCAAGAGCGCAGGCGGGCGGCGGGAGGGGGCGGGGAGCGGCCACCGTGGCCGCCGCCGGACCCCGACCGCGCTGCTCTCGCGCCACGCCCCACCCCAGCCCGGACCCACCTGCGCTCCTGCCCCGGCCGGGGCCTGGCCAGGGGCTGCACACCCCTATACAGCGGCGGCGGCTGGAGGCCTGGCTCGCTCCCCACCGCTGAGACAGACCGAGCGCCCAGCGCGGCGCGGCGGAGCCCAACGCTCGCCCCGAAACCCATTTGTTTGGCTAAAACGGCGTGACGTCACGCGCCGGCCCAATCGACGGTTGGCCAGGGGAGGGGCCGCGGAGTCAGGGTCACAACGCCCCCTGCCGGGGTTCTGTGGCACTTCGGGCGCTGGGGATTCAGAGGGGGAGTACTTAAACAGGGAGAAAACCTCGTGAGGCTTCTTCGGGCCCCCAAGCGGTGAAGAGGGAAAGCTCAAGCACTACCTGTAGAGAAAGGACTCAACCCCTCAAGCCAGCCAGAATGGAGTAAGCCAGGATTCAACAGTCAGTAGCAATGGCAAGTCTATTAATACTCGTGGGTGGATGTGGGTGGAACTATATGCTGCTGCTGCTGCTGCTGCTGCTAAGTCGCTCCAGTCGTGTCCGACACGGTGCGACCCCATAGACGGCAGCCCACCAGGCTCCCCCGTCCTTGGGATTCTCCAGGCAAGAACACTGGAGTGGGTTGCCATTTCCTTCTCCAATGCATGAAAGTGAAAAGTGAAAGTGAAGTCGCTCAGTCGTGTCCGACTCTTTGCGACCCCATGGACTGCGGCCCACCAGGCTCCTCCATCCATGGATTTTCCAGGCAAGAGTACTGGAGTGGGGTGCCATTGCCTTCTCCGAGGTGGAACTATATAAATGGTGTTAAATTACTGGTAGATAACCTAGTAGACTTGGGTCCAGATTTTGCTTCTGCTACTATCTGGGGAAGCTCGGCTTCAGAGTTCTTATTCCTAAAATGAAGGGATTGGGAATGTCCATTATGTTCTTTTCTATACAAATAAAGGCAGGAATGCGTGCGTGCATTCTAAGTCGCTTCAGTCGTGTCTGACTCTTGTGACCCCATGGACTGTAGCCTGCCAGGCTCCTCTCTCCATGGGAGTCCCAAGAAAGAACACTGGAGTGGGTTGTCATGCCCTGCTCAATGGCAGTAATACTTACCAGCAATTTGATAAACTTTGAGGTTGACAGTCTCAAAATGTGATCTTTAGAAGAGTAAAGGATTGTAAATGATGGCTACAAAAAAGGTTTTTGGTACTTTATTTAATACTTTCAAATGAGAGTGCCAGTGAAGGCTATTTTATACTCAGCCTTTAAACTGATAATTGTATTCACTGTAAAAATAATTTTGACCACATCATAAAACATGAGGACAATAAAAGAAAAAAACGCCTTCACCCTAACACAGGTACTCAGCATTCAGCTTATTTTCCTTTAGACTTTTTCTCATGCATATTTATTTTATAATGTTGTGCTCATAGTGTACACACAATTTTGGATCCTTGTTGGTTTGGGGTGCTTTTTCGTTTTTGCTTTTACAACTATTTTTTCCTAGTTCTACATAAGCTTCATAAACACTTCAGAAGCTGTGTAAAAGTATATTAAGTGAACATACAAAATTTACCAAATTCTTCATTCTCAGACTTATTTCCTTTATGACATTATAAGGAAACCATAGGACATTTTCATGAATGTAAATTTTTTAAGATAAATACCCAGAAATGGAATTTCTAGGTGAAAGAGTATTGGCGCTTTTAAAAGTCGCGCCCTCATGGTAGTTTGCAGTCACTTTTATGAGTCATTTCTTCCAGATTTCCTTTGACCAGTCATCTTGCTTTCCCGGTTTCTGAGTCTGTATTTGATATTTCTCAGGGTCCTCCCATGTGTGCGTGTATCTTTTAGCGATGATGAATTCTAGCCAAGAGACTTATGAGCAGCTGACATCACTAACTATGAGGTGATGCCCTCTCTCTTTTGACCTCCAAGGAGCCTTTTCTCCGCATGGATATAGGCAGGGAGTTTTCCTTAACTCTGAAAATGAGGAATATGTGGTCTCTTACTGGTGGCACTGGTGGTAAAGAACCCCCCCTGCCAATGCAGGTGATGTAAGGAGAGCAGGTTCAATCCCTGGCTTGGGAAAATCCCCTGGAGCAGCGCATGGCAACCCACTCCAGTATTCTTTCCTGGAGAATCCCATGGTCAGAGGAGCCTGGCGGGCTACAGTCCATAGGGATGCACAGAGTGGGACATGACTGAAGTGACTTAGCATGCACTCGTCTTCTATCTGGAAAGGCCCCAGCCTTCTCTATGATCCTGCCTTTATGGAGTTCCTACTGTTTTGGAGTTTCTCTCCTCAGGGGAGAGACTGTTCAGCCTGGGGCCCATCTATCTCCTGCCTCATTATTAGAGCCAAACTGAGGAAGGACCCCAGAACTCTTATCATATCACTCACTGTACTGTTCCTGGAAATTGCAGATGGGTTAAAGACACTGAAACTGCAAAAAACACAAATATAAAAATTAAATGACACTGGTTTCCATGTGGCCAGTATATCTTCATTGTAAGAGTCTAATTAAAGACTGTCTGGTCTAATGCAGTGTTTTTCAAACTGTCTCTGATTGAGAACTGGTCGTGCAGGGATTTTTTTAATATTTAATGCATTGTGAACTATTTTGTAAAATGTAATATAACTGACTAAAACTTCTAGAAATGTGAAATTGTTGTTTTAAACAGCCCAAATTCTTATTAAACTCAGCACACATAAAGTTACTCTGTCAAATTGCTAGTAAAGTTTCTGAACCACTTCCTCTCATTTCTGCTCTTTCTCATGGACTGACTCTAAAGCTGCCTAGTGGGCCACACTTTGAATAGCACTAGTCTAAAAGAAGAGAAGGCGATGGCACCCCACTCCAGTACTCTTGCCTGGAAAATCCCATGGATGGAGGAACCTGGTGGGCTGCAGTCCATGGGGTCGCTAAGAGTCGGACACGACTGATCAACTTCACTTTCACTTTTCACTTTCATGCATTGGAGAAGGAAATGGCAACCCAATCCAGTGTTCTTGCCTGGAGAATCCCAGGGACAGAGGAGCCTGGTGGGCTGCCGTCTATGGGGTCGCACCGAGTTGGACACGACTGAAGCAACTTAGCAGCAGCAGCAGTCTAAGAGAACAATCAGAGTAGCAGGCAGTGAAACCACTTGAGACAAGTAGTTCTTTGATTGTTTCTCCATCTGTACAATGCGAATAAACTTTGAAAAAAGCTAGTAGAGTCAGTGCAGTGCCTCACACCTGGGAGGGAGTTCCCTGGCCTGCTTGGGTACCAGGGTGACACAGTGGGGTTGTGGGACTGAAGCAGTGCTGACAGAAGAACAGATTAAGGGACTTCGGGGGCACAGCAGCTGAGAAGGTCTAAATATTATAAAGTATTGATGTATTACTTTGGTTATTTCATCAATGATTAGAACTTAGTCATCTCAAACCAGCAAGCAAACGTCACATTAAATTAAGACCCAGTTCAATGGATTTGTTTGTATAGACCCAGACTCTCCACTCAGATAAAAACTAAGAACCTATCATGGCTCCTCAATAGCTCACTCCTACCTCAAAAGAAAAACACGTTCTGATCGTCCTCCACAACCCTAAACTCTTAACCCAACCTACTTCTTCCGTTTAGGACAGAGGAAACCAAAAGGAAACTGGACTTTGTCTCTATGCCCCTCTTTACTGCAAAACTAGCTTCCTAGGTGTGATTATGATTTTCCCTTCCTAGTTCACTGTATTACCATGAAGCTCAAACAAGTGAGAAAAGTGAAAGTGCTTTCCAAAATTTAAAGTTTACACAGGTTAAGGCATGCAGTTAACCTCTCCTTGAATGAAGTCATTGGAGCATGTGTGAAGCACTGAGCTTCTGCCCGGGGTGTGCACGGATGAACCATGGTGATGGTGATGGGAGGAAGCAGAGGCTACTCAGCCAGGAGGAAGAACCTCATTCATGGTAAACAGAAGAGCAACTAAAGGGAAGCAGAAGGACCAGGGCAGCAAACTGCCAAGAAAGATGAATATATCTTGTAATGTATTGTTGTTGTTCAGTTGCTAAGTCATGTTCAATTCTTTGCAACCTCATGAACTGCAGTACGCCATGCTTCCCTGTCCTTCACCATCTCCGGGAACTTGCTCAAACTCATATCCGTCTAGTCAGTGATGCCGTCCAACCACCTCATCCTCTGTCTTCCCCTTCTCCTCCTGCTTTCAATCTTTCCCAGCATCAGAGTCATAATTTTGAAAATAAATTTAACTTCTCCCAAAAAAAGTCCCTTAGATCAACTAACTTTATGGTACCCTGCACCCTTAAAAAGGGAAGTAAAAGACAACAACCTCTTCTAGGGAAATGCCAAGGCAAAATCGAATCAAAGTCTCAGGTCTTCCTTCCTCCAAGGTACTGTCCTTAAACCAGCCCATTGTTGTTAAGTGCCCTTTGACCTTTCAGCAACGTTCAGATGTCAGCTTCTACAACACAAACACAAAAATCCATAGCAATTTCCCCTTCCTCAGTTTCTCTCCATTCTGACCCTGTCTTGGCTGAAATGTTACCTCCTCAGAGCTTTCTCTAACTCTCTGTGCAATATTTCAGCCTTGTCACTTTCCTTCACGGAATCCATGCCTGACAATAATAGGCACCCAATACATACCTGTCGAATTATTTAAAATATTCATACCTACTCACACCAAACAAGTTAATCCAGGATGCATAAGTTCATCATCAATGGATGATTAATAAAAATAACAAGAGTAAAAGGTCTTGTATAGTAGAAGCAGAACCTGAATAAAATCAAAACCTAAGGTCTTAGTACCAGGAAATGACCAAAAGTAAGAACATCTTGTAAAACTCAACCAACCAGTCATGATTTTGGTGCTTCCATACAAATTACCTTTGACCAAACTTTCTGATTCACCAATTAATCAGATATATTAATATATCATATAATATATATCATTATATTATTAATTAATATATTAATATATGATTAATATATTTGCCATATAATAATATAAACATAAGGATATTTATATTAATACTACCCACCTGGCATTTAGACAGGAACTAGCATCCATCGGGTAATACCAGGTGACTCATTCTTATATCTTTCACATTTTTGATAAGGCTCTGATCTGTCTGTCGAAACATGACAAGAAAAAAAAATGATAGGGGCAGGGAGGAGTCACTGTCCATTGGCTGTCTATAAAATAGCAATTTCCCTTTTCTTCCTTGCTAACAGAATCCTGGGCTTAGACACTCTCTGTGTGTTTCAGGGGAGATGAGCCCAGATCCATGGGATGAACAATAACTGATCTAAGCCAGTGGTTCTCAGTGGGGGGATAGATTTTGTCCCCCAGGGGACATTCAACAACGTCTGAAGATATTTCTGATTGCCACAGCTTGGAGAGAATTGCTCTTGGCATCTAACAGGAGAGGCCAGGGATGCTACTCGACACCTTACAACAGTTCAGCACTGCCACTGCAAAGAGTTATCCCTCCCTGAAAGCCAAAGGTGAGAAACGCTGCAGCAAAGTCATCGCTTGAGTGGTCCCGAACTCTTTGTCGGGGATTGGTTGAGGCATGTGTATGTGATGCAAATCTACCTAATAAAATGCAAAGGGAAGTTTACTGAGATATACCTGAAAAAGGTTTTTCCTGCCAGGCTCCATCTGTCCATGGGATTCTCTAGGCAAGAATACTGGAGTGGGTTGCCATGCCTTCCTCCAGGGGATCTTCCTGACCCAGGAATGGAACCCGAGTCTCTATGTCTCCTACAGTGGCAGTTGGGTTCTTTACCACTAGCACACCTGGGAAGCCCGAGATATATCCAGAAAAGGTTTTTCTTACCTTTAGTAAAAAGACATTATTTTCTGCTGAAATGCATTACTTTCATAAATAAAATTATACTCAACAAGAAAAGGGAGAGAAAAACACACAAGAAGAAAAAGTTTGTCTTCTGCTGCTAGAACTGTGCCTGGTAGTGCGGCTGCCATCCTGGAATCATGAGCGATGTTAGCTGCAGACAACATGAGAGAAGGGCAAAGCAGAAAGATGGAAGTATCTTGCATCCTTGATGCCATGATTGAACTTCTGACTAAAATAATCCTTGAGACTTCTTTTTATATAAAATAATAAATTGTATTAATATTTAAGACATTATCTATGGGGTCGCACAGAGTCGGACATGACTGAAGCGACTTAGCAGCAGCAGCAGGACTTCCTAAAAATTGTGAAAATAGCTAAAAACATCCTAGTACATATATGTGTATGCTGTGCCACACTAAGTTACTTCAGTCATGTCCGAATCTTTTGCGACCCTATGGACTATAGCCCACCAAGCTCCTCTGTCCATGAGCTCCTCCAGGCAAGAATACTGGAGTGGGTTGCCCTACCCTCTTCCAGGGGATATTCCCAACCCAGGACAGAATCCACGTCTCTTACGTCTCCTGCACTAGCAATCACATTCTTTACCACTAGCGTCACGTGTGTGTGTGTGTGTGTGTGTGTGTGTTAGTCACCTCAGTCATGTCCGACTCTTTGTGACCCCATGGACTGTAGCCCACCAGGCTCCTTTGTCCATGGGATTCTCCAGGCAAGAATACTGGAGTGGGTTGCCATTTCATTTGCCCATATGTGTGTGTGTATATATACACACACACATATGGGAGCTTCCCTGGTGGCTCAGATGGTAAAGAATCCTCCTGCAATGCTAGTGACCTGGGTTTGATCCCTGGGTTGGGAAGAGCCCCTGGAGGAGGGCATACCAGCCCACTCCAGTATTTTTGCCCAGAGAATTCCATGCACAGGGGAGCCTGGTGGGCTACAGTCCATAGTGTCACAAAGAGTCGGACATCACTGAAGCAACTTAGCATGCATACACACACACACACACACACACACACACACACTTATATTCATGGATGGGAGATTGTTGTATAGAACATAAACCGGTAGCGGTGGGGGGGACACTAACCTACTTCTTTGGGGGCAAGCGCTACTATAGTGTAATAATAAAATAATTTTGTTTTGCTATGCTTCTGGAACAATCCTAAACTAATGATGCTAGAAGTTGATAAAACTGGTGGGAAAAGAATCTGTGAATGCGTGTTTGTGTTCTTTAAATAAATGAGTTGGAACTCGTGATACTTTGAAATCTTTAAGAAAACGATATTTTCAAATCACTGACATTTACTTTGGGGGAGCCTGCGGCATTAGCACAAAACTAGCCAGCCTGTCCTTCTTCTTCCTCAGCTTTAACACACCAAATTCACAGGCACCTGCTGTAGCAAAGGAAAGGCTGCCTGGCTAATGTAACCTAGTTACATCAGCTTGCTAAAATGGTCCAGGGCATTGACTTTGCTCAAAAGTGAGCTCTTTAAAAAAAAATGCCACCAACATATTCTGCAATTTTAGGATTTGCTGACATTTTCCACCAGGCATAACTATGCTCTTAGTGCCAAGTCTTACTTTGAAATACCAAAGATGCTTTGCAAAAAGTACAGAGCTCAGTTACCAGCATTTCCTTGCTAAATCATTTGTTTTATCAATGAGTAATATACTAATATTACATTAATGAACTAGATATTTTCCTTGGAAAAGTATATGGTGGTTGGTTTCTTCTGAACACACCCATTCTGAAGTAATGGACCCATCCCTCTAATGTATTAGAATTTACCGTACTCTAATAGAGAATCCCATCATTTTTTCACATCTTGATCCTCACCGCTTCTTAAAACTGCTGGGCTATGGGTAATGTTTTATATACCTTCAGTAAGACTCATGTGGCCAACAACACTTATATGTATTAGAGCTTGTTTTGTCCTTTCTTTGAGCCACCCTGGTGGCTCAGACGGTATAGAATCTACCTGCAATGCAGGAGACCCAGGTTCAATCCCTGGGTTCTTTAGATGCCCCTCCTCTCAACAAAGCCAAAGCGTGCCTTCAGAGTGGCATAATGGCCTTGTGAAAGAGTGGGGGCACCTGACTGCTCCCTCTTATTCAGAGCCACTCTGGTTTTCTTATCTCAGAGCCCCTATTCTCACACTCAGATAATATGCTCCTTAGGGTCCCATTCATTGCTCCTGTGGCTTTGCCATCTATTCCTCTGACTACTGCTGCACTTCTCCAGCCTCTGCCCCCACTATAGCTCCTCTATTTCCTGATTTTCTTACCTAATGACCTGACTTTTATAATCACCACTAGTTGAGAAGACGATTCCTGTTAGTCCCTACATGATACCATGCGAGTCTCTACATATTGAGTATAGGTTTGAATCCTCTCTCTTTCTCAGTGATTTCCTTCATTCCCTGCTACTCAGGGCCTACTTGTGCATGACTGCAGGCATTATCTTTCTTGTATTTCCAGTACTGGCAAAACTCTAGGGCTTTACTCTCCGAATAAACCAATATGTGCTTAATAGTTGTGGTAAGAATCTTGTTCTTAAGTTCATTAACTACTTCTCCAAAATGTCCTAAATATATTTCCACATATGTGTTATTCTATACGTTGGCACATCTGATTCTTAATTTCCTGCTTTGCGGAGGAAGTTGTGCTCTGATGATAAAAAGCCCTGTTGGAATATTACAGGGAAAAAAAATTGTTATTCAAGCTCCAAAATAATCGGTTAAGCCACTCTTCCTTTAAAAGGCATAAAATGAATAAAATTGGTATTCATTTTTTTACCTTTTTGTGATTGCTCTTACAATCCAGGTGCCCAGAGAAGATGCAAGTACTGTGGCTCATACAAGCATGTTATTCACCTACTGCAATCTCACGACTCCTATGACTCATTCCCTGAATCCCTAAACAACATTAGTCATTCTCCCGATCTGTGATCTCACGGAACTTTGTTCCACTTGTGCTACTCCACTTAAAACATTTCAAGGTGCTTTATTATGTACAGAGCTTCCCTTCTCCTCTGTGAGCTCTTTAAAGACATAAACTGATCTACTGAATCAGTGAATGAATGAAAGAGCTAAGAGAACAATTTTATTGACTATATCAAAATATTCAAAAGTATTCAGAGGTAAAAATATCTTTCCATTAAATGCAATGATATTTAAACTGCCAAACTTGTCAATTTTACATAAATGGAACTAAAAGAGTATGTTGTTTTTGTTGTTTTTAGTCGCTGAGTCATGTTGGACTCTGTGACCCCACGGACCGGAGCCCCTCAGGCCCCTCTGTCCATGGGATTTCCCAGGCAAGAATACTGGAGTGGGTTGCCATTTCCTTCTCCAGGGGATCAAACTCATGTCTCCTGCGTTGCAGGATTTTTCTTTTACCGCTGATCCACCAGGGAAGCTCCCCCAAATTAAACAGCATGAACCTCTCCAATGGTCATAGCTTTATGATCCTTTCCTAAGTGGTCAACTTGTCTTTATGGTCACAGTGCTGCTTGTTGTCTTTTGAAAAGGCTCCCATTTTCCCCCAGTGTCTTCTCAAAGGTAAAATGATTCACATGTTCCCTTCAGAGGGCCTGATGCATTAAATTAATGTTGAGTTTTATTCTGTATTGGACTATAATTTGTATATTATTGTCAAAGATGAATTATTTGAATCTTCTAACTTATTCATATTAAATAATAAAATTATTTAAAAATTTAATGAGTTTGTGATAAGGGTTTTCTTATTTGTTTTCAAGCACAGTTTAAGAGTAACTGAGCCTGCCAGTTTTAAATCTTATCCCAGTCAAGCTTTCCCTTCCCTTATATCCCCTGTCATTCTTACAAAACTGCCAGTCAACTTTAAAACCAAAGCAGGACTACCTAGTACATAATGAAAAAGGAAGAGGAGGAATGGGAGGATGAAAAAGAAGAAAGCTGTTTTCAAAAACTTCAGAAAAAGTAAACCATTTTTATGCTTATATAATTTGTCCCTATTCATAGGTATGAAAAAAAAAAAGATCACAAATAGGGGATAGATGACTACTACATGGGAGTATCTTCATATAATGGAATAAGAAACAGTAATAGAATTCAATCATTTAGATCTATGTGTATCAATGTGGTGATTCTCAGAAAACACTGGGTTCAGTGGTAAAAGTGAAAGTGTGAAATTGGTTCACTCATGTCGGACTGTTTGCAACCCCAGTGATAAAAGCAAGTTGCAAACAGATACACATTATATATTACCATTTACACAAATGTTAAAAACATGCAAATGAAACACACACAACAATGCTAACTATTGTTTGTGGACAGCTATAATTGCAATAAAAGTATAAAGATATGGATGAGAAGGGCCCCAAACAACTTCAGAATCATAATTATTTCTGAGGAGAACAAGAGAAGAAAATGTTAGAAAGAGGCACAAAGAAGGACTTCAATCATAATAGAATATTCTATTTAAGAAAAAAATAGCTGAACCAAATATGGGTGGTTCATAGCTGCTGTTGCTGCTCCTAAGTTGCTCCAGGCGTGTCTGACTCTGTGCGACCCCATAGATGGCAGCCCACCAGGCTCCCCCATCCCTGGGATTCTCCAGGCAAGAATACTGGAGTGGGTTGCCATTTCCTTCTCCAATGCGTGAAAGTGAAGTCGCTCAGTCGTGTCCGACTCTTAGCGACCCCATAGACTGCAGCCCACCATGCTGCTCCATCCATGGGATTTTCCAGGCAAGAGTACTGGAGTGGGGTGCCATTGCCTTCTCTGGGTTCACAGCTAATCTTTTTAAAAATCAAAATGGTGAGGGACTTCTCTGGTGGTCCAATGGTTAACACTCTGCATTTCCAGTGCGGGGGGCATGGGTTCTATCTCTGGTAGGGGAACTAAAATCTCACATGCCCTGCAGTACAGACAATAAAATAAATAAAAATGGTATTTGTAAAATTATTCAGATTTTTTTTTGGCATCTTAGATGTATTTTATAAATGTAAGAAGTAAATGGAAACTTTTCACTTGAAAATTTTAGAAGAGGTTGTGATGCGAAGAATATCCTTGAGGAAAAAACCATTTAACTTACTGCCTATAGGTAATAGTGATGAAAGAAAAAAAGCTTCAGTTCATTCTTCTTTTCTCCTCTTATACCAAAGAATTTATGACACTGTTTGTGAAACATGCAGAAGTCTTAATGTATAAAAATGATACTTCTTTGTTAAGTGGAGAAAGCAAAGTTAAGATTTCTGTCTTTACTTACCCTGGCATTACTGCTCTATTTTTCCAGTGAGAAGGCAAAGACAAAACTCAGGCATTTATAAGCCACCTGGAATTTGAACTCTAGGAGCAAATGCCTCTGTAATGCTGGAAAAACAAAACAAAACAAAACAAAACACGGAAAAAAAAAACCACAGTGGTGGGGGGAGGTTCAGGAGGGAGGGGACATATGCATACCTGCAGCTGATTCATGTTGACGTATGGCAGAAACCAACATAACATTGTAAAGCAATTATCTTGCAATTAAAAAAAAATCTAAGTGAAAAAAAATCACACATAGAATTGACAGTGAGACAGAGTATCAAAGTTCTCTTCTTATCCCTATATTGTCCTCCTATCAGCTTCTTTTCTGGCTGGTTCCGTAATCCCCAGAACTGTACACAAACAAAGCACACAAATATATGACTAACCTATGACGAAGCAGCATCATTCAATGACTAAACACCGTGGAGGGCAGAGGGAGCTGAGACACACAGAAGGAGACACCCACAGAATTCTGTTACGAGCCTTTATGGAGCTGCAGCAAAGGCACTGTCTATGGTCACTCCACCAAGTGCCCAAACCCTTGACCTCTATTCTTCTTGCAAAATAAATTTCAAACATATTGTTAGGGCTAATGAGGCCTCAGTAAGCTCTAAACAACAACAACAACAACAAAAAAAAACCTGATTCATCATTAAAGACTTTTACTTTAAATCTGAAAGATTTAAAATTCTTATGAAAAAAGAAAAAGATCCTGTTTATTGAAAATGACTTAGTTCCAAGGACTTACATCAAAAGTAACATGCTACATAAAGTAGCCACACTCTGGTGTGGAGCTGATGGGAAGGAGAGCTGATGGGAAGGAGAGCTAGTAACACCCAAGCATCCTCAGGAGGGATTTCCAGCTGAGAAAATCCAGTAACTCTGTGCAAGGCATTCTACAATCTTCTCACATACTGCATCTACTTGACTCAGGAGAGAGAGGTCCCAGGAGATGAGAACTCAGAACTTGATAAAGCAGATTTATTTTTCCGTAAAGAAGTATTAAGGAAACATCCAAAGGTCTCTTGCACAATAAACAGATCAAAGGCTGGTTGAAAGTATTTATAGGCAGTTGTTTTGAACCTTGGCTACCCGTTAGAATCACCCAGGGAGTTTCTGAAGAGTAGGATGCCAAGGCGCCACCCAGACCAACTGAATCAGAATCTCTGGGAGGGGGAGCTGCGGCATTTGTGATTCTGATGCACAGTAAGGTTAAGAATTGCTGCCATAGTGCAGGGGATTCGCTGGTAAACTGGTTGTTCGGGGTGGGGGAGGGTTATTCCAAGGAGCCCTGATTCATACAATATGAGCCTATTTATTGGTGTAAATACTCCCACCTTGACCAGTTTCAGGCTACTAATGTGAAGATGAAACAGGAGGGAAGTGAGTAGGGCATAGCCTTTAGAAGAATGACATAGCAGTAGAATATGATGAAAACTGGTTAGAACCAAATAGGTCCAAGATGATGGACAAGTTGATTTCCACTAGACCTTGAGCCTCAGTATATGCTCATTCTAACACATCAGCAAGCTAAGTGATAAACACATCAGTGGCATAACAGTTCCTGGAAATCTCTACCCCTTCCCTAAAAATAGTTGGAATAATCCTCCCACTGATCAGCCTATGAAATTACCTAACGCCTAAAAACTAATCGTACCACATTTCTAGGCCTCTCACCTTCTGAGATGGTCCACATTCTATCTATGGAATGTGTTTCTAAACACATCCACTTTTTACCTATCACTTTGTTTCTCACTGAATTCTTTCTCTGATGAGATATCAAGAATCTGAGCTTAATTAATTCCTGAATCCAGGTGTGTGATCTTAGTTAAAAGACAGTGGGTTCAAGTCCTAAACTGAGTTACGTAGTTTCAGAGAGGCAACATGGAATTAGCAACAGATGGGCACAATCGGCCCTCACAAGCTCCTGAGTGCTAGCTCTAGTAAGCTCTAGCAATGACCTTTAGGGGCTTTTGATGATGAAGTTACAGTCAAGAGTGAGAAAGCAATAGCACAGAGTCAAGTCAGAGTTTATTTCCTCAATTTAAAGAATATGTGGACAAACTAACATATTAAACTAAGACTCATCTACCATTTCATCAGCTTTTTTTCATTCCACTCTTTTCTAAACCAAAAGTTATTTTAAAATATCAGTCTTATAAAGAGAATTCTCTTTTTCCACTTTATTAATAATTATTTGAAATTAGGTCATTTTTGTGATAATTATTCAGACAGTCTCACAACTAGAGTAAATTTAGTCTTCGGTATATGAACATAAACTACGAGTTTCAAGTGTCTTTGGTTATGAGACATCTCATATGAGATTGCTACAACAATTCATGTTATGGAAAGAAGACTTGTTAAAGAGAAGTGAAATGTTGTCCTTATACCATCCAGAAATAGAAGAAAAGGAAACCATTTACTTGTGAAAGTCATTTTTAAGTAAATTACATTTAAAAACACTATCCTGTGAATTATATCCTATCAAGCTCATTTCTGAGCAAATATACAACAACTATTACAGAGAAACTAAATGCAAGAAAATTCAAAACCACTTTGTAAGAGAGACCAAAAAACCAAAAAAAAAAAAAAAAAAGTTTGTTAAATGATACAAAAATATGATGAACTATCTAGAAATCAAATAAAATGAAAACAATTTACGAATAAGATGCATATTCATTTAGTATACATTTAGAAAATCTAAGAATCATAGTCCTATTAATTTTCTATGTCAGTAATTGTATAATCAGTTAAATAGTAAAACCAAGAGAGGACTTCCCTGGTGGTCCAGTGGTTAAAAATCCACCTGCCAATGCAGGAGACACAGGTTCGATCCCTGGTTTGAGAAGATTACACATGCCGTGGGGCAAATAACCTGTGCACCACAACTATTGATCCTGTGCTCTAGGGCCCGAGAGCCATAGCTACTGGGCCCACTTGCAGCAACTACTGAAGCCTGAACACCTACAGCCTGTGCCCTGCAACAAGAGAAGTCACCACAATGAGATGCCCGTATACCGCAACAAAGACCCAGCATGGCTAAAAAAAGAAAAAAATAAAAAATTATTTTAAAGACAAAAAGTGTTTTCCAAATTGTTTTAATGAACTTATTAACAAAAACAAAAATATTGTAATTATTCTAGCCACAAATATTATAACATGAAAGCAATTAATTTTTAAGATTCGCAATTTAAAACTCTATCATTGTAACACATTATGGACATGAATTTGAACAAACTCCAGGAGATGGTGAAGGACAGGGAAGCCTGGCATGCTGCAGCCCATGGGGTCACAAAGAGACGGACATGACTGAGTGACTGAACAGCAAAGAACAACAAACCACTGGAAAACATTATTCTAGGAATTTATAATATTATCAAGCTTCCATCTCAACCACTGTATATTCACTTGTGTGCCTAGTCGCTCAGTTGTGTCTGACTCAGTGCAACCCTATGGACCACAGCCCGCCAGGCTCTGATGTCCTTGGGATTCTCCAGGCAAGAATACTGCAGTGGCTTGCCATGTTCTCCTCCAGGGAATCTTCCCAATCCAGGGATCAAACCCAGACCACCTGAGCCACCAGGGTAGCCGATATAAAAACTTCATAGCAATAAAACTAAAAGAAAAAATATAATTTAGTTTAGCAGAGAGAACAAAAGTTACCTGCTGTGGTTTTGGATCTTCAAAAGTAGACTTGTTGACAAGGGATCACAGTGGAAAATGATAACGCGTTTTTTTCCAGCTGTGTGCTTAGAGACTGAGCCTTGGTGTGCAATCCTTTCTTGTTGCCAGTGAAGAATGTGCTGTGTAGGGACCTTCCCCAGACGAGGGTGGGAAGGATTCCTGGGGAGCTTCATCCTTACTTTCCAGAGTAAGGGAAGAAGGACCTGTGTGTGTGTGCTTAGTCAGTCAAGTCATGTCCAACTCTGCGACCCCATGGACCCTCCCGCATTGCAGTCAGGTTCTTTACCGTCTGAGCCACCAGGGAAGCCCAAGAATACTGGAGTGGGTAGCCTATCTCTTCTCCAGGTGATCTTCCCGACCCAGGAATTGAACCAGGGTTTCCGTGGTGCAGAGGTTAAAGTGTGTCTGCCTGCAATGTGGGAGACCTGGGTTCTGATCCCTGGGTCGGGAAGATCCCCTGGAGAAGGAAATGGCACCCCACTCCAGTAGTCTTGCCTGGAGAATCCCATGGACGGAGGAGCTTGGTGGGCTACAGTCCACGGGTCGCAAAGAGTTGGACACGACTGAGCGACTTCACTTTCACTTTCCTGCAGTGCAGGCAGATTTTTTACCAGCTGAGCTACCAGGGAAGCCCCAAGGGAAGAAGAGGGAGGGGGACCTAATTTTCAGGAATTGCATTCTGTCCCCTCTGCAACATCTTAACTCCTGACAGGAGGATGAGAGAGGAACTGCCTGGGTCAGTGTCTTCCAGTTCCGTGGTAAGGTAACCAAAAAAATCCTAAGCATCTGTCACTGTAAGGAGCACCAGGAAAAAAGGGAAAGCTCTGTGTTGCTTCTGGAAGAGGATCTATTTCAGGATGAAGTTGGCCTGATGGATGGATCCTTTTTCAGGGATCCTGAACCTGAAATGAAGCACAACCCTGTGGGTCCCTCCCAGCTAAAAATCCTTTCTGCGTTCACTTCCCTCCCCTCCCTCTCCTCATTTGTTTCTTTTTTGTAGGAAATAGGCTTCTTTCAGCCTCCTGGACTTTCCCTGAGTTCCAAAGGGCAGATTCAAACATCTGCTAATCAGGAAAGGGAGGGAATGCAGACCCAAGGGAGGAGGAGTCAGGAAACAATAGTGCAACCTTGGGGCAGAGTCCTGGTTCCTCCCCGAGGAATATACAGAGCATTATCTCTGAGTTCTTCTGGGGAACTAAGGCCCCCACCCAGGAGGAGGGTGGGCTTAAGGCTGAGCGCACGGTTTCTGGAACACCACCCTGTTACCTCACCACCAACCAGTCAGAAGAGAGTGCAGCCCTCTACATGCCCTGCAGCCCTCACCCCAAATTTTACCTATTAAAAATTCCTCAAAAACCGTGAAGGAGTTCAGGGTTTTTGAGCACAAGCCACTTGTTTTCCTTGATTGGCCCTGCAATAAACAGTTCTCTGCTGCAAACTCCAATGTTTCTGTTTGGCTTCACTGTTCATCAGGCACCTGAACTTGTGTTCAGTAACAACCCCTTGAGGGTGGTATTTGGTCCATAAAGGACCTGAGTCCACCTGAGTCTCTGCCAAATATCCTATTTGGAAGATTGGGAACAGAAAGATCTTTTTCCCAAACATCTTACAGCATGCGTTTTCTCTTCTTAAATTATCAAAGTTTCTCTCAGCCAACAGAGCTCTCAACCCATTACACAATCCTTTCTTAAGTGGAAAATAAACTAGCATGGGTAATAGCCAGCAGTTCTTTTGAATTTTTCCGAAAGAACTTTGGCTTCTATTTCGTAGGTGTTCAGCCCTTCACATGCATGGCTCATCTTCACATCTGCTTTGGAAAGATTCTCCTTTATCTTCAAAGGGTAACTTCTCTTTAAATTGGTTGTTTGGTGAAAATTCACTTCTTTTTCTTGATGCAACTCAGGAAGAACTTGGAGTTTCAGTCAAACCATCGGCCTCCCCCTTTCCCTGCTCTCCCCCCCCCCTCCCCCCCCCCCCCCCCCCCGCCTAATTTTAAGGCTGTTACACATTTACCAACTTTTAATGTGCTCTTATATAAATGTATGTATTTATTTATTCATGGCTGTGCTGGGTCTTCACTGATGCATGAGGGCATTCTCTGGTTGCCGTGTGAGGGCTTCTCATAGCAGTGGTTTCTCCTAATTCGGAGCACAGGCTCTAGGCACGACCTTTAGTCGTTGTGGCACATGGACTTAGTTGCCCTAAGGCATGTGGAATCTTCCTGGACCAGGGATTGAGCCTGTGTCTCCTGCATTGGCAGGTGGATTCTTTACCATTGGAACACCAGGGAAGTCCTCTTTTAATATGACCTTTAAGTGCATCAATTAACTTACCTTCTTTCATTAATTTTGTGTACATTTGGTTTCTTTTTTCTTCAAAAAGCTTTAAATAAGTATTTAACTTACATCAATCCATTTCTTAAAAATCTCTTTTATTCATCTTCTAGGAGCTGAGCATTTTCTAAAGCATTTCTTATATCCAGTTCCAAGTGCCCACAACATACCGTTGTCTTTAAGAACAGAAGCCTGGTGGCTCATCATTAGCACGTGCTCACCAGAGCCTTGCTCCATGTGCTCTTTAGCATTTCCTCATCTTTTTTTTCTTCTGCGGGATCAGTCCGTCATTCTTCCTTTCTATTCTTCCCTTTCTTGTGAGTACAGCTTTATGTTTCCTTAAAAAATAAAAATTTTCATCAAAGCATCTTTTAGTGCTTCTGAAATTGTTTCTTACCCTTGCTGTGTATATTGAAGGCTGCTTTGGTTGAAGTTACTTTAAATTTTATGTTTTGATGCATATTCTAAGGACTGAATCTCTCTTATAATGTCAATCATCAGCTCAACTTCTCTTAAGTGTTTACATTTATCTCTTTGAGTCCTTTTCTCAATTTCTTTAAGCTCATAAAATGTGTTGAAAATTTCTGGCTCTTTATTAATGACTTCCAGCTTTGATATTTTTGATCATTTTTCCTCAAATGTGGCATCCATTAAAGTTGATTCAAGGCTTCTAAATTCTTTTCTTTCCCCCTCAATTGGATCCTTTATTTTGCATTAAAAGATACTCCAGGGACATTTGGTAAAATTCAATGGGGTCTCAGGATTAGTTAGTATTATCAATGTTAATTTCCTGATTTTGATGATTGTATTGTGACTATGAAATAGAATGTCCTACACAAACCTCTGAACTACTTGGGGGCAATGGGGCATCAGGTTGGCAACTTACTCCCAAAGTGAAAGTCACTCAGTCGTGTCCGACTCTTGCAACCCCACGCTGTAGCCCACCAGGCTCCTCTGTCCATGGAATTTTTCAGGCAAGAATACTGGAGTAGAAACTGGAGTTTCCTACTCCAACTCCCAAATGGTTTAAGATAAAATGTTATCTGTACTGTACTTTTAACTTTCCTGTAAATTTCAGATCACTTTTTTAATTAATAAATTTTATTTTTTAGAGTAGGTTCACAGCAATGTTGAGCAGAAGGTACAGAAAGTTACCTATACACCCCTGTTCTCTTTCACACATGGGTATGCATACCCCTCCTTTATCACCATCCCCCACATAAGTGGTCCATCTTTTACAACTGATGAACCTACTCAGACACATTATTATCACCGAGAGTCCATAGTTTACATTTCACTCTTAGTCTTATACATTCTTTTGGCTTTGACAAATGGTATCCCTCATTATAGTCTCATAGAGAATAGTTTCACAGTCCCAAAATTCCTCTGTGTTCCTACCTATTCATCCCTTTTAGCTTCACAACCTCTGGCAACCACTGATCTTTTTATTGTATCTGTACTTTTGCCTTTTCTAGAATGTCATGTGGTTGGAATCATACAGCATGTAGCCTTTTCTAAATTCTTTTTGAATGAAGTCAAACTTGTCAAAAACTAGATGTCTTTCTCTAGAAGGGCACAGACTCCAGTGGCCATTTTTTTTCTGTCTCGTATAGAGTAGCATATAATAAGTAAAACTGTGACTATAGATATAAGTACATCATTTCCCACAGAAATCCAGGATAATCTGGGCCAGGTCTGTATTCCCCTGCCTGTGCTGCCATCACCTGGTACAGTGTCTCTGGGACCCGTGTGACGCAGGACATCACGTTCCCAGGACCCTGCCGGCTACCTCAAATGGCAGAGAACACACCAGATCACTCGGTCTGAAGCCAAACTAGTGACTAGAAACAGGCACAGACCTTGATGGAGGTAAGGAAGAAGAATCAGTAAAACACTGGCCAACGACTCTCCCTTTTTTTGAGTAAATATTTTATTCTGAGGTCCTGGAGGCCTTATCCTGCCCACAAAGTTCACAGAAATCTCCCTATTCTCAGATCCCTTCCTTGGCTTGTGTCTGACTGGCCTTTGAATAAAGTAAGGAGAAGTGCTGATGCAGTTGCAGAATTTCAACTTACTTCACTAACCTTATCTTTAAAAACTAGGGGAGGGACTTCCCTGGTGATGCAGGGGTTAAGACTCTGTGCTCCCAATGCAGGGGCCTGGGTTTGGTCCCTGGTCAGAGGCACATGCTGTAACTAAGAGTTCTCCAGCCGCAACTAAATATCCATCAACAAAGATCAAAGATCCTGCATGTAGCAACTAAGACCTGACGCAGCCAAATAAATACATAAATATTTAGGAAAAAAACCTAAGGAAGAACCAAGAGGTGTTTTCAAAGTGTTCACATTTCGAAACTGTGTAGTCCAACTGGGATCAAAAACAGCATGATTTTCAAACTATTCCTGCACAGAGTAGTAAAATGACTGATGACACAGAAGGCACTCACGTGCTACTGGTTCACAGTGAGCATTTCAGGGGCTTTGGGGAGCTGGATGGATGCTGCTCAGGGGCAGGAGTATTGGGCCATACGGGCGTCTCAGTGCAGAGCCTACTCCTAGAGTCCTGGGGGACACAGGCATGGTCCAGCTCAATGAGTAGTCCAGTCTTGTCGAATCTGTGGGTCAGCTGGGAACTGGCCAGTTTTAACTGGGCAGGGGTGAATAGGTCTGATAACCCAGCTGACGTCGATATATGTCTCAAGGTTACCTGGGGATGAGCTGACCTGTGCTGATCTAGGCAGTGCTGCTTACCTTGGCTAGATGTGCTCACGTGCCTTGGGGTCATCAGAGGAAGGGTGCATTGGGCTAGACTCGCTCAGTGTATCTCTGAGTCAGCTGGGAATAAGCTGATGCAGACTGGACCCTTCCGTGCACTGGGCTCTACTCTAACTGTTCCTCATCTTCCTCCTAGAATGGCAGAAAAGCCTGGTCACATCTTCCCTTGGCAATGGCAGAGGCAGAAGGACTCTTTGCATTTTAAGAAGTTTCCTCTGGCTGTGAGATAGCAACAACTGTTTTGATGGTCTTTTCTTTCCATAAAGTCTTCATCCTCAGGGAGACTGTTTGGAACTGGGATGTACAGTAAGAGCAGCTGTGGTTGCCCACCTCTTCTTTAGTTTCTACAGTTCCCTTCACCAGCTCCAGAACCACCTTTGCTAGGATCTGCAACAGCGAAATACACACCCTGCACCCTCCCTCTTAGCGCACAGAACTCCATTCAGAAACAAAGTTTTGAGTCTGGTTAGCAGAATTTATGCCACATGCCTGCACCCTAACAAGGAGGAAAGCGTGGAAAGGAAAATGGTTCCACATTGAGAAGGCAGGATTTATACTGTGAAGAATTGTGATTATGCAGAAAGAATGATCAGAAGGTTTGGGGCAGCCATGAATTACAGATGCTCATTACAGTTGTCATATTGGGTCATGTGACCTGGTTATTCAGGACATAATGGTTCATCTAAAGACTAAACATAAGGGAAATATTTGCTCTTTGAAGTGGTTTATAGGACTCTAATAGGTACACCATGATACAACATAACCCTGTCTCAGGGAATCTGTGTAAGACATGCAAAGAGGTGAGCAGTTAGCAAACAGAGAAAAGTGAGGATACAGGAATAGAGAGAGAGAAGAGCAGGGAACAGGGAGCCACACCACCAGTATCAGAGGTGATTTTTGCAGAAGCCATTGTGGTATTGCCTGATTTGCCACAATATCCGAACTAACCTTCTAATTCTAAATGGAGCCTGACATAATCACATCCCAAGAGAAAACATCTCTGAACACATCTCTCTGCTCCTGCAATCTGAAATGTGCAGTCTCCTGAACCCTCCCCTCCAAGGTAGAGCAAATTCCAAGTGTCCCAGTGGTTGCCCATTAGATTTGAGCTCGTAAGGGACCCATGTCAGGTTAATTTCATCCCAAAGCATCTACTATTTATGGGAAGTGCTCAGGAGATGTTTGTTGAAAATTGAACTGAGGGTGTAAGCTGTAAGTGCTGTGGGATTCAGAATAGAAAGCAATCGCTCCTCTAACTCCAGTGTTTGAGGTGCTCTGGGTTGGTCCTCTCACCACAGATTCATTATCTGCTCTTCTCTGCCCCGTTTTCTGTGCCTTAGAAGGATGACCTCCAAGGACCGCATGCCCTGTACTCCCTTAGCCTGTGGCTTACCCCTGGGAATTGCCAAGAGAAGCTCCTGACAGTGGGAGGCAGGGAAGAAGATATGGGAACATAGTCCCCACAGCACTGTGGGGTTCTAGCAGAGGTCATGTTACTTTCTGGCCACAACTGTTGCCAAGTGGTCTCTCTCCATGGTTCCAGGTCCCTGGGTCTCTAGTATTACTGCTCACTTCCCTTGCCTTTCCAGAATCTATGGTGGTAACAGCTCTCAGCTGTTGCTAATTCCTGGGAGCATCACCAGGAATTTTATTGTGTCCCTTAACTCTGCTCACACCTCTGACAATAGTCCTTGCTTAAACTCTTTGGCTAAACTGCTGAATGTGCCATTTCTTTCCAGCCAGCACGCTGACTACAACATTATATTCGTATTCTAGAAAGGAGGAGATAGTACTGTACTTGTTCCCAAGTAGTCTTACCATTTGGAGATAGAGAGGTCAAGTCCACACAGATATAAAGAATGTGCAAAATAGCCTTTAATAAAAGCACTGGAGATACAGGAGTGACTCCTCTGTTCTCTGATATCAGTTTCTACTCCCTAAATTCTTTCATGGGACCCAGACCTCAACCTCTCCCCTCCCTGACCTCCTTATCAGAGAAACCTCCTCTCCTATAGCTACAAAGTTTTTGTTTTTCATTCTCCTTTTCCCTGACTTCAGGAACCCATTGCTTCTGTGCCAAATGTCAGTTTTGGGACTTAGTCAAGTCCCTTGGGGTTTCCAACCCTGGAGGCTCAAGATGGAAAAAGGAAAAAGAGAACTCAGTGGACTGCACTCAGGTTGTGGTAACTATAAGATAATCAGATCATCCATGGATATGGTTAAAAATCCTGTAGGTGTTTCCTGCACTTGCTAGAAGGTTTACTAAGGGCTGGATGTCTTCTATAAGGCTGCTGCTGCTGCTACTGCTAAGTCGCTTCAGTTGTGTTCGACTCTGTGCGACCCCATAGACAGCAGCCCACCAGGCTCCCCCGTCCCTGGCATTCTCCAGCCAAGAACACTGGAGTGGGTTGCCATTTCCTTCTCCAATGCATGAAAGTGAAAAGTGAAAGTGAACCTGCTCAGTCGTGTCCGACTCTTACTGACCCCATGGACTACAGCCTACCAGGCTCCTCCATCCATGGGATTTTCCAGGCAAGAGTACTGGAGTGGGGTGCCATTCTGTAAGGCTAGCCTGACATGTATCTAACTCTGGGAGAGAAAGGGAAGAACTGGAGAGGGACCTCTATCCTACCACCCTAAAAACTATTTCTTTGAGGAAGCAGAACTTGAGCTTACCTTTAGGGGAGAAATAACATTAAACAACTGATAAGAAAGAGGGCAATTCAGAGAGTGGAGAAGGATGTGAGCAAAGAAGATATAAATGTGGCAATTGGGAAGAAATTAGTACACCACACACTTTGTTGTTTGATGTAAGCAAGTACCAATTTGGGAGGCCTTAAATGCCAGGATAAAGGCTTTAAGGAGTCTTTAAAGCTTCTTAGCAAGAGACAGACGTCAGATGTCACATATAAAATAGATTGGAGGTATAGAGACAGGATGACAAGTCAGAAAATAAATATAGTTATCCAGATGTGAGGTTATAAAGGTCTGTGCCAGGTAGTGGTCCTTGAAACATCACAAAGGAAGAAACTGCACTTTGGTTTTGAGGAGGTGGTAGTTTAGTCAATAAGTTATGTCCGACTCTTGGGACCCCACGGACTATGGCCCGCCAGGCTCCTCTGTCCTTGGGATTTCCCAGGCCAGAACACTGGAGCGGGTTGCCATTTCCTTCTCCAGGGGATCTTCCCAGCCCAGGGATCGAACTTATGTCTCCTGCATTGCAGATTGATTCTTTACCGCTGAGCTACCAGGGAAGCCTGGTTAGAGGGTACAGGAGGTAGAAAAGGGAAAGTAGAACATAAAGACGACAAATTGTGGAATTGAGAAACAGAGTATGACGGTACAGAGGCAAAAACCGAAAACCTTCTTAGAGAGAGCTAGGTTTAGATGAAAATTTAATCAAGTTTTAGATACATTGCATTAAGTATCTCCGTGACTCCCAGTAGAGATGGAAGTAGAGGCATGAAAAAAAAGCGACAACTGAAGAAGTGACTTGAAATCATAAAAGTAAGCAGCACCTCTGAGAAAGGCTTCGTATTAAATCAGGGCCCCAGGGCTAAACAGTAGGACATGCTGCTCTTTAGGGAGTTAGAAGAGAAAATAAACTAAAGGAGTCAGTACAGAAACAATATGAAAAATGGACAGAGAAAAAGGTGGAGAAATGAAATAGCATAAGAAAAACATGGATGGAACTTCCCAGGTGGTCCAGTGGTTAAGACGCCACTCTTCCACTGCAGGGGGCACAGATTCCATCCCTGGTTGGGTAACTAAGATCCTGCTTGCTTCAGGGTGTGGCCAAACAAAACCCCACAAAAACAAAAACAACAACAAGAAGAAAATCAAGGAATGATTCCAGAAAGGATACATTTGAATTGTAACACAGACATCTCAGCCTTTGCAGAAGGATACTTCAAGATTTTTTTTTCCTTCCAGGTTTTGAAAATAGAACAACAAGCTCAACAATATGAACAAGTTTTGTTAAGTTAGAACTTCCATCCAAAAATACTTCCCTGGAAGTGCTGATTTACACAATCGAATAGGATATAATCCTGAAGCCATTGGAAGGTATATTAGTTAAGATGTCTTTGCAGGCAGATAACAGGAAATCCAATTCAAATTAGCTTAACTAATATAACTGAAAGCTTGTTGGTTCAGTTTCCAGAAAAGACCACTAGTTGGGCGGGCTTTAGGTTGGTGCAAACTGAAGGAAAATACCATTTTCCTTCATTCCTCTTGGTTTACTTTCATCCACAAGCCAGCTATATCCTCACCCTGGTTTAGCAAAATCTACCTGTTTCTGTGTTTACATCCAAGATTACATCCTTCTCTCCTGGTGGCTCAGCAGTAAAAACTTTGGCCTCCAATGCAGGAGATGCGGGTCCCATCCTTGGATCGGGAAGATCCTCTGGAAAAGGAAATGGCTACCCACTCCAGTATTCTTGTCTGGAAAATTCCATGGACAGAGGAGCCTGGCAGGCTACAGCCCAGGGGGTCGCAAAAGTCAGACACAACTTAGCGACTAAACCACCACCACCCAAAAATCGCACTATTTGTGTCATGCCTGAACCAGCCACTGGGGCTAGGGGAAAGGCATAAATTGATTGACTTAGGTGATTATCACTGAACCAATCACACTTACCACTGCACATTAAAATAACACAGGTTGACAGGTAATCAGCCATGAGCCCTCTGGATATGAGGTGTGTGGTCAATCTTGCTCAACTGCTGGGCAGGTTCCTGAGGTCAGAAGGCTTAAATGAATGTTAGGAAGACAACTAGGATTCCGCAGATGGATACTGAATTTGGATGTGATGGGCAAGTATCGTTGGCTTAAACAAGGTAGAAGTTCTCTGTCTCCCTGCTAAAAGTCTGGAACTTTGCAGCACAAGTTTAGTACAGCAGCTCTGCTCCATAATGTCCTTGGGACCCAGAAGTCTCCCTTTAGCTCACCATCCTAACGACAGTCCTAGAGTGTAGGCTTAACCCTCATTATCCCAGCATAGAGGAAGGGACAAACAAAAACGGGCAAAAGGGCACATTTGAAGGAAGATTTCTAGAAGCTGTCACGCATGGCTACCTTAATCACGTGACTATACCTACCAGCCAGCTGGGCTTCCTAGGTGGCTCAGTGGTAAAGAATCGACTCGCAGTGCAGAAGACATGGGTTCCATCTGTGGGTGGGGAAGATCCCCTGAAGGAGAAAATGGCAACCCACTCCAGTATTCTTGCCTGGTCTCAAGGACCAGGAGCCTGTCAGGCTACAGTCCAAGGGGTCGCAAGAGTCAGACACAACTTAGCGACTAAACCACCACTCCCATGTGCCAACTAGGCTAGGAAATGAACTTTATTCTAGATAGCCATTTTCCTGGCTAACCATTCTATTACTGCAGAATGAGGGGGAAATTAATATTGGGGGACAAACACCCTCTGCCACTTTGAAAAAATGAGATCTGCTAGGGTTGACTCAATGATCTCAGGCTAATTAGTAAACTACTTGGGAAAGTTAGTTACCTATTTGTAATCTGGCAAACAGGACAGGAGTGAGATGAGAGAAAAATCCCAATTCAGAGGAATGAAACAGTCATTCCTCCCGAGTCAGAGGAATGAAATAGTGAAAAGGAGTTTACATCCCATTTTACCACCTAATAGTTGGGCAACCCTTAATAGGTTGCCTAGCCTCTAAAAGCCTGTGATCATATCTGTAAAATGGAGATAATATCATCTACTCTACAGAGCTAGGATAAGATTGAGATAATAGTTTTGAAGGGCTTTGTAACACAAGGGTCCGTCTAGTCAAGGCTATGGTTTTTCCAGTGGTCATGTATGGATGTGAAAGTTGGACTGTGAAGAAAGCTGAGCACTGAAGAATTGATGTTTTTGAACTGTGGTGTTGGAGAAGACTCTTGAGAGTCCCTTGGACTGCAAGGAGATCCAACCAGTCCATCCTAAAGGAGATCAGTCCTGGGTGTTCATTGGAAGGACTGATGTTGAAGCTGAAACTCCAAGACTTTGGCCACCTGATGCGAAGAGCTGACTCATTTGAAAAGACCCTGATGCTGGGAAAAATTGAAGGCAGAAGAAGAAGGGGACGGCAGAGGATGAGATGGTTGGATGGCATCACCAACTCAATGGACATGGGTTTGGGTTGACTCTGGGAGTTGGTGATGGACAGGGAGGCCTGGAGTGCTGTGGTTCATGGGGTCACAAAGAGTCAGACACAACTGAGCGACTGAACTGAACTGAACTGAACTGAAGCAATAATGCTCATACAGATAAAAGTTTTTGTCTGCAAACAGTAACTATTACTTATGACAAAGCCTACAATAGAATTGTTTATGTTTAGGAATACATTTATTGAATTAAATTTGAATTCGCTTTTTTTTTTTTCCTTTTGGCCATGAAATAGGGCATGCAGGATCCTAGTTTCCCTGACCAGAGATAGAACCTATGCCTCCTGCAGAGTCTTAACCACTGAACTGCTGGGTAAGTCCCTGTGTTAGCTTTTTTAAAATCAGTTTTTCAATTCGAGAAGTGAGTTCTGTGACTAACTGAATTTTTAAAAAATTTTCACTGTATTTCTTTCCTGCTGGTCAAGTCTCATCTATCAGCTTGTTTGATGTATACTCAGAAAGCAGTTGAGCAAATATTCTCACCATGTCATAAAAAGCCCAAAATGAGAAACTTCAGATAAGAAAATTTGAGTCACAGTATTTATGATATTCATTTCTACCATAAAATGAATTTTTCAAATTATGATAAATTATATAAGTAGAGTCCCAAGTTTCACATATTCTCTCTTTTGCATACAGAATAGGAATGAGTTGAGAAAAAGTATCTCATTTGCTTTGTTTAATGTAATTCACAAGTTATAGTGGGAAGAGCAGTGGGGCTGGCCTGTTGGGACAGGCTCATTTCTACTACACAGTGGCCTCAATGGACGGTGATGTGTCGGTCTGCTATTAGGTCAAGAGATTGATGGCATACAGGATGGTTACGTAAGTAGACTGAACTAGAGGGAGCTAGACTTCTCAATGTGGAAAGGAAGAAAACTAGGCCTGGAAGAAGTGATCCCCTAGAAGTAATGAGCACTTCCAGCAGCCAAAGTGTAGCTTCTGAATATCATTCTCCACTAAAATCATCCAAAACTCCTTGAAGAAATGGTTGAATTCGGGGCTGGGACAGGGAAAGTACAATATGTCCCTGGAACATTATTGTGGAGCATAAAAATAAGGAAGTACTCAAAAATGGTGAGGAGTTATTAGAAAGGAGTCAAACTGCAGAGCTTCCGTTAACTAAATCTGGGATTATTTAAACTTAAAATGAATGATGACTTATTCATCAGATTATGACTTATCAACAGATTATGACTTATTGGATAAAATAGGAATCCTGGGTCTATCCTGATATAAATATATATAAATAAATAAATGGGAATGAATAGAAGCTTTATTTTATAGTAGAACAGTGCAAAATAATGAATCTAGAAGGAAGGATGGAATTAGAATATCACCATTTGTCAGTTATTATAGTAATCACTTGTTTAGGGAAGAACCAACAATGGCCATTAAAACCAGGATATTTACATAATATCAAAGTAGCTCTCCATAAAATACTGCTTAATAACACAGTAATTAACAAGTACAAGATGTTAATTTTACAATGAAGAAGTTTGGCAGACATTGTCTTAAAGAATGATAATAGCCAACATTATTAGAAATGGGACAAATTAACATGTGTTCATTTGCCTCCTGATAATGCATTGAGAAGAACATAGCATCATGCCTGTGGTACTTCTCCAAAAAGATGAATAATCTGAATCCAATCTAATAAGTAAAAGGCAAATTCAAATTGAGAGATGTTCTACAAAATAACTGACCTATTCTCTTTTAAAAAGTTGATACCATGAAAGACATGGAAAAACTGAGGAAATCCTCCAAGAAGGAGTCTACTGCTACTGCTACTGCTAAGTCACTTCAGTTGTGTCCGACTCTGCGACCCCATAGACAGAAGCCCACCAGGATCCCCTATCCCTGGGATTCTCCAAGCAAGAACACTGGAGTGGGTTGCCATTTCCTTCTCCAATGCGTGAAAGTGAAGCTGTTCAGTCGTGTCCGACTCTTAGCGACCCCACGGACTGCAGCCCACCAGGCTCCCCTGTCCATGGGATTTTCCAGGCAAGAGTACTGGAGTGGGGTGCCATCGCCTTCTCCGACAAATTATACGCAGGTGCAGCCAAATCACCTGAAACAGAAGACCACAATGTTAGAGTCTATGCAAGAGAATAAAGGGAATCAGTCAGATATTTGATGGACCAGAGAACTGGACAATCCCAAAGAAACAGATATTTTGCTGGAAAATGAAATCTGAGAGTAGCAACTGAAACTGGTTTTATCCATTCCAATAACAGATGAGTACAATGAAGTCCTGGTAAGACCTGAAAGGGTGGCAACAGTCTCACCCATATGAATTTTCAGTGCTGACCAACAAAACCTCCCTTCCAGGACATAGCTCTGAGGAGAAACCTCTGGCTTTGGAATAAAAATTGACCAGGATAGTGACAATGATGATGAAGTTAAAAGATCCAGATAAAAAATGGTTGAGGGGAACAGGGTCAGGAAATCTCAGAAAGCAGTCAAATGTTTTAAACATTACATAAACACAGGAAGAAGGACCACTGTCAGGTTAGATATTAATAGCTTTTCTTTCTTTTTTTAGTAATTGATGATAATATTAGTAATATTAAAATCAGTATTACTACTGGTATTCTGAGACAACTAGTATTGTTATTCTGGAACAGTTGTTGGTATTATGTTCAGTTCAGTTCAGTTGCTCAATCGTGTCCAACTCTTTGTGACCCCATGGACTACAGCACACCAGGCCTCCCTGTCCATCACCAACTCCTGGAGTTTACTCAAACTCAGGTCCATTGAGTTGGTTATGCCATCCAACCATCTCATCCTCTGTCATCCCCTTCTCCTCCCGCCTTCAATCTTTCCCAACACCAGGGTCTTTTCCAACGAGTCAGTTCTCAGCATCAGGTGGCCAAAGTCTCGGAGTTTCAGCTTCAACATCAGTCCTTCCAATGAACACCCAGGACTGATCTCCTTTAGGATGGACTGGTTGGATCTCCTTGCTGTCCAAGGTGGAAAAAAATAAATGAAAACTATGGAATACTCTAACTCTATCATCCCCTGTTACCCTGAGAATCAGGGTTATTCGTGTGGAAAATAGAAGACACAGAAGTAATATAGAAGAGGTTAAGTAAAAACTACGTTGTTCTGAATTTAAAATAGAAATATGAATGCAAATATGTAAGGTAGTATACATTCTACCAGCAAGGCTTAGAAATAGCAACTATGTTGTGGTCATGAAACATTTCCCATTCAAGAAACTAGGAGTCCTTAGGAAAAAGGCTGATTCCAGGGTTTGAGGTCTAGAGCAGAAAATGGAACATCTTGACATAGTAGCCAGCAAGAAAACTATTGAAAACTATTAGGATCTTGTTCAAGGAGCCAATTTGAAGATTCCCAGTCAAACACAGGACAATTGGAGCTTCAAAAAGGAAGCATGCTAAGTCGCCTCTGACTCTTTGTGACCTTATGGACTATAGCCTGCCAGGCTCCTCTGTCTACGGGATTCTCAAGGCAAGAATACTGGAGTGGGTTGCCATTTCCTTCTCCAGGAGATCTTCCTGACCCAGGGATCCAACCGGCAACTTCTGTGTCTCTTGCTTTGGGAACACTATTGCCACCTGGGAAATCCTTGAAAGAGGATAAGAGTTGGGAACTTCCCTGACAATCCAGTGGTTAGGACTCGGTACTTTCATTGAATGGGGCACGGGTTTGATCCCTGGCTGGGAAGTTAGGATCCTACAAACTGTGAAGCACAGCCAAAAAAAAAAGAGAGAGAGAGAAATGTTTGGTAGTTTCGTGGTTAAGACTCCACACTTCCAATGCAGGGGGCATGTGTTCAATCTCTGGTCGGGGAACTAAGATGCCACACTGTGCAGCCTTAAAAATAAATGGGCAAAAGTTGCAATAAACTGAAATCTCTTAAATATGTTCAGGTTCATTATAATATTTTTAAAATCTCATTGAAAATTTAAAAACATAATAGAGAATCAATTCATTGTACCAAAAACTGGGGAAGTAAAAGGGAAAACTCAAACATTTGTCCTACCTTTTTCTGGAAAATCCATTTCATTGGATAACCAAATAGTATCAATAGATGTAGGAAAGCATCTCATGATAGAATCATGTATCTAAAGTAATACATGAAAGAAAAATTGTAGAAATAGAATATCATCCTTTTGATTAAATGGAGGATTAATACAAGGAGTTCAACGTTCATCTTACAGAATTCCAAAAAGAGAAAGAATGGATGGAATGAAATAAATAATAGAAGATTATTTTCAAGCACTAAAGAAAGACAAGCCTTTAGACAATCTGCTAGATAGCACAAGGAGCACAGCTCAGTGCTCTGTGATGACCTAGAGGAGCGGGATCGGATGGGATGGAGAGGGAGGGGATATGTATATACCTATAACTGATTCACTTTGTTATATAGTAGAAACTAAGACAACACTGTAAAACTATTATATTCCAATTAAAAAATAAATAAAAATTTTTAAAAATATCTTTTTTTTTTGCAACTCTCAACAAATTAATGAATCTAAACATTTAGTGGGGTTTCCCAGGTGGTGCTAGTGGTAGAGAACTCGCCTGCCAAAGCAGTAGACACAGGAGTTGCTGGTTCAGTTCCTGGGTCGGGAAGATCTCCTGGGGGAGGAAATGGCAACCTGCTCCAGTATTCTTGCCCAGAGAACCCCATAGACAGGGGAGCCTGGTGGGCTACAGTCCATGGGGTCACAAAGAGTCAGACACGACTTAGGGATTGAGCATACATTATACAAACTCAAACAGACTGAGTTTATAACAGACAAAATATTAAGGAAAAGAAAGGATAGAGGGAGAACTGTAGATTAAAAGAGATTAAAAAGACATAACAAGGTAGGGTTTTTTTCCTTTCTAAATGAGAAAAACAAGCCTACTGTGTAAAGGAATGCAAGAAAGGGACTTCCCTGGTGGTCCAGTGGCTAAGACTCCGCACTCCCAGTGCAGGGGACAATGACAGGTCATGCATGCCCCAGTGAAGATCGAAGGTCCTAAGTGCTGCAACTAAAATCCAGCACAGCCAAATAAATAAATGTTTTTTGGAAATGCAAGAAAGAGATCACTATAAAAGTCAGAACAGTGGTTATTTTGGAGGGAGAGAAGGGACTGTAAATTACAAGTGACACAGGAAGGGATTTCTGAGATGACCAGAAAAGTTCTATTTCTTGACCTGGATGGTGGCTACAAGGTGTTTATCTTATAATTAGTCACTAAGCTCTACTTTTTAAAAGTTACAGTGATTCACAGAGCTAAACCAACCTGAAAAATGTAAGAAGAAAAGTAAGTCCAATAGATTTTGTTGTAATATAATTGATTATTACTATGCATATGAGCTAGTACAGGTCCATTTTTGTCTTCCAAAACTTAACCATATAAAATAAAACTAAAACTGATATAGAATCCGAAAACTTACAAACTAATATTATTCATAAAATAGATAAGCAACAAGGATTTACTGTATCGCACAGGGAACTACATTCAACATCTTATAATAACCTATAACGGAAAATAATCTGGAAAAATATACATATATAACTGCATGATTTTGCTCTGCATCTGAAACTAATACAATATTGTATATAAATTATAATTTTTAAAAAAGAATCATCAGTTCAGTTCAGTTCAGTCACTCAGTCGTGTCCGACTCTTTGCGACCCCATGAATCACAGCATGCCAGGCCTCCCTGTCCATCACCAACTCCCGGAGGTCACTCAGACTCACATCCATCGAGTCAGTGATGCCATCCAGCCATCTCATCCTTTGTCATCCCCTTCTCCTCCTGCCCCCAATCCCTCCCAGCATCAGAGTCTTTTCCAATGAGCCAACTCTTCACATGAGGTGGCCAAAGTATTGGAGTTTCAGCTTTAGCATCATTCCTTCCAAAGAAATCCCAGGGCTGATCTCCTTCAGAATGGACTGGTTGGATCTCCTTGCAGTCCAAGGGACTCTCAAGAGTCTTCTCCAACACCACAGTTCAAAAGCATCAATTCTTTGGCACTCAGCCTTCTTCACAGTCCAACTCTCACATCCATACATGACTAATGGAAAAACCATAGCCTTGACTAGACTCATAGAACATATATAAAAACAAAAACTGTACAAAGAGCTCTTATGGTTCAGTATTTTCTAAAACTGGCTTCCTTGGAAGGTACATTTCACAGAAGGTTAATAAGTGCTATCCTTCCTCTCCCGAAATGAAAAAGCTTAAATGGTCAAATAAGTCAAGAAAAATGGAGTTAAAGGGTTTCTTTTATTGTCTAATGTCTAGGGGTTTTAGTAAACCAGTTGTAATTTGAAGCATTAAGAAGAAACTATAGTTGCATTATTTCCCAAACTTATTTTACCATAGTTTCTTTTCTTTTTTTCTCGAAGGATACAAATGACTGCTGCTAAGTCACTTTAGTCGTGTTCTACTCTGTGGGACCCCATAGATGGCAGCCCACCAGGCTCCCCCGTCCCTGGGATTCTCCAGCCAAGAACACTGGAGTGGGTTGCCATTTCCTTCTCCAGTGCAAAGTGCAAAGTGAAAGTGAAGTCGCTCACTGGTGTCCGACTCTTAGCGACCCCATGGACTGCAGCCTTCCAGGCTCCTCCATCCATGGGATTTTCCAGGCAAGTGTACTGGAGTGGGGTGCCATTGCCTTCTCTGAAGGACGCAAGTATTGCAACTTTATTAAATAGATTAATGCCCATCTCTAATAACACCAAATAAAGAATTTTATTATATTTATTGTTTTATAGTACCCTGTTCTCAATGAGATCAGGGACTTGGTTCTATTTATAATTCTTTTCCCAGTGCCTAAAACAGTGCCTGACACTCAATACATGCATAAAAGTACATATGAAAGAATGAATAACTTTTCAACATGGCAAAGAGATGGGATTAAAGATCTATTTTGTAGAAAATCAAATTTATTGGTAGATTTTGTAGAAAATCTAAGAATTCTGGCCTGATGAACAGATCTGGTGTCATCTCAGTGATCTAATGTGCTTCTTTCACATAACTGTTGCTTCCACCAATAAATTCACAGAGATGATTATTTAAAGAAATCTGTCATAACCAAGTGCTAAGTCCTTTTATGAATAACGTTTAAATTAACTGTTTCTAGATATTCACCTAAAATTTCATTTTATTGTCTTAACATTTGCCGTTGCACCTTACGCCTCTGAGAAGGCAGTACAAATCATAGTTAATTAAGATCACAGGCTTTGGAGTTAAGCTGTGACACTCCATTCTACTTATTTCCTTCTATTCTTACAGGAGGAAATTTTAGTACCACAACATACACTGACATCATGCTAGAAAAGGAACCAAAGATCGTCAGTTGAATTAACATATCAGCCACAGACTCTGCTGCAGTTGCTGTATTTCCAGGCTGTTCTACTCTCCTATTTATTTCAGTTTGGCATTTTGACAGAAAAAAAAAAAAATGATCTCATGAGTACAGCCTTGAACTAAAATTAGAGTACTATTTTTCATTTCCAGTGCTACCTCTGATAAGCCCTATTACTAACGGAAAGTTATTTAACTTAAGCGCATTTATTCCTTCATGACAAAATTCTGATCTTCAGGGAAGCAGATAAGATGATAACAAATAGCTAATGTGCTATTTTTTTTTATCTCGGCATACTAAGGAAGCAGGAGGGTGTGGTGGAAAGTATAGTGGGCTGGACGAAAATTTTGAATTCTAGTTGTGATATGTCACTAGATGGCCGGGTAGTCTCGTACACATTACTTAACCCCTGCGGGTTAGAATCTAGCTGCTAGATGATCTCTGGGATCCTTTCCAATTTCTAAAAAACAGTCTAAGATCCTAGTCATTACTTTGGGGATTACTGTTGTGCATGTCTAAAACTTGTCTGTAAATTATCCCTTCTACTGTGTCATGCTAGGGTCTTTAAAATGAACAAAGGCTACCACCCCCTCTTCCCTGTCTTAATTCTGAACCAGTTGAGGAATAATATAGAGTCTAAGGCATTAGTGGCTGGGATGAGTCTAAATATCACTTTTATTATTAATAAAGACTATGGTGGATAATATGGCATCTATCCATAGGCAAATAAATGTCTTATAACTGAATTTCACAGTCTGTCTTATAAGACAGTCTCACCCAGGTCCAGACATTGGACTGTCTCCAGTCTCTGCATAAAATCAGGCATGAGTAAAGTTTTTGGAATAGAAGAACAAAAGAAGGTGTGGACTCCCAAGAGAGTTTTTGTAGATGTTCTTTACTAGGTTGAGGAAGTTCCTTTCTATTCCTGGTGGTTTTTTTTTTTTTTTTTTAAGAAAAAATTATTTATTTTTGATTGAAGGATAATTGCTTTACAATATTGTGTTGGTTTCTGCCATAGGTCAAGATGAACCAGCCGTAGGTATACATATGTTCCCTCCCTCTTTACCCTCTCTCCCACCTCCCACCCTATTGAATGATTTTAACATGAAGGGGCATTGAATTTTATCCAATACTTTTTCTATATCTAGTGAAATAATTATATGGTTTTGTCCTTTATTCTACTGGTAAATTATATTACATTAACTCACTTCAGGTATTAAACCAACTTTTCATGTCTTGGATAAATCTCTTGATTATTATATATACTTCTTTTTACATATTCCTGGATTCAGTTTGCTAGCATTTTGCTGGGGATGTTTATGTCTCTATTCCTATGAGATATTGCTCTCTAATTTTCTTCTCTTGTGATGTTTTTGGTTTTAACATGGTAATATTGACCTTATAGAGTAAATTGGGAAGTGTTTCCTCCTGTTCTATATTTTAGAAGTGTTTGCAAAGCATTGGCATTAATTCTTCAAATGCTTCATAAAATTCACCAGTGAAACTAGCTGGGCCTGGATTAAGCTCTCTTTTAAAAGTATTCCAGTTGATTAAGTCAGGGCTACTCAGGATAATCTCATTCTGCATTAATTTATAGTCAACTAACTAGGGATTTTAATTACAATTGCAAAATCTTTTCACAGTAGCACCTAAGTTACATTTGACTGAATAACTGGGAGAAGGTGTATTTATGCTGCAAAATAGCTGCTTCTTCCCTTTCCTCCTCTGACTTGCAAGAAATCTGTCATCCACCTTAATGGGAAGCATACTAGAAAAGAAATTCTGGAGATTGTAATTCAGAGTAGTCAAGCTGACACATCACAGAGTTATCAGTTTCCAAACCCATAACTGCATCAGTATCATCGAGAACTTATTACAAAATACAGATTTGGGAGGACCATGTTCCAATCTACTGAATGAGACTCTCTAGAAAACTTTTCTTCAAAGTCCTGTGTAGAGGATTTCAATGCAACCAAGCCATATAGACTGGGATTTGAGAATCATTGCCTAATAATCAGTATAATATTGCAAGTAATAACTAACATATACTTAATCCATACTGTGTGCCATGTACCAGGTTGAGTCCTTTCTATTAATACTCTCATATACTCTTTACAGGCTTCCCACGTGGCTCAGTGGGGAAAGAATCTGCCTGCAATGCAGGAGACGCAGGAGTCACAGGTTCCATCCCCGGGTCAGGGAGATCCCCTGGAGGAGAGTATGGCAAACCACTCCAGTATTCTTGCCTGGAGAATCCCATGGACAAAGGAGCCTGGCAGGCTACAGTCCACAGGGTCACAAAGAGCCAGACACAGCTGAAGTGACTGAGCACACACACACTCATGATATAGGTACTGTTATTATTCTCATTTTATAAATGAGGAAACTAACATTTACATGGGTCAGGTTGTGTGCTTAAGGTCACATGGTGGCACATGAGCTTACAAAACAGGGGAACAGATTTTCCTTTCTACATCTAATCGCCAATTATAAACCAAGGACGAAGGGACTATGTTAAAGGACACCAAGGGAATTCAATTAGAAAAATCCAGAATATAGGAAATTCTATACGACTAATGATTTGTTTTCTTCCAAAATTATATTCAGTTCAGTTCAGTTCAGTTGCTCAGTCATGTCTGACTCTGCGACCCAGTGGACTGGGCTTTCCCATCCATCAGCATCTCCCAGAGCTTGTTCAAACTCACGTCCATTGAATCGGTGATGCCATCCAACCATCTCATCCTCCGTCATCCCCTTCTCCTCCTGCCCTCAATCTTTACCCCTATCAGGGTCTTTTCTAACGAGTCAGTTCTTAGCATCAGGTGGCCAAAGTATTAGAGCTCCAGCTTCAGCATCAGTCCTTGCAATGAATATTCAGCACTGATTTCCTTTAGGATTGACTGGTTTGATCTCCTTGCAGTCATAGAACAGAGAGGAAAGAGAGGCTTACAGATCAACTCTGTCCCATAATACTTATGCAATGATGTTCTGTATCTGCACTGGTGGCTCAGATGGTAAAGAATATCCTACAATTTCGGAGACCTGGTTCCATCCCTGGGTTGGGAAGATCCCCTGGAGAAGGAAATGGCAACCTACTCCAGTATTCTGGCCTGGAGAATTCCATGGACAGAGGAGCCTTGTGGGCTACAGTCCATGGGATTGCAAAGAGTCAGACTTGACTGACTAACACACACACACATATCCATATAGCTATTTGGCACTTGAAATGTGGTGATTGCTATTGAGGAATGGAATTTTAAATTTTATTTAATTTTAATTAATTTATGTTCAAATTTAAACAGTCACATGTGGCTAGGGGCTACCACATTGAACAGTTGTAGATTAAAGAATGATTATAGAACAATTGTAGATTAAAGACAGGCCATCCAAATGCTATGTAGCCCTTATTTAGGTCCTAAGTCAAACAAAATAATTGTAGAAAAATGATATAATTGGGGAAATGCACAATGACTGGATATTTTCTTACATTTAAAAATATGATAATGGTTTTATAGTTATGCTTTTTTAAAAAAGGGAAATGTTTAAGGATGGAAATACAATATCTGGAATTTGTTTTCTAACATTGGGGAAAGAGGGTGGCACTGAATGGAGCATAGATGAACATCACTGAGCATGAATGCCTGAGGGCTGAAGCAGGTGATGGGTACGTCAGGGTATGAACCTCTTCTCTCAGTCTCAGAATATGTTTGAAATGTTCAATAATCAAAAATTTTTCAAAGGTTTTTGAGTTATTCCCATGTTTTATCTTATCTAACCATCATAACTGTCTTATAAAATAACTGAAATGACTTTGTTTAACTGATGAAGAATCTAAGGCTCAGAGACATCAGACAATTTGCCTGAGGTCACACAGCTAAATCAGAGGCCTGGACTCAACTCCAAACAATCGCCTCCAAACCCCATGTTATTCTACCACCCCATCCTCTCTATGACAAGATATATAATCATCATGTACTGATCAATGGACAATAAAGTGAGCAGGATCAGAGAAACAAATTAAATGCCACTGCTCCCATTCAGAATGATATGTGAGCATATGCTTCTCTAATTAAAAAGAGATTAATACCAACCATCAGCTGCTATGAGTTTATTAGTGAGCAGAGAGAGATGCACACAACCAAGCAGGATTGATTTATAAGTTCCCAATGTGAAAGATAGGATCTATTAATTTTTTCTACATATATCATTGAAGATGACAGTAAAAGCAATTTAAGGCATTAAATACATCTTAAATAAATTAATACATATGAGTTTCCCCTTTCCAACTGAGAGCTGAAGTCGACGGAAGGTCAGGAATCAGACAGAAGGAAAATGAAATGACAAGCATAGATTTACGAAACAGTGAGTTCCAAAATATAAATATTCAAAAGATAATACATAAGTCCTAATGTAGGACCTGACGTAGCAACGACTGATGCTCCAATACTTTGGCCATCTGATGCGAAGAGCCGACTCATTGGAAAAGACCCTGATGTTGGGAAAGATTGAGGACGGGTGGAGAAAGGGGCGACAAAGGACAAGATGGCTGGATGGCATTATTGACTCAATGGACACGAGTTTGAGCAAACTCTGGGAGATAGTAAAGGACAGGGAAGACCAACACGCTGCAGTCCATGGGGACGTAAAAGTCGGACACAACAAATACTACTTACATAGGAGAAGTTGCAACACAAATTGCAACCAAGAGTGCCCTCCAGTTTGCTGTAGAAGGGATAGGATTCTGAATATCTTACTCAAAGGGTCTGGGAAGACTTTGTAAACTAGGGATATCTTTCCATGTGTTTCGAGTGAAGATTTGTTTTCTTTCAACTCTCACTAAAAAAACAAAAATGAAAAAACCCACGTCTGGACAGATGGGCTTAAAGACCTTGCCACCTCCTAAAAACCATGAAATAGTAAAAAGCAAAATTATTCTCCTTGTGCAAGACTTCAACTTTTATAAAGTAGTTAGACTCTCTTCAAAGAAAACTTCACGCAGAATTTGGAGGAATGAACATCTTGAGGCAAAAATCCTTCATTTAGGAACATTTAGATAGTGAAAGAAAGCAATCTCCCCGGTCCCCGGTCTCTAGTGATAATGTGATAAAGTGTTGTTAGATTTTATATTGTTATGAAACAATGTTTCACAAAAAAAGATTGAGTGTGTAAAATAAGAAAATGCCTCTGATTATTGCAGAAGACGTAAAAATGCCATCAGTTTGTGTCAAAAGGCCATTCCTGACTTACCACATCTGCTATATGGTCTTTGTTCACTCTGTGATTTATCGCTTATTTATACAGGACAGCTCGGCACATGTCACATCTGGTTACCCCACAGGTTTGGAGTTTTAGTTTATTTTTAGCTGGGATGGTATAAGAAAGTTTAGTGCCTTGAATGAGCTTACACTGCAAAAATTTTAAACTGAACTTTGCGACACCTAGAACTTTCCTGAAACATTATGACTGACCTGAAAAGGAAGAGAAAGTGAACACTCCTCAAAAAAATTAGGATGAGGAAGATGGGGGAAAGAAACATCAGTTCTGGAACCCTACAGATTAGCTATTCACCATGGACCTGGTATATTAATACTGTATTAGATAAGTCAGTTCTATACAAGAACAAAAACCTTTCCATGAAAAACGTCCAGTTATTATACATCATGTTTAGCAGAGTTTTCAAATCACAGTTCTCTGAATTTAATTTTACTGTTAACCCCTTAATATTTGTCAGGCAAGGAATTGTACAGTCTGGAAAGAATCATGATGCAGGGTTACCAAATTTCTGGACCATTAGCACTATTCTTTTTTAATTTCACCATATAAAACAAAATGAAAAACAGCAAAAGTACATTTGAAAGTTAGCTGCAATAGCTACAAAAACTAAACATGACTAAAAAAACCCACAAAAAGCAAGAAGACATATGGTACTAGCACACAAACAGAAATATAGACCAATGGAACCAGATAGAAAGCTCATAGATAAGCCCATGCACCTATGAGCACCTTATCTTTGCCAAAGAAGGCAAGAATATATAATAGACAAAAGTCTGCCTCTTCAATAAGTGTTGCTGGGAAAGCTGAACAGCTACATGTAAAAGAATGAAACTAGAATACCACCTAACATCATACACAAAATTAAACCCAAAATATATTAAAGACTTAAATATTAGCCCAGAAACTATAAAGCTCTTAGAGAAAGACATAGGTAGTACATTCCTTGACATAAATCACAGCAAGACCCTCTATGACCCACCTCCTACAGTAATGGAAATAAGAACAAAAATAAACAAATGGGATCTAATTAAACTTAAAAGCTTTTGGACAGAAAAGGAAACTATAAATAAGGTGAAAAGGCAACCCTTGGAATGGGAAAAAATAATAGCAAATGAAACAACTGGCAAGGATTAATCTCCAAAATACTCAAGCAGCTCATACAACTCAACACCAGAAAAAAGAACAACCTAATCAAAAATGGGCAGAGGAACTAAATAGATATTTCTCCAAAGAAGACATACAGATGGCTAATAAGCATATGAAAAGATGCTCAACATTGCTCATTATTAGAGAAATGCAAACCAAACCTAAAATGAAGTATCAACTCACACTCACAGAATGGCCATCATCAAAAAATCTAGAAATAATACATTCTGGAGAGGGTGTAGAGAGAAGGGAACCCTCTTGCACTGTTGGTGGTGATATAAATTGCTACAGCCAGTATGGAGAACAATGTGGCAATTCCTTAAAAAACTAGAAACAAAACTACCAAATGACCCAATAATCCCATTCAGTTCAGTTCAGTTCAGTTCAGTTCCTCAGTCGTGTCCGACTCTTTACGACCCCTTGAATTGGGGCCAGGGCTCCCTGTCCATCACCAACTCCCGGAGGTCACTCAGGCTCAGGTCCATCGGGTCCGTGATGCCATCCAGCCATCTCATCCTCGGTCGTCCCCTTCTCCTCCTGCCCCCAATCTCTCCCAGCATCACTCTTTTCCAATGAGCCAACTCTTCGCATGAGGTGGCCAAAGTACTGGAGTTTCAGCTTTAGCATCATTTCTTCCAAAGAAATCCCAGGGCTGATCTCCTTCAGAATGGACTGGTTGGATCTCCTTGCAGTCCAAGAGACTCTCAAGAGTCTTCTCCAACACCACAGTTCAAAAGCATCAATTCTTCGGTGCTCAGCCTTCTTCACAGTCCAACTCTCACATCCATACATGACCACAGGAAAAACCATAGCCTTGACTAGACAGATCTTTCTTAGCAAAGTAATTTCTCTGCTTTTGAATATGTTATCTAGGTTGGTCATAACTTTCCTTCCAAGGAGTAAGCGTCTTTTAATTTCATGGCTGCAGTCACCATCTGCAGTGATTTTGGAGCCCCCCCCAAAATAAAGTCTGATACCCTTTCCACTGTTTCCCCATCTATTTCCCATGAAGTGATGGGACCAGATGCCATGATCTTCGTTTTCTGAATGTTGAGCTTTAAGCCAACTTTTTCACTCCCCTCTTTCACTTTCATCAAGAGGCTTTTTAGTTCCTCTTCACTTTCTGCCATAAGGGTGGTGTCATCTGCATATCTGAGGTTATTGACATTTCTCCCAGCAATCTTGATTCCAGCTTGTGTTTCTTCCAGTCCAGCGTTTCTCATGATGTACTCTGCATAGAAGTTAAATAAGCAGGGTGACAATATACAGCCTTGACATACTCCTTTTCCTATTTGGAACCAGTCTGTTGTTCCATGTCCAGTTCTAACTGTTGCTTCCTGATCTGCATACAGGTTTCTTAAGAGGCAGGTCAGGTGGTCTGGTATTCCCATCTCTCTCAGAATTTTCCACAGTTTCTTGTGATCCACACAGTCAAAGGCTTTGGCATAGTCCCATTACTGACCCAATAATCCCATATACCCAGAGGAAACCACAATTGAAAAAGACACATGTATCCCAAAGCTCACTGCAGCATTATTTACAATATCTAGGACATGGAAGAAATCTAGATGGCCATCGACAGATGAATAGAAAAAGAAGTTGTGGTACATGTATACAATGGAACACTACTCAGCCATAAAAAGGAATGCATTTGAATCTAATGAGATGGATGAACCTAGAGCCTATTATACAGAGTGAAGTAAGTCAGTAAGAGAAAAATATCGTACATTAACACATATTTATGGAATCTAGAAAGATGGTATGGGTAAATCTATTTGCAGGGCAGCAAAGGAGATGCAGGCATAGAGAACAGACTTGCGGACATAGTGGGGGAAGGAGAAGATGAGACGCAAAGACAGAGAGAGTAGCATTTAAGCATATGTATTACCATGTGCAAAACAGATAGCCAATGTGAATTTTCTATATAAAGCAAGGAGTTCAAATCAGGTGCTCTGTTACACCCTAGAGCAGTGGAATGGGGTGGAATGGGGTGGGAAGTGCGAGGGACATTCAAGAGGGAGGGGACGTATGTATGCCTATGCCTGATTCATATTGATGTATGGCGGAAAACAATACAGTATTGTAAAGCAATTATCCTTCAACTAAAAATAAATTAATTTAGAAAAGAAGCCTACCCATTCCGTTCTCCAGGGTTTCTTCCTGACCCAGGGATCAAACTCAGGTGTCCTAGATTGCAGGCAAATTCTTTACCATTTGAGCCACAAGGGAAGCCCAGAAGACAAAAACTACCCTCTAAACATGACAACTCATATATAGACACAGAAGCTATAAGTCAGTAAGCTATAGGATAGCTATAAGACAGTAGCTTGATAAAATATACCTCTATTAAAATTATGCAACTCCAAAATAAAAATACCAGAGACAGAAAGGATATGGGTAAATAGGAACCTTCATTTACTGCCAGGGAAAATAGAAGTTGTATGATACAACCATTTGGAAGAAGAGTTTGACAGTATCTAGTTCTGCAGGGGTATGGAACTCACAAAGCAGCAGTTTCACTTGGAGTCAGATGAACTAGAGAAATTCTCAGACATGTGCACAAGAAGATATATTCAATCCAGCACTGTTTTTACTAGAAGAAAAAAGAAGAATCTAAATGTTTATTAATTTTAAAATAGAAAATAAAACTCACAAATAGAATACTATTGAATAGATAAAATGAATCAACTCAATCTGTTAATACATGTATCAACATGGACAAATTTTGAAGTCATCCTGAAAACCACAATGAGCTGCAAAAGGATATGCACAGTCTGTGCAATTTATATCAACTTTTCACAGTTTTATAAAGTTATATATATATATATTTAAAAGAGATCTGTGAAAAAAATAAAAGTATAGAAGTTTTTTAAGATGCTTGTCAAAATCACAGGTGTCTCCCTTGTTTATGCTAAGCATAATTTGGGCTTATTTGTTTATTTTTGCCTGTGCTGGTGGGATCATATTTTCCAGACCAGGAATCAAAACTGGTCCTGGCAGTGAAAGTGCAGCATCCTAACCCCTGGACCACCAGGGAACTCCCCACGGGTTGTTTTAAAAATAAGCAATTAGATAGAAATTTCAGAATATTTTCAAAAGACTAGAGATATCAAAGATTTTTTTTTAAACTGTCTTTTAATTCTTTCTGCAGAATGTTCAGACATGAATACATTTGTTTCATTACTCTATTTATGAAATGCCTTCTTTTCATATATCCGAGTCTAAACACCCCAGCCTCCATAACCATTACCGTTTATATAGCAGGCTTTGACTCCAATTAACATATGCTTCAAAGTGGTCAAGAACAGTACTATGGCCATTTGAAAACTGACCTCTCCTGAGGTCAAAATAAATAATAGAATTATATAAATATATGCAATCATAACCTCATTTGAGGCAAGTTTGAATGGGTAGATTCTTTGCTGTTCTTTATCAGCAACATTAACCAGAAGCCTGGCATATTTGTAAAAGGTTTCTCATGGGAACTTTCCAAATCTTGCGTGCCTGCTTAGTCACTCAGTCATGTCCGACTCTTTGTGACCCCATGGCCTGTAGTCCACAAGGCTCCTCTGTCCAACGACTTCTCCAGGCAAGAAAACTGGAGTGGGTTGTCATTTCCTCCTCCAGGGGATCTTCCTGATCCAGGGATCGAACCCTTGTCTCCTGCATTGGCAAGCAGATTCTTTACCACTGAGCCACCTGGGAAGCCCTTTGCAAGCCCTGCTGTTGCAATAATGTGAAATTAATCTTAGAAAATATACTGCAGATCCCTGATGTGACTAACTTTAGAACAACTGTTGACAGTTTGTTATTGCTGTCCTCTCCCCACTTTTTTTTTTCTGAGTGACATAGGAAAATATTTACAATTTTGGTGCATGAGAGAGGGTTTTCAAGTATATAAAGGGTCTTCAAAAATACATGCACATCACCTTCAAGGTGATGATTACCTCTGGGGAGGGGTGGAGAAGAACAGAATCAATGAGAATATAAAAAGAAGCTTTGATGTACCTGTGACATTTTATTCTTTTTGTTTTTAAAAGTGAAGCAAAACTGCAGAATGATAACATTTTAAAGCTAAATGGTGAGCATATAAGTGCTCATTATATAATTCTCTCATGTTTCCTGTATGTTTGAAATGTTATACTTAAGAAAGAAGAAAGAAAAAGAAAGGAAGGAAGGAATGCTGAAGGACAAATAAACTTGGAAAAATATATTCAAACCATGTGTGAGAAAAGGGTCCAGTTTCTTAATTTATAAAGACAAATCAACAAGGAAGACACATGACCCAAGAGAAAAATTGGCAAAGAACATGAATGGAGAATTTATAGGAAAATGGTGAATTTATAAAACAGCCTAAGTACACGTAGGTCTCTCCATGTGTGTTGTACATGTTATTCATGCATTAAATAAATGTATATCAAGAAAACAATTCTGATTTTCATTGTCATCTTGGTAAATTTCCTGATGTTTCACAAAACACAGTGTTAGCAATGGTGAGTAGAAACTGTTTTTGAGAAGACTAGGAATTCGTGTAATCATACTGGAGGGCAAATTTTGTAATGTACATTCACTTTGAAAGAAGATTTCCATTTCTAGAATTTTTTATAGTTGCATAAATGCACAAAGCCATAAGTATAAAGATATTATTTATCAAGGCAAAAATTGAGTAAAAATTAATTTCTATCAGTGGAAGACATTAAATTGATGATTATATATTTATAGGTTATTCTGCATCCACAAATGAAGATATCCCCAATAAACATAAGATTAAAACAAGCAAATGGTGGAACACAATCCTATTTACATGAAAAGTAAATAAATGTCTGAAAGAAATGTAACAGTGATTATCTTCAGGGGATAAAATGAGGTTGGGGAATAGGAGAGAAATCTTTTATTTCCTCCTAGACTTTTATTGTATCAGTTAGGACTCTATTTCTGCAAATGATAGAAAACCAAAACTCAAATTGTCCTTAAAAATGAATGAATTGAGGGAATTCCTGGTGGTCTTGTGCTTAAACCTCAAGGTTTCAATGCTGTGGGCCTGGGTTCTATTCCTAATTAGGAAACGAAGATCCCACAGCTGCATGGAGTGGCGGAAAAAGAAAAAAGAAAGAAATGTATCGGCTCAATTTAACTAAAACGTCTATGAGGAGTTTCATTCAGTTCATTTTGAATCACAGCTCCAGTATCACTAGGATGATTTTCCGGGAGTTGACTTCATCTTTTGCATGTGTAATTGATGCTGTCTGCGACGTATACCTGACGGTCTTGATGGTCTGGATGGCTTCTATCAAACTAGCAACATAGTGGCGGGAACCAAAGGCAAGAAGGAATGCTTCACTTTTCCCAGTAGCCTCTCAGTTCAGTTCAGTCGCTCAGTCGTGTCCAGCTCTTTGCGACCCCATGAACCGCAGCACTCCAGGCCTCCCTGTCCATCACCAACTCTCAGAGTCTACCCAAACCCATATCCATTGAGTTGGTGATGCCATCCAACCATTTCATCCTCTGTGGTCCCCTTTTCTTGACCTCAATCTTTCCCAGCATCAGGGTCTTTTCAAATGAGTCAGCTCTTCGCATCACGTGGCCAAAGTATGGAAGTTTCAGCTTCAACATCAGTCCTTCCAATGAACGCCCAGGACTGATCTCCTTTAGGATGGACTGGTTGGATCTCCTTGCAGTCCAAGGGACTCTCAACACCACAGTTCAAAAGCATCAATTCTTGGTGCTCAGTTTTCTTTATAGTCCGACTCTCACATCCATACATGATCACTGGAAAAACCATAGCCTTGATTAGATGGACCTTTGTTGACAAAGTAATGTCTCTGCTTTTTAATATGCTGTCTAGATTGGTCATAACTTTCCTTCCAAGGAGTAAATGTCTTTTAATTTCATGGCTGCAATCACCATCTGCAGTGATTTTAGAGCCCAGAAAAATAAAGTCAGCCACTGTTTCTACTGTTTCCCCATCTATTTCCCATGAAGTGATGGGACCGGATGCCATGATCTTAGTTTTCTGAGTCGCCTCTACTAATGCCTTTTAGGGGTCCATTCGTTCTGATTAGCTTATTTTTCCATCCTTGAATCAGTCATCACCAATTGTGTCATGGTGGTTGTTTTTTAGTCACTATGTCATGTCTAACTCTTTGCAGCCCCCTGGACTGCAGCACGCTGAGCTCTTCTGTCCTCCAGTGTCTCCCAGAATTCAGTCAGTGATGCTATCTAACCGTCTCTTCCTCTATTGTGCCCTACTTCTCCTGCCCACAATCTTTCTCAGTATCAGGGTCTTCTCCAGTGAGTTGGCTCCTTGCATCAGGTGACCAAAGTATTGGAGCTTCAGCTTCAGCATCAGTCCTGCCAATTAAAGGGTGATTTCTTTTATGATTGACTGATTTGATCTTGTAGTCCAAGGGACTCTTAAGAGTCTTCTCTAGCACTACAATTTGAAAGCATGTGGTCATGGGCTTGGGGTCAATTCGAACACATGGAATTGGGTTTGGTGATTTCCCAAAAGAAAGAGGAATGTTGGCCAGAAAACAGCAGATATCTGCTAATGCTACATAATGTTTTCCCTAGAGCACATAATTATCTATCTATCCATCCATCTCTCTGTCTGTCTGTCTATCTATCATCAGCTTACAGTCCTTTAGGGCCTAGACTCTAAGCTTTGCAGGAAGACACTTTTGGTGTCATTCATTATCCTGTCCTTTGGGTCTCAGATGAGTTCCTGGCACATGATGAGCTGTCAGAGAATATTTGTAGAATAAAAACAAAACAACTTCCCTTGCAATTTCACACTCTTACTAGTCATAGTCTACGAATTAGAAAAACTTTAGTCACAGAATGAGCATCAACAAGGTTATTTTCCACGATATCTTTAACCAAAATCATCAGAAGAGATGATGATGCAATGAGAGATATCCAGTTTTTAGCAGAAATACTGATGGCTGTTTTCAATAGCTACTGGTATTGCTTTTCGTTGGTAGAAATCATTCAATAGCTCATGTCAATTCATTATTTGTGAACTATTGCAATAATGGTTTAACTCAGCAAATCCATCACTCTGTTTTCCACATAGGGGTTTAGAATCAGGCTAATTTAAGACTTTTTTTTTTTCTCTTCTCTCTTTTTCTTTGATCCTCCTCTGGGTACACTCAGTGAGCCACAGAGAACTGCCTTTGCCTGTGTAACTTGCCATGTAATTAGTGTTGCCACCACATAATTAGTGTTGCCAGATTAAGTATAGGATTCTCAATAATATATGAATTTCAGATAAACAATGAATTATTTTTAAACATGCTGCTGGTGCTGCTAAGTCACTTCACTTGTGCCCGACTCTGTGCAACTCCATAGATGGCAGCCCACCAGGCTTCCCCGTCCCTGGGATTCTCCAGGCAAGAATACTGGAGTGGGTTGCCATTTCCTTCTCCAGTGCATGAAAGTGAAAAGCGAAAGTGAAGTCGCTCAGTCCTGTCCAACTCCTAGCGACCCCATGGACTGCAGCCTACCAGGCTCCTCCATCCATGGGATTTTCCAGGCAAGAGTACTGGAGTGGGTTGCCATTGCCTTCTGCCTTTAAACAGTACTCTTGCCTGAAAAATACCATGGATGGAGGAGCCTGGAAGGCTGCAGTCCATGGGGTTGCTGAGAGTTGGACACGACTCAGTGACTTCAATTTCATTTTTTACTTTCATGCATTGGAGAAGGAAATGGCAACCCACTCCAGTGTTCTTGCCTGGAGAATCCCAGGGACGGGGGAGCCTGGTGGGCTGCCGTCCATGGGGCTGCATAGAGTCAGACATGACTGAAGTGACTTAGCAGTAGCAGTGTTCCAAATACTGCATGGGATCAAATATTACATGGGGATACACTCATCCTAAAAAATTAGTTGATGTTTACTAGAAATTCAGGGCTTCCCTGGTGGCTCACTGGTAAAGGATCTGCCTGCCAATGCAAGGGATGATGGTTTGATGCCTGGAGATGAAAATGGCAACCCACTCCAGTATTCTTGCCTGGGAAATCCCATGGCCAGAGGAGCATGGTGGAGTATAGGCCATTGGGTCACAAAAGAGTCACACACTACTTAGCAATTAAACAACAGCTAGAAATTCACCTTGAGCTTCCGGATTGTTATTTACTACATACACTGCGTGCTCAATCACTCAGCTATGTTCAACTCTTTGCAACCCCATGGACTGTAGTCCACCAGGCTTCTCTGTCCATGGGATTCTCCAGGCAAGAATACTGGAGTGGGTTGCCATTTCCTCCTCCAGGGGATCTTCCTGACCCAGGGATCGAACCTGTGTCTCCTGCACTCCTGCATCAGCAGGTAGCTGCTTTACCACTGAGCCACCAGCTAGCTTCCCTATAGCTATTTGCTAGAGTTTCTTATTTTTGTTTGCTAAATCTGCCAACCCTACATATAATGTCACATGTTTGTGAATACTTTCAGTTTGCCAGAGGATAAACCCCTGAGCTTTCTGAACTACAAAATACCTGGTTTGGGGATTTTTACTTTATATCTGCCTCTTTTACACTTTAAGAGAAAATGTAAAGCAAACCTCTGTGGAACCTCCACCCAGGTGAAGAAATATAGCAGAATGATGCCAAGACCTTTGAAGCTGTCTGTGTTCTTCTCTGCAGATGGCATCCTCCTCTCACCCCTTAAGGAGTAACCACTATCCTGAATATTATAATCATGCTGGTACTTCTTTAGGTTTACTTACTTATGCATGCATACATACACAATATATCTTATTTTGTCTATTTTTGAACTTTATATAAAAGTTTATATATTAAGTGATACTTGTGACTTATTTTGTTCGCCTAAATTTGTGTTGTGAGTTATCCATGTTGATGCATTTAGCTGTGCTTCCCTAATTCGCCTTTCTGAATAATGTTCCAATATGTGAGTATATCCATCCAATGTATTGTTAGGATGTGGATGATCCAGTTTTAAACACAATTGACAGTTTTTAATGCAAAGACGGGCACAATAAAGAACAGAAATGGTATGGACCTGACAGAAGCAGAAGATATTAAGAAGAGGTGGCAAGAATACACAGAACTGTACAAAAAAGATCTTCACGACCCAGTTAATCACTCACCTAGAGCCAGACCTCCTGGAATGTGAAGTCAAGTGGGCCTTAGGAAGCATCACTACAAACAAAGCTAGTGGAGGTGATGGAACTCCCATTGAGCTATTTCAAATCCTAAAAGATGATGCTGTGAAAGTGCTGCACTCAATATGCCAGCAAATTTGAAAAACTCAGCAGTGGCCACAGGACTGGAAAAGGTCAGTTTTCATTCCAATCCCAAGGAAAGGCAATGCCAAAGAATGCTCAAACTACCACACAATTGCACAATTGAGTGCAATTACATCTCACACACTAGTAAAGGAATGCTCAGAATTCTCCAAACCAGGCTTCAACAGTACGTGGACCCATGAACTTTCAGATGTTCAAGCTGATTTTAGAAAAGGCAGAGGAACCAGAGACCAAATTGCCAGCATCTGCTAAATTATCAAAAAAGCAAGAGCGTTCCAGAAAAACATCTATTTCTGCTTTATTGACTATGCCAAAGCCTTTGACTGTGTGGATCACAAGAAACTGTGGAAAATTCTGAAAGAGATGGGAATACCAGACCACCTGACCTGCCTCTTGAGAAATCTGTATGCAGGTCAGGAAGCAACAGTTAGAACTGGACATGGAACAACAGACTGGCTCGAAATAGGAAAAGGAGTACATCAAGGCTATACATTGTCACCCTACTTATTTAAATTATATGCAGAGTACATAATGAGAAACACTGGGCTGGATGAAGCACAAGCTGAAATCAAGATTGCTGGAAGAAATATCAACAACCTCAGATATGCAGATGACACCACTCTTATGGCAGAAAGTCAAGAAGAACTAAAGAGCCTCTTAATGAAAGTGAAAGAAGAGAGTGAAAAAGTTGGCTTAAATCTCAACATTCACAAAACTAAGATCATGGCATCTGGTCCCATCACTTCATGGGAAATAGATGGGGAAACAGTAGAAACCGTGTCAGACTTTATTTTGGGGGGCTCTAAAATCACTGCAGATGGTGATTGCAGCCATGAAATTAAAAGACACTTACTCCTTGGAAGGAAAGTTATGACCAACCTAGATAGCATATTGAAAAGCAGAGACATTACTTTGCCAACTAAGGTCCATCTAGTCAAGGCTATGGTTTTTCTAGTGATCATGTATGGATGTGAGAGTTGGACTATAAAGAAAATTGAGTGCCAAAGAATTGATGCTTTTGAACTGTGGTGTTGGAGAAGACTCTTGAGAGTCCCTTGGACTGCAAGGAGATCCAACCAGTCCATCCTAAAGGAGATCAGTCCTGGGTGTTTATTGGAAGGGCTGATGTTGAAACTGAAACTTCAAAACTTTAGCCACCTGATGCGAAGAGCTGACTCATTTGAAAAGACCCTGATGCTGGTAAAGATTGAGGGCAGGAGGAGAAGGGAACGACAGAGGATGAGATAGTTAGATGGCATCACTGACTCAATGGACATGAGTTTGGGTAGGCTCCAGGAGTTGGTGTCGTACAGGGAGGCCTGGCATGCTGCAGTTCATGGGGTCGCTAAGAGTTGGACACGACTGAGTGACTGAACTGAACTGAACTAAATGTTCTAAGTTTCATAATGTTTTAAATTTATTGCAATAAGTTAAAATATAACTATTATTAGTTTCATACTGTTTAGGGAAATTGTTATTACATCCCATTTCCTCTGAAAATTTTTTTGTTGTGTTCAGTAATAGGGAAAACTTTAAGGTGGTTTATATAAAATGTTTTTCATTTATTATCACTTAAAACTTTTTATCAAGGTGTAGTATGCATGCATGCTAAATTGCTTCCGTTGTGTCCAACTCTTTGCAACCCTATGGACTGTAGCCTGCCAGGTTCCTCTGTCTATGGGATTCTCCAGGCAAGAATACTAGAGTGGGTTGCCATGACCTCCTGCAGGGGATCTTCTCAACCCAGGGACCAAACCTGGGTCTCTAACATCTCCTGCATTGGCAGGCAGGGTCTTTATCACTAGTGCCACCGAGGAAGTCCAGGGTATAGTATACATATAGTAAAATGCACAAATCTTAGATATATAGCTTGGTGAATTTTTACATATGTATATACCTGTGTAACCACAATTCTGATAAAGCTACAGAACATTTTTAGCATCTTTTAGTATGACTGTTTCACAGCTCTGTTTCTTGTTACTACCTACAAGATAGTTGTCTGCCTAAATTTTTAGATACAGGCTTGACATGTCTGTGTGATGCTGATTTCTGGGCTTTTGGGTGCCACCACACGGTGAGTCTGCTGTACTGCAACTGATTCTTTGAAGGACTCCAACTATTAATTTCCAAAATGAAAAATGATAATACAGATTCTGATGCAGCTAACAAAGAAGGTGAACCAATGCTCCTATTAAAGAAGAAAAAGAATTTACCTTCCAAAATGAGGATTTAAGATGAGGTAGATAATGACATCACATATATTTATAATTAAATTGAATATATAACTTTCTGCTTGTGTATTTGTGTCCGACTCTTTGTGACCCCATGGTCTGTAGCTTGCCAGGCTCTACTGTCCATTGAGTTTTCCAGGCAAGAATACTGGAGTGGGTTGCCATTTCCTACTCCAGGGGATCTTCCTGACCCAGGGATCAAACCCATGTCTCCTTTATTGGCACGTGGATTCTTTACCACTGTGCCACCTGGGAAGCCCTTGTATATTTAGCCTATAAGGAAAAATGACTTATTGCAGATGCTACCAGCTGCTAGTTGTAAAGTTCCTTAGAACTGGTAATGTACAGAAAGTATAAGAATAAAATTATATACAAGTAATTTACTCAAACCTTTGAACTTATTCATTTTTTAAAATTACTATACTATATTCTGACTATAGATTCTATAATTCCCCTTGGAATTATGCATTCTATAATGGCTATATAACAGCAACATGTTTTAAAATGCATGCTGAAATTTTTGAAAGCTCACTAGTGATATCTCATTAAAATAGCTCTTTCCAGTATTTCACATTTTCTAATAGTTTACATTTGTGGGAAATAAGAAAGCCTTCTTCAGCAATCAATGCAAAGAAATAGAGGAAAACAACAGAATGGGAAAGACTAGAGATCTCTTCAAGAAAATTAGAGATACCAAGGGAACATTTCATGCAAAGATGGGCTCAATAAAGGACAGAAACGGTATGGACCTAACAGAAGCACAAGATATTAAGAAGAGGTGGCAAGAATACACAGAAGAACTGTACAAAAAAGATCTTCACGACCTGGATAATCACGATGGTGTGATCACTCATCTAGAGCCAGACATCTTGGAAAGTGAAGTCAAGTGGGCCTTAGGAAGCATCACTACGAACAAAGCTAGTGGAGGTGATGGAATTCCAGTTGAGCTATTTCAAATCCTGGAAGATGATGCTGTGAAAGTGCTGCACTCAATATGCCAGCAAATTTGGAAAACTCAGCAGTGGCCACAGGACTGGAAAAGGTCAGTTTTCATTCCAATCCCAAAGAAAGGCAACGCCAAAGAATGCTCAAACTACCACACAATTGCACTCATCTCACATGCTAGTAAAGTAATGCTCAAAACTCTCCAAGCCAGGCTTCAGCAATACATGAACCGCGAACTCCCTGATGTTCAAGCTGGTTTTAGAAAAGGCAGAGGAACCAGAGATCAAATTGCCAACATCCGCTGGATCATGGAAAAAGCAGGAGAGTTCCAGAAAAACATCTATTTCTGCTTTATTGACTATGCCAAAGCCGTTGACTGTGTGGATCACAATAAACTGTGGAAAATTCTGAGAGAGATGGGAATACCAGACCACCTGATCTGCCTCTTGAGAAATCTGTATGCAGGTCAGGAAGCAACAGTTAGAACTGGACATGGAACAACAGACTGGTTCCAAATAGGAAAAGGAGTACGTCAAGGCTGTATATTGTCACCCTGCTTATTTAACTTCTATGCAGAGTACATCATGAGAAACGCTGGACTGGAAGAAACACAAGCTGGAATCAAGATTGCCAGGAGAAATCTCAATAACCTCAGATATGCAGATGACACCACCCTTATGGCAGAAAGTGAAGAGGAACTAAAAAGCCTCTTGATGAAAGTGAAAGAGGAGAGTGAAAAAGTTGGCTTAAAGCTCAACATTCAGAAAACGAAGATCATGGCATCCGATCCCATCACTGCATGGGAAATAGATGGGGAAACAGTAGAAACCGTGTCAGACTTTACTTTTTTGGGCTCCAAAATCACTGCAGATGGTGACTGCAGCCATGAAATTAAAAGACGCTTACTCCTTGGAAGAAAAGTTATGACCAACCTAGATAGCATATTCAAAAGCAGAGACATTACTTTGCTGACTAAGGTCCGTCTAGTCAAGGCTATGGTTTTACCAGTAGTCATGTATGTGAGAGTTGGACTGTGAAGAAGGCTGAGTGCCGAAGAATTGATGCTTTTGAACTGTGGTGTTGGAGAAGACTCTTGAAATCCCTTGGACTGCAAGGAGATCCTAGCTGTCCATTCTGAAGGAGATCAACCCTGGGATTTCTTTGGAAGGAATGATGCTAAAGCTGAAACTCCAGTACTTTGGCCATCTCATGCGAAGAGTTGACTCATTGGAAAAGACTCTGATGCTGGGAGGGATTGGGGGGAGGAGGAGAAGAGGACGACCGAGGATGAGACGGCTGGATGGCATCACGGACTCGATGGACATGAGTCTGAGTGAACTCTGGGAGTTGGTGATGGACAGGGAGGCCTGGCGTGCTGCGATTCATGGGGTCGCAAAGAGTCGGACACGACTGAGCGACCAAACTGAACTGAACTGAAAAGAACTCAAACAATGAGAATTTTAATGAATACTAAGGAAAAATAAACAGATGATAAATTAAATGATTTTGTGTACATATGTAACGCATGTTGAAGAATAAAGGAGGGAAGAGGAAAGTGGATAGACAATGAACAATGTGTTATTCTTATAAATGTGGTGCTTATTAAGAATCTCTAGGAAAGATTCCAGGTCAGGGTGTAGACTGTGACACATGTTTAACCCCATACCCATCCATCCACCTGCCATGGGAACCTCAAGACAGACTTTTTTTTTCCATGACAGATTTTTTTTTTAAACACAAAACTATATCAGTCAAAAACGATTAGAGGATCATCAGTGTACCAGAAAAGTTGAGGACCACCTGAAAAATAGAAAGCAATTGGTTTTGAATTTTGTGAAAGAAATCAAAAGGGAATTAATTGTATCCTAGGATACCAAAAGCAAGCCAGGTTCTTTCTAAGAGGCTCAGCAGCAGCAAATTCTAAGAGAGGAGCTGTTTGTGAAGCAACCATCAGGGCAATTCATGAAAGATGGTTTCTGGTGAGATTTTTGGGGCCTCAGAGAAAAGTCAAAGTCAGATTGGTAGTAACTTCAGAATTTGGGCCAAAAAAGCATTAAAAAAGATACTTTACTGTATTGAAGGGGAAATTTACAATAGAGATATAAAATCTATGCACCAAAGAACATAGTATCAATATTCAACAAGAAATAGAGAATCTAATTCACTTCCCTTAGTCTCTGGCTGGACAAAATGTAAATAATGCCTTCCAAGATCTAAGGGAAGATTTTATTAAGTTTAGCTTTATTAAATAAGCATGAGGACAAAATAAATATATCTGGGAATTCAAAATTTACCATTCACATTCTATACATGAGAAAAAATTACTTGAAGAAATGCTTCAGCACAAAAATAGAAATCCAAGGGATCAGGCTGTACAACAAGGTAGCAACTAAGCATAAACAGAAAAAATTAAGCCAAGATTTAAGCAGCACACTTTTAATGTCACAAGACTCAGTTTCCTTCTAAATTAGCCCAAGCACAATATTTGGTTCACTATGAATAATGCTTGTCAGCATTTGTGCTATCTATTAGTTTTCACTTCGGGGTATCCAACAATGCCCAAAGCACAGAAGAGTTAATGATTATATTACAGAGGTACAAATACATGTCATAAATCATGACAATTTAAAAATTATGTGGCAGAGGATAAATCTCAGGCAACACATTCAAGTCTGTAAGAAATACCACCTTATTCTCTACACTTTGATTTTTACCTCTTGAAAATACTCCCTTTCTCATCCCACCTCCCCCATAAGCTCTGATTGATGGGAAAGGTAAACACAGACATTCTTAAGGTTTCTCTGACCTCCTGGGTCCCATCAAAGTGCACAACTACCAAAGCAGCGGAGAGAAGGGGGACCCTCCAGTCATTGGTCATCTGTATATCCCCGTGGCTGAGAGCCTCAGGAAGTGATTGTTTCCTGTGCAGCAGGTCTCTGCTTCTTTGTGGTCCCATGTGTAGCATGAGATTGTTGGCAGAGGTTGAGATCCCGTGCTAGGGTCCTCCCTTCCCCAGATACCTGCACTGCTACCTCGTCTGAGCCTTGCCTGCTCCTCAAAACTCCACCACGGAGCAGGTTTGAGTCTCATACAGCTTATCACTACCACCCAACCCTCTTGGAGTGGGGAGAAGCCTCTCCCATCTCCCGCTTCTCCAGGTCAGCATGCTGCCTGCCTCAAATCCTAAGCTCTTCAGTGAGCATAAGCCTGTGGAATTAACAAAAGCCAGGGCAAATTTTACAGGCTAATTCTGCTTCTCTCTCTGTCTTATACCTCCCCTGAAGTGATAAAATTCAGAGCATGTTACTTGTTTGAATGGAAAAATGGGAAAGGGAAAATAGAATTATTCAGACACATATGAATACAACTGAGAAAAACTAAGTTAGATAAAGGTAGAAAGGAGGGTATTAGTCTCATTTTTCATTGCGGGTACCCAACCTAGATAGCATATTCAAAAGCAGAAACATTACTTTGCCAACAAAGGTCTGTCTAGTCAAGGCTATGGTTTTTCCAGTAGTCATGTATGGATGTGAGAGTTGGACTGTGAAGAAAACTGAGCGCTGAAGAATTGATGCTTTTGAACTGTGGTGTTGAAGACTCTTGAGAGTCCCTTGGACTGCAAGGAGATCCAACCAGTCCATGCTAAAGGAGATCAGTCCTGGGTATTCTTTGGAAGGACTGATGCTAAAGCTGAAACTCCAGTACTTGGGCACCTCATGCGAAGAGTTGACTCACTGGAAAAGACTCTGATGCTGGGAGGTATTGGGGGCAGGAGGAGAAGGGGACGACACAGGATGAGATGGCTGGATGTCCATCACCGACTCGATGGACATGAGTTTGGGTGAACTCTGGGAGTTGGTGATGGACAGGGAGGCCTGGCATGCTGTGATTCATGGGGTCGCAAAGAGTCGGACACGACTGTGCGACTGAACTGAAGCCATACTAAATCTGATAAATCAAGACCTAAATATTTAAATGTGTAATTTAATGTAAATAAGGCAGCCACTAGAAAATAAAAATATAAAAAATAAGCAATAAAATACAGAGATGAAAAAGTAGCTAGGTCATGATAAATTCTTATACTTTCATAGTAGAATATCAACAGATTCTGTAAAATTTGAAGAAAAATTAAGCAGAAACTGTTAACAGAGGTGATTTCTGAAAATCAAATTAGGGGATGAGGAGAAGTGATAGCTGGGAAGAGGAGGGAGACTTCTTTATTTTCATTCTAACTTTTAAATTTTAATTTTATGTAATGCAATTCTTTTCTAAAAAATTAGATTAACTCATAATAAATAAATAAGACTATGTTAAACATACCACCTGATTAATATTTATGAGATAAATTTAATAAAGAACTCACACACTGAAATATACCTTGGGTACTAGGACTTTACTCTAAAAATTTACTATTAAATTCCTTCCCATATTATGAACACATGCCAAAATAGCCACACTGAGAAACAAATCTTCTTAGCTTTATACAGATGAGCAAATAATTTACCCCCAAAGAAACACTTGGAAAACAATTAGAGGGAAACACTAACACAAAATAACAACAGTTACTATTAACAGAGCAATGTGAAGGAGCATGCAGTCTTTCAACGGAGGAATTCATTCAAATCATTCATTTACGTGATCAAAGTCACAAAAATGATTACATCCTTTGATCCAGTAAAACGATTTTAGAGAATATTTTCCAGCACTCTGTTAAATCACAGTTCGTATATACGTTCTCTATCAATATAAATCACATGATGTATTTAGTCATAAAATCTAAACTTCATATAACAAACACACATAATTCCTGAATAAAAGAAAGATACGATAGTTGTTAAGCACATAGACTCAGCATAGATGTCACAGGGCAAATTCCTTCATGTCTAGCTCTCATTTTTCTTCTTTATAAAATTCTTACTTACCTACTGAATGCTATTGTCCAAAGAATGTATTATCAGTTCTCTTAGATACCAAATTTTCATCTGACATATTAATTGCAAGCGTTCCCCTGTTGCAGGGCTTCCCTGGTGGCTCAGTGGTAAAGCATCTGCCTGCCAAGCAGGAGTCATGAGTTCGATCCCTGGGTCAGGAAGATCCCCTGGAGAAGGAAATGGCAACCCACTCCAGTATTCTTGTCTAGAAAATTCCATGGACAGAGGAGTGAGGTGGGCTATAGTCCATGGGGTCTCAAAAGACTAGGACACAACTTAGTGGCTAAACAACAACAACCCTATTTCATTTGTTTTCTCTTGTGCAACTATATATTATGTATGTATATATATGTGAATATATATTGTATGTATGTAGTATTTGAATTTTCTGTTTTGCCACCAATAGTTTCCTTTACTGTTCCTTGAATTTCTTTAAAAATTAAAAATAATTTTAGACAATTTTAAGGATTACTTTCCATTTACAGTTATTACAAAATACCGGCTACACTCCCATGCTCTATGCTTGAATCTATCTTACACCCAATAGTTTGTATCTCGCACACCCCCACCCTTATGTTTCCCCTTCCCCCACAAAGGTAACCACTAGTTTTAACAAAGCAGTATCTCTGAGTCTGCTTCTATTTTGCCATATTCACTAGTTTGATTTTTTAAGATTCAACATGTGATATTATTACTGTTTCTATCATTTCTACGTTATTTGATCCTTTATTATTCAGTAATGCCCTATCTGAGATGCTCTCCTAAGAAGTGATCAGGAATTTGAATACACTGAAAGGGATCACATGCAGATGGAGATGGCAGTCATGGGAGTGACAGGTGGGGTTGGGGGTGGGGTAAAGGTATGTATTTTGCACTATTTGACAGGTATTTTTACTTCTTTCAGTTTAAAAAAACATGGCTTTTAAAAATTGTACCACTCTCCTCTCACATTATAAAAACTAGGAAATGAAGAAACAATTTTGTGATATGAAAAAATTTGACCAAAAATTAACATTTTAAAAGGTGTTAACTTTAAAGGATTATTTACAACAGGAAACAAAATAGCTTAAATAGCTAATAAGAATAGAATGATTTGTAATGTATAAAACATAATAAGTTATGCAGCAATTAATTAAACCATTTTCTTTTTAAGAAAGATGTGTTATTTTAAATAACTAAAAAATTGAACATTTAATCAGATCCTCAGGGACATAGATTCAGCTATTTGCACAAATTTTAAAGCTATTATTTATTGTACAAAAGCTATTATTATAACACCAGTTAGAAATCAAAATATAAGAGAAGTGCACAAAATTTTGCATTTCCTTTCAGACTTTGTCAATGAAATTTGAAATCTTTGCAATCTGTCAGCTCTGTATTTACATATTTTCAGATATGATTTTCAGATATGATTGTGCTTAAATTCTACAGAGCTTATTTTATAAGTGTTTTAATCATATTTTATGAGTTCACAGCACCATAAAAAATTAAATATTTGTCACTTTATATAAAACATCTACATATAAAATTTTCAATCAACTTATTAAGTGCATTTCTGTTATATTTTCTCAAACAGTTTCTGAGTAAAGAATTATCGATAAAATTTAATGATTCATGGGGGAAAAGCAGCAATAATTAGAATAAGAAATGTTTGAATGAGTTTTTTTTTAATTTCAAAATGGCATCTGGCAGAAAACACTGATCCAAAGCAATGGCTTACAGTGTAAAGAATAAAGTGAAATTTTACCCATCCTTACAGACTACCCAGGTGGTGCCAGTGGTAAAGAATCCACCTGCCAACAAAGGAGATACAAGAGATGTGAGTTGGATCCCTGGGTTGGGAAGATCCCCTGGAGTAGGAAATGGCATCCCACTCCACTATTCTTGCTTGGAAAACTCCATGGGCAGAGGAACCTGCCAGGCCCCAGTCACACACGACAGCATATTACCCACACTTAAGCAAGTAAGACTGATTGGGAAACACCCCTTATACTTGTTTTCCAGAAAGACTTTGCCAGTTTATAGTTGTGACCAACTAATGCTAATTTTGTCGTTCCTACTTATTTTTGATAGTAATGTGTCTTGCATTTTATTTCTCAGTATTATAATTAAAAGTGGTCTTTGTTTTGGATGCTGGTAAAAAAAAGCAGTTGATCATTCCAAAGGAAAGGAGCTGTATCACCTGGGGAGAAACACTGCTTGCATGGCCTTGGCCTCCTCCAGCTGGACACATTTTTCAAAGTTCTGTTGGGAATATTCTAGTCTGATCACCTGTTTCCTTGGAAACTGCCATTTACAAACCTCTTTTCTGAAGCTCTGGGTTGGAAATTGAGGTTGCTTCCCTGTGTCGAAGTAACTCACAGGGAGTGAGACATTCCATTCTCCTTGATATTTAAAACAGAGAAGTTTCTCAGAAACTATGACAGCATTTTCCAATAGAAATGTGATATGAGCCACATACATCATTTAAATATTTCTAATAGCCACATTGAAAAGAAACTGGTGAGTGGCAAGGCCTTGGTGGGACAAGCAGAGCTGTGCCTGCTCACAGACCAGCAGACTAGGAGTTGGCCTCACTCTCAGCCTGGGTCCTTGAAGCCAGAGGGCCATGAAGCCATGGGCTGTGCCCAGAGGGCCCAGCATGCAGGAGGTGGCCATTAGGTAGCATGGCTGCTGCCAGAATCATTTCTCTAGCGTTCAGTGTATTATTATTTTGTGAATTCCAGGTGGGGGGAGGGTCAGGAGCATAGTCTTGTTGGACTTTTGCAACCCTACGGACTGTAGCCTGTCAGGCTCCTCTGTCCATGACGGGAGGGAAGGGATACTTTAAATATTTTTCAGTAAGGTTGGAGACTTAAGTTTGGTTCACTGGCCCTGCAGAAAGAAACCCACTAAAGGGTCCCTCAGGCAATGGTACCAGTGGGCTGCCTGTAGAGTGGGAGTGCCCGGACTAGCCAGTGTCCTGCTTCGGGGCTATGGGGAGGTGGGCAGGATCTCAGGCCAGCCTCCTCCAGCTTGTGGCACTGTTTGGCCTTTCTTGAGGAGCAGATGGGATTCTCCCATTCAGCAGCCCCCAGCTGTTCCATAGGGAAACCCTGGAGTCAGCCTTTAAGCCAACAAGATGCACCTGGGCTTAAGTGGAAAAAACTTTGGAGCTGGAGAAGAGAGGCCTGGACCAGCCTGATGGGAATTCCCCCACCCCACCCCCTTCCCCTCTGCAGCTGACCCCTAGGACTGTGCCCCAGGTGTGGAGTGACCAACTTGGCCGCTGCTCTGGTTTAGGCAATGAGACTGCCAGGTCCTTGGTCTCTGCCTTTAGCCTGGACCACAAGCTGAAGCAGCCATCCTGGAAGCAATAAAGCTCTTTCCTGAAAGAAAATAAATAAATAAAATAAATAAAAAGAAACAGGTGAAATTAAGTTTAGTAATATATTTTAACTCAATGGATCCACAATCTATCTAAAATATTATGTCAACACAGAGTCAATATAAAAAATGTTAGACACCTTACTTTCTGTTTTTATACCAAGGCTTCAAATCCAGTATAGCAGATCTCTATTTTGATTTTAGATTTTCATTGAAATTTTGTTGCTTAGTCGCTAAGTCATGTCTGACTCTTTTGTGACCCTATGGACTGTAGCCTGCCAGGCTCCTGTGTCCATGGGATTCTCCAGGCAAGAATACTGGAATGGGTTGCCATGCCCTCCTCCAGGGGATTTTCCCGACTCAGAGATCAAGCTTACTCTCTTGCTGCTCTGCGTTGCAGGCAGATTCTTTACCACTGAGCCAGCAGGGAAACCCTAAGACCCAGTGCAGCCAAATAAATAAATAAAGCTAAATATTTTTAAAAAAGAAGAAGCCAAAGAGAACTGTATGGTATGGTATTTTGAGAGGCAGCCTAGTATTCCAGAAAGAGCATAAACACTGAAGTCAGAGAGATGTGGATTCAAATCTTTAGTCAAATAGTCAAGGCATTAAGAAGTAGTATCCCCAGTGGAGACACAGACATAGAGAACAGACTTGTGGGCACAGTGGGGGAAGGAGAGGGTGGGATGAATTGAGAGAGTAGCACGGAAACATACCTTGCTGCTGCTGCTGCTAAGTCACTTCAGTCGTGTTTGACTCTCTGCGGCCCCATAGACGGCAGCCCACCAGGCTCCCCCATCCCTGGGATTCTCCAAGCAAGAATACTGGAGTGGGTTGCCATTTCCTTCTCCAACGCATGCATGCATGCTAAGTCGCTTCAGTCGTGTCTGACTCTGCGCAACTCGATGGACAGCAGCCCACCAGGCACCTCTGTCCACAGGATTCTCTAGGCAAGAATACTGGAGTGGGTTACCATTTTCCTTCTCCAAACCATATACCTTACCATACATAAAACAGAATAGCCAATGGGAATTTGCTGTATGATGCTTGGACCTCAAGCCCAGTGCTCTGTGACAACCTAGAGGGGTGGGAGGTGGGAAGTTCAAGAGGGAGGGGACATATGTATGCATATGACTGATTCATGTTGATGTATGGCAGAAACTAACACAATATTGTAAAGCAGTTATCCTCCAATTAAAAATAAATAAAACACACACAGACACAAAGAGGTGCTATTCCTTTAGATATGGGCCAGTAGTGGTTCTTTATAGTGAGGACTTAAAGTAAAAAACCAGCTACCATATAGCAGTCCTGCTGATTCTGCAGTGCTCTTTCTTTAGATCAGAATTGGATTAATACGTACACATTCTTCATTCTGGAGAAGTTTTGTGAAAAATTTAAATAGCGTATATTCCCATGGGAGGATATATGCATGAACTAGAGCCCAACTGTAATCCTATGATTTTTTTACACTCACTGAAAGGAACTTTTTGATTTTGTCTATGCACTTCCTAAGTAAATTCATTTCCCCATTCAAGCTATGAGAAAAAGTTATCAAATAGTCAATGCTAATGCTCTTTGCATGCTCATTGAAATATATTGACTTTTAGCAATCCACTTACTATATTTTGGGCAATTTCATGGATTCTAAAACTTGAAGATTTTATTTTTAAACACTTATGATTACAAAACAATTTAGGTTCATCACAGAAAAAATAGGAAAATACATAACCAAAGAAGAAAATGAAAATTATCTATTCTCTAGACCTAAGAATTAGTAAAAATTTTATATTTCCTTCAAATGTTTTTTGTTTACTTTCTATGTGTGATCTGGAGGAGGTTACTCAAGGCAAATTACTTACACTCTCTGTATCTCAGTTTCCTAACCTTAACTACTTTATTACATTCTTGTGAGGATTAAATGGGTAAAGCACTTTCAGGACAGTGTCTGGCACAAAAGAAAGAAACTGAAAGTTACCCAGTTGTGTCTGACTCTTTGTGAGTGGACCATATAGTCCATGGAATTCTCCAGACCAGAATACTGGAGTGGATAACTGTTCCCTTCTCCAGGGGGTCTTCCCAACCCAGGGATTGAACCCAGCGCTCCCACATTGCAGGTGGACCCTTTACCAGAGCCACAAGGGAAGCCCAAGAATACTGGAGTGGGTAGCCTATCCCTTCTCCAGCAGATCTTCCCAACCCAGGAATCAAACAGGAGTTTCCTGCATTGCAGGTGGATTTGTTACCAGTTGAGCTACCAGGGAAGCAAGATCATATTAACTATTAGCAATTGTTATAATTAGATATAAATATTTTTACTTTCTAAAACTGGATTAAAACAATGTTATAACTTGTATTCTGCTTTCTTTTAAAACATATTACTTTGATGGTACTTTCCCATTTCATTCAGTTTTTTTCCTTATGTGAGTATTTTTTAAAGCCTCATTGATAAGGTTATTGCTCCAGATAGAAGCAGAATCCTTTTCTTAGAAGAATGGAGGTTCTTATGGAGGGCACAATTCATTAGTATCCAACTGAGACTGTACTCATTTAAAAGTAAAACAAAACAAAACAATATCATTTAAAAAGCTGAAAATAGCACAACATTCAGTGGTTATTAGTGTTCATTAAAATTTCAGTAATTTTAGTTTAGTCATTAATAGAAGGCATTCAATAAGCAGTTGCTTGTTAGCTGATTAAGTGCTTGTTTAGATTAAAAAGTTGATTAAAACTGTTTGGGGTCACCAAAGCTTCTCTGGGTTTAATACAAGGAATTCATTTACAAACTTACCGTTTGAAAGAGGGCTTAAATTCACCATTAGAGAAACTATTTGAAGACAAGGACTGTATCTTATTCATCCAGTTTGTTGTTATGCTTAAATAGTACTTAGGACTCAATGAATGTTGAATCAAACTCCGCAGAAAGAATTAAATATTAGATAACTAGTTATCTAAGTTAGCTTCTATAACTAATTTAAAAAATAGATAAGTGAATAAATACAAATTAATGCTACAATTTGGTTAATTGTGGCTTCTATCCCACGGTCCCATAATGCTTTATCATCTTGAAGTATACTAAAAACTGCTATATGAAATTGGAATAGAAAAGTAAATGCCCCACTTTTCAAATTATATAAACATATTGAGATCTTATAATCCCCAAGCCTCCAAATAATTATTGAACATGTCTAAGATTTGCAATCATTGTCCTATGCTTTTTTTTTTTCCTGGCCATGCCCTACTGCGTATGGGATCTTAGTTCCCCAACTAGGGATTGAACCCAGGTCCTTGGCAGTGAAAGCACAAAATCTTAACCATTGGACCACCAGGGAATTACCCTCTGCATTTTTCTATGTGGTTGTTTTGCTTTCACAGTTCTGTTTTTTAGTGATTGCATAATAAGCCATCATGTAGATTAGACTCTTAACTACCACATTCCTCTATTGTTGACATTTAAATAGCTTCCGGTTTTTCATTTTCAGAGAACTGGTGAATGTCTTTAGGCATGATTTTGTGGTAAACCATCAGATGTGGCATTTTAGGGTCAAAAAGGCTCTGAAGATTTTACGGCTCTTGGTACATACTGCCAAAATGCTTTTCCCCAAAATTATATTAATTTACAGTGTCACCAGTTAAAAATAATTCTCCATGCACACACCTGAATTCATTGTTTTAAATATGATCTTGGCCTAATTTTCTTGCCACATAGAAAACTACCAATTTATTTACAGCATTCCTTCTTCTATGCATATTCATTTACCCTGGAATACATACTAATAGAATTTTGATATATTTTTAAGTGGCACTGTGACTCTTTTCCACAACCTCGTGACAGTTTTTTATTTTAGGGTTTCTATAATTACAATAACTGCTTATTCATTAATTTTCAGCACTAAGATACCATTCTGAATTTAGGTCAGCATTATTCTACATTGAATGTATCATAATTGTTGCAAAGTTTAAGTTTATAGAAAGGACAAGAATTTTGCAGACTTGTACTTGCTTAAAAATGTTTCTGAAACTGGGAAGAATGTGTCCTTCTGATGGCAAAAATCTCAGCTAAAAGAACTTGCTGCCTTGGCTAATTCCATTACGTAGTTTAACCTAGAAGTGCCTAAATATTACATAGATGAATAAAATTCCATAGAAGTCCAATAATTTCTTTTGTTCCAAAGGTTCACTATCTTCTTCTATTCCTATCGTATTTGTTGAAACTACTGGCATGATTTTTGAACTTGTTAAAAGGAACAATTACCCCCAAACAATAATTGTTCGGAAATATATTTTCCGAAGACCTCTATCAGAAGAGCCTAATAAGTAATTTTCAAAAAATGGTACAAATTGACTGCCACTTGTAAACATCATTTCCTTCTTTTTCCCAATTAAAAATACTTTAACAATAACATCAGGTTTTATGTATACAGACTTTAGAGTTTTTGGAACATTTTCACATGTATTATTTTCATTTCATCCTTAACACAACTCTGGCAAGTATGTATGTAGATAGATATCATCCCCACGGTTTGCCTGTGGGAGAACCAATGTTTTTAGCTACCATTTCCCCAAAATAAACATGAACATGTCTAAGATTTGCAATCATTGTCCTACGCTCTTTTGGGGGGGCCATGCCCCACTGCGTGTGGAAATCTTAGTTCCCCAACCAGGGATTGAACCCAGGCCCTTGGCAGTGAAGGCATGGAATCCTGGTATGGTTTAAGACTGAAATCCAGCTTTAACTCTTGGCCAGGAATTTTCGATTTTACTGTAATGAAATAAGATGCTATTACACACCTGAACCCCTCTCCCCTGACTACATATGTACATTTTTCTTAAGTATTGAGACGGTTATATTGTCTGAAATATGATTATCCTGTTGATGTTGAAAGAGTATAGCCACATCTCCATTTAGATGGCCTTCTCTGAATGAGTCATCTCACATACCCAGGAAGAAATGGCTCTTTTACCAGGAAACTAGAACTGTGAAGGCCTTCTCTAGAAAAGTACCCAAGTCTTGTCTAGAACTGTAGGAGTAGCCACGCTAGGTGGTGGGCTTAAAAGATATGCCCCCAATACAAAGGGAGATAAGAAGGCAAAGAGGGAAAAATTATGCAAGATCCCTTTATTTCTGGATTCCCTTGGGTCTGCTGCAAATGGTTGCCATGTCTGCAGCAAATCAGATTACCTCCTGTGCTTTGCACACTAGAAAACACCTAATCACAAGAAAATTATGGGGCTTCTTCCTGGAGCATCTATCTTTGCTGAAGAATTTTGAGGATAAAACACTAAATAAATTCCATATAGACTTCTCAATTTAGGGTTAAAATGCATCAAGATGATTTTTTAAGGAAAAAGGTGACAGTTTGACAATTTTAGAATGAGATGGACAACTTTGGGCTGCTTCTTCAGATCACTGGAGACTATGAACTCTGCTCCCCTTGGTTCTATGCAATAGAAAATGTTTTAAGAAATACAGTATGACAGGCATTTTCCTTCATAATACCCTGGCATTTAAAATAAAGTCCTGTTTGAACATAAACCAGACTTGTTTCAGTTACAAGTAATCAATGGACTGACCGTGTGGGCTAAAGATCTTAAAAAGTTGGTATATTTCAGAGAAATTTAGCTACTGCCACCACTTACAGTGGGAAAATTGCAGGTTCTTGATTTTATTTTTAGTAAGGAAAAGGGCATTTTTTAATGCAAGCTTTCTTCCTTTTATTGAATTTACCATGAACTGAGTTGGAGGGGGAATCTGTTAGATGGAACTTATCTGTAAAACCATTTGGGCCTGCTGTTTTCTTTATGGGAACATATGTAACCACAGTTTTCACTTCTTTAATTGGTTATAGAATATTTAAGCTTTCTATTGAATTTATTCACTAATCTAAGTTCTCAAAATTGGCATATTGGTCTTAATGGTATTCTCTTCTTGTCTTTTTAGAACTTTATCTGTAATTATGCTTTTCTGGAGACAGCTAAAACTGGCTCCCAATGAATTGTTCCTCCCTGTGTCCAGTCTCCTTTGAACATGATTTTGCTACCCTTCCCGTAAGATTGAACCTCCTCGAATCTGGGCTGGCCTTGTGACTTTGCTTTGACCAGTAGAATAAGGTAGAAGTGACATTCTTGGAGTTTAAACCCTAGATCTTAAGAGGTCCACATTTGCTGAGAAGGAATTCAGCTGCCATGTACAGAAGTCCAAAATTGTCTGCTGGAGAAAGAGACCAAATGAAGAATGTGCTGGAGAATAAGAGAATAAACATGTAGAAAGAGTGGCTCCAGCTGATGGCCAGCAACAAGACCCACACAGGTGGGCAAGACCATCTTGAAGCATCTTGCTCTCTCTTAGGAGAGCAAGATGAGAGAATGAAAAGAGAGACTCTATCCATCCTTGCCAGTACCTAACCAAGCCATCCCAGCTGTAACCACAGACATGAAGCAAAGATGAACTTTCCCATGGATATCTGCTGGAATTCCTGATCCATGGGATCAAGAACAAGTAATACGGTTGTCATTGTATGCTACATATTTAAGAACAATTTGTTACACAGTAATAGATAATGTGTATCCTCATTCATGATAATATTTTTCTTTTTGAATTAGTTTTGCTAGAGTTTTATCTATTTTAATTTTTAAAAAGAATTAAGTTTTAACTTGGTTGATTTCAGACAGTAAAGAATCTGCCTCCAATACAGGAGACCTGGGTTCGACCCCTGGGTCAGGAAGCTCCCCTGGAGAAAGCAATGGCGACCCACTCCAGTATTCTCGCCTGCAGAATCTCATGGACAGAGGCTACAGTCCATGGGATCACAAAGAGTTGGACAAGACTGAGTGACTAACACTTTTGCTTTTTTTATGCGTGTCTCAAAGCTGCTCTAGCTTGGTGAACAGAATCTTTTATCAGTCCACCATGATCTTCTCCATTCTTAACAATGTACCAGGTTTTTACTGGTTAGTTTTTGCATGACATAGTATATGTGGTGGTGGTGGTGGTGGCAGTGTTTGCTTTATATGTCATAATGTACTAAAATGTTTTAGTTTTAATTAAGTCTGAAATATGACCCAAGGCTTTTGCAGGGGGAACTTTTCCACAAATAGCCACACATCCGAATTTTATTTATATGTGATATTGGACAATATATTTAAAAAGTGAGAAAAGATTGGAGATACCACACACAAATTAGTTCAAAATGAATCACAGATCTAAGCATCAGAGCTAAAACTATCAAGTTTCAAGAAGAAAACATAGGAGAAAACTTTATGACCTTGTGTTAAGCAAACAGTTCTCAAATAGGAAACAAAGCATTAAAGATAAAAGAAAAAAATTATAAATTAGACTTCATCAAATTTTAACCCTCTACTCACCAATGATGCTAAGAAAATGCAAAGGCAACCAACAGAGCCAGGTTTCTACTGTAAGGGTGGGAGGTTACAGATAAGCAAGGGGAGGAGGCTAGAATGATCCATGTGGTGATGGATTAGAGTTGGAGACATCAGCATGAACTCATGATTAGCTTAATATATATAGATGTTTACATGTAGAAATACTTAAAGATATGTATATACATATGTTAGTCTAGACAGGTATATTCCTTCATTCTATCACCTGAGAAACTCCCTAGTAGCAAAGAGTATACCTACTGCCCAGATCTTGGTTTCTAGTACAATGATCCAGTCAGAGGAAACTGTTCCTTAGAGAAATGGTTGATTCCAGCAGTGGGCAAGGAAAATATAAGATGAACTTGGAGCATTTTATGGGCTTTCCAGTTGGCTCAGTGGTAAAGAATCCACCTGCCAATGCAAGAGTTCAATCCCTGGGTCGGGAAGATCCCCTGGAGAAGGAAATAGCAACCCACTCTAGTATTCTTGCCAAGAAAATCCCATGGACAGAGGAGCCTGATGGGCTACCATCCACAAGAGTTGCACAGAGTCAGACATGACTGAGTGACTGAATACATGTGCACAGGGCATCATGTAGCGTCAGAAAGTAAGGTAATACTAAAACAAACAAAAACAGACGAACAACAGACAAAAACCCTCAATGATGGGGACATGTTCCAAGTGACGGATGGAGCAATGGCTGAAATTATAACAATGTGAGCAACAAAATAAAGTAGTATTAGTATATAACCCAAAGCATAAAATAAACAACCACAAGTTCTAAGGTAAATGATTTCCTAAACAAATAATTGGGGGGAAGAGACAAATTTCCCATGTAGAACAGTTTCAAACAATTTATGTCCACATTTTGTACTCAAGAAGCATAACTTCCCAGGCATTAAGTGTGGTCTGCTCACACTTCCTTTCAAGGAGTATAGTACGGAAAGGGGGAGAGTAGTTTTACATTGGAGAAATCTGACAAGCACTACCTCAACCAAATAATCAAGGTTAACATTAACAGTAATAAGTTATGTAGATTTTATATACTCACTGTGATATGATGTGAAAGGTACTTCACCTCTATGGTATTTTTCCCAAAGCCATAATCCCAGTCTATGTATAGGAAAAACATCAGACAAATTCCTATTAAGGGTCATTCTACAAAATACCTGACCACTACTCCTCAAGATTGTTAAGGTTACCAAAAATAAGGAAAAGTCTGAGAAGATGTCTAAGAAGTCTAATGCAACATGGTGACCAAATGTAATATGGTATCTTGGAAGAGAAAAAGACCAATGGATAAAAACTAAAGATATCTGAATAAAATATGGACTTTAGTTAATAATAATGTATCAGTATCATTTCATTAATTGTAACAAATATACCATACTAGTATAACAGGGAGAAATAAATATGGGGCATATGAGAACTCATCTTATTATCTTTGTAATTTTTCTGTTAATCTAAAGCTATTCTAAAATTAAAGGTTTGTTATTTTAAAAGGTTAACCTTTTCAAAAAGGGAAAATTATTAAAAATACATGTATCTGAAAAAAGACTTGGACTCAGAATAGATAAAACTTCTATAATTGAATACTAAAAAGACAATTAAATTTTAAAAGATAACCCTCAATTTTAAAAACATAGGCAAAAGACTTGAACAGGAATTTCGAAAAACAAGATACAAAAGTAGTCAATAAGCACATGAAAAAATGTTCATCATCATTAGCTATTGGGGAACTACAAAATGAGAATGAGATACCATTTTATACCCACTAGAAGGGTTAAAATTAAAGAGTGATAACTCAAAATGTTGGCAAGCATGTGGAACAATGGGAGCTCTTAAACATCATTAGTGAGAGTGTAAAATGGTAGAGAGGAACCAGAGATCAAATTGCCAACATCCGCTGGATCATGGAAAAACCAAGAGAGTTCCAGAAAAACATCTATTTCTGCTTTATTGACTATGCCAAAGCCTTTGATTGTGGGGATCACAATAAACTGTGGGAAATTCTGAAAGAGGATGGGGATGGGAATACCAGACCACCTGACCTGCCTCTTGAGAAACCTATATGCAGGTCAGGAAGCAACAGTTAGAACTGGACATGGAACAACAGACTGGCTCCAAATAGGAAAAGGAGTACATCAAGGCTGTATATTGTCACCCTGCTTATTTAACTTCTATGCAGAGTACATCATGAGAAACGCTGGACTGGAAGAAGCACAGCTGGCATCAAGATTGCCGGGAGAAATATCAATAACCTCAGATATGCAGATGACACCACCCTTATGGCAGAAAGTGATGAGGGACTAAAAAGCCTCTTGATGAAAGTGAAAGAAGAGAGTGAAAAAGTTGGCTTAAAGCTCAACATTCAGAAAACGAAGATCATGGCATCTGGTCCCATCACTGCATGGGAAATAGATGGGGAAACAGTGGAAACAGTGTCAGACTTTATTTTCTTGGGCTCCAAAATCACTGCAGATGGTGACTGCAGCCATGAACTTAAAAGACGCTTACTCCTTGGAAGAAAAGTTATGACCAACCTAGATAGCATATTCAAAAGCAGAGACCTTACTTTGCCAACAAAGGTCTGTCTAGTCAAGGCTATGGTTTTTCCTGTGGTCATGTATGGATTTGAGAGTCAGACTGTGAAGAAGGCTGAGCTCTGAAGAATTGATGCTTTTGAACTGTGGTGTTGGAGAAGACTCTTGAGAGTCCCTTGGACTGCAAGGAGATCCAACCAGTCCATTCTAAAGGAGATCAGTCCTGGGTGTTCTTTGGAAGGAATGATGCTAAAGCTGAAACTCCAGTACTTTGGGCACCTCATGCGAAGAGCTGACTCATTGGAAAAGACTCTGATGCCGGGAGGGATTGGGGGCAGGAGGAGAAAGGGACAACAGAGGATGAGATGGCTGGATGGCATCCCCGACTCGATGGACATGAGTTTGGGTGAACTCCGGGAGTTGGTGATGGACAGGGAGGCCTGGCGTGCTGCAATTCATGGGGTCGCAAAGACTGAGAGACTTCACTTTAAAGAGTCGGACATGACTGAGCGACTGAACTGAACTGAAAATGGTACAACCACTTTCGAAGACTGCTTGGCAATTTTTTATAAAATTAAGCATACCCAGAATGACCCAGAAATAGCACATCTACATTTCCCCAAGAGAAATAAAACATGCTCACAGACAGCCTTGTACAAGAATGTTTATAGAAACTTTATTCATAATTAAAAGGTAGCCAAAGCAAACTTAAAAAAGAAAAATAAAGCTGGAGGCATCGCACTCCTAGACTTGAAATTATACTACAAAGTTACAGTAATCAAAATAGTATGGTACTAGCACAAAAACAGACACATAGATCAATGGGACAGAATAGAGAGCCCAGAAACAAATCCAAGCTTATATGGCCAATTAATTTATAAGGGAGGCAAGAATGGGGAGTGTAGAACAATAATGGGGAAATGATAGTCTCAATAAATGATGTTGGGGAAAGTGGACAACCTCTTGCAAAAAAATGAAATTAGGCCACTTTCTTACACCATATAAGAAAATAAACTCAGAATGGGACTCACCTGGTGGTACAGTGGTTAAGATTCTGTGCTTCCAACTCAGGGGGTACAGGTGTGATTCCTGGTCAGGGAGCTAAGATTCCACATGCCACATGGTGTGGCCAAAACATAGAAATAAATAAATAAACTCAGAATGGATTATAGATTTCAATGTAAAACCTGAAACCACAAAACCCCTAGAAGAAAACATAGGTAGTAACCTTTTTGACTTTCTTCTTAGCAATGTTTCTTGAATATGTCTTCTCAGGCAAGGTTAATAAAAACAAAAATAAATAAAGGGGACTTCATCAAACTAAAAATCTGCAGAGTGAAAGAAACCAACAAAACAAAATGGCAACCCAATGAATGGGAGAAGATACTTGCAAACGATAAACCAAAATGGGATTGATAGCCAAAATATATAAAGGAATCACAGCTCAACATCAAAAAAAAAATAACCTGATTAAACAAGAAGATATGAATAGATATTTTTCCAAAGAAGACATACAGATGACCAATAGGCACATGAAAAGGTGCTTAGCACCCCCATCATCAGGGACATACAAATCAAAACCACAGAGAACTACCTCCTCACACCCGTTGGAATGGCTATTATCAAAAATATAAAAAAATAACAAGTGTTGGCAAGTATGTAGAGAATAGGGACCCCTTTTGCATTGTTAGTTGAAATGTAAATTATTGCAGTCACTGTGGAAAACTGTACAGAGTTTCCTCAAAAAGCTAAAAAGACTACCATATGATCTAACAATTTCACTTCTGGGTATTTATTTGAAGAAAGTGAAAACATAATTTGAAACGATAGGTATGCCTATGTTTGCTGTTGTTGTTTAGTCACTAAATCATGTCTGACTCCTTGCAATCCCATGGACTGTAGTCTGTCAGGCTCCTCTGTCCATGTGATTTTTCCAGGCAAGAATACTGGAGAGAGTTGCCATTTCCTTCTCCAGGGATCTTCCTGACCCAGGGATCGAACCCGTATCTCCTGCTTGGCAGGAGGATACTTCACCACTGAGCCACCAGGGAAGCCCTACCACTATGTCCACTGCAATATGTAGCTAATTTACAATAGTCAAGATATGGAAGCAATCTAAATGTCCATTGATGGTTGAGTGGATATAGTAAGGTATGGTATACCTATGTACAATGGAATATTACTCAACCATTAAAAAGGAATGAAATCTTGCCATTTATGGCAACATGGATGGACCTGGAGGGTAATATGCCAAGTGAAATAAACCTGACAGAAAAACAAATATCATATAATTTCATTTATATGTATAATCTAAAAAACAAAACAAGTGAATAAACAAAACAGAAACAGACTCATAAATACAGAGAATAAACTTGGTTGTCAGGAGAGGGAGTGAGGGAAATGGACCACACTGGTGAAAGGGATTAAGAGGTACAAATTTTCAACTATAAAACAAACATCACAGAATATAGTAAATAACATTATAACAATGTTGTATGGTGATTGATGGTAGCTGGATTTATTGTAGTGATCATTCCATAATGTATAAAATATTGAGTCACTATACTGTACACTTGAAACTAATACTATGTTAATTAGAGCTCAGTATTAAAAGAAATTTCACATTTATATTTCTCTAAGATAAATAAAGCATGCCCACAAAAAAACATGTACAAGATTGTTTATAGCCACTTTATTCATAATAGCTGAAAACTGGAGCAATCCAAATATCCATCAACAGGAGAATGGATGGCAAATTATTCAATGGAACACTTCAGTTTAGTTCAGTCACTCAGTCGTGTCCGACTCTTTGTGACCCCACTGACTGCAGCAGGCCAGGCCTCCCCATCCATCACCAACTCCTGGAGTTTACTCAAACTCATGTCCATTGAGTCGGTGATGCCATCCAACCGTCTCACCCTCTTTCGTCCTCTTCTCTTTCCGCCTTTACTCTTTCCCAGCATCAGGGTCTCTTCAAATGAGTCAGCTCTTCGCATCAGGTGGCCAAAGTATTGGACTTTCAGCTTCAACATCAGTCCTTCCAATGAATATTCATGGGTGATTTCCTTTAGGATGGACTAGTTGGATCTCCTTGCAGTCCAAGGGACTCTCAAGAGTCTTCTCCAACACCACAGTTCAAAAGCATCAATTCTTTGGCGCTCTGCCTTCTTCACAGTCCAACTCTCACATCCATACATGACTACTGGAAAAACAATAGCTTTGACTAGATGGAACTTTGTTCGCAAAGTAAGGTCTCTGCTTTTGAATATGCTGTCTAGGTTGGTCATAACTTTTCTTCCAAGGAGCAAGCATCTTTTAAATTTCATGGCTGTAGTCACCATCTGCAGTGATTTTGGAGCATGCCCCCCAAAATAAAATCTGTCACTGTTTCCACTGTTTCCCCATCTCCCATGAAGTGATGGGACCAGATGCCATGATCTTCGTTTTCCGAATGTTGAGCTTTAAGTCATCTTTTTCACTCTCCTCTTTCACTTTCATCAAAAGGCCCTTTAGTCCTTCTTCACTTTCTGCCGTAAGGGTGGTGTCATCTGCATATCTGAGCTTATTGATATTGCTCCCGGCAATCTTGATACCAGAGTGTTCTTCATCCAGCCCAGCGTTTCTCATGATGTACTCTACATATAAGTTAAATAAGCAAGGTGACAATATACAGTCTTGATGTACTCCTTTCCCTATTTGGAACCAGTCTGTTGTTTCATGTCAAGTTCTAGCTGTTGCTTCCTGACCTGCATACATTTTCTCAAGAGGCAGGTCAGGTGGTCTGATATTCCCATCTCTTTTAGAATTTCCCACAGTTTATTGTGATCCCCACAATCAAAGGCTTTGGCATAGTCAATAAAACAGAAGTAGATGTTTTTCTGGAACGCTTTTGCTTTTTTGATGATCCAGCGGACTTTGGCAATTTGATCTCTCATTCCTTTGCCTTTTCTAAATCCAGCTTGAACATCTGGAAGTTCATGGTTCATGTACTGTTGAAGCCTGGCTTGGAGAAATCTGAGCATTACTTTGCTAGCATGTGAGAGGAAAAGACTCTTGAGAGTTCCTTGGACTGCAAGGAGATCCAACCAGTCCATCCTAAAGGAGATCGGTCCTGGGTGTTCATTGGAAGGACTGATGTTGAAGCTGAAACTCCAATACTTTGGCCACCTGATGCGAAGAGCTGACTCATTTGGAAAGACTCTGATGCTGGGAAAGACTGAGGTCATGAGGAGAAGGGGACAACAGAGGATGAGATGGTTGGATGGCATCACTGACTCAGTGGACGAGTTTTGGTAAACTCTGGGAGTTGGTGATGGACAGGCAGGACTGGTGTGCTGTGATTCATGGGGTTGCAAAGAGTCGGCCATGACTGAGCAACTGAACTGATATGACATTGGTACTGAGATGAGTGTAATTGTGCTGTAGTTTGAGCATTCTTTGGCATTGCCTTTCTTTGGGATTAGAATGAAAACTGACCTTTTCCAGTTCTGTGGCTACTGCTCAGTTTTCCAAATTAGCCAGCATACTGGGTGTACCACTTGCACAGCATCATCTTTTAGGATTTGAAATAGCTCAACTGGAATTCCATCATCTCCACTAGTTTGTTCCTAGTGATGCTTCCGAAGGCCCACTTGACTTCACATCCCAGGATGTCTGGCTCTATGTGAGTGATCACACCATCCTACTCAGCAATAACAACAAGGCTGATTCATGCAAAGGTAGGGATGGATCTTGCAAACAATACTCTGAGAGAAAGGCAAACAGGAGAGTACCTACCACTCCTATTTTTAAGGTGACAGAAATCAAAAGAGTGAGCACCTACACGCTGGGAGATTTAGAATGGGGCTTGAGGAACTCAAAGGTTTTGAAAATGCTCTCATATCCTGACTGAGTGGTGGTTACACAGCTGATTACATTTAGCAAAACTCATCAGATTATACACTAAAAAAACCTATGCTTCTGAATGTAATTACTTTATATCTATTTTTTAAAGTAGACGAGAAAACATAGACAAGTAACAAGTAATAAAACTAATAATGATTTAAGGAGCAATTTGGTGTGATAATAAAACTTTCTTTAAAACTTTAAGCGAAGAAAATATTTCATTAAGTTCAGCTGATTTATGTAATTAAACAAGGACATTAAAAAGCCGGGCAAATAAAAAACAACAATAAAAAGCCCTGCAAACTCTGACTCCCCTCTCCTCCATCCGTCCTTTCTCCGATACCCGCGAAGGCCATGTAGCTGCAGAGGGGACGCAAGCGTAGCCCACGGCCAACCACCCGCCACTCCCGCTTCTAGCCCGCCCCGCTCCCCGCCCTCCCACCGCTCCCCGCCCTCCCACCGCTCCCCGCCCTCCCACCGCTCCCCGCCCTCCCACCGCTCCCCGCCCTCCCACCGCTCCCCGCCCTCCCACCGCTCCCCGCCCTCCCACCGCTCCCCGCCCTCCCACCTCCATCAATAGAGCATCCCGGACACGCCCAAAGAGTCCGCTCACACCTACCCTTTGAATGGTCCGTTCACCTTTCAATCAATTCAAATATGGCAAGGAGCGAGCCAATAGCGAGTCTCGTCGAGGGGAAGAGGCGGGCACTTTTTACCGGAAGTGTTGTTAAAATACCTCCAATCAGCGGCTCTGTGCGGGAAGTTTGAATTTTGTCGCTTCTTGCTGTAGACGTTCCTTCTTCGGAGGCGGTGGTGGTCTTCCGGGCCCAGAGGGTTCCTTTTAGTTTGGTTGAGGTTTAACGCTAGAAACTGCCTGAGGTAGGTGGTTGCTGGGGAGCTGGAGGAGGACACGGTTCGCTTCTTTGTAGAAGTTATAAAAGCGTCCGAGGACTGGCGGCAACGCTCTGAACGTCGCTTGGGGGAGCTTCTTCTTAGGACCGCATTACCTCTCCTTCCGGAAGCTGTTGACACAGTCCTCTGGAAGAGTAAATATTTGTTGAGAAGATCTGTGTATCAGCAGCATTTCGCCACCGGGGTGTAATTGGCATTTGGCCCCAACTTTATTGCAGTAGCTCCTTACAGATTATGTGACAACTAAAAACGCTTGGGTTGACAATCCCTAGGCAAGCAAGACTAAGTAAGGCATTCTAGACTTTCAGGCTGGAAGAAACTCCAGTCAAGAGTAGAGAACTTAAATGTGTGTGAAGGGCCGGGCTGCGGGGCTGGGGATTTCAGCTCCACTACCTTTTAACAGTGCTTATGTGGGCAGTTAATTTATCTCATCTGTATAGGAAATGGCAACCCACTCCAGTGTTCTTGCCTGGAGAATCCGAGGGACGGGGGAGCCTGGTGGGCTGCCGTCTGTGGGGTCGCACAGAGTCGGACACGACTCAAGCGACTTAGCAGCAGCAGCAGCAGCAGCATACTACCTTTTAGGATTTAGATGATAATAAAATATGCCTTTAGTGTTAGTCCTTTCTCGCTTTGCTGTGTACAGGACAGTGCTATGCCGTATTTTAAATAACTAATACATAATTTTTATTTTTTCTTTAATAACTGCTTAATATTGTTGCAGGAAAAGCCAATTTTAACTCCAGGTTGGAACTGTTTCTTTGACTTGCTTTTCCGTTGCTTTTGTTATTATAATCATACATAATGTCCTGCCTCAAGAGAATTCTACCCCTCTGCTTGACTCTTAAACGAAAATTAAAATGCCTTTGTTCAGAGCGCTAGACATTAGTGTGCCATCTTGGTCAGCTCTCAGGAATAAAGTCCTTACCTCTACACGTCATCTCCCCTTCATTGGCCTGCTGTGCAGCAAGGAGAGCAAGTGTTCCATAGTATTTGTGAGAAGTGGTAAATCAAATAGTAGAGGAGAGTTCTTGATAAAAAGCACAGTTCTTTATCACTTCCTCTGGACCCTTCAAAGAGAATGTTTTTAGCATTCAGTTCAGTCGCTTAGTCATGTCGGACTCTTTGTGACCCCATGGACTGCATCTTGCAAGGCTTTCCTGTCCATCACCAACTCCTTGGAGCTTGCTCAAACTCATGTCCATCGAGTTGGTGATACTGTCCAACCATCTCATCCTCTGTCATTCCCGTCTCCTGCCTTCAGTCTTTCCCAGCATCAGGATGTTTTCTAATGAGTCATTCAAATCAGATGAATTCTCATATTTTATACTCTGTTGATTGCTTGAAATAGTGTTTTAATTTGCCTCACTTCTTATGCAGATTTTTATGTGCAGTTTTCTAGGGTACTTTCTTAGTTATTCTTGTTGTTGAAGAGCATTGTGTGCTTATATATTTTTAAAATTCCTAGTGACAGACTTTCCATCCTTCCCTGCTCCGCCCCCCCTCCCCCGCCCCTCTTTAGAGAATTGGTCCTTTTTCTCCAGTTTGGCTTAGTTCTCTCCACTAGTTGTTTAGGTGAGGCTCTTAGATATTCCAGTTTCCTTTATTCTCTTTCTCAGTTGGAGCCTGGTAGGCTACAGTTGATGGGGTCTCAAAAAGTCTGACAGGACTGAGCGACTTCTCTTTCACTTTGATTTGGATCCACAGTTTCTTAGAACCCATGACATCATCTTTTTTGTTCTCTCTTGTTTCACTTCAATACATTCTCGGGGATCTTTCTAAGAAAAGAGTATATGCCAAATAAACTATATGACTTCTTATATAGCTAAAAGAATTTTATTCTGTCTCACCAAAGTAAGCATATGGTTATCCTTCTACATCATTATGGTACTTCTGGAAACCCTTTTTTCTCAATCTCATATTTGACTGCCTATTTATCTTCTCTAACTATATAATAGACATCTTGTGGGTTTGTTTGTTTGTTTTTGTCTTTTGGGTTGAGAAAAAGTGCTAGGCTGCCTGCATTCATCATCAGGGGAAGGTTAAGGCAACTATTCTGTATACTGTCCTTCATTTACTTTCCCCTATTTTCACCTTTACTTCATACATTTTGCAGTGTTCTCTATGGTAAGCCTAGAATCTCTTCCAAACCTTGGCTTCCTGGACTTCACTTCACCTGTCAAACAAGTTCCTATTCAGAACCCCAAAATAGTTTGTAGCATCTTCTCTTTTGATAACTTTCTTCCCACTCTTAAGTCACATGTATATTCCATTTTGTATTTTAACATTTTTATTTCAGAAAGCTCTGAAGTGGTATAGGAAGTGAACTGGAATCTTGAGTTTTTAAAATATAAAATGAAATTCCATGTAAGTTGGTCTTTCTCTCTTTTTCCTGACAGGATGTCTTCATCACATTTTGCCAGTTGGCACAGAAAGGATTTAAGTACTGACATGATTAGAACTAAAATTGCTCATAGAAAATCACTGTCTCAGAAAGAAAACAGACATAAGGAATATGAACGAAATAGACACTTTGGTTTGAAAGATGTCAACATTCCAACCTTGGAAAGTAGAAGTCTTCTTGAATTAGATGAGACATCTCAAGAGCTTGTTCCAGAAAAGGCCAGTATCAAGCCAAGTAAGTAAAGGTTGATTGTAATTTCAAGTGCTTTGAAGAGTAATATCTGAGAGTATTATTACCTGAGAGTATTAATATCTGAGGTTTAAAAAAACCCTGACCAGAAGAATGGAGTTTTGAAATAACATTCTAAATAACTGTGTTTTCTACAATTAAGTACTGCCTATTTCAAGCAAAGACTGAACGTCCCTATCTAGGCTAACGCCATGCACCTATGGAGTATTATAACATTTTTTACCTATATGGCCTTATAGGAATCCTAATTTCTTACTTCTAGAGCTTAGGTAAGATAAACATTAACAAGATAAGTTGATAAGGGTTATATAAAAATATAACTGATGATGAGAATTTGCATGCTGCAATTAAAAATAAATATGGATATGCTTGATTGAAGTATCTACAAAGTAAGGATACTAAATCAAAGTATTCATCCCTGTAGTTTGCCTAGAAGGATTTGGGGTGGTTAGGAGGGGAAGAACCAATTAAAAAAGAAAGGAATGGTCTCAGCAAAAGATAAAGATAATAAAAACGAGTGTCTTAGAAGGCAAGGGATACTATAGAATAGAAGGAAGAGAACTGGAAAGTGGCATGCATTTGCAGAATGAGTCATTGGACTCCTATTTAGTTGTGTTTATATAGCAGGTACTAGGAGCTAGATTGGGAGAAGGCAATGGCACCCCACTCCAGTACTCTTGCCTGGAAAATCCCATGGATGGAGGAGCCTGGTGCGCTGCAGTCCGTGGGGTCGCTAAGAGTTGGGCACGACTGAGCGACTTCACTTTCGCTTTTCACTTTCATGCATTGGAGAAGGAAATGGCAACCCACTCCAGTATTCTTGCCTGGAGAATCCCAGGGACGGAGCAGCCTAGTGGGCTGCTGTCTTTGGGGTCACACAGAGTCGGACATGATTGAAGCGACTTAGCAGCAGCAGCAGCAGCAGCAGGAGCTAGATTGCAGTGAAACAAAGCAAAGATGAACTTTGAAGAAATGGCAGAGAGAGATAGTCTTAGAAGTTTTATAGAGGTGAGATGTCACATTATTCTAAGTGTTCACTGCTTCAGTTTTTATTATTTTTCCAGAACCAGTGTAATGTTTGACACATACAAGACACTCAACATATAAAGCTTAATTGCTTCTGTAAAAAGGAGGGGTGGGCTAAAACTATTTCTTCTAGATTTGTCATTTTTGTGATTCTAAAAGAAAGTGAGAGAAAAGAATTGATTAATATGTTGTAGCGTTTTTGTTTTTGAGATGAAGTGATGGTTTATGTTTGAAGATCAAAGGAAATGGGTTGGTCGTTGAGAGGGATAGAGTAAAGGATAACATCTGTTAGGAGTTCAGAGGAAATGAAAACTGGGTCATAGAACTGAATTAAGATGGACTTTAAAGAAAGAACTGACATTTTCTGTGAGAAGAGGTGATGTTATTGCCTTCTGAGTTGTCTTTTTGCTTCTACTTGGACCCTCTCAAACATTTCATTCCTCGGCCAAAATCTTTCAAATGAAATTTAACTTTGTCAGTGTGCTATATAAGTGTCTTTTATTCCTCATTTGCAAAGGCATAGAGGTAGGAGTTGGAGAAGGCAATGGCAACACTCCAGTACTCTTGCCTGGAGAATCCCATGGGCAGAGGAGCCTGGTGGGCTGCAGTTCATGGGGTCACGAAGAGTTGGACAAGACTGAGCAACTTCACTTTCACTTTTCACTTTCATGCATTGGAGAAGGAAATGGCCACCCACTCCAGTGTTCTTGCCTGGAGATACCAGGGACAGGGGAGCCTGGTGGGCAGCCATCTATGGGGTTGCACAGAGTCGGACATGACTGAAGCAACTTAGCAGCAGCAGCAGAGGTAGGAGTGGGCCAGGTGTTTTCCAGAGAAAGTGAATAGAGAAGCATGGCTGGAGAAAGCAAGCAAGTTCCCATAGAGCCTTTATGACCTTATCATTATAAGGACATTGGCTTTTACTCTGGAATATTGGAGAAGGAAATGGCAATCCACTCCAGTACTATTGCCTGGAAAATCCCATGGACAGAGGAGCCTGGTAGGCCCCAGTCCATGGGGTCACAAAGAGTTGGACACGACTGAGCGACTTACTTACTATGAAATGTTTAATGGGTTAATGAGTGTTTCTCTGATTTATGATTTAAAGGCATCTCATTGGCTACTGTGTTGAGAATAGATTGTGGGGTGGCAAGCATAGCCACAGAGAGACCAGTCTGAAGACTGTTGTAATAATTTAGTACATGGTTGACCACAGTGGTGAAAGTGTGAAAGTGTTAGTTGCTCAGTCATGTCCAACTCTTGGCGACCCCATGGACTATATAGCCCACTAGGCTCCTCTGTCCTTGGAATTCTCCAGGCAAGAATACTGGAGTGGGTTGCCATTTCCTTCACCAGGTATCTTCCTGACCCAGGGATTGAACCTGGGTCTCCTGCATTGCAGGCAGACTGTTTACTGTCTGAACCACCAGGGAAGCCAGAGTGGTAGCAGCAAAAATAGTTGGTTGAATTCTGGATGTATTTTGAGGGTTGAACCAATATGATTTCTTAATGGATTCAATGTAGGGGTTGATAAAGAAAGAGAAGTCAAGGAAACTTCCCTGGAGGTTCACTGGTTCAAACTCCACTCTTCCACTGCAGGGGGTGAGGGTTCGATCCCTGGTAAGGGAACTAAGATCCCACATGCTGCGTGGCCAAAAAGTTAAATAAATATAGATGAGTAAGAAAGAGGAATCAAGGTGATTCCAAAGTTTTTGGCCTGAGCACCTAAAAATATGAAGTGGCCATTTACTAAATTGTAAAGGACTGGGGGAGTGGTAAGACTGAGAGTTCAGTTTTACATGTGTTAAACTGAAGATGCTTATTAGATTTAAAAGAGATTTTGAAAAGGTAGTTGGATATCCAAGATGAGTTCAGAGGAGAAGTCTGAGCTAGATATATAAATTCAGGTGTTGCCAACTTATACATGGTATTTTTGTTTTTTAAATATTTATTTGTTTGGCAGTGCCAAGTCTTACTTGTGGCACTCAATCTTCAATCTTCCTTGCAGCATATGGGATCTTAGATGTGGCATGTGGGGTCTAGTTCCCTGACCAAGGTTCAAACCTGCATCCCCTGCATTGTAGGATAGATTCTTGACCACTGGAGTGCTAGGAAATCCCCTGGAATTTTTTTTTTCCTGAATATTTTCCGTATGCAGTTGGATGAATCTGTGGCTGTGGAACCCAGGAATATGGAGAGTCAACTGTAGAAAGGAAAGAAGTAGCATGCGTTTTGTGTGCTGTTCCAGCCATATTCATTTGCACATTGCAGGTGGGAAGTAGACACAGAGAGGCCTTTAGTTGGAATTGCGATTTTGCCAGAGTGAGAGAGGGGCCAAAAAGTTGAAGTAGTGATGATGATGATAAATCATGGACTCTAAACTGGATATGAAAACACTTGCTGTGAGGGAGGTGAAAGACTGAAAATATGATCGTAGGTCAGGAGCGCTTAGGTACATCCTGGTGGAGCCAAAGAATTGTTGGAAAGATCAGATATGGTAATCAGAGAGTGGATTTCTTAAAATTGGGCTGATGAAGGACATATAGTATTCATCGGTAATAATGAGGTCTCAAGTGCCTGGTTATCTCATGAATGAATACAGGTGTGACAGGAAATTGGTCCTCTGAGCCCTTGCAGTTTCTGGCAGGGTCTGGATTGATCAGACCTCTCTCTCTTTGGCTGGTTAGTTGCATTTGACCACAAGCAGCGTGGTCTGCGAATGTTATTCTGTGTGTGCCATGACACGAGAAAGGTTGAAGTACTAGTATGGGTGTGATCATGGGAATGGGTACCTGAGATACAGTGGAAGAAAGATCACTGGAAGAAAGAACACCTAAGAATTGAGAAGCTAGGGTACTGGATGAGTCATCAAGATTTGTGCAAGAGTAGTGATGGAGACAATGACAGTGAGCCACGAGCTAAAGCCATCAAGGAAGGAGAAACAAACGTGGAAACAGATTGAGATACTGGGTAGTTAGATCTGATGACACGAAATGTAAAGCTGGGATGTTTAAATGAAGAAGAAGACATAATCAGGAACCAACAATGAGGTCATCTCTCCTCTTTAGGTGCAGTGATACTCTGGTGTGGGAGAAAAAACAGTCAGCCTCTTGAGAGGACAACTAGGGAAGCAGTGACTTCAGGGGACAGCCAGGTTTCAGTTCAGTCAAGAGCTGAGGGGAACCTTCAGAGAAGTCGAAGATAAAGGGGTTTGTTGGTGACTGACCACTTGATCATCTGTGCTTTTGCATATTCTGTACTCTGCCTGGGGGTTTCTTTTATTTAACAATTTTATCAAGGTCCAATTTATATACTATAAATTTCCCTCATTTTAAGTATATACCTTTTTGTAGTAAATTTACTCAGTTATGCAGTTATGTATGGATTATTTTTAATCCTTACCCAGGGGACAAATACTTATTCCTCTGAACCCTTTTTAGGTGTGCTATCTTAAGGAAGCATTTCCTGATCTCTCCAGATAGCTGTTTTACTGATTCTTTATTATGTGCATTCTCCTTTTTATTTCATGCTAAACTGAAACTGTGTTCCCTTGAGCGCCTCAAGGGCAGACATTTTCTTACTTATTCTTCCTACCTAAAAATGTCTCACACGTGGTAGCCACTTATATTTTTCATATAAAAATGTTTCAGCAAACCTTATTATATTAAATAAGCATTATATTGTAAAATGCTTCATAGTTTAAAGAAACATAAGAAGATTTATGTAGAAAACCTAAATTGAGCTAAAGAAACTGACAGGGAGCCCAAATATCAAAAGAAAGAAATAGTATTAGTTACCCCAAAATTCAGTGGCTTAAAACAATAAATGTTTATTAATTTACACAGTTTTTGTGGGTCAGGAATTTGAGTGCAGCTTGGCTAGGTGGTTCTGGAGACTGCAGTCAGGATGTTATCCAGGATGCATCTGAGGGCTTGACTGAGACTGGAAATCTGCTTCTACCATACTGTTTGATTATTGTAAAGGATTCGCTTCTAAAGTGACTCATTCATGTGACCAGCAAGTTGATGCTGGCTTTTGGCAAGAGGCCTTAGTTCTTTGTCACGCAGACATCTCTGTGTGGCTTCCTGAGTCTCCTTACAGTTCCACGTGGCCACTGGCATCCCCCCAGAACAAGTGATCTAAGAGTGTATGCTAAGTAGCTTCAGTTGTGTCTGTTTGTGACCCTGTGGACTGTAGCCCTCGAGACTCCTCTGTCCATGGGGATTCTCCAGGCAAGAATGCTGGAGTGTGTTGCCATGCCCTCCTTCAGGGGATCTTCCCAACCCAGGAGCTAACCTGCATAGTCATGGAGTTGTTCTCCATCGTTTCCACAGTACTTTCTTGGTCACACAGGTCGGCCCTGTTCAGACGGCAGGGGATGACACAAGACATGGCTGCCTGGAGGCGAGAATCCCTGGACGTCAGCTTGGAGTCTGGCTGTCACAGAAGTTAACTAATTTAAAAGGGAAGTAATGCATCCCTAGTACATAGCAAGCAATTAGATATTTGAGCAAGTGAAGTCAAAAGAAATAGGAATTTTAAGACAGGTGGAAATAAATTGAAGGACTAAGGAATTAATAGGAAGTTACTAAAAGCACTTCTTAGCAACAGTTGAAGTTAGAAGTTAAGATATTTGCCTAACTTTCTATCTGAAATATTTTATATACTGTTTTTTCTTTTTTCCTACTTAGAGTCAACAAAAACTGTTGTCTTTGATCAACGAAAACAGATGCTCCAAAAATACAAAGAAGAAAAGCAACTTCAGAAATTGAAAGAGCAGAGAGAGAAAACTAAACGAGGAGTGTTTAAAGTGGGTCTTTATAGACCTGATATGCCTTGTTTTCTTTTCTCAAACCAGAATGCTATGAAAGCTGAGCCAAAAAAGGTTAGTATCCTAACTTGATACAGAGAAATAGTTGCTTTTAACTGGTATTTTCTTTAAAGATTAGATGACTAAAATAATCATTTCCCTGAGTCCCCTAGTTGATAGGGGTGGGAATGACATCATAGTAACTCTGAAGATGAAAACAGAGTCTCTTGATGTAACTGCTGGTATGTTGAGATTGGATAAAACCAGGGGAGAGATTGGAAAAAACCTGGTAGAGTCAGGCTAAACAGTGAATGCTGTGCCAGAGTATTTGGTATTTACCTTTTAGGATATGCAGGGTTAAGGGAGGCTTATAAATGAGATTGTACCATTATCAAACTAATATTCAGGAAGATTACCTTGCCTTGAGGATTATAGTCTAGAAAGGCAAGCTTTTATAGATGGGAAGACTAGTTGTGAATCATATATTATGACTATTCTCTATACATAGATTAGGAGAAATGAGATAAGTGGACTGGGCCTTTGGTTTAAAAACAAGAAATAGGTTTAAGACATCATTTTCCCTGAGATATAATTGACATTAATTTCAGGTGTGGAACATAATAAGTCAGTATTTGTATACATTATAAGATGACCACCGTAATTAGTCTAGTTAACATCTATCACCACACATGGTTACAAAAATTTTTTTCTCGTGATGAGAACATTTAAGGTCTACTCTACAATGCTCAAACATACAGTATAGTATTATTAACTGTAGTCACCATGCCGAATACTATATTCCCAGGACTGACTTATTTTTAAAACTGGAAGTTTGTACTTTTTGACTATATTCACCCTTTTTGCCCAACCTGCACCTCTGGCAACCACCAGTCTGTTCTTTTTTTTTTTTTTTTTTAAGTTTAGTTTAATTAATTTATTTGGCTGCACCAGGTCTGTAGTTATGGCACATGCAGGGCTGTTGATCTTTGTTGTGGCGTGTGGGATCTTTAGTTGTGGCATTCCAGCTCTTACCGATGGCATGCCAGATCTAGTTCCCTGACCAGGGATTGCACCTGGGACCCCTGCATTGGGGACACAGAGTCTTAGCCACTGGACCCTCAGGGAAGCCCCCCACCAGTCTGTTCTTTATCTAGGAGGTTGGGTTTTTTATTATTATTTGTTTAAACTTCCGAATATAAGTAAGGTCATATGGTATGTGTCTTTCTCTGGCTTACTTGTTTAAACTTCCAAATATAAGTAAGATCATATGGTATTTGTCTTTGTCCAACTTAGCATAATGCCCTCAGTGTCCATTCATGTTGTCACAAAAGGCAACATTTCCTTCTTTTTTCATGGCTGAATAATATTAAAAACACACAAATGGACTATTAGTTTCTTTATTCACTCATCCATTGATGAACACTTGGCTATTATAAATAATGCTGCAGTGTACATGGGGCTACATGTATCTTTTTGAGTCAGTGTTTTCATTCCCTTTGGATAAGTACCCAGAATTGGAAATGCTGGATCATATGGTAGTTCTAGTTTTAATTTTTTGAGGGTCTTCCATACTTTTTCCATAGAGGCTGCACCAGTTTCCATTAACAACAACAGTGTAGTAGGGCTCCCTTTTCTCTATATCCTCACCAATGCTTATTATTTCTTGTCTTTTTGATAATGGCCTTTCTAACAGGTGTCATATAAGACTTCTTAAGAGATAAATTTGACAGGACTGGTGACCTCAAGTAAGTAGTGAGGGGTAAAGGAAGTTGAAGAGTTAAGGATGATTGTTCTGAAGATAATAGTTTGAGCAATAATACAAGTTGTATAAAAGGCTCTAGGTTTGTCCACCTCAGTTCAACTAACTCAAATTCATGTTTATTTTATGATTGAGTAATATTTCATTGTATATAGGTACCCTAACTTGTTAATCCATTCATCTGTCGATGGACATCTAGGTTGCTTTCATGTCCTGGCTGTTGTAATTAAGTGCTTCAGTGAATACTGGGGTACATGTGTCTTTCTGAATTATAGTTTTCCCAGGGTGTATGCCCATTAGGGGGATTGCTAGAAAAATGATACAGATGAACCTATTTTCAGGGCAGGGATAGAGATGCAGATGCAGAGAACAGACTGTAGACACAGCAGGGGAAGAAAAGGGGGGGATGAATTGAGAGAGGAGCATTGAAATATATACATTACCATGTATAAAGCAGGTAGCTAGTAGGAGGTTGCTGTGTAACACAGGGAGCTCAGCCTGGTGCTTTGTGATAAACTAGAGGCTAGACGGGAGAGTGGGGTGGGAGGGAGGCTTTATGAGGAAGGGGATATGCATATACATATAGTTGATTCATGTGTGGCAGAAACCAACACAACAATGTAAAGCAGTTACCTTCTGATTAAAAATAAATTTTAAAGAAAGAATGTATGGGAAAAAAATAATATTACAAACTTTGCTACTGCTAAAAGAGATGAGGAAGGCAAGAAAAGGAATAAGCGTTAAGTGGGTGAATATTAATAACCTTTAAAAAAATCCTATTTGGAAATCAGGCTAGAGATTCATGCTAAAATGTGGATTTAGGATGTAATATTAGGAGTTTAAGTTGTAGGACTAAATGTAACCACTCCAGTAAGAATATGTACAATTATCTGAGTGAGGTCTAGAGAACAGCTTCAAGTGGGCAGCGATATGTTGAAAAGGACTGATCAAATGGCAAGAGAATAAATGCTAAAGGGAGGGGTAATGTAAAGAGAATGATGAGTAAGTCAAGGATGAAGTTTGACATATACCCCAGCGTTCATTGCAGCACTATTTACAATAGCCACGAAGTAACTTAGATGTCTGTTGACAGATGAATGGATAAAGAAAATGTGGTACAGGTATATACAATGAAATATTACTCAGCCATAAAAAGGGGTGGATTTGAGTCAGTGGTAGTGAGGTAACAAGAGCCTATTATACAGAATGAAGTAAGTCGGAAAGAGAAAACAAATAAATTAATGCATTTCTATGGAATCTAGAAAAATGGTACTGATGAACCTGTTTGCTGGGAAGGATTGGAGACGCAGATGTAGAGAACAGACTTGCGGACACAGCAGGGGAAGGAGAGGGTGGGATGAACTGAGAAAGTAGCATTGGCGTATATACACTGTCACGTGTGAAACAGATAGCTGGTGGGGAGTTGCTGTATAACCCAGGGAGCCCAGCCAGGCACTGTGACGACCTAGAGGGAGTGGCATGGGGGCAGAGAAGGGAGGCTCACGAGGGAGAAGAGATACATGTATGTGTGTATATATAATTAGGATTGTTGTATGGCAGACACCAACAACATTTTAAATCAATTTCCTCCAATTAAAAAGTAAATTTAAAACCTAAAAAAAAAAGTTGAAATTTGAACAGATCAGTTGGACTGTAAATTAGGCAGTCATTGGTGGTTTACAATTTAAAGATACATATAAATGAACTCATTGACTATATATACTCATTCCTGATTTAAGTAAGAATTGATAATATAAAGCCCCAAGATACTGCTTTTTTAGGCCTCATGAATCTCAATAATTCATTTGACAGATCTTTGATTATTTACTCTGTATGATCTTAGGATAATGTAGAAGAGACCAAAACTAATAGAATATAGTTCAAGTGGAAAGATATAGATAAATACATTCTATATATTAGAGGAAGGAGAGACTGTTTGCATTGGAGGAACATCAGAGAAGACATCTTGGAAGGGATTAGATTTAAGCTATCTTTTCAAAAATATATAGGATGCCATTCATTGGTCTACACCATAAACAACTTTTAAAATATGATAAGAAATATGTGTAAGAGGAACAAGAGACCCATCATTGTGTTAAATAGTATGATTCAGTGAGGAGTCAATAATTGTTCTTCATTTTATTTAGGTAATAGCCATTGCTGAATTTTAATCCTTTTAAGTACTGTTAAGAAAAGCCTAATTTCTTTAGCACTAGGTTTTCATTGAGATTTGGCGAAGAAAAATGACTTCTCATCTAGAGAAGTCTGATTATGCTTCTTAAGAAATTTTATAGAGTTGATAAATATCTTATAATTTTTTAATCAGTCTTTCTCCTCAATTTTTCCCACATTTTTTGATCAGGTCTCCATTTTCTTACTGACAGTGAACAGCTGTGTAATCATGAGATTTGAAGGCAAATTGTCAAAGCTAGGGAAGTAAGCTGTACAGTATCTTTTCATAAACAAGAAAAAAAATTCTAATACTCAAGTTTGTTCATCTGTGTGCTCAGTCGCTCAGCTATGTATGACTCTTTGTGACCCCATGGATTGTCATCCTCCCGGCTACTCTATCCATGGAATTTTCCAGACAAGAACACTGGAGCAGGTTGCCATTTTCTACTCCAGGGAATCTTCCCAGTTTGTTCATCTACCCCATTCCAAATATGTCCAGCTAATCATACTAATGAGGATCCTAATAACTTGGAAAATATGCTTTGAAATTTCTTCTCTTTCCTTATTGAATAATATGAGTAAGTTTTGAAGCTATTAAATTAAACATATTTTAAATCAAACCAGAACCAGAAAAAAAAAAACAAACAGTAATTTAAGGAGTTCCCTGGCAGTCCAGTGGTTAGAACTCAGTGCTTTCACTGCTGGAGCTGGGGTACAATCCCTTTTCAGGGAGCTAAGTTCCTGCAAGCTGTGCAGCATGGCCAAAAAACCCACAAAAGTTAAAAAAAAAAAAAAGAAAATAGTAAGTTAGCAAGTATCTTTTAGCTGTAAATGATTAATATAAATATATAAATTTAAAATATAAATATTTTTTATTTATAACTTTAAAATGAGAACTTTGGACTTCCCTGGGAGTCCAGGGATTAAGACTCTGAGCTTCCATTTCAGGAGGTGAGGGTTTGACCCCTGGTCAGGGAACTAAGATCCCACATGGCATGCTATGCAGCCACTCAAAAATAAATATATAAAATGGGAGCTTTATGGAAATAAATTTTGCAGTTTATTTAATATATTTTTTAAACTTTATCTTCTTTTGACTGTTTTAAGGATGTTCCATCTTCTGTACGGATTACAAGGTCAAAGGCCAGAAACCAAATGGAGCTGACTAAGGTATAGTTGGTAGTTTAGTAGGTCAGTGTTACTAAAATGACAAATTGTACTTTTTTTTCTGAGTAAGTAAATTTATTTTTAATTTAATGTCAGCTTTAAGCAATAGTGATTATTTTACCAGAGTTAATAGTACCAAAATAGATGCTGCTATATGGTGACAGAGCAGATTTGGCTATATGCCAAGGAAGCAGTCCCTTAAAATACTTTGCACAGACATCCTTTAAGAGATCTATACTAAACTCTGACACATTCTTTTTTGTTTATTTACTGGGCTTTTATTATGTATCCCATGTCACCATGAAGCGCAGATAGAAATAGAAAGCGCACAGGGTGAGTTTTATAAATTTATGGGTCTTCAAAACACTGTTTTGGATGAAGCTGCTAGGAGGATTACTAAAGTCAAGTGGGCAGGGAGAAAAAGAGTGTGCTTTGTCAGGTGAGGAAGCTGCTTCAGGTAGTTACTGAATTTGAGTGACTGTCATGTTCTTCTAGGCTCTAGGATATAATAGTGAATAAAACAAACAAAATTTCCTGTTTTCAAGGACTTTACGTAAGAGATAGTGTTAAAACAAAAAAGAACCATGTAGTGTGTCAGATGGTCAAAAGTATTATGGGGGAGATGAAAGAGAAGAAAGAACAGAGCTGGAGAGTTTTGAAGTAGGTATAGGGTAGACTTTTGATCATGCCTCACTGAGTTGGTGGCAGTTTAAATGCAGTCTTTCAAGAAGTAGAAGAGTGAGTTGTGGGGAAGAGCTTTCTTCCAGGAGAGGAATTTTCTAAATAAAAAGATACTTGTTGCATTTAAGGAGTCTCAGAAGATTATAGTCAGTTATTTTTTTAATAGTTTTTCTAAATTCTGGGATTCTGGAAAGGTTTGTTAGGAAATTTATGTAATGGAAAACTTGTTTCTTCATCTCATTTAGGGTAGTGGGTTTTTTGCTGGTTCCTTTACAGTATCAGATTTCAAATGAGATGTCAGTTTACACCTTAAAAATGTGGTGGTTTGGTTCATTATGCAATTAAATCACCTAATTAATACCTTATCTTTTAAATAGAGTGATAATGGGATTGATGTTCGAGCAATCCGACCTGGTCAAAGACAGACTTCTGAGAAGAAAGTGTTGGACAAAGAGAAAAAAGGTAGAAGTATTAGCAATTTTTGTAAGTTCTGATATTGCCACAATAATTTAAAACCACCAAAAGGATTCGTTTTTTTTTTTCCCCCTGCAGCTGTACAACCTGTAATGCTGCCAGTGAGACTCACTCGATCATCTACTCAAGCAGCAAAGCAGATTGTCAAGGAAATCCCGTCTACAGCAGCAAGAAAGCCAGAGACAAGGGCTATTAATGGTAAGAACAATTTATTGATCAGTGACTGAACTAGGATTATGTTTTGATCCTTGAGGGTTTTTGTGTTCAGTTTTTAAGATCCTTACACTTCTTTGAGTAGGACAGGAGGAAATGGGAGATTCTAACTCCTGAAAGCAGGTTTTGTGCCCTGATACTGTGTTAGCACACAGTGGGTGCTCAAATGTTGAAATGCTGAATTGGTGTAAGCAGTGATTCAAAGTAAAAAATTAATAGCCCCAATAATAGTCCATCCATTTGGTGGATTGAAGTGTAATCATGTAAGAACAAGGTGTGAAAAAACACTTAATGATATGGTTAATGATATTAAGTGGGCAAAGAGAAACAGGTAAAACCCTGAACAGTATGATCGAAATTCTATAATGAAATATGTATGTGAACTTTTAAAAACATATTCTTAAGTGTCAATAGTGATTACCACTGAGTAATGTAAACTTTAGAAAAATTTTTAGTTTTGTGCTTTTTATAATTTTTTCTAATTTTCTATAATAAATATGTATTTTATATTTAGAAGCAAAAGGTAAAATATCTTAACACCTTTTGTTTTGTTTGGTTTTGAAAACAGATGGCCTATACTTGAAACAGGAAATTTCATCTGTTTCTATCCTGTTTTCTAATATGATTTTTAATCATAATGTCCTTTAAGCTGTACATTTCTATTAAGCCTTTTTTCCTTTCCCAAATTACCTAGTTTTTTTTTTAACTTGTACTTTTAATGCAGCATTTTTTTATCTAGTCAAAATGGGTGTCTTATTTCACTTTTAATTTAGATAATGAAGCAGACAGAAAGGCACCAAATCAAGGAAAACCTGCCAAAAAGATAGGAACAAAACCTGACAAGGTAGAGTATAAACATCTGTTTATCTCTAGATACTTTGAAAATCTCATTGCTACTTTCATAAAATGGAAATTAAGCATATAGAACTGCTTCAAGAAGTTGACTCACCATGTGTCTTAAAACCTCCTTAACCATAAAGGAGCATCAGGAGGCTTTACTTGTTGTTTTTCAGATGTCTTATCCTCAGAGTTTTATAGTTAGAGAAAGCGTAATTTGGTTAACAGGAAATAGAGAAAAGTGACAGAAACGCAGCTGACAGAAACCTTCAGGTGGGAACTAGCTGAGAGAGGGTGGAGTAGGGTGAAATGTATTGACTCTGGATTCAGTTAGGCCTGAGTCTGAATATTGTCCTATTAGCTATATAACCTTGGGCAAGTTATGAATTTGTTTTCCCATCTCCAACATAAGAGTAGTTTTAAGAACTAAGTACTCTAATGTTTCTGACAGTGTCTAGCATAGTACCTTATAGGGTCTTCAGAAAAGAGTCACCATTTTGAGGCCCCAATGCCTTGGTTTATAATCAATGCTATAATTCCTTAACCTTAAAAAAGAAAGTTATACCGAAGTATAAGAAATGTAGCTATGTTGTACAGCAGAAACTGATACAACGTTATAAAGTAATTATACTCCAGTTAAAAATTTAAAAATTAAAAAAAAATGTGGCTAGATTTTTAACTGAAAATTAAAAATCAGAATAAAATCCTCTAAAAATTTTGCTTGTATGGGTGGGTGAAATGTGTAAAGGTTGTCAAAAGTTACAAACTTCCAGTTACAAACTATGGTCTGGGGATGTAATAAACAACATGGTAACTATGGTTATACTGTGTTGTATATTTGAAAGTTGCTAACAGGATTTAGGTCATAAGATTCTCAACATAAAAGAAATTGTAACTGTGTGGTGACAGATGTTGATAGACTTATTGTCTAGATCACTTTGCAATACATACAAATATCAAATCATTGTTTCATGCCTAAAACTAGCATCAGGTTTTTTTTTACAAAAACCAAATAATTAAATTGACAAAGAAAATAATAAGCTTCACATTATATTTGGTTAATCTCACTGCGTCACATTGAAAAATATTTTTCTCATTAGTCAGTCAGTAAGTTTATTTATAATCAAGTTTATTGTAAAAGAGGATTTGTTACTTGACAATAATAGTCGTCCATTAAACACTGGATTTCTGATTCTCAAATCATTGTAATTATCCACATAATTTAAATAAAAAGATGGGTATTTGTTAGTTGGGTAAGTCTTCCACCTTAATTTTCACGTATTTTAATTTGCTGTAATACCTAAAACCTATTATTTAGTCTTTTTAATGAGGATTGGTTCTCTCTCTCTGGATCATAACAATGGTTTAGTTAGCTGGTCTACTGATTTCATATTTACATTTAACTGTATTTATTTTTCTTTCTTAAATTATATTCATGGGACACATATCTCAACTCTAATATTTTCAGACCTGTAAAAATTGGCTTGACTATATACTCAGGAGAGAAATTCTCACTCTTTTCTGTTTCCTTCCATCCAGGTCATTTCTTTTAAAGTTGATAATGAAGGAAATACTTTGGATTCACAAACCAGTGCAACAAATGGAATGAATCCAGATGGAGTCTTATCAAGAATGGAAAATGTATCTAAGACAAACAGTGCAAAAATGAAAGGGAAGAATTCCTTTGCACCTAAAGATTTTATATTTCAGCCACTAGATGGTCTGAAGACCTATCAAGTAACACCTATGACTCCCAGAAGTGCCAGTGCTTTCTTGACACCCAGTTATACCTGGACCCCATTAAACACAGAAGTGTAAGAATTTAAAGTTAATAATGAATTCTTTGCTAAGATGGTTAACAATCACCTTTCTTAGATTTGTCCTGTGCTTTTTAAAGGTTAATGTTTAGTGAGTAAATTATGTTAATTATAAATCATGAAAATTTGGTATTTAAAAAAAATTCTTCAGAAGGGTACAGTAATGTACTACACAGTTTTACTATTTTCTATACATTGTTTTTATCTGTATTTTCATGGTACTCTTTGTGGGGTTTTTTTGCTTTTAATAGGTGATCTTTTTATAAAGACTTAGAAATAAATTTTTAGAAGAAAGAAACTAATACTATAGCTCAGAAATGGTGGGGTTTTTTGTCTTTTTGCTGAGTGTTACTTTAGAAAAATTACTTCTAAAGACAAAAATAATTAACTTGCAAAGTGAGGGAAAATCAGTTGGAATCTTTAATAGAAACAGCATGGTTGTTTTGCAAAGACTGGCTGGTAGCAAATTTACTAGAAACTGCTCAGCAGCATGTGAGACTATAGAGTGCTTATGTTCCATGAAGAGATCTTTGTAATCTTTGGATCTCATAATTAGTAAAGACAGACATTCCCACTATAGGTGTTTAAATGTGTTCAGAAAAGACACATTTTAAAAAATTAGAAACATGTTTCTATTTAATCCCAGATTTTTAAAAAGCAACATCATTTTGAAATCCTTCATATGAGGCTTATGTTTTAAGAGGTATATTTTTACTATTGTTTTTAGTGATAAGACTGAAGCAACAAAAGAAATCTTGGCACAAAAATGTAAAACTTTCTCTGCCAAAACAGTACCTCAAGATTCAAGTAAATCACAGTGTCCTTTGGGTTCTTTAACAGTTTGGAATAAAGGTATTGAATTTTAATTAATTTTTTACTTGCTTTTCTGAATTGTGATTTATCAGGTTTATTAGGCCCTTTTCAACATATAGCTCAGGAATGTGATATCAGGGTCAGGAAAGATGTGAAGACATGGGGAAAAGTAGCTGGAGAGAGAGAGAGTTGGAATGAGGAGTACGGACTGAGAAATAAATGTAACTTTGAAGAGATGAATATTGGGAGGCACTTTAGAGATATGTGGTGAATGGAATCTTTAAGTCAGAGATAAAATTTGAAAATTCATATTGAAAAAATTGGAAGATTTGAACAGATTTGTCTTGTGGGGGACATCATTTTGTGAGTGGCTGCTTTGAAATTTATATGTAATGTTTCCTTTAATCTATAGAACATATCTCAAATAAAAATGGAACTACTAATGAAAATTCAAATGGCCTTTCAGTAAAAGAAGTCCCATCACTTGAAGTAAATGAAGACCAGTTATCTCAGCCACAACATGATGTGCCGTATTTCAGGTTTGTCCATTTGTTCCTAGTATAAGAATTTTGTATTCATGTGTAGACAATTAAAACCAAGATTAACTATTTTTAGCCTGAATGTAATAGATGAATTGGGAGAAACTGAATTCTGGTGATTTTCATTTATCTTTTAAATTTTAATAATTTTTTTTTCACTAACTAGTTCCCAATTCAAAAGGTAGTAAAAGATACAAGTGAGAAGTCTTTTTCCCAAATCTGTCTCACAGGGAGGATAGTTCGAACCTTCCACAGAGGCAAGTGTTATTCATTTCTTGTGAATACTTCCAGAGTTAGATAATGCATATGTAGAATAACAAACATATTTTTTCTTTTTTTTAATATAAACAATAGCATGCTATTTTGTTTCATATAATGTTAACTGTAACAGACATTCCATTTTAGTACTTAAAGAGCTTTCTCATGTTATTTTGAGTGTGTGTTTCCTAAAGGCCGCATAGTATCCAATAATATGGATATACCATAATTTACTGAATAAGTCCCTGTTGCTGATTATTTGCATTGGGTTCAATCTATACTATTATAATCAAGGCTGCAAAGAACAACATACATTTCAGTTCTCTCATGTGCAAATATATGAGGACCTCAGTTTGCATCCCTTCCAGCATGGTATGGGAGTTCCTATTTTCTCATACCTCCCCACCCCCCAAAGAACCAAATTAAAGTTTATTTAAAAAAAAAAAAAAAAGAATAGGAGGCTCAGTGGCCCGTCAACTCTTGAGATAGGATTATGTTTCTCTAACTCTGAATTGAAAATTAAGTTCCTATTTGGGGAACTTCAACATGTCACCTAAATGCCTTGGAAACATATCAGAGGTGTGCATTTTGAGAAAGGCCTTTATATTCCACATCATACAGAAAATTATTATATCCTACAATTTTTGAATGAATATAGCAAGAAAATTCCCATACCATTTCCAATACAATATTAACAATTTTTGAACTTTACCAATCAAATAAATAAAAATATTATCTTACTCTAGTTTTATTTATTTTTTATTTATTTTTCCTTTTTTTGGCATGAGATCTTAGTTCCCTGACCAGGGATCAAACCATCAGAGTCTTGAGCACTGAGACGCCAGGCAATTCCCTTTACTCTTGTTTTAATAGTCATTCTTCCTCTCATGAATGAGTATCTTTTTTTATGTATAATGTTTTGGTATTGTAAGGTCTTTTAGAGGTTAACTAGTCTACTATATTGTTCAGCTGAGACATTGAGATGATAAGCAATTTATCCAATTAAATAATGTCAGATCTAAGTCAGGTCTCCTTTCTCATTTATTAAGCTATTCTCTGTTGCCATTGATTTAAACAGCTAAATTTGTCTTCTAAGAAAAACTGTCCTCAGTTTTCCTGCTCAGATGTTTTTGTAAAGAAACATACTAAATTTACCTTAAGCCAGGGTTTCTTAACCTTGGCGCTGTTGACATTTTAGGCTGCATAATTCCTGTTGTGGGGTCTTCTGCATTATAGGTTGTTTCGTAGCATCCCTGGCCAGCAGCACTCCTCTATTTCATGATAATCAAAAATGATTCTAGAGAGTGCCAAATGCTACCTGGTAGGAAAAATTGACCCCACTTGAAAATGCCGCTGTCTTTGGATAAGCAAAGCCAAGTAAAATCTGTAAGCCCTTATCACTGTAATTTGAGACTTACAGTTTTTAGCTTCATCTTACTCACTCTTGGCAATTGGGTTGGTCATAGTTCCATGGAAAATAACTAAGAGCAGAACTAAGGAATGTCTGATTCTTTCTGCTCAACGTTTGAAAAATAAGAACAGAAATAACTGGAAATATTAGCTTGAAAAATGGGCTCTTAGCATTAACCATCCACTTAAGTTTTAGGTGTATAAGGATGGACATGGAATATCAATATGTATTCATGGATTTTAGTATATCGCAGTTCATAAAACAGCTCAGCATCAGCTCTGGGAAATCAGTGTTGTGTAAGTGTCATAGTGCTAATGTATGTCTTCATTGTAGAAATACTCTCCGGTCAGAAACTGAGAAGTTAACTTCACACTGCCTTGAGTGGGACAGGAAACTTGACTTGGACATTCCAGATGATGGTGAGGGAACACTTTTATTTTTTAATGTCTTAGCTTTGTTTATTTTAATATGGTTGCATTTACCTGAAACATAAAAATCTAGTGTTGTCCAACTTTATAGTTTCATTGTTATTCAAAATAGCAAGAATTTTCCATATGACATATATGTTCACTAATATCTCTGTGCTAAAATGGTACCTAACTTAAAAGATGTAAGTATTTAGAATATTGACTATCATTCCTGAGAGTTAGACATTTGCCAATTTTATTATTAAATTTTTTTTACTATGATTCCATGAATGACAACTATGTCTGATATTGCTTAATTATACAAAAATGTTTTCTGAATGAAGATTACTCAAATCAATATGGATCAAATTTTATGAAAAATTCTATAATCTTGCCTATTCAGGAAAGCTGTTTAGAAAAAAAAAAGTCATTTGTGTGCTGCCAGCTCAAAGTCCTTAGATATTGATGTATAGTAAGTTGTTTAAGGTTGAGTTTTTATACAATACAAGGAGAGATAGAATGCTTTGCTGTGTAGCTGTTGAGGATGAGCATGTATATTGCTAATTTTTAGCAGGAATTGAAACAGATAGTAAATGCTCTATATTTGTATGACAAAGTTTTGTAGTAGATATTTTTTGTTTTGCTATAAAGTAAGAATTTGATTCTATAACTCTAGGATGTTTGGAATGAGGTCACCTTATCAGCTGGTTGAATTGCAATAAAGATCTTGTTTTGTCCTTTAACTTTTAAAAACCTTGTATTTCCTCTAGCTAAAGATCTTATTCGCACAGCAGTTGGTCAAACAAGACTCCTTATGAAAGAAAGGTTTAAACAGTTTGAAGGACTGGTGGACAACTGTGAATATAAACGAGGTGAAAAGGAGACTACCTGTACAGATCTGGATGGATTTTGGGATATGGTTAGTTTTCAGGTATGTGGTCAAGTATTTTGAATATATTAACTTTGAGTCTTTTTTTAATGAGTTAACAGTAATATGTGTTCAGTTGCTAAGTCGTGTCTGATTCTTTGCAACCCCATGGACTGCAGCCTGCCAGGCTCCTCTGTCCATGGTATTTCCCAGGCAAGAGTACTGCAGTGGGTTGCCATTTCCTCCTCTCGAGGATCTTCTTGACCCAAGAATCAAACCCAAGTCTCTTACAGCTCCTGCATTGCAGGCAGATTTTTTACCACTGAGCCACTGGAGAAGCCCCTAACAGTAATATAAAAGGGTTAGTAGTAGCTTCTGGGACTAACCTGGTGGCTCAGTGGTTAAGTATCCACCTGCCAGTGCAGGAGACATGGACTCAGTCCCTGATCTGGGAAGATCCCACACACCTTGGAGCAACTAAGCCCATGTGCCACAACTATTGAGCCTGTGCTCTAGAGCCTGGGAGCCCCGACTACTGAACCCACATGCCCAAACTTCTGAAGCCCTTCTGCCTTAGAGCCCATGAACCTCAACAAGAGAAGCCACTGCAATGAGAAGCCTGCACACCACAACTAGAGAGTAGCCTCTGCTTGCCACAAGTAGAGAAAAACCTGTGTGGCAATGAGGATCCAGCACAGCCAAAAATAAATCAAGTTAAGGAAAAAGAAAAGTAGCTTCTTACGTACCTGTAATATTATTGGGTTGCTGTAAACATAATTGTCGTTTTTCCGTTGTTGAAATTTGCTGTTTGATATCGGACTACATTCTTAATAAATATGGTTAAGTTATACATCATTTTTAATGCACATTTCTCACTTTATGTTTTTTGCTGACTTATTACTTGCTGTTTATTTTATATTTATTTCGGACTATGGAGATGATGTTTGACAAAAGGTGAATTTGAGCGATTTCTTTTTTATTCAAATTCAAAATGGGTTGTAAAGCAGTGGAGACAACTCGCAACATCATCAATGCATTTGGTCTCAGGAACTGCTAATGAATGTACAGTGCGGTGGTGGTTCAAGAAGTTTTGCAAAGGAGACAGGCTTGAAGATGAGGAGCACAGTAGCTAGCTGTTGGAAGTTGACAAGACTCAAATGAGAGCAATCTTCAAAGCTGATTCTCTTAAAACTACAGGAGAAGTTGCTGAAGAACTCAGTGATGACTGTTCTATGGTTGTTTGGCATTTGAAGCACATTGGAAAGGTGAAAAAGCTCAACAAGTGGGTACCTCAATAGCTGACCACAAATCAAAAATATCACCATGTTTAAGTGTTGTCTTCTCTTAGAATTCTATGCAATGATGAACCATTTCTCAACCAGACTGTGACATGCAACCAAAAGTGGATTTTATGCAACTAGTGTTGACCAGCTCAGTATTTGGACCAAGAAGTTCCAAAGCACTTCCCAAAGCCAAACTCGCACATGGTCACTGTTTGGTGGTCTGCTGCTGGTCTGATCCACTACAGCTATTTGAATCCTGGCAAAACCATTACATCTGAGAAGTATGCTCAGCAAATTGATGAGATGCACCAAAAACTGCAATGCCTGCAGCTGTCATGGGTCAACAGAAAGGGCCCAGTTCTCCACAACAATGCCCGACCATACATTGCACAACCAGTGCTTCAAAAGTTGAACAAATTGGGCTATGGAATTTTGCTTCATCCACCATATTTGCCTGACTTCAGTAGTCATCTATGGATGTGAGAGTTGAACCATAAAGAAGGCTAAATGTTGAAGAATTTCAAATTGTACTAAGGAAGACTTTTGAGAATCCCTTGAACAGCAAGGAGATCAAACCAGTCAATTCTAAAGGAAATCAACACTGAATATTCATTGGAAGGACTGATGCTGAAGCTGAAACTCCAATACTTTGGCCACCTTATTAGAAAGGTGGCTGAAGAGCTGACTTGATAGAAACAAACCTGATGCTGGGAAAGATTGAAGATTGAAGGGAGGAGAAGGGGAGACTAGAGGATAAGATGGTTGGATGGCATCACCGACTCAATGGACATTAATTTGAGCAAGCTCAGAGAGATGGTGAAGGACAGGGAAGCCTGGTGTTCTGCAGTCCATGGGGATGCAAAGAGTGGGACATGACCTAGCAACTGAACAACAAGCATATTCACCCAACCTCTTGCTGACCAACTACTACTTCTTCAAGCATCTTGACAACTTTTTGCAGGGGAAATGCTTCCACAATCATCAGGATGCAGAAAATGCTTTCCAAGGGTTCATCGAATCCCAAAGCACATATTTTTATGCTACAGGAATAAGCAAACATTTCTTGTTGGCAAAAATGTGTTGATTGTAGTGGTTCCTATTTTGAAAGATGTGTTTAAGCTAGTTATAATGATTTAAAATTCACAGTCTGAAGTCACACTTTTGCACCAACCTAATAAATGAGATGTTAGTACCTTTGTAAACTATAAAGTGCTGTCAAAATGTGATGACCGGTTTCTTCTCCCCATATAATCAGTGTTTTCTATTTGGGTTGGAAATTGAGTTATATTCAACTGTTGAATAATCTGTAATGCTTCTACATGTGAGAAAATGAAATCTGTTCTTTAGTAGTTGAGTTCATCTAGCAGTTACTGAGTTCCTGTGTGTGCTAGACATTGTACTAGGAGTTGATAAAATAAGGCACATTTTCTGCCCCAGAGAAATTCCAATCTAATGTAAAAAGTGCTATGAGAGAGGGAATCACTAGGAAGATTAGTAAAGGCATGGGAGGAGATGACAGTTTCCAGCTTCTTGGGCATGTTTTAGTGATAAGTATATAAAAAGCCATTTCAAGAACCTATAAGAAAGAAAGTGAAAGTGAAGTCGCTCAGTCGTGTCCGACTCTTTGTGACCCCATGGACTGTAGCCTACCAGGCTCCTCTGTCCATGGGATTCTCCAGGCAATAGTACTGGAGTGGGTTGCCATTTCCTTCTTCAGGGGATCTTCCCGACCCAGGGATTGAACCCAGGTCTCCCGCATTGTAGACAGATGCTTTACCCTCTGAGCCACCAGGGAGAGACATTTCAAGAAAGCCTCAAACCTGAAAGAAGGAAGCCAAGAAAAACATAAGAAAGGTATTTGGATGGAGGAAGTGGACCAATCTAGGAGGTATAGTATCCAAATAATAGGGATTCCAGAAAAATAGTACAGAAAAAATGGGAAATCAATGAAGTGGTTTAAAAATTTCCCCAGAACTGGAGGACATGAATTCCAGATTGAAGGTGCCTATTGAGTGCCCAGCACTGTGAATCAGAATAGATCCACACCAGCACACTTCATTAAGTACCTGTATAACTCTTATGATGAAGAGAAAACTCTAGAAGCTTCCAGAGAGAAAACAAGTTTCATATAAAGGGTCAAAGATCAGAATAGCCTTGAATTTCTCAACTGCAACATTTAAAACTGGGAAAACAATGCCCTCAAAATTCTAAGGGAAATAATTTTCCAACCTGGAGTTCTGTAGCCAACCAATCAAGTGGATGGGCATTCTCCAAGCACAACAGTCTCAGATACTACCTCCGAAGCACTCTTTCAGGAAGCTAAATGAGAAAGTATCTCACAAAAATGAGGGAATGAACCAAGAATGGGGGAGAAGATGAATTTGATCCCCAGAAAGAGACCAAGAGAATTGAGGCCGGGGGGAGCCAAGAATGTTCCAAGCAGAGCAGGGGGCCTCGGGCTCCTCCAGACCTAATTCTGGAAAGTGAAACTGAGTAAAATACCTGATTTGTTTTAAAAATTGCATTAAGAGGAGATTTATACTTACTCTGCAGAGTTTAGAATGAGTGAGTGATAGATATCATACATGAACAACTAAGCAAGTAAAAAGCAAAACAAGAGGACTTCCCTGGTGGTCCAGTGGCTGGGACTCTGCGCTCCCAAGGCAGGGGGCCCAGGTTCTGTGCCCGGTTGGGGAGCTGCATCCCTCGTGCCACAGCTAAAGATCTGCTTGCTGCAGCGAAGATCCTGTGTGCTGCAACTGAGATGCAGTGCGGCCAAATAAATAAATAAAATATTAAAACACAAGTCTAGAGAAAAAAATGAGTAAAGGAACATAATTGTCTTAATAACTGTATGACTCAGATATGACTAGTGTTTTGTTCTTTTTTTTTTAATGTGGGCCATTTTTAAAGTCTTTTTTTGAATTTATTACAGTATTGCTTCTGTTTTATGTTTTGGTTTTTTGGCTGCGAGGTATGTGGGATCTAAGCTCCCAGACCAGGGATCAAACCCGCACCCCCTGCATTGGAAGGCGAAGTCCTAACCTTTGGACTGCCAGGGGAGTCCTGTGAATAGTGTTTATGTAATCATACTGTAAGCATTACTTTGTGACCAGTTTTTATATATCTGACAATTTTCACATTGATGAGTTGGTTCGCTGCTGCTGCTGCTAAATCGCTTCAGTCATGTCCGACTCTGTGCGACCCCACAGACGGCAGCCCACCAGGCTCCCCCGTCCCTGGGATTCTCCAGGCAAGAACACTGGAGTGGGGTGCCATTTCCTTCTCCAATGCACGAAAGTGAAAAGTGAAAGTGAAGTCGCTCAGTCGTGTCCGACTCTTAGTGACCCCATGGACTACAGCTAGTATACTTCAATGGTGATCAATTAATTTTGTGTTTCCTAGTGTTGTTATTAATTTATAGATTTAAAGATATTGGATGTGTTTTCATTGTTTATAGTTACCATCTGTATTGATGCTCATTTCTCAGCTTTGGTCATTGGGAGCCTCTTCAACAAATTGGCTGTTGGGACCTTTTTTTTTTTTTTAAGAGTTGTATTGAAGTATGATCTACATATCATAAAATTAGCCCATTTCAAGTGTTCTGTTCAATGATTTTCAATAAATTTACAGAGTTGTACAGCCATCACCATGATCCAAATTTAGAACATTTTTGTTATTTAAACGTTTTTTATTTGGCCTCACCACTCAGCATGAGGGATCTTAGACCCCTGTACAGGGATTGAACCGAGACCCCAGCAGTGAAAGCACTGGGTCCTAACCATTGGACCACCAGGGAATTCCCAAGAAAACTTTTATCACCACAAAAAGGTCCTCTTTGCCTATCTGCAAATCAGTCCGCACTCCCACTCCTAGTCCCCAAGCAACCACTGATCTTGCTGTCTTTGTAGATTTGCCTTTTGTGAACATTTCATATTAAGTAGACTAATACAGTATGTGGTCTTTTGTATGTGACTTTTTTCACTTAGCATGATGTTTTTGAGGTTCATCCATGTTGTAGATTGTATCTGAACTTTAACCAACTGATGTATGTTTAGATTGTTTCCACTCTTTGGTGATTATGAAGTCATCTATGAATATTCATATATTGTGTGGATTTATGTTTTTATTTCTCTCGGGTAGATATGTGGAATATTGCTGGATCATACAGTAAATTTATGTTTAACTTCTAAAGAAACTGCCAAACTATTTCCCAAAGTGATTACAGCATTTTTCTTACCAACAGTTGGTGTATTCCTTTTTTACCGTATTCATACTTGTTATTGTCTGTCGTTTTTAGAATAACCATCCTAGTGGGTGAGAAGTATCTCGTTATACAATAGTTTTGGTTTGTGTTTCCCTAATGATAATGATGTTAAGCATCTTTTCATGTGCTTATTAGCTGTTCATATTTTTTGGGGTAAAATATCTAGTGAAATATTTTGCCCATTTTTACATTGGTTTGTCTTTATTATGGAGTGGTAAGTGTTTTCAATGTATCATGGACACAAGTCCTTTATCAGAAGTATTCTTTGCAAATATTTTCTCCCAATTTGTGGCTTGTCTTGTAATTTTCTAAATAATTTCTTTTGAAGTGTAGATATTTTAAATTTTGATGAAGTTCAATTTATCAATTTTTTTTCTTTTTGTGATCATATCTAAGAACTCTTTTTGCTTAACCACAAATCACAAAGATTTTCTGTTAGGTTTTTTCTAAAAGTGCTATAGTTTTAGCTCTTACAGCTAGGTCTGTGAGCCATTTGGAATTTTTGGTGTGTGTATAGTGTAGGCAAAAGTCTAAATTCATCTGTTTTCTTGAGGATATAAAATTTTCCCAGTACTGTTTCTTGAAAAGACTGTCTTTTCCTTATTGAACTGCAGTGGCACCTTGTTGAAAATCAGTAATCATAAAGGTAATCCTGAGTCATTTTGACATTTAAATTTTTTTTTGAGAGAGAGAGGTTGAGAATATTTATAAATATAAATACATAGTAAGGGCACTTGAAGCAAATTTACCAAACTGTTGACAGTGAGTACCTCTTTGGAAGAGATTGGAAATATCAAAAGGATGGGGATATTACTTTGAATTTTTTAAAGTGAGATTGTGAGAAGGCAAACCACAGACTAGAAGAAAAATGTTTGCAAATGATATATCTGATATTTGATACAGACATATCTGCATCAAAATATACAAAGAATCCTTAAAACCACCTTTAAAGTGGTTTTTAAGTGGAGAAAAGACCTGAGCAGACACCTTGCCAAAGAAGATATACAGATGGCAAGTAAGCATTTGAAGAGATAAAGCTCAACATCATAGATCACTAAGGAATTGCCAATTAAAACTAGAATGAGATGCCACTGCATGCCTATTAGAATGGCAAAAATCCAAACCACTGACTTCACCAAATGCTGGTGAGCATGGCAGGCATCAGGAACTCTAATTCATTGCTGGTGGGAATGCAAAATGGTACAGCCACTTTGGAAGACAGTTTGTCAGTTTCTCACAGAGCTAGATATGCTCTTATCATATAATCTAAAACGTGCACACAAAAATGTGTACACAGATGTTTATAACGTCTTTATTCATAATTGCCAAAACTTGGAAGCAGCCAAGATGTCCTTCAGTAAGAGAATGGGTAAATAAACTGTAAAAAAGAGAGAGAATGGTTGTGTTCACATTGTGTAATTTAGGAAACAAAAACATTTAGGATATCTCTCTTAGCATTTTAGTGATCAAAAATAATTTAGGAGAGTTATTCATATATGACATCCATTATGTAGATTTTGGAGGTTTAGAAGACAAAAAATAACAATCAACAATTTTACCATAAGAGTTTTTTACTTGAATACTGAACTGAAAATGATTTAGTCTAATTTATGTTGCCATTCTCAATTTTTTTTAAGCTTCAGTTTATTAGTTTGTCATTTTAATGTGGTTTTTTAAATTGATCTGATAAACTTGTGCTTTATTTATTAACAGATAGAAGACGTAAATCAAAAATTCAGCAATCTGACCAAACTTGAGGAATCTGGATGGCAAAACAATAACAATACAAGCAAAAAAGTTTTTCGGGTAAGTCTGTGGGTTTCTAATATAGACTCATCTACTCTAAAGAATTTTTATTTTCCAGCTTCAAAAACATTTAGCTTCAGATTTTTTTATCATTTTATAAAATAAGTTTCATATCCTGATTGTCTTTAAAGAAAGAATAAGGAAATGAACAACACGAAATTCAGGATGATTATTTCTGGAGGGAGGAATGATAGGGGCTGTGATGGCATTGGGGCACCCCAGGAGCTTCTGAGGTACTCAGTAGCACATATGTGTGTGTTTGTTTTATTCTTCAAATTGTGTTTATATATAGTAGAAGTAAATAATTTATATAACGCTTAGTATGTGCCAGGTGTTCCAAGTACTTAACATGTTTTAACTCATTTAATCCTCAACAATCCTATTGAGGTAGTACTGTTATCTGGGATGTGAGGCCCAGAATAGATTAAGTTACATGCCCCAGGTGGAGCTAGGTTTCAGGCCAGACTTGCACATTCCAGAATCCCTGCTTTTATCCAGTACAGTGGATTGTGTGTCTCTTTTGAGTGATACATTTCAAAATGAAAGAATTTTAAATAGACAAGAGGAACAATGACTCTTTAGAATATCTGTCTTCTTCCCTACACTTTATTTCGTAAAATTTCCTATTACTTTTCTCTGTGAAACTCACTTTATCATGATAGATTCCAGTGTTACATATTTGTAAATTTTTTCCCCTAATAATGTTTATTTATTTATTTGGCTGTATGGGGTCTTCATGGCTTTGTGAACTTTTCTCTAGTTGTGGCGAGTTGGGGGCACTACTCCAGTTGCAGGCTGCTGGCTATCATGATAGATTCCAATGTTATATATTTGTAGATTTTTTCCCCTAATAATGTTTGTTTGTTTATTTGGCTGTATGGGGTCTTCATGGCTTTGTGAACTTTTCTCTAGTTGTGGCGAGTTGGGGGCACTACTCCAGTTGCAGGCTGCTGGCTATCATGATAGATTCCAATGTTATATATTTGTAGATTTTTTCCCCCTAATAATGTTTGTTTATTTATTTGGCTGTATGGGGTCTTCATGGCTTTGTGAACTTTTCTCTAGTTGTGGCGAGTGGGGCAATACTCCAGTTGCAGGCTGCTGGTTTCTCTTGTTGCAGAGCACAGCCTCTAGGGCATGTGGGTGGGCTTCCGTAGTTGTGGCACATGGTCTCAACAGAGGTGGCTTCCAGGCTCCAGAGCACAGGCTCAGTAGTTGCGGCGCACAAGCACAGTTGCTCCATGGCACGTGGGATCTTCCCAGATCAGAGGTCAAACCTGTGTCTCCTCCGTTGGCAGGCGGACTCTTCACCACTAAGCCCCAGGGAGGCCTTCCAGTAATGTTTTAAACTCACTGGTTCAGATGAGCACTTTTCAAACATCCAGTTTTCCTTTTAGATTTTAGAAAAATGCCTGTGGTTATAAAATTAGGCTTCCAGATTGGTACTTTATTATGCTGTGTAATCCAGATAAAAAACTGTTTTGACTCCTTAGGAATTTAAGATGTTAGAGTATTAAAGAAAGATTTAATAAAATTATTTTGCTAATTGTTATAACAAGGACTCTAAGGACACTGACAAAATTAAACAAATGAGTTTTAAATATACTAAACAGTGAAGGATACTTGAACATTTTGAAGCTACTATAGATATTTCTTATTGAGTACTTAGTCCTGGAAACATCAATATCATCAGTGATGCAAATAATGGCTGTAGCAATATGGCAGAGACTTGTAATTCTGCATTTTATCACCAGGTGTCTCTCTCCTCCTACTTTATTTATAAGCTATTGTTAAGCTATGGAACAAATAAGATTTATGTTTTACCTATATTTTGACACCGTTCCCTTCTGATTCCTATTTATTGACTTCTCATTCCATCACTTAGCCTTGTTTTCTACCTTTCCCTCCTTTTTCCATCTGTTTTTAGATATATTTAAGTGTCTTATCTTTGTTTACATTAGAAAAAACAAAAACAACTAAACCTATGAGGTCCACATCTCCCTCTAGTTATCTGTACCTTCCTTTTCTCATTCCCATTTCTTTCTTCCCAGTCACAAAGTTCTCTATACTCTGTCTTTACTATTTTGATTCCCATTTACCTCTCCAACTCACTGCCATTCAGCTTCACCCTCTCCAGGCCTCTAGAACAGTTATAACCAAGGTTATTGACCCACTAGTTCCACAGTTAATAGACAGTTAATTACAAAATCTAGTCCCTCTGCATAATTAAATACAGTCTACTTCCTCTTTCTTGAAATTATATTCTACTGATCTTCCTCCTACCTCTATATCCATTCTTCGGTCATGTTTGCAAGTTTCTGTTTCCACTTGTCCCTTAAGTGTTTGTGATATTCAAGTTTCTACTTCAGCTCTCTTCCCTCCTTCCACTTTCTTCATGTGCAGTTGTACCCACCCTGCAATGATTCCCAAATCTATATTTCAAACCACACTTACTGCTGACACAGTAATACTTTAAGTATCAAGATATATATAAGCTATTTATCCCAAACTGAAATCATCTGCACACACATTGATGTTTCCCTGTTCGAGAGAATGGTGGTACCATCCCTCCAGGGGCCCAAGATGGAAACCTGGTTATCTTCTGTGATCCGTTCTGTTTTTCACCATTTTACCCTTGCATGTCTAAAAGATTGCTAAGTCCTCTCAATTCTTCCTCTTAAACATCTCTTGAATCTGTTTACTTTTTTCCATTTTTCCCCCTCCTTAACCTCAACTACCAGCATCTTTTCCCAGTGTCACTGCGGAAGTCTCCTTCCTAACTGGCTTGTCACCCTCCAGCCCGTTCTCCAGGCTGGACAGAGTGAGTGACCTTTCTAAAAGGCAAATTCGGTAATGCTAACCTCCTGCTTAAAAATCATAGGTAATCTCTATTCTTTTGTCCTCTGTGTAAATGGCCACATGTGAAGGATTCTGATTAGCTGTGCTCACCTCATGCCAACTCCTCTGTGCTTTTTCACTTCTGGTTTTGCAAACATGCTGTTCTCTCTGCCTAGCCCTTTCCTTACCCCATCTTGTAGCTCACCTATCTCTGATTTCAGCTTAGGTGTGACTTCCTGGAAGCTTTTCTTGGTGCCTCTGAAGGTTGATTAATTCATAAATTCAGCCCTCTGAATTTAGTTTGAACATGACATTTATTCTTCTCAGTGTCTTTATCTAGCTCTTCCACCATGAGGCTGAGACCTCCTTGAGAGCAGGAACTTGGTCCTTTAACTTTTGGCCCCAGCATTTTAGCACATACTAGGAGCTTGATAAGTATATATTGAACATGCTAAGTATTTTACATATGCTTTATTTGTTTTTCTTATAAAATGATAATGTGTGAAAGTATTAATCGCTCAGCCATGTCCAACTTTTTGTGACCCCATGGACTGTAGCCCGCCAGGCTCCTCTGTTCATTGAATTCTCCAAGCAAGAATACTGGAGTGGGTAGCCATTCCTTTCTCCAGAAGATATTCCCAACCCAGGGGTCGAACCTGGATCCTTCTGCATTGCAGGCAGATTCTTTAGATGATAATGAGTAGCTTTAATAAATGTTATAATTTCTCTTCACAGAAAAAAGTTGTCTCGGGTATAGCAAGTAAACCCAAACAGGATGACGGAAGAATTGCTGCTAGAAATCGCCTCACTGCCATAAAAAATGCAATGAGAGAGAGAATTAAGCAGGAGGAACAGGCTGAGGCAGCAGCCTCTGTAATGCCAAAGGAAGTGGATAAAATAGTGTTTGATGCTGGATTTTTCAGAATTGAAAGTCCCATTAAATCATTCTCAGGTTAGTTTTTTCTGCTGAGACTACTTAAGGGAAATACTTTGGTTGGATGGACGCTTGCGTAAGAGTTGAAAAACAGTTTTCATGTGAAGATTTATGTGTTTTCACTGTGATTTCTGAGAAATAGCTTATGGAAGATAAGTTTGGTTTCGTTTTCATTTGGAGTGAAAATTTTCCTCCAGTGTTTTTGAAATGTAATGAAAGTACCTATTCCCTGATTTTAAAATACTGCCAGGTAACCATCTCTTAATACTTGAGGAAGTCATTCTTTCTTATGATTTTCTAACTCTGGTTGTGTTTTTCATAGGCAATCTTTATTAGACTGAATTTATTTACTTAGATTGAAATTAAATATAAGCCATAAATGAGAGGTCATAGTTGAAGTAATCTGTTCCTTAAATCTTGGTAGACATTTCTGTTAATGCTAGATGTTTATTTCCAAGGAGAAGCAGACCAAGTCTTCTTTAAGTACTAATTAGCAGAAGGGATTTTTTTTTTCTATTATCTAACTGTGTCCACTAGGAAGATTTCTGACAATAAATTTGAGCTGCTATCTAATATTTACTTTAAAATGTAAATTTATCACCAAGTATTTTATAACCTCCCAATCAATTTAGGTATCACACCTAGTGTGTGGTTTTGATGTGTTTCCTTTATTCTAAGCAGCTATGCTCCCTGGATGCCCAGGAATTGCCTCACTGCTAATGACACGGCTCCTTGCTACTTACTTTCCAAGGATCCTAGTAGTTTGCAGGACTGTGGGTTCACTGCTGTATGTTTTTTCATGTCCCATCTTGGCACTTATGACTAGAGAGATCAAGGTTTTTGACCAAAATTTATCTTTTTGAAATTGAGTTTTAATTATAGAACACATAGGTTATATGAGGTTTGTTATAAAACAGAAGTCCCCCAAGAAGCCCCTATTTGTTATGTCCTCAAGATCACCACTTCCAGTGCTTAGAGGAATCTTTGGGTATTATTTATGGCCTTTTCTAAATAAAGTGTAGATTTTTTTCTTGAATTATTTCTTTGATCTACTTTCCTTGGTTCTCTCTGATCTTTCTTCCAGAAGCACATGTCTTTCTCCTGGTAATAGGCTATCATTCTTTCCTGTACTTGTCATTTTCTTCTACTTCCTGAATTTCTTCAACTTTCCTGTTGACGATGTTTTTAATTCCTAAGAGCTCTCTCTCATTCTTTGGATGTTCCATTTTATAATATCCTGTACTTGTTTCTTAAGTGCGTTGTCTTATCTTTCTGCAGACATTAATGATAACTTTTATGTATTCTTCTCCTGGAGAGTCAATATTTGTTCCAAAATACTCTTATCTGTTTGGTTTTGGTTTCTGTCTCTTGTATCAGAGGCTTCCCTTGGGTATCTAATGGCAGTTCACTGCCTGCTCACAGCAATGAGCAGGGCTCTGCATGGCAGCACATGGGTGGTAGGGTTTTTACTGTGGGATGATTTAGCTGCATTGTTATGGGGATGATTTAGCTGCATTGTTATGCTGTATTTAAGTCTTTTCTCATGGGCTAGTCAGATTCTCATGGGGTTGCTGAGAGTCTGAGCGACTCACTTTCACTTTTCACTTTCATGCATTGGAGAAGGAAATGGCCACCCGCTCCAGTGTTCTTGTCTGGAGAATCCCAGGGACGGTGGAGCCTGATGGGCTCCCATTGGGTCGTACAGAGTCAGACATGACTGAAGCGACTTAGCAGCAGCAGCAGTCAGGTTCTCCAGAGATCTTTCCAATCTGCTGTCTGGAGGGTATAATTCTGGCTGCCAGTCTTTCAGGAGCTACATGGAGGGAGGGAAACTGAGTGTATCAACAGTTTTAAAAATACTCATTTCATCCCCCCTTTTCCACATAGTACTCATCTTTGAATTGTATCCCCTAAACCAGAGACCCTCTATTTCAACTTTTTAGGGGAAATAAGCCTCTAGTTTTTTTTTTAATCTTCATGGTGGGAGGGGATTGTTTACAGCTGCCCAGCTGTGCATAATGAGGAAAGGTGTCTGGACTCTTAATTGTTTTTTAAACTGACTTTGAACCAATCTTCCTGTTATTACCTGTGCTCCTAGCGATTCTTGACGCCACCAATTCTCTTTGAGGAGTACTGTGGTATAAACTGGGCTGATTCACATCTTTCCTGACTGGTGGCTTAGGATTTATTTTCTCAGGTTTACTAGGAAATGCACTACTCACCCATCTATATTGCACTTCCAAAATTTCCTGAGTTTTGTTGTCTCTTTGTTTCGCCTGTCCTTGAAAATTATATTCCAAATTTTAAAAGTCACTGACGTTAAAAAAAGAGGATGCTTTGTCCTTGTAGTCTTCTCCCTTTTAAGATTATCTCTTTACTGTTTATAGTAGTGAAATGTTAAGAGGAAGCCTTTAGTTTGTGTGTTCAGTATCATCTTTAACTGAAAGTCTCAGGCATTAACAAACATTATTTTTTATAGGAGAAAGAAGCTAGTTGTTAGGGGAATAGGAAGAATTGGCACTGTCTCTCTAACTATAGTGAAAAATGAATGAAAGAGCTTTTTGGTATTGAGATGATTTCTTTCATCTTCTAGGACTTTCTTCTGAATGTGTTTCTCAAAGACTTAAAACACCTCAGTCTGTCAGCAAAACTGTGTCTGAGACCAGGGCTGAGATGGGCCTTCTAAGACAAACTACATCACCAGAGAATCCTGGTCCTCAGGGTGCCAAAAGTGAACATGTTGATAAGACTTTGATTTCAAATATTCCTGGAAACAGGTATTTCTTTAATGTGTTATGACTAAGAGTTTAACAGATGTAGACATTAAATACCATTTCCAATTGTTAACCTGTTAAGTATGCAACACATATATTTTTAAATTTCACAATGACCGTAACATATAGGCAATATTTCTGTTTTATAAAGGAGGAAATTAAGGCTTCAGATTTCAGATTTGGAAATGGTCATATCTAGAAGGATAAAATAAATTCTGCAGAACTAAGAAGAAAAGAAACAATATAGTGTTCTTTGGTGCTAAGCAGTATAGTGTTCTTTTGTATGCAGTTTTGGTGCTTGACACATCTGAGCTCAAAACCAGTCATGTGACATACTATGAAACTTCAGGTCAAGTTTAATTAACTCAGCTTCAGTTTCATCATGTATAAAATAGTGCTGTTACGTCCCTGCAGGGTCGTTAAGAGGTAGGCACTTTTGTACCAGCCTTTATGGAAAGTACCTTGGGAATCTTGACTTGACAGATGGCAGAGCAGACAAGGGGGAGCTAATACGTACTGAACAATTATTATGGGCTGGACATGGTTCTAGGTTCCTATCACATATTATCTCATTCAGTCCTCAGAACAACCATGTGAGGTACTGAATCCCCATTTTTCAAAAATGAGAAAATTTGGAAAGTGAGTAAGTTACCCAAATTCACCTTGAGAACACCCTATAACTTGAAATGGGGGAAACAGATTAAAGTTTTTCTTCGTAAGTATTTCATGGAACAAGTTGTAAAATTTCTAGTTTTTAATGTAAGCCACAGTGTATTTAGCATTTGTGGCAGTTAAAATACTTTAGATGCTTTAAAACTCTGTGGATTATAAGATACCAATTTATTGTCATTTCTTATCCTGCAGTTCATTTTCTTGTACTAAGAAGATCCAAAATTGTATTTAAGTGATATTACAAGTGCTATTTAGGATTTCTCTTTACTGTTTAATTTCTAAAAATAGTCTCAAAAGAGCCTTTTTACAAACAACTTTGTACAATGAAGGCAAAGTGAAGCTGAAAACCAGAAAAATAGAGTATACTTTAAAAAAAAACTCCAAGAGATTGAGACAGATGTTTCTAATAAAACGTGAGTTAAGAACTTCAGGATTTGAATGTATTGTGCTGTAGCTAACAAGGAAATGTAGCCAACTCCAGCTATACAATACTTGCATGTTGCTTCCATCCCCTAGAAGTAAGCTTTAGCTTACCGTTCCCTAGTATGTGGCTCTGGATTTGGCTGAGGTTCAAAAGATTTCCAATAGACTGACCAGCATGGTCAAAGGCTTGCAAGCATTCTGGGGAAAATGCATTTGGTTTCTAAGGCCATCCTGTAGTAGCTATCATCAAAAACTAATCTATTTGGATCAGGCCTGATCTTAGATGAGGGCCCATCTCTGACCGATAAAGGATAGTCTCAAAACAAGTCAAGACAGCAATATGTTTAATTTTCTGAGTACAGTGCTTCTTTTTTCTTTTTCAGGAACAGCATAGAAGATGCTAAGTGTCTTGGATTACAAGATTTAATTGAAATAAACCATGTAAGTCCTGTTCCGATGCATTAGGTAGCCCAGGATGTTATCTATTTGTATCAATATATATAGTAACTCCATAAACAACCCCCAGAATTTCCACTGGAAATCTTAATCAGTCATATGAAATGATAGTTCTTATTCCTTTGGCTTGTTTGAGACCATAGTGCCAATTTGTATTTCAGCTTACATCAAGGTTATTTTTGTAAATAAAGTTTTATTGTACTACAGCCACTGTCATTCATTTATATATTTGGCTGCTTTAAAAAGACAATGATAGATTGATCAGTGTTTGTGTCAGAGACTGGCTTACAAAGCCTAAAATATTTATAGTTGACTCTTGAACAACAGAGGGCTTCCCAGGTGGTGTAATGGTAAAGAATCTGGAAACTTCAGTTCTAGCCCTGGATCAAGAAGATTCTTTGGAGTAGGAAATGGCAACCCAACTCCAGTATTCTTGCCTAGAGAATTCTATGGACAGAGGAGCCTGGCAGGCTGCAGTCCTTCGGGTCACAAAGAGTTGGACACAGCTGAGCACACACACACTTGAACGACAGCAAGAGGGGTGTGCCATCCCTCTGCACAGTTGAAAATCCACATAAAACTTACGTTGGCCCACTCCTTATACTTGGTTCTTCCATGTTAGTAGTTTTGCATCTGTGGATTCAACAACTGCAGATCCTATAGTATTTACCACTGAAAAGATTCTAAGTGGACCCTTGCAGTTCAAACATGTATTGTTCAAGAGTCCATCATACACCTGGCCCTTCACATAGAATGTTTGTCAATCTCTGAACCGGGATATTGGTACTTGCTGAGAAACTTTCCTTCAGTTATGCTATTGCTGTAATATTATCTGATATCATTGTTCAAGAAGCAAGATAGTAGGATGGGATTTATAGTGTTCTTTAGCTTGTGCTCAGAATGTCATCCCTCTATTATTATTTTAAATAGTGACAAGACTTATGTTTATTTAACTTTTGGGTAATTAAATATAAAAACCATTTTTACTTCCAGGGTATAAATAAGATAAACTTTGAGATAGATTGTTTATCTAGTAAAAGAATGAATTTGGCTCTCCATGCTGGCAAAGTAGCAGATGATATTAATACTAACAAAAAGGAAGAAGTTTCAGATGTTGTGGAAGGAATGGAACTAAATTCAGTTACAACACAAGATGTTTTGATGATTAGCCCTGAAAAAAATATACAATCACAAAATAACATCTCATGGGAAGAAGAAACAAAAACTTCTCAGCCAGGTAAGGTCTTTTTAATGTATTTAAATAAGGTTTCATTAAAAAATGATCTTGTCCTAAAGTATAGATTATTGTAGACACTTCTGGATATAGTTTCCAAGAATAAAGGTTGAGAAACTGGACACTTGCTGTAAATATCTAATGAGAATTAGTTCTTGTTGTGGTACCCCACTCTCTACCCCAAACCTTTTGAGACAGACTTGTTAAAAATCAGCAGCAGATACTAATCCACGTTGAATAACAGGAGCACTTTTGATTAGACCTAACTATCTGGGGTCCTTTGTTGTTTGTGAAGGCTCAGAATTAGAAAGATTCCCTTAAACTTTTTTTAGTTCTCTTCTTTTCCATCAAAGAACCGCAATCCTTTCTTTAAAAATGTCCTTTTTTTCTGCCCTAATACCTTTTCTTACCTGTTTTGTTGTGATTGTTCTTCAATAGGAAATGGCTCTTGTGTTTATGTTATAATGTAATGTGTGATGGTTTCACCTCCTGTTTTTACCTGTTACCCTATGGTGCTGTTCTGGTTGGGGCCTAAGGTAAAATAAACATTATAACATTGGGCAGACACTTAATGCACTTCTGCTATGTTCTTATAGCTTCTTTTGGGTACCTTTAAATTACAAGCATGAGATTTATTTAGAGAAGACTTGGTATACTGAAATTAAGGATGAGAATTTTACGAAGAAATTTAACTACATTTAAAAAGATATAGCATAAGATGGCCCACATTTTTCTTCGCCTTTGAAATTTGGAAGTTTTCATATCTTTTAAGTCTGTCCTTTTCTAACAACCTTTAACTGCGAGAATATTCTTTAAAAAGTTAAAAATTATTCTTTTTTTTTTTCAGTATTATGTGATAATAAAAGTCTCAGTACTGGATGCCATCTTCTTGATTCAGTAAGTTTTCAATTTATTTGAAAAGTTCTTTGTATTTTAGATTTGTTTTATAAAATGAGTGTTATTTTTCAGTTTATATGCACAGTTTAAAATGTACATCTTATCACTGTTTACTCTGAAGTCCTTTTTTGTTCATTTTTTTTCTCAAAATGGGGAAAAAATTTTCATATACTTTATAGTATGCTTTAGTATTAAACTGAAGATTTAATTCTTTATATGGTTTATGTATCAAATTTGTTGTGACAGATTGGTTGAATACTTAGTATGCTTAGTATTTCTCAGTGATGCAAGAAAAGGATAACACAAGATTTATACCCTTTTGAAGTAAACAGTTGAGAAGAAAATGTCTATCCTATCTTCAGTCATCAATGCTTATTTTCATTGTAATTCTTTTAGATTGCTGTTTTTATGTCCTGTTATTTTATTTGGAAGCCCCCCGACCTTTACTCATTAGTGACCTCTTGCCTCTAAGTCTAGTCCAGACATTTGCCTGTCTGTGAAGCCTTCTTGTAAAAGCTCTCATCTCTCACCTGTTCCTCTGTAGACAAAGGCGTACAGTACATGCAGTACACACATTTAATCTCTTTTTGAGAGTATAATATGAATAAACTATTGCATTCGTAAAACATACGATGCTTTCAGGAATCTATTTCCCTTATTAACTGTAAGTTCCTCTTTGGGCAGAGCTGTCTGATTCATATTCATGGATGCTGGCACTTAACAGTAGGACATAAATGGAAGCGTGCTCTCTTGCCTACTGAGTGTCTGCAGCATTGGTTTTCAGCCCCACTCCCAGATATTTTTATTTCAGTGATCTGGTTTTGGACGTTCACCAGGCAATTTATGTAGCCAGGGTCAGCAACTCTGGTTTACAGCCTTACCTGGAAATTTTCCAGGGACAATTGTTAAAATGAGTCAGGGAATGGGCTTTTTTGCTAATCTTCAATCTCAGAATATAAAAAAATCATTAAGGCAAATGTAGGATAAAATAGCAACAATTTTTGTTAATCTCATGAAGCCTGACGAATGCTTGGCTTTCTTACACCACTAATTCCTTAAGGACCTCTGACTATGTTGACTTTTTATTATCTTTCAAAGCTGCCTTCTCCATATTCAGCCTTCAGGGCTCACTGCATCTCAGGAGCAGAATGGTTACTGTGACGTGCACTGTTCATTCTTGGTTTCAGTCTTCTTTACTCAGAGGCTGACACCTAGACGGACAGGGATTTCAGCATGAGGCCAGTTTATAGAAACCTGATTTAATCTCATTCCCAGTTCTCAACTCTACATGATTGGTTCTGATAATATATGATATTATAAATAAGTCTAGAAGTTAATCATAACATTCTGTTTTTTGATATATTATTAGTAATATAATTAAAATTGCTTCACAGTTATACATTTTCTTGTTGATAAATCTTAGTATCTTATAACTTAGTCTCCCTGTGAGTTATTTTCCATTCCCATAAATAATAGGATTTATATTCTAGGATCTTTTTAATAGGTATACCTTTAGACCCACACGATTACCAGCATAATTTAAACCTGAAGTAGGGCTTGAGGGAGAACAAAGAGAAGGATCCTGGCAGGATCACACCAGTAAAAGTTCTGCTAATTACAGTGATGTGGACTAGGGTGTGTGGAATCTGCCTAAGTGGCTTCAGTTTTAGTCACCCTGCATATGTTACTGAAGTCTGTCACCTTTTAAGGCATGTATTCCTTTTTAGAAATATTTACTTTTTAAAAATTTATTTTTAACTGGAGGATAATTGCTTTCCAATGTTCTGTTGGTTTCTGCCACACAAAAGCATGAATCAGCCATGAGTATACATATGTCCTTTCCCTCTTGAATCTCCCCCTCACCTCCCATCCCATCCCACCCCTCTAGGTGGAGCTTCCTGTGTTATGCAGCAACTTCCCACTAGCTAGCTGTTTTATATATGATAATCTATATGTTTCAGTACTTCTCAATTTGTCCCACCCTCTCCTTCCTCCACTGTATCCAGAAGTTTGTTCTCTATGTCTGCATCTCTGTTCCTGCCTTGCAAATAGGTTCATCAGTACCATTTTTCTAGGTTCCATATATAAGGTATATACTCCTAATATACTTTTCAATTTTAAAAAATCTCTATTTTGAAATTAGATCCATGGAGGGTAGCATAACATTATGTTACTAAGAATTTTATCATTGTGTACAAAAAATGTTGTTTATATTATTAATTAATCCACTACTAATTTGAAAGATTGAACACTCACTTGGTAAAACTCTTGATAATTACTTCAGTGGCTTCTCTTAAATTTCTTCTCTAGCCAGGCCTGAACTGCAGTAATACATTCATTCAGGTGGAGAGAAGACATCAAGAACAGACCAGACACATTTCCTTTGGTGGTAACCTGATTTCCTTTTCACCTCTGAGGCCTCTCAGTGGAGAACAACCAGAAAAATTTTAAATTTAAAAATAAATCCAGACATCTTTCTTCATGTCATCAGTGCTGTGTTCTTAGAATATTGAAAAGTTGAAGAGTGTTTGTGTTCACTGCTGTTCAAGCCACTTGTAGACTGTTGACCCTCCTTAGGTGGATGCAGAACCTGTGGATACTGAGAGCCTGCTGTTAAGAGATTTAAGCATCCTTGAATTTTGGTATCTGTGTGTGTGTGAGGGGACGGGGGTGATCATGGGACCAACCCAACCACCCCCCTCAGGATTCTGAGGAATGATTGTGTAATATTTTAATATTCAGTGTTCATCAAAGTGTATTTTAGCTATGATACTATTTCTCAAGGGAAGTGGGGATATGTTGTATATTAACCAATGCAGAATAAAAATGTACTGTGCCTTGCCTCTCTTGTTTAAAATGTATAAGCTTAAGTATACCTGCTCAGAGCTTACTAACATTCTTCAGTTTAATTGAAATATAATGTTAAACTTTGACAAATATTTGCATTCTTTTATACTTTATTCTTAGTTTGAACTCTTAAATTTGTTGATATTGAATAGCTTACATATTGCATTTTCAGGGTATGTGGAGTTTCTTTAGCTATCAATCAGTATATTTGGAATACTTTCTCCTTTATAAAACTCTTGACTGTAGGATTGTAGAAGACAGGGGCATCAGTACAACAGAGCACTAAGCTGACTCATAAGTAGCGGAAGCTTCCCATCAGACCTGGGGCCAGTTATTTCTGTTTGCAAATGAGGTGAGTGTTGGGGGTATTCACTGAAGAAGCAGCACCTTTATGGATAATTCTTTAAGATGAGGGCCTTCCAAACAAGAAAGGAAAAGCACATCCACTTTTGTTAGAGGAAGTTGTGTTGGGCTTGTAGAAAAGACAGTATTATCAAAGTTGGGAGTTTTCTAAGGGTCCAGGGCCATGAACATGTAAAAGAGATGAGTACAGAGCAACCCAAGACTTAGAACATACATAAAGCGATATGTGATATAACAATAAGATAACATTTGCCCTCAAGGATGAAGTCAGTGTGTGCATGCTCGGTTGTGTCTAACTCTTTGCGACCCCGTGGACTGTAGCTTGCCAGGCTCCTCTGTCCATGAGATTTTCCAGGCAAGAATACTGGAGTGGGTTGCCACTGATAAAGTAGATGAGACTAAAACAATGTCAGTCAGTAAACATGATTTTTTTTAGGTTTAATAAGATGTACTGTTGAATCACTTAGAAAACTTTTGGCTGTTCAAGTAACAATGCAGTGAACTCCAACTGGCTTAACAATAGGAAGTTCATTATTATAATGTTGTCATGGTGATTTCAGGCACTTCACAGTCAACAGCTCAATGATGCATCAAGGTCCAATATCTGTTCACAGTTCATTCTGGCATCCTTGGTGTCAGCATCTCTAACGCTGGGTGCTTGGGGGTGATAAGATGGCTGCTAGTGGTAATCAGAGCTGTGTCCTTCCCTTTAGTTTGGTTAGGCCAATTAATGCCACATCTCCATCTGCATCTCATTTGGGATTTACTTAATCAGGATTCCCTGTTTTACCTGGGATTATACCTGGGTAAAACCAGGACTGTTAGGTAGCAGGGAATGAGTCAGGTAGGCAGCCGTCATTATGCCCTACAACTAGATGGAGTGTCCTTGGGCTACTGGATTCTAGAATTATGAGGTATTAAGAAAACCTTTAAAGACAAAATGAAAGAAAACTGGGTAGAACCAGAGCTTTTCCAAAAATGAAAAAAGAAATGAGATGAAGTAAAAATATGAAGGCCTGTCCCCCTCTTGACAGCTCTAAAGGATCATCCCCGCTCAGAATCCCTGTAGGGTAGACTGAGGCGTGGATGCTCCCCTTCTCTCTCTGCCCAGTCATGTACTTTCTTGCCTTCACAGCTGCTGAGAGGAAGGGCATATACTCCCTCATAAACCTCCTGCATGCTGACCTCCGCAGGAGATCATGGTTGAGAAGTGGTACTGTAGAAACAGTAACAGATCAAATAATATTTTGGTTTTCTATAAAATGAAGTGGTCTGAGCATATCCTGGTTTTGAAATTATATTAATCTTTGACCTTCCTGGTAATGAAGAAAGGCATGGTTGATAGAGTATTGACAATGGGATTTTCAAATAAAAACCTACTTTTTTCCTTCTACAAATCTGGAGATTTCATAAAACCAAAAGAACCCAGAGGAAGATTGATGTTGGTATAAATTAATGATTTGAAACCGTGAAGTATAGTTTAGAGAGATAAAATAGTTAAAAGAAGTCCAAAAGGTTATATGTATGTAAACTTAGCTTTTATTTCTTGAATATGTTTCCTTAAGTAAGACAACAGAAGAATGATTTTTTTGTAGTATCCATTGGTTTTTACCAAACTCTAGAAGAGAGAGGTTAATTTTGTGGTAGTATTTACTCCTGATTTCTTTTTAAAAATATAGTTTCAAATATTGAAAACTGGGAGACTCTAATGCAGTATTAACATTGCCACATATTTCTTTTTCCTTTAAGTCCATTGTGTATTATCAACAATAAGTTGCCCCAATTAAATTACATATAAAGACAAGTAACTCTTAGAATATTTATTAAATCAGTGATTTACAAGAAGGACATTGATGAATAAAGGTAAAATTTTTCACTCAACATGAAACCTTTAAATGTGTAAGGTTTACGTTCAAATTCATTTCTTTACAAATGTATCTGCCCATTTAAGATTACAGCATAGTGTGTGAAGCACTGGTGAGAGTTATGTCACCAGAAATTGCCAGCGTGCTGATTTCCCCCAAATTTTTCACCCGATGATTGTACTGCAACAAGTGAGCATCATTGACTGCAACCTTGAAAAGGTCAGGTTCAACCAGCACTTGTATCTGAAATGGCACATACACAAAACTGTTAGAAATGCCCATTCCTTTTAAAACCAGTCTGGCCTAACCTCAGGGTGTCTAAAATTTCATTTTTCTGATCCCTTGTAGAACTAATTAAAGTCAGAAAAGGTAACTTTCCAGAAAAAAAAAAATTCCAAATTATTCAAAGATTTAAATGGAACAAAATGATAAATTGTTAAAAGGATATATAATTGAAGCCACAGAGGAAAAGATTAATCATTCCTCTACATAAAAACTTAAAGCTTTTGTATGGTCTCAAACACTGAAAGTAAAAATAAAAATAAATGCTAAAGTAGGAATTCTCTGTTTAGAGAAGTGAATGTTATGAAGATGGATAATAACCAGTTTTGGCAAGAGTAAGAGAAACAAATCTCACAGTAGTTAGAGGATGTGTTAATTCTAACATCATTTTGGAAGCAGCACTTTGGCATTATCTTCATCTAAATTTTAAACATATATATTTTTTGAGTAAAATTACTCTTCTAGGAAGCAAAGATGTATTAGGATAGTTATCACAATATTTTTGTAAAATAAATAAAGCTTTCCAGGTTTTATCCAGGTTTGTAATATTTCCATACTCCAATTTTTCATCAGTAGGGTACTGGTTGAATTACTGCATATCTAAACAATGAAGTATTAGGTGACAATGTTCTGAGAAGGAAAGATGTCCACCAAATGTAGAATATAGACCCTGTTAGTCCCTGCCCCTGAGGAGCTGATGGTCTAGCTGTTTTATTGCCCACTGTATAGTCAACCCTAACCCAACATTGTGGACCTAATATTTGTTGAAGCCATGCTTAAAAATAAAAAATGTGTTGCTTGTCATAAGAAAACACTAGAAAGAGAACTCAAGTTGCAACCTTTGTGAGGATGGGGGAGGGGTAAAGGATGGAGGACTTTTTAGTAAAAAAAAAAAATTTGTAAATTTTTCTTTTCATAAACAAGCATGAATTAATTTTAGAGTTTAAAAAATTTAGTTTTGATTGCCATGCTAACCATGCTGTTTTAAGGAATTAAATCTCAGCCCAACCATATCATAAAGACTTTCTAGGAGACTTCCCTGGCAAGTAGTTAAGACTCCTTGCTTCCACTGCAGGGGAAGCAGATTTGCCCCACAGGCCTCATATTACAGCCAAAAAAAGAGAGATTTTCTGCCTTTTAAATTAAAGATGCTATGTTTCTCATTTCCAGAAAATCAGTTTAGGGTTGACTAAACTCAGAGGGCTGGTAACAGGGACAATGGTGAGGTAGCTAAATGCAGTTGAGGAATGTGCCACTATGTCTGAGACCATTCCCCTGGGATGGGGAGCAGGTGTACTGGTTAGGTGTCCCAGGACAACTGATGAAAATTAATTTCCAGTGTGTTGTGGTTTAAGGTTGATTCCCCGTGAGAAATATACATTATCAATAGATAATAGCAGTAACTTACTTTGAAAGGTTTACCACTTTCAAATGGGAAAAACATTTGTCTTTCTTCCTTTCCCCAGTTATTATTCAGCTTTGAATTACAAACAATGACTCTCGTGTTGTTCTCATTGAAGCGTGGGTTAAAGTGGAAGGCGACATCATTCCCTCTCTTGAAATCTAAAGCAAGTCTGTTTTAAGTCAAAAGTCAGAGTTAGTAAAATGATTCGAGTTGTACATTTGTATCAAGTGAAGAACATACACTTTTCTAAAGAGCAAATCATTTATAAAGTACAGGACAATTTTCTAAACAGAAAGCAAATAAACCATAGAATGGGTTCAAACTGGAAAGTATACTGGGCCAAGTACAGTATTTCTGCCTCGTGCATGGGATGTGTGTTCCAAGACCCCCAGTGGATAGCTGAAACCATGAATAGTATTGAACCAAATTATCTGTCCAACTATACACATAAACTTTTTCCTATACGTACATATAATAAAGTTTAATTTATAAATTAGGTACAGTAAGATTAACAACTAATAAAATAGAAAAACTATAGCAATATATTGTAAAAGTCATGGTCTCTCTCTCAAAATATTGTATATATTTAATACCTTTCCCATCTGAACTAAACATTTATGCACTGGGGCCATAACTTCTACAGTTTGAGGTATGACCAAAAAAAAAAAAAATGAGTTTCTTTTTCCTTTCTCACAATTTCATGGACAAAAGATTTGTACTTAATGTAGATCTTAGCAACCTCAGTGTATAATTGTTTTCTTTCCTTATTAAATTGAGTACTGTCCCCTTTTCACTTCGAGAGACCCCTTTACAGCTTCTCTTTGGCATATGTGAATTGCCAGCATCACTACTCTTGCTTTTGGGCCATTCTTAGGTAAAATAGGGTTCTGTGGACACAAGCACCAGGGTACCATGGCAGTGGATCTGATACCTGATAGACCAGACATGCAGCAGAAAGGGGTGGTTTCACAGCCTGGGCAGGATGGGGCTGGACAGCATGAGATTTCACCATGCTGTGTACAGTGTTGGCAACTTAAAACTTATGAATTGTTTACTTCTGGAATTTTCCACTTAATATTTTCAGACTGTGATTGACCTTGGGTAACTGAAACTGTGGAAAGCAAAACCTCCGATAAGGAGCACTACTATATCCGACATACTACCACAGTGTCCCACAGTAAACGACAATATGTGTTGAGTTTTTAGCCTTGTTGTCTGGTTATATCCTATTTACCTGTATTTCCCTTTTTACTATCTCTGCATATAAACATGGTCAAGGTTTCTTTGCAGAGGTTTGGGGCCACCTTGAGGGCACTTTATACCTGACATTATGGGAATATGCCTACCTCTTTCCTGCCCTGACAGGTTAGTTTCAATCCCTATTAAAAGTAAACCAGTCACATAAAGTGCTATCAAATCCCTAGCTTCCTCATAGTTAACTGGAAAACCTAGTCCTAAAACAGCAAGAATGATATAACATAGTTAATGTTCAATATCCTGTTGCTGAGTTGTAAAGTCATAATAATAAATGTGTTAAAACATTCTGTGATGTGAAGTGGAATTAATGGAAGTGCTGGATAAACTTTCTACCCTGATCTCTCTCCTTGGATGTTAATACAAACACAAGTTCTCTGGCTGTTAAAGCATTACCCTCTCCACACGGTTTCTCAAAAGTGTGCTCCCCAGAGCACTAATATCAGAAGCAGCTGGTTCTGTTAAAACAGCTCTTGTTTTAAAGCAAGGTCTGCATTCTAGACCTATTAACAATGATCCTTTGGGTTTTTTCATTCACCCAGTAACATACATACAACCATCAATGATTAAATTCACAGGAAAAGAACCAATATAGTCAAATGGCAATAGAACTTATATTTGATGGGCAACGCTTGTATTTTCTCAGCAGTGAAAAGGTAATTGTCATCTCTACCACTTCAAGGATTTTTCTTCTTTCATGTGATTCCTCACATAGATTTTGCAGCTCAAAGCAACACATTTCTCAGTTTACTACCACTTTAATCATTTCAACCAAAATTGGTTGTAACCTGCCACAGTCTCTAACCTTCCTAGTGGTGATGGTGGTGGTGGTTTAGTTCCTAAGTCGTGTTAGACTCTTTGTGACCCCATGCACTGTAGCCTGCCAGGCTCCTCTGTCCATGGGATTTCCCAGGCAAGAATACTGAAGTAGATAGCCATTTCCTCCTCCAGGGGATCTTCCTGACTCAGGATTAGAACCCGTGTCTCCTGCTTGGCAGGGAGATTCTTTACCACTGAGCCACCTGGGAAGCCCAACCTTTCTAGTGTGATGGTCCTAAGTAAAGCAAAGATGCCATTGTGGTTCTGCTTAACAGCAGCTGCCTCAGGAGAGCAGATATTACCTAATCATGAGTGCTGCCTGCACAGGATCAGGGCTCTGGGTCCTGGGTTATTTTGGGAGGCAAGGTGGATGAGGATATAGGCAGAAGATATATTGAGTATATGTTTTATAACTTGCTGTGAGACCAGTTTTTACTGTGTAGGGAAGTACTGTGCTGAGAGAAGCTGTCTAGGCTGTGTGGAAGGAAGAGCTAGCTTAAGATAGTGACTACCACGTAGAACCAGAGGAGGCTGGCTGAAGGTGGAGTGAACTGGTTGGCTGAATGTAAAATGATCTGATCAGAACCTGTCCACCTCCTGGTAACAGGAGGTTGCTCCCGCTGATTCACCAGGATCAAAGTGACAGGTACTCACAGAGGCTGTTTACAGAATTAAATAAACCTGTGTACACAGCTTGAATTTGTACCTTTTGTGTATTGTCTATAGACAAGACCCAGAAACAGATTAATTAATGGCTATAGGAGCTTTAATGGTACCACCAACCTCAAGGACAGACATACTGAACAGTTTCAGGATATATGTAAATATAACCAGTGGTGATAACCAGAGTCTGGTGTTCCAAGGTAGCTGTAAATCAGCACGGATTTTCCGAAGTGAACTCAAAATCTTAGCCCCTTCTAGTTCACCTCAACCAAAGCAGTACCAATGGTGAAGACTGATTTATTTTGACAAATTACTTTGTCAAGTTAAAACTTTAACTTGTAAAGTTTTTTCAAACCTTTTAAGTAAATAGTGTCTACTCAGATCACTGGGGTTCCCCGTCTTGTCACTTGTCATCTGTAGACCAGGCCAACAGTATGAACATGGAAAAGGCAACCAAGCTCACAAATCTGAGAGTGTATCATGACCTTCACAGCTCCAGGGAGATTGTACCAATATGAGGACAGGAGATACAATATTTAAGCTCTCAGATCAACTAGGCATCTTTTTCTTTTTGACCCAAGACTTAGCAAGGGATTTGTCCTCTTGCTGAGACTGTGTATTGATTTATGGGAAAATCACAAACTATGGTATAGCCAAGATTCTAAATGTAATTTTTAAAATTCCATTAAAATTTAAAACAGATCACCCTTTATTCCAAAATCAATCAATCAATATGTTAGACTTGCTAATTTTGCTCTTTACCTGTTCGCATTGGGCTTTACTGTACCCAGGATTGTTATCAGCATGCGAGGCATGATTCCTCCAGGAAAAGGCAGGTCATAAGGCACATTCTGGGAATAAAAAAATGCGTATATATCAAGAAAGAGTAATGTTCTGGGGGAGTTTCCTGGCAGCCCAGTGGTTAAGATGCTGTGCTTTTGCTGCAGGGGGTGTGAGTTCACCCTAGTTCACCCGTCGGTGAACTAAGATCCCACATGCCATGCAGCTACCCAACCCCCCCCCCCCCAAAAAAAAGAGTCATGTTTTCTTGAGGGAAGAAAGAAAAAGACATTGCTAGAGTTCATCCACTATTAATATATGTGAATAACATGTAACCCTACTTTAAACCATCTTTTCAGACTCTCAGGCCACCTTGTCCAGGGTCTGAAGAGAGATGGCTCCCTACACAACTACAACAATCAAGAGAAAGGCCATCAGTTAATTAGTGCCAAAGACAATATGTTCCCTTCTGGAGACTGTATCTCTCATGATAAGGGCCATCCTAATCCATAATTCATCCATGGAGCCTGTTTTTTGGAAAGGCTTAAGCTAGACCTTGCAATCAACATTAACATTTCTGTGCCACTCTTAAGATCCTTGTCATATGACATGTTCGTCCTGGTGGTTCTGCTCCCTGCAGGCAAACACTGGCACCTTCTAGGCCTCTGAGGTGTTCTTCTGTTTAATTCACACAGGCCCTGTGTGGTGCTTTAAAGGTGGCAGGTACTCAATGTTTGTCGAATGGGAACTTTCCAGTTAATACCTTCCCCAGTTCATTCAACAAATATTTACTGACCGTCTGTGTTCAAGGTGTTATAAATATTTCCACTGCTCTATCTTGGCTTCTTCTCTTTTTCCTTTAAGATTGTTTCCCCCTGGGTTCAACCATTGCCTAAGTCTTTTTCTCTCTAGCTCTGATCTGATCTGTATTAGTCCTGTGCTTCTTCCCATCTGGCTTTGCTACTGGTGCCACAAATCCAACCAGTGTGAACTGCAACGGTCTCCCCTGCCTCTCCCCGATCTGATCCCCTTCCTGAGTTCCTGGTTTGGGCTGACCCTTGGCTGACATTCTCCCTGTCCAGCCTTGAAAAGCCAGTCGTTTCTTGAGTCTTTATTGTTGGTGTTTAGTCACGAAGTCATGTCTGACTCTTTGACGACCCCAAGGACTTTAACCTGCCATGCTCCTCTCTCCATGGGATTTCCTAGGCAAGAATACTGGAGTAGATTACCATTTCCTTCTCCAGGGGACCTTCCCTACCCAGGGATCAAACCTGTCTCCTGAATTGGCAGGCGGATTCTTTGCCACTGTTAAAGTGCTATACTCAACATGTCAGAAAATTTGGAAAAGTAAGCAATGACCACAGGACTGGAAAAGGAAAGTTTTGATCCCAATTCCAAAGAAAGGTAATGTCAAAGAATGTTCAAACTACCATACAGTTGTACTCTTTTCAAATGCTAGCAAGGAAATGCTCAAAATCCTTCAAGCTGGACTTCAACAGTATGTGAACTAAGAACTTCCAGATGTATAAGCTGAATTTAGAAAAGAGGAACAAGAAATCAAATTGCCAACATCCGTGAATCACAGAAAATGCAAGAGAATTCCAGAAAAATGTTCACTTCTGCTTCATTTGACTACGTGAAAGCTTTTGACTAGATCACAACAAACTGTGGAAAATTCTTAAAGAGATGGGAATACCAGGCCACCTTACCTGCCTTCTGAGCAATCTGCATTTAGGTCAAGAAGTAACAGTTAGAACTGGACATGGAACAATGAACTGGTTCAAAATTGCAAAAGAACTGGTTCAAAATTGCAAGAGGAGTATGTCAACGCTGCATATTGTGACCCTGCTTATTTAACTTCTGTGCAGAGCACATCATGTGACACGCTGGACTGAATGAAGATTGTTAGGAGAAATATCAACAACCTCAGGGGCTTACCTGGTGGTGCAGAGGTTAAAGCGTATGCCTGCAATATGAGAGAACTGGGTTCGATCCCTGGGTCGGGAAGATCCCCTGGAGAAGGAAATGGCAACCCACTCCAGTATTCTTGCCTGGAGAATCCCATGGACGGAGGAGCTTGGTGGGCTACAGTCCATGGGTCGCAAAGAGTTGGACACGACTGAGCAACTTCACTTTCACTTCACTTCACTCAGATACACAGATGATACCACTCTAATGGCGGAGAGTGAAGAGGAACTAAAGAGCCTCTTGATAAGGATGAGAGAGGAGAGTGAAAAAGCTGGCTAAAACTCAACAATCAAAAAAACTAAATCATGGCATCTGGTCCCATCACTTTATGGCAAATAGATGAGGAAAAAGTGGGAAACTGGCAGATTTTATTATCTTGGACTGCAAAATCACTGCAGATAGTGACTGCAGTCACAAAATCAGAAGATTCTTGCTCTTTGGAAGAAAAGCTATTAAAGAGTAGAGGCATCACTTTGATTCCAAAGGTCTGTATAGTCAAAGCTGTGGTTTTTGCAGCAGTCATATACGAATGTGAGAGTTGGACCATAAAGAAAGCTGAGCACCAAAGAATTGCTGCTTTTGAATTTTTGGTGCTGGAGAAGACTCTTGAGAGTCTCTTGGACAGCAAGGAGACCAAACCAGTCAATCCTAAAGGAAATCAACCCTGAATATTCATTGGAAGGACTGATGCTGAAGCTGACATTCCAATATTTTGGCCACCTGATGTGAAGAGCCTACCCATTGGAAAAGACCCCGATGCTGGGAAAGATTGAGGGCAGGCGGAGAGATGGGATGAGATGGTTGGATGGCATCAACAACTCGATGAACATGAGTTTGAGAAAACCCCAAGGGGTAGGGAAGGACAGGGAAGCCTGGTGTGGTGCAGTCCATGGGGTCACAAAGAGTCAGACTCGACTTAGTGACTGAACAAAAACAAGACTTAACCACTAGATTCTGGGGTTCCTCCTCTTCAATCTCTTTCCCACTGCCTCTTCCTTCCAGAATTCCCATTTTCCTGTCTAAACTGACTACCTGTGTGTGGTCCAGGTCCTGCACATCGCCTCTCATGCGCCTAATGCTGTCTCTCTGCTCTCCTCTAAGCCGACCAATAAGCAGAGCAAATACTCCCTGTGCCATCACACTCCTGAAAGGGGCTGATCTCACACTGCTATTGAACTCTTTTCTCATATATGTATCTTTTCTCACAGCTAGACTGTTTGGAGATGTGTCTGGAGCCCCCAGAGTTGGGTTTTATGGTTAGAATTCATTTATTAAAATGAGTTTTAATATAAATGAAAATTCACCCCTTAGATCACAAAATTATCTTTAGAAGGTTTTTAAAAACCAGATTACTGTGGTTGCCCCAAATTTCCCCTCTATGACCATGGGAAGGTTGTATAACCCTTTATTACCCTATTTCCTTATTTGTAAAGTGGCGATAATAATAGTATCTTACAGGGTGCTTATGGAGTTGAATGAGAGCATCCATGTATAAGCACACAGCTGGTACATGTTATATATTCAGTGTTTATCAGTAATAATAACAACCATTACTATGATCTTGATTTATATTAAAGCTGCTTTACAGATGCCTTCAAAACATATATTGGCTTCTCTTTAAACTAACAGTACATATACTAAACACCGGAAACTAATTTTTCTATTGAACCAACATACACTGTGCCTGGTCCTTGCAAAATGGCTCCAAGCAGTGAGTTTCAAGCTTCAGGTCTCCCGAAGCCCTCTGCAGGTCACCAGTGCCCAGCGCCAGCTTCCAGTCAGAGCACTACAAAGTGATGACACTACCGCTCCAGAAAATTACCATTTTCTTTCTTTTTTAAATATGTATTTATTTGGTTGTGCTGGGTCTTAGTTGTGGCATGTGGGATCTAGTTCCCTGATCAGGGGTCAAACTCAGGCCCCCTGCACTGGGAGCATGGAGTCTTAGCCACTGGACTGCTAGGGAAGTCCCAGCCGTGTTCTTTATTAACTTGGTCCCAAGCACATTGAAGTTTACTAAATGATTCACTCCATCTTACCAGGGGTCCAGAAGGGATGCCATAGGGGCTGGCAGCAGGGTAGGCAGGAGGTGGGTAGGCCCCAGGTCCGGGGTAGGCACTTGGTGCAGTTGGTCCAGGATAAGCAGGTGCTGTTGGGCCAGGGTAGGCCCCAGGAGGTCCCTGTCCAGGGTAGGGGCCAGGAGGTCCTTGTCCAGGGTAGGCCCCAGGAGGTCCTTGTCCAGGGTAGGGGCCAGGAGGTCCTTGTCCAGGATAGGCCCCAGGATAGGCTGCTCCTGGGTAGCCTCCTGCCCCAGCAGGCTGGTTTCCCCATGAACCAGGCCAACCTTGGGGGTTTGGTTTTCCAGACCCAGCTAAGGCATCATTAAGCTGGAAAAAAAGACATTTAAAAAATTATAGGATGAAGAACAATCACAACAGAATTTTCAGGAATATGTGATCTAAGAATTAGAGGGATGTGGTGAAGATACGAAATTCACATCAATAAAGTTTTTCCAACCTTTTAGTTTTGAGTTCCTAAGACTAAAATTTGACTATGGTATTATACATGCTTTATCACTTTACTCTTGCCTCCCATCATCTCAGATCACTGAGGGTTGCCTTTTTGTAATCTGCATTCTCTATGTAAAAGCACATACTTTCTAACTGACATGGAAAAAAAAAAGTCACCAAACTCAGTATACTCTTGGGCTGCAAAACCTGCCACCAAGCTGGCCCTGGTTGTGTTGGCCTTCCCTTTGCGGGATGTCTACTGCACTTTGGGTACGCCAGGTAAGTTACCACTTAGTGGCATCCAGGCTAGTACCAGAGAGGCTGCCTTGTACACAGGGAGAAGGCTGCGATGTGGAGTCAGAAGACTTGGTTTAAAATTCAGTGCCATCCATCAAGAAATCCAGTGTTATCGATCAAAAGCTCCAGAGTTTCAGAGCTATCGTGTCGCCTGTATAGGACTTAGTGTCTTTGCTTGTAAAATGGGGATAATGACCTATTTCACATGATCGTTGTGACAAGCAAGTGAGGCCACATTTGGGATGGCTCTCTACAGACTGCGAGACTCTGTGCCGGTGTTGCATTGTGTCCTTCCTCTCCAGGACGAGACTGCTTTCTCCCTGCCTGTTTTCTACAGTGTTTAGCACGCTGCCAGGTGGTACGTGGAAGATGCCCAGTAAAGGCTTCTCCATTGACTGAATATGATCTGCCAGGATTGTCTTTGATGCATCGGGAACACAACCCTAGACCTGGTGTTGGGGCAACACAGTGAGGCTGTGAAGGGAGCCCATGTGGCCTGGGGGAGGGGGAGAGAGAAACAGAGGGCTCCGTGATGATGGAAAGCAAACTGGACTTAGAAAACAAACCTGAGCAGAGCTTGTGGCTCTAGGTGATGTGTCATTCCATTAGGGAATTGGGGAATACATAAGCATACTAATAGGAATTCGTTTTGGCTGCTTCTTACTCCAGCATTTGGGAAGGGAGAAGGAGTTGAGGGCACTTTAGGGTTAAAAAAAATCAGGTTGCTCAGAATGAACCACACTGCCCTTTGCTCAGTTGGCTTCTCAGCTCCTGCCAGCAGAATCCACCAGCTTCTGTCCTAGGCCTTTGGTAAAGGGGTTACTGTTAGTGAGGCCTCTCTCTGCCTGGCTTTCTTCCCAAACCTGTTGCTGCAAAAACAAGACTCCACCTAACAAGCCCTCATTGGACAGATGAGGCCAGAGGAAGCCACGTGGTGGGAGAGTTAAACAGGAAATTTGAGCAGTTAAAAAACAAACAAAAAACCCTCATCAGGCATGAATGTATATATATTAAGGTAGGAAAACAGACATAAAACACTTACCGAAAAACCGTCTGCCATTTTCCTGAAAGGAGGAAAAAAAACAGGGGTTATCATTTGATCCTAAAAGATTTCACTGGTTTCTGTGTGAACATCACAAACAGCTCACTGTGCAGGTCAAGTCAATGTACGAGGCATTCTCTTAACACAAACAAGTCTGTTCTCCAAATATGCCAAAATCAATGGTGGGGAACCACAAAAAATGTCTCAAAGGGTGAGGATGCTCTCCACCTGAATCGCCAGGCCCTATTTAACTCATAGCTGAACTCTAATCACACTCTCTTGTGGCTGAATCCTGGAAGTAACAGGCTATACAATACAAGTGGGAGAGCAGGAAGTGCAATACTCTGCCGTTTCCTAGGTAACGAATGTAAACGGTCCTGGTTTGTCTTTGGTTCTCCTTCACCTTCCTGTGCTCTTTTTTCCCACCACCTCATAAAAAGTGTTCATCAGATGAATCTTGCCCACCTCTCCTCCGGTTCTCAGTGATAGCCCCACACCCTCTTCTGGGTTTTAGGAGGCCGTTGGTTCTTCCTGCTAGTGTTTGAAAGATAGTCTCTGCCTTGCCCGCCCCACTGCCCAAGCCATAGCTGCTGCTGCTGACTTATTTCTTCATTTGCACAAATGTGTGCCTGTTCTGTGCCAGGCACTGGGCAGGCTCAGGTCTGGGTTTGCAGACGGAATTGGCTAAGACACATCATCAAAGGGTCCAGAGGCCAGAAAGGGTCACAAGTAATGGGTGCTGTGAGCCAGACTATGTGCTACGAGAAGTCACAACTGGAAAGATGACTTCCAACAGGGACAGTGTTGAGCCAAACCTTGAAAGGAAGGTGAGACGGGATATGAAGCAGTAGCAAAGACAGGCGAGCACAAGATGTACTTTTTTTAAAAAAAGGTGTTTGTTATTCCAAATGAAAATATCTGGCAGTATAACAAACCAAGGTTTTTTAAAAAAAAGACAATTTGGAGGAAAATATTTTGGGGTAGGATGCTACCAAAGAGGGTTGGCCTTGCCCAAAGCTGCCTCAGTGGGTGGCCATGAGACCATCACTCCTGCTTCTCTGGCTCCTCCCTCAGTGCCAGTTCCCAACAAACAAGATGTTCTACACTTGCTCCCGGAGCTGGTGCTCTGGCGGTAAGGAGAGGAGGGCAGCTTGGGACTCCTCAGGCCTGGGTTATTTTCTCCGCCCAGAATCAGCTGTGCTATGGTCAAAGTTACCTGAATCTTCAGTCATCAGCATCTTTTTCCTTAAGCTGTCTACATGTGTGTGCTGAGTCACTTCAGTCGTGTCGGACTCTTTGCTACCCTATGGACCCATAGCCCACCAGGCTCCTCTGTCCATAGGATTCTCTAGGCAAGAAAACAAGTGGGTTGCCAAGCCCTCCTCCAGGGGACCTTCCTGAGCCAGGGATCAAACCCACATCTCTTACATCTCCTGCACTGGCTGGTGTGTTCTTTACCACCAGCACCACCTGGGAAGCCGTAAGTTGCCTACTTGTTAAAGTTATTCAGTTATTCTAAGAAATGATCCATTAAGTGGTGGCTACTTGATAGGTCCTAAAAATACAAAATACTAGACTTTTTGGTAAGACAAAAGCAGACAAAACGTCCTCCTAGAACTTACTGTATGCTTCATTTATATACCAGATATTTTATCTTACTCTGCTGTTACTTATAATACAGTTCAATATGACCTTCTGTTAATTTTTTATTTTTGCACACCTCTTTTCAAATCTGGACATTCTCAAACATATTTGGATACACTCAGGTTATCACTGTGCCCATCTTCCAATTTGGAAACTGCAGGTGATCTAATTGGGAAGTCACAGTGACTCTCCCAGGGCTTGTTTCACTGCTTTTAGTATATAATATTTGATTCTTTAACACAAAAGTCGGTGCTCCTCTGTACTTCCTTCCCCAAAAGACTGCCACTGCCTAGAGAAGTGTGCTGCTACCACAGGAGGAACTTAAAGAGTTGTTACAGGGACTTCCCTGGCCATCCAGTGGTAAGACTTCCCCTTCCAATGCAGGGGGAGCAGGTCCGATCCCTGGTTGGGGAACTAAGATCCCACATGCCTGGTGGCCAAAAAACCAAAACATAAAATAATATTGTAACAAATTCAATAAAGATTTTAAAAACAGCTTAAAGAGTTCTTACAGAAAAGGGAAAGAAAGGACATTTCTTTCTTTTTTTTTTTGGCTATACCATGAGGCATGTGGGATCTTAGTTCCCCGACCAGGGATGGAACTCGTACCCCCTGCAGTGGAAGCATGGAGTCTTAACCACTGGACTGCCCGTGAAGTCCTTTGAAAGGATATTTCTTAAGTCAAGAAATAAAGCTTCTCACTTTGGATGCCAGAAACAAACAATTTTGGACTTCACAGTAGGCAGAAAGTTTAGTTCCTTTGATTACACAAATTCTTCCATTCCTGAGCAACATAGCAATGACTTAGCAATAACTTTGCAAGTGTTTTGACTTCTTTTATCCCCATTGTGCTGGGGCTTATTGCTGACCTCAGCACCACTGACATTTCAGGTGGGATTCTTCGTAGGGAGGGGCCCTTCTGTGCGTCCCTGTCCCTGGCTTCAACACACAAGCTGACAGCAGCCCCCCCGCCCCCCGGCCCCTGCACTGTGATAACCTAGAATGTCTTAAGATGTTTCAAAATAACCCTGGGGAAGCAAGAGGAGGGCAAAACTGTGCCTGGTTTGAGAACCACTGGCCTGAGGTAATGAGGATATGTATCCTCACATAAAAGTACCCATTCAGGTCAATAAAAAACAGAAAGGTAGTTTCAGTTGTTACAACTAGCTAAAGCTGTACCACTGGCCTCATGAAGGGTCATGAATATGTGTGCTTAGTCCCTCAGTCATGTCCAACTCTTTGTGACCCCATGGACTGTAGCCCACCAGGCTCTTCTGTCCATGGGGATTCTCCAGGCAAGAATACTGGAGTGGGCTGCCACTCGCGCTCCTCCAGGGGACCTTCCCAACCCAGGGATCAAACCCAGGTCTCCCACGTTACAGGCTGAGCCACCAGGGAAGCCCATCTATGAATATAAACCCAATTAAACTTAGATATGTTTAAAGGCTGATCACAACCAGAAACTCAGGCCAAGACAGCTAGCCCCAAATGTAACATTTATTCTTTTCCAAGTCTCTGTTCAAACATACTCAGTTTATTTTGGATTGGAGTGGAGTGGGTTGCATTCTCCCTCTCCAGTGGGTCTTTTGACCCAGGGATCAAACGTGGGTCTCCTGTATTGCAGGCAGATCCTTTACCATCTGAGCCACCTGGGAAGCCCCCTTTGCCAACTAGACCAAAACAACTGGAGAAACAACGCAGATTCCACTGTTTCTGCTGTGTTTCATGTAACAGCAAGGATGACAGTTTGGATTGTGCTCTGACACATTAGAAGCCCATTAGAATAATGACACCCTGTATTTGTGTGATGTTTTCAGTTTATAAAGCACTTTCACATACCTTTCTTATTTTGATTCTGATAATAATCTTATGAGATTGACAGGGAAAAGTTAATATCCTTACTTCAAAGGTGAGGAAACTGAGTCTCAGAGAGTTAACATGGTGGCCCATTCTGTCATTGGCAGGCAGGGACCTGAGTCCAAACATCCTGACTCCTAATTCTGACTGATTTTATACTAGTAGCAAACCTCACACTGACATTTTAAAGTATAGTCCTTCGAAAGTATTAGTTACTTCATTTAGAAATTAATTCTCTGGCTTACTCATTTGGAACTGCATAAACATGCTGAAATTGCAAACAAAAAAGTGATCATGCTTTTGTCAGAAACTAGCTGGGTGACTCATGCAGTGTGCAGTGATACTGAATACAAGGATGCCATTTTGCACAGTCACTTTGCTAATTATAACCACATTTAAACTGATAAAGCTTACTTTCCTAAAAGTTGGGTATTCATTGTTTTGATTATATCAGCTCCCAACCATCAGCTCTCTGATGGAAAGGTTTCTAACCAATGTTCTTTTTAAATCAAGGTCAGCAACCTTAGAACTTAAAAGGAGAACCAAGAAACAATTTTTAAAAATCTGTTTGGATAAACATCTTCCTACTTGCCTGGAAAATTTCTTTAGATGAGTAGCTTATATAAAGAGACAATCAAATGTGAAAAAAAAAACTTCCCACTGTACAAATACTATAGGTATGTGAACTCTGGCATTCCCAGAATCAGAGAATTTTGAAGTCAGATAAGAAACACTACATCAAAGGCAAAAACATTTAAAAAATACGATCTGAATCCTCACATTTGGAAAAACCTACAAGAATTAGTTCAGTGTCACTTTGGAACAAGGAATTTAAACATGAGTCAGAATGCAGACCACTTTTAATCTGCTGTTAATTGCAGCTTTTGCCCTTTAATAAAGAGTTGCTATCCACAGTACTGTGTTATTCTAGACCCATGTAGCAATTAATTCAGTTGCCTGGATTCCCAGGAGGACTTATGAAATTTCTGCCCACAAAGGGCCCCAACTTTTATAAAAGCTGTAAGGGAAGTCGATCATAAACTATTTCCTCAGAACCCCAAGCACGGCCCACACTTCTCTCCAAAGAACACAGAAGAGGCGGGCTACTTCCTGGTCTTACTGAAACATGGAACAAGGCTTGAGAAATGCTTATTTGCAAAGCCAAATTCAGAGATGCTAGTTAGGATAAAGGAAACTGGTCCTTTCCCAGGATTTCTTTTTCATCACAGTTCCTCAGCCATAAGGAAGTTAAAGTTACTTTGTACCTCTCAGTTACTGATTTTTTTTCCCCCATATGGAAAAGCTGAGCATCAGTTAAGAGAGAACACATGATACTTAGTCAGCAGCAAACTAGAATTACTGCCCTGGCAGGTTTACCACTCAGAATTTAATGAGAAGAATTCATTCAGGCACCAGATACAAAATGTTAACGAGCTGTCCTCAGCAGAAGCCTCTGTCCCAAACTAAAAGGAAACAGAGGCTAAGTTTTTATCAGTTACCATGAGTCTCAGGTACAAGAAATTTACAAGCCAACTGGTATTTTAGGTAATATAAGCACCTCAAATTTTACTATATGAATATAGATCTCTATTAGGGATAAGATGTAGCGACTGACTGAAGAGAGTTCTAGGTAAACAGTATCTAAATCATAGCTGAGACCAATAACAGCCTTTTGACCTCACTAGAAGGCAATGGCAACCCACTCCAGTACTCTTGCCTGGAAAATCCCATGGGTGGAGGAGCCTGATAGGCTGCAGTCCACGGGATCGCTAAGAGTCGGACACGACTGAAGAGACTTAGCAGCAACAGCAGCAATAAGTAACGGAGAAGGCAATGGCAACCCACTCCAGTACTCTTGCCTAGAAAATCCCATGGGTGGAGGAGTCCGGTAGGCTGCAGTCCATAGGGTCAAGAAGAGTCTGACATGACTGAGCGACTTCACTTTCACTTTTCAATTTCATGCATTGGAGAAGGAAATGGCAACCCACTCCAGTGTTCTTGCCTGCAGAATCCCAGGGACGGGGGAGCCTGGTGGGCTCTCGTTTATGGGGTCGCACAGAGTCAGACATGACTGAAGCGACTTAGCAGCAGCAGCAATACATAAAGTCTTTTTATAAAGCTCCGCTGCGTATTTGTAGCATAACAAAATATCATTGACTGAACTGAAATGAGCTGAAAGACCTTTCAACAGAGCGAGACTAGCCTCAGTTCAGTTGCTCAGTCGTGTCCAACTCTTTGCGACCCCATGAATCACAGCATGCCAGGCCTCCCTGTCCATCACCAACTCCCAGAGTTCACCCAAACTCATGTCCATCGAGTCGGTGATGCCATCCAGCCATCTCATCTTCTGTCGTCCCCTTCTCCTGCCCCCAATCCCTCCCAGCATCAGAGTCTTTTCCAATGAGTCAACTCTTCGCATGAGATGGCCAAAGTATTGGAGTTTCAGCTTTAGCATCAGTCCTTCCAAAGAACACCCAGGACTGGTCTCCTTTAGAATGGACTGGTTGGATCTCCTTGCAGTCCAAGGGACTCTCAAGAGTCTTCTCCAACACCACAGTTTATTTAAAAAAATGAGCTTTCGGGGTCAATCTATCAAACAGTGCTCCTCCTCTTCTGCTTCTTATGTAACTTGGTGAGGCATCCGCCTAATATTTCTAAGCTCAAAACATTCAAGACCCATCATCAAACTTCTCCCCGGAATATGGAGAGAATGCTGATTTTAAGCAAAAGCCCCCCACATGATTAATTTAGGCAGCTCCAATTTCCCATAGATTAAGAGTGAGGCACAGTCATCAAAGGGATGGATGACATGACTCTAGGGATTCAAAGACAATGTCTGAAAAGGACATTCTTGTGGGACAATGAATTTTATTATTGAACTTTTATGGAAACACAGTTTCCTAGCATGAAAGATCAACTGTGTTAACTTGGGGCAAGTGAGTCAGAATTTTGGAAGTTGGTGAAAATTTTTTCTCATGCTCTGTGCCAAGTGGTCAATTCTTACTGCCACCATTTTCTGCAGAACAAAATGAGCCTCTCTTCCATTCCTTTTCCAGAATCCTAGAAACAGACTGGGTCACTGAAGTCAAACCGTCCTCATTGTGCAGCAACCCAATTCCCAGGAGTCATTTTACAAATATTCCAGGTATCTGAAATCAGAATCGCTAAGGGCAGGGCATGAAGCCTAAGACACAACCTCAACCCCAGTGTCCCGGAGCTCCTACTCGTAGAAGCGCAGGCACATTAGTGCTTTGATTTGAGCAACTCACTATTTAGAATATGTCCTCAAACATGTTTTAAAAGCAACCCCTCCCCACCTCAACTAGGGCTCTGCACCCTCGGACGAACATTCAATTCTGCCACACCCCACACGTCCGCAGCACAGGTCTGAGATCGTTAATGCTCAAAACTGGACTGGGATATGCAAAAACTGAGGGTGTGCGGTCTTTGCCAAGCCGGGCACATGCCCACTCAGCCTTGGGGCAGCACCATTTTCTGCGGGATCAGCATCCAGAGAGCGGCTGCAGCCTCGGACTCTGTTGGCCTGTAGCAGAACACATCCCCATCCCACAGCCAAGCTGAGTCGAGGAACCGCCCACAGAGTGCCGGGGCAGTCTCCACCGCCGACGGAGGCAGGGGCACCTGGTTCCTCCCGCCCAGCTGGAGCAGGCAGCTGGGAGGATGCGCGCGCGCCCACCACACACCACGGGCCAGCCGGGGCGCGGGGCGCGAAGCCGGGGCTGAGCCTCCCAGTCGCCGCACAAGGTGACCCTCCCGTCCGCCGCGAGGAAATGCAGGTGAGTCTTTGTAAGTCGTTGCTAACTTTCCTCGAGTCTCAGACTCCTCTCTTGAGGGCTCGAAGCCAAGGAACCTGGGCCCAGAACGCGCGGTTCCCCGGGGAAGCCAAGCCCTGGTCTCCGGCTCCCGCCCAGCCCGGCAAAGGGGGCCGCGCACCGAGCTGCGCCCGGGCGCCCTGGCCTTGCAGCAGGCGCGTCTGCACCCCCGTCCCGGCGCCCCCGCCACTTACCCGACGCCTCTGCACTGGCTCGCGCGCCGCGGGGGAGGCTCGGGCAGGGGTGGTGTGGTCCTGCCGGGGCGGTGGCCGGCTCTGCGCCTCAAATACGCCCGGCCCGGCACGCCTCTCCCGGGGCGGGGCCGCCCGCCCGGCCGCCCCCGGCCTCTCTGTGCGAACTAGGCTGGGCGAGTCCTGGCCCCGCTGGATACCCGGGCGCCCAGGCGCCGCGGATCCAGGACGCAGAGGAGACGCCCGACTCAGGACAGCGGGGTGGGACCCGCGGCCTCCATCCCCTCAACGTCCAATCGGTCCCCTCCGCAGCCGCCAGAGGTTGGGTTCACCGCCCTCTCAATAGATTCGCCTGCCAAGTCCTCAGGCCGAGATAGGGAGAGTCTGCGAAGCTTTTAGTGACAGGGAGGGTCCTGTCACGTTTTTTGAGATGCTGGGTGAGAAGCTCCAAGTCTTGTTTTTATTCCCCTTCTGAACTGTGATGTGGGTACATCCTCTCAGACCAGGAGCCCTAGACTGTTTTGCTGTTTGCTTCCCACTGCCTCCTCAACATCTGCCTTGTGTTTGGTAGGTCCTCAGTAAACTGGTTAAATTTGTTTAGTAAATGAATGATTAAAATAGTGAATCACTTTCTAGGAAGTCTGTTTTCTCAAAGATTGGAAAGAGTCCTGATGGAGGGGAGGGTTAAATACAAATGTACCTTTGAGAAAAGTAGGAAAAAAATAAAGCTATGGCTCTCAGAAGGGCTTCGCTGGTAGCTCAGCTGGGAAAGAATCCACCTGCAATGCAGGAGGCCCCGGTTTGATTCCTGGCTGGGGAAGACTCGTGAAGAAGGGATAGGTTACCCACTCCAGTATTCTTGGGCTTCCCTGGTTGCTCAGAATAAAGTAAAAATAAAATAAAGCAAAATAAAGAATCTGCCTGCAATGCGGGAGACCTAGGTTTGATCCCTGGGTTGGGAAGATCCTCTGAAGGAGGGCATGGCAACCCACTCCAGTATTCTTGCCTGGAGAATCCCCATGGACATAGGAGACTGGGCTGCAGTCCATGTGATCACGAAGAGTCTGACCTGACTCAGCAACTAAGCACAGTACAACATGTCTCTAATAAAGACTGTTACAACAAGTAGTGATGTTTCCAAGGGAAGTGGTATTTGTCAGTAGCATTTCACTGCGTAATAGCTGAGTAAAATGACTAAGGATGTCTTAGATACATATGTTTTTTAATTCAAATTGCCACTCACAAAAGTTAACACACGGACATAGAAAACAAATTTATGGTTATCAGTGTGATAGTGAGGGGAAGGAACAAATTAGTAATTTGGGATTAACAGATACATACTCCTAGACAAATAAGATATGAATAATAGACAAATAACAAGGACCTACTGTGTAGCACAGGGAACTATATTCAGTATCTTGTAATACCTATAATTGAAAAGAATCTGAAAAATAATGTGTGACTGAATCACTTTGCTGTATACCTGAAACATTGTAAATCAACAATACTTCAATTTTAAAAATGAACTCAAAATGGATTAAAGACCTAAATGTATGACCTGAAACTATAAAGCTCCTAGAAGAAAATAGAGAAAGAGCTCCTTGACATTGATTTTAGCAATAATTATTTGGATATGACACCAAAAGCACAAGCATTAAAAGCTTAAAGTAAACAAGTGGGACCTACATCAGACTAAACAGCTTCTATACAGCAAAGGAAACCATCAACAAAATGAAAAGGCAGCCTACAGAATTGGAAAAAATATTTGCAAATCATATATGCAAATAAGAGTCTAATATCCAAAATATATAAGGAACTCATTCGTACAACTCAGTTGCAAAAAAAAAAAAAATGGGCAGAGGAACCAAATGTTTCCAAAGAAGATATACAAATGGCCAACAGGTACATGAAAAGGTGCTCAGTGTCACTAACTGTCAGGGAAATGCAAATCAAAAGCACAATGAAATATCACCTTATGCTTGTTAGAATGGCTACTGTCCAAAGACAAGAGATATGTGTTGGAGAGAATGTAGAGAAAAGAGAACCTTTGTGTACCATTGGTAGGAATGTAAATTGGTGCATCCATTGTGGGAATGGTTTGAAGTTCCTCAAAAACTTAAAAACAGAATTACCATATGACCCATATGGTATGTACTTCTGGGTACAAAGGAGATGAGATCACTATCTTGAAGAGATACCTGCTCTGCCATGCTCATTGCAGAACTATATATAATAGCCAAGACCTGGAAAAAACCTAAATGTCCATCGATAGATGAACGGGATAAAGAAAATGAGAGCTTTATATCTATGGCCATGTGCTGTTCTCTGCTTAGTCGCTTCAGTCATGCCTGACTCTCTGCGACCCTATGGAGCGTAGCCTGCTAGGATCCTCTATCCATGGGATTCTCCAGGCAAGAATTCTGGAGTGGATTACCATGTCCTCCTCCAGGGGATCTTCCTGACCCAGGTCTCGAACCCAAGTGTCTTACATCTCCTGCATTGGTGGGCAGGTTCTTTACCACTAGTGCCGCTCAGGAAGCCCATCTATAGCTATATACTATGTCTCTATCTATACACATTCATATACACACACACATACACATGTCGACTTAAAAAAAATGCACAACATGGGTGTTGCAAGTTAAGTCTTATTTGGGGCAGTGTGGGGGCTGCAGCCCAGGAGACAGCACCTCGGATAGCTCTGAGAAACTGTTCCAAAGAGATGGGTGGAAGGACAGTATATATGATTGTGGTAAAAGGGGGAGTACATGCAATCAAGCACATTTATTTTTTTAGAAAGTTTCTGTTGGTCTCATAAAGCTTCTTCTAGTCATGAGAAATAGTCATCGCCATGAAGGATTTTAGTGCTTTTCTAAATATGAGACGATACACGAATTGGACTCATAAAATCAGCTCCTGAGAATAACTATCTGAAGACCTGTCCTGCCAGTTTCCAGGAGCACAAAGTGCCTCACTCCAGCTCTCCACCCTGAACTCCTTCAGCGGGGTGTTGGAGGTCAGCAGCTAACAGCAGCACATGATTTAATTCTTGTAGCAGTAGATGGCAAGTGCCCATGGCAAGTGCCAATTTGTGGTTAACACACACAGTGAAATATTATTCAGTCATTAAAACGGCAGGAAGGAAATCCTGCCATTTGTGACAGCATGGATGAAACCTAAGGGCGTTATGCTCAGTGAAGTAAATCAGAGAAAAACAAATACCGAAATAATCTCATGAATATATGGAGTCTAAAAAGTCAAGCTCATAGAAACAGAAAGGTAGAAACATAATTTCGTTGCCAGAGGTTAGGAGATGAGAGACGTGGGGAGATGTTGTTCAAAGAGCATAAACTTCCAGTTAGTTACAAGATGAATAAATTCTGGGATCTGATGTATAGCATGGTGATTATAGTTAACAAGGGCTTCCCTTGTGGTTCAGCTGGTAAAGAATCTGCCTGCAATGTGGGAGACCTGGGTTCGATCCCTGGGTTGGGAAGATCCCCTGGAGAAAGGAAAAGCTACCCACTCCAGTATTCTGGCCTGGAGAATTCCAAGCTGTATAGTCCATGGAGTTCCAAAGAGTTGAACGTGACTGAGCGACTTAAAAAAAAAAGTTAACAATACTTGGAAGTTGCTAAGACAGTAGATCTTAAGTATTCTTATCACATACACACAAAAGTAACTGTGAAGTGATGGATATGGAAGCTATTGTGGTAATTGTTTCATATATATGTATATATATTTATTATATACAGATACATCTCATTTTATATGTATGTATAACTAAAGTTTCAGATAATGTTGAATTGGCCAAAATCATTCAAATGGACTTTTTGGCCAGCCCAATATTAACAGCTACTATTCATCAAGCACTTATTATGTGCTTTTGTACTTTTTGTTTTTTATATTTATTTATTTGGCTGCATTGTGTCTTTAGTTGAGGCATGAGAACTCTTAGCTGTGGCATGTGGGATCTAGTTCCCTGACCAGGGATCAAACCTGGGCCCCCTGAATTGGCAGCATGGAGTCTTCGCCACTGGACCACGTGACAAGTCCCTGTTTATTTCTGTTTATTGTTGGTTCCTCTGACTTTCCTTTACTTCCTTCCCTGACTGCACAGTTCTTTGCTGTATGAATGATGAATCCAAGAGGGATATAATAGGCACTCCATATTTGCTAAGTAAACAAATTCATAGTGTGGGCCCTGGAGAAAATTCCTGAGGCTGTCTGATTTGATTACTTTCAGTGCTTTTCACTTGTAGTTAACTATTTAATGCCTATTAAAATGATTAAAAATTTAAGAATGAAGCACTCAATAGGTTGTATGTGCTTCCTAATAGGTTTGCTATGTTTGTAAAATACAAAAAATAAAAAACAAAAAAATGTTAAAATGTCTTTTCTCCAGGGAACTAAAAGCTGACCACTTATTTCATTTAAATAAACCTATTCTCAAAACATCTCCACAACTCCGTGATGAAGCAGTTATCAGCCAACTCTTTAGTACATTTTTACAGGAAAGTTAAATTATGTATACTGTCTTTTAACTTTGCCTTATCTTTTTGTTGGAAGATGTAGATAAGTATTATTGTCTCCATTTTACTATCAGGGAAAGTGATAGTTACCCAAGATCATCCATGTTTAGGAACAGAATCCAGAAATCCTGACTTTTACAACTCATCTAGACAAACACTGATTGGAGAATCCTTGCAGGGACTCAGAAATAAGGTATAATCTGGTTCATAAATAATTCCTGTCTTCTCTAAAATAACCATATAATTAATTGTGTAAAGATAAATACTTTCATGCAGGTAAGTTTTTCACTGTAGGAGGGAAATGTACATGTGAAGGGTTCACTTGATGGAGCTGGAAACGGGTATCACTTAAGTTTCAAATGTATCACTTAAGGTACATTTGAAAGTGCCTTAGTGGTTGGTACTGTTCTTGCATTGCTGGCCCCTCTAAGTTTACACATAGAAGTCACTGTATGCTGGGGATTGGTTATGAAAATAGAGCCCTTCTCTGAAGAGGGTACCTGGCAACCAATTTACTCAACAGAATCATTCATGGTAAATGACTCATCTAGGAGTATTCAAAAGGAGTTACCCAAGGGAATGACCTTCGCCTCTTCAGAAAATGCTGTAAATCTTAAGACTTTGAGTCATGAGGCCACAGGGCCAGGAGTGGCATTGCGTAAAGGGCTAACCTCTGGTAATAAGAAAAAGGGATGGCCAACTGGTTGTTATGGAGACAAGGGATGAGTCACCCTCTTGTCTTTCTTTCCAGTGATCTTCCGGGATAGATAAAGCTCATGCCCTTGCTACTTAGTGGGCTTGCTTATGCTAATAATCATGTGCTCAGAAATCTTTTTGGCTTCACTTCCTTAATTGCACATCCCCATGCAACAATCTTTGGTGTCAGATCCGTGCCCCTTAAGCTAACAGAAGGGTTTTGCGATGATCCAGGTGTGTCTAGGAATTTATAATTTGTACACATGCAGTAAATGGCTTAGTAGTACCCCACCCAAAGCCTATAAAACTCTTCCAAGATAAGCGTAGACAGCAATCTCATAACACTGATAAAAACACTATTGAGTAACTTCTATATACAAATCACTATGCTATTTGAAATAAGGAGCAAGCCCAGCATTAGCCCTCAGGCAATGAAGTTTTGCTGATTTCTACTAATAACAGATTTTTAGGCCCTTGATATGAAAGCAGGGACCCTGGGAAAGGCATCTCACCATGATGCAGAGGAGGAGCTTTGAGGAAGCTGGTGGCATGCCAGAAGATCCAGAGGGCATCTGGATGAGGGGAACTTTTGTTAGGAAATGCCAGGAGAGAGTAGCAAATGGAGAGGAGAGAAAAGAGTGAATTTCCGAGGGTGAGTAGAGAAGAGAGAATAAAATAAGTGGAGGAGAAAGCAGAACCAATTTTTAATAGGGAGATAGAATTGAGGACTTCTCTGGCAGTCCAGTAGTTAAGATTCTGTGCTTGCAATGCATGGGGTGAGAGTTTGATCCCTGGTCAACCTGACATGTGGCCCAGCCAAAAAAAAAAAGTAGAATTGGAGAGGATTATAGAGAGGACAGTAGGAAAAGTATGGACAAATAAAAAGTGTGAGTGAGCTGAAACAAGGCAGAAAAGAGATGATGAAAAACTACCCAGAAACCAGCATGACACTGGGGCCAAATAAGGAGAGAATGTCTGACGAAAGATGAAGCTCTTATAAGATACAAACAAAAAGATGTGGATAGTAAGTAAAGGCAACAGAATACGGAAAGCCAGAAAAGGGAAAACAAACAAATCTTTCCAGTTTTTATATTTGGACCCTGGGGAATCCATGGCAAGTTTGGCAAATCTGTGTCCAAGGGATATTAACATACAAGTGAGAAGTGCAGTCGGGCACTGGGGCATTTGGTCTGTCTCATGCCAACAACTGGATTCTGAATTTGGAATTATGTGGAACATGTGGCTGCCAGATGGAAGGACTGAAGGGGATACTAGTGTTATGGGGAACAAAATACATCTTGTGAAGCAGAGAAATTTCCAGATCTAGGACAAAGGGATTGTGTCTGTGTGCTATTTCAATTCCTGGTTGTTTGCACATACTCCCTTCATTTTAGAGGTATTTAATGGGGGTCTAATATATGCCTCAACCATTTTGCAAAATCCAAGTCTTGAAGGAGTTCTTCAAAGCCTGGTCAACAAGTGAGATGGGATCAGTGGCAGTGACAAGCTCAGTGCTGGTTTGCAAGGTCCCCTGTTACACTCTAACTAGAACCCCTTGGGAGTACAATGGAAGCCGAAGCCTGTTTTGAAGGGAGACCCCACCCCTTCTTGGATGGGAAAGACAGTATCACCAGAAAAAAGGTCTCCTGGCACCACAATAGGTAGAAAGGGCCTTCTCCAGCCTTGTATCAGCCTGGCCATCTCAGTGATGCCTGCCCTGGAGCCTGACACTAGGCCTGGCTTCTTCCCAGCTACCACCTAAACCCCCATGCCTGCCACAGCCACTTTTCTAGATAACTGGGCTTCTGGAACATCCAGCAGACCCTGTCACAGCTGCTGCCATTATTGAGAAAGCCAGAGCGAGGATCTGTGCATCAACCACTATCTGAACTGCCTCTTTAGTGATTTTTTTTTTCTTTTTGGCTGTACAAGCTTTTCGTTGCAGTGCGCAGGCTTATTTGCTCCATGACATGTGGGATCTTAGTTCTCCCACCAGGGATCAAACCCTCATCCCTTGCACTGGAAGCTAAATTCTTAACCAGTGGACTACCAAGGAAGTCCCTCTCAGCTGCCTCTTTGAGGGACCATCAAACTAGGAAAAGGATAGAGAATATATTCACTTGCTAGGGCTACTGAGACAAAGTTCTACAGGCTTGGTGGCTTCAACCACACAGATGTATTTTCTCATAGTTCAGGAGGCTCGAAGTCTGAGATCAAGGTGTCAGCAGAGTTGGTTTCTTCTCAGCCTCTGTCCATGGCCTGCAAATGGCCACTTTCTCCCTGTGGCCTCACATGGTCTTTCCTCTGTACATATTTTTGTCCAAATTTCCTCTTCTTATAAGGACATTAGACTTTCCTGGTGGCTCAGATGGTAAAGCATCTGCCTACAACGTGGGAGACCTGGGTTCAGTCCCTGGGTTGGGAAAATCCTCTGGAGAAGGAAATGGCAACCCACTCCAGTACTCTTGCCTGGAAAATCCCACGGATGGAGGAACATGGTAGGCTACAGCCCATGGGGTCACAAAGAGTCGGACATGACTGAGCGACTTCACTTTTATAAGGACATCAGTATATTGAATTAGGGCCCACCTGAATGACTTAATTTTAACTTAACCTCTTTAAAGACTTTGTTTCCAAATACAGTCACATTCTAAGCTACAGGGTGTTAGAACTTCAACACATGGATTCGGAGGACACAGTTCAGTTCACACAGAGAGAGAATGGGAAGGAGTGGGGAGGGGGTGACCATATTTCAGCTGGTGTGATCAGGGATCCTGTCTCCAGGGAGGTGATAGCTGAGATGTAAACAATGAGGAGGGACCAGCAGGAACAGCACTGAGAGCAGCGGCAGGGACAGGTGACAGGGCAGACACCTACTTGGCATCTTCTCTGGCCCATTTCTCTCAGAAGCCCCTTCCCAGCATCTGAGCAGGAGAGGCTCCCAGCAGCCATGTTGGCACCACCTCTTGCCCCCACAGGAGTCGATGGAATCAGGAGCAAACTCTTGAAACAGGCTGAGCGTTTGGATTCTCTCACCTGGGAGCTTGCATGTGGGCCTCTGAGAGACTGTCAGTCAGTCGGTACATGTGGCTGCATTTGTACCGTGTGACTTGGGAGCTACGTGAAGTGAAGAGCAGAGAAAGCTGAAGAGATGAATCAAGAAGCCTCAAGGGGAGAAGAGACAAGACACACAGAGCATTCTGACATATTTAAATGTCTGGTTCCAGGCCTTTTCAGAGCCCAAGCTTCATTTCTGCATTTGGATTTTATGGGTCACTCTTGCCCACCACCCCTAACACCCTACCTTTAAAAAAAATCCTTTTTCTGCTTAGGTTTGCTAAAGCTGATTTCTGTCATTTGCCATCAAGGAGCCCTAATATAGAACCCAGGCCCTCATAGGACTTCACTGAAGTCCATGTGACTTGTGAATGGCTGGGTCATCTGTGTGTGAGCGCATGCTACTTAAGATCTGAACCAAAAAAGAAAAGAAAAGAGAGAAAAAAAAAATTGAGGGAGTGGTTAGGATTCTGGGCTTTCACCACCATGGCCTGGGTTCAGTCCCTGCTTGGGGAACTGAGATCTTGCAAGCCACTTAGCACAGCCAAAAAAAAAGAAATAAAGAAAGACTTGAATCAGAGAGAACTGGCTTTCAGTGTTGTTGCCATAGCTACTGCTACTCATGTTCTAGGATTTCTACACTGAATCTTAACACTGCCCATCCACAACTCAGGGGCCTGGGAGACACCCCGCTCTTGGGAAGTCTTTTCTGGGAACTCGGCATTGGGCAATACCTTCTCTACTAGGTGGCCTGTCCACTGTCAGCCCAGCCTTGCTTAGATCCACAATTTTCTGATCTTTGTCCCCAACAGTCCCTCATGAGTGCTGGCCTCCACGTTGCTGCATTCTCCAGGACTGTCATTCTACTCCTCACGTGCTCCTTGGTGGATTCTATCCTCTTCTTCCTCCCCAAATCATACACACACACCCCCAAATCATGCAAACCCCTCTCCCCACACTGCAGAATCACATAGGCTTGCTTAACATGGATTTCCTTCAGCCTGTTGCTAACACTGGAGCAGCTGAAACACTCCCTGGGTGTGTCTCCTCCAACCTGCTGGTCTGTTAGGTTAGGAGAAATGGAGAGGAGGAAACCAGCTGGAAACCAGCCACTATAGATAAGCATATAGATAAGCTTATAGATAAGCCTGCACAGAGCTACTGGCTCTCAGTGCAAACAGAACTCTGGACACTGCCAACCCCGAGGCAGGGTGGGGTGGAATAGGATTGACAGACTCCCATTGGGAGATCAGTCCAATCTGCATACAGGCACCATGTCAGCAAGTGTGAATATCTCCATGGAATGAACTGGGAGATCTGTTTTGTGTAGAAAATAGGAGAATATGGAGGAAGATTCCCCCTTCTGCACATCTGAAGGGCATGCTATGTGCTCTGAATCCACAAGGGCAGAACCAAGGTCATAAATCTCAAAGAGAAGCTGAGAGGCACACAGGTAAGCTGAGAGGCTGTTTACTATAAACTGTGGAAATCTATTGCCTAGAAAAGTATACTCTGAATCATACCCAGAGCGTGAGGCAGGGATAAGTGGTAAGTACTTTTCAGAGGAGGCCTTTTTCTTTCTAATCCAGGTTGTAAGTCAGAGCTCTCCAAACCTCTTGTTATCATTCAGTTCAGTTTGGTTCAGTTGCTCAGTCGTGTCCGACTCTTTGCGACCCCATGAATAGCAGCACGCCAGGCCTCCCTGTCCATCACCATCTCCTGGAGTTCACTCAGACTCACATCCATCAAGTCCGTGATGCCATCCAGCCTCATCCTCTGTCGTCCCCTTCTCCTCCTGCCCCCAATCCCTCCCAGCATCAGACTCTTTTCCAATGAGTCAACTCTTTGCATGAGGTGGCCAAAGTACTGGAGCTTCAGCTTTAGCATCATTCCTTCCAAAGAAATCCCAGGGTTGATCTCCTTCAGAATGGACTGGTTGGATCTCCTTGCAGTCGAAGGGACCCTCAAGAGTCTTCTCCAACACCATAGTTCAAACGCATCAATTCTTCGGCGCTCAGCCTTCTTCACAGTCCAACTCTCACATCCATACATGACCACAGGAAAAACCATAGCCTTGACTAGACTGACCTTAGTCGGCAAAGTAGTCTCTGCTTTTGAATATACTATCTAGGTTGGTCATAACTTTCCTTCCAAGGAGTAAGCGTCTTTTAATTTCATGGCTGTGTTATGCACCGAGCCCGTATCTCCAAACCAACCGAGAGAGTGAACAAGTCCACCGTGGTAATGCAAAGGCAAGAAGGGAATTTTTATTTCTAGCGTGCTAGGGCTCAAGCCTCATCCGACGCAGCGGAATCAGACGAGAGCCCCGAACAAAGCAGTATGGCGGTTTATATACAGTCAGCTCTTTGTCTCAGTTACAGGGTACTTGGCGATACCTGATTGGACAGGCAGAATGAGCTCATGCAACGCCTTCCTTATGCTATCGCATATAGAAATCTTTCCTTATTTGGTTAAAGAATGTTCTTCAAGAAAACAGGGAACATGGCTCGGGTCCCCAGCGCTGTTATGCACCTCATTGAGCCGACCACCCTGCCTAACAGGCTGCAGTCACCATCTGCAGTGATTTTGGAGCCCAAGAAAATAAAGTCTGACACTGTTTCTACTGTTTCCCCATCTATTTCCCATGAAGTGATGGGACCAGATGCCATGATCTTCGTTTTCTGAATGTTGAGCTTTAAGCCAACTTTTTCGCTCTCCTCTTTCACTTTCATCAAGAGGCTTTTTAGCATCTCTTCACTTTCTGCCATAAGGGTGGTGTCATCTGCATATCTGAGGTTATCATTAGCTGTCAGATTAGAGCTAGATTGACAAGCTCCTGATATGATCATGGGACCTGAGAACTACTTGCCCATGATCCCAGCAAGAGTAAAAGTCAATGGCCTTACAGTCCAATAGGAATTGGTCTTACAGCCCAACTTCTGTTTGGGCTAAATCTAGCATAGAATTGGAGGCTGGGGTGGAATTGGACCATGGAAAGTAAAGTTCATGTTTATAGAGTTGAGAATGAGTACTATAACATTTATGTTAATAAAAGCTCTTTCTGGCGGCAAAGGAAAAGTCAGAGCATGGTAATTGATTCCTGGTGATATACTAGCATAAAAAAAGAAAGAACAAATGTACCTGCTACTAGTATAAGACTCCAATAGATTAACTTATTTATTATCTCCCTGTAGATAAACCACAGATTCCACTATAATCATTATCACTAGAAAAGAAAGAAAGTGAAATCACTCAGTCATGTCCAACTTATTGCGACCCCATGAACTGTAGCTCACCAGGCTCCTCCATCCATGGGGTTTTCCAGGCAACGGTACTGAAGTGGGTTGCCATTTCCTTCTCCAGGGGATCTTTCTGACCCAGGGATCGAACGCAGCTCTCCCACATTGTAGGCAGATGCTTCACCATATGAGCCACCAGGGAAGCCCACCTGGTGCTCATTTGGCCTCTGCCAATTCATTTCTTCCTTCAGTCATCATGTTGTCACTCAGACGTAATTATGTTTACTGTTCTCCAGACATCATGGTAGAAGAAGACATAAAAGTAAATAAGACAGCCTCCCATCCAGTTCTAAAGTTTCTCGCATGAACCTTTCCTGTTCAAGGGAAGCCCCCAACTGGGTCAGGAGCCCCCAGCTACTGGGTCAGGCACACACATAATAAACTAAGTACAGGGACTTCCTTGGTGATCCAGTGGTTAAGACTCTGCATGTCCACTGCACAGGGCGTGACTTCCATCCCTGGCTGGGGAACTAAGATCTTACACTCTGTGCTCAGCCAAACAAAAAACCCCAAGTCGGTACTACACACTGTGATAACCGCTGGAGTAGAGGCGTATGACACATTCTAGGGGAGGAAAGAGCAAGGAGCAATGTATTCTTCCTGGGAGTGGGAAAAGGTGGAGCAGGGCCAATGGAGACAGTTCGACCAAAGTCACTGAGGGTAGGTGTGCCAGGCATGGTAGCAATGATAGGAGTCAAGGTTTAATTGGGTTTATTACGTGCCAAGAGCTAGGTAGGATTGTTCTCCTCATCTTGCTGATGAGGACACTGAAACACAGAGTCAGATAACACAGAGTCAAGTAGTTCAGGGTCACAGAACCATGGCAGAATTGAAGTCTGAAACCAGGGCAGGTTGGTCTCAAGTCTCTGCAGTGAACCAATGCTATACCATCTGATCTGGGAGGCACTGGGCACATGGTGATAGGTGTGCTGCAGTCAGATTCTAAATCTCCTTTAATGCCATATGCTTTATCCTAGGGTGAGGGAGCCTTTCTAAACAGGCATGAATAAATAATAAATCAACAGACATAGATGTTTGCTTTGGGAGGATAAAACAAGGGCTGGATGACTGATGAAGAAGAGAAAGACTGAAAGGAGGCAACGCACAGAGACTATTGTAATACTTTAAAGAGAATATCCAGAGCAGGGATAATGGGAACAGGAGCAGGTTATCTCATTATCTCACCGATAGGCTTGGAGCTTGATGTCAAATACCTGGCACACGTGCCACCACTTGAAGCAGAGCTGATGACTGATCACTGTACTTTTTCTTGGTGAGGTCACATGCGGCCTCAGTATCCTTCTCAACACAGCGGTGCTCCAGGCACCGACTGCTAATTGGTTAGAGTCGGTACCTTAGATGAAACCTGTTCGCCATCCCTGTTGGTATAGATATTCTAGGTGTGGAATTCAATGGAAGACAGAGGCCTGGAAAGTGAATGGCATCTCCCAGCTTGGACAGAAGACAGAGAACGCTGAGGATGGAACCCTGGGAATACCAGTCACTCGGCTGTGTAAGGAGAGCACTGTCCGGTAGAGAAGAACGCTGCCAGGTGGAGACAGCCAGGTGTGTTAGTACTGGGAGAGGCTGAGGGCCACAGTGAAGCTGCCATAAAGATTCATAATGGGGGGAACCCTCACTGCCAATCTTGAGAGGATAGTTCAGTAGTGTGGGGTGAGCAGGAACCAACTTACATGGTTTGGTGGCTGAAAAGAAGATGAAGAATATAGAACTATTCTGTCAAGACCCTTAGAGGCAAGGTTAAAGGGAAGAACCACAGCATGTTGCTGACAGGAAAGGAGGTGAACAGGATGAGACTGATGTTGGACAAAATAAGAACAAGGAGGATGTCTTCTTGGAAAGATAAACACTTATCACAGAGTGTAATTTACCTCTGTCGGCTTTCCAGGTGGTGCAGTGGTAAAGAATCTGCTTGTCAATGCAGGAGACGCAAGAGATACAGGTTTGATCCCTAGGTCAGTAAGATCCCCTGGAAGAGGAAACGGCAACCCACTCCAGTATTCTTACCTGGAAAATTCCACGAACAGAGGAGCCTGGCAGGCTACAACTCATGAGGTCACCAGGAAAACACCAGGCACTGAATGTACATATATTGAATAAAGTGACTAAATGGTTGAATGGCATGAAGGAAGGAGTAATTAGGACTAATGTTCTTGATAGCAGTGGGTGGAGAAAATAATTTTTAACTGATGATAAAGGTGGTGAAGGGACTTCCCTGGTGGTCCAGTGACTAAGACTCCGCGCTCCCAATGCAGGGGACCTGGATCAGGGAGCTAGATCCCACACACAGCAACTAAGAGTTTGCATGCCACTACCAAAAGATCCTGCGTGTCACAATGAAGATCAAAGCTCCTTTGTGGCAAGTAAGACCTGACACAGCCAAATAAATAAAAAGAAGGTGGTGAAGAGTGAAGGTGTGAGCAGAGAAAGTGATGGGCTAGTTACAGTCAAATCCACCAGAATTTGTGTAAAAACTATACAGAATTTTCACCCTTAAAGTCAAAGAAAGGAAGGCAACAGTCAATATTTCCTTTCGAAACACACGCTAAAAGTCATGTGACTAAGGGTTTCTAGAGCTCAGTGATTAATGATGGATATGGTACTTCCTTTATACTTTTCTTTCAAGAGATAACACCCAAGACAAACACAGAGTAACCAGCTCTGTCTTCTAGCCTTTTGCTGATGAGCAGAAGCTTTTTAAAATAAATAGAAGTACACTAGTTTTACAAATGTAAGTGTGATCGAGTATGGGGAAAAGTATTTCTTCCACTTGTCTTTTTTTTCCCCTTGGGAACTAAAAAACAAAAAAGTTTTTAAAAAATGTTTTCCCTTTGCCATAGCCTGTGAGAAAACAAAAATTACATAGCTGTTTGCCAAAAAATACAGTTCTGGCAGCTATATGATCATATTTGTACCTCTTTATAATTAAGATGAGGCTTGAAAAAATACTTTTATTCCTTTAATGATACTATAGAGTCTAGGTTATTCCTTCTGCTCTTTCTCATCTGCTTATCTGATTTTTCTGAAGGGTAGGCACTTTTACATATCAGTGATTTCCGGGTTACTAAGAACTTTAGACAGGTCTCTCTAACCATGTCACCCCATGTTCCACTTCTTGAAAAGACAGAACCTGTTTATATGGGGACTCTACCGGTGGATTGCCAACTCCTTAATTCTCTCCAAACAGATGTGAGATTCTTAGATCTGAGCAAGGAAAATCCAACAAGGTTTTGACCCAGAGGTCAGGTGGCCTTGTAGGAGCCCCCAGGGTGGGTTTTGCAGAGCTGGAGAATGGGCAGACTCAGCCATCCCGAAGAAATGTGTCCTTCTGACCATCGTTCTCTAAAGCCAAAATCTTACAGAGTAGACGGATTAATGTTTTGTGTTAGGTTCCTTTGGTTTTTAAAAGAGGTTGCTGGTGTTTCCTTATTTGATCACAATGGCATCAAGTCATATGCTTCTGTGTTTGGACATCAGGGTACCTCCTATTCCTGGCTAAGTGGGTTTAGAGGCATGTGTCATGTACCCAAGCAAAAGAGTCTCTGAGGAGTCCCTGCTTTTCCTGTTGCTGCAGATGATTGTGTCCAAGCATTTAGAAATAGGGCGTCCTCACAGTTTAAGTGCTTGTGAGGAAATCATAGATAGAACTCAAGCCAAGTAGCATGGTTTATTGGGTGAGTTGGCAGTAAAGGTTCTCACGATTCAGGAGACCGGCTTCAGACAAGGACAGACAGAGCCTTACATCTGGGTGGAGCCACTCAGGACAGTTTAAAGCAGCAGGCTGGACTTAAATCAAAGGAAGCCTCTGCATCGAATGGAAGCAGTAGAGAGTCTGATGTTAGTCAAAGCAATAATGTTCTGTGGTTCAGTCCTCTATGCTTCAGGACCTGGTAGGGAGCAAAGGGGGAGGCCTGGGGAGGTAGGGGCAAAAGATCCAGTCCTCATATTCATAAAGAGCCTCAAATTTGGACTTCTGCCCTACCTACAAATGAGGTTATGAATTCAGACACAAAATTGTAGTTACAAGAGGGACAAAAGAGATAGTATTCATCATATAATTTTAATTTCAAAAACACATTAAAATATAGTATGGTTTTGAAATTTTGCTTAGCCTTTTATTTTTTAAATAGGAGCCTCAAAAGGGCTTCCCTGGTAGCTCAGCTGGTAAAGAATCCACCTGCCATGTGGGAGACCTAGGTTTGATCCCTAAGTTCGGGAAGATCCCCTGGAGGAGGGCATGGCAACTCACTCCAGTATTCTTGCCTGGAGTATGCCCATGGACAAAGGAGCCTGGTGGGCTACAGACCAAGGGGTCACAGAGTTGGACACAACTGAGCGACTAAGCACAGCACAGCACCGGAGCCTCAAAAGTGGAATAAACCTGTCTTCCCTCTGCTTTCCTGTTAGCAGAGGGACATTTAGTAAGTAAGTGTTTTTTAGTGAGTAAATTTATTTGGCTGTGCAGGGTCTTAGTTGCAGTGTGGGGGATCTAGTTCCCCAACCCGGGTCAGAGTCTTAGCCACTGGACCACCAGGGAAATCCCATAATAAGTATTGACTGAATAACTCGGAGCCAGGGAGTATGAATAATACATGCTTATGGAGAGTTTACCAAGAAAAACAATTCTACACCCTTTTCCTGGCCGTCAGCGTTCCCTGCTCACCCCCAGGAGTGTGCTCCCTCAGGGTGGCTAGCTCCCACCTGCGCCGGGGTTGCTAGAACTGCTGGGGGCCCCACGCAGAGCCCGTAGCGCCCACACATTCTCAGCTTCCTCTAATCCTGGCTGCTCCATGAGTGGCTCCTCTCATCTCCTGAACACCTCAGGGGGTGGATCGAGCAAGATGCATCTGGAAAAGGACACATGAAAAAAGACAGGTTTCTTTCCCTGCCTGAGGGGAAACAAATCTCACGATGATGTCCAGTTCAGGTTTGCTGCAGAGCCGAGCTCTCTCTGCCCACCCCACCCCTACCCCAAGGCCATGGGATGAAAGACAACACTAACGCTCATTTCTCCATTGGCTGTTCACACACATCATCAGTCGTGGAAGCCACACCTGAAGCCTTTCATCTAGAAATGTGTTGTTGTTTAATCGCCAAGTCATGCCTGCCTCTTTTGCAACCCCATGGACTGTTGGGGTTCCTCTGTCCATGGGATTTCCCAGGCAAGAATACTGGGGTGGGTTGTCATTTCCTCTTCTAGGGGATCTTCCCGACTCAGGGATTGAACCTGTGTCTCCTGCATCTCCTGCATTGGCAGGTGGACTCTTTGCCACTGAGCCACCTGGGAAACTCATTTAGAAACTGCAGCCTCATGGACTGTACCCTCTGTCCATGGAGTTCCCCAGGCAGTAATAGTAGAGTGGGTTGCCATTCCCTTTTCCAGGGAATCTTTTTGACCCAGGGATTGAACCTGGTCTCCCTCATTGCAGGCAGATTCTTTACCATCTGAGCCACCAGGGAAGCCCAGATTAATGAACTCAGAGTATCAGTATAATCAGTCACAGAGCTTTAGTATTTGAGCTCTTTCAGTTAAACAGTATAAGGCCCAGGACACCAAGAATCACCAGTGCAGACAAACAGGCAGCGATTATCTGTGGGGTGATAGGAATGATAATCTCTTTTCAATTCGATTCAACAAATATTTATCTAGGCTTACTCTGGACAAGCACTATGCCAGGTCTCAGGAGGAGAGAGAATCTGCTTCTTGTCCTCAGAGACCAGTTCGGTATCATTCAGACTTCAGGCTGGGGAGTCAGATAGATCAATATGCAACACTACTTGGCAGAGAAACTGTCTTATCCAGGGTCTGAGTAAAATGTATGGTTTCTAAGCTCTGCTCTCAGCAGCCCTGTCAAGGACCAGCCCCCTAGCCCTGAGTCCTCATTCCTGGCTGGGCCCCTGCACTGTGTTGCCAGAGTTGGCAGAAGCCAGGTACCTTCTTGTCCCTCTGCTCGAGTCTGCTTCTTATAACTTGTCACCATATTCCATCTGCTCTCCAGAATGCTTATCTGTGGCCATAGCTGAACCTCCACGGTGCTGCCTGCCTGAATTTATAGGATCCATCCATGACCTGGCCTCTCATAAGATAGAGGTAGATAAGTTGTCTTACACCTCACCTTTAGCTATATCCCACCTGTTCAGAAACTCTCAGTGACTCCCCGTGACCTCTAAATTAAGATGAAATCTCAGCATGAGGGTCTGTTTGGCATGATCTCACCTACCCTACTTCTTTAGTTTCATCTTCCCATCTGTGTGTAACATACCAGCCTGAGTGGCTTCACCCTCAGTACACTAATTGAATTGCTTAAGTATTTTCTAACCTTTTATTCCTGTGTCCTTTGCCTTTGCTGAACTTTGATGGGATTTCAACATAGGAGGATAGAGAGAGATGGAGGAAGATGGCTAAATGGAGCAACGGGAAACGATGACACAGGTATAGGAAGTGTCCAAAGACCAGAGAGGAGATATGTTTGGTGACTGCATAGTGGGCACATACACTCCCAGAATCATAGCCCTTAAAGAGGAAGCTAAATGTATCATCTGGTCTACCCCTGGCCTTCATGCTGGGGAAATATTGTTGTTCCTCTTCTCTATATTAGGTCACTAAAGGTCAGAGAGGTAAAAATGACATAGATGCTTAGGCCAACAAATCAAGGTCATCCTATCGAAGCCTTTAAATGCCAGGTTAAACAATTTGTACTGACTTCAGTCAATGATGGGGACTATTGACAGCTTTCACTGGGGTAGGGACACGATTAAATCTGTTGTGGGGGCACTACTTTCAAACTGTGGGATATGATCCATTAGTGGGTCACAAAGTCAATTTCAGGAGTCTCATGATAAAAAAAAAAAAGCAGAGTGCAATGGTGCTTTTTGTGTTTTGTATGTGTGTACTGGGTAGTAAAGTAAAATATGTTTCCTACTGTGAGTCACAGCCAAAAAATTTTGAAAGCCCCAGAGTTAAGAAGATTAATCTGACAGCAAATCATAGGCTGAATGAAGGGTGCAGAGGAGGAACCTGAAGCCTAGGAGTCTAGTTAGGATGCTCTCTCCCTAGCCCAAGTGGGCAGTAAGAAGAATCTGAATGGAAAGGAGAAGCCATGGGAAAGGAGATGAGGGGGAGGACATGAGGTATTCTGTGGCGTAGGAATGTAGAGTCTCAGGACGTTAAATTGTGGGGGCTCAGGGAGAGGGAAGAACCAGTCAGAGATGACTGAAAGTCACACTTGAATGCTTAGAAAAATGCTGGTGCCCAAAGCCAAGGATGGGGAGCAAGTTGGAAGAAGGGGCTGGTTTGAGGACCAGCACAAAAGACTGATGGAAAGATACACAACCACCATCAGTACTGGATCAGTCAGGGCCCCAGCAGGGGAAGGAATCCACTAACACGGTTTCAAAGTAGAGACTGAAGGAAGGGAGGATTTCCAGAGCTGTGGGCAGGCTTAACGGAACCAACCTGGGTTGATGAGGTGCCCAGAGATTAACCACGGTAGGAAGCGCTGCCTCTCTGATTCCTCTGGACACCAATCCTATAGGGCAGCATTCTCAACTTTACTCTTCCATCCCTGAAACATGTACCTGACTGCCACTTGGGTTGTCACTCTCATTCCTACCGCTACTATTATTTCTGGCTTTACCATCTCAACTGACAAATGTTTATTGAACCCTTACGCTGTGCCAGGATCTTTACATGCTTGATACTTTGGGGGGGCCTGCCATGCAGCATGTGGGATCCTAATTCCCTGACCAGGGATCAAACCCACCACCCCTGCATTTGAAAAGTGGAGTCTTTTACCTTCCTTGGACCACCAAGGAAGTCCCTAAATGCATGATTTCATTTAATCATATTATGTGTTCTTTCTGACAATAGTTCAACTTTACAGATAAAGGACGTTTAAAAAGGGACATTTAAAAAGCTTGCCTTACCACACAGATAATAAGTGACGAAGCTACAATAATGAAAGCAGGCAGTCTGATTTCTTGACCAGTCTTCATCCCTGCAATGCACTCCTAATTCTTGAAAAATAAAAGACAACAAAGGGAGCAAATGATGGGGCAGTTAACCACAGCAAGACTTAGAATAAGTCAGTAGTGATGTGAGACTTTAAATTTTATACAAGAGGAACCAGGGATCCTGTGGTTCCGCTTTCCTCATTCTTCTTCAAAGCTCTAGTGGGACTTGTCAGTCTAGGCTTTATCTAGAATATCATCCTCCCACTCACCCACTACCCACAGAGTCAGCTGCTAGAGTCGTGATCTCCAGTTTAAGCTGGGGGCGGAACTGGTTTGCCCTAGTTGCCTGGCCATGGACATTGCAACCTCTTTCCAAACCTCCTTCTCAGTCTTCCTTCTGGATAGGGCCTCCTAGTTGCCCCTTGACCACCTTCTCTGCAATTGCTTGGGTCAGGTCCAGGTTGGGAGCCCCGTGATTCTTCTCAGGGCCTGAGGCCGCTACACTGATTATAGAGTTGCCCCCTTCAGCTCCTTCTGCCCTCTTCCACCGCCCATCTTGGAAGTGCGGCTTTTTCCAATGATCCAGTTCACATCCCTATGCAGGGTGCCTGAGGTGTGTTTTATCTGACCGGGTGGTAAGGCCCTGTCTATCCTGAGTCCACATTCACACAGTCCAAGCAACCCTGGGAGCCTCATTTTACTCCTTGGAAGAAACGCTATGACCAACCTAGAGAGCATATTAAAAAGCCGAGACATTACTTTACCAACAAAGGTCCATATAGTCAAGGCTATGGTTTTTCCAGTAGTCATGTATGGATATGAGAGTTGGACTATAAAGAAAGCTGAGTGCCGAAGAATTGATGCTTTTGGTCTGTGGTGTTGGAGAAGACTCTTGAGAGTCCCATGGACTGCAAGGGGATCCAACCAGTCCATCCTAAAGGAAATCAGTCCTGAATATTCATTAAAAGGATTGATGTTGAGACTGAAACTCCATTACTTTCGCTGTCTGATGCGAAGAACTGACTCATTAGCAAAGACTCTGATGCTGGGAAAGAGTAAAGGCAGGAGAAGGGGATGACAGAGAATGAGATGGCTGGATGGCATCACCGACTAAATGGACATGAGTTTGAATAAACTCCAGCAGTTGGTGATGGACAAGGAGAAAGCAATGGCCACTCCAGTACTCTTGCTGGAAAAGCCCATGGACAGAGGAGCCTGGTAGGCTGCAGTCCATGGGGTTGCTAAGAGTTGGGCACCACTGAGCGACTTCACTTTCACTTTTCACTTTCATGCATTGGAGAAGGAAATGGCAACCCACTCCAGTGTTCTTGCCTGGAGAATCCCAGGGACGGGGGAGCCTGGTGGGCTGCAGTCTATGGGGCCACACAGAGTTGGACACGACTGAAGCGACTTAGCAGCAGCAGCAGCAGCAGCAGGGAGGCCTGGCATGCTGCAGTCCATGGGGTCGCAAAGAGTTGGACACTACTGAGCAACTGAACTGAACTGAACTGAAGAGGCCCCAGCCAAAATCCCAGGACCAGTCTGTCTGCCTTCCCCTTGAACCTCCAGCTGTCCACCACCCTGTACATCAGTACACTCTGGACCTCTCACAATGCTCTCTTCTCGTATATGAAGGGCTCAATACCCTGCTCAGCTCGCTAATGTGAGAGGCCTGTGGGAGATTGAGCAAGGCTCCCCCAGCTCACGCCTGTAGCCTCGTGCTCTCCCAGGCTGCCTTCTGATGACTCACTGCCTTCACACTTGTGCCTTCCCTCCCCCTTTTATTTCAGGAAGTGACTTTTGAAAATGATCTCTCCACCTTCTCTCCTTGTAAATTGGTTTAGCTGCACCGGGTCTTAGTGGTAGCATGTGGGATCTAGTTCCCTGACCAGGGATCGAACCCAGGTCCCCTGCATTGGCAGCGTAGAGTCTTAACCACTACACCATCAGGGAGGTCCCCCTCATATTTTTAACAATAGAAAAATACGTACAGAGAAGAAGAACAACAATCTGTAATGCTGTTAGTAACACACATGGACACATAGGCACACACATGAGTGCATGCATGTGCACACACACGTATACACACTCTCCAAAGAAACTTTTAAAAACCAGGTTTATAGGGAAAGGGACTGTGGGCTGTCCTGGTGAAGGCAGTAGAACATTAATTACATTGTTTCCATTGCTACCACAGATAAAGAAACTGCTTCAAACTAGAGAGTAAAAGAATAAGGCAGTCCGGAAGAAGGTAAGCCTGAGATAAACTGCATGTCGAGAAGGAAAATTCAGCTACTCTAACAGCTCAGTCTCTATGTCCAGACAAATTATGTCCTAGGATGCTGGTTGCAAACTTTTTAGTATTAGAACTTTTTCAGATAAATCTTATATAAACTCTAATTTTTAAAAAATGTTTAAATAATTTTTGTATAAGTTAATCTATGAGGAAAAATGACTGTCTTGATGAATTCCAAATTTGGAACAATTAATTTAGGTAAAACCATTGTAATCTTCTGTGCATTTAATTTACTTTTATATTATTTTAGTCACAAAGAGTAAACAAGTATTAAAAAAACAAAAACAAAAACAAAATAAGGGACTTCCCTGGTGGTCCAGTGGTTTAAAATCTGCCTTGCAATCCAGGGGACATGGGTTCGATCCCTGGTCAAGGATCTGAGATCCTACATGGCTTAGGACAGCCTGTGTGCCAAAACTCACACCCAACACAACCAAATAAATAAAATACTAAACACACACACACACACAAAACAGCTTGCCTAGTCACCTGTCTGTTCTTTAAACTGATCCAGAAGTTTGAAAAATGGAATACCAGAACACTTTCCAAATAATCCTAATTAATACTATTGAATTTCTTGTTTTGGATGCAAAAGTCAGACATGAACTACCCAACATCTTTTATAAGCAGTAGAGCCACATAGCAGGTTGTGCATTCACTTGTGAAAGCCTCCTGAGGCCTGACAAGAACATGGGCCAAATAAATAGATGCTTCAGAGCCTGGTGTGACTGCATGCTGTGTTTCGGAGAACTTCATCACAGGAACAGTAAGAGGACAGTGCAGATACATAACTTTCCTAACTGATGGCACACGACTAACTAATCCATGGTGATAGAGTCAGATAGTGATGGGAGAAGGGTGCCAGTGACCTGAAAGGGCATACATGGGGCCTTCCCTGGTGGTGCAGTGACTAGGAACCCACCTGCCAATGCAGGGGACATGGGTTCAATCCCTGGTCCAGGAAGACTGCACATCTGCAGAGCAACTAAGTCTGTGCACCACAACTATTGATCTCTCGTGATGCAACTACTGAAGCCCGTGCAACTAGAACCCATGCTCCGCAACAAGAGAGGCCACTGCAGTGAGAAGCTCGCACACTGAACCTGGAGAGTAGCCCCCGCTTGCAGCAGCTAGAGAAAGCTCACGTGCAGCAATGAAGACCCATCTCAACAACAACAAAAATAATTAATAAAATCAAAAGAAAGGATAAAAAGGGATTCTAGAGTGCTGGACGTTGTCTATATCTTGAGATGGGTGGTGATTATATGGAGTATGAGCTAAATACTTAAGAACTGTGCATTTGACTGTAGGTAAATTATACTGCAAAGCCTTATTAGCTGAAAGAGAGAGGGAGAAGGGAGAGAGAAGCAGGGAGGGCCCAAGAAGCTCTGTCCCAATATTTGTTTAAAAACCTGTGAGCAAAAGTGCTTTCCATTGGGTTAGGATCTGGTAGCTAACATGGCTGAGTGTTTGTATTTTTAATTATAGTTTAAAAAATGGTTTTAAATATATGTTAAAAATGAAATCCAAGTATATTTAAATACAAAATTTAAATCAAATGTAGCTAGAAAGTGAAATTCAAATCAAATTCAAATAACTAGTGACCTCACCTTTCTTTTTCCTCAGCCCAGCTTGGGAAGTGAGAGAAAACTAGCCAAAGGCAAAGAGGCAGAAAGCAGGAATTTCCTGGTGGTCCAGTGGTTAGGACTCAGCACTTTTTCATAGCCAAGGGCCTGGGTTCAGTCCCTGGTCTGAGAACTAAGACCCCACGAGTCTCATGGAGTGACCAAAAAAAAAAAAAAAGAAGTCAGAAAGCATCTCTCATCCTTTGATCATGAGAGTGAAAATGTGTTTCATGTTTCCCATAGCTCACTAAATGCCAGGTTCAAAATGTCCTGTTGAGGAGGCAGTGTCCACATGGGAGATGGGTGTGGCCATCACATCAGTGTGTTAGCCTCAGCATTCTAGGCTTCTGTCGGCTCCTACCCTTTCATCTGTCAGAAATATCTCCTTGGAAGGATGAACACTCAAGTCTGGTCTTAGGGCCATGTGTCCCCCCTTCAGATCATTGCCCGAAAGAAGTGGTTTTAAGCTATGAAGAAAACAAATTAGGTCTTGCCTCACTTTGTCTGTGTGAACCTTCAGGTTCCAGCAGACCTGCTTCTCAGATGTACTGGATTTTCATCTTCCAGTTTCAGAAATCTGAACTAATTATTCCTTGGAAGCAAATCTCGGTTTCAAAGCACTCCTCTCTGCCAGGTACTCAGGGTGTGAACGGCTACATTCTGCTTTGGAAAACTCTGTCCAGGCTGGAGTTCAAGACCAAGAGTGGTTAGAGCTGGAGTCCACAGGCTGGTAAGAGATTTACCAAGTCTTACCGAAGAGAGGTTGCTTCTCAGCCTTTTGCCCTTTTTATAAGTAAGGTTTCACATGTATAATATCATGTAAGAAACGAATCGGCAGTCTAGGTTCGATGCAGGGTACAGGATGCTTGGGGCTGGTGCACTGGGATGACCCAGAGAGATGGTATGGGGAGGGAGGTGGGAGGGGGTTCAGGATTGGGAACTCATGTACACCCATGGCGGATTCATGTTGATGTATGGCAAAACCAATACAGTATTGTAAAGTAAAATAAAAAAAAAAAATAAGTAAGGTTTCAGGCCCTCCCTCTGCCTGAGCCTTCATATCCCAAAAGGTATTTGCCTTTCTAGAAGCCTCTTCTTTCAGATCAACCATGGGTTAATCTGATCTTGTACAGTTTTGGCAGGCTCTGCTCACCTTTTATTTCACTCTCACAGACCTGTGGGTGTCTTTGTGAACTGGCCTTGAAAAGTTTTACAGACTCCACAGTCTAGATTTTCTCTGCCAATTCTCTGCTTGTTATGTTGCAAGAATGTGACCCAGCAGCCTCCACACCCCATGACTCAGCCTCTGTCTAATGAGCGGTGTGTTCCAGGCCTTCCTGGGCCAGCATCTCCTCTAATGAAGGCCAGGTGCTGCCCAGGCCGCCAGCGCCCTGCCTGAGCCGGGGTGGGAGTCAGAAACACTCCCCACAGGTGGGCAGAGGGAAAGGAATGGTGAATTCCAGTTTGTTCCACTCCCTGTCACTGAAGCCACTCTTGGCCCTTCCCCAGCACAGCCTGGGAGGTGCAAGTTAAGGGCTAGGAAGAACTTTCGTTGTGAGATCCATTTTGAAGGGGGCTGGCAGAGGGCTGTTTCTCTTTCTCTTTTCTTTTAAATCAATTCTTATTGCTTTGCAGTGTTATGTTAGTTTCTGCAGTACAGGAAATTGAATCAGTTATACGTATACATATATTTCCTCTTTTTTAGATTTCCTTCCCATTTAGGTCACTACGGAGCACTGAGTAGATCTTCCTGTGCTATACAGTAGGTTGTCATTAGTTATCCAATACATAGTAGTGTGTATGTAAATCCCAATCTTCCAGTTTATCACAGCCCCCTTATCCCTTAGTACCCATATGTTTGTTCTCTACATCTGTGTCTCTATTTCTGCTTTGCTGTTAAGTTCATCTGTATCATTTTTCTGAATTCCACATATAAGTGATATTGTATGATATTTGTTTTTCTCTTTCTGGCTTACTTCACTCTCTGGAACGTCTGTATGTCTATGGAAACTCCTCAAAAAACTAAAAATAGACCCACCATATGACCCAGAAATCTCACACCTGGGCATATACCCAGAGAAAATGATAATTCAAAAAGATACATGTACCCCAGTGTTCTTTGCAGCACTATTTACAATAGCCAGAACGTGAAAGCAACCTAAATGTCCATTGGCAGAGGATGGATAGAGAAGACAGAGCACGTATACATGATGGAATATTCAGTTCAGTCGCTCAGCCGTGTCCAACTCTTTGCGACCCCATGGACTGCAGCAGGCCAGGCCTCCCTGTCCATCACCAGCTCCTGGAGCTTACTCAAACTCATGTCCATTGAGTCGGTGATGCCATCCAGCCATCTCATCCTTTGTCATCCCCCTCTCCTCCTGCCTTCAGTCTTGCCCAGAATCAGAGTCTTTTCAAATGAGTCAGCTCTTCACATCAGGTGGCCAAAGTATTAGAGTTTCGGCTTCAACATCAGTCCTTCCAATGAACACCCACAACTGATCTCCTTTAGGATGGACTGGTTGGGTCTCCTTGCAGTCCAAGGGACTCTCAAGAGTCTTCTCCAACACCACAGTTCAAAAGCATCAATTTTTTGGCTCTCAGCTTTCTTTATAGTCCAACTCTCACATCCATACATGACTACTGGAAGAACTATAGCCTTGACTAGGTGCACCTTTGTTGGCAAAGTAATGTCTCTGCTTTTTCATATGCTGTCTAGGTTAGTCATAACTTTTCTTCCAAGGAGTAAGTGTCTTTTAATTTCATGGCTGCAGTCACCATCTACAGTGATTTTGGAGCCCAAAAAAATAAAGCCTGCCACTGTTCCCACAGTTTCCCCATCTATTTGCCATGAAGTGATGAGACCAGATGCCATGATCTTAATTTTCTGAATGTTGAGCTTTAAGCCAAATTTTTCGCTTTCCTCTTTCACTTTCATTAAGAGTTTCTTTAGTTCTTCTTCGCTTTCTGCCATAAGTGTGGTGTCATCTGCATTACTCAGCCATAAAATGAAATGAACTTGTGGCTAACTGCATAGTGGCCACCTCTTACTATGGGACAGGCAGTTGATATCCACCTAGGATTTGTGTGAAGAAGTCTATCTTATCTTCAGCTAATTTGTCTTTGATTTGTGGGGCATTAAATTTGCTGGAGGGAAAAAAAAAAACCAACATATGACTGTTAAGCTTTTGGGGGCAAACCAGAGAAAATCATATAATTAGCAGCTCAACAATTCTCAGAATCTCTGTCCAGAAAAAGAAAGAGATGACAGAGAAAAAGAAATCACTGTGCTCTAGAGCTGTGGCAGAAGGCCAGACAGGATAATGGCCACAGAAAAGAGATGAATGAATTCAGTTTAAACATATGCCTCTCTTTGGAAAGGAATCACTTAGGGAAAGCTTATTCATTAATTACTACTCCTACTAAATGGGAAAACTTTTACTGATTTTACCTTAAATTCTTTTAATTGTAAACTCTTTTCATCAGATTTTTAAAAATTCAGGCCTCCTTGCAAAAATGGAAACACATTTCTGCCTCTGGATGGACTGTAACAAAAACAGAAGGCTTCAGTTCAGTTCAGTTCAGTTCAGTTCAGTCGCTCAGTCGTGTCCGACTCTTTGCGACCCCATGAATCACAGCACGCCACGCCTCCCTGTCCATCACCATCTTCCGGAGTTCACTCAGACTCGTGTCCATCGAGTCCGTGATGCCATCCAGCCATCTCATCCTCGGTTGTCCCCTTCTCCTCCTGCCCCCAATCCCTCCCAGCATCAGAGTCTTTTCCAATGAGTCAACTCTTCTCATGAGGTGGCCAAAGTACTGGAGTTTCAGCTTTAGCATCATTCCTTCCAAAGAAATCCCAGGGCTGATCTCCTTCAGAATGGACTGGTTGGATCTCCTTGCAGTCCAAGGGACTCTCAAGAGTCTTCTCCAACACCACAGTTCAAAAGCATCAATTCTTCGGCACTCAGCCTTCTTCACAGTCCAGCTCTCACATCCATACATGACCACAGGCAAAACCATAGCCTTGACTAGACGGACCTTAGTCAGCAAAGTAATGTCTCTGCTTTTGAATATGCTATCTAGGTTGGTCATAACTTTTCTTCCAAGGAGTAAGCGTCTTTTAATTTCATGGGTGCAGTCACCATCTGCAGTGATTTTGGAGCCCAAAAAAATAAAGTCTGACACCGTTTCCACTATTTCCTCATCTATTTCCCATAAAGTGATGGGACCGGATGCCATGATCTTCGTTTTCTGAATGTTGAGCTTTAGGCCAACTTTTTCACTCTCCTCTTTCACTTTCATCAAGAGGCTTTTGAGTTCCTCTTCACTTTCTGCCATAAGGGTGGTGTCATCTGCATATCTGAGGTGATTGATATTTCTCCCGGCAATCTGGATTCCAGCTTGTGTTTCTTCCAGTCCAGCCTTTCTCATGATGTACTCTGCATAGAAGTTAAATAAGCAGGGTGACAATATACAGCCTTGATGTACTCCTTTTCCTATTTGGAACCAGTCTGTTGTTCCAAGTCCAGTTCTTACTGTTGCTTCCTGACCTGCATACTAATTTCTCAAGAGGCAGGTCAGGTGGTCTGGTATGCCCATCTCTTTCAGAATTTTCCACAGTTTATTGTGATCCACACAGTCGAAGGCTTTGGCATAGTCAATAAAGCAGAAATAGATGTTTTTCTGGAACTCTCTTGCTTTTTCCATGATCCAGCGGATGTTGGCAATTTGATCTCTGGTTCCTCTGCCTTTTCTAAAACCAGCTTGAACGTCAGGGAGTTCACGGTAAGGCTTAAAAAATAGTTTTATGAAAAGAGATGAAATCTGAGCACAGTTCATACATTTACCAATGATTTTTCTGTTTGCTGCATGTTATCTATGAATCATCTGACACAAAACAGTTGGTAGGCTGCTGGAAGGACGTGATGGGCTCTGTCAGGAACTGCACCCTAGTTTGTGGTCAAGTTGGAGACAGAATTTACATAATACGAGTTTCAGCCAACTAATCCTACCCCATAGGGTGGCTACCCTTCCCCTCCTGAAGGCCCTGGAATGGCCATACCTTGGGCTGGCTCCCGGCCCAGCAGGAAACACAGAGCTCCTGGCCCCTAGTGCCAGAGTGTTGCCTGGTTCCTGATCACACCCATAGATTTGTTTGTTTTCATTTATTTTGGGGAAGACTTTTAAATTTATTTATTTAAAATTTTTCATTGAAGTATAGTGTTGATTTACAATGTTGAGTTAATTTCTTTTAAAAAAATCTTTAAAAATGATTTATTTATTTTTGGCTGTGCTGGGCCTTCGTTGCTGCGTGGGCTTTCCTCTAGTTGTGGGGCGTGAGAGCTACTCTCTAGCTGCCGTGTGCAGGCTTCTCTTTACAGAGCACGGGCTCTAGGGCACGGGCTCAGTAGTTGTGGTGTACGGGTTAGTTGCTCTGTGGCATATGGGATCTTCCCGGATCAGGGACTGAACCTGTGTCTACTGCATTGATGGGTGGATTCTTTACCACTGAGCCACTAGAGAAGCTCTGCTGTGTTAATTTCTGCTGTACAGCAAAGCGAGTCTGTTATTGTTGTTCATTCGCCCAGTTGTGTCCAATTCATTGCGACCCCATGGACTACAGCACGCCAGGTCTCCCTGTCCTTCACCATCTCCGGGAGTTTGCTCAAGTTCATGACCATTGAACCAGTGATGCCATTCAACCATCTCATCCTCTGCTGCCCTCTTCTCCTTTTGCCTTCAATCTTTGCCAGCATCAGGGTCTTTTCTAGTGAGCCGGCTCTTCACATCAGGTGGCCAAAGTATAGGAATGTCAGCTTCAGCATCAGTCCTTCCAATGAATATTCAGGGTTGATTTCCTTTAAGGTTGACTGGTTGATCTCCTTGCTGTCCAAGGGACTCTCAAGAGTCTTCTCCAGCATCACAATTCAAAAGCACCAATTCTTTGGCTCTCAGCCTTATTTATGGTTCTGCTCTCACATCTGTACATGACTACTGGAAAAATCATAGTTTTGACTCTGTGGACCTTTGTCAGCAAAGTGGTGTCTGCTTTTTAATACACTGTCTAGGTTTGTCATAGCCTTCCTTCCAAGGAGCAAGCATCTTTTAATTTCATGACTGCAGTCACCATCTGCAATGATTTTGGAGCCTAAGAATATAGTCTGTCAGTGTTTCCATTGTTTCTCCATCTATTTGCCATGAAATGATGAAACCAGATGCCATAATCTTAGTTTTTTGAATGTTGAATTTTAAGCCAGCTTTTCACTCTCCTCCTTCACCCTCATCATGAAGCTTTTTAGCTCCTTTTTGCTTTCTGCCATTAGAATGGTATCATCTGCATATCTGAGGTTATTGATATTTCTCATGGCAGTCTTGATTCCAGCTTGTAACTTATCCAGCCTGGCATTTCGCATGATGTTCTCTGTATATCTCCAGTATTTTGGTCATCTGATGAGAACAGCTGACTCACTGGAAAAGTTCCTGATGCTGGGAAAGTTTGAGAGCAGAAGGAGAAGAGGGTGTCAGAGGACGAGATGGCTGGATGCCATTACTGATGCAATGGACATCAACTTGGGCATACTTCGGGAGATGATGAGGAACAGAGAGGACTGGAGTGCTACCATCCATGGGGTCACAAAGAGTCAAAAAAAACTGGGCAACTGAGCAAAAACCACTCTGCATATAAGTTAAATTAACAGGGTGACAATATACAGTCTTGTTGTACTCCTTTCACAATTTGAACCAGTCAGTTGTTCCATGTAAGGTTCTAACTGTTGCTTCTTGACCTGCCTACAGGTTTCTGTGGAGGCAGGTAAGCTGGTCTTGTATTCCCATCTCTTTAAGAATTTTCCACAGTTTGTTGTGATTCACACAATCAAAGGCTTTTGCCTAGTCAATGAAACAGAAGTAGTTGTTTTTCTGAAATTCCCTTGCTTTCTCTATGATCCAGCAAATGTTGGCAATTTGATGTCTGGTTACTCTGCCTTTTCTAAACCCAGCTTGTATATCTGGAAATTCTCAATTCGAGTACTGCTGAAGGCTAGCTTTAAGGATTTTGAGCATAACCTTACTAGCATGGGGAGTGAGCACAATTGTCCAATAGTTTGAATATTCTTTCGCGCCGCCCTTCCTTGGAATTGGAATGAAAACTGACCTTTTCCAGTCCTGCGGCCACTGCTAGGTTTTGCAAATTTGCTGACATATTGAGTGCAGCACTTTAACACCATCAGCATGGTGTTATTTTAAATGGTATTTTGGTGTTTTAAATGGTATTCTAAATAGCTCAATTGGAATTCCATCACTTCTACTAGCTTTGTTGGTAGTAATGCTTCCTAAGGCCCACTTGACTTCACACTCTGGGATGCCTGGCTCTAGATGAGTGACAACACCATCATGGTTATCTGAGTCATCAAGACCTTTTTTGTGGAGTTCTTCTGTGTATCCTTGCCACTTCTTAATCTCTTCTGCCTATATTCCTGCCCATCCTTGCATGGAATGTTCCTTTGATATCTCCAATTTTCTTGAAGAGATCACGAATCCTTCCCATTCTATTGTTTTCTTGTATTTCTTTGCATTGCTCATTTAAGAAGGCCTTTCTTATCTCTCCTTGCTATTCTCTGGAACACTCATTCAGTTAGGTATATCTTTCCCTTTCTCCCTTGCTTTTTGCTTCTCTTCTTTCCTCAGCCATTTGTAAAGCCTTCTCAGACTACCACTTTGCCTTCTTGCATTTCTTTTTCTTTGAGATGATTTTGGTCACTGCCTCCTGTACAATGTTGCAAACATTTGTCTATAGTTCTTCAGGTACTGTCTATCAGATCTCATCCTTTGAGTCTGTTCGTCACCTCCACTATATAATTGTAAAGGATTTGATGTAGATCATACTTGAATGGCCTAGTGGTTTGCCCCACTTTCTTCAGTTTAAGGCTGAATTTTGCTGTAAGGAGCTGATGATCTGAGCCACAGTCAGTTCCAGGTCTTGTTTTTGCTGACTACATAGAGCTTCTCCATCTTTGGCTGCAAATAATGTAATCAATCTGATTTCAGTATTGACCATTTGGTGATACCTATTTGTAAGTCGTATCTTCTGTTGCTGGAAAAAGGTGTTCCCTATGACCAGTGCCTTCTCTTGGCAAAACTCAGTTAGCCTTTGGCCTTCTTTGTTTTGTAATACAATGCCAAACTTGCCTGTTACTCCGGGTATCTCTAGACACTCTACTTTTGCCTTCCAATCCACTATGATGAAAAGGACATCTTTTTTTGTGTTAGTTCTAGAAGGTTTGGTAGATCTTCATAGAATCAGTCAACTTCAGCTTCTTTGGTATCAATGGTGGAGCATAGCCTTGGATTACTGTGATGTTGAATGGTTTGCCTTGGAAATGAACTGAGATCACTCTGTCATTTTTGAGAGTGCACCCAACTACTGCATTTCTACTCCTTTGTTGATTATGAGGGCTACTCCATTTCTTCTATGGGATTCTTTTCCACAGTAGTAGATATAATGGTCATCTGAATTAAATTTGCGCATTCCTGCCCATTTTAGTTCACTTATTCCGAAGATGTTGATGTTCACTCTTGGCATTTCTTGCTTGACCATATCCGATTTACCTTGATTCATGGACCTAACATTCCAGGTTCCTATGCAGTATTGTTCTTTACAGCCTCGGATTTTACTTACCACCAGAAACATCCGTTGCTGAGCGTCATTTCCGCTTAGCCACTTTGGCTCAGCTGCTTCATTCTGGAGCTATTAGTAATTGTCCTCTGCTCTTTCCCAGTAGCATATTGGACACCTTCCAACCTGAGAGGCTTATCTTCTGGTGTCATATCTTTTTGCCTTTTTATACTATTCATGGGGTTCTCGTGGCAACAATCCTGGAATGGGTTGCCGTGAGTCAGCTCTTCACACCAGGTGGCCAAAGTATTGGAACTTCAGCTTCAGCATTAGTCCTCCCATTGAATATTCAGGATTAATTTCCTTTAGGATTGACTGGTTTGATCTCCTTGCAGTCTAAGGGACTCTAGGAGTCTTCTCCAATACCACAGTTCAAAAGCATCAATTCTTCAGCATTCAGCCTTCTTTATGGTCCAACTCTCACATCCATACATGACTACTGAAAAAAAAATATACAGACCTTTCTCAGCAAAATAATGTCTCTGCTATTTTTTTAATTAAAAAAATTTTTTAATTATTTGTTTTAATTGAAGGCTAATTACTTTACAATATTGTAGTGGTTTTTGCCATACATTGACATGAATCACCCCATGGGTGTACATGCGTCCCCCATCCTGAACCCCCTCCCACCTCCCTCCCTGCTATCTAGGTTGGTCATAGCTTTTTTCCAAGGAGCAAGCGTCTTTTAATTTCATGGCTGCAGTCACTATCTGCAGTGATTTTGGAGCCCAAGAAAATAAAGCATTCCACTCTTTCCATTGTTTCCCCATCTATTTGTCATAAGTGATGGGGTCGGATGCCATGATCTTAGTTTTCTGAATGTTGCATTTTAAGCCAGCTTTTTCACTCTCTTCTTTCTCTTTCATCAAAAAGCTCTTTAGTTCCTCTTCACTTTATGCCATAAGAGGTGTGTCATCTGCATATCTGAGGTTATTGATATTTCTCATGGCAATCTTGATTCCAGCTTGTGCTTCATCCAGCCTGGCATTTCACATGATGTACTCTGCATATAAGTTAAATAAGCAGGGTGACAATATATAGCCTTGACATACTCCTTTTGCCATTTGGAACCAGTCTGTTGTTCCATGTCTGGTTCTAACTGTTTCTTCTTGAACTGCATACAGATTTCTCAGGAGGCAGATAAAGTGGTCTGGTATTCTCATCTCTTTAAGAATTTTTCACAATTTGTTGTGATCTACAGAGTCAGAGGCTTTAGCAAAGTCAATGAAGCAGAGTAGATGTTTTTCTGGAATTCTCCTGCTTTTTCTATGATCCAACAGATGTTGGCAATTTGATCTCTGGTTCCTCTGCCTTTTTCTAAATCCAGCTTGAACATCTGGAAGTTCTCGGTTCACATACTGCTGAAGCCTGGCTTGGAGAATTTTCAGCATTACTTTGCTATCATGTGAAATGAGTGCAGTTGTGTGGTAGTTTGAACATTGTTTAGCAATTGTCCTTCTTTGGGACTAGAATGAAAATTGACATTTTCCAGTCCTGTGGTCACTGCTTAGTTTTCCAAATTTGTTGGCATCTTGAGTACAGCACATTAACAGCATCAGTTTTTATGATTTGAAATAGCTCAGCTGGAATTCCATCACCTCCATTAGCTGCTGAATCATATGGCAAGTCTATTTTTAGTTTTTTGAGGAACCTCCATAGTGTTTTCCATAGTGGCTGTACCAATTTTCATTCTCACCAATGGTGTAAAAATGTTCTCATTTCTCCACATCCTCTTCAACACTGATTATTTGCAGAGTTTTTAATGATGGCCATTCTGACCAGTGTGAGGTGGTACCTCATCATAGTTTTGATTTTCATTTCTCTAATAATTAGCAATGATGAGCGTCTTTTCCTGCGCCTGTTGGCCATCTGTATGTCTTCTTTGGAGAAATTTCTATTTAGGTCTTCTGCCCATTTTTTGATTGGGTTGTTTTTTGTTGTTGTTATTGAATTGTATGAGCTGTTTTTATATTTTGGAAATTAGACCCTTATCAGTAACATGATTTGCAAATAGTTTCTCCCATTCCATAGGTTGTCATTCCATTTTGTTTATGGTTTCCTTTGATGTGCAAAAACTTATAAGCTTATTTAGATCCCATTTGTTTATTTTTTGCTTTTATTTCTATTGCCTTAGGAGACTGACCTAAGAAAACATTGGTATGATTTATGTCAGAGAATGTTTTGCCTATGTTCTCTTCTAGGCATTTTATGGTGTCTTGTATTTAAGTCTTCAAGCCGTTTTGAGTTTATTTTTGTATAAGGCATGAGGTTGTGTTCTAGCTTCATTGACTCACATGCACCTGTCCAAATTTCCCAGCACCACTTGCTGAAGATATTTTTGATAAAACTTCAGTTTTACAGAAAAATTGCATGAAGAGTACAAGGAGCTACAATCTTTGATCCATTTGTTTGCATTTTTGTCTTAGTTACATTCTGGTTCATGTTCTCGCTCTCTCTCCCCTCGTTTAAATAGCAAGTTGGAGACGTGGTGTCCCTTTACTCCTAAATACTGCAGTGTGCATTTTCCAGCAAGACATTCTCCTACTGAGCACAGTTCAGTAAACACTAACAGTACCACTATCAGAGAAGGAAATGGCAACCCACTCCACTATTCTTGCCTTGAGAATCCCGTGGCCAGAGAAGCGTGATGGGCTGCTGTCCATGGGGTTGCACAGAGTCGGACATGACTGAAGCAACTTAGCAGCAGCAGCAGTACTACTATTTCATCAATTGTTCCCAAAATTTCCTTACTTTTTTTTCCCCCTGAGTCCAGGATTACATCCAAGATAATGTACAAAATTTAGTTGTCAATCTATTTATTTTCCTTTATTCTGGAACATTACTTCAGCTTTTCTTTTTGTGTCTTGACCTTAACATTTTAAAAGACTATGAGCCAGTTATTTTGTAGAACATCTTTCAATCTGGGTTTGTTTCATATTTCCTCATGATTAGATTCAAGTTATACATTTTTGACAGGAATATCACAGAATTAGTGGCATGTCCTTCCCCCAGTATTCCAATCGCAGATACATGATATTAAATATTGGTTTATACCAATATAGCAATGTTATGGTTCAATGACCTGAAGTGGTTTCTGCTACCGTGAAGTTTTTTTTTTCCTTTGTAATCAGTAAGTAATTGAGGAGCATACTTTGCAACTCTGTAAACTATTCTGTCTTTTTGTCAAACTTTTACCTATCAGTTTTCTACCTCAATGAGGGCTCCATTAAGCAGGCTTCTGAGTCCTTTCAACATGATTCTTTGAGTATTTCTTTGGGGCTTCCCAGTGGCTCAGTGGTAAAGAATCTGTCTGCCAATACAGGAAACATAGGAGATGCAGGTGTGACGCCTGGGTCAGGAAGATCCCCTGGAGGAGGGAATGGCAATCCATTCCAGTATTCTTGCCTGGAGAATTCCATGGACAGAGGAGCCTGACACACTGCAGTCCATGGGGTCACAAAGAGTTGGACACGACTGAACAATCCTGCTTGTTGGCTACCTTACCTTTGTCATTTTGGCGTTCTGCTATAGTGCAGTAGTTTCCCTTTTCCTCCATTTATTTATTTGTTCATTTGCTTATTATTTTATTTATTTGTTTGTTTGGCTGGTCTTAGTTGCTGCACGTGGGATCTTTGTCATGTCACTGGAGCTCTTTCACTGAGGGAATGGACTGTCTAGTTGTGGCGCCTGGACTTGTTTGCTCCATGCTCCATGGCGTGTGTGATTAGTTCTCTGATCAGGGGTCAGACACACAGTCCCTGCATTGCAGGGTGGATTCTTAACCACTGGACCACCAGGGAAATCCCCATTTATTTATCAAACCTGTGTCCCCTGCACTGAAAGGCATGTTCTTAACCATTGGACTACCAGGGAAGTCCCTTAATATTATTTATTCTAATGTGAGATGATAGCAGATTGGGCCAATGGGAGCCCCATTCAGCTGCCTTCTGAGTCCTTTCAACATGATTGTTTGAGTATTTCTTTACTTTTTGGCTCAGTTCTAGGCTCATCCTTTACTTTTCCTGTCCTCAACCCTGGAGTAAGTCACTTCTCAAGGATTCCTGGTTCCTTCATTGGGGAATGGTATTTAGAAACCAAGATCTGGGGGTTAAATTACTTGTTCCTACTGTATCATTTCTTTTAGTCCCTTTTAGCAGACAGAAATAGATTTTATTACCTATATATAAATACAGAAATAGATGCATAGATATATATTAGAAATATAGAGAGATATTAGACATAGATATATAGTTATACTGTTAACCCCAATTCCAATGCAAAAAAACGCCTTTTCTTTATCTGTAATTTCTTTCCCCAACAGCTGGAAGTCTGTCTCCCATTTACCTCATGCCCAAGAATATACAGATTGTGGTTTTAGAATTGCTAATTCCTAGCACTGCTAGAAGTCAACCTAATTAGGGTTTGATTTGTTTACAATTTTTTAGGTAAAAGTTACATACACTGAAATGAACAAATCCTAAGTATGCAGTTCAACAGCTTTTGACAAATAGGTGCGCCCATGGAACCCACACTTCTTTCAATAATGGTACATTCATCTCTGTATGTTCTCAGAAAGTTCCGTCGAGTTTCTTCTCAATTAGTCCTCGCACCACCTGAGGCAACCAGTGTTCCTGTATTTTGCTTAGTCTGAAGACATTAGCTTCTTGGTTTTGAGCCCCTGTCTTCATCCTGTGCTTTGAGCCCCTGTCTTCATCCTGTGCTCTTCTTCCCCTGACTCTCATGCTACCTCAGTGCCTGGACTGAGAGGTTCTCATATCTGCTCTTCCTTAGCAATCCTAGATTTGATTTCCAATTCCTCCTCTAGTCTTTTTCAATTTCTTGGTGCCAATGAATCTGCTGCTTCTGTGGAGTAGATGCTGATTCGGTTCCTGCACTAATTTATATTTTTCATTCCTTCTGGATTTTTGACCTTGTTCCAAGGGATGTCTGGCCTGGAATGTATTTCCAGGACAATACAATTTATGAATGATAGTTTCAGTAAAAGGCTCCACACCCCACACTTGGCAATATCTCCCTGTCTGATCCGGCTCGATGCCTGGCTTCTGAGGCATACCTATTCCTCTGTTCCTAAATCTTGCTTCCTTATTCCAGCTGGGTAACAGTCACAGTTCTCCCTTCACAGTGACAGCCAGAGCCAACAGCTGGTGAGGCTTTTCTCACAAGGGTACCTTGTGAGCATGACTGTCATAGACAGAAACCATGTATCTTGTGGGTGTTTAGTAAATGTGAAACCACTCAGCCCACCACTAAGACATGGCAACTGGCCAGAGTCAGGGGCATAGTCAGAGAAGGTGGGTAGACCCTGTGCGCCCTGTAAATGCGTAATGAATAACTCCCTTTCAGTAGTACTCAGCCTAGCCAGATCTATAGTGTGTAGGGTGGAAACTAAGGTGAGGCCCCAGAACCAGAAAGGCACACTCGTATTAATATTAAGGAAACAGTGAGGCTATAATAGCTCATTTTCCAGGCTCCCTAATGAAAAGAGTTAGTGTGATACAATCATAAGGGCTTCTGAAAAGGCTCCTTCACATGAAGGTACTTAGCTCCACCCTTCATGTTGGCCCTTGATTATATTAGCAGTTTAATAAGCAGTTGCTTGTTTGGATTTTTGGGTGCTTGGATTGCCCCGAGCAGGGCTAGAAGCTTCTTGAGGGAGATGACAGTGTTGTGCATTTTTCTGTTTTCCTCTTGCCTCAGCACCAGCTCCTAGTCAGGTGACAGGATGTGTTCAGTAGATACTTCTGTATTGAACTGAGTCTTCTTAGTGTTTGGTCGAAAGTTTTAGTATCATTTTAGGTTTGAAGGATGTGTTAACAAAAGAAACCACTTGTTACACACACAATAAGCAATTTCAATGTTTAACAGGGGCTTATTTGACTCAATTTCAATATACAGTCATTAAAATAAATAGAAACAATAGAGAGAGGTAATAGTGTGTACATCACCAAATTGGGCTGAAACATACATTCAGACTTTAGTAGCACTGAGTAACAGCAGTCTGGAATCCCAGTTGGGAAAGGGTGGGTCCCAGGCAATGGTGTCTACTCCATGGGTGAAACTACAGATTGCCGCTTTGGGGGCTGCTGCTTATAATCTCAGGTTGCATACTGATATCATCATCAGTTTGTATGCAAAAATGCAGCTCTGGTTTACCTGTTACAATGCTGTTTATTTAACCTGGTGAGTTATAAGACTTCTTAGACCCCAGGGGGCTGGTCAGGCCTCCAGGGGCTTAAGGATTCCAAGACCTACTCTCTTTCTAATCTAAAGTGTCACCTGACTTGTTGATAACAATTGGTGTGCTTGCAGACAGGCATGTAGTCCGGGCAAGGTCCAGGCAAGGTCAGAAGTCTGTCAGAGGCCTGCTCCTCTACTTCAGAAACCTGAACAAGACTACCTCCATTTTAATTTCCCTAACTCGACTTAGTCACCTTAGTGAGGTCTTCTTTCCAGTGTATCCCAGTTCCCAGTGTAGTACCAAGCACAGAATAGGCATTCAGATTGGCTGAATAAATCATGAGCTAATTCCATTAAAGTTGTTACTGAATCAAAGTATCATTCCTTTTAGGAGTCTGCATTTTTTGGAGAGGGCAACAATGAAGGGGCAAATGCTTAATAACTCAAGTGGAAGTAATCTCATAGTGGAATTACAGGTAACAAAGAGTCTGGATAGCATAAAGGGGTCACTATATTCTGCTGATGGACCCCTTTTGCTGCTTATTTTTCTTGAGTTTTCTCTCCTGTTCAATTTTTATTTGATTCTTTTGGCCCAGCAGCAAATTGGCTGTCACAGCTTCTTCTAAGGGGCCCTGTAGACACCAGAATCTCCTAGTGGTAAAACTTCTAAGACTTTCTGCTTTGATCCGTGCTAGCAATAATGGGGAGGTTGACACCAACAGGCAGGCAGCCAGTGGCTCTGTAGGGCTATGTCCCCTTCTCGTCAGGCGACATACCTTCTGGGACTTGGTTCCAACTCTTTTGCTCAGGTGCCCAGCTTTGTAGGGCCTGCATCTGCTATGCCTACCAGTGCTGACCTGACCTCATGCAAGCTCCTGTGTCTTACTGAGATGATCTTAATTCTCTGCTTCCTAATGAGTCTACCTGTGGCGGGTTCTGGTAAGATGGAAAGTGATTTGGCCCTCATCGCAAATTTATGGTTAGCCTCCTCCTGGGGCCACTACACAACCCTCTAGTCATTATATGCAGGACAAGGCCAGGGAAACATAGGCCATCCAGAACCCCATGCAGAACTCTAACAAGATGAGCTGGACTGGGCCACAACTGAAGTGGGCAGTTTCATTTTGATCCAAAGTCAATGGTTCTCTGTCAGCCTTGGCTTCAAGTAGACTCATCTGGGAAAACTTAAAAAAATTCTCATGTCCAGACCCCATCTCCTGAGCTTCTGATTTAGTTCAGTTCAGTCGCTCAGTCGTGTCCGACTCTTCACGACCCCATGAATCGCAGCATGCCAGGCCTCCCTGTCCATCACCATCTCCCGGAGTTCACTCAGACTCACGTCCATCGAGTCTGTGATGCCATCCAGCCATCTCATCCTCGGTTGTCCCCTTCTCCTGCCCCCAATTTCTCCCAGCATCAGAGTCTTTTCCAATGAGTCAACTCTTTGCATGAGGTGTCCAAAGTACTGGAGCTTCAGCTTTAGCATCATTCCTTCCAAAGAAATCCCAGGGCTGATCTCCTTCAGAATGGACTGGTTGGATCTCCTTGCAGTCCAAGGGACCCTCACGAGTCTTCTCCAACACCACAGTTCAAAACATCAATTCTTCGGCGCTCAGCCTTCTTCACAGTCCAACTCTCACATCCATACATGATCACAGGAAAAACCATAGCCTTGACTAGACGGACCTTAGTCAGCAAAGTAATGTCTCTGCTTTTGAATATGCTATCTAGGTTGGTCATAACTTTTCTTCCAAGGAGTAAGTGTCTTTTAATTTCATGGGTGCAGTCACCATCTGCAGTGATTTTGGAGCCCAAAAAAATAAAGTCTGACACTGTTTCTACCGTTTCCCCATCTATTTGCCATGAAGTGATGAGACCAGATGCCATGATCTTCGTTTTCTGAATGTTGAGCTTTAAGCCAACTTTTTCACTCTCCTGTTTCACTTTCATCAAGAGGCTTTTGAGTTCCTCTTCACTTTCTGCCATAAGGGTGGTGTCATCTGCATATCTGAGGTGATTGATATTTCTCCCGGCAATCTGGATTCCAGCTTCTGTTTCTTCCAGTCCAGCCTTTCTCATGATGTACTCTGCATAGAAGTTAAATAAGCAGGGTGACAATATACAGCCTTGACATACTCCTTTTCCTATTTGGAACCAGTCTGTTGTTCCATGTCCAGTTCTAACTGTTGCTTCCTGACCTGCATACTAATTTCTCAAGAGGCAGGTCAGGTGGTCTGGTATGCCCATCTCTTTCAGAATTTTCCACAGTTTATTGTGATCCACACAGTCAAAGGCTTTGGCATAGTCAATAAAGCAGAAATAGATGTTTTTCTGGAACTCTCTTGCTTTTTCCATGATCCAGTGGATGTTGGCAATTTGATCTCTGGTTCCTCTGCCTTTTCTAAAACCAGCTTGAACATTAGGGAGTTCACAGTTCACGTATTGCTGAAGTCTGGCTTGGAGAATTTTGAGTATTACTTTACTAGCATGTGAGATGAGTGCAATTGTGTAGTAGTTTGAGCATTCTTTGGCATTGCTTTTCTTTGGAAATGGAATGAAAAGTGACCTTTTCCAGTCCTGTGGCCACTGCTGAGTTTCCCAAATTTGCTGGCATACTGAGTGCAGCACTTTCACAGCATCATCTTTCAGGATTTGAAACAGATCAACTGGAATTCCATCACCTCCACTAGCTTTGTTCGTAGTGATGCTTTCTAAGGCCCACTTGACTTCACATTCCAAGATGTCTGGCTCTAGATTAGTGATCACATCATCATGATTATCTGGGTCGTGAAGATCTTTTTTGTACAGTTCTTCTGTGTACTCTTGCCACCTCTTCTTAATATCTTCTGCTTCTGTTAGGTCCAGACCATTTCTGTCCTTTATCGAGCCCATCTTTGCATGAAATGTTCCCTTGGTATCTCTAATTTTCTTGAAGAGATCTCTAGTCTTTCCCATTCTGTTTTAGTTAGATTGGGATATAGCTCAGTTGGTAAAGAATCCCCCTGTAATGCTGGAGACCCTAGTTTGATTCCTGGGTCAGGAAGATCCTCTGGAGAAGGGATTATTGGCTACCCACTATTAGCTACCCGATATTCTTGGGCTGCCCTTGTGGCTCAGCTGGTAAAGAATCCTTGCAATGTGGGAGACCTGGGTTTGATCCCTGGGTTGGGAAGATCCCCTGGAGAAGGGAAAGGCTACTCACTCCAGTATTCTGGCCTAGGGAATTCCATGGACATTATAGGCCATGGGATCACAAACAGTCTGACATGACTGAGTGACTTTCACTCACACACTCAAAGGCCTGAACTTGTTTATACTTTCTTATGATGAGCTTTTATATAAGTGCTAAAGTACTTTTGTACCAAAGAAAGCTACGAGGCCATCACTAATACATTTGAATTTCTTATTACAAATTTTTGTCATAAATTTTGATTGTTGTGCAGTGTTCCATGGAGCACACATGTTTTACCAATCACCTGCCATTGTTGACCATTTAGTTTGTTTCCAAGTTTTTACTATTATAAAAAGGAAACATAATGAAAACAATCTTCCTATGCATTTTCCTATTTGAGGCATTTTGTATTTCATTAGAAGAAATTCCCAGAAGTTTTATTACTGGATAAAATAGTATGAAAATATTTTAGACTCTTGATATTGCCCAATTGCTCTTTGAAAGGCTCTTAACCAATTTGCACTCATTCCAGAATGGATGAAAATTTCCATTTTACCCAGCATGGGCCACTTGCTAATGTAACAAAGCCTTTCTTCTTTATTTCAATGTGTGTGTCTATATATTTGAGGCTTATATTTTAAGAAAACCTCCCCAAGAGAAGAGCAGTAGTCTTGACTAAAAGTTGGCCAAGCGCTGAGTCCCTTTTCTTTGGCCCCTGGAGAGCTTGTGCTCTGATGGCAAAGGCCCAGGAAAAGAACCCCTAGGAAATATGCACTAAAGAAAAGAGGCCTCTCTGTTAAGGCTTCAGGCCAAATGGGCACCTCCTAGGGAGGGGCCCTCTCCTCCGGCTGCCTTGGGTTGGAAGTGACCCAAAGAACCAAAAGCACATGACCCCAAAGAGAAAAAACAGGAGAAAAACCTGTTATGCATATCCAGGGGCTGCGAGTCTCTGCCAAAATTCTGGGCGAATCTACTCCCCAGTCCTTGATCCTGACTCAGACGCCTCTGGCTGTGCTGACCACGCCCAGCAGATGTGCCTCCTTCATACCCCACCCCTGTAGCCTTGGCTTTTTTTATTATTTTTTTAAAATTGATGCTATGTATTTTTTATTTGGCTGCATGGGATCTTAGTTGCAACATGCGGAATCTTCGTTGTCATGCAGGATCTTTCTCTTCGGGGCATAGACCCTCTAGGTGTGGCACACAGGCGTCATTGCTCTGTGGCATGTGGGATCATAGTTTTCTGACCAGGGATCCTACCCATGTGCCCTGTATTACAAGGCAGATTCTTCACCACTGGACTACCAAGGAAGTCCCCGCCCTGGCTTTTGAGTTTTGTTTTTTTTTTTAATCACTAAAGAGCTACTGCTGCTGCTAAGTCACTTCAGTCATGTCCAACCTTGTGCGACCCCATAGACGGCAGCCCACCAGGCTCCCCCATCCCTGGGATTCTGCAGGCAAGAACACTGGAGTGGGTTGCACTTGCTTTCTCCAATGAATGAAAGTGAAAAGTGAAAGTGAAGTCGCTCAGTCGTATCTGACTCTTAGCGACCCCATGGACTGCAGCCCACCAGGCTCCTCCATCCATGGGATTTTCCAGGTGAGAGTACTGGAGTGGGGTGCCGTTACCTTCTCTGAAAGAGCTACTGGTGCAGCACAAATAATAAAAACAGAAATGCCAAATTTGGAATGTTCCCCCTCACCTACTTCAATTCCCTTTCCTAGATGTAATCTGGTGAATGTGCATTCTTCTAGATCATTTACCAATACTGGCATGTGGGAGGCTGTGGGGGTGAGCATACAGGACTTTTTAAATACATAAATGGAATCATGCTTTATGTAGTTGTCTCCGGCTTGCCTTTATCATTTAGCATGAAAGTTAGACCATTTTCTGTGTCATTTAACATGGAGCTGCCTCGTTGTTTTCATGGCTGCATGGTAACCCACTGCATGTAACGACAGCATCATTTAACACATTGTGCCGTTGGAGGCTTTGCTTGCTTCCCATTTCTCTGTGACGACAATGCTGCAGTGAATTCCTTTGGGTCCATGTTGTTGTGCCATCTACTGACTTTGAGTGTTGCCACTGCCAGAAAACCCCTGGCTCCAACTATTCATACCCCCAGGGTATCTCTGCTCCTCCGGGACTCATTTCAACCCTGGAGGAGCACCACCAGGCTCAGTCCTGACCTCTGCTCTCGCCCTATTGTTTTGCTGTTGTAGTCGCAGTACACATTATGGCCCAACTTCCAGAGTCCTGACAACCCCACCACGTCAAAGTGAAAGTGTTGGTCATTCAGTTGTGTCCAGCTCTTTGCGACCCCATGAACTGTAGCCCACCAGGCTCCTCTGTTCATGGAAGTCGCCAGATAAGAATACTGGAGTGGGTTGCCATTCCCTTCTCCAGCGGATATTCCCGACCCGGGGATTGAACCTGGGTCTGCCGCATTGCAGGTGGATTCTTTACCATCTGAGCCACCAGGGAAGCTCACCACATCATGGAAAGGTGCAAAAAGTACAGCTAGTGTCCCTCTGACTATTGGGAGGGAAAAAGAAGGCCAGCTACTCCAAATGCAATCAAGCTGGAGGAGGTGTCAAAGTGGTTTTTAAGATTTCCACTCTTACATCCCGAGATGGATTGAGAGTTCGAAACAACAGTAATCACTGACGTAGGAGACAGAAGCAGCTGAAGCGGTGTGAGAAACTCTCCAAAGCAGCAGGGGGAGCCAGGGTGTGTGTGTGTTTGTGTGGGTGTGTGTAGCCCTAGACCAAATGTCCTTGGCCCATGGATGAAGATAGCCAATCCTTGATCTAACATGTTGTTGTACTTTTGTCCTTTAAGATTTTCAAGCCCCCTCATCCTGTTAGAAGCAATAAGGGCTGATGAGAAGCAGGCTGTACTCTGGGCAACAGGAAATCTGGTTCCATTTATGAGTTCATCAGGCCCTGCCATGGAATTTTGAACAGCTTCAGTTTGCTGCCCTGTGTTTTGTGTTTTGAGACTCTCTTGTCTAGAGGTGCCATCTGCATCTTTGGGGTGCAGGGGTTAGATTTCTTGTTCTGTTTTCCCTGCAAGGTAGTGCTAGTGTTAAAAGCGAGACAGGCAGGGAAGCTTTGCCATTTGGAGATGTTTGCTGGGTTTGACTTACCTGCTTGCATGTTTCCTTTTTTACTTTCTGGACACCCCAAATGAACATATGTTTGTAGTAGTGGAGGCTGGGGATGAACTTCCTGTGTGGCAGCCCTCCTGAAATGTATTTTTGCACGCACAAACACAAAGGCAGATGTTGACCTGCTCTCTCAACCCTTCGAGAACTCTCTGGGGAATGGTGATGTGGTCACTGTTGGAGTCGAGCAACAAACAAGTCTGCTTTCATCAGGGATGAGCCACATTTGAGTAGTAATAAAGTTGCTCATGGAAAAGTTATTTAACTTTTTATATACAGCTTGGTGAATTTGTGCAAATTGACACCCCTGTCCCACTCAGATGACTGCTACCTAGGCCCAGAAGTAGAACATTACCGGCACCCCAGTAGACCCCTGTGTCCCCGTCCCAGTTACTAGTAGTGGTATAACCGCTAACGTGTCCGACTCTTTGCAGTCCCATGGACTGTAGCCTGCTAGGCTCCTCTGTTCATGGAATCAAACCCAGGTCTCCTGCATTACAGGAAGATTCTTTACCATCTGAGCTAACAGGGAAGCCCCAACCTTTCAATATTTTGTGTTAATTTTGCTGTTTTGAACTTTATATAATTTGTGAAATTGTTTACATTTTGCATAAATCTTGTTCATTTATTCTCATTACCACATGGAATTCATGATAGAAATATACCACAGTCTACTTATCCATTCTGTGTTAGTTGGACTTGCGGTTGGTTTCCCTTTGGGGCCAGTTCACGTTATTCTGCTATGAACAGTATTGCATATACTTTCGGTGCCTGTGTGCATGCGTTTCCGCTGTATACATTCCTCCAAGTGGAATTGCTGGGTCATGGGGTTTGCATACATTCAGCTTTTAATAGACCTTGGAAACAGCAGTGCTGAGGGTTAGGAATGTGTTTTTGATAGGGGACAGAGCACAAGGCTATCGGGCCCCAGGCATCTAGTCCCCTCCCAGGCTTAAATTATAGGGAGCCTGAGCAAATCATTCACCCTCTGTGTTTCCTCAGCTGTAAAGTGGAAATAATCAGTATCTGCTCTGTTCCTTGCTGTGGGTGGGAAAGCTGTCTCTGCAAAATCTCAAGTTGCATGAATGGAAGCTGTCATTAACATGGAAGCAGGGGAAGGAGGCTTTTAATTATTAACGAGAACTAAAGAACAACTATACTTATGTGAATTTCCATTTCCAATTAAAAATCCAGAGATTAGATTAGCTGCTCTGCTAGGCCAAGTGGTTTTGCCAGAGGGGCCTGTAGTATTATTCTCTCAAACCCAAACACAGAGAGTAACCTCCCAAGCCTGCCTCCTCTGTATCTTACCAGAAGATTCCTTACCTGCTTGGAGGCCCAGTGATTTAGTCGCTAAGTCATGTCCAACTCTTTGCGACGCAGTGGACTGTAGCCCACCAGGCTCCTCTGTTCAGTGAATTCTCCAGGCAAGAATACTGGATGGGTTCCCAGTTCCTTCTCCAGGGGGTCTTCCCCACCAGGGGATCGAATCGAATCGAATCTGGGTCTCCTGCAGTGCAGGTGGATTCTTTACCAACTAAGTCATGGGGTCTTCCCAGTTCTTCCTGTCAGTCCCCAAATGCCTCAACTTCCTCCTTTCCTCTGCATCAGCCTGGATTTTCTTGATCTGAAAAAACCGTTTAGTGTGGCTCTGCCTAACTGCATCAGGGAAGCCAAAGGACATGTGCATTCTACGTCCTCTTGCATTATTAAACCTCAAGTTTCAGTGATGACAGGGAGGTACTTTGGTCTCACAGTGAAACTAAAAGTTTACAGGCATTTATTCTATCAAGGTTGTGCTATGGTAACTCAGGGGCTGTAAAAAATAATAATTAATTGAAAGTCATGTCAAAACCTCTTCCATCCTATTGGTTCCCAAGCAGATAGTCACACAAGTAGGTGGCAGTGCCCTCTTCTGGCCAAAGCCAGACTTGCATGGCTATGGCTAAGGGGAGACGCTTGTGACTGGGGTACGGGGGCTGGTTGTCCACTTGGGAGCACGCACATCTCAGGGTTAGTCTTGTGATAGTGGATCACATTTGGGAATCCACCCTCCCTTTCCTCTTTAAAAAGGAAAGATCACAACTATGATAGTTAATTTTATGTGTGGTTAACATTTAAATCGGTACTTTTCTACCTTCAAAATGCAGGTGGGCCTTTATCCTTAAGAGCAAATACTGAGGTTTCCCAAAGATATTCTGCTTCATGGCCACAACAAAGAAACTCTGTGTTTCTAGTCTAAAGATTTTAAATTCAATACTACAACATCAAAACTTTTCCCTGAATTTTCAACCTGCCCTACAAATTCCAGACTTGTCAGAGCCCACAGTCATGTGAGCCAAATCCTTAAAATAAAACTATGTGTGTGTATGTGTGTACAGTTGACCCTTGAATAAGGTGGAGTTTGAAGAGTGAAAGTGTTAGTTGCTCAGTCGTGTCTGATTCTTTGCAACCTCATGCCTATACCCTCCAGGCTCCTCCATCCATGGAATTCTCCAAGCAAAAGTACTGGAGTGGATTGCCATTTTCTTCTCCAAGGGATCGAACCCAGGTCTCCTACACTGCAGTCAGATTGTTTACTGCCTGAGCCACCAGGGAAGATGAAACCATTATTATGTCACAAAAGTAAGTTCAATAAATCTTGGTAATTATTTGAAACAGCAAAATTATTCTTTTAAGTCTTAATATGAGGCTCCCATAAAATTTAATCTTCATCATACAGCTTATCATCAATTAACAGTTATTTGCCTTCTGACAATTTAGAAAAACTTTCACAAGATTATTTAATTGGTCAAAATCTGTTATTTTTTTTAATAGTGAAAACTTTTATACTTGGAATTAGCTGGCTGGACTCAGTTTAGATGATCCCAATTTTGCAGGCAACATCCAAAGCACCATAGGAGCCAGTCAAACATATGCCTTCTTCTCTCCGTTAGGCCTGACCAAGGTGACCTCAGCCACATCAGTGCCGTAGAGCTTCTTCACAGCCTGTTTCATGTGGTGCTTCTTGGCCTTGACATCCACAGTGAACACCAGTGAGCTGCTGTCTTCTGTTTCCTTCGCAGTTGATTTGGTGGTGAGGGGGAACTTGATGATGACATAGTGGTCAAGCTTGTTTCTCCTAGGGGCGCTCTTCCAAGGATATTTGGGCTGTCTCCTGAGCTGCAGTGTTTTGGGACTTAGGAAAGTGGGTTATGTCCATATCTTTTTTTTGTGGCTGTGGGTGCCTTTCAACACTGCTTTCTTAGCCTTCGAAGGCTTTGCTTTGGCTTCAGCTTTGGAGCAGCAGGAGCTTGCTTCCTTGCCCTCAACGCCATCTTTGAGCAGTCAAGATCTGTTTTGCTTCTTTTTTTTTTAAATTGGAGGATAATTGCTTTACAATGTTGTGTTGATTTCTGACATACATCAACATGAATCAGCCATAGGTATACGTATGTCCCTTACCTCTTGAACCTCTCTCTCCCACCTCCCACCCCTCTAGGTTGTCACAGAGCACTGAGTTTGAGCTCACTGCATCATATAGCAAATTCCCACCAGCTACTCTCTCAATTCATCCCACCCTCTACTTCACCCACTGTCTCCACAAGTCTGTTCTCTATGTCTGCATCGTCTGTTCTCTATGTCTGCATCTCTCTTCAGTTCAGTTCAGTTCAGTCACTCAGTCATGTCTGACTGTTTGCAACCCCAGGGACTGCAGCACGCCAGGCTTCCCTGTCCATCACCAACTCCCAGAGCTTGCTCAAACGCATGTCCATCAGGAGTTGGTGATGCCATCCAACCATCTCATCCTCTGTTGTCCCCTTCTCCTGCCTTCAATCTTTCCCAGCATCAGGGTCTTTTCCAATAAGTCAGTTCTGCACATCCGGTGGCCAAAGTATTGGAGTTTCAGCTTTAGCATCAGTCCTTCCAATGAATATTCAGGACTGATTTCCTTTAGGATTGACTGGTTTGATCTTCTTGCAGTACAAAAGACTCTCAAGAGTCTTCACCAATACCACAGTTCAAAAGCATCCAATTCTTCTGTGCTCAGCTTTCTTTATAGTCCAACTCTTACATCCATACACGACTACTGGAGAAACCATAGCTTTGGCTAGATGGACCTTTGTTGGCAAAGTCATGTCTCTGCTTTTTAATATACTATCTAAGTTAGTCATAGCTTTTCTTCCAAGGAGCAAGCATCTTTTAATTTCATGGCTGCAGTCACCATCTGCCACGTTTCTATTGCTGCCCTGCAAAGAGGTTCATCAGTACCATTTTTATAGATTCCATATATATTCAATAATGTATGGTATTTGTTTTTCTCTTTCTGATTTACTTCACTCTGTATAACAGTCTGTAGTTCATCCACCTCATTAAAACTGACTCAAATGTGTTCCTTTTTATGGCTGAGTAATGTTCCATATATATGTACACAGCCTCTTTATCCATCCATCTGTCGATGGACATCTAGGTTGCCTCCATATCCTAGCTATTGTAAATAGTGCTGCCATGAACACTGAGGTACAAGTGTCTTTTTCAATTATGCTTTTCTCAGGGTTTATGCCCAGGTAGTGGGATTGCTGAGTCATATGGTAGTTTTAATTCTAGTTTTTAAGGAATCCCCATACTGTTCTCCATAGTGGCTGTATCAGTTTACATTCCCACAACAGTGCAAGAGGATTCCCTTTTCTCCACACCCTCTCCAGAATTTGTAGATTTTTTGATGATGGCCATTCTGACTGGTAAGACCTGTTTTTAAAGTTAGCCCAATGGTTATATTTAGGTGGAGGGATTTTTATTTATATATATGTGTGTGTGTGTGTGTGTGTGTGTGTGTATTGTGTTTCCTTCAGTGATTCATCAGAAGGACCCATGAGACCTAGTAGCAGGTTATACTCACTGAGATTTATGATAGCAAAGGTTCAGAGCAAAAGCAGCAGGAGGAAGATATGCATTAATGGGATCCAGAGAGAGTCCACCCAGGCTTCCAATGTCCTTCCTTGTCTGAGGTCACACAGGAGTACTCTTTCACTGTTGACCACGGACTCATCTGTGAACTGTCTTTGCCCCTAGAAGCCTTGTGAGTCTCAGAGTCCAAAGTTTTTATGGGGAGCTGGTCACATAGGTATCTCCTGTTATGCAACCAATCATGAGAAGGCAAACTCAGGACCCTAACAATGAAACCAGGTGCAGACCGTCGATTTTTATGTTAGTGCAAAGCAACCTGACAAGCAGGTAATGATATGGTCCATTGCTCCAGGTGTATATAACACACCCATCAATCACTAACAGAAAGAACACTCTAAGGCCACATTCCCAGGGGTTGGCTAAGGGTTAATCACGGGTCCCTTGAATACAGGTAGTGAGTAGGCAACCAGACCTGCTGAGTTAACTCTTTCCTCACAGTCTGTATTTCCTTAAATGTCTATGATTAACCTCTATTATTTAATCAGAAAAGTAACTATTAATATAAAGGCATCCATAGTTAATGATTTTCCTTTTTAGTCATTTAATGATGCTGCTTTATGATCTCAGTATGCTTCCCTGTAGTCAGCAGAGCTGCTGAGAGAAGTAAAGTCACCCTACTAGACACTTCCTGGATGGCCAGCAGAACCCTCATACTCTGAGAAAACCGTAACAGGCTGGGACAGAGCACGGGAGACCTAGAGGGAACCACAGCAATACCTAGTTCAACTTCCCCACCTTAGAGATGAGGCAGTGGGAATACTAAGCAGGGAAAGGACTCGCCCAAGGTTCTAATTTAGGTCTTTCCATTAAAAACCCATCTTCATATTCCTGAAATGGGAAAAGACAATGTTTGATCAGTTGCTTCTGATTAACTTTGGCAGAACTGAAGGAGCCCTGCCTGAACTAAGTGTGTATGGTCCAATCTCCTTTGGTCTACATAGAGGCTTCCCATCCCTTCCCACCAGCCCCTCCGTTCTCCAGTGGCCCTACAGAGGCACCAGGACTCTGTATCTAGAACCTTGCCCATGTTATTCGGCCGGTGGTCTGGCTTAGTTTCAGCTTTACTAAAATTTCTCTCTTTCCCCGTCAGTGACTCTGTTATAGTTGGGAGATGGTATCTGTGGTGGCATCTGTCTCTCCGTGAGTGCGTGCTTAGTCAGTCATGCCCAACTCTGACCGCATGGACTGTAGCCTGCCAGGCTCCTCTATCCATGGAATACTCCAGGTGGGAATGCTGGAGTGGGTTGCCATTTCCTCCTCCAGGGGAATCCTTCCAACCCAGGGATGGAACCTGCGTCTCCTGCGTTGGCAGGTGGCTCCTTTACCACTGAGCCACCTGGGAAGGCCATCCGCCTCACCACTGGGCTGCAAATTCCTTGAAGGCCTCTTGGAATCATGGTGTCCAGAGGGTATGATTACAGGCAGTGAAGTCAAGGGTTTGAGTTCTGGCTTAGCATCTCACTGGTTTATGTAATTTGAGTGAGTTACTTAATCGAAATCATACTGCCTCCCTTATAAAGTTACTGGGAACTAGTAACTTAATTAGCATATTGTTTACCATTCTAAAATGTTCAATGAAAAGTGAAAGTGAAGTTGCTCAGTTGTGTCCGACTCTTTGTGACCCCATGGACTATAGCCTACCAGGTTCCTCCATCCATGGGATTTTCCAGGCAAGAATACTGGAGTGGGTTGCCATTTCCTTCTCCAGGAGATCTTCCCAACCCAGGGATCGAACCCGGGTCTCCCACATTGTAGGCAGATGCTTTACCGTCTGAGCCACCAGGGAAGTCCAAATGTTCAATTAATGTTGGCTATTATTTTTTTTAATAGGTATTACATTTATTTTGGCTAACTCTATTCTCTGATCTTTTTAAACAGTTTTATTGAAGTAATTGAGAGGTAGCATACACTGTATATATTTAAAGTATATAAGTTTTAACATGTACACACCTATGAAACCATAATCAAGTTAATGAATAATATATCCATAATCTCCCAAAGTTTCCTTATATCTTTTTTTAATTTAAAATACTTTATTGCTAAAAAACACTAACTTTCATCTGAGCCTTCAGCAAATTGTCCTCTTGCTGGTAGAAGGTCTTTCCTTGTATCTTTTTGTAATCCCTTTATTTGTCCTCAGGCAATCACTACTCTTTCTCGATGGATTAGCTTCCATTCCTTAGAACTGTATATAACTGAAATCATATAGTGTGCACTATTCTTTTGGCTTTTCACTAAGCATTATTTTGAGTTTCATCCAGGCTCTTGAGTGTATCAGTGGCTCAGTAATTCTCCTCTGTTGAATTTATCAACTGCTAAGTAGATATACCACAATTTGTTTATGTATTCACCTCCTGATGGACATTTGGGTTATTTCTGGTTTTGAAATATTAGAAATAAAGCTTCTGTGAACATTTGTTTACAAATCTTTGTATGGGCACATTCTTACATTTCTCCTGGGAATAGAATGGATAGATCATAAGGTAGGTAAAGATTAATTTTTTTAAAGAAATTGCCAAATTATTTGCCAAGTGTTTGTACCATTTTGCATTCTCCTCAGCAGCGTATGAGAGGTCCAGTTGCTCTGCATCATTGACGACAGTTGGTATGATCAGTCTTTTTAATTTTGGATATTCTAATAAGTGTGTAGTGGTATCTCTTTGTGATTTTAATTTTGATTTCCCTAATGACTAATGATGTTGAGTGTTTTAAAATATGCTTTTTCTTGCCATCCATGTATCTTTTTGATGAATTATCTGTTCAAAGTATTTGCCCAATTAAAATTTTTTTTAATTTTTTAATTCTCTTTCTTTTTTCTTTTTGAAATCATGAGAATGTGGTAACACATTTACAGGAGACTTGGTATTTGCACTGTTTCAATGGGGTTTTTGTTTTCTTATTTTTGAGTTTTGAGACTTTCAAATTCTTAAAGAAATACAATTTATTAGTTTTTTTTATTTTAGGGATCATGCTTTTGGTATTCTTATCCAAGGTCACAAAGATTTTCTCCTATACTTTCTTCTAGAAGTTTTATAGTTTTAAGTTTTATGTTTAAGTCTGTAAATGTTAAACTAACTTTTGTATATGGTGTGAGACATAAATCAGAGTAGTTTTTATCCCCCTTGGGTAGCCCATATTTCAGCAGTCTTAAGATAGTCCTTTCTCTGCTAAATCACTTTACATGTTTGTTGAAAAATCAATTTACCATATATGTGTAGTCTATTTCCACACTCTATTTTCCCCCCAGTGATCTATCTTCATGCCAACACTATACTGTCTTGATTACTGTGTCTTTTCCACAGTCATTTAGCTATTCTAGGTCTTCATTTTCAAATAAAATTTAGAATAAGTTTGTCAAGTTTTACACAAAAACCTGCTGGGGCTTTGAGTAGAATAGCTTTATATGTAAATTCAAGAAGAACTGACATCTTAACAATACTGTCCTCTGGACCATCGAGGATCTATTCATTTGTTAAGGTCTCCTTTAATTTTTTTTAGCTATGTTTTGTATTGATCGTTTTCAGTGTGCAGGACTTGGACTTCTGTCAGTTTCATTGTTATATATTTGACATTTTTGGAAATAGAGTAAATGGTATGATTTTTTTCTTTTTCTTTTTTTGTCTTGCTGCAGGATCTTAGTTCCTTGACCAGGGATTGAATTCAGGCATGTGGCAATGAAGGTGCTGGACTGCCAGAAATGTTCCAAAATGGTATGTTTTTTATTTCAGTTGTTTGCTAATATAAGAAATTTGGTTGATTTTTTATATATTGAACTTGTATCCAGCAGTCATGCTAACTCAGTTATTACTTAGAAGCTATCTTTGTAGACTCCATAGGATTTTCTTCATTGACAACCATGTCCTCTCTGAATAGACAGTTTTACTACTTCCTTTTCAATCTGATTGTGTTTTGTTTCTTTTTCTTGCCTTATACTGGCTTGAACCAGAACAGTGTTAAATAGAAGTGGTGAAAGCACACATCCTTCCCTTCTTCCTGACTTTAGAGGGAAAACCTTCAGTCTCTTATTTAGTATGATGTTATCCGTAGATGCCCTAAAACAGATTGAGGAAGTCCCCTTCTATTCCTAGTCTGCTAGGAGGCTTTTTTTTTCTTTTAACCAAGAATCAATGTTGGATTTTGCCAGGTGATTTTCTGCATCTATTGATACAATTTAGACTTTTTCTTTTATAGTCCTTAATATGGTGAATTATATAGATTGCTATATATAAATAATAGCTTTACTAGGATATAATTCATAGAGCATAAAGTTCACCCTTTTAGAAGGTACAATTCTGTAGATTTTACTGTATTTATAGAGTTGTGCATCCATTACCACAATCAAAATTCCATAACATTTTCATTCCCCCAAAGAGAAACTCTGTACCTACTAGGAGTCACCCTAATTTTCCCCACTGTCCCCAGGCTCTCACAATCACCTATCTACTTCTATGGTTTTGCTAATTCTGGACATTTCGTATAAATGGAATCATTCCCAATGTGGTCTTTTGTGACTGGCTTCTTTGATTTGGCATGTTTTCAAGGTTTATCTATGTTATAGCATATGTCAATATTTCATTCCTTTTTAGGTCTGAATATTTTATGGTATGCATACACCACATTTTGTTTATCTGTTTATCAGTTGATGAATCTGGATTGTTTCCACATTTTGGCTGTCATGAATAATGCTGCTATGAACATCTGTGTACAAGTGTTTGTGTGAACATGTCTTCAATTTTCTTGAGTATATACTTAAGGAGTAGGATTACTGGATCATATAGTGACTCTGTGTTTAACATTTGAAGAAACCGCCAGGCTGTTTTCCAAAGTGGCTGCATCATAACGGAAAGGTTTTACTGTTGTTGCTTTTATATTTCTGGCTGTGCTGGGTCTTGGCTGTGTGCGGGCTTTCTCTCGTTGCTGTGGGAGGGTGGGGGGCTACTCTCTAGTTGTGGTGCGCAGGCTTCTTACTGCAGTAGCCTCTGTTGTTTAGCACAGGCTCTAGGTGCATGGGCTTCAGTAGTTGTGACACCATGGGCCTGGTTGCCCCTCGGCATGTGGGATCCTCCCAGACCAGGGATCAAACCCATGTCCCCTGCATTGGCAGGTGGATTCTTAACCACTGGACCACCAGGGAAATCCCACAATGAGAAGGTTTTAAGTTATAACTTCAATTTCCTTAAAAGATAGTGCTATTTAATAGATTATTGTTTCTTCTTGAGTGAGGATTGATAGTTTATGTTTTCCAAGGAATTTGTCACTTTCATCTAAGTTGTTGAAATTATTGGCATGTGAAAGTCGCTCAGTGGTGTATGACTCTTTGTGACCCCAGATTGTGCAGTCCATGGAATTCTCCAGGCTAGAATACTGGAATGGGTAGCCTTTCCCTTCTCCAGGGGATCTTCCCAACTCAGGGATCGAGCCCAGGTCTCCTGCATTGCGAGCGGATTCTTTACCAGCTGAGCCACAAGGGAAGCCCAAGAATACTGGAGTGGATAGCCTATCCCTTTTCCAGTGGATATTCCCAACCCAGGAATCAAACCAGGGTCTCCTGCATTGCAGGTGGATTCTTTACCAACTGAGCTATGAGGGAAGCCCTTATTGGCATAAAGTTGTTAATATTTCCTTATTCTTCTTTTAGAATCTGCAGAATGTGTAAAAATGTCATCTCTCATTCCTGATACTGGTAATTTGTATTTCCTTTTTTTCCCCTGATCAGCGTGAAAGTAAAAGTGTTAGTCACTCAGTGATGTCCGACTTTTTGCGATTTCATGGGCTGTAGCCCTCCAGGCTCCTCTGTCCACGGGATTCTCTAGGCAAGAATACTGGAGTGGGTTGCTATTCCCTTCTCCAGGGGATCTTCCCCAGGGATTGAACCTGGGTCTTCTGCATTGCAGGTAAATTCTTTACTGTCCGAGTCACCAAGGAAAACCCAAACTAGCCTAGGTTTATCAATGTCATTGATTAGATCAGCTAATTTAAAAAATTTGTGTGTGTGTGTGTCACTCTGTTATGTGGAAAATTATCTTCATCTAATAACAGCCTCTAAATATACTACTAGACAAGCTGTCCCAGAATTAATGGAATATAAAAGATCACACAACAAACTGAAATGCTTGGATTACAAAGTTTATTAAATAGTCAATGTAAAGCATAGTATGAGAAACGGGTTAGAAAGAAATCTATGGCAAGATAAGAAAATTGGGGTTGCTCCCAAGTGAGCTGACCAAATTATGCAATCAAGGATTTCTCTAATTTCTCCTTTGGAATGAACCCAGGGATGGACAGCCCATTCCCCAGTCAGCACAGTGCTGACAATGATTCTTCCACTAAATGGCTTATCGAGTGTGGCAAAGTCAGGCACTTTGAAGTATATTAAGGTTATAAAAAGAAGACTGCCTCTTACACCAGGCTGGGAAAATATTAGTTTAATGGGACTGCAGAAAACCCAAATCTCTATGAAAAGGATCTCCCTGATATGGTTACCCTGGATGGTCAAGAGAGTCTAAAGACTTGAAACTGAGTTTATTGGAGTCTCTGCATTTGTCAGTGGGAACACAGCTGACTTAATCTAGTAGATAAAACTGGGGGGAAGGAAGTAGAGCCAATCACAAGTCTTCCACCCTGCTGTGTGTGCTCTGTTTCACATCCTCTACCACATGGAGACTTCTCTGATAGCTCAGTTGGTAAAGAATCCACCTGCAAAGAAGGAGACCCTGGTTCAATTCCTGGATTGGGAAGATCCCCTGGAGAAGGGAAAGGCTACCCACTCCAGTATTCTGGCCTGGGGAATTCCATGGACTGTATAGTCCATGGGGTCACAAAGAGTTGGACATGACTGAGCAACTTTCACCATCCACATGGAGGCAAGTACCCCCACTCCTGGCCCTCCCTCCTGCACACAAGGGTTGCCCACTTGGCCCTCTTGTATTATCTTCCGGTCACCCCTCTCCCAATTTGTCTCCTGCCAAAGTCCTGCTCATCCTTCAGATGGCAGCTCAAATGTCGTTGCCTCTGGCAAGCTTTACTTGACTCCTATATATTAAGTTATACTTTCCTCCCCGTCATTTATCACAAGTGTGAAAGTGAGTCGCTGAGTTGTGTCTCACTCTTTGTGAACCCATGGACTATACAGTCCTTGGAATTCTCCAGGCCAGAATACTGGGGTGGGTAGCCTTTCCCTTCTCCAGGGGGTATTCCCAACCCAGGGATAAAACCCAGGTCTCCCACATTGCAGGCGGATTCTTTACCAGCTGAGCCACAGGGAAGCCCCTATCACAAGTGTAATTAATATTATTTAGTAGTTGTCTCTTCCACTAACTTGTGAGCTGTGTGAGAGCAGAAACTGAATACTTCACTATTAAATTACTAACATTTGGCAGAGTCAGTGGTTAATAAAAATAACAGTTGAATGAAAAACTCTTGGTGCTGATATATTTTTGCTCATTTAAGTTAGGGCTGTTCTGTCTGCCTTCGTCTTAGGTCAAAGTCTTTTCAATTCCCTTTATCCAAGGCTCAGATCCTCTCACACACATTCCAAGAAATGACCCTCTTATCTATTCCCTGACCCAAGTAGCCCATCACTGTATATGGGCTAAAATCTCCCATGTAATTTGGAGCAAAGGAGCCTTGGAAAAGCAGGGCTCTCTGTTTAAAAGTGAGGTGTTGAGAGTTCCGAGTGGCCCGAGGCTGTAATGAATAGGTCTTGTGTACTCCCAAAGCCCAGCAGGAAGGAATGGTGTAGCTGTGGGCAGCCATGAAGGGAGTTGTGTTCCCAGGTATGCTGCTGCTGTCACTGGGAGTAATGCTGGGAAAGCTGTTCCAGGGTGGGGCTGGCCATTCTCTGGAATGTTGGGAACACAGGCTCCTCAGTGGTAGAATAGCTACACTCAACCTGTTTCAGTCACTTCCTCTCAGAGTACTTGCCTGCCTCTCATCCCACTGGAAACACTCATACAGTCCTTAGCCCACCCCAAAGTCAGCTGCTTTAAAACTGAGTAAAGACGGTAAAGAATCCGCCTGCGATGCGGGAGACCGGGGTTCAATCCTTGGATGGGGAAGATCCCCTGGAGAATGAAATACCAGCTCACTCCAGTATTCTTGCCGGGAAATCCCATGGACAGAGGAGCCTGGCGGGCTACAGTTCATGGGATGTCAGAGTTGGACACAACTGAGCAACGACCACATATTTACATGGGTGTGATTAGGAAACTGTGGCTGGAGCAAAGGAGCTGGAGGTAAGGACTGTCTCCCTCTTGTATTCCCCCTTTTTTTTTTCCTGCACTGGGGCTTCACTGTGGTGTGTAGGCTTTCTCTTGTTGTAGAGCATGGGTTCAGTTGGGTTCCAGGATGTCGGCCTCTCCAGTTGCCTTGAGCTGGGTTATTGCCCCATGGCACATGGGATCTAGTTCCCCACCAGGGATTGAACCCGCATCCCCTGCATTGCAAGGCACATTCTCAACTACCAGGGAATGTCCCAGGCCTTTTCCTGAAGTGCCAGATGCCTTGAATGGAGACCTGCGTCACAGAGGGGAAAGAATGCAGCCGGGGGCACTCACAGAGCTGAATTTTACCCTGGGACTCAATGGGATAATGCAATTCAAGCCCTTCGGAGACTGTAGTGCTCAAAACATGATAGCTGTTCAACTATTAGGTGCTTCCTGGGTCTTCTCAGTCAACTGCGCCTCCTGCATCTGGAACATCACACTGGATGAAAACGGCCTGTTTACTTTTCTTTTTCCTCTGCTAGACTGTAACACATAGAAAAAATGCCTTCCAGGTTCCATGATACGTTCATATTTGTTGAGTGCCTATGACATCAAGCAGTAAATTCTTTACCTGGATTACTTCATTTAATTCTTAAAACCCTGTGGAGGTAGGAATTATTGTTATCATCCAATGTGATATATCTTGTTCTAGTCACTAAATTGTGTTCAGCAGTTTTGCAACCCTGTGGACTGTAGCTTGCCAGGCTCCTCTAGACAGTGTATTAAAAAGCAGAGACATTACTTTGCTGACAAAGGTCTGTCTGGTCAAAGCTATGGTTTTTCCAGTAGTCATGTATGGACGTGAGAATTGGACTATAAAGAAATCTTGAGTGCTGAAGAACTGATGCTTTTGAACTGTGGTGCTGGAGAAGACTCTAAAGAGTCCCTTGGACTGCAAGGAGAGCAAACTAGTCAATACTAAAGGAAATCAGTCCTGAATGTTCATTGGAAGGACTGATGCTGAAGCTGAAACTCCAATACTTTGGCCACCTCATGCGAAGAACTGACTCCTTGGAAAAGACCCTGATGCTGGGAAAGATTGAAGGCAGGAGAAAAGGGGGCTGACAGAGGATGAGATGCTTGGATGGCATCACCGACTCAATGGACATGAGTTTGAGTAAGCTCTGGGAGTTGATAATGGACAAGCCTGGCGTGCTGCAGTGCAGGGGGTTGCAAAGAGTCGGACATGACTGAACAACTGAACTGAACTGACTGAGGTTCCTTTGTCCATGGGATTTCCCAGGTAAGAATACTGGAGTGGTTTGCCATTTCCTTCCTTAGGGGATCTTCCTGACCCAAGAATTGAACCTGGATCTCCTGCATCTCCTGCACTGGCAGGCAGATTCTTTACCACCGAGCCACCAGTAAGTGGTATATATGCCTGGTCAGGTTCCAGAACCTGTGCTCTTTACACTGTACAAATACGACCTCATCCTCACTCTAATTATGTTTCCCTCCCTTTTCTCCATTTATCCTGCCACCACCATGGAACATATCCTCCCAATCATCTCCTCCTGTGTGTGGAGACTGTCTTTACTCTAGGATTCTCTTTGTACTAACCTAACCCAATGCCTTATATAATCGGATGCTTTATAATCACTTCTCCACTTGCCTCATGCTGGGTTTAGGTATCTGTTATACTTTCACTAGACTGAGTGGACCACTGGACAGACTCTATGCTTTTGTGGGGTTTTTTGGCCACACTACAGCATATAGGATCTTAGTTCCTTGACCAGGGATTGAACCTCTGCCCTCTGCAGTGGAAAAGTAGTGACCTAACCACTGGACCACCAGGGAGTTCCTGTGCTTTTGTGTTCTTAATGACAACCATCTGTTTCCTAAAGCAACTGAGATTTTGTTATTAGGAAAAAATAAAACATTGATACTAGGTATGACTGTATGCTACTGATATATATCTGAATTCTGGCCTTTCTACCTTTCTTAAAGAGGGTCTGTGTGAAACTGGGGTTTCCTTTCAGTATTATGTGCTCAGGCTCCATATGCTTTAGCATATAAATTGTACATCCCAAAGAGTATTACATATTTTTGGAGCCAAATAAAATAGAGTGAATACTCATGTATAGCCATCATCCCTATCAACAGAACAGTATCAGACTCTATCAAGTCCTCATGCACACATCCCAATTGCCTCTCCTTCCAACTGTCCCCCTGGTAAATGCTAATATGCTTTTCATTAAACAGAGTATGAGTTGCTTGAGAGCAATAATTTTCTAACCAGTAAGTCAGATGTGACCCCCATGTGCTTTGTTATGAAAGGTACTAGCAGCAAATGGATATTCAAACGAAGTATTTTGAGGTTTCACTTTCTATTCAAACATTTCATCAGATGTTTTCAGTGAGCTGTTTCCAGTTCTAACTTCACCACCACTGCGGCATAATAATGCACTAAGCACAGATGTGTCAACTAAATTGTGGTCAATGTGAAAAATTTATTTTTGCCACAGCGGGGGACATGTGCTTTTATGACAATGCTGTCAGAATGCTAAGCTAGGAAGATGCTGCAGGTGGTGAAGATCAGTATTCAAACCGTTGGTGTACCAGTACACCACCACCAAGGAGAAATGGTTTCCTTGACTCCAAGAACTTTGCCATGCAACCATGTGAGAAGACTTGAGAACTTGGTTGTGGCAGCAGAAATTCTTCTAACAGCTTGATGAAGACTAGTGTGGTTAACACCTGAAGCACTGAATCCTTACAGGAGAGCCACGTTTTGATAATCAATGTGCCTCAAAACAAAAAAAATGGAAAACTACTACTCCTGCCAACTGTTACTCTAGATATTTCTGAAGTGGTTTAACAAGTTTTCATCATTTATTTCCTGCCACTAATATACCCTATGTTGATAATTTCACTGTCCCCTCCCCTCTACTATCATTGTGAATGAGAAGCACTCCTATCAGCCCAGGACTGGAGATGAAATGCAGTTCTACCAGAGATTTGCTGTTTCTATGCAGCAGCTAAAGAGCCTCTGAAACTGGACATAGTTTTCAGCATCACTCAGTTTGTGACAGGATTAAGTCAGGAAAGAACTTGGAGCTTTAAGGGAAATTGCTTCCAGAAATAGGGGGGGAAAAAAAGACATTTGAGGCTATGAGGCAGAAACCTTTGGACAGATGCCCAGAAAAGTAGGAAGCCTATTCCCATCTCTCCTTCTCAATATCTAGCATCTCTATTTAAAAAGTCACAGCTTCCTGGTCTAGGATCAGAATGTGCTCTTTTTGTTGGGAATTTTTTGAAGGCAATTGTGGCTGCAATTAAGTGAGATATTGTTCTTCACTTTAATAAGATGCAGTGTAAGTGGCACTCTAGATAATATATGTGAAGGAAAGGTCAATTATATGCTGAAACATGTTTTTTTAGGATGATTTTTTATCTTAGGAAACAAACATGGAAAATCTCCATTTGCATTCCAGTAGTCAAGATAACCATATAATTTATCCTTAAATCCAGACCCTTTTGAGACTACAAGGAGTGTGCTATTAATAATTACACCTGGGCAACATAAACCAGAGTTGTCTCAGGCAAACTGGCATGTATGATCACTTATAATGCATCCTTTGTGTTTAACAAACATACCAACACACTGTGTACATTTTAGCCTTTAAAGTTGACTGATTCTGATTTTACCAAGGTCTTTTAATTTGCCTGACTTCCTGGTGGCTCAGACTGTAAAGTGTCTGCCTACAACGCAGGAGACCTGGGTTCAATCCCTGGGTGGGAAAGATCCCTTCGAGAAGGAAATGGCAACCCACTCCAGCATTCTTGCTTCGAAAATCCCATGGATGGAGGAGCCTAGTAGGCAACAGTCCATGGGGTCGCAGAGTCAGACATGACTGAGCGACTTTTATTTGTTCTTAGTTGCATGTGAGACCTAATTCCCTGACCAGGGATCGAACCCAGGCCCCCTGCATGGGAGCAGAGTCTTAGCCATTGAAACACCAGAGAAGTCCTGACAATCTGATTTTTTTAAAAAAGCAATTATACAGATACTATATATTACTAGATGTGTAATCTTTTAGTTATGCTAATATACTAAATAGAATCATTTGGCTAGAGGTAAGAATGTTCCACTTTTCCCTCTTGGTACTTTGAACATTATCATCTGTTTTACAGATAAGGTAAATCAGCACAGGAAGCTAGTCAATTGAGCCAAATCACACTGCCAGGCTGAGCTCAAGGCTAAAAGCTCTGTGCATGAATCCCCAGCAATTGTGCTGCTCACTGAATCATGAACAGCTACATTCTAGAATTTGATCAGATTTCTATTACATACTCACCAGAGGTGGAGACTTATTACCACCTTTCAGATGAGAAGTTTTGTGAAGTTTGTAAACAGGCTTTTCTTAGTTCAGGTCAATCGTCTTCATTCCCCTTCTATAAACAGACCAAGATCCAGTCCTGATCGTTAGTCCTGTAGTTTGGTCTTTTTTTGTAAAGATTTCTTTGGGCATTCAAGAAGGGATCCAGGTATTCATTAAGTTTAGCACTTGGGATTTTTCTGTGTTGCAGTAACTAAGCAACAGTTAAGAGGTTTTAACTTAGCATGTCCTGTATTGGCAAGTTTAAAAAAAGAACTGTCAGGCCATACTTGGCAGAACCTCCCTTGGACTCTCCCACCCTCTGTAGAGTTCCTGTACATCTTGGCTGCTCATCTACTAGTAACAGAGACCTCTTTTGTCTCAGCCACTCCGACAGCCTTGTCCAAGCCTTTGCCGCTTGGGGGCAGATGGATAACCAGTGTCTTCAATAATCGGTAGGGCTGACACTAGTGATTCGATCATCCAAAACCTTTTGCTAACAATTCTCACATCCATATTTAACCTACTTTAAAATGCTACACCTCTGAAGATTGTTTATGAAAATACAACTCAGTAAGTTAGCTGTGTAAGAACTGTGCTTATTTACCAAACTGCAAGGATATACATTTCAAACACTAGCTTTTTAAAGTATCTGATGAAACTCATTCAGCGACATAAACTGTGTGAAAGGTATGAAAGTGAAAGTTAGTCGCACAGTTGTGTCTGACTCTTTGCGACCCCATGGACTATAGCCTTCCTGGCTTCTCTGGCCGTGGAATCCTCCAGACAAGAATACTGGATTGGGTTGCCATTTCCTTCTCCAGGGAATCTTCCCGACCTGGGGATCAAACCCGGGTCTCCTGCATTGCAGGCATATTCTTTACAAACTGAGCCGCTAGGGAGGCCTATGTGAAAGGTTTGCTATGTAACATTCAATGTTACATGGATTTGACTTCCCAGATATACAATTTTGGAAGCAGTGCTACAGCACTGAGGCAACCATGGCAGGCACACGTGAGATGAAGAAGCTGTTCTTAGGAAAGTTGCATTTTGCAGCGAAGCAGAGCAGAGTAAAACTTTGCCGTCAGTCACACCTGACTGTACTCAGTTCCGTAACATACCAGGTTAGGCTGTCTCTACCTCTTAGCTGTAGTTTCATTATCTATAAAATCGAAACTAAAAACTGACCTTTAGTTTTGTTGTAACTTAAATTCCAGGTGTTAAGAATTCAGTGGGCCAAAGTATATAAAATGTACATTAGAGCTATCGTTATCAGCTCCCAGGAAATGAAACTGGTTAAGTAGGACAATACATGAAGCTCAGTTTAACTTGGCCTCTTTATCTAAAAAGTTAAACATATGAGTGTCTTCCTAACCTCCCCATAGCTTTGGAAATCTACTCAGTGGTGTCTTAAGGGGACAAGAACAGGTCAGGATGTCCACTGAAAAAGGCAGAGGTCTAGACTGATAATCAAGGAACTGCATATATAAAGGTATCTGGTACTGGGTATCTGAGCAAGGTATAATCTAGTGGACACAATCTTTAAGTCTTGATGCCATTCTCATGTAATTAGACCTTGGGGTTTACTTAACCTCTTTTAAAGATATTCTTACCCCTAAAAAAGGCTCTTTTTATCTGTCTTACAAAGCAAAAACTTATCTTGAGTGACACTAACACTTTAAGCATAGCTTAGAAATCTAGATGGAGGGAGATTCTACTGTAATCTGATCTCAGGTAATCTCAACTAGATGTGGTCTAAAATAATAGCTTTAAAAGTTTAAAAGGAGCCAAACTTTCTGTCCCCTCAAACACCTTATCTGTGTTATAAACGAAATTATGCCCCCTTTCCCCCCCTAATCCATGTTTAAGTCATAAGCTACAATGTAATGGTTTATGGAGATGGGACCTTTACAGTGGGAACAGTGTCCATTTAAGAGTCCGCTGAAGGAGCTGCTAGCCAGGAAGCGGCTCCCACCAAGTAACCGAATCAGCTGGCATCTTGATCACGGACTTCCTAAATTCCAGAACCGTAAGAATTTCTCGTTTGAGCCATCCAGTCTATGATCCTTTGTTACAGCAGCCCAAACTGACCTATAGTGGAACTGTGGAACTGCTTCAGGGAAAGCAGAGAACCAAGCTGAACCTGCTTTGTCTTCATTCCTGCAATCTCAGAGAATTAACACAAAAACCTGCCCCCGTGAGAATAATGTTCAGATGCTGTAGGAACAGACTCTAGGGCCAAATTCTCTTCCGGTATTAGAACTCTATTGCACTGTCTTGTCTAAAGTGTGCCTGTGTTAATAGTTAGGATTCTACTCCACTTTAGAGACCTGCTGCAAAGGGACCAGTGCTGACTTTTAATATGGAGATGAGACTGCTTGTGTCAGACATCCAGGCAAGAACATGTCTGCCAAAGGAATGTCATTTCATGATGGGAAAAGCTCCCAGCCCTGCTCCAGAGTGGTCTTATATTTCACTACCTATTTCACAGCTCCACTTTAAGTGGGTCCTTTTAGGAGATATGAGTTAAGACATCAAATGCAAATTAAAAAAAAAAAAAAACAAAACATTTTTTTTGAGGGGTCCAAAGCAAAAAGCAGAAATCCTTTTCAAAAATAGAATATACCACAAATTATTTCACTCATTTATAGCCTCACTCATATCGGGTTTCAAGAAATGCTAGCAAACCCCCTGTGGACAGAAAGCAGCAACTATATGCCAAGTTAACAATGTGACCCTTACTGCAGGCACAGCAGCATCCTTTGTAGAGGAAAGGAGGGGTGTGCGGCAGCAGGGGCAGATAGGGAAGGCTCCCTGATTTCATGTGCACAGATAACCTGGTTACAAAGAATAGGCCAGCCTTAAAGGGAGGAGAGGGGATTCTCACCAGGGACACTGCGTGGCTGAAAGATGGGTTTGTGGAGGAGGCATGTTCCCAGGCAGCCTTAGTGAATGCAGGTCACATGAAGGGGGGGTGTCCCCTCAGGCTGTTTTTCTTTCTTTATGACAACAAATTTGTAGTTAATTAGGCTCTGGACTTTTTCTGGGAAGCCCAGAATTGGGCCTAAAGACTAAAATAAGTGAAAAAAACTGCGAAACCATGAAAATACATTAAAAAAAAAAGCTTTCAGGTATAATACACAAAAGCAAACAAGTTTATCTTAAAAAATATCAAGTATCACATCCATATACTATCCCTAATTATAATTACGTCTTAAAGCAACATTTGTCTTTGTTTACAAATACAGCAGCAGGTGATAAAACCTAACATCTCCAACGGATTGCTTACAGTTTATAATACAAACAAATGTATATGTGGCAAATCACATTTTAGGCAGTTTAACTTAAAATGCATAGACAATTACATACATTAAATTTGTCATTATTAAATCAATGAAAAAAATTACAATATCAAGGAAAAAATACAAAACCTTTATAGAGCACACATAATAAGTCAAGTTTACTTAATGGCAACAAATCGGGATCTGCTGATCAGTGGCAGGCAGTGAAAGTGCCTTTATCCAGGGGAAAACTGAAGAGGCAAAACATCCCGTTACTCTGTGTGCTTGAATAGTTCCATCAACAAACACTACAGTTTTGAAAAGCATTTTCTTACTTAAAAAAAGAAAAAAGGTATTCCATACTTTGTTCTTTAAATGCCCAAAGGCTAGTCCAAAACTTCCACCAGCAGGAATACTAAAATGTTTATCCAGGGAACTAATACTGGGTGTACTCATCAAATCTGTAATGCCTGCCCCTACCTAGGCTATAAGCCTCTGAAGAGCATCCTCTTCATCTCTGTATCTCTGGCATCTGACAAAAGCACCTGGATTATGGACATTTAAGCGTCTGCTGAATGAATGCAGTCTTCAGAGGCTTTCTATTGCCAGAAGCTTGCATGGCCATTTCTTTAATACCAATTATTTTATTGGCAATTTTTGTTTTACCTGGCAGAATTCTGAAATTAAAAAGAACAGTGCCTGTCCTCAACACTAAGTATTGCTCTATTAAGATAAAATTATAGTCTTCCCTGAAAGCCACCCACCACTTTCTATGCATAGTACAGTGGATCAGTGTGAGCCATCTGAATTAAGCCTTATGCTTTTCAAAAACTTGAACACTTGAAGGTCTGTGCTTAAGTTTAATTTCCAAGGTTTATAAACCAGGCATTTTATAAATCTAGCACTATTCAGGGTGAGAAAGGAAGACACTGGCACGAATCTCCTCGAAGTGTAGGCAACTGACTGATTTGCAAGCTAGGCACAGTATTTTAACTGAAACTCTTGAGTAGAGCTATATTGATATACACAAAGTTCCAAAAGTTGTACATCTCAGTACAAAAGGTAGCACTAATAACTGTGAGGTAAAAATATCAGGGGCAAAACCGACTTGTCTCCTAGAAAATATTCCAATATCCCACTGTAGCAGTGTGACAGACCACCCCCTTTCTTCTCTGTCCCTTTATTATTCTCTGTCCATGAAATTCTCCAGGTAGGAATAATGGAATGGGTAGCCATTCCCTTTTCCAGGGGATCTTCCTGACCCAGGGATCGAATCTGAGTCTCCTGCATTGCAGGCTGAGCAATTACTGTCTGTCCATTACTGCCTGAGCCACCCTTATTATTCTCTACTGAAAATGGTAAGCAATAAAACTAACAAAGGAAGGAGGCCCTTTAGTAATTAAAAAATGCACTTATTCCTGAATAATCAATATATTACTTTACAGAAAACAGGGCTATGCAGTCAGAGCTGTAAACAGCTATCTTCAAAAGCATTAGGCCAAGTCTAGTAAGACAAGCCAAGGCATTGTAAGCACTTCTTTAAGGAGCCTTGATTTTTGAGGACTGTGTGTATGAGTGAGGACCCAAGGTCTGTATTTGAATTTCTGCCACCTTTAGGCTCAACAATTTGAAAACCTAAGATCCTAACTCCAGACATACTATTCCTCAACACATCTCAACTATCTCCATCAAATTTATCTTAAAGTTTCTGCTCTGAAAGTCCAAATGCCAGTATATTTACTGCATACCCCCTTAAGGCCAAACATACTTTCTAACAAGTAGCCTGTTCCACAAACCAATCTCAGCCTAGCATAATTTGTTTTAAAATATTCCCTAGTAAAGACAAAAAACCTTAGATGCTTTCTTCCATTTTGCCCTTGAAACAACTTCTGCTTTTAACTCCACCCTGAACCCCAAAATACCTGCTGGCCCAGAGTATGTTTAAGAATTGAGATGTCCCTCCCCCAAGTAGAGAGATTCTACTTCCTTCAATTTTGATTCATTAAAAAAATCTTCCCAAGTATCAGATGGAAAACCCTTAAAAAGCCAATTTTAAAATGGCAGTATCGTCTAGGGCACGCTGGGCAGTGTGGGTCGCAGCAGTTAATATAAGGGGTAGTAGTTCCAAATCTTGTATTCATGGCCCTTCAAATCCTTTAGCATAAGATTTTCTCTCATAATAATAGATTCCACGATTAAGATTCCCAAACTTGCTACCTCTTCTTCTTATAGTCAAACATTATCCTCTCTAGTGTTAAATATTTTATCTAAAGCCAGAGCTGTCAACTTATCCCAAGGTAGGACAATGAAAATAAGCAAAAGGAGAGAGATCTTTGTTGCCATCTCACTTTTCCTATCATCCTTCCAAAATTAGCTAATATTATATTAACTGATAATTTAAGCTATGATACCTTCTAAGGCTACTGCCTTACAAATTGAAGGCTAGAACAGATTTCAAGAGTACTGTAGATAGCTGCCACTTGTCCCTGCAAAGAAGTGAAAGAAAAAGATTGTGCCACTATGAAAAAGCTAACATTCCCCAGTCTGAAAATACCTAAACAAATTAGTTTCAATTCTGAAAGCTTGAATCTATCATTTACTTAAGGGAGGCCTAAATACTGAATGTTACTCTAGAAAGTTGACAATCTTGCTTTCTTAAAAGGAGGTAGCTAACAAACCATTAAACTGGCAGCATTTGGCATTCTTGACATTTTAACTATGAGAGATAAAACCACCAAATATTTTCTTTCTAAGCAAAAGTAAGAGCTCCTGCATAAATCTCTCATATATTGGTCAAGAAAGTCACAAATACATTTTAGTAACCTAATGGATACATTCAAAATTTCAAAATGTTATTGACAAGTAACATGGTCAGTTCTATCCCAAATCTAAAAATATGATTTAAAGATAAGGTGCCAAAAAGTTATTTTGAAGGTTACAAACAACACTTATTTTTAAGTAACACAGTCACACTACTTTAAATTCAATTGTAGAGATCTATACTTTATGATTATGCTCAGTGTTAGAGCTAGAGAATAATTTTTGGGTGGCACTCATTCTTCTACCTATTTACCTGTCTTACTGTCAACAAATACAGAACTGAACTGTTAACCATAGCACTTTACAAACAGATCCAGGAAAACTATGGGAGACACAATGACATAGCTTAACCAGACTCTGAAAGACATTACCATATTTCGATCACACTTCTACAAAGAACAGTCATGTCTGTATGACTGAGGTTCTCTAAACATAACTTCTGTGTTTGTGATAGACCCCTAGAGGGGGCCAGTTTTCAGTATCAGGGAGGAATTATGGGATGTGCCCCTTCTAAAAAATTGAGGGAAAGGGGACTACAGGAAGGGCCCTGTAGAAGAGTGTTTTGTGGGAATGCAAATTACTTATTACTATGAAGCAGTTCCCAGGGTCTCCTCCAACTTGAGGTTCCAGACAAACGAGAGAATTATTTCCTCCTTGAGCTCTTCCCAAAGCAATATGGACAGTTCAATCTATTCTAAAACAATACAAAGAGATCACCAATTCTCTAAGAATATAATTTACATTTACACGTCGGCCTGCATTAAAAAGAAACAAGTTTCCACAAAGGGCATATTTTAGCACTGTATGGCCCATCTGGCTAAAAATAAGACTTATCAGTGGAACTAAAAACGAAGGAAAAGTTTTCACTAAAAGCTCAAGGATAAAAATGAACTCAACATCTGACAGTAATCACCAACAGTTTTAAAATGTATATCCAAATTTTAACCTCAGAAGGACCAGGTTTATTTATCCTGTAGAGAGAACAGCTCAAGATGTTGAGAAGCATCATTTGTTTAAATTATGACAATGTGATTGTTTTCAAAGTGTGTTTATTTGGGGGAAAAAGTGATTATATAAGTGTTTAGTTTCATAATTTAAACAAATTGAAAAGTCTGTTTTAAACAAATTGTAGCAAAGAGCTATTCAATATACGTAATTACTTTAACTTTCCATAAAAACCAAATAAAAATCACACTTGAATGATTTCCGTTTACATTTTTATCTGATTGTATCCATCAGATGTACTATACATCCAAGCACAAGAGGCAGACATCTTCTGAGAGGTGCAAGAGTTGTTCTTTCATGAATGCCCTCTAAGAATAGGGAAACAGCAATTTTTATATATGCATTCATGTGCATATATCTATGTACTTCAAAAAGCAAAGCGTCATCTCTTCATCCATTGTTAACTTAATGGTAAGACTGCAATAGAAAAAAGAAAAAGTAAACTTCTAAATTTTGTACATGGAGTTTATTAACTCCTTGCTGTGACTTAAACTTACTGCTTAATAAATCCAAACAGCAAATCATCACTTATTCTGGCATACACTTTACTAAAATATTTAAAACCATATATATATGGCAAAAAGTTACACTAATGAAAAGTTTCAGGGACACTTAATTGGTTGTGATTAATCTGGTTGGAGATCTGATTAGTCCTTTTAAGAATAAACAGATTTTCTTTTCCCCTGTGGAGAATGTGACTTGGCTCAATTCATAGGGGAACATGGTGCTTTTCTACTTGGTCATATGCCCAAGACAGGTCCTCAACTAAGATGTCAACCCTACTCCAGCTTGGCTGACAGTAGAGCACACAGCATTACATATAATTGGCAATGCAGAAGAGTGGGATAATCTTGAGCTCAGTACTGTGAAGGATCTAACATAACCCTGGCTGAGAAACACGACAGCTGTGTGAACGATGGGCAACGTTACACATTCATGGCTCTGGATTCTCTAAAAATCTACCTCTATATCTAGCCAGACTGCGAGAGATGACTTTCATTGAACTTCGTGCTTTGGTTTGATGCTATTAAAACATTACTGAGAGAAGTTAAAAAAAAAAAAAAAAAAATCCAATGAAACACATCTCTGAGTTTACCTCAAGAATGCTGTTGAGGATACCGCTTACTACATTACAAATCCTTTGAGGGATAACTGAGCAATTTTTGTATTTATAATATCAGGAATACCTGTGCTTTCATCCTTTTAAATGCTTTATCTAAATTTGTCTGAAGGTTGAAATTTACTTATTTTATATATACATCCCTTAAAAAAAAAAAAGGTTTAAAAGCTTTCTAATTGTCCATCCAAAACTGGAGAGTTTTTTTCAGCTTATGGGACTATTACTGCATGTTAATAACAAATTAAACACTCACATGGGGGCCACCAGGCATCGGTGGAGCACCAGAAGGTCCTGAAGGCACTTGAAAAGGATTATTGGGAGTGGGATACAGTCCTGGTGTGGGATACGATCCTGCAGGGGCAGGATACGGCGCTGGTGGTCCCCAGGCTCCTGGTGGCACAGTGCCCCATGGAACAGGTGGGGCCGCCCCTGGTGCCTGGGGAGGAGGAGGAGCGGGGTATGGCCCTGGAGACGGATATGGCATATTGGGGGTGGGATACTGCCCTCCCATTCCTGGTGCCCAGGGTCCCGAAGACATGGATCCCCATGGACCTAAAGGACCAGCTGCAGTTGGATCTGTGGGTGCACCATATGGTCTTGGAAGCTCAGGAAAGGGCATATTTGGTGTAGGATATGGCCCAGTGGGGCCAGGGCCTGGATAAGGACCCCCAGGTGGGGGGCACGAGGGTCCAGAAGGAGGAAAGGGAGCCGGGGGTCCCGGAGGCGGTCCGGTGGGAGGCACGGAGGGGTACATCCCTGTTGGCGTTGGTCCAAAAGGCACGGGGGAGGGTGTTGCACTTGGCGGGAGTCCAGATGGCACGGCAGGTGGAGCACTTGGATTATTCCAGGGGTTGGAACCTGGCCAGCCTTGAGGAGGTTGGCCGGGTTTTGTATTGCTCACAGCAGAGGTTTTGGCAGGGGAGTTTTCAGGTAGCGCATCTGCCAACTGGAATACAAAACAAGCATGTCTTATTGATCTTATTCAGGGACAGGCAATGCCATACACGATTATCAACCTATGAAGGATGGTAAGCTATAAGGTCAGGAATTCTTCAAAAGCCAAGCTGTTCCGTTTAAAACCACCTCATTTAATACAAAATTTAGGAGTTTCCTTGAATATCAGCTTTACAATGCAAATTCCTCAGAGAAGCTCAAGTTTTCTAAATACAACTGATCAACACAGTATGAACTGAATCCTGGCTTTTCCTCAAACAAGTGACATACCCTCTCTGAGCTTTGGTTTCCTTTTTCAAAACAACAGTTTAGGGTTAACCTGAGGCCTAAATGAGATAACTCACTCAATGCACTTAACACAGTGCCTGGTATACAATTATCAATAAATGTTGGCTATAATTAACACTATCCGGTTAAAAGAAAACAGAAGCCTTTAAAAAATTATACTTAAAGATTCATCAAGAAATAAATACTACAGAATGCATTTCCAAATATTATAGCTAAATAAAGACAAATCATCCATCAAAATCACATGCTTAAAAAAAAAAAAGAAGAATCACAAAAAGCATTTCTTTTAAATTGGAAGACTTCGGGCCCACAGTTAGGACCATGTCTTTTTTCTAAGAGCCAAAAAACTTATGAAGAATAAATGCAACAACTTACCGAAAATTCATCAGACATTTTCCTAAAAACAAAACCAAAACAAAACAAAAAAAGAAGGAATATTTCAAAACCAGTTTATTATATTTTTATATTCTTTAAGGAATTATGCATATATTATTTAAATGGAATCTTAATAATTTATAAAATGACTTTCTTCATGTAGGAAAAATCTCCAAAATAGTTCATACACCTTGATAAACTTCATCCCTTTTTACTGGCTATACAGCATATAAAAGTGATCCATAATTTACTTTGTACTCTCAAGTTGGTGGCTGTTTAGGCTGTTGCATTCTGAGTTTTTTAAAATGACGACACTGTGAACATCTCTAAACACCTATCTTTTTGAGTCTATTACGAGGAAAAAGCACTAGAAGTGAAATACACAGTCAACAGGTAAGGTCATCTAAAATCCATCTCAAAAAGGCCATCCCAATTTACACTACTTTTTTAAAGCTCCTCTTCACCACTGGATGTTACTAAATTTATACATCATTTTCAATGACAGGTTAAAGATTGGCATCTTGTTTTAACTTACATATGATTATTACTTAAGTGGAAAGTAGAGCATTATTTAAATTTAATACCCCATTTAGACTTCTTTTTCTGTGAATATGCTTGGACCACTTTCTACTCATGCTATTTCCCAATCTATTCCTAAGAAAGCAATCACTTTTTTAGTTTTTGCTTGTTCCTTGATTTCATATAAACAGAATAATACAGTATGTACTTTTTTTGCATTTGATCATTTTACTAATTAGTACTACTAGTACCAGTTTGACTCAGTTGTGTCCGACTCTTTGCGACCCCATGGACTGTAGCCTACCAGCCTCCTCCCTCCATGGGATTCTCCAGGCAAGAGTACTGCAGTGGGTTGCCATTTCCTTCTCCAACTAATTGGTAGTACATCTTTTTTTTTTTTAATGCTTTGTAAGACATTAAGGGTATTAGATGACACACAAAAAATTCATCTATGCTTTCTAATAGTATTTATATAGTTTAACTTGTTTAAAAATCTTGTTTTTCTTTCAAATAATAATTACTGAGTAATCTTACTCCTTGGAAGAAAAGCTATGACCAACCTAGATAGCATATTGAAAAGCAGAGACATTACTTTGCCAACAGAGGTCTGTCTAGTCAAGGCTATGGTTCTTCCCAGTGATCATGTATGGATGTGAGAATTGGACTGTGAAGAAAGGTGAGCGCCGAAGAATTGATGCTTTTGAACTGTGGTGTTGGAGAAGACTCTTGAGAGTTCCTTGGACTGCAAAGAGATCCAACCAGTCTATTCTAAAGGAGATCAGCCCTGGGTGTTCTTTGAAAGAAATGATGCTAAAGCTGAAACTCCAGTACTTTGGCCACCTCATGTGAAGAGTTGACTCACTGGAAAAGACTGATGCTGGGAGGAATTGGGGGCAGAAGGGGACGACAGAGGATGAGATGGCTGGATGGCATCACCGACTCGATGGACACGAGTCTGAGTGAACTCCAGGAGATGGTGATGGACAGGGAGGCCTGGCGTGCTGCGATTCATGGGGTCGCAAAGAGTCGGACACGACTGAGCGACTGAACTGAACTGAATCTATCTTTTCTTAACTGACCCAACAAGCTACCTTTAACACATTCTACAGCTGCTATTGATAACAAACACTGAAAATCTATCTACCATGCTAAGTACTTTAGGTGCATAATCTCACAAAGAGATGCAGATTCTATTACCACTCCCAGTTTACAGCTGGAGAAAAGGAAGCTTAGCAAGTTAACTTGTTTCAAGTCACAGAGCTAGTGACAAACACTGAGATTCAAACCCAGGTACAGTCTGATTCCAAAACCATCAGGCCACAGAGCCTCCATCATTTCCCAAAGGTCCTGTGAACACTATTCTACTGATCCACAGTATAACATTCCATCTTATTAGGGCAGCTTTATACTTTTAAATAAATTTTATGACCTACTATTACTATTTTTTCGGGTTTTCCTGACTATTGTCATGCTTCTTTTTTCTAAGTCACTTTGTGAAACAAACAAAAAATCCCAACAGCACAATGATAAAACATAATTAAATTTACAGATTTAGGGGACATTTGATATATTTAAAATATAAAAATATTATCATTTGAGAAACAAGGTATATCATCCTGGTTCCCATCACTGTCATTTATTATCACTCAATAGTTTTTAAAAATCAAGACTCCTATACATTTTTTGTGAGTTAGATTTCTAAATGGTAAACTTTTTTTCATGGTTGTAAACCGGGTCTTCCATTATGTTTTCTAATTGGTTGGTTGTTCATATACGGAAAAAGCCTTTTAAATTTTAGTGTATTACTTTTGTAAGCAGTGACATTACTGAATTATTTCTGAAAGTCTCTCAGCTGAGTCTCTGGAATCTGCAGATAAAGAATTATGCCATTAGCAAAAAATAATTTTACCTTCTCTTTGCAATGTTTATACCCTTTTTCTCTTTTGCATAAGCTAGAATTTAAACAATGAAATGTTAAATAAGATAGTGCGAACACAGTAGTCTTCCCAACTCTCCTGGTAATGCTTATAATGTTTAAATATGATTCTCATTTTTAGTTTTGAGATTTAAAAAAAATTACAGTAAGGAAGTTTTTATTTATGCCTATTTTTGCTAGATTTGGTCCTTTTTTTTTTTTTGCTAACTTAAAAAAAAAAAACACTGAATTTCTTCAGATTTTTTGGGCATCTAATGATTTGATCTCACAGTTTTTTTCTCTGCCCCACCAGTACACAATATAGTTATATATATGTTGCTTAATATTGAGCCATTTACAGAGTTTTAGTTCGTGTGGTATGGTTATTAGGTGGAATGATAAAATGAACAGGAAGCCTGCAGTCACAACAGCTATATATTCATAAGCTCTTAATTTCGTAAGATTCGTAATTCTTAAGATTCATTAATTTATAATTCAACAGCTCTTAAATTCATAAGATTAAAAACACATCATGAATGTATAGCAAATATATTTATCCATTTGTTTCCATGTTAAGGTTTTATACTAAAAAGTAATACCACACAACAGTAGATTCTTAGGACTAACACTTGAAAGAAAGTTGATCGATGCACAAGTTTCAAGTCTACCTAAGACAAACATTCTTTTCACACAGGGTGAGCCGTTTAGAAACAGAAAGTGGTTCTGTATCAAAGTTCACATTAATTCTGGAGCAAAAAACCTAACTAAGCAACCCCATTCAACTTCACCTGGTCTTACAGTTCAGGGTTTTAGAATTACTCATTTCCTTCTTAGTTTTGAAAAACTATGGTTAATTAATCATAGCATGACATTAAAATCTAACTCTGGCTTTCAAAAGTTTAAATTCAACATCAAATCCTGGAAGACAGAGGAAATAATAAAGCCTTGACGAAAGGGATTAGAAATAGAGGTCACTTCCTGTTTTACAGCACTGCACTGTAAAGCAACTTGTTCTCCTGCCCAAACAGTATCAACTGGAAACATTCCAATTTACTATTTGGGGAATACTTTCACCATAAACTGGTTAAAAAAATAGAGCTGGACATCAGTACTCCAATCTAGAGTACAATCCAATAGAGTGGACATCGAGTAGACTTGCAATAAAAACCCCCCAAACAACCAACAAACCATTGGACTGCCAGGAAATCCCCCCAAACCCTAGATTTTCTCGACGAAAAAAAAAACAAACCTCCAAAACATACAGATTATGCTAATTAAGATGAGTCTAATGTGATCTTTAACTACAAAAAAAAAAGTTTATAATCAAGGAAGACTTTAATTTTTCGTTTTGGAAAAATCTAAAGCTGTCACTTCGAAAAGTTTCCATTAACACTTTATGGCAATACACATCATGTGTAAAATAAATCATTGTATTTTCTGAAGAGCAATTTTAAAACAAGAGTACACAATTTCTTTCAACTAGCACTAGAAACATAAAGCATTTCTGTAACACCTATGGCCTTTAGAATAAAAATAGTAATTCAATCATGGGGGAGTTTTAAAAAGTTGAATTACTGGTGAGTACTGGACAAGGAATATTTCAAAGGGCCATCAAACTGTAGGAGTCAAAAACAGTATGGGACTACACAGTTATGAAACCTGGACACCAAATCTTTTGTCTGAATCTTTTGACAAAGACAGTTTTTAGCCAGAGACAATTTTTCTCATCAGCAAAACAGTTACAATTCCTGACTACTTCACAGATAAGTAAAATATCTAAAAATCTACAGTTATAAACAAGATATTTATTAAGAGTCACTAAGCAAAATCAGGATTTTTGCATTGACTTGTTTAGTATGGGGAAAGAATACTGGAAATATATTGTACTGAAAATATAAACTTTGAGCATTTTTATGGGATAGTTTCTAGTATTGGCATTTATTAGCCAACACTCTGTTTTACATTTGGACAACTCAAGAAATTGGGATCTGCATGTTTTTGAACATTTTAAATTATTTAAAAATATGTAATTAAAAAAATAACTTTTCAACAAGGTCCTGTTAGTCCTATTTTCTACACTCATATTTATTGGAACCTAAGTGCCTGGTACTGCGTTGGGCCTTGGGGAAATGAACAGTCTTAGGTGGAATAAACACTTAGCGGCCGTTCAGTCTGGTGGAGAACTACCATTTAAACAGTAGGCTTACCTGGGGTAAGTGCAGGGCACTATGGGAGCACCCTGAAGAGCTCCTAAAGGTATCAAGGAAAGGATTATCAAGGGAGGAATCCTGAGGAGTCCTGTCTTTGCAGTGTGGGAGAACAAAAAGACCTGGGGTAGGTCCTAGGGAAAGGAGCAGTTTGTGCAAAAGCTGGGGCGGGACGTATAAGCAGATTAGATTGGCTGCAATGTAGAAAGGGGAGGAATATGAAAGCTTCAACCAGAGATTCTCTAGACCAAAGTTTGATCATCTCAGAGATAGCTCACCTCAATGAATCTGTTACTTCAACTATAATAATGGGTCCTTAAGGTCAGGGCTAAATGGGTCAGGACTAAATGGGACTGGTAAATCAAGTGCCTATAGTAAAAGTGCCTAGAAAACATAAATAAACACATCATCTCCTCTTCCTCGGTGTACGGGCTATTGCATATGGCTACAAGCCTGGGGAGGGGGGTCGGAGGGAAGTTCAAGAAGGAGGGGACATATGTATATACCTATGGCTAGTACAGGCTGATGTATGGCAAAATCCAACACAATACTGTAAAGCAATTATCCTTCAACTAAAAAAGCATTAGAAAAATAAAGGCGTGCACACCACAAGTATTTAAAACTAGGTAATTTTGCAGTTCACTGGTGGGCTCTGGACAAGCCAAGCTGTGCCAACCCCAGAGGTGAAAGTTGACAGTAGTATCCACCTCACAGATTTGCTGTGAGACTTACACAATAAATCTCCTGGTCACCGTCTGGCACGCAGCAAAAACTCAACAGGTGTCAGTTTCTACAAATTGCTATGATAGGTTTGTAAATTTTTACCTGCAGTTCTCAATTTAGAAACTTCTAGAAATGAAAGAAGTGTTCCCAAGTTTGACATAAAACTTACTTGGTGGACTTCCCTGGTGGCTCAGACGGTAAAGCGTCTGTTTACAATGTGGGAGACCTGGGTTCGATCCCTGGGTCGGGAAGATCCCCTGGAGAAGGAAATGGCAACTCACTCCAGTACTATTGCCTGAAAATCCCATGGACAGAGGAGCCTGCCAGGCTACAGTCCATGGGGTCGCAAAGAGTCGGACACGACTGAGCGACTTCACTTTTCATCGCTGCACAAATATTAATGCTGGATTGGGGACGCTGCCCCGACTCCGCTGGTGTGATCTCTCGTCTTTGCACCTTATCATCTTTTCTAAAACCTAAAGATAAAATTTTAGGATTTCTGAATTCCAAAACACACTGGTCCCAAGGATTTCAGTTAAGGGGCTGTCTCTGGGTCTCCGTTCCTCGTGGAGAGAGGAAAAGGGACATTCCAGTACACATAACTCAAGTTTCTGAAACAAACTAGCTTTGAATAGAAAGTTCAGAGACACTCGTATTGAGAAAAATGTCTATTCCTCCTGCCCGAAGACCACTATTCCCGAACAAAGAGCTTCTGAAAGATTTCTGAAGGGTAACTTCGTCTTTAATGGAGGGTTCGTTTTCAAAACAAACTCACAGCCATCAAGTGTACGAGCGTGTATTTCTTTAGTAGCAACCCTATAAAAATGTTTTTCGTCTTCTGTCAGATGAGTATGCTTCTATGCTTCAACATTACGATCCCCATTTATTAAAAGCGCTACTCTTGGTTTTCAGAAGAAAACGGTCCAAAGCCACCAGGCGCTCCTAAATCCTAAAATAAGGGAGCACTACAGAACTCAACACTTCTCAGTTTGTCATGGATATTATCTGAGTATCTGCTAGGAACTCCTCTAGAAAATGATGACCAAAAAAAAAAAAAATGATGAGCAAAACCTCATATTGCGAATAATCTTAAACTAGCACCAAAGACTCCTACAATGATCTTTCAGCCTTCCTCTCCCTTTCATTAGCAATTAATGAGTAGGGGAGGGAGTCGGGGCCAAGGGGCGCTAGGCGGGTAGCCCTTCAGAGCCCAGCGAACAAAAGGAGTCCGGGATTAACCGGAGCGAACCGGCCTCCGAGCGGGTCGCGCCCGCCCGGGAAAGGGTGGGGGAGGGGCCAGGCCCGCTCCCCGCCCCGCCCCCCGAGCCAGGCCTGACGTCACCCGCCGAGAAATCCATCGGTACGACGTCACCCGCCCCCGACGCCTTCTCCTTGGGGGGTTAGCGGGCTGATTGCCCACAGCGGAGACGAAAACCACGGGCAGAGACTCTTAGCCCCCAGCCCCCGCAAATAGGCGTCTGAGGCACCTCCGTTACTGTCCCCGCGTCCCGCTTGGGCGGGCTCCCTCGCTCTCCTCCATGACCCCCTAGCGCCGAGGCAGCCTCACCCGGCAAGATCCGAACTCGCAGCAAGATCTAGAAGTGGCGATGGGTCCGCGAGAACTGGGCGCTGAAGAACCGAGCGTAGCCCGACCGACGGCAGCGGAGACGAAGACGGGGGCGGCAGCAGCACCAGCAGCGCGCGGCTCCTCCTGGCGCCGGAACAGGAAGCGCCGTGCTCGGACGCGCTGCCCCCACCCGGCTCCGCCTCCCCACTGGTCGGCGGGGCCCGGCCGCGCGCGCCCTCCTCAGGGGCCCGGTGGAACTGCGGCCAGCCAGTCCGCGGCTGCTCGGCTGTTTTTCTCTCGGTGGGCGGGAGGAAAGATCCCTAGTTTCCCGGAGTTCTGAGCGTCTAAAGGAAACGCCAGTGGCGGGTTGCGTTCTGGCAGCTTGGAGGAAATTGTCTCCTGCAGAGGCTTGAAAGCAAGTTCTGGATTCCCTACACTTGCGGCATTTAAGAGTTAGGCCTCGAAGCTGGCTAGGTGTGAATGCCTTCTAACCCGGGGCGCAGACCCGTTGGCCAAAATTGTGGAGAGCTAAAGGAAATGGCAACCCACTCCAGTACTCTTGCTTGGAGAATCCCATGGAGGGAGGAGCCTGGTGGGCTACAGTCCCATGGGGTCGCAAAAGGTCGGACACGACTGATTTTTATGTATTCTATCTAAAGCAACACGGCAGAAAAGTGAAGACGTTTGCAAATGGCTTGACAAATTGATATTAACAAAAGGAATGGATATCTTTGCAGGTTTTTTCTGATCAATATTTTTTTCTCCCCGTAGTTTAGTTTTGAATAAACCTTTACCTATCTACTCTGTGACAGACCCCAAAGGGGTCTGACCGCAGCGGTCAGGGAATGTGCTAGCTAACAATGAAGATGTCATAATTACGTGTTGTGCAAAATATACATATATAACACGTACATATGTTTTAGTGTAAAAATTAAAACGTATGCAGTAATAGATTTTATTTTCACTTGCTGTTAGTGGATTGGTGGGTGGACGTTTTACTATTAGCTTCTTAAACGAAGACTTATGTGGGTTTATTCCACAGCACACGTAATTCCCATACTGAAAAATGAGCGATAGAGAAACTTCAAACACCTAAGCCTGGGGAAAGTGAAAGAGAGTGAAAAATTTGTCCTAAAGCTCAACGTTCAGAAAACTAAGATCATGGCATCTGGTCCCATCAATTCATGGCAAATAGATGGGGAAACAGTGGCAGACTTTTTTTTTTTTTTTGGCTCCAAAATCACTGTAGATGGTGACTGCAGCCCTGAGATTAAAAGACGCTTACTCCTTGGAAGCAAAGTTATGACCAACCTAGACAGCATATTGGAGAAGGCAATGGCACCCCACTCCTGTACTCTTGCCTGGAAAACCCCTGGCCGGAGGAGCCTGGAAGGCTGCAGTCCATGGGGTCGCTGAGGGTCAGACACAACTGAGCGACTTCAGCTTCACTTTTCACTTTCATGCATTGGAGAAGGAAATGGCAACCCACTCTAGTACTCTTGCCTGGAGAATCCCAGGGACGGGGGAGCCTGGTGAGCTGCCGTCTGTGGGGTCGCACAGAGTCGGACACGACTGAAGTGACTTAGCAGCAGACAGCATATTAAAAAGCAGAGACATTACATTGCCAACAAAGGTCTGTCTAGTCAAGACTATGGTTTTCCCAGTAGTCATATATGGATGTGAGTTGGACTGTAAAGAAAGCTGAGCACAGAATTCATGCTTGTGAACTGTGGTGTTGAAGATTCTTGAGAGTCCCTTGGAGACTCAAGAGCAAGGAGATCAAACCAGTCAATCCTAAAGATCAGTCCTGGGTGTTCACTTGAAGGACTGATGTTGAAGTTGAAACGCTAATATTTTGGCCATCTGATATGAAGAACTGTTTCATTTGAAAAGATCCTGATGCTAGGAAAGATTGAGGGCAGGAGGAGAAGGGGACAACAGAGGATGGGATGGTTGGATGTCATCACCGACTCAATGGACATGAGTATGGGTAAACTCCAGGAGTTGGTGATGGACAGGGAAGCCTGGCGTGCTGCAGTCCATGGGGACGCAGAGTCGGACATGACTGAGTGACCGAACTGAACTTAAGCCTGGGGAAGACACATCTTTGGATAGGGGCAGTGGTCTATGGAAAAGGATACTAGTGTGATTTACTTGATCCTCATAGGAGGCTGCAAATCAGCAGTGCCCTGTGAAGCCATAGGAATTCAGAAGGAACCGTAAGTCAGCAAGAGTGCTAAAATAAGTTTTTGATATTTTGCTTATCATAGTGGTATTTGTGCATTAATACTGAATTTTAAAGTCACACAAAAAGTTATTTTCATTACTGGGTTTATGGTAAAAAAAAAAAAAAAATTTATGCCCACATTTAAGTGCCTCACTCTAGTCCTGACCATGAGTGACCAACAGCCTTCAGCTTTTCCCATAATCCCAGTCAATAACTGAGCACAGTGGGAACTATCAAATTAGCCCATTCCTGTCCCATGTGGGCTCCAACAGGCAACCTGTTGGGAACTAAATCCACAGCCTGGCCTTTTCAGAACTGCACTGCCTACCCTACCCAGTGCTTCCTTCAATTTCTTTTACAGATGTCAGACCTGCAATGTGGCAGAGACTTCACCACCTTTCCCTGCTTTCTTTCTTATTCTTTGTGTGTGTGTAACCAACCTAGACAGCATATTCAAAAGCAGAGACATTGCTTTGCCGACTAAGGTCCGTCTAGTCAAGGCTATGGTTTTTCCTGTGGTCATGTATGGTTGTGAGAGGTGGACTGTGAAGAAGGCTGAGTGCTAAAGAATTGATGCTTTTGAACTGTGGTGTTGGAGAACTCTTGAGAGTTCCTTGGACTGCAAGGAGATCCAACCAGTCCATTCTGAAGATCAGCCCTGGGATTTCTTTGGAAGGAATGATGCTAAAGCTGAAACTCCAGTACTTTGGCCACCTCATGCGAAGAGTTGAATCATTGGAAAAGACTGATGCTGGGAGGAATTGGGGGGCAGGAGGAGACAACAGAGGATGAGATGCCTGGATGGCATCACTGACTCGATGGACGTGAGTCTGAGTGAACTCCGGGAGATGGTGATGGACAGGGAGGCCTGGCGTGCTGTGATTCATGGGGTAGCAGAGTTGGACACGACTGAGTGGCTGAACTGAACTGAACTGAAGCAGTTATAACCACTGGACCACCACGGAAGTCCCATTCCCCTTTATTCTTCAAAGGTGTCCATCAGCCTTCAATACATCTCTTGTACATTTAATCACATTTTGACATGTTTCTGGAAGACCTAAAATGACACACTAGAGAACTGAAAGGAAAATGTGTAATACAGATTTAAAAATTTCTCTAAGTTGAACGTGTCAGGTAAGGATATACACAGTAGTGTTTTGAAAACAGACTACAAAGCCTTTGGATTTTATATATGAGGTTTTAATTAAGAAATGAAAATGTATTCAAATCAATTTATTTGAACTCACATCCAAGAGGAAACATTCAACTTCAGGATTAGAAATAAAAAAGGAAACACTCTACTTCTTTTTAGGTAAGGGATGGATCATACAAGGCTGATTGATGAGTACTAACAGCTTTGTGAAGTTACTACTTAAACTCTGTATATTCAGGTATATATCTAGTTCATACTTGATTTATACAGAATTTATCCAATTCTAGCAAAGTCAGCATACTTTAAGTAAACCTCCTTGAGTTTTATGCTTAAGTCTGAAAGCTTAAATTTGAATAACTATGGCCAAAGTGATTATCTTTACTTCCTGCAAATGTAATCAACTTTTAAAATAACATAGGCAAACATCAATTTTACATAAATCTTATTAAGAATAAGAGGAAATTGCAACTGTTCATCTAATTGCAGAGTCTAAACCATAAATTCAAATTGTACCATTATCTTTATTGTCAAATCAAGTCAAGAAGGCCTTTACAGACTAAAAGAAATGAATGTGAATCTGCAGGGTTCTCTAAGGGGATACTTTGAAAACCTGTCATCACGTTAGTACTTAACAGCTATACAGAAATATTTTTAAGTATGCTCCAAGGGTCACCTCTTAACTAAAGAAGCAACCCGCAGGAAGTCAAGTGACATATATTATCATCTATATTTTATGTGCTAGGAAATTAAAGATATAGAATTGAGTAATGTATTCAAAATTAAAAAGTAAAGACTGTCTATTTGAAATAGGAGTCATGTGCCTTAAATTCCTTTTCCTTGGATTATATCCATTAGTCTACATTTTTATTTAGAAACCATAGTTACTTCCCCTTTGTCTCCAGTATCTTCATGTGTTAATAGTACAGACTCTTGTAGTGTTGCTTATTTCTAGACCATTAAAAGAGAAAAACCCCTTGTGCTTTCTGTCCATTCTTTAGAAGTAAAAACGAATGAAAAACTGTGTATGTAAAATGAAGATTGTAAACACTTTTTTTCCACAGTAGAAACAATAATCTGCTTGACTTAAAATCTTTTATTCATTTGGGCATTAAATTACCTAACACACAATCTACTTTACATTTAAACATTGTTTTCCTTGTGTTGCCTCAGGGAATGTCGTATAATTAAGTCCACTTCCTGTGAAATTTCCTCTGCCAAAATCAATGTATAATCTATTTGACTCTGATTATAGCTAAAAGTGACAAAAAAGATTTTTAATGAAAAATAAGAGTCTAAGAGTTAGGTCTCAAGATTTTCATTTCATAGGAAGGAAGCTCTCTATTACATGGATCTATAAAATGATCCAAATTTCAGAGAGGCAGGAAGCTGATAACTTGATTTATCTTCTTAATGGCTTTGGCTCATGAATAAATGATAATGGTTTGTTTTTCTTATAAAAAGAAATGGAATTTGTATAATGATGAATCCTATTTGCCACATTTGCTCTACTTTTTAAAGAGGATTTCTAATTACTTAGACATTCTTTATATTATTTACAATAAGAAGTCAAAACTTTAACTGAAAGCCATTTTTTGACCACAGTTTGCCATTAGCTGAAATTCAGGAAAGAACACAAGTCTGATCACCAAATCAATAAATCTAGCCACAGGCTGACTAAAAGCTTCCTTTAATCTTCTTCCTATTAGGTCTTCCTTTAAATTAAACCATTCCATGAATTATTTAAGTGAATGGCACAGTTATAGAAAGATCAGATATAATTCTTCATACAAAAATGCTCAGGTAACCTAAAAAAATCCATTCAGCATGTTTCGGGAAGTACAGTATGAATCAAGATGCTGTAGCTTAAAAAAAGGGGAGCCGGGCTTGGGGGTACTCTTGAAAGCTTCAGAGAGAAATAGAAAAATCAAGTTTATTTCCTGGTTAGTGCAGGATGATTCCCAAAGCGCATTTAAGTGTCTGGTCCAGACTAGCTATTAGCGACTAAGTAGTTCCCTTTCACTGTCAAGGCTTTCCCCTGAGGTGATGCCTAAATTCTTAATTTTAATATTTTATCTTGTTTCTTTTAGTCCTATCCTCTCTCACCAGTAAGCACGACATTTCCACCATGCTGAATGCTTTCTCCAACTCTGAAATTTACACTTTTCAAATGTTCAGTGTCCAACTTAGCTACAAAATTTACATTTATATATCTCCCCACATTGTTCCTCTCAAAATTTATACTCATTTACTTACACATAATTCCAGTAAGTATATTTTTAATGAGTTAATTTCTGAATGCTGAATGCTCTTTCAAATGTGTCCTCAAAAAGTCACTGAGAAAGACTTAACCTTTCTAAATTCCAATCCCTTCATGCTCTAAAGAATTCTTACTCTTCTTTTTCCTTCATGGTAATCAATTCCCTTCTCAAATCTTACATTTCTACTTTCCTGATTTCTTTTCACTGTAGCAAATACCAAAAGAAAAAACACAAACTGTTTCAGAGTAAATGAGTCTCTTTCCTGCTCTCATTTATTAGATCATCTACTTCAAGGCTATATAAATGGCAGTATTTTGAAAATGTTAACAGCTATCAATACCTTGAAGTTGAAAAAATAAGAAAGCCAGAGAAAATATATCACAAGCAACCAGTTTGAATATATGAAAGGCTACTTAGATCTTGATTTTCATATAAATACTAATTTTTACCATTATAAAAGACAGCATATTTTCTTTTTCTTTATAAAATTACCTTTAACAGAATATTCATTAGCTAATCATTCCTTAGGTTTTTCTGTATTGATAAAAAGTTATCTTTAAAAGAAAAATATTTAAAACAATATTGTTTCATAGAAACAGAAAGTCTCAATATCAAATTCTGATAAAAAGCTATAATTATGGGTAGAGTCTAACCATACTGTTAATTTTCTTCACCAAGGATGGATGTTTAGGAAGCGTTATATTGGTAAATAAGATAAGCTTCTCAGTGATCTACAAAAGCGCCACAATAAAGATGAGGTAGTATGAGACTGTCCAACTTTTGTAAAAGGGAAATATCATCTTTAGAAGAGATATTTATCCTGACACTGATGTTATCCTGAGCCTCATCACTGCTGAGAGGGGTGCTATTTTAGTAGTTAACCCTCACTGGAACCAAGACAATCTTGAGATCACTTGAGAAAAAAAGATGCTAGAAGATAATGGTATGAGATTTTCTTGTTCAATTTTGTGATAACTGCTAAAAACTTATTTTAAAGCAATTAATTTTAAATGCCATTTTTATGTTAACAGCAAGAATGTAGGAAAGGGAAATGCTACTTCGACATAAAAGCAATACTTAAGAAACATCTATTCTAACTGGGAAATTTGAGTCAAAGTTCTTTCAACCAAGTAGAAACAGCTTCCTACTAGATAAACTAGCATCAAGAGATCAATTTACTATATTAAAAATGCTAATTTGTATAAAGGGGTAGACAACTCACCAGAAGAAATAACTGTCTAGGAAATTTATTATTGATTCTTTAAAAAAGAAAAGTTAAATAGGCTATCACTCCATTTATTTTATTATATTGGGATAATGTTCTCTACAAAATGCTTCTCTGTTCTTGAGATGCTAAACTTAAAAATATTATACCCAGTGCCCAGTATTGTTCAGTATGGCATAAGCAGTATAGCTCTCAAAATGTTTTCGTTTTTCTGAAGCCATACTAAAGATATGTTAGTTCTGAAAATAGGGATAGTTACCTGAAATCTGAAGATCAAAACCAGTATTAAGTTCCCTGAATACTAAGCTCCATGTTTACTTCTTGAATCTTTATTCAAGCTCAATTCAAAATAATGGAAAACTACTTAGGTCTCTTTGGTTACCAATGGAAATTTGTGGCTGTTTATAAATTGTGGCATCTCTCCAAAGTAACAGGCTGTTTCTAAAAAAGAGCTAAGCAGAAGCAACAGTTCACAAGTCAATACAGAAAAAACCCCAGTTGCTTTATTATTTAGTAATTACTAGTTCCTAATAGTAGTATCATTATTTTTAAAGCTTCCAGTGAGAAGGGAACAATACTTATGTTCTGAAGATGGTAACTCTTCCAAGTTTGAGAGAAAGATCTATTCAAGGAATAATAAATGACCATGCCACATTACAGAAGAATAAATTCACTTCTAAGATATCATGTCCTCATTTGATTCTTACTGACCTGATTAATCAAATTTAGTAATTCAGCTTTACAATTAATATTTAAAATGAAAACACATCAAGTTTGATTTGAAGCCATTTTGTTAACTGTTAACATCCCTATTAGTAAATTACCACACACACAGCTTTACTGAAGGCTTTTACAACAAATGAAAGGATGATGTGGAAACTATATCTTATGTATAGGAATGCCAATGACATAGGTTAACAAAGCGTTTTATATGTTATATGTAGGAAAAGAAACAATTATTTTTAAAGAAAAGTATGAAATACAGATTATTTAAATGTGTTTGCAATGCCTACAAACTTCAAATATCCCTGGATCATAGTTAAGTTACAATTAAGAAAAGAAAAAATTAAGTAAACAATCTACATGGTAAAAACAAAAACCAAACCTGGTCAAAAATATCCATTAACCCCTAGTGTGTAACAATTATTATTGTTCAACAATTACTGTATCCTAAGAAAAATAAACTGATCTGGAAGTAAAATTTAGGGCAGAAGTTTATTTTGGACTTCAACTGCCCTTGTAGAAAAATTCAAAGTGGTATAAGAAGAAAAATAAAATATTAAATGAAAATACATATATAACCACACCCTTGTTCCTACCCTTTTTCTAGCATTGTTGTTCTGGTGCATCAATCCTGAGTACTCTAACTTTTGATTTATAGTGATATTCCTTCAGATATAATTTCATGGAAGAAGGAATTGGAAGGGCATCAATGCCATCGTAAGTTGTACAGTTACAAATAACTGTTCTGCATATATGCTGCAGGGAAAAGGGGAAAGTCCGAATTAAAGGAGTGGATAAAAGTGGTTCGAAGAACATACAGGCACTCGGGTCCTTATAATGCTCTAGGAGCCCAGTAATGTCAGGCGAATGGAAGACACAAGGATCATGTGCATCAAAGCTAAAGTTGTGATTCCACTGTTCAATTCTCGCATGAAGAGAACGACTATAGCGTCTAAAACTCACGGAGAACAGATAGTCTTCCTGTGCTGAATCTCGCAGTAAAAAGGTGCCTTCTGGTTTTCCTTCTAGTAGAGCTTCAGCTGCATATTTATCCATAACACCCCAGTAACATGGATTATTATTGATCTGAAGGAGATCTGGTACAAGACAGTGGACATAATCAATCTGAGTATGGTACTTGGGAGGTGTTTCCAGTTGCAGGATTTCTTCATCAATTTCCCACTTGGGTTTGTTTCTTTTCCGGGAACTTGTGCAAAGTGTTATAATTTCATCATCTGAATCCATATCACTATCTTCTATGCTGTTATTTGAAGCCAGGTTCACTATAGAGTCAGTCCCAAGACCACCTCTACCCGAAGAATTGTTACTGGTTATGACACAGGGCTGAACACTGGTATGTGAGAAGCAGCTCACCTCTTCCATGTTTCTTCGTTGTTTTAGTTGACCATCCCTCAATTCGCTCTGAGACAAGTCTGTGCTTACCCATTCATCTGATTTGGGACTTATAGGAGCAGTGTGTCGTTTAATAAAATGCCACCTAAAGGCTAGATCTGATCGAGGTGGGAAAGGACACTTATCTAACATGAGTTCACTGATATGAATTTTTCTTTTAGATGGAAGCCCTGAAGAGTGCCGACTACTACAATTCTTTATTGGAAAACACTGCCCCACAGCATCTTGCAGTTTCTGTTTAAGAGATCGGCCTAAAAATCTATGCCCACAGGAATGATCTAAATCCAACTCAATAGATGAACAGCTGTGCTTCCTTTCTTGGCTCCTTAAAGGAACTTCAGTTTTCTCTATAGCACTCACTGTTTCAGCATCTGAACAACTTTCACTCTTTTTTGACCAAGATAACTTCTTTCCACTCCACACATAACCATCCTTTCTGTCAGCACTTCGACTCCGGCTAGTTTTGGGCCTTACATCTACATTTTTACTATTACTTTCACTATTTTCTGCCATTTTAACAAATTGTGCACAAATTCCAGTGTTATAAATAATGCTTTTTCAGTTTTTCCAGTAGAATGTTTCTTCTGGGTACTTTCTGGATGTATCTAAGGAAAAAAAATAAAGATCATTAAGTGTCTGTCATTAACATTGCATAGTTTATATATCAAGTCCCAATTATATACAAGATGAAAAGGGATAGTTAATACACTTTTTTTTTGGTTTTTAAAAAATTAATTTATTTTAATTGGAGGCTAATTGCTTTATAATATTGTAGTGGTTTTTGCCAAAGATAATTAATATACTTTTCAAAAAAGTACTGGGAATGTTGGAAGGCAGTTCCAAGATATTTTGTTCTCATTTAAATAAACTACTTTACCATATACTAATAATTCTATAGTGCCATTGAGTCAACAATCTGAGTTTCTTTCCCATAGCTAGTTGTCAATGTGAATCAAAAAAGCTAAGCATCCTGTCAGCCAAAATATATGTCTGAAATGTGAATAATTTGTGGTTTATTTTTTAATTTCACAGCAGACCAGGGAATTCTTTGTCAGAGATGAGAAAACTATGAGCTGTTATTTAACGATCACTACCCTCCTTCTGGGTTCAATCCCTGGGTTGGGAAGATTCCTTGGGGAAGGGAAAGGCTATCCAACTCTGGTACTCTGGCCTGGAGAATTCCATGGACTCTACAGTCCATGGGATTGCAAAGAGTCAGACATAACTAAGCGACATTCACTTTCACCCTCCTTGTAGGCTTCCTCAGTGGCTCAGTGGTAAAGAATCTGTCTGCAATGCAGGAAATGGGTTCTGTCTGCAATGGGTTCGATCCCTGGGTCAGGAGGATCCCCTGGAGAAGGAAATGGCAACCTGCTTCAGTATTCTTGCTGGGAAATCCCACAGAGGAAGCTGTCGGGCTATAGCCCACAGAATCAAGAGTCAGACATGACTGACTTAGTGACTAGACAACAACAACAACCTTTCTTCTCTCTCGTTTTCTTTTCTACTGATTGAAAATATGAATAATTTTAAGTTATAAAAGCTGTTAAGAATTTATTAAATAATCAGCACTGAACAGTAGAAACGTCATGCAAGAATTCCTAACGTAATTTTTGTCAACTCATTTAAATATTTGGTCAATTTCACTATTAGTCTACATAGTGTGTGGAAAACTTGGAATTGGATAAAAATTTGTTATTTTACACATACACACACACACTTATATATTCTTCCTGATAATTTCAAAAAAACAAACATAAAGTTCTATAGGGCAATGCCTTTCCTATGAAATTGGCTAGATACCCTAAAATTTATAATGTAAACAAAATTTTAAGATTAATAATAATGATCGGTCATAGATAAAAACTACTTAGCTATTCTTAGATGGAATAAGATTTAAGTCCAAGTTTGGGGGGAGGAATTCTATAATCTCAAGTATTTTATAAATGGATATTGAATTTTGTGATTAAGAAAATCAGTTGTACTCAATATTCTCAACCATCGCAACAGTCAAGAAAATGTTGAGAGCTACCAGAATCCATTTTCATAGCAGTGGAGTTTGAAATAAGCATCTGCAGTGACAAATATGACTGGGATGGGCTTAAAGGTATGAACTAATCATAAAGGCTTGCCATATAAAGTTGCTGTTTAGTTGCTAAGTTGTGTCTTACTCTTTGCAACCCCATGGACTGTAGCCCGCCATGGTATTTTCTAGGCGAGAATACTGGAGTGGGTTGCCATTTTCTTCGTCAGGGGATCTTCATGACCCAGGGATCGAACCCGCACCTCCTGCATTGGCAGATTCTTTACCACTGAGTCACCAGGGAAGCCCTTGCGATATAAAGTACCTGATTGCTAAACAAAGAATAGCATCAGGTGATTATACTTATTATTTTGATTTAGTGAGCTCACTGGTACATAATCATTTAAAATTCACAGAGAAAAAATATTTTAAAATCTAAATTTGAAAGAAACATCATCACTTAGTATACCAAATTATATTTAACAATATGCTTTGGTTGTTCATTGACTAAATTTCACTGAACAAAAATAAACAGGCAGAAGCTACAGAATATGAAGAATATGAAGTCATTGATCAGAAGAGCCTCTTATTACTAAGAGCTTATACTTACACTTTTCAAGATTAAAAAAATTAAATAGGAGCCCCAAGCATTTTTTTGTTAATACTACATACTTTCAACTTTTTTATTCAATGTGATAATGTGAAAAGTATATTATATAAGATTTAAAATATCTAGTGTTTTTATTTACTTTAAAAATATCAAAAGAGCAGATTATTAATTTTAAGGTCAACTTTACTCCACTGCATATAAACATGCTCATCTTCCTTTATTTGTTATCAGAGCTAATTCCACACCTCTGCTCTTGATGACGTTTCCATCTTTACCAGGGTCTGCTTCCATCACTCTTCAAAAACAACCAAGTCTCCTATAAACTCTTCTAGTGATTCCAATACTTTCTTTAGTTATAATTGCTGCTATCCATATTAAATTTCTTAATGAATAGCTGGTTTCCCCTCAAAAAGAAAATAGCTTTGGTTTTTTTCTAATTATAAAAGAAGTGATGATGCAGTTTAAAAATGGCTAAGTGAAAATCTTTTTGCTCCACCTTTCTCTCAGAAGTCAGCCCAAAGCAAGGGAAAATGAGCAATAAAAACACAAATCTCATCTTCAGTGAAACTATCACGTATCTATAACCTGAGTGACAAAATACAAGGACAGAAAACGAACAGAGGAGCAATGACTGACTCAGCAGTGGAGAGGTTGGTAACACCAGGCACAGAGGCAATGCTGATGAGAAGACAACGGAGCAGGCAAAGTCCAGGACACTCAGAGGCACCAGATTCTACAGAAAGTGTGTATGGAGAACAGGTCAGAAACATGGGGAAGCAGGTTGAAAATTTGTGTTAGGGCAGTTAGATCTCTCTGGTTCTTACTCTCATACTTAGAGGAGATAGGATTTTATTATTTGGAGAAATTGAACCAGAAAGGCTCAAGACTTTGGATACCAGGCATAGTAAGGATAGATGGGAGGCCTGGGACTAAAATCAGAAAGTTTCCTGCTCCATTCTTCCATCCAGCTTCCAGAATTCCAGTGGTCAAACTTACACCTCCCTAATAAGAGACTGGACAATACTAAACTGGAGAAACAGAATAACCAAAGAGAAAAGAGCTACAGATTCTGGTAATTGGAAATCCTCCAATAAAAAGCTGGAGGGCCACCCAGGCATTCTGTGAGGCTCATCCATCCATAAGCCATGCCTACTTACTTATACTTTCAGACAGCATTGTTGTGCTTCATTTATAACAGGTCACTAGACTTTTGAGGAAAGCCTTTAAAATAAACAAGTTACTAAGACACAAAGAACTTGGAGGAAAAAAGTAACCACGAAAGTAATAAAAAATAAAATAGATTTTGTACTAGCCATATGACCTTAAAACCTCAGTTTCTTCATCTGGAAAATGGAGACACTGATGCTATATATTTCATTAGGCTGGTAGGAATTAAAAGAAATAAGGTATGTAAAATACATATGTAGCTCAGATTCTAAATGGAGCAAGTATACAATAAAGGTTAACATATTTCTTTTTTAAAAAAGAAACAGACATTACATATGTTGTTTTATTATAGCACCCAAGACAGTTTTATAGAAATAGTACATAAGTAAAGAAATCACTGAAATACCTCTGTCTCTAGCCCAATGCTAACTATAAAGTTTATGAGCACATATAACTTTCAGGATGATAACTAATATTTCAAAATAAAAAAGGATTAATAAGCTAGACATAGCTAAAACTCAACAGACTATAAAGTATGAAGCTAAGACCAATTTGACGTTTTCCACCAGAGAACTGACTTCCAGCCTCACTCAAAACAAGTTTAAATGCTAACATAATAGATTTATTTTGGCAAGGCTTACCAACCTGTACATAATAAGAGTAATCAATCAAGTATCTCTGGATTTTAGGTTAATTGTTCTTACATATACTAATGCTACAGGTATCCAAAAAATAAAGTGAAAAATACCATTGTCCTAGATGAATTTTCCATACCTGTACTTGAAGAGTTAATGCACAGAAAATCTTCTGACTGGTTATCTTTTGGTATCTAAGCACTATAGCCTTATATAAATCTTACATAGCTATTCTTTTAACCGAAGACTCAGTTCATGCTTCAGAAGTTGCACTTTTTATAAACTGTTATGGAAAAAGATATATTTGGTAAAATATACCATATCAATGGGTTTCCCTTGTAGCTCAGTGGGTAAGAATCTGCCTGCAGTGCAGGGGACCCGGGTTCAGTCCTTGGGTCCCCCCTGCAGAAGGAAATGGCAACCCACTCCAGTATCCTTGCCTAGAAAAATCTCATGGACACAGGAGCCTGGTGGGCTGCAGTCCATGGGGTCGCAAAGAGTTGGGCACGACTGAGCGACTAACACTTAGTTACTTACCATGTCGATATACTGGCCAGAATGTCACTTAATGTTGTAGTCTTCAAAGCAGGAAGAAAATCTAACTTCTACTTATACTTGTCTAAAAATTAGAAAACTCTATTAATATTGAATATATGATTGGCAATGTTCCCATTACTCACTGTGAGATGGGTACTTGTCTGATGAGGTGCTGTTCTGGGGGAAGGAATGGGAGCTCCAAAAAGCTAAGTACTTGATGGCAACCCTCTCCATTTCTTTGTGCACTTTTAGTGGATCACAACTGCTTCTATGTTGTTGGAATACATTTGTGGATTATATTATCTTACATAAGAGAATCTTTACAATACTTTGTGAATAGACATGACCATGGAAATTCTATAACACCAAGTTTGCTAGTTATCTCAGGGCAGAGTTCCATCACTCAGTTGTTTCCAACTCTTTGTGACCCCATGGACAGCAGCATGCCAGGCTTCCCTGTCCTTCACCATCTCCCAGAGCTCGCTCAAACTCATGTCCACTAAGTCAGTGATGCCATCCAACCATCTTATCCTCTGTCGTCCCCTTCTCCTCCTGCCTTCAATCTTTCCCAGCATCAAGGTCTTTTCTAATGAGTCGGCTTTTTTTTGCATCAGGTGGCCAAGTAGTGGCTTCAGCATTATTAGTTCTTCCAGTGAATATTCAGGACTGATTTCCTTTAGGAATTACGGGTTTGATCTCCTTGCAGTACAAGAGACTCTCAAGAGTCTTCTCCAACACCACAGTTCAAAAGCATTAATTCATCAGCGTTCAGCCTTTTTGTGGTCCAACTCTAACAACCATACATAACTACTGGAAAAAACACAGCTTTGACTAGACGCACCTTTGTTGGCAGAGTGATGGCTCTTCTTTTTAATACTCTGTCTAGGTTTGTCATAGCTTTTCCTCCAAGGAGCAAGCATCTTTTAGTTTCATGGCTGCAGTCACCATCTGCAGTGATTTTGGAGCCCAAGAAAATAAAGTCTGTCTCTGTTTGCACTCTTTCTGCATCTATTTGCCATGAAGAGATGAGCCATGATCTTATTTTTTTGAATATTGAGTTTTAAGCCAGCTTTTTCACTCTCCTCTTTCACCTTCATCAAGAGGCTCTTTAGTTCTTCTTTGCTTTCTGCCATAAGGGTGGTATCACCTGCGTATCTGAGGTTATTGATATTTCTCCCGGCAGTCTTGATTTTGGCTTGTGCTTCATCCAGCCTGGCATTTTGCATGACGTAGTCTGCATATAAGTTAAATAAGCAGGGTGATAATACATAGCCTTGACATACTCCTTTCCAAATTTTGAATCAGTCTGTGGTTCCATGTCCAGTTCTAACTTGCTTCCTGACCTGCAAACAGATTTCTCAGGAGGTAGGTCAAGTGGCCTGGTATTCCCATCTCTTTAAGAATTTTCCACAGTTTAGCTGCTAATATTATAAGACAAGTTATGTATTTTTCTTTTTCAAAATGACAAGTGTTCTTAGTTTGATGACCTTTATTGGGATAATAAGCAGCTCTGAGAAGTTACTTAGCAGATACATTAAGAAAAAAGGCAAAACAAAATATTTCACTGGCTATTCATGGTTTAGGTAACATCAGAATTACTACTGAGAAAGTAACTGCTTAAAAAAAAAAAAGGCTATGGAGAGATCTTTTTAGAAAAAGAAAATATTCAGAATTTCCTTCACTATTACATGATTTTGTTACAATAATGATAAAAATGTATCGTATAAACTCTGGCATCTTTACACTTAAACACATGACAGAATATCTAATCTCTTCTGAAAGTTGCATTAAACCAAAATTCACAAAATTAAAAAACTCAATTACATTTCTCTCAATAAAAATAACATTATTAATTTTGAGTGAAATAAATCTATTTTTAAAGACTAAAAATGAGTTTAAAAAAACGTTTTGGTGTCTTGCCAAACGTTTGTCTATACACACAAAGTTTGAATGTTAAAAAACAGTGTAAGATTCTGAATCTGAATGAGTCCCCTCAACCCCATAATTAATAGTTGGAGTTTTACATAAACTTTGTAAAAATGAAGTAGAAGATGAGATACAAAATGAAAAAAAAAAAAACCAGTGGCTTTACTACCATTTTTATGTAGTATAGAAATCCAAGATGATATCTTGAAAAATGTTGACACATCAACAGTCTTTGTTAGTAACTGCAAAGAAGCTTTTCTTTTTTTAAGAGAGTGAAAGAACCACTTGGGAGAAGACTGCTTTGACTCTTGATTCAACAATTAATTTTTTATGAAGGCATCTAAGTTACAATACCTTGGGGACTACACAGTGACATTTTTAAAATTATTATTTCTTAATGAGGAAGTGGCAAGTGTCTAAAGTAAGTTGATATAAAAGCCTTTTTCAAGAAATCAAGTTCCCAGATTCACTAGCCATTTGATCCCAGGTTCTACAATCAACCGCACAGATAGTGATAAAAGACTATCCCAAATGAATAACCAAAGTGACCATCCTAGACTAACAACAGATTTAAATGACATTTAGTTAGCTCTCTTGAATAAGGCTGGAAAGATGATTTTAATTCAAATTTCCATTGAAAACTGTTGTAAAAGTTAGTAAACGAAGGGTTAAACTTCATTTATCTAGAAACTTCATTTGTATTCTCTATGATGATAGATAACAGAGGATTATTGTATATATTAATTAGTCGTTGAACTACTAGCTGACGGCTACTTAGGACCAGAATTCATCTAAGTACTAAATTTGACCTTATAAAGAATAATTTACTATACTATATAAAGAATTCACAGCTAAAGTATTATTCTCGTAGTATTTTCCTTATTAAATCTATTATTCCAAACTTTACCTGCTATTATGTGTCCCAAAACTCCTTGAATGCATTCTGATCATAGTCCATGATATTTAAATTGGATTCTGTGGGTCAGAGTCCTTGATATTTGATCATAGGCTAATATTTGAGTTGGATTCTAAGGAAACACTTAAGAGTCCACAAATGGAATATACTGGATAGTACACGACAGATAAATTCCTCACAATGTTAATCAAAAAACATGAAAAATTTTTTTCAAATGTTTAAGTGAGAAACATCTCTGAACTATAAAGTGCTTTTTTCTCATTACAAAAGCAATTTTCCAGTAAATATTTTAAAGTACCTCCTTTTCAATGCTAACAAGCCATGGCTCAGGGGACTTAACTGATTTGGAAAAAGGGAAAAGTGAAAGTGAAGTCGCTCAGTCATGTCCGACTCTTTGAAACCCCATGGACTATATCCTACCAGGATCCTCTGTCCATGGAATTTTGCAGGCAAGAGTACTGGAGTGGGTTGCCATTTCCTTCTCCAGGGGATCTTCCTGACACAGGGATTGAACCCAGGTCTCCCACACTACAGGCAGACGCTTTACCCTCTGAGCCACCAAGGAAGTAAACACACACACTGATTGGCACCACTATACCCTTTCTTGGAGAAGGCAATGGCAACCCACTCCAGTACTCTTGCCTGGAAAATCCCATGGACGGAGGAGCCTGGTAGGCTGCGGTCCATGGAGTGGCTAAGAGTCGGACACAACTGAGCAACTTCACTTTCTTTTTTCACTTTCATGCATTGGAGAAGGAAATGGCAACCCACTCCAGCACTCTTGCCTGGAGAATTCCAGGGACGGCAGAGCCTGGTGGGCTGCCGTCTATGGGTTCGCACAGAGTCGGACACGACTGAAGCGACTTAGCAGCAGCATACCCTTTCTTCCTTTCTCCAAACGTTCTTAATTTCCTACATTTTGCTTATACCAGTGTTCCCCAATCTGAACTTCTGTGTACACTAGTGCTAGAAGGTATTAATACGTGTTCTATAGAATTGGAAGTTTCATTATCAAACAAGTTTGGAAATCACTTCCCCACTGAAAGATAGCAAAAGGTTAAGAAACCTGATTAGGCCACAGTTTCCTATATTTAACTCAAAGTAAACACTTTTTGTGGAATAAACTGTGGGAGAAACATTAACTTGGTCTAACATTAAAATGACTGTACATCATGGGTATGCAAGCTAAAGAGAAATGTCTAGGACCAGTCACTGAAGAAGGTTAATCTAGAGTGAAGAGGGAACAGAAAACTAACGGCTGGCACTACAAACTTCTAAAAGCACAAAAACCGTAACAGGATTTTAGAAACCAGAAGCTTAAGATACCTGATTGTGACTCTCAGAGAATAAATTGGATTGTACAGATGTATTTTGTCCTTTCAATTTATAGTTTTTTAATTATACAAATAATATATGCATATTATAATATAGGAAACATTCAGGCAGGTTCAAAAAGGAGGGGAAAAGATGGTAATTCAATTACCTAGAAGTAATCAATTTAGACATTTTGGCCAATTTCCTTGCAGTCTTTCTTCCTATGAGTATAATTTGGTCTAAAGAGGAAGTTTTTAAGTTTTAAAGGTCCCTAAAAAATTAACAATCTAGTTTTTGACTATATCATATTAAAAAATGAAGCATGGTGCAGATGAAACAGCATGAGTTGCTGTTCATCAAGCTGATCATCAAGCATGATCTAAAATCTAAAATTTGTCGCTTACTAGCTGTCTCTCCTGATTTTTAAAATCTCATTCAGCTTCAGTGTTCACATTATTAAATCTGGATAATGCCAGCTGCCTCATGTTTTTACTGCCAGGGTTAAAATGTATGAATATAGCATACATTGAGCTTAATGAGAATATGTATTACATTCTGCAATATGTTATGTTTTCTCAGAACCTTCCATGTAAAATAAGCTAATTTCAAAAAATAAGAGCTAGGAAAGTGGTAATAAGGAAAAAGAATGAAAGGAAACACAGGCTACATAAAAGGCTAGAAAATCCACACAAAAACATATCTCAAAAATCTGAGGCTGAAGATGTTTCATCATTTCTGAAATATCATAAAGCTCTTTTTATTACTTCTGATATTAAATATGCTCTTTTTAAAAAAGTTTTTAAGTTTCAAATTCTTGAAAAATATTATGGGTATAAATCAATCAATTTCAACAGAAACAGTAGGCAAAGTGTTTTTTTTTTTACTGATCATAGATTCTTCTTTTCATGGCTTTATGATAATTATATATGCTTACATTTAAGCCTAGGTAACAAGTTTTACATACAAACTAGTATAATGTTATTCTAGACTTAAAATTGCCTTCATATTCTGATAAAACTAAATTCTAAGTTTTATGGCAACAGTTATGACTTGGAGAGGCAGTCTGGCAGACTACTTGGATCAGAAGTAAAAGATCTATTTCTAGTTCTGACACATGGTTAGGTGTGTGACTTTTGACAACTCATCACCTTACTGAGCCTTGATTTTTTTTTATTGATAAAACAATGATTATATCTATTTTGTTGTGGTAAGGATCCACTGTCATTGTAACAACACAGGAGTCAAATACTAGCTGTCATTAGCCAGCGGAATTGGGTAGGTTGAGAGAAGGTCTTTCACTGTATTCCCTTTAATACCTTAAAAATTTTTATGTATGCAAGTATTATTTACCCCCAAAATAAATTAAATAGGCTGGTAAGTTTGACACTTTCAGAGATATAAAAATCTCCAGATTTCTAAACTGTCTTCAATATTTTTTTTACTCTGTTCTCAGTTTTGTTATTACTCTCTTCTTCTAACCTTATCTTTCATAAGATTAATAATTTTTACAGCAAATACATATTTTATTAAAAAGGAATTTAAACATTCCTCCCATAAGGCAATATTGATATGCCTCCTGGATAAACTAAGATTATGTGATATTATTATTATATAGATCATACTGCCACAGTAGAATGGTAATATACTCATGTTTTCTTACCCTATTGTCCTTGAGAACAACAATATTTGTGAGCCTAAGGGTAGTATGAATGGTCACCACAGAGCAAAGCTAACTAACCTTCACTGCAGTTGAAGCTGCGACCTTGGCATCATTTTCAGTGAGTTCATTTAGCTATCCACTCCTATGAGACATACACTGCTATGATAAATTCATTTGGAAAACTCTGACAGCCACATAAGTGGCAGACTGCAACACTGGTTTCTTTTTAAAAATCTGTATTATCTTAAATAACCAGGCAATTTTTTAGTAAGATTCAAGTTACACACATTTCATTACCACACTATTGTCTTGTATGTATTATCTGAATGTTTGTTTCCCTCAACATCATGAATTAATTGAAGACATTAAAATTTTTGTTTTTAAAATTTGACTGAAAAATGGAAATGTGATAACACATTGGCAAAAGCAAGAATACACCTTTTAATGTTCAAAAAATTTTACTGAATAGTGATTCAAACAACTCCATTTTGAATGAACCATTAAATGCCCACCCAAAGTACCCCATTAATAACACAAGACAATTACTTTTATACATTCATGAGTATCTTCTATGTACTATAACAGTTCTATGGAAATAGGTGTCATCTTCATTTTAGAGATGACGAATCTCACGTTCAGAAAAAGTAAAGCAGCATATTCAAGGTCACACAATGAGTAACTGTGAGAGTCAAAATTAAAATCTAGGTTTGTTCAGCTTTAAGGCCCAAGCTTATTCCATACATGTTAAATCTGTAAAAAAACAAAACATATATACATTTTTTTAAACCTATGACTCAAATGGCTTGATTGCTAAGGCAGAGTTAAAGGAGAGAAGCGCGAACACCATTCATAGTTTTAAAGTCACATGGTGTTACAGATTTTATAGTTAGAGCATTTGATACGTACAAATCTTGTTCCAAATTTGCAGATTCTTCTTATGCTGAGCTCTACAAAGTCCTACACTGAAATCTCATGATGATATATTGATATATTATCGGACTTCGTCTCGAACCCCATAGTCTATGCAATGATATTTACTTGGATTAAAAAAAAACAGAACTAGAAATCGGTCTATCTAAACAATGAAACATCTCCGGACAAAAATTAAGTCACTCGGAAAGAATCACCTCAGGAATCTTTTGCTCTTGTGTAAAAACAATAGGTTGGTTATTTCCCCACAAATCCCAAGTTCTTTTCAGCCAATCACTCTTCATTTGGAGCCTTAGTACTTAAAGCAACACCTTACAAAATGCCAACACGGTAAGAACAATACTACGGTTTGTCTAAATGTGTTTGCAACTTTCCCCAATGAAACTAGACTGAAAAACAATGGGGAAAACTCTACAAAGGAAAAACGTTTCACTTATGTCATAATCAAATTCCGACTGAGACTAGAAGGTGGGTACCACAAAAAAATATCAGTTGTGAAGGTTTTCATGAGAGATCGGTCTCCCAACATGGAGAACGTAAAGATCCAACCAAAGCATAAATTTAATGGCCAAGACCTTAGCAAAGATTGCAAGGATCCAATGAAGTATTCAACAATACACTTTAGCTCTTCTTTTATAGATATAAAATTAGATATGCACTTCATTGAACTTTAGGTGGAGTCTGAATAGGGAAACACGAATTACTTCAAGGGATACATGTACAATGTCCTATAGAACAAGCATTAATGTACAAGCCGCACCTCCAGGAATCGTGAACTGAGATTAGGTCTTTTCTCCTTTACCGCTATAGAAATGACAAGATGAAGGCGTCAAGGATGCCAAGATTAAAGGCTTGAAAAGGGTCTCGTCTTCCTTTTCTTTAAAGAACAAGCCCAGACATTTCATTCTCTAGCCCGGTCCCAAGGAGGGGCTGGACCCGTTCAGGGACCCGGATATGGCTGCCAGTGAGGAGCGCCAGGAAAGTAGAGGCAGACCCCGCGAGGGCAAGGCCAAGCAGAAACCACCCTTCCCCCACTCACCTCTCGGAACGCAGTTTACCAGGGGCTATCCTTGGAACTGCCGCCATCACCACCGCCATCACTCTGGGTATTCGCTGAGGTGGACAAGGGAGGCCCAGCCACTCGGGCACCTCATGTAAGTCCTACGAGGCGACTGTCTGTCTGCAGGCCCCCATCCTGCGGTGCCGGGTTCTCATCGCAGACATCGCACTCACCGCCTCCACCTGCTCCGCCGGCGCGGCCACCACTTCCGTGTTCGGCTCCCTCCCTTTCTTCCTCACTCCCCCAGCAACCGGCTTTTCCCCGAGCGGCGTGCGCGCCGCTGACGCCACCGCCCGGCGTCCCGAGTCTGGACCGCGCTGGGAGTGGGCGGGCCGGCGCAGGCGCAGTGTGGGACCACGCCGAGCGCGGGAAGCGTCCGGCGCCGGCGCTCGCTCCCGCTTGCCTTTCCTCGGCTGTGGAGGTTCGGTCGTCTAGGTGAGTCGCCCTTCTCAATGGCCTCGTCCTTGCCGCCCATCGAAGACAAGCGTGTTCTCTTCCTGCCTATGTCGGACGGACCCTTCGCTATATCTTGTTTGCGCCCCTCGGGTCGGGTAAAGGGGCTGCCGAGGGCGTGTCTCGCAGAAGACTGACCTCCCTTCTTTACGATCAGCCCCCGGCTTTCCTGTCCTTTAAAATAATACTAACTTTTATCAAACATTTTCAGATAAGTAAAGGAAAAAATGCCTGCCACACAGAAGCCCATGAGATACGGCCACACAGAGGGACACACAGATGTCTGTTTTGATGATTCTGGGAGGTAAGGTACTTTGAGAACCAAAAAAGGAGGTTTCAGGTGTGAATATTAGTTATTATTCTATGTCATGTAACTAGTGCTGCGTAAAGTGGCTCATCCAGATAGAAATAAGGTTGAAATCCAAAATGGCACATGTGTTGTCCATAGATTTACTGTTTCATTCAGCCCAGCGTGGTAGTTTTAGTATATCAAGAAAGCTAAGGAGTGTGAAATCTTACTTCCAGAGGAATTGGAAAGATACGAGCTTTGCCCCACATTCCCCTTGATGCATCTCACATTATTAGTTATTTTGCCAGAATGCTAGCTGCCTGATTGTCAAATTTAGTGGTTAATTCAAACTTTTTGGAGGGCCTTTTGTGATGCTCTTTGCTTTTTAAAACTGTTCAAAACTTTTTGATATGTTCCCTCCCCACCCCCCGCCCCCAACTTATTTCCTCTGCTTGATTCCTAGTTTGTGATATTTTGTCAGGATTATTCTAGTCCCTTGGAGGGGTATAATCTATATTAACAGTCTACAGTCGGAATAGGAAAGAGTTTTACTTGAGCCAAACTAAAGACTATAGTCCAGGAGATACAGATTAAAGAAGCACTTGAACTGTGTTCTGTTGAACTACAAAATGAGGGAGACTTACAACAGCCCAGATTGCAAAATTGCATGAGTAGTTTGTCAGAATTATGATTGGTGTGGGCAAGAAGTAAGGGTGCTTGTTAAGTAAGGATTAGCTGGAGTCCAGTATGATTGTATAGTTATAAGGTTGCAGTTGGCAGCTGCTAGCAGATACTGTTTTGAGAACAGCTGGTGGTATCCTTGAATCTGATACAGTTCATAAAATTCAAATTCTCAGCAATTCAGGAATGTATTTGAAACCATATCCACAATGCCCACCCAGCTCTAATTTGAATGCCTGAGTTGCAATTAGTCCATTTTAACTTTTCAACATATTCTTTTCTTAATCGGTTAAAGCAGCTGTACAGTGTATGTTTAACAAGCCGTAAGACAGGTTGATATAAGTAGCATAGAGTTTACGTTAAATCATGTATAAGCCACAGTGATTTCCCCATATCTCACTGTGTGAATATCTCTCCCAGCTTCCCTTTTAGCTTTCTGAATTCCTATTCAGTACTGTCCAGTTGTGTGGCTTCTGCTGTCACTCCTGTATTGATTGATTCACTGAGAAAATATTGCATGTCTACTCCACTGGGTGCTAGAGATACAATAGTGCAATCAAAGCACAGTCTTTTCCCTCATTGACCTTAAAGTCTTTGTAGATTGACAGAAACAGAATACAAATTAATTACAAAAAATACATTTAGAATTACAGTTAGAGTTATTAAGTGATATGTGTAGTGATAAGCATATAGGAGGGGGAAGTTGGCCTAGTTTCAGAAGGGAGGGATATTTAATGCTGTGAACTTGGATGAAATCATCTAGGGAGGGAGTGAATGTTTTATTTTTTTAAGAGATTGTAGGTCTAAGCCCTGGGCACTCCAGAATATTAGGATACCAAGTAGGAGAAGGAGGTGTAGCCAAAGAGGATAAGAAGGGATTGTAAGAAAAGTAGAAAATCAAGAGACAAGAATGGTATCAGTAAGCCAAATAAATATTTTAAGGAGGAGGAAATACACTATGGCAAATTCTGCTGGTGGGTCAAGTTGAGGGTATTTTTATTTGTTTTCTTTTTTAATGGAGTGATAAGAATAAAAGCTTTGTTACAATGGATTTAGGAGAATAGAAAATGATTGGCGTTTATGAGGACGACACTGAAAGAATGAGAGTAGTGGAATAGGAATGTGAAGTCAGGAAAGGTAATCTTTTAAGGTGAGAAAGATTACAGCATATGTTTCAGTGGAGAGGAACCAAAAGAGGGTTAAGCCAATATTAGAATAAAAAGAAGGAGAATGGCTATGGTGATGTCTTTGAGTGGATGAGAGGCGCTATGGTAGAGTAAAAAGCAGGAGGGATTGGCCAGAGATAGGAGCACGGTCAGTTTTATAAACAGAGGAAAGGAGCACTTAGAATGAATGTGGAGAACATGTGGATAATTTCTATAGACTGTTTCTGTTTTCTGAGTGAAACAGGAAATAAAGTCATTAGTTGAGAATGGACAGGAGGTAGAGGTTTGAAGGAAGAGGAGTAGATATGAGATAGGTGGTTAGTAGAGAGGGTAAGTTGAATGAACTAGGGAAATGTAATTGGATTACAGGGCAGCACTAAAGGCCTAATTCAAATTAATAGTTATGAATTTAGATTGGGATGAAATAATCTGGTTCTGTGTTTTCTCCAATTCTGTTTAGTTCTGTAAGTGCAAATTTATTAATAGGCAGTGAGTTGGATGTTTAACCAGGGTTGTTGTTGTTGTTGTTTTTTGGTAGACAAAGTGAAACCCAAAGGATTTATTTGAGTATAACATAAAGAATTCATTTTAGTGACAGTATGGATCTAAACCAGATTAGGAGGTATGTGAGAATTTGAGGGAATGAGAAACAGTGAAAAGGTACTTTCAGTAGATTGTAGATAGAATTGTAATAGAATTTAAAAATAGTGAAACAATAAGTGATTAAGATGCTTGAAGCAGATTATGAACCAATTGCAGTGTTGATAAAGACAAAATTTGAGTCTGAGATGGGATGGAGGTACAAGATCAAGTATCAGAAGGTTTCATCTACATGGATATTGAAAATACAGAATTGCATTAGGAATAGTGTTAGAGAATAACAAGGAGCCTTCTGCTAAAAATTGTTAGGGAACAAGGGATTTCTCTTGAAGAATTTGTAGCTGGTCTGATGACAGTTTCAGGCTTTTTTTTTTTTTTTCCTGAGAGAGTAGGGTGTGGTGATAGAATGGCCAGGGTAATAACGTGGGGTCCCAGAGGGATATAGAAAAGAAGTCAGCCACCACTTAAGAAGGCTGAAGAGGAAGCAGTGTTTTCAGAGGAATGTTCAGAAAAAAGCTGATTTTGCTGGTGCCTGACCATGAATCTCATGAGGCCCACTGGAAGGGTTAGGAAGGGGTGGTTAGATTAGGGAAAGAGCATTGCTGTGGGAGAGAGGATAAAGGTGTGATAGAATTAGTCCTTTGCTTAAAAACTTACAGTGGATTTCTTCATTTATTATCTAACCTAGGATACCTTTGAGAATGGAGAGAAGGGTTTCAAAATAAAGTACAGTTTTTTAAATTATTTAATGATTGGCAAATTATTCTTTTTAATAGATCTGTAACATACTACTATTCAAAAACTATTTCAAGACAATGTTTTTGTAAAAAAATTTGTGTCAAAACATTAAAAAATTTTTTATCAGTTAACACCTGTTGTCTTTGAAAAGAGGTGTTATGTTATATCAAGAAAGGGTTGGAAAGGGAGAGATGGGTATCAGTGGTTGTCTTGCAGATTTACCTACATGTTGAGGTGAGAACTCGATTCATGGCAGAAACTGAAAGGGAAAAGAAGTCTGTCAAATTCATCAATTTTGACACAGCTAGTGCTAATGTGTTTTAAACTGAAAAATTAGGACAAATTTTAATGCAACTAATACTGATAAATTTTAAAGCAAAAAATTAGGATAAATGCCAAATCAGCAGGGTGCATAAATCAGGAATGTCCAGGGCAAACTGAGACTTACAGTCCTCTTATTTATTTCTCATAGAACTGAATCCAAACTCCTTACTCTGGCATTAAAGTCAATCTACTTTTTCCCCCCTCAGTTTCCTGGCATGCCTGCTCCATGTAAACTCCCCTATGCTTTACTAATTTCTTATTTTGATTCATGTAGTATTGTCTGTTTGAAACTGTCCTTTTTACCAATCTCAGCATATACAGTCCTACCTGTCCTTTTCTTATGAACCCTTCTGACTTTCCAAGTGGAAATTAATTTTTTTCTCCTGAACATCCATAGTTTTGTTTTTATTTTTGGCTGTGCTGGATCTTCATTGCTGTGTGGGCTTTCTCTGGTTGTTACAAGTAGGAGCTACTCTCTAGTTGTGGTGCACAGGCTTCTCATTGTGGAGCCCTCCTGTTGAGGAGCATGGGCTTCAGTAGTTGCAACATATGAACTCAGAAGTTACCACTCCTGGGCTCTGGAGCACAGGCTCAGTAGTTGTAGTGCATGGGCTTAGTTGCTCTGCTGCATGTGGGTTCCTCCTAGATCAGGGATCAAACCTGTGTCCCCTGCATTGGCAGGTGGCTTCCTTACCACTGAGCCACCAGGGAAGCCCCCATCCATAGTTTTTTATATGGCTACTCTTTGCCATTTACCATTTTATTTTTGTATTTTATTTACTGTTGTGTCTAGAGAGGACATAACAAATGAATAACATCACTCAGAAAATAAGATTTGAGAGATGACAGATAGCCACTTGAATAATCAGCTTTGGATAATTGAGCTCTTGCATTCATCCATTTATTCATTCAGCATTTATCAAAGCTTCTGTCAGAGACTGCTTTGTGCTGTAGGCACAGTGGTAAGCGAAGTAGACCTGGTCTGTGTCCCTGTTGTTACAGAGATTACAGGTTTCACTGTCTTACATTATTGCAAATATCTAAATAATTTTATGCCATGGAGAAACTGTAGAGAACATAAACTTACATTTTATTTTATAGAATGAGAGGTTAACAGTCCTTGTTATTGAGGTTAATATATGTAAAATAAGGAAACATTGGCTGATAACCTTGATTTAATTAAAAAAGAGATAAAGTAGCATTCTAAAAAAATTAATAAACCTATAACTGGGTGACTTTTTAATGAGTGTGTTTCCTTCACAGCTGTATTGTAACTTCTGGAAGTGATGGTGATGTGAGGATTTGGGAAGATTTGGATGATGATGACCCTAAATCCATTAATGTTGGAGAAAAAGCATATTCATGTGCTTTAAAGGTATTACAAACAATTACAGCAATTGATATGAAATGACACTGCCATGTGATGTTTGGATGAAAAATATTTTTATAGAAGTTCTGAATGCAGATTTTTTTTTTATTTCTCTTATGAAATAATATTTTAAAATGTGTAATAATGCCATAATTTAAAATTTTTTACAGGTAAAATCTGAGTGGTTTATAAAAGGTGATTAATGGATAGTGACAGTGAGCCAGTTAAAATTTATGCAAGAAATTATACCTTATCTTTAGAGTTTTAAATGTTCCTGTTCTCCTTTGGAAAATTAACAATATATTTTCAAAATTTTAGCTTACTAATTCACATAACTTGAGAAATTGTACTGGAAAAAAGGACTGTTTCATTAACTTCAAGATAGAGACTTATTTCATATTTCTAATATTTTATTTAAAGTAAATATGGGAATGAGATATAGGTTCCTTGGAGAATGGAGCTGTGTTTTCAGAAGGACTTTGCAAACTAAGTATCTGAGTTTTTATTTTTGATGAATTTTGAGTTGTGTATTGTATTTGGATAGAAAAAATAATCTTTCTATAGAATTCATATATTTTTCAAACCTAGACTCATTAAGGTAGATGAGATGGTCTTAAATACTTTACATATTCTTTTTTAAATAATCATATAGAATAGAAAATGTCTTCCCAGGAGAAAAATATAAATGACTGTTGTAATTAAATATGAGCTAAATCATAGCAAGGTTATGCTCAAAATCCTTCAAGCTAGGCTCTAACAGTATATGAACCAAGAACTTCCAGATGTATGTAAGCTGGGTTTCGAAGAGGCAGAGGAGCTAGAGATCAAATTGCAAACACTTGTTGGATCATGGAGAAAACAAGGGAGTTCAGACAGGCAGCTACTTCTGCTTCATTGACTATGCTAAAGCCTTTAACTATGTGGATAACAGCAATCTGGAAAATTCTTAAAAGAGATGGGAATACCAGACCACTTTACCTGTCTACTCAGAAACTTGTATGCAAGTCAAGAAGCAACAGTTAGAGCCAGACATGAAACAACTGATTCAAAATTAGGAAAAGAGTACAACAAGGCTATATATTGTCACCGTGCTTAAACTTCCATGAAGAGTATATCATGCGAAATGCTGGGCTGGATGAATCCCAAGCTGGAATCAAGATTGCCAGAAGAAATATCAACAGCCTCAGATACGCAGATCATACAACTCTAATGGCAGAAAGTGAAAAGAAACTAAAGAGCTCTTGAGTGTGATAGAGGAGATTGAAAAAACTGGTTTGAAACTCAACACTAAAAAAACTTAGGATCATGGCATCTGGTCCCATCACTTCATGACAAATAGAAGTGGAAAAAGTGGAAGCAGTGACAGATTTTCTTTTCTTGGGCTCCAAAATGGAATTAAAAGATGCTTTTGCTTGTGGAAGGAAAACTATGGTAAACCTAAAGAGCATATTCAAAAATAGAGGCATATAGTCAGAGGTCCATAGAGTCAAAGCTATGATTTTTCCAGTAGCCATATACTGATGTGAGAGTTGGACCATAAAGAAGACTGAACACTGAAGAACTGATGCTTTAAAATTATGGTCTGCAGAAGACTTGAGGGTCCCTTGGACTGCAAAGAGATCAAATCAGTGAATCCTAAAGGAAATCAATCCTGAATAGTCAATGGAAAAACTGATGCTGAAGCTAAAACTCCTATACTTTGGCCACCTGGTGCAAAGAGTGGACTCATTGGAAAAGACCCTGATGCTGGGCAAGATTGACGGCAAAAGAAGAAGGGGATGGCAGAGGATGATATGGTTAGATAGCCTCACAAAGTTGGTGGACATGAATTTGAGCAGTGCAAACTCTGGGAGATAGTGGAGGACAGAGAAGCCTGGTGTGCTGCAATCCATGGGGTCGCAAAGAGTCAGACACAACTTAGGGACTGAGCATCAACATCATTCAGCCCACTAGAAGTCCCATGTTAAGTGCTAAAATGTTTGGCTTTAGGAATGGAATTTATAGTATAGTATATGGCCGTGTAGGGTTGGCCGTGTAGGGTTGGCTGTGTAGGGTTGGCCGTGTAGGGTTGGCCGTGTAGGGTTGGCCGTGTAGGGTTGGCCTCAAAGTTCATTCTGGTTTCATAATGAGATGAAATCAGTTCTGGTGTGGTGAAGCCATAGAGTGCAGGCTGTGTTCTACCCAGCTCATGGCTCTCATGGAAATAACAGAAATCACTCAAGGCTTGTGGCAAAGAGAGTTTATTGAAAAGGAGCAGAGAAAGTTTCTGACATAGACATCAGAAGGGGGTAGAGAAAATACCCTTGTCATCAGTTTGAGCAGAGCGTTACATACTTTTAATTTGTCACTAAGAATAAATTAAAAAACCTTTTCAAGGTTGTAAAAGCTCTATTGGACCTTTCCCCCCCATAACATACATCTTGAGATAACATCAGCACAGGATTAGCTAGGGGGGATGTATTCCTACAACCGTCTTGAGGGAAAAACAGATTCTCAGACAAGATATGTGGTTACCATTATAATCATTAACATGAAGTTAAAAAAAGAAAAAAACATAACACGTGTGCAAGATGTATTGTTTGTGGAGTCTATGTGACTAGATGCTTTAAGGCAAAAGAATGTATAAAGAATGTTGGTCTCCTCCTCCTCCTTGAGGGTCCTTGGACTCCCTATCAACTGGCCTAAGCTTTAGCTGTCTCAATAACATAAAAGCCTGAATGAACTTTCTGGCTAACCCAATACTTCAATGAAAAGGTATTTCCAAATAGCCATGCAAAGTTGACAGTTTTGCAATGTATTTCATTTAAAGCATAATTGGTTATAAGGAAAATACAATTAGGTGCTTTAATTGAGAACAAAGCAAAAAAAAAGTACCACCCTCCAAAATAGTAAAAGTGGGATGTATCAATGTATCTGTGAGTAGTTAACTATTGTTAATACTTGCTTAGTATTTTATACTGTCTTTTTTTTCTGGGAAAAATCAAAGCTCATAGGAAGGTCAAATGGCTCGTAAGGAACACAGTGGGCCCAAGTTATCCTTTACTGGGGTTCCTTCCTCCCTGTGTACCAAAAAAAAGAATAGTCTTGACCTGGTCCAGAACACAGCTCTGATCCTTTGCATGGTTTCTTTTTTTTCTTTCGTTTTTACTAGTTGACATTATATACTGGTAGTGAGTTGATTTCCTAATAGATTTGTTTGAAAATGACTTAAAAGCAAGGCCTTTATTCCGGGCTTGCAAGGGAGTTAGTGTAGTTATGTATTTTAACATTTTCAATGAATAGAGGGCTAGTTAAAGTTGTGTTAAAGAACTACCAAGATTCTTTACTGGAGATAACTGAGGATGCTTAGTATTCTACTAAGAAATCTGTCTGCAAAGTAAAGAATAGCCAGGTTGCAGAATTTCTGCCCATGCACATAAATAAATAGTTGGTGTTTTAACAGTTTGGCCAAAGAACACTTTGCACCATCAGTGTTGTGTTGAGTTGGTTATAGTTTTTTGTTAATTCTCTTCTTGTTTTCACATTTAAATTATTGTTAGCTTATCTTCAACATTATCAATTTAGTTTATTGTGGGTTTTTAATTATATACAGTAGTTGCAAACAGGCATAAACAGTATTTTTCACCAGTGTTCCAGTAATTGAACTCAGAGGTGTTTATCACAGTTCATATTTGAATTGTCTGTACTGTTGTTTGAACAGATGGATACATCTCCCCAAATACTGCTGTATGGTAACTTGCCATTATATTACCAGGTTCTTTTCCCATTAGAATGGGAGCAGATGCGGCAGATAAGCTGAGAGATCCCAAGTATGCAAATACGGCTGAGACCTATTGGTGTAGGGTAAAGTAAGTTCATTAACAAACTTGAGTACTTTGTGTTTTTCAGCAGTTATTATTCAATATAAATTAATAAAGTGACCATATGATATTTTAAGTTGTGTGTGGGGTTGGTAGACTATGTCTTGCCCATCAGGACTTAATTCTTCCTGGATAAGTAATAAAAATTAAGGTGGTAGGGCAGATCCTTAATCTTTTATGATTCTTAGCTAAAAGCTCTGCAGAACAACAGTGTTTGCTGATCATATTCAGATCCTAAAATTTTCTATGTATTCAGGTGTTTTTATAATACTAAATAAACACTGCACTTCCATTACAGGGGACCTGGGTTCAATGCGTGGTTAGGGAACTAAGATCCTGCCTGCTATGTGGCGTGCTTAAAAAAAAGGGAGCTGTGAATTCTGCATTTAGACTTCACCCTATTCCACAAAGACATCTGATGCTTGTTTTCCGGAACATAGGGCAGCACTGATAGCGTGTCCATTGTGCTGTTCCCTCATTGAGACGAGCTATGCTTTCTTGTCAGAGTCTTTTTTTGTGACATTTGGAAATCCATAAAACACTATTTAATTATTTTTCTTGGCAGAAGTACAAGAAAAATCAGAGGCTGAAAGTTGGGCTGATGAAGGGGGAATTAAATTTTCTAAAGACAGCAAATAAGTTTTTCTTGCTAATAGCTATTTCAGAAAAGTTGTACACTGAGTGATTATTTTTCTCTTAACATGGATTCAGTTCACTTCAGTTCAGTTCAGTTCAGTTGCTCGGTCGTGTCTGACTCTTTGCGACCCCATGAATCACAGCACGCCAGGCCTTCTTGTCCATCACCAACTCCCGGAGTTCACTCAGACTCACATCCATGAGTCCGTGATGCCATCCAGCCATCTCATCCCGGGTCGTCCCCTTCTCCTCCTGCCCCCAATCCCTCCTAGCATCAGAGTCTTTTCCAATGAGTCAGCTCTTCGCATGAGGTGGCCAAAGTACTGGAGCTTCAGCTTTAGCATCATTCTTTCCAAAGATATCCCAGGGCTGATCTTCTTCAGAATGGACTGGTTGGATCTCCTTGCAGTCCAAGGGACTCTCAAGAGTCTTCCCCAACACCACAGTTCAAAAGCATCAATTCTTCGGCACTCAGCCTTCTTCACAGTCCAACTCTCACATCCATACATGGCCACAGGAAAAACCATAGCCTTGACTAGATGGACCTTTGTTGGCAAAGTAATGTCTCTGCTTTTGAATATGCTGTCTAGGTTGGTCATAACTTTTCTCCCAAGGAGTAAGCGTCTTTTAATTTCATGGCTGCAGTCACCATCTGCAGTGATTCTGGAGCCCCAAAAAATAAAGTCTGACACCGTTTCTACTGTTTCCCCATCTATTTCCCTTGAAGTGATGGGACCAGATGCCATGATCTTCGTTGTCTGAATGTTGAGCTTTAAGCCAGCTTTTTCACTCTCCTCTTTCACTTTCATCAAGAGGCGTTTTAGCTCCTCTTCACTTTCTGCCATAAGTGTGGTGTCATCTGCATATCTGACGTTATTGATATTTCTCCCAGCAATCTTGATTCCAGCTTGATTACATTTGTAAATTTTTTGTTGTTGGTTTTTACAGGATTTTTAACTACTGAGGGACTCCCAATTAGTTCATTTTTACCAGTGTTTCTTTTATTTTTCTTTTAGAATGGAAAATTGGTCACTGCAGTATCTAACAATACTATTCAAGTGCACACATTTCCTGAAGGAGTTCCGGATGGAATATTGACTCGCTTCACCACAAATGCAAACCATGTGGTCTTTAATGGGGATGGTACAAAAATTGCTGCTGGATCTAGGTAAGGCTCTTTGGTATCAGAAAATGAAATAATATTAGAACAAAATGGCCTCATTCATTGGACTCAGGATAACATATTCAGGACTCTAGTCCTTCTTTGTTGTTGTTATTTAAGTATTATATTTTAGTCTTTTTTTCTGGTAAAGGTTTTTGATGATAAACTAGTGCTTCTTTGTGAATTGAGGTATATTGCTTTGTTGACAGCCTGCTAAGTAAATATTGGAAAAGACTGAGGAAAGATGATAGTTGGATACAAAATTTTAAAAATTATTTTAGACAGAACGTACATTGTACTCTTGCCTGGAAAATCCCATGGACGGAGGAGCCTGGTAGGCTGCAGTCCTTGGGGTCGCTAAGAGTCAGACACGACTGAGCGACTTCACTTTCACTTTTCCCTTTCATGCATTGGAGAAGGAAATGGCAACCAACTCCAGTATTCTTGCCTGGAGAATCCCAGGGATGGGGGAGCCTGGTGGGCTGTCGTCTGTGGGGTCGCACAGAGTCGGACACGACTGAAGCAACTTAGCAGCAACACTGTACAGTTAGGAGTTTTGTTTCTCTTGATGCTGATTTGTCATAGGAAGAAAGTGTAATTGGTGAATTTCTGAGTTGGAGTAAAAGGCCTAGTGCTTTTTTTTTTCTTTTAAGATTTCCTTAATTTTTTGGCTATGGTAGGTCTTTGTTGCAGAACACTGGCTTTCTCTGGTTGTGGCAAGCAGGGGCGACTGTTTGTTGGGATGTGCGTACTTCTCATCGTGGTGGCTTCTCATGTCGCAGAGCATGGGCTCTAGGGCGAGTGGGCTTTAGTAGTTCCGTGTGGGTAGTTGCGGCTCGAGGGCTTAATTGCTGCACAGCATTTGGGATCTTTCCAGACCAGGAGTCAGACCAGTGTCCTTTGCATTGCAGGGCAGATTCTTAACCACTGGACCACCAGGGCAGTGCTGGCAAAGTGCTTTTAAAAATGATTATTACTGTAATTAGATTAGCAAGTAATAGAAGCTTAAGATTTAACTAAGGAAGCCACTTTCTAAAAGTATTTGTATTGAACATATAGGAAACCTTGAGTTATGTTTTATAGCATCTTTATAGAGCAGAAGGAGAAGGCCATGGCAACCCACTCCAGTACTCTTGCCTGGAAAATCCCATGGACGAAGGAGCCTGATAGGCTGCAGTCCATGGGGTCATGAAGAGTAGGACACAACTAAGCGACTTCACTTTTTGCGTTAGAGAAGGAAATGGCAACCCACTCCAGTGTTCTTGCCTGGAGAATCCCAGGGACGGGGGAGCCTGGTGGGCTGCCATCTATGGGGTCGCACAGAGTCAGACATGACTGAAGCGACTTAGCAGCAGCAGCATAGAGCAAAACTAAAAGGTAAGTTATTAGATATGGGTGCCAGATTTCACATGTTGCAACAAAGAAATGATGGCATTTACTCTTGTGTTTTTGAAATATTTGGGTCATAGCTTTTGAGAGCCTTTGCATTGACATTTACTGATATACATTACTCTTTTTGTTCTTAGTGACTTTCTAGTCAAAATTGTGGATGTGATGGATTGCAGCCAACAGAAAACATTTCGAGGACATGATGCCCCTGTTTTAAGTCTTTCCTTTGACCCTAAGGACATCTTTCTGGTAATCATTTTTTCTCCTCTTTTTGCATTTTTTGATGAATATGTTTAAAGCTGTAAGAAAATTAGCATAAAATTTCATGCAATTGATAAAAGCCTGTTTGAACCAGTTTCCATATAGTATTATGGGTCTAACTATAGAGAAATCTATTGTTTCATTCCTGCAGGCATCAGCTAGTTGTGACGGATCTGTCAAAGTGTGGCAAATTTCAGATCAGGTAAACTCATCAATTTGAATTTTAAACTGTTTGCCTATTTGGTCATATATTGGGTGTTACATAATGTATTATTGGGCCAAATTAGTAATTCTTTTCCTTCATAGTTCGTTTCTTTTCAGTAGCATAAAATACTGGTTTTGTGATTGAATTCCATGGTAATTTCAAAAGTAAATATGTTGAAGACTAATTGATTTTGTACCCAATCACAAAAGAAAGTATAGATTTATATTTCATTTTTAGGTTTGGTAAGTCAGTAAGGGAAATTTGATCGTTATATATTTACAAACTAATTACCATATTTTGGTCCCTAGATATTGGGGATTCAAAAATAAGACATGGGCCACACTTGATTTGGAGAGTCACACAATTTATTCTAACCCAGCCTGATAGTAGTTTTAAAAGAGGTATGAAGAAAGTGCTTTCTGGATCAGCGGAAGGAACAATTAATTCTTCCTGAGACAATCAGAGAAGGCTTGGCATTTGTGGGGATGATGTGGCTGATGAGAAAAACATCCCCTACAGATACGATTCAGCTCATAGCCACAGTCCCTTCCCTCATGTTTGAACTGTTTAAAAGAATTGACTTTGACAGCTTGACATTTTACAGTAAATCTCTCAAGTTTCTTTTCATAGTTACTTTAAGATTTTAATGTACTGGGGGTTTTTGTTTGTATTTATTCAGTGAGTATATTGTTCGCTTGTCCTACATAGGAAATACTCTTATTGAGTTAATTATTTAAGACTTGTGTTCTTTATAATTCTGAAAAACTTAAAGGAACTTAGGTAAATCAAATACTGTATTATAATTAGGTTAAAGTGAATTAAGTTGCTTTTTTCTGAGCGATGTATCAGTTTGAAGAAACCATTTATTAAATGTATTTAGTGCTGCTTATCTTTTGGGGAGAATTTTCATAAAGGGAAATAAGTTTTTATTTTGCATTTTATTTTGCATTTTATTTTGCATTTTTATTTATTTAAAATGGTTATTTTTCAGTCAGAAGACTTGGATTTTCCTGTTTTGTTTTTTTTTTTTTATCAGACATGTCCTGTTAGTTGGCCACTGCTACAAAAATGCAATGATGTGGTAAATGCAAAATCGATCTGCAGACTTGCTTGGCAGCCGAAAAGTGGGAAGGTGAGCGACTCTCATTTTTCAACCTTTGTTTTATTTATGTGTTTTGGTCCTTGTTGCCTTTGAGTGTAAGAATAGTTTTTTTAATTGTAACTATTTCATTTATTCTATAAATTTTAGAGCTAAAGCCAATTAATTATTATTGAAAAGTTTTAAGAAACATTTCAACTTTTGTCTTTTTTTGTATTTTTTTTTCCTTTATTTTTCTAAATGAAACAATGTGGAAACAGTCTTGTTATATTAACTTTTACTACTAGTGTTTAACATCTTGGGGGTACTTGTTGATACAGTTAGACAATGGAAGGATATGAGACATTTGAAAGAAGAGAAGGAGAATGTATACAAGAAAATGCTTGTATCCCAAGAAAATCAACTGAGGGAAAAATATTACTGATATGAAAATTCAATCTGGTAGTCAGAAGCAAAATTAATATATGAAACTAGTAACAGTCCTGTATATAAACAGCAGCCATTTAGAAACTATGGTGGGAAAAGATAAAATAACTTGGAGTAAACTCCAAAAAATGTGTAAGAGCCAAATAAAGAGAAACATGCTACCCAGAAGAGTAAAAGAAAACTTTAGAAAAAAATTTATCCCATTCTTTTTTCTAAGTTACTTATTTATTGAGGAATAGGTGATTTACAATGTTTCGTGGTGTCAGATATACAACATAGTGATTCAGAATTTTCTTAGACTATATTCCATTTAAAGTTACATAAAATATTGGCTGCATCCCCTGTGCAATATATTCTTTTAGCTTATTTATTTTATACAATATAGTTTGTACTTCTTAATCTCTAGCCCCTCTTTTGCACTTTGCCTCTCTTCTCAGTGGTAACCACTTAATTTGTTCTATTTATCTGTGAGTCTGTTTCTGTTTTATTTATTCATTTTATTTACTTATTTTATTTTTTAAATTCCAGATGTAATAACATACAGTATTTGCCTTTCTCTGACTTATTTCACTAAGCATAATACCTCCAGGTTTATCCATGTTGTTGCAAATGAAAATATTTAGAAAAGTACATTAAAAAATATATCCCATTATTTGAAATGAATTTTTGATATTACTATATCAGTTATTGCCTAAATTATTTATAGTGTTGAAAACATTCAATATAAAATATCAGTAAGATGTTTAGGGGGACCAAAGAACTTATTCTAAAGCCATATGGAAAACTAAAAGTTTTGAAAAAGAAAAGTGGCGAATATAACATATAATGTGCTATGGAAATTAAAAGTTTGCTGCTTACTCATGAATAGATATCTATTAAACAGAGAGGTAGTATAGCAAATGTGGGAAGTTAGTATATTAAAAAGGTGAAGAAAAGGAGATTTAATAAATGTACTGGCAAAAGGCATAAATACCAGGAGGTGAGAATTACTGAGAACCATCTTGAGGCCTTCCTATCACATGGTGAATCTCATTATATAGATATTTGCTGTATTGTTTTTCAAATTCTCTGTGTATGTGAAAATTTTGAGAAGAAATTTATAAGTTCGGTAATACGAAAAAAATATTTCAGTGGCAAAGGACAAATGTAAACTGAGAGCTTGAAATAATTATGATTTAGAGTTCATTTCTTTGATAGTCAAAGAGTTCTTATAAATCAGTAAGATCCCAATAAAAAGATGAACAAGGACATTAGCAGACAGTGTATAGAAAAAGATACACAAATGGCTTTTACATATGAAAATACATGCAGCCTTTTATACTAAGGACTTCCCTAGTTGCTTAGATGGTAAAGAATGTGTCTGCAACGCAGGAGACCTGGGATTGATCCCTGGGTTGGAAGGTCTCCTGGAGAAGGGAATGGGGACCCACTCCAATTCTTGCCTGGAAAATTCTACAGACAGAGGAGCCTGGTGGGCTACAGTCCATGGGGTTGCAAAGAATTGGACAGGATTGAGCAACTAACACTTGCTTTCATACTGAAAGAAAAATTGAAACATGATCATCTGTTTTTCATTTGTCTGATGCTCAAACTTCAAAGGGTTGATATAAACTGTATGGAGGAGTATGTGGTAGTTTTTATTGGAATGCATGAACAATAGAACTAGTTCTAGGCGTATATTCTGTAGATATATTTGGCACATACGCACTATGTATCATGTATGGCAAAAATGTCTTATCATTATTTGTAGTAGCAAAAGATTGTAAACATCCTAAATGTTCTTTAGTAGAGAATTAGTCAAATTGTGGTGTTTATTCCTGGGAGTGGAATACTCTGCAACTGTTAGAATGAGGTATATCTGTGTCTTCACAGGGAATACTCAATCTTTAGAAATACTAAAAACATCAGGCTATAGAGCTGTAGATACAGATAGTAGATAGAATGCTGTTTATTGTTTCTTTGCATATGTGTACATAATGCATTCGTGTATAGACTGTGCTTAAGTTCTTTGCTTTTGGGAAGTAGAAATAGGATTTAGGGATTAGAGAGAGTTACTTTTCAATGTATACCCTTTTGTGTCATGGAAACTTTTATGAGTACATTCAGCATTAAAGTGATAGTTGAGAAATCTGGTATGTATTTTTCTTTGCTTATGAAACAATAAAATTTTAAAAACCATACATTTTTTTGGTAAGTGTGAAAAGAATATGTCATTTTTTACTAATCTATTTCTTTGGAAGAATACGTAAGAAGATAAGTTTCCTTTTTCTAAGATACACAAAGTATTGTGGCTCTTTTCTTCCATTCCAGCAAATGAGATGAATTAAAAAAAAAAATTTTTTTTTGTTTGGCCACACATTGTGGCATGTGAAACTAGGACCAAAGGTTAAACTTGAACCCCCTGCAGTGGGAGCACAGAGTCTTAACCACTGGACCACCAGGAAAGTCCAAGATGAATTTCTAGATCCAAAGTGCTTATATGCCTCAAGAAATGGTATTAAAAATACGAGTATTATAAGTGCTTTGTTTTTCAGTACAAGCAGTTGAGTGATCATCACCTATTCTTTGCTTACTAGGATTTTAAGTAACCTTCTGAGTTTGGTTACTTGCCAATTAAAATATAGCTTTGCTCTTATTTGGATGAATTTTCTGCCTTTTTTTCCTCTTTAAACCTAATGTCAACTTCTATTTAAATCATATATCTTTCCTAATAGTTACTGGCAGTTCCTGTGGAAAAATCTGTTAAGCTATATAGAAGAGAAACTTGGAGTAACCAGTTTGATCTTTCAGATGATTTCATCTCTCAGGTAGGTTTTGTAAGTGATACTTTCAAGAGGCTAATGGGAACATTTACTGCATAATTTGCTTTAATACAATTACATTTAAATATTGTTAGACATGGAGAAGAACTCCATCTTCCACCCCTCAGCCTTTCTTCATTTAGCCAATAATTGGACAGTAGATAAGTCTTTATTAGGTCCTTATTTGACCATTCTCCTTTGTGAAATTTGATAAGAAAATCTTTTAATTTGTAAGAAGTCAAATGCCTAGCATAGTATTAGAATAGATAACTCTCACATTATTAGTAGTAAGCATTTATTGTTAAGTGAACTTCCTTCAGACTGGTTTATTAGACCCTGGAATTTTAGAACAGGAAAGGTTGTTGGTCTATGTCTCTCTCTCACCCTCCCCCTCTTTTCTCTCATTCTATCCATTTTGCAGTTAGGAAACAGAGGCCCAGTAGGTCAGCAGTTATGCTTCTTAGTATGACTCGCTTCACTTCCTGGTTCTTCATCTTGATGACTGCTAAGAGGATAACTTGTGTTGTCTCTCCAGGATAAAAGCATTTCTTAGATTCTGTTTTTAAAATTGTGCTCTTATAATTTTCTGATGATAAGCAAACTAGTAGCTGCTATTACTTTGTTAAGTATTACTGGAAAAGAACATTAAAAAGTAAATAAACTTTGTCTTGCCATTTGTGTATCAGATTTAAATAAAAATTGGATATAAAATTTTGAATTTGGTAATAAAATGAGTTTTTTAGTTTCAAATTAAATAAAATAGTTATTCATTAATTGTTTTTCTTTACTAGACACTGAATATAGTAACCTGGTCTCCTTGTGGACAGTATTTAGCTGCAGGGAGTATTAATGGTTTAATTATAATTTGGAATGTGGAAACCAAAAATTGCATTGAAAGGTATGATTCAGTAAATCTTTTGTCTCTTTTTTGCTTATTTCTATTAGATTTTTGCTTTTTATTAAACATTTCAAATTTGTGATCAGTAGATTGTTAAAATGCACACTAATACATTTATCAAAACTTTGCTAAATAAAATTTACAGAAATGGATAGCTTATAATTTTCTTGACAAGGTTTTAAGAGCTTACATTTTAATTTTTAGGGTGAAACATGAGAAAGGTTATGCAATTTGTGGCCTGTCATGGCATCCTACTTGTGCTCAAATAGCTTATACTGATGCAGAAGGAAATCTGGGGCTCCTGGAGAATGTTTGTGACCCCAATGGAAAGATGTCAAACAGTAAGGTAATAAGTAATAGGGTTGAACAGTTTCTTCAGTCTTTCTGTGGTCGTATGAATTTGGGAAACACTGCAAACTAGGTTACCTTCTTTGAAAATTATAATTTATGTTATTAGATGTTCAGTAATGCTCTGTCATAGAACTGTTTAAACTTGTTTTATCCTAATGTTTCACAAATACACTTTGCTAAGGAACTTTTTTCCCTCCATACAATGTCCGTTAATATTCCATGGCTCTCCAAGAAATGCCTTTGTGAAATACTGCTTTAGTATTCATGTGTTCTAGGAATTTTTAGTTAAATGTTTTATATATGAAAATTAGAGTTAATAGCTGTAATTTAGTTTAACCTGAAGTTTTTCTGTCCTGAATTAGCCTTAACTCTCAGAGCTTGTTTTATATATGCTCAAATACCTGATACCTGAAAGCCCTACCAAAACGACTGAATTTTATTTTTTTATGTTTATTTATTTATCTTTGGCTGTGCGGGGTCATTTCTGCTTTCTTTAGCTGCAGCGAGTGGGGGCCACTCTCCAGCTGTGGTGCATGGACTTCTCGCGGTGGTGGCTTCTGCCGCGGAGCACAGGCTCAATAGTTATGGATTTCTGGCTTAGTTGTCCCATGGCATGTGGGATCGTCCCAGAACAGGAATTGAACCCAATCCGCAGTCAAACCCAACCCAACCCAATTGAACCCAATCAAACCCAGTCCGATTCTTAACCACTGGACCACCAAGGAAATCCTGACAATTTTTTTTAAGTGCATGATCTCATAAAGGAGATAGTTAAAATGATGATAGTAAAAAAATAAAAAATCTGGAAGTTGGAAAATACAAGGACAAATAGAAACTAGATTGAACTTCTCAAAAAGCTGAGTCCTAAGACTGCAATGGGGGTCAGCTGAGGTGCCATTTAGCTTGCTTGATTTAGTCCCCAAAATTCAAAATTTGGTAGCCCTAGGCATATAAAAGTGGAGCTGGAAACAGGAGGGTTGATTTAATAAGCAAATAGACCCCTCCAGTCTCAGCAGCAGTGAGCACAGCTGGGTGATTGTCCTCCCTAGCCCGCGTACATTCTGGCAGAAAGCTGGAGACTTGTTCTCCAAGTAAGGTTACACTGGGTACCACTGAGTGGTGTTGGGTCAAGGGGAAAAACTTCTGAAAAAGAATATATGAAAATGTATATATTTGAACATTCGGATTTCCAGCTCACTTTTCATACTTGGCTCCCAGAGCATTGTCAGCCAGTCTTATGCTTTTCAAGCAGGAGATTGGAAGATCTTTGGGGGAAATCTGTGTAGGGAAAAAGACCAAAACAGAGAGAGGAATTTTTTTTCTGAAGTATAGTTGACGTACAGTATTATGTAAGTTACAGGTATATAATATAGTGATTCCCAATTTTTAAAGGATGTGTTCTACTTATAGTTGTTAAAAAATATTGGCTGTTTCATGCTGTACAGCATATCCTTATAGCTTATTTTTTCCTAAATAGCTTTATTGAAGTACAGTTGATACAAAGTAAACTGTACATACTTGAAATGTATGATTAGGTAAATTTTGAAACCATAACTATAATCAAGATAGTGAACAAATCCATCATCTGTTTTTATATTAAACCTGTAACACTGACTATATGTATATATAACATTGATAAAAACAAAAAGTAAATTGAGAAATAATTTTTAGTTCAACAAGGTCCTGTTGTTTACCACAGGAAACCTATGATAAACCATAATGGAAAAGAATATGAAAAAGAATACACATATGTATAACTCAATCAGCTGAAATTAACACTGTAAATCAACTGTACTTCAATAAAATTTTAAAGAATTTTAAAAAATTTGTTATAATTTAGTTTGTCACCTCTTATAAAACCTTAGCCCTTCTATTTAGAGTTGTCTTCTCTCTCCTTTTTGCTTTTGTTTCTCACAGTACATATTTCTGTTACAACACCTCTAGCACTGAGTGGCCCTCTCTGTAAGGAAAAGATTAAAATCCTCATTTTTGATAACAAAGTTAAAACCAAATTTATTACCAACTTGAGTATGTAAACATTTAGGACTATGGATAAAATAGTTAAATACCTTCTTTTAGCATTTAGTTATTTAACTATTTAGTCATATGAACTTAGAAATATTTTTCCTGTTCTCTTCATTTTTTAAATGTCAACTTTCCAGAACACATTTATATGCATTTCCACCTAACAGATTTGTGATATAGTCCCTTTCAAATCCATTAATGGTGTTCTTACTAGACTTTTATTCCCAGCTATAAGTTTTTCCTTTGACTTAACATTGTATGGTTTTTATTCATTCTATGTTAATAACTGTGATCTTTACAGCATAACTGCTTACTGCTCACTTTTTAAAGTGATTTCAAAAATTTTTTACAGTGACATTCAGTACTTGCAATATATTCATATTCCTAGGAATCAGTGATAAATGTTGAATTTAATTGCCACTTTTATTTTTCTATTGGTTCTGTTTAATTCTATAAGCATCAAAAAATTTCCAAAAATATCCCCAGAACAAGCTTTAACTGAGCTCATTTAAACATCTTACCTAAGCAGTATCTTGTTCAAAAAGAAAATAAAGAGAGAATATCTTATAGTGAGAGACTTTTTAAGGACTCATAGGTGACTTCTTTTCTGGATAATGATTGTGAGGAATAAAATCTTGCTTTATATTTGGATATTCACATGTATTCTTTGCGTGTCTGTCTTATACTTCCAACTTATCTATAGACTATAAGGCATTTAAAGTAAGGACTAGGTCTTTCATAATGTAAATAACAGTCCTAATAAATATATTTGCTAACTGTTTTTACCAAGGCATTTGCTTACTCAGTAGAGTTTATAGGTACATGTTAAAAGGTTGCCTTCTGAGTAATTGTGTTTATCTAAATAGTTCACTAATGCTTTCTTATTTGTATTAATTTGTTCAAGGTGTCTAGCAGAGTAGAAAAGGATTATAAAGATCTTTTTGATGGAGATGATACAAGTAATGTCAGTGACTGTCTAAAAGAAAATGCAGTCAAAACCCACTCTTTTTCAAAAGGGATTGTGAATGATGAGGAAGATGATGATGACCTTATGCTGGCTTCAGGTCGTCCTAGACAGCGAAGTCACATTCTCGAAGATGATGAAAACTCAGTTGGTATGAGTTGACTGTGAATTTTCCATTTTTTATTAAAACTATTATTCAAAGTCAGTATTGAGTTGGTAAGTAAGAAGTACATCAAAGGCTGTATATTGTCACCCTGTTTATGTAACTTACATGCAGAGCGCATCGTGAGAAATGCTGGACTGGATGAAGCACAAACTGGAATCGAGATTGCCATGAGAAATATCAGTAACCTCAGATATGCAGATGACACCACCCTTATGGCAGGAAGCAAAGAAGAACTAAAGAGCCTCTTGATGAAAGTGAAAGAGGAGAGTGAAAAAGTTGGCTTAAAACTCAACATTCAGAAAACTAAGATCATGACATCTGGTCCCATCACTTCATGGCAAATAGATAGGGAAACAATGGAAACAGTGGGAGACTTTTTTTGGGAGGGGCTCCAAAATCACCACAGATGGTGATTGCAGCCATGAAATTAAAAGACACTTGCTCCTTGGAAGAAAAGCTGTGACCAACCTAGACAGCATATTAAAAAGCAGAGACATTACTTTGCCGACAAAGGTCTGTCTAGTCAAAGCTATGGTTTTTCCAGTGGTCATGTATGGATGTGAGAGTTGGACTATAAAGAAAGCTGAGTGCTGAAGAATTGATGCGTTTGAACTGTGGTGTTCAAGAAGACTCTTGAGAGTCCCTTAGACTGCAGGGAAATCCAACAAGTCCATCCTAAAGGAAATTAGTCCTGAATATTCATTGGAAGAACTGATGCTGAAGCTGAAGCTCCAATACTTCAGCCACCTGATGCGAAGAACTGACTCATTTGAAAAGACCCTGATGCTGGAAAAGATTGAAAGCAAAAGGAGAAGGGGACGACAGAGGATGAGATGGTTGGATGGCATCACTGACTCAATGGACATGAGTTTGAATAAATTCTGGGAGTGATGGACAGGGAGGGGCCCTGGTGTGCTGCAGTGCATGGGGTCACAAAGAGTTGGATATGACTGAGCAACTGAACTGACTGATGATTGAGTTGGTAAAGTGTTGCCATACTATTAAGTACATATATTGAAAAACATTTCATCCTTAAAAAAACAATGATCTAAAGCTTCTGCTTTAGCAGCCTAGAAATAGAGGAAATTAAATCCCAAGCAAGCAGAAGGAAGGAAATAATAAAGAACAGGCTACAACATGGATAAACCTTGAAAACATTATACTAAGTGAAAGAAGCCAGTCACAAAGCTATAAATTACATCATTCCATTCATGTAAAGTTTTCAGAACAGAGAAATCTGTGGAGACAGAAAGTATATTAGTGGTTGCATAAGGATGAATAGAGAAATAGAGGGTGATAGCTAAGAGGTACAGGGTTTCATTTTGAGGTGATGAAAACATTTTAAAATTGTGCTGATGGTTGCACATTTCTATGAATATACCAAAAACCATGAAATTGTACACTTTAAATGGGTCAGTTATATGGTATGTCAGTTATATCTCAATAAAACTGTTAAATTTTTTTTGAAGAGTAGACAACCAAAAGGTTTTTGTTGTTGTTCAGCCACTAAGTTGTGCCCAGCTCTTTGTGACCTCATGGACTGCAGCATGCCAGGCTTCCTTGCCCTTCACTATCTCCTGGAGTTTGCTCAAACTCAGGTCCATTGAGTCAATGATGCCATCCAACCATCTCATCCTCTGTCGCCCTCTTCTCCTCCTGCCCTCTATCTTTCCCAGCTTCATGATCTTTTCCAGTGAGTTGGCTGTTCACATCAGGTGGCCAAGGTATGAGAGCTTCAGCTTCAGCAATAGTCCTTCCAATAAATATTCAGTGTTGACTTCTTTAGGATTATCTGGTTTGATTTCCTTGCTGTCCAAGGGACTGTCATGAGTCTTCTCTAGCACCAAAAATTTGAAAGCATCAATTCTTTGGCACTCAGCTTTCTTTATGGTCCAACTCACACATCTGTACGTGACTACTGGAAAAACCATAGCTTTGACTATACACACCTTTGTCAGCAAAGTAATGTCTCTGCTTTTTACTATGCTGTCTAGGTTGGTCATAGCTTTTCTTCCAAGAAGTGAGCCTCTTTTCATTTTGTGGCTGTAGTCACTGTCCATAGTGATTTTGGGGCCCAAGAAAATAAAATCTATCACTGTTACTTCACTTTTTGCCCTTCTAGTAGCCATGAAGTGATGAGACCAGATGTCATGATCTAAGTTTTTTGAATGTTGAGTTTTAAGCCAGTTTTTATATTTTCCTCAGGAGGCTCTTTAGTTCCAGTTCACTTGCTGCCTTAAGGGTGGTGGTATCTGTATATCTGATGTTATTGATATTTCTCCCAGCCATCTTGATTCCAGCTTGTGCTTCTTTCAGTCCAGTGTTTTGCATGATGTACTTAAATAAGCAGAGTAACAAAATACAGCCTTGACATGCTACTTTCCCAATTTGGAACCAGTCCATTGTTCTTTGTCTGGTTCTAACTGTTGCTGCTTGACCCACATAGAGGTTTCTCAGGAGAGAGTTAAGGTGATCTGGTTCTCCCATCTCTTAAGAATTTTCCATAGTTAGTTGTGATCCGCACAGTCAAAAGGTTTAGCATACTCAATGAAGCAGAAGTAGATTTTTTGGAATTCTCTTGCTTTTTGTATGATCCGGCAGATGTTGGCAATTTGATCTCTGGTTCCTCTGACTTTTCTAAATCCAGTTTGTACATCTGCAGGTTCTCAGTTCATGTAGTATTCAAGCCTAGCTTGAAGGATTTTGAGCATTACTTTGCTAGCGTTAAACCAAAAGCTAATTCTTTGAAAAGGTCAATAAAACTGCTATATCTCTATCCTGATTGATCAAGAAAGAAAGACACAAATGATTGATATAAGTAGTGAAGGTATATCATCATTGTGTATCCCATAGACCTTCACTATCCAATATTATGGCCACTAGCCCCTTGTGGCTATTGAGCACTGAAAATGTGGCTAGTTCAAATTGAGATATGTTGTGATTATTAAATGTGACAAGATTTTGAAGACAGTACAAAAAGAATGTAAAATATCTGGCCTTTTTTTACATTGAGTACTTACTGAAATTATATTTTAAATACAGTATATTATTAAAATTAATTATACCTGCATTTTTTTACTATTTAAAATATGGCTGTTAGAAAATCTTAAATTACATTTATAACTCACGTTATATTTCTCTAAGATAGTACTGCTATTAACAAATGTTTAGTAACTGAACATTATGAACAACTTTATGCTTATAAATTCAACATCTTAGATGAAATGGACAGATTCTTTTTTATTATTTACCTCGTTTTGGCTATGCTGAGTCTTTGTTGCTGAGAGGGCTTCTCTTTAGTTGTGAGTGGGGGCTATTCTCTAGTTGCAGTGAGGGCTTCTCATTGTAGTGGCTTCTCTTGTTGTGGAGCATGGGCTCTAGGGCATGCAGGTTTCAGTAGCTGAGGCATGTGGGCTCAGTAGCTGCAGTTCCTGGGCTCGAGAGCACAGTCTCAATAGTTGTGGTGCATAGGCTTAGTTGCCCTGCAGCCTGTGGGATATTGGCAGATCAGGGATTGAACCTGTTTCTCCTGCCTCGGCAAGCAAACTCTTTACCACTGAGCCACCAGGGAAGCCGGAAATGGACAAATTCTTTGACAGGCACAAACTGCCAAGCTAACTCAAGAAATAGGTGACCTGAATAGTTTGGTATCTGTTTAAGATATTGAGATTATAATTAAGAACCTTTAAATAAATGATTATTACAACTTACATGCTAAAATTAACACATTTGAACATTACCAAGTAAAATGCCAATGTTAATGGTAAATTGTGCTACATTTAAAGCATGCAGGATTTATAGTATAGTACTCCTCAGATGTTTGGTCTCAGGAACTCATTACATTCTTAAACTTTTTGAGGATCCCAAAGAAAATTGTTTGCCAAGTTACGTTTATTATTATTTACTATGTTAGCAATTAAAACTGAGAAATTTTTAAAATATTCACTTTAACAACAAACTCATTATATGTAAACATAAATAATACTTTTTATGAAAATAACAATTAGAAAATATAAGTTAGAAAAGTGGTGTTACTTTACCCTTTTGCAAATCTTAGCGTAGAAGACAGCTAACTGAATTCCCTCACATGCCTCAAGACTCAGTCTACTGCCATACATTAGTTTTGTTTGAAGTATATGAAGAAAATTTAGCCTCACACAATACATTGTTTGAAAAGGGAGAAGTATTTTTAATAAGTCTATTGAAATAACTACAGATATTCTTCTTTGATGCTTTACCAAAATGCAGCAAATGACAGTTTCTTAAAGATTACTTGCAATGTGGAATCTGAAAACTTGCTGGTGAACTTTCCAACTCTCTTATTATGTTAAAATCCATTGGTCTGACTTGAGCTTTGAATGGATCTTTTACCATGCTTGATTCTGTCACATATGCATTGGTAATTTGGAAAATGCTGGTTTATTGAGCTTTGCAGACCTTCTTGATACTGGCACGTTATTGAGAATATTTGTTACTATCATTACCAATCTTATCAGAAGCGGTCAAGTTCATGGTTGCAGATACAGGTTTTTCATTATTCTGATTTTCACTTGAAAGCTCAAATTTTATCATTAACCACAAATTCTGTCAGTTATTTTTCTTAAATGACCAGTTCACTTCATTTTTAAGAAGATGTTTACCACATTCCTGAGTTGGTATAACTAGTTTATCTGGCATTCTTTTAGGTAAAAATGCTGTTACATGAAAAAATTAGTTCAGCTTACAGCTCAACAAATGCTTTTTTTTTGAGACAGTCATCCCAATTCTGTATACACATTTCCCATTTTAACACAGAGAACATTTTTTAAAAGTCTATGCAAAACTCAAAATTTAATAAAATTAATATTTTTACTATTTTTACTGCAGTTGGTTGACAATACATTGACTGCTAATACACATTGGTGCCACTGGCTTACTTCATGCTAAGGTACCAACAGTTTAACCCTCTGACGTTTGAACTATTACCACAGATATTAACACAGTGAAAGAGGCAAATAGCATGTTAGTATTATTAAATATGATTGGACATGGTTAGTAGATTTCACAATACTTTTCCAAGATAGCTGGTATTTATGATTCTCTAATTATAATCCTTTGTTTTCTAGATGTTACAATGCTAAAAATTGGTTCTAGTCTTTTCAAAGAAGAGGAAGATGATCAGGGAGGCAGCATTCACAATCTACCAGTTGTAGCATCCCAGAGGCCATTTTATGATGGTCCTATGCCAACTCCCCGGCAGAAGCCATTCCAGTCAGGTTCTACACCCGTGCATCTCACTCACAGATTCATGGTAAGCCGCGGGTCTGCATGTAACTTTAAAGTAGTTTTATCTCACTTTAACATTTTATCTCATTATAGTTAATTTTGTTTGGTAAAAAATATGTTTTAAAAACCTTCATTAACTGACCTAGAGCACTTTGGTTGCTTATAATTTTGTGGTTGGTTTATTTTATGGTTAACTAACAGTTTTAATCTTATTTCAACCTGATTTTTGAAAATTGGGTTAAATAAAATTCTGCTTCACAAAATGACATATAATGAACATAAGTAAATGTGACTGTATATCTTGCAGTTTCTCTTGACTGTGCTTCCAACTTTTATTTCTCATGTTTTATATAGAAGATTGTACAGATTCGAAAAGACTAGTTAGAAGGTGTTTTTTAGAAAGTATAAAATAGTATCAGAAGGTGATAAGTACTGTAAAAAATTGTCTGCCCCTTTTACCCATGCTACTGGAATTTTTGCTCCACAGGTGTAGAGATTTTTCTGTTTTGTTTATTGATAGCACTTAGAACAAGGTATGGCACAGTAGGCATTTAATAAATATTTATGGATAAACAACTACATTAACTTTTTGTCTTAAATTTAAGAGCTAAAAAAGTTTAATATGTTTATTTGTTGACTGCTTGAGTTTTTCCACTGAGGACTTGAACAGTTGTCCTTTTTGAATGGTATGGTCCTGGCATAAATTTATAGATAAATATTAAAGGCGATGTTTTATTTAAAAAGAAAAACTTTTTATTGTCTCATCAGTCATCATCATCAAGTGATAGATCTTAATTTTTCTAATATTGTCAAGTACTTTATATTAATAGTTATATTTGTGGTAGAATAAAGGAAACACTAGGGCTTAGGGGGAGCCAGTAATGTACATGAGTGGAATACAGGTTTTCAAATGGTATCAATTTATGCTGCCTTATAATGTATATATTTATGCCATGACTATAAACCATTTGGTTGGGCCAAAAAAGTATGCAGTCATTTATATCCATATTTGTAAATAAACTTGAAATGTTTCCTTTGAGGAATTTAATGGTTCAGCTGTTCAAAGGCCAATTGTAAAATATTTTTTATGAAAGTAATATACTTTAAAAATATTAAGTAAAATACTACATTTGCTAATAAATATGTATGTACCTTCTCATGAGGAAAAGGATAATTAGTAATTGTTGCTCTGATGCTCAAGTATCTCCTGTTACCTGAAAGTGGTTGCTTCCATAACTTAATCCCTTATGCAGACTACATTATTTGTTAATTTTTAGTATTTAAGCCTGCTGATTCTAAGAACTTTAATCTTTCTCACTTGTATTTAACCTTAACATGTTTGTAGGTGTGGAACTCTATTGGAATTATTCGCTGCTATAATGATGAGCAAGACAATGCCATAGATGTGGAATTCCATGATACCTCTATGTACCATGCAACACACTTATTGAACACTTTTAACTACACAGTAGCAGATCTTTCCCATGAAGCTGTTTTGTTGGCATGTGAAAGCACTGATGAACTAGCAAGGTAAATTCAAGATTTTTAGGAGAACTTCATTACTGTTGAACTTTGAAATTCAGTACATAAAGTTGTAAGACAAAAAACAAAATTATAAATCTTTTGTAGTATGGAATTTCAGGTCGAAGAATTTAGTACAAATACAGTACACCTATAATACCTCAGAACATATGTCTGATTTTGCCTGATTGTCCCCTTCTTTCATAAGAATAATATACATATTAATTGTAAACAAACAAGTTTAAGTAGTACAGAATTTTTAGAAAATGAAAATTGCCTGAAGAATTCTTCTCTCAAATATAATTACTCTTAACAATTAACAGTTAGTCTAATTCTAGCCTCGAACAACTGCTGATCTGGGTTTTGTCACTGTAGATTAGATTTGCAACTTCTCTTTTAAAAAAGGGAGGAGGGAACACATTGAAAAATTTTAAAAGTACTATTTATCATTTTGACTTTTTGACTTAATGTACTTCAGACTTCTTAGATATGTTAGTAGGTAGGTAGGTAGGGTAGATAGGTAGATATGGAGACAAGAAAATTAAGTTGGAAAAGCAATGGATCCAGAATCTGTATTTTTTTAAAAGAAGAAAGCATTTTATTCAGTTTTGTTATTTCAGCTTGCCCTCTCCTGTTAATTTTTTAAGCTGATCATGGTGCTTATGACACATTTGATCATAGATCTTACTAACTCCCAGGTTATTTGAAATTAAAATCCTTCTGACTGATACATTAGCTCCTTGCTGCTCAGTGTATGGTCCACAAACTACAGGCATGGTCACCTGGGAGCATGTTGAAAACAGAATCACAGACCCAACTCCATACCTTCTGAGTCAGAATCTGCATTTTAACAAGATCCTCAGGTGGAAGAGTATGCATTAAAGCCTGAGAAATACAAGATTGGGTCATTTTAATATTTTAATTGGTTTCCTAATTTACGCAATGTAAAATCAACTCAGTACTTGATTTTTGAATTAAATCAGTTTACTTAGTCACTGTTGACTTAGTGTCTAACTCAGAATATCTTATATAATTAGAACATTTATTTCCATGTGCAGTTTTTTTAATTGAAATATAGTTGTTTTACAATATTATGTTAGTTACTGCTGTATAGCAAAGTGATTCAGTTATATATGCATTCTTTTTTATATTCTTTCCCATTATGGTTTATCATAGAATGTTGAATATAGTTCCGTATGCTGTTCATTTGGGCCTCATTGTTCATCCAGCCCTATATATATACTAGTTTGCATCTGCTAACCCCAGACTCGCAATCCTCCCTGCCGCTCCCCCTGCAGTTCTTCCTTCCCCCTTGGCTCCATGTGCAATTTTGATTTCAGATTGTTAGGATTGTTATGATTTCCTGATTGATGATTGTTCTTCTTTTTGTTTTCCTAGATATATTATTTCACAGTCTTGGACAATATTATCCTTTTATTTTGTTTTTAATTTTTTATTGAAGTATAGTTGATTACAATGCTGCATTAATTTCTGCTGTATAGCAGTGATTCAGTTGTACGTATATATTCTTTTCCATTGTAGTTTATCACTGGATATTGAATATGGTCCCCTCTGCTATACAGTAGGAACTTGTTTACCTATCCTATATATACATTAGTTTGCATCTGCTAATTACGAACTCCCAATCCTTTCCCCCCTCCCCACTTGGCCACCACAAGTCTGTTCTCTATGTCTGTGAGTCTATTTCTGTTTTGTAGATATGTTCATTTTCATCGGGGCTTCCCACTCCAGTATTGTTCCCTGGAGAATTCCATGGACAGAGGAGCCTGTTGGGCTACAGTCCATGGAGTCACAGAGTCAGACATGACTGAGTAACTGACCCCTCACCTCATTTCCGTCATATTTTAGATTCCATATATAAGTGATACCATATGGTATTTTGTCTTTCTGATTTACTTAGGTCAGTGTTTTTTGGCTGTGCCCACGTGGCTTGTGGCATCTTAGTTCCTCAATCTGGGATTGAACCCACACCCTTGGCAGTGAAAGCAAGCAGTCCTAACCACTGGACTGCCAGGGAATAATTCCCATTGCCCTTTATTTTAAATTTGAATTTAAAATTACTATTCAGGAAATCAGTATTGCCTCTGATTCTAAATACTATGACATCTACATTCTGAAGCTTGAGTTTCATAACAACTTACATGTATATATAGATGCAAAAGTAAAAAGACTGGAAGCACAAATCAAATTGTTAGCAGTGGCTGGTAATCTCCCTGGTGTGATAATATTTAATTTTTTTTCTCTTTATTCTCCCATATTAAAGGTTTTGTTTTTGTCTTTGGCAATGAGAGCACTCTTGCTGATCATTTTGATGCTTCCTTTCTTTTAAAAAATATAGTCATGATTTTTGTATGGGTGTGTAACCTTGGATCATGTTCTGCTGATTTTATCCTGGGTTTTTTTCCATTTAACATGTTGTGAGCATTTTCCTGTATCTTTATTTATTTATTTATTTATTTTTAAATTTTATTATTTATTTATTTATTTATATTTTTTTAAATTTTAAAATCTTTAATTCTTACATGTGTTCCCAAACATGACCTGTATCTTTAAATATTCTTTAATAACACGACTGTTGAAAGTTTTAACATAGTACATTTTAAGGATATTTCATAATTACTTTCTTAAAGCTGTCTTGTTTATAAACGGTCATTTTTTTGGTATATTATATGGCATATAAAGATGCCAGTATTTGTGTATAATAGAAAAATAAACTTTTATTTTGTTATTGTTTATCAAAAATAAACTATTTGATTTTGTTCTATTTGTTATAATAGAAAAACTATTTGACTTTGTTACTTGATTTTGAGTATCATTAGTTTTATATATATATATACAATATCAAATGTGAAAGTTTGATTGTTTTTGTCTTGTTTAGCAAGCTTCACTGCCTGCACCTTAGTTCTTGGGATTCAAGCAAAGAATGGATAGTAGACATGCCTCCGAATGAAGATATTGAAGCCATATGTCTTGGTCAGGGATGGGCTGCTGCTGCCACTAGCTCCTTGCTTCTTCGCTTGTTTACCATTGGAGGTGTTCAAAAAGAGGTCTTCAGTCTCCCTGGGCCTATTGTGTCAATGGCTGGACATGGAGAACAGCTTGTCATTATTTATCACAGAGGTAGATTTTTTTCCTAGTATTTTATATTCTTTTGTATTCTTCATATTCTATCTTCAGTACCCATCATTGTGCTAAGACTTGTCTTAATAGGTTACTGATCTGGATTAATTTTATGACTCACAAGTCAAAAAATACAGTTTGAGAAACTATCCTGGGTTATTTCTTTAAGACCCATGGCTTTAGTACATCTCTGTGTTCATGACTTGTAAGTTAGTATCATCAACCCTACTCCCTTCCTGTATCTGCAGACTTACATATCCAATTGTCAACTTGAAATCTCTATGTAGAGTTTTGATATACACCTCAAACTTAACTTGGCACAGTAAAGCCTCTGGGCTTTTTTTCCCCCTCTGAACTTGCTTCTTCATTTTTTGATCTTGATAAATGGCGTACTACCAATATTCAAGGCAGAAATGTAAGAGTTATCTTTGATCCTTCTCTTCCCTCACACCCCTAGCATCACTTGTGTCAGCAAAATCATATCATGTCAGTGCACACAACACATTCCACACCTCCACTAAAACCTCAGTCCAAATGAGACATCATCTCTTAGGTGTTACAATAACCTCCTAACTAGCTTTTCATCTTCAGTTCTTACTGGTAGTTTTTTAAAAACATAAATCCAGTCACTTCCCTCTTCTGCACAGATTCCTCTCATGATTTTCTGTTGCTTGTAGAATAAAACTCAAACTTGTCACGGGTGGCAAAGTCCTACATGATCTGAACTTTGCCTGCCTCTTCAGCCTCATATCTTACTACGTTTTCTCTTGTCAGCGATGCTGGCCCTACTGACTGCTTTGTGTTCTTTGAAATCACCATGTTTGTTCCGTTAGGCCATTTTCGTTAACTGTCCCCTATAGTGCTCCTCCTCTTACCATTTGCATGGCCAGCTCCAACTTGCAAACCATCTCTCAGTTTAAATTTCGCTTTTTCCAAAGGCCACCTTTGTCCAGTCTAAAGTAGCCACTCCGTGTGACCCTCTGTATCACATTAGTATTTTAATCCTCAATGATGACCCTTAGTATTTTCTTTCTTTTTTAAATTGGTTTTTCCTCTCCTACCTGAATATGAATTTCATGAGAACACTGACGTTGTCTTATTTACATTACAGCCTCTACCCGGTACAAAGAAAGCTCTCTGTAAATACTTTTTGAGTATTTACAGTTATATTCTTGAGAATTACCACTTTTTGAATATTTACAGTTATATTCTTGAGAATTACCACTTACAAATCTCAATTCTTGAGAATTACCACATACATTACCACTTTATGTAAAGTTTTACTTTATGTAACATACTGTTCTAATGCCTTATTGGTGCCTCAGATAAAAAGATTTATCTATAAAAAGTACTGCTAATTAATCTAGGAGCTTATCACAAAATAGCCTAAATTCACAGAAAATAACTTAGACTAATTGTTTTAGCTATAATTTAGCATTATAGCTAAATAACCATTGATACCTGACTTATATTTACATTTTCTCACTAGGTACAGGATTTGATGGGGATCAGTGCCTTGGAGTTCAACTGCTAGAGCTAGGGAAAAAGAAAAAACAAATTTTGCATGGTGATCCTCTTCCTCTTACAAGGAAATCCTATCTTGTATGGGTTGGATTTTCAGCTGAAGGCAAGATAAATTTATTTATATTAAAGATATTTTTCAAGAAGAAAATTGTTTCATTATTTTATTCCTAATTAATTTGTTTAAAGATAACTTGTCTATATTTTATGTTTAAATTACTTTATTTTAATATGTTAACAGAACTGAAAACTAGGATTTCCAGGCAAGGTAGCCACTGTTTTATGTACAAGATGTCCTCTTCTGATTAGAAAACTTACTAAGAGGGAAATAAATTTTTCTGAAAGTTTATTAGCTAGCAAAGAGGAGATACAAATACCTGTTCAAGTTGTGGCTTTTCTAGCAGAGTCTACGTGGAAATCAGGAATTTTCTATCGCTGCATTGTTCACTACAGTAACCACCAGCCAAATGTGGCTGCTGAGAGCACTTGAGAAGTGGCTAATCTGAGTTGAGATGTGCTATAACTATAAAATACTTTTCCAGATTTGGAAGGCTTAGTATGAAAAAAAGGATGTAAAAAATTTCAGTAATTTTTTTTACATTGATTACATGTTAAAATGATAGTATTGGATATTAGATTGAATAAAATATATTATTAAAATTGCCTTCACATTTATCCCCCTTTTCTCATGTGGCACTAAGAAATTAAAAATTATATTTGTGGCTCACATATTTCTACTGAACAGTGTCCTGTTGTAGACTCAGTGGGTTATGACAGATGTTTGAAGGACACTAAGGCATGCCTTATTTTAAGGCACCTGTCAACCCTGTCTTCTGGCTTAAATATTTCTATTCTTGATGATTCATCATTGGAAACTCCAGTTTGTTTTTCAAAATCCAACCATTTCTGAATGTGTTTTCTATTGAGATATTAGTCACTTATGCTTTAATAATGTGATCATTAATAACTTCCATTTTTATCGGTTTGGTTTTTTTCTTCCAATTACCTATCAGATCTAGACCCTGAGGAAACTGCTAGTAAGAGGGATGTGAAGTCTCAGATAAAGAAAAGGACAATTGGGAAATGTACCGTGCATTTCCTGAAATGGGGGCAGAGTAGGTGGGGAAACAGGGATGCTTACTTGTTCCCCAGGTAAGTTTAGGAAGAGAGCAGTGGGGAACTGTTGGGAACAGAACAGTGACAAGACCAGGAGAGAGGGGGAGGAAGAATACTAAAGACACATTTCTCTATATCATCACCTTGCATCAGGTTCTGCTCGTTTTTCCAAGTCTCTCTTGACTAAGGAATCATCAGATTCAAGTTTTAACTTCTTTGCTGAAATTGGCTTTTTAAAAAACTGCTGTCTTCCAGCAGGTGGCATAGTTTTCACTGAATTCATCAGGTTGTTTTTTTTTCCGCCCTCTTTAAGTCATATCACTTGCAGATTTTTTTTCCTTTTTGTTCAGTTAAGTCTTACTCTGTGGTTAATGAAATGTTACAGGAAATAATATTGGATTATTTGCCCTTTTGGTTTTTTTGGAGGAGGTGTTTGTTTTTGTTTTGAATTGAAGATTAAATGATCAGTGTGTGTTTTTGAAAGAAAGGTTTATTTAACAAATACATAGCTATGATTCCAGGTGATTTGTTTTTCTGTTGGTATATAGGTACCCCATGTTATGTGGATTCAGAAGGCATTGTTCGAATGCTTAACAGAGGACTTGGTCATACATGGACTCCTGTATGTAACACAAGAGAACACTGTAAAGGAAAATCTGACCACTACTGGGTGGTTGGTATCCATGAAAATCCCCAGCAGCTGAGGTAGGCTGTTAGAAAATGCTTAGTTGACTCTTTTTAAAAGTACTTGGAAATTCTTTATATTGTGCCTATCCTGTCAACTTAGTTAATTTATTTGTTTGCCCTAGTCACTAAATTAAGAATTTCTTTATATTCACTTGAAGTTTTCAACCAATTGCTTGACTTAGAGCTTATTGATCCCTGGTGGTCAGTGGTTAAGACTCAGAGCTCCCAGTGCAGGGAGCACAGGTTCAACCTTAGGTCAGGGAGCTAAGATCCTGCAAGCCAAGCCATACCACTCAGCCAGAAAAAGAAAGAGAGAGAAACTAAGTTTATTAGTGTGACTAGCGTCATTTCCCCCAGAGAGGGGGTTTCTGGGTAAATATGGTGTTTCGTATTTTCTTACAGCCTTTTATTTTAAACTTTGATTTAGAATTGAGTATGTAATTTAGTTACTTTTTGAGGTTTTTGACTTAATTATTGTTATAAGGGATTCCCAGGTGGCTCAGTGGTAAAGAATCTGCGTGTAATACAGGAGACTTGGCTTTGATCCCTGGGATGGGAAAATCCGCTAGAGAAGGAAATGGCAACCTGTTCCAGTATTCTTGCCTGGGAAATCCCATGGACAGAGGAGCCTGGCGGGCTACAGTCCATGGGATTAAAAAAGAGTCAGATATAACTTAGTAACTAAACAACATTGTTGTAGGGAGTGGGCTAGCAGAAATTTAGTCCTTGACTGCAAGTGTAGAATTCTCAGTACATATTGTCTCTATATTCAGTATTGTGTTGAGTATTTACCTCTTTTTAATGCATTTGGACGTAAAACTTTTTTCTGCAAGTTGTATTCATTTAACAAACATATGTTAAAAGTACTGACTGTATGTTCTGTGCCCCATGAAGATAAATAGGCCAACTCCCTGGAAGGGTTGGCTGGTAAAATCATTATCTTCTCCTGAGTCTATGTTCTAAAAGAGTTAAATTGCCTCCAATGTGGAAAAGAGTCCCTTACAACACAGAAGACAAGCGAACTCACTGACTTTTGGAAACTTAGTCTGGACATCGGCCCCAGTTTTCTCCAGGTTGATATTTTTCAACTGTTTAATACAAGAGAACAAATTTTTGACTTACTTGAAAAAGAATTGAAATAATTTTGTTCCTTGGTAAACTGGTTTATTTTGTCATATTTTATTCTTTACTTGAGTTAGCCACAGTTTCTAGGAAACACATTCATTGTAGGCAGAACCCATCAAGGCAGCAGTTAGTTGAGTTTGTTTTTTCCTCTTCTTCCATGAAAGAGATATCTAACAGAAAAGATCATTTTACTTCAAGTCTTTAAAGTTAAGAAAAGGATAAGAAATGTGAATTGGTGCTCTACTTTAATGTAAATGTGGTTTTAAAGAAACTGTTAGTAAAATCCTAATCAGTTTTTCTTTATGATAATCGCTTACTATGACTAAATTAATAAAGTATTGAAGTTGTAAAATGTTTTTAAACAAGAGTCTGTCACTTTGTAGAGAAAAGAGTGTTAAGGCAATTAAGATTATTTCCAATGTTCCTCCTAATTTTGTTAATGTACATTATATATTTATGTAGTTGGACTTGTTCTTTCTGAATGCAAATATTCTGTCTTCCATTTTGCACAACTAAAATGGTTTTGTGTATGGGTGCATAATAGAATTGCTACAAGAGATTTGCAGACACTAAATATTCACATTGTCACCTGATACTGTGTGGTGAAAACCACTGATTTATATGAAATTATGAAAGAGGAGGAAGAATAAAGAAAATGAGATTTATGATTTAAAAAATTGGAACTCTAAAAACATGTTTGTTTTTATTGTATAGTCACAAAAAGAAGAAAAAGGAGTATTTAAATCTTACAGGGAAGGGGGAAACTATGTAATTTGAAAAATATTCCTGGGTATTGCTACTTATTGATTTTTTTAACTACTCTAATGGATATTTGATAATATTAGAAGATATTTATGAAAAGAATTTAAACCCAAAGCCCTAATTTTTGCTTAGTATTTTCCTTTAAGAAAGTCATCACTCAAAGTCCTGATTAAAAGGCTGTATTATAAATGGATGCCTTTTGCTAAGAATGGAACAAGGTACTAGTTTTTTAAATACCTTCATGAGCATTAGAAAATTTGTGTATGGTACTTAGAGTATGCAATTATGTTTTTCTTATAATTTGGAGTACATACATTAAAAGAGTATTCTACATATATAAATCACTGTGATGAATGAATATTTTTTCATTCATAAATTACGTAAGTACTCATCCTGATGGGCATGTATAAGTGCTTTACATATCAAGTCAGAAAAGTCCTTGCCAACTGAACTTATGTGCCAATTAACACATAAGGCATAGCAGAGCAGATAGATATACATTGTAACCTTGTATGATGGTGCATTTTCTGCTTCACTGTCACTAATATCTAATAATAAATACTTAACCTGTATTGGACATTTCATCATCTTTTTCTCTTATATGACACTTTCTACCAATAGTTACCAAGTATTTCCAAACTGAAGAATGAAAGTGAATATGCTTTATCACCTTTTTATCTTAAGGGTAATCTGTTTTATCATATGGATCCTGTGATAAGTATTTATGCCACAGTTTGTATATTTTGAAAGTGGGCATTTTGCTAAGGAAAATCTGAAAGGAGCTGATTTCATTTAGTGATTGTTCACGTAGTAAAGCTGATGTGGGAAGGGATTTTTGCAGTAATTGAAATATGTAGAGGGATAGTTTTTATAGTTAATCAGGCCTGAAGTATTTTTTTTGTTTGTTTATTATAATATTTATTTATTTATTTCGTGGTGTCAACTCTTACTTGTGGCACCTGTGATCTTCAGACTTCTTTGCATTATGCAGGATTAGTTGCAGCATGTGGGGTCTAATTCCCTCACCAGGGATTGGATCCATGCATTGGGAGCACAGAGTCTTAGCCACTGGACCACCAGTTGTTCAGTCACTCAGTTGTGTCCAACTCTTTGCAACCCCGTGGACTGCAGCACGTCAGCCTTTCCTGTCCTTCACCATCTCCTTAAGCTTGGAGCTTGCTCAAAGTCATGTCCATTGGAGTCGGTGATGCCATCCAACCATTTCATCCTTTATCCCCTTCTCCTCCTCCCTTCAGTCTTTCCCAGCATCAGGGTCTTTTCCAGTGAAGTCCCCTAAAGTACTTTTTTAAAAGAGAAATTTGGAATGTTATTCCAAGTTACGAACTTTTGGAAAATTTATCATGTAACAGTTTTTATGATATTTTAAAAAAGTTTTTATGGTGAGACTCTTTCTTTTCTGACAGGTGTATTCCTTGCAAAGGTTCTCGATTTCCTCCCACCCTTCCACGCCCTGCTGTAGCTGTTTTGTCCTTTAAGCTTCCTTACTGTCAGACTGCCACAGAGAAGGGACAGATGGAGGTATGCACAAAGCTTATCTTGACACTCAATTCGATGATACCTGCCTATAACACAGGCATTTAAAATTACTCTGATGACTTTTGTTCTGTATTCCTTACTTTATAATTAAATAATAGCAGTAGCTGGGAGGGAGGAGGTCTTGTGAACCCCAGGGTACCCGGTTGCCATCTCTGCTTCCAGGGACTTTGTCTAAGAGGTAAATGGGTATGACCATTAGGACCTCACTAGGTAAGGCACTCACTGTCAGGCTTGGACAAGTTGTTGAGAGGATGTGCCTCCTGGAATTTTGTACCCTAGGCACCAGGCTTGCCTAAGTTTAGTTCTAGCCCTGTGTCATTGATATCTTGTAATTAGTAATTCTAAACAAGAAACAAATCAGCTTATACAAATCTAGTTTAACAAGTTCTCTGATCATTAATCGTGATAACTAGGAATCTTTAAAATGGTCTGCAGTTGACCCTTGAAGAACATGGGCTTGAACTGTGGGGGTCCATTTATACATGGGTTTTTTCAGTAGTAAATACGACAGTACTACATGATCCAAGGTTGGTTGAATCTGAGGATACTGAACCTCTGATTATGGAGCAACAGCATATAAGGAGGGCTTACTATAAATTACGTGCAGATTTTCACCTACACAGAGGGTAGGTGCTTTTGCCTGCTACATTGTTCAAGAGTCACTGTATTCCACCCCCTGTTTTTAAGTATAGAAGATAAAGTCAAACCATAGTATTATACAATTTGAATTGCAAAGTAAGCTGTAGAAAGGAATGTTTCAGAAAATATCTTATTCAGAAACTGCTATCATATGATAAATGTTTAACTCTTGCCTGATAGTCAGCTGATAGTTGACCTAAGCCGTTGTTCCACTTTTGCAGGAACAGTATTGGCGTTCAGTTATATTTCACAACCATCTTGATTATTTAGCAAAAAATGGTTATGAATATGAAGAGAGCACTAAAAATCAAGCAACAAAAGAACAACAGGAACTTTTACTAAAAATGCTTGCGGTGAGTAAAATAAATACAGTGGGGGAAAATTTTTCTCTAGGATGAATTTCTTAATGGTATGTAAATTAGCAGTTTTCACAACCTAGAATTCTTAAGCTGTATCTGGTGGTATTGGCATTTTTCTCCCTTAAAAATACCAGTTTCCCAGTTGATGTTGCATTTAAATATTTAAGATACTACCTCAGAACACAGGAAGAAATAAACTGTTTTGGTGCTGACTCCGTTTTTATTTTTGCCCCCTGGTCTGCACTGTAACAGGCCCTGTAGGCAGTTTGGATGCTTGTTCATAAAGTTTGAGAACTGGCTCCAGCTCCTGCTCCTATCATATGCAACAGATAAAGTTTGAGTGTAGACTTTCAGATCTCCAAGGCTGAATGAGCAGTCTTAAGAACTTTGATCAGGCTTTTAGAATGCCTGTCTTTTGTTGTCCTCTTAGGCAACTCTGTGTGGTAAAAGTTTGTAGCCAGTGACCAGGTTTGGTGCCCTGGATATTTAAGTACATTTATCTTTAAAGATAAAAGAACTTTTTGAAAGATAAAGTTCTTAAGTTTGTGTTCTCGTTCTAGGTTGGTTTATGAGGAGGAATATAATGTAATTTCTTCCCTGTTCTTCTTGTATTAGACTGTAAGCACCTTGGGGGCCATGACCATGTCTCGTTCTCTGCCATTTACTGGGCACGGACAGTGTCTAATACACAGTAGACCTCAGTATTTCCTCAGAGAGTAAGTGGCCCAGACTTTTGGTTTCATTTTAAGGTTGAGAAAAAAAGAGTTCTGAGGGAAAAGTGATATCTAAGTCCATAGAACTGGTTGTAACTTCAGTCTCCAAAAGGTGGTATTCACCACCATCACCTCTATGTAACACTGCCTTGAGTTTAGTATTAAAGAAGTTTAATTAGTTTACTGTAGAGAAAGTTTTGTTCCATTTGCAAAGTCCCATTTGTATGCCAACATGAACTAGTAACCTTTTTATTTCCTACTACACAGGTAAGGAAACCTGTTTGAGTTACTCATGCTTTAGTCCTAGAGGAGCTTTTACCCTGGAGTACAGTGTTCCTCAGCAGGGTGGTCATAGCACTCTGTTAGTTCTTTAGTATTCCTGTCCCCTGGCAAATGCCCATAGTTCCACCTAGTTACTAGGAAACTATACTACTTTCATTTCCAAATGCCTCCTGAGGCAGCGTACCACCCAGACTGAGAGGTACTATTTATAGATAAGTGATTCTGGAAAACTTGAGAAGGGTGTGCAAGTAAATACCTAAAGCGTCTGTGCTGATGAATCAGATTTGACATGTCTAAGTAACAAATAATACTTCCTTGAGTTGTGAGACTTTTAGTTGTCTTCAAAGTATTCATTTTTCTCATGTTGTAAATACGTCAGTTGTCTCACTTTGAGTTGTCAAAATTTATACCAGAAGAAAGTCCATGTTCTGTGAGAGATGATAAATGAGTGTTCTTCATTTTATATTGCAAGTATAAAAAATATAGCAAGAAAAAGGAGGTTGCTTGCTAATTTAGAAATTGTATAACTGTTTCTAGTAGTTAGAGATCATAGACAATCATATTTAGAAAGCTAATGGGTAAATCTACTTGCCCACCCAAATTCACTTAGTAGCTTTTGTGTGCCACTTCTGGACAAAGTAATAACAAATAAATCATTTACATTCTATTATTTGTTTCAAATTTGCTACCCTGTTTGGTGACTGCAGATGGTAGAATGGGCGGGAAACCATTTTTAAATTTTAAATAAATCCCTTACTCTTCTTGCAATTTATAACTTGAAATGTTACGTCATATTTCATTATTGATTGTAAAAGTCACTGAGGAAAAAATGCTGCCAATTAAACTGACTCACCAATTGTAAGATGCTTCCAACTTCAAGAGATATTAAAATGTGTAAAAATATGCATCTTAAAATCAGAGATACAGTCTCAAGAAAACTGTTTGTTCTACCAGGAGTATCTGTCTTTTATTTTTCAAAAAGTTTTACTTAACATAATTTGATCCACCCGCCCTTTTTCCTTTTAGCTTTCCTGTAAACTGGAGCGGGAATTTCGTTGTGTGGAACTTGCTGGTCTAATGACTCAGAATGCTGTGAATTTAGCCATTAAGTATGCTTCTCGTTCTCGGAGATTAATATTGGCCCAAAGACTTAGTGAACTGGCTGCAGAGAAGGCAGCAGAGTTGGCAGCCACCCAGGCTGAGGAAGAAGAAGAAGAGGATTTCAGGAAAAAGTTGAATGCTGGGTAAGAAATACTCAGTTGTGTGAGTTTTACCATCCTGCAATATTGACCTGGTCTTTTCATTGCTCTTTATTGAATAACATTGCTCTTTTTTAGTTATAGTAATACTTCTACAGAGTGGAGTCAGCCAAGGCTCAGAAATCAAGTTGAAGAAGATACGGAGGATAATGGAGAAGCTGATAATACAGAAGAAAGACCAGAAATACACAAACATGGTAAAATACATTTTTAAGGCAGTTTAGAGATGAGAAGTGTCATGTGTGTGACTTCCCTCATTTTACTTGGCTAAGGGAAACTGAATACCCATACGTTTTCAAGGTGTCTTTTTGTCCTATTGTTGATTACAGAAGATTCCTTTATATTCCCATTTACACTATATTGTTTTAATTATTCTATAGGGGAGAGCCCATTTTTCAAAAGTGCAGATTCCTCTGATATGCTAGCTCTTAAGTCAGGTAAGACGTTTTTGATTTTGTAAATATCAAGGAAATTTTGAAGTAGTCCTTAAACTGCTACATCTACTCAGATACCCCTTACTCTTCAGGGCCTGTTTTGTTGTAATTGTTATTTTTAATCAGAAATGTTTGTGAAACTGTGTTCATTTAACAGATACTTACTAAATGCCTATTGTGTGTTAGGTATTTGACTAGAGGGAAGATACAGAAGTGAAGTGGATATGCATATTTGATCCCTGCATAAACTTTATACCAGTTGGCTTTTAAAAGTATATACATACATTATTCTGATTTTGAAAATATACTTTTACATGTGTACAGATTATTAAAAGAGCATATAACAGACGACTGTAATCTAGTCAGTGGCGGGAGATAGTTGGGACCCCAAGGAGGGCCTCATGGAATGTTTAAAGCAGAGATCTCAAGGAGGAATGAGGCAGCCAGGCAGAAGAGAATCATGTGGGCTTAAGGAACAGCATGTATGAAGTTTAAAGAGTGGTTCATATAAGGCAGAGAGCAAAGAGAAATTGGTGCTGGATGGTTTTGGAGCGGTGAACGGGAACCAAACCATGCAGATCCATGTAGGCCATGGTAAGGATTTTGGTCTTTATTTTGGGGTTGCCGGGAGGCTGTTGCAGGTTTTAATCAGGAGCATATATGGCATACTGTGCAGAGGAGGGTTGTGTATAAGGAGGCTACTGATGTAGTCCCAAGTGCGATTGATAGTGACCTAGACTGGGGTGGGGGTGATTGTTGAAGAAAGGGAGGAATTGAAGAGACATTTCCGAAGATAATGTAAAGGGTATGGAAGTTCAGGGTGTGGAGAATGGCTGTCAGTTTCTGGCTTGAGTACTTGAGTGAGTGATGGTGCCATTTACTGAGTCAGGAATAGGGAAATGTATCTTTAGATAGGAGGATGATGAAATTACTGTGGGCTGTTTGGGTCAAGAGCTCGGGAAAGTAGTATCTCTGGGATGCAGATATAGAAGTTAAGATTGTTGACATGAGTATAACAAGTTAAACCACAGGTATGTGTAAGTGAGCACTGGGGAGGATCAAAGTGAGGAGAAAAATGAGCTTAGGCTTAGGGAATCCCCAGCATTTAAACATCAGGTAGAGGAAGAGGAGGAGGAACCATCAAAAGAAAATGAGAACAGGGAGGAAGGAGGTAAGCCAGGGAATGCATTATCTCAGAAGTCAATGGGGAGATACTTTCAAAAAGAAAGGAACCCTCAGCTGTGTGGAATGCTGTTGAGAGGTCAAATAAGGTGTTGGCTGAAAAAGATAACACCAGTTTGGGCTACATAGAGTTTATTGAGTTCTTAGAAAGAATAGATCCTGCAGGGTGGTAGGGCTGGAAGCCATGTTTTGGTTGGAGGAGCATATGAATAGTGAGGGAATGGGAATAGCTGTGTAGTCAGCTCTTAAGAAATTTGGCTGCTTAGGGGATGTGAGAGAAAATTATATGAGGGATGAGGGTTGTGTGTGGCAGAGAATGTGTTTGTTTTCTGTGTTTCTTTAAGTTAGGAAACTTAAGAAGCCAATAAAGAAGGAAAAGTCAAAGCTGATGCATGTAGCCATTGATCCAGTTTCTTGAAAAGCAGGAGGGGTGGAATCTAGAGCACTTGTAAAGGAATTATTAACTAGCTAAAATAAGGCACCATTCTTCCTTGGTAATGTGAGAAAAGAGTAGATCTCTACATACTGTATTTGTGTTAATATATTGCATAGTGGCAACTTGGGTTAGCTCTCATCATCTAATAGCTTTTATTTCATCTTAACAGTAGGAAGGAGGTCGCATATAGTTAGTAGTAGTTTTAAAATTGCAAAGTACAGTATTTTCATATAATACAGATTAAAATATTCATTATTATTGTAGAAGTCAAAAGTCTTCTCAGTTTTACGACTATTAAGTGAGGGTTTCTTTCTTATGAAAGGTGCAGTTATCTCTAGCAGCCAAGGACGAATAAACCCCTTCAAGGTAAACTCTTTCCAGTGATGTTTTCTATTACTTAAATACATTTCCATACAGAGAGATATTTCCAAACTACCAGATGACCCTCCCCAGACTTAGAGGCATTAAAGACTGCAGCAGATTAAATTTTAAAATATTTAAGTAAGTAAATATTTTAAAATAAAAATGAAAGCAGCACTAGTTCACACTTGGACCGAGAATTTTATTTTCTACTTATCTTCTAAGAACCTACAGTTAATGAAAGGTACTCCCTATTTTTCTTGGGGATGTGGTATTTGGGAATATGTGCATCAGTCTTAATTTGGATTCAACCAAATGTATTCAGTTCTAAAGGTTAGACTACAATATAAACTTAATAGAAATTTAAAGGAAAAACAAATCTCTTGGGTTTTTTTCCTTCTTTAAGCTTTATGAAATGCTAATACTAGTTTGCTCTTTAGGTATCAGGCAGTTCCAAAGAGCCAGCCATTTCAGTGAATTCAGGACGTTCAACTAATATTTTAGACAGTATGAACAAATCATCCAAGAAATCTACTGCATTTAATCGAGCTACAGATGATGAAAAGTCTCCAGTTATAAAGCCCTTGATTCCAAAGCCAAAGTCTAAGCAGGTATGATTTCAACTGCCTCCATCTACAGTAAACAGCTCGTGGTCTGTTTGTCTTACTTTAATTTTGTTCACTCTTTCAGGTATGAGACAGGAGGCCCCGGTTGTTTATAACTGATAGTGTAGTGAGAGCAGTGGTTCTCAATTCTAGTTTTGCTTTGGAATGACTTTTTTAAAATATTAATACTTTAAATCATATTATACAGCTGCCAGATATTTAAGAAAGTATTAAAAATGCTCCCAATTAAACCAAGCCAGTGATTTTTGTAAGAGATGTGTATTAGCATTTATTTAGAAGAGACTCAGAGAGCCCCACTCATTCCTGCCTCCTGGTCCTCATGACCTTGTGCAGCCCCTCCCCTCAAGTGTGATGGGATTATCCAGTAACTGTGACAATGATGAGATGTCACTTCCATAATTGTATTACTATTAATATATAGACCCAGGACAGGGACTCAGGCATCTGTCTGTATTCTTTTCGTTTCCCAGATAGTTCTGATGCCTGTCCTTGTTTAATGCAGCTAGCTTAGTAGCTGGCCCTAATCTTTCCTGTTCTGTATTCTCAGTTTTCTTCCCAGATTTTGTCCTAATTTTGGTAATTTAATCCCAGATTTGTCATCAGTAAAATAGGTAAACTCATTTGAGGTATAGTTTTTTGGAAGTTTTGTATGCATGTGTATAAATATTTACTTTTAACAGAAAACCTTAGGACTTACATGTTAGTGTAAGAATTCTAAATAATAATAGATATTTTTCCACATTTTTCCAAATTTGCTCGTAAAATATAGAATCATGCTAGATTTTGTTGCAGTATTCACATGTTTGTTTTCACAGGCATCTGCAGCATCCTTTTTCCAGAAAAGAACTTCCCAAGCTGACAGGACTGAGGAAGTAAAAGAAGAAAATCCTAAAAATTCATCATCTGAAACCCCAGCTGTGTGTCCTCAAAACACTGAAAACCAAAGGTCAGTACATAGAGAAATTTAGTATTCTCAAGATGCAGTATTCCAATAAAAGGCACATAGAAGTAGCAATACAAAACTGTGTGACTCTTATTCATTAATATCAATAATACATTGGCATAGGTAGTGGGCATTCTGAAATCATGTAATTTTAGGGAAGCCACAAATATTGATTAGTATCTATTTACATTACTTATTAAAGTATGCTTTGATAAACTATCTGTGTTTTAAATTGTGGACACATTTTACTGAGATACTGTATTTTTTAATTAGTTCATTTTTTCATTTGTTTGTTTTTAAATAATATAGTTACATGGGAGAAACACAGTCACAGATACAAAAAGATGTGTGGTGAAGAGTAAATCTTTTTTCTATCCACTCAGTTCCCTGTGCACAAATACTCACTGCACAATTTCTTCTATAGCCTTCTTGAATTATTCTATGCATTTTTTTTAGTTTACAGAAATGATAATATGCACATTGTTCTGTGCCTTATTTTTTTCACTTAAGAGCAGGTTTTGCAGATCATTCCTTTTTACTACATGAAGAGTTTCTTTAATCTTTTTACATTCATTGAATGGCTGTACCATAATTTATTTAGTTCTCTGAAAGTGGACAAAAAGTCATTGCTGGTCTTTTGCTGGTACAAATAGTAGTACAATTAATAATTTTATATGAATATTATGTACATATAGCTGTAAGATGGATTCCTGTATGGTTCAAGCTAATGTACACTTACAATTTTGAAAGATACTGCAAAATTGCTCTGCATGGATGTTTGTATCCCCCAGCAATATAAGAGTCCCTGTTTGTCCACCAACTCATTATGTTACCAAATTTCTTGATCTCTTGTATGCTCGATTTATTTGAAATACATCAGCTATACTGAAAAAGTCACCATTTCATTTCTTAAAATTTATTTCTTTTTGGCTGCACTGGGTCTTTGTTGTGGTGCACGGGCTTCTCGTTGCAGTGGCTTCTCTTGTTGCAGTGGGCTGTAGAGCGTGTGGGCTGTAGCGGTTGCAGTGGGTGGGCTCAGTAGTTGCAGTTGTCCGGCAGCATGTGGAATCTTCCCTGAGCAGGGATTGAATCTGAATCCCCTGTACTGATAGGAGGATTCTTAACCACTGGACCACCAGAAAAGTCTCACCATTTCATTTTTAACTTTATGTATCTCATGTAACCGGTATCTCATGTTCAGTTGCTCAGTCATGTCCAACTCTTTGCAGCCCCACGGACAGCAGCACTCCAGGCCCCCTCTCCATCGCCAACTCCCAGAGTTTACTCAAACTCATGTCCGTTGAGTCGGTGATGCTATCAACCATCTCCTCCTCTGTCATCCCCTTCTCCTGCCTTCAGTCTTTCTCAGCATCAGGGTCTTTTCAAATGAGTCAGTTCTTTGCATCAGGTGGCCAAAGTATTGGAGCTTCAGCTTCAGCATCAGTCCTTCCAATGAATATTCAGGGCTGATTTCCTTTAAGATTGACTGGTTGGATCGCCTTACAGTCCAAGGGACTCTCAAGAGTCTTCTCCAACACCACAGTTGAAAAGCATCAATTCTTTGGCGCTCAGCTTTCTTTATAGTCCAACTCTTACATCTCATATTAACCAATTTAATTTGAGGGGGTAGCTGTAGTTTTTATTTTTTTTATTTTGTCCTAAATTTAATTTAGCTATTAAACAGTGAAATTTTTATTTAAGAAGATTAAATTTTTTATACTTTCAACAGCCTATACAGAAGAAAAGTGATCAGTAAATGTTAAATATTTGCATTAAATCTTCAGGTGTGACCTAAAAAACAGTTTGTGTCAGAACTGAAATCTGGTAACATTGACATTTATGCTGTGTCCATGCTTTACATAATGGTAGAAGAACTGACCTAGGCTCCCAGGTCAGCTGTGCTAGCAGGAGAAAGGAGCTTGAGAGAAATCATGAAGATTTCAAATAGCTGGTTTAGGGAATGGAGAAAGGCTACCAAGAATTCATGGGAGGGTTTTATTGGACTAGAAGGGCTAAGGAAGATTGGAGACCTTGAGCATGTCTCATTAAGGAGTTCACAGGTGCTGTGCTTGGAAAATATAAATGTGAATAATCCCTTTGAATTGATCTTACAAAGGATTTCTTTCAACTCGTTCCTTCAGTCTCTAGGCAGTTTTAAGTAATATGTAATTATGAATATTAACAAGTATAATTAATTGTGTCTGTCTTACATTATATATAGGTATGCAAAGACTAATGGTTAATTACTCACCTGAAAAATCATAAAACACTCCAGAACTGTCTTAAGTATAAAATTTTTTTTTTGCATAATTGCTATTTTAGGCCTAAGACCGGGTTCCAGATGTGGCTGGAAGAAAACAGAAGTAATATTTTGTCTGACAATCCTGACTTTTCAGATGAAGCAGACATAATAAAAGAAGGAATGGTTCGATTTAAAGTACTGTCAACTGAAGAAAGGAAGGTAAGAATAATTGTACTGAGATTGAGACTTTGGTGAATTCCTGGCTTTTAAAAATTCTCATAGAAAATGCTTTTTTTCTGTGTTTTAAAATTGAATACACTCAACCTCTTGGTGGAGAGGAGATTCAACAAACAAAATGTCAGTTTTGACATCTAGATCTATATAATAATTATTTAGTGTTGATGGTTAATTTTTTGGCAGATATACTACCTACATCTGTATAAGTTTCTGCATATTGTAAGTTAGGGGAATAGCCCAAGAAAAAGTACATTGCTTTTAAGTCACAATCAAATAAAATTAGTAAGGAAAACTGAAATTAATTCACATTTTTGGACAACTGCTTTAGAGTCCTTGTAAGCAGAATTTCTTAAAATACTATTTACTTACACATTGAATACTAAATGAGAATACTGCTTTGTGAGGAAACAATCCGTGTTCTGTTCTAGCCTTTCATGTGGAAATTAGGACAGGTGACTTGTACCTATCGCTTCTTATGTCATTCTCTGCCATGTAGAAAAAGGCTAGGAGCGGCTTTCTTTTACAAGGGGAAGGAATGTGTATGTTGTATCAAATCTCAGACTTACCTTCCCCAGGGATGACAAGGGTGCAGCAATGGGTACCTTGTGACATAGATATTTTACCTTGATAAACTGGTTTTACAAAATAAATGTATTGCAAAATGACGAAACTAGAAACTAGTCTAACCACCTCTCACCTTCTTTAGAATCTCATTAGCATTTTTGTGTTTCTCATTTTTTGTGAGCATTTATAAAAGGATAAAAATTCTAAAGTATTAAATAAAATGGCATCTGAATGAATAAGACCATAGGCTGAAACTGTCAGCTTATGCAGGAAAAGAGGAAGAGACGTGGCAAAACTTGTGGTCGTGTTTTTGAATACTTAAAATGTAATCAGTATTTTTAGTGTAAACCTTAAACATTTCTTAAATCCAGTCTGTTAATGTGAAAAATTCTACAGGTCACATGTACCCTTTTCAATAATAATGACTGGGAAGGAAAATAAAGTAGGAGGAGGAGGAACTGTTAGAGATTAAAAGAGGTTTAAGAAATAAATGAGTGAACCCTGTTAGGTTCTCGCTTACTGAATAGAAACCAATCCCAAAAGAACATATACCGTATGTAATATTTGTGATATGACAAAGTGATGGGGTGAAGATCAGAGTACTGATTGCCAGGGGATGGGGCCTGGGAGTGGAATAGGGCAGGGCAGCATGAGGGATACTCGTGCTTGTGGAACTGTTCTATATCCTGAATGTGGTGGTAAATACACAGCCTACAGTAGAATTACACACATACACACACAAATGAGTTGAAATAAAAAGAAGGTTTTATCGATGTCAATATCCTAGCTGTAATAGTACAGTATAGTTTTGCAAGATGCAGCCATTGAGGGAAACTGAGTAAAGGGGACACGGGGGCTTTCTGTATTATTTCCTCAACTGCATGGAATCTCTATCTCTAATCTCAAAATAAAAGGTTTCTTTTTTAAACAGTACCTGTAGTTATAGTGTTTTTGCTCTTAATATGGTTAAATACAAGCAGAGTTTAGATTGAAATATTATAGTTAGAATGTAAATTTTTTAATGTACCCTGCAATTAAATAATAAGCAATTTTTTTTTTTAAATGAGAACCCTTAATGATTAGCTTCACAATTCAAGTGCTAATTATGCTGCTTTATGGCATAATGTTTCCTGTAAAAGTAAAGAAATCATTTCCTTCCTGTTAATTTGTTATTTCCTAAAAATCTTTTCTCTTCGAATATTTTTACAAAGGCATGGGCTGCCAAGGCCAAAGGAGGAACTGCAAGTGATGGAGCTGAAGAAAAGAAGCGAAAACGTGTGGTCGATGAAAGTCAGGAAACTGAAAACCAGGAAGAAAAAATGAAGAATTTGAATTTACCTAAAAAACAAAAACCTTTAGATCTTTCTACAAATCAGAAACTGTCAGCTTTTGCTTTTAAGCAGGAATAGAGTAAGGAGGTAAATTTAGAACTTAGGAAAGTAATGGATCTTTGGTGAATCTAGACCTTTAAAAAAATCTTTCGGAAACTCTTTAAGTATTTTTAAAAGAGTTTAAAGATTGCTGTTTGTCTTTATAAGATAATCCAGTAACTATATTGGTGTAAGTAGCGGGGCATCTGTAAAAACTATCATCTCTGCAGATTGCTCTGCCCCCAAATGGAGGGCATTCAGAAGCACGACCATGGCCACTGACTGGAGGCCACTGTCATGTCCCATTGGAAGCTGGATTGATTTTGTTTCTTACCTTCAAAATCATCAAAGCCAAGGTCTTAAAACCTCTGAGCATTGAAGCACCTTCTAGAGTGTTCCTTGTTTGGTAAATATCACATATTGGCAAGTGCTACGAAAGTCCTCTTCCAAAGTGTGTTACTAGAGATTGCTCTTACGTCTATACTGGACCCAGGGGACCATATTTTTTTTCATATGGGCCCTAAACATGTAAATAATTTTGTAGATGAGACGTTTGTTTTGGAAATTTCTTCATATATGACTTTTATCTGTTTGTATTGCCTGTTTTCTTAAAAATAAAGCTTACATTTTCATATTTAGCTTAATACGGTCTTCACATTGTATTTCCATGAAATGGAAGTGTTTCTAGAAAATACATTTTATGTTTATTACCATAATTTTCACTACCCCCATCTTGTTTTTGTTGTTGTTCAGTCGCTAAGTCACGTCTGACTCTGCGACCCCATGAACTGTAGCCTACCAGGTTCCTCCATCCATGGGATTTTCCAGGCAAGAATACTGGAGTGGGTTGCCATTTCCTTCTCCAGGAGATCTTCCCGACCCAGGGATTGAAACCCGGTCTCCCACATTGTAGGCAGATGCTTTACTATCTGAGCCACCAGGGAAGCTCATTTGTAACAGTGTTACAAACCCCCATCCATAGTACTTCAGGCACTCTGTTTACCAAATCGAATCCCTTGAATCTGTTTATCACCTCCACTGTATAAATCATAAGGGATTTGATTTAGGTCATACCTGAATAGCCTAATGGTTTCCCCTACTTTCTTCAATTTGAGCCTGAATTTTGCAGTGAGGCGCTCACGATCTGAGCCATAGTCAGCTCCAGGTCTTGTTTTTGCTGACTGTGTAGAGCTTCTCCATCTTTGGCTGCACAGAATATGAAAGAAAGTGAAAGTTTAGTTGCTCAGTCATGTCTGACTTTTTGCAACCCCATGGACTGTATAGCCCACCAAGCTTCTCTGTCCATGGAATTCTCCAGGCCAGAGTGGGTTGCCATTCCTTCTCCAGGGGATCTTGCCAACCCAGGGAGTTTAGCCCAGGTCTCCCACATTGCAGACAGATTCTTTACCATCTGAGCCACCTAATTTCACTATTGACCATCTGATGATATCTGTGTAGAGTTGTCTCTTGGGTTGTTGGAAAAGAGTGTTTGCTATGACCAGCGTGTTCTCTTGACAAAACTCTGTTAGCCTTTGCTGTGGTTCATTTTGTACTCCAAGGCCAAACTTGCCTGTTACTCCTGCTTTTGCATTCCTCTCCCCTATGATGAAAAGGACATATATTTTTGGTGTTAGTTCTAGAAGGTCTTGTAGGTTTTCATACAACTGGTCAACTTCAGCTTCTTTGGACACCTTCTGACCTGGGGAGCTTACCTTCTGGTGTCACATCTTTTTGTCTTTTCATACTGTCCATGACGTTCTTGTGGCAAGAATACTGCCATTTCCTCCTGCAGTGGACCATGTTTTGTCAGAACTTTTCACTATCACCTGTCCATCTTGGGTAGCCCTGTACAGCATGGCTCATAGCTTCATTGAATTATGCAAGCCCCTCCTTCACCCTCATCCTGTTACACATTAAACACACAGAGGTATTGAAGATACTATTTTGATAATATTGAAGCTCAGCATATGTTCCTGGTAAACTACTCTGGTTATCAGCATCAGCAGTGCTTTATTGAGCAAATCTTTGAAGCCTTGATAAGAGAGTAATTGAACAGTGAGGAAGTGTTTAACTCCTCTTTTGTTTTGAACAAACAAGATTAAATTAAGTAGTTCATACATTTTTTTTGGTTAGTATTCTAAGCAGAGCTTAATACAAATGAGCCACTTTATGAGGGACAGTACAGGGGTACTCTGGGGTAGGAGGATAGTAATAAAATCAAGTGATTCAAAATTGAAGGTAGTTTTAGGTTGGAAGGGACAAAATATGTTGAAATTTTAGATGTATAGTGGCCAAAGGATATTCCTTATCTCATGATTAAGATTGGGAAAGCATTTCTGATTTTTTATTTAGGAGCTGGTATTGAGAGGCATTGTAACACAGGTTAGGAGCACAGATTTCAAAGCCATACAGACCACCTGAGTTCAAAGGCTCACTGTAATACCTACCAGCTAAAAAGCCTTGGGCAAGTCGTAGCCTTTGTCCATTCACCTGTAAAATGGGTATATTAATAATATGTAATTTAAAGGTTGCTAAGAGAATTAAATGAGGTAAAAGCACTTACCTGGCACATTGTAGTGGTTTATATACTTATCAGCTATTGTTACTATGTTGTTGGCTAGTTAATCTGGCTTTGTCATTAAGTTTGATTCTGAATTAATTATGAATTAATGTTGGTTTCAAGATCCTGAAGTAAAAAAATTTTTATATTACTTTGGAAGCATGCTCATAGATAGGTATTTTGTTTTTACTTCTCCAGCTTGCTTATCACAGTGTATAATTCTTAAGGATATTATATACTTGAATGTTATATTTCAAATCCTTGAGTTTTATATTTCAAATCCATAGGAACCTGATGATACCAAGAGTTCGCAAAAAGTTTTTTCTTTTTTCTTTGTTTTTTGGGTGATGCCACACGGCATGCAGGATCTTAGTTGCCAAACCAGGGTTTAAACCTGTGCCCGTTGCAGTGAAAGTGTTGAGACTTAACCACTGGTCAGCCAGGGATGTCCCTGTAAAAGGTTGGTCTACATTTGTTTGGTTGAAGGAATGTTTTTGTATTGACCTAGTTTAACTTACAAATCCTGAATATTCATTGGAAGGACCGATGCTGAAGCTGAAGCTCCAGTACTTTGGCCACCTGATGTGAAGAACTGACTCATTGGAAAAGACCCTGATGTTGGGAAAGATTGAGGGCAGGAGGAGAAGGGGACGACAGAGGATGAGATGGCTGGATGGCATCACTGACTCCATGGACATGAGTTTGAGCAATCTCCGGGAGTTGGTAATGGACAGGGAAGCCTGGAGTGCTGCAGTCCATGGGGTCGCAAAGAGACATGACTGAGAGACTGAACTGAACTGAACTTCAAAATCAGAGCTCATAAATGAAGAAATATCATCCCTATTTCTTTTCTATATAATATTAAACCTCTTTTAAGGAAAAAATCTTTTCAGAGACTTGGAACTTAATGGTAGGAAAATGCAAATGGAAATAAATATATTAGTCATCATCATGATATCAGTACTGTTGCCTATTTTGAGCTTATGTTCTATAGAAAGTGGTCTTGTGCTCAATTTCATTCTTCAGTAGAAAAAGCTTCTCAAAGAGCTTATTTTATAACTTGATATTCAAAACGTCATCTTCTAATTATCCCAGAGAGCAAGTGAGTGAGTGCTGGGTTATGCCTACCAACTGTGGGGACAGTGGTAATCTACAACCACTCTAAATGCAGCAGCCTGAGGTAAGCCATTGTCACTACCATGGAGCAGATCCCTTTAGACAAAAGGATGAGACCCATCTATGTAGAAAGCATCTTACTCAGTGACTGGTTGTCTTAGGGGCCTTTTTGATTTTCCAGCTATTTTATAATGGAAGTATGTAATTCCCCCCAGGTGTTTATTTTTAAATTTTTTTTAAACGTACAGAAAATTTCAAAGAGTACAGCAAACATACATATACGCTTTATCTAGATTGACTGTTGTTGACATTTTGCCATAAATGCTTTGTAAAACAGTTTTTCCGGAACCATTTGAAATATGCAACATGACACTTCACCCCTTGGTACTTCAATATATATCCCCTAAGAATAAAGACATTCTTCTATATAACCACAATATCATTATTATAACAAATTTAACAGAAGAATATTATTGCCTAACATGTATTTCATACTAAAATTTCACCCAAAGTGCCCATTCGGCTTTTCCCCCTCAGATCTAAGATCAATCAAAAGTATTGCATTGTATTTAGTTATTAGTAGTACATACTTTAGTTATTAGTATTACATACTAATAAAGAATGAGGAAGAACATCACTCCCAATCCTAATACCCACAGATGACCCCTGGTAAGTGTGTATGTCATTAGGCTTTTTTTCTGTATATATATTCTTTTTTTTATTGTTTTCACATAGGTGTGCAGTCCAAATTCATGGTCGACAGAGGGTTAAAGGAAAAATACAACAGCCCGAGCCTATAAAGTGCAGCCTTTAACTGGTAGTATTCCTGTAACTAAAACCAGTTTCTACCTACTCAGGAACTGTGTCATAAAGAGCAAAAACTGATGGAGTGGAAAGTAAACATATTGGAGTCAAAAAGCCAAAAGTTGGTTCTTTGAAAGACTGATACATTAGGAAAAAATCAGACAAGATAAATCATTATACAAAGAGAAAAGCATAAATAATATTCGAAGTAAAAAGGAAATTATTAGTGACAAAATCTACAGATTTTTTTTTAAAGTTAAGAAGCTTGGGGACTTACCTGGTAGTGCAGTGGATTAAGAATCCACCTGCCAGGATATAAAATTAACACACAGAAATCCCTTGCATTCCTATACACTTATCAATGAGAAAACAGAAATTAAGGAAACAATTCCATTCACCATTGGAATGAAAAGAATAAAATACTTAGGAATAAATCTACTGAAAGAAACAAAAGTTTCTTATAGTTTTCTCTATATATAGAAAACTATAAAACACTGATGAAAGAAATCAAAGGTGACACAAATAGATGGAGAAATATACCATGTTTATGGATTGGAAGAATCAATATAGTGAAAATGAGTATACTACCCAAAGCAATCTATAGATTCAATGCAATCCCTATCAAGCTACCAACAGTATTCACAGAACTAGAACAAATAATTTCACAATTTGTATGGAAATACAAAAACCTCGAATAGCCAAAGCAATCTTGAGAAAGAAGAATGGAACTGGAGGAATCAACTTGCCTGACTACAGACTCTACTACAAAGCTGCAGTCATCAAGACAGTATGGTACTGGCACAAAGACAGAAATATAGATCAATAGAACAAAATAGAAAGCCCAAAGATAAATCCACACACCTATGGACACCTTATCTTTGACAAAGGAGGCAAGAATACACAATGGAGAAAAGACAATCTCTTTTAACAAGTGGTGCTGGGAAAACTGGTCAACCACTTGTAAAAGAATGAAACTGGAACACTTTCTAACACCATTCACAAAAATACACTCAAAATGGATTAAAGATCTAAATGTAAGACCAGAAACTAAAACTCCTAGAGGAAAACATTGGCAAAACACTCTGACATAAATCACAGCAGGATCCTCTAGGACCCACCTCCTAGAGTAATGGAAATAAAAGCAAAAATAAACAAACGGGACCTAATTAAACTGAAAAGCTTTTGCACAACGAATGAAACTATAAGATGTAAAGACAGCCTTCAAAATGGGAGAAAATAATAGCAAATGAAGCAACTGACAAAGAATTAATCTCAAAAATATACAAGCAGCTCCTGCAGCTCAATTCCAGAAAAATAAAGGATGCAATCAAAAAATGGGCCAAAGAACTAAACAGACATTTCTCCAAAGAAGACATATGGATGGCTAACAAACACATGAAAAGATGCTCAACATCACTCATTATCAGAGAAATGCAAATCAAAACCACAATGAGGTACCATCTCACGCCAGTCAGAATGGCTGCTATCAAAAAGTCTACAAACAATAAATGCTGGAGAGGGTGTGGAGAAAAGGGAACCCTCCTACACTGATGGTAGGAATGCAAACTAGCAGAGCCACTATGGAGAACAGTGTGGAGATTCCTTAAAAAACTGGAAATAGAACTGCCATATGATCCAGCCATCCCACTCCTGGGCATACACAGAAACCAGAACTGAAAGAGACACGTGTACCCTAATGTTCATCACAGCACTGTTTACAATAGCCAGGACATGGAAGCGACCTACATGTCCATTGGCAGACGAATGGATAAGAAAGCTGTGCTACATAAACACAGTGAAATGTTACTCAGCCATTAAAAAGAATGTATTTGAATCAGTTCTAATGAGGTGGATGAAATTGGAGCCTATTTTACAGAGTAAAGTAAGTCAGAAAGAAAAATACCAATACAGTACTTTAATGCATATATATGGAATTGAGAAAGATGGTAACGATGACCCTATATGCAAGACAGCAAATGAGACACAAATGTATAGAACAGTCTTTTGGACTCTGTGGGAGAAGGTGAGGGGGGGATGATTTAAGAGAATGGCATTGAAACATGTATATTATCATATGTGAAACATCGCCAGTCCAGGTTTGATGCATGAGACAGGGTTCTCAGGGCTGGTGCACTGGGATGACCCTGAGGGATGGGATGTGGAGGGAGGTGGGAGGGGGGTTTAGGATGGGGAACACATGTACACCCATGGGTGATTCATGTCAATGTATGGCAGAAACCACTACAATATTGTAAAGTAATTAGCCTCCAATTAAAATTAAAAAAAAAAAAAAAGAATCCACCTGTCAATGCAGGGGACCCCAGTTCAATCCCTGGTCTGGGGAAGATTCCACAGGCCAGCTGCAGAGAAACTAAGCCTATAGGCTACTGAGCCCATGCTCTGGAGCCCATGGCTGAGCCCATCCTCTGGAGCCTGGAAGCCACAACTACTGAGCCTGCATTCTGAAGTTACTGAAGCACTTGCTCCTAGAGCCTGTGCTCTGCAAGAGAGGCCACTGCAATGGAAAGCCCGTGCACCACAACGAAAAGTAGCCCCTGCTCACCGCAACTAGAGAAAACCCACTCAAGGCAAAGAAGACCCATTGCAGCCAAAAATCAGTAAGTAAAAATAAGAGGCTTATGATGGTCAGTTTTATGTGTCAACTGACTAGGCTACCATTGTTATTTAATCAAATTCTAACCCATATTTTGCTATGAAGGTATTTTTATAGATTGTTTTAAAGTTCATGACCAGTTGACTGTAATAGATTATCCTACATAGTCTGTGTGGGTCGGATTCAACAAGTTGAAAGGCCGTTAAGAGCAGAACTGAGGCTTCCCTGAAGGAGAAGAAGAAACCACACCCTAGAAAGCAGCTTCCGCTCATGCTTGAGTTTTTCAGGCTGCTTTTCCTTAAGGTCTACCCTATGATTTAGGGTTTTAGTCCTGCCTTCTGGGCTTCACAATCATATAAATCAATTCTTGCAATAAATTTCAATATATGTCTCCTACTGGTTCTGTTTCTCTGGTTGAATACTGACTAATTCAAGACTTTTAAATAGCTTTATGACTATAAAGTGGAAAATTCTGATGAACAAGTTTCTATAAAAAAGACCAAAATACTTAGGCATAAATTTAACATATGTGAATTATATCTGCAAAGTTGTTATTTAAAAAATTGAATCATTACAAACTTTTAATTGCAAAATAAATGAGTCGTGGGTATGAATATAGTCAATATAGTTCAGCGTGAATATAGTCAATAACTATGTAACATCTTTGGTGACAGATTGTAACTAGATGTGATCATTTGGAAATTTATAGAAATATCAAATCAGTACATTGTGGAGGCCTGGCATGCTGCGATTCATGGGGTCGCAGAGTCGGACACGACTAAGCGACTGAACTGAACTGAACTGAACAGTACTACAAGTCAGTTGTACTTCAAAACAAACTTATAGAAAAAGAGATCAGATTTGTGGTTTCCAGAGGCAGGGGTAGAGGGGAGGGGAATTGGATGAAGATAGTCAAAAGGTATTAATACAAATTTCTAGCCCTAGGATAAGTACTAGGGATGTATCTCAAAGTGTTGGATATGACTTAGTGACTGAACAACAACAGTGCAAAACATGATATAATTAACACTATTGTATGAGATATATGAAAGTTAAGACAGGAAATCCTGAGTTCTCATCACAAGGAAAATATTCCTTTTGTATCTGTATAAGATGATCACTGAACTTATATAAGATCACTGAACTATATAAGATATTCACTGAAATTATTGTGATAATTACTCCATGCTGTATGTGAGTCAAATCATTCTGTTTTACACCTTAAATTTACACAGTACTGTTCATCAGTTATATCTCAATAAAACTGGAAGAAAAAAAACTGACTCAAAGAAATAGAAAATCGAATTAGTCTATAATCAATTTTAAAAGTTAGTCTATATTTTAAACACTTCTCTGAAAGAAAGTCCCCAGCTGGGTGAATTTAAGAGTCAAGCTCTATCATAGTCAAGTAAAAGTTACAACCATATATTATTGATATAGCAGCTGTCATTAACCTTGATCTCAAAAGCTGACAAGATTAGTTTTAAAAAGGAAAACTGTAAACAAATCTCATTCATGAACATGGAAGAAAAATCCTAAGTAAAAATTTTAGTCGGCCAGATCCAACTTTGTGTTTATAAAGATACTATTTAGTTATCCCATTGACTTGATTGCAAGAATATAACATTGATCTAGCATTAGAAAGTCAGTTAATGTTGATTAAAGGACAAAATTAAAGTATCTTGAATAAAACCATGTATCTTGTTTAAAGGTGTTTGTGCCATTCTGGTTTTTTCTGACACTTTTTGGAATTAACTTTTTATGTTACTGAACTGTTTCACTCAAGGACATGTAAACACACTAATGTATTCATATAATGAGGCTAATAATATAAGCATAAATTTAAACTAATGCCAAACTTTTTAAAAAGAGAAGAATGCTATTATTCTTTTAATTGTGAATTGTATTTCATTTACTAGAACTCTCTCTTTGGTTTTCTCCAGGTATATTTTTCTGTCGGATTGTATGTGTATTGTAATTGTATTGTAGATACTTGTTGATCTCACCAAGAGACCCAGGTTTTCAAGGGAAGGAACCATGTTGGTGGGGTGATTGGCATAGTCGATACCGTATAATTTTTGGAACTTGGTAGGCTTAGGGTTTATATATTTCCTGTGCCACTGCAGCTATGTGACTGTGGGAACAACTTAACCTCTGTGATTCTGTTCCCTGTGGTCCTTGTAATAGAAATGACAGCGATTTTCTGCTCAGACCTCCTCAGAGAACCTCATAGGTCACATCCCCAGAAGGATAGCCACTTATCATTTGCTATCACTTCTCCACTCCACACCGCACCAGAAGTGCACAACTGACCTCAATATACAGTGATCCCATCTCTCTTCCTGAAATTTGGAATGTGGACACCAAAGCAGAATCAGTTAATCAGAGGAACCGAGCTTCACAGATATGTAAAAGCATGTACTGTAGCCATAGCAGGAGAAAGCTAAAGTTGTGGGGAAGCAGAGAAACAAATGAGCAGAGGAAAACCCTTTTGCTTCTCTAATGAAAACACACAAGTGGGGAAAAAATTAAAAACAAACAGATGTTGTCAGGTAATCATTATCTCAGGTGCTTTTGTGGCCCCGATAACAGAAACCCTAGAGAAAGAAGGATGAAGAGTAGCGCTCTAATTCTTAAAGAATGCTGCAGAGCAGATTAACGGCAAATAAAGTATTCAATGAAAGTTGGAACCTGGCTTCCACGGAGTGTTGTTCCTCTATGAAGACAGATGGTTTGGAATTGATATAGTTGGTTTTTCTAAAGAGGGAGGAGTATTAATGTGGTTCAATGAGATAGAGACTCTTCATGACATCATTTCACCCTCAAATGTTATAGCAGCTGATTAAAAATAGTAGCTTGGCATATCTAGAATATATAAAGAACTCGCAAACTCAGCATTAAAGACAAATGTAATCCAATTAGAAATGAACAGAAGACACAAACACACATTTTCCTAAGAAACGTTTTTCCTAAGAGGATATACAGAAGGCAAACACATGAGAGGATGTCCAAGAGTATTAGCTATTAGAGAAATACAAACTGAAACTATAGTGAGATTTCACTCCATACCTATCAGAACAGCAAAGTGAAATATAATGATAACACCAAATGCAAGTAAGGATGCAGAGAAACTGGGATCACTTGTATTGCTGGTGGGAATGTAAAACTGTACACCCATTTGAGAAAATAGTTTGATAGTTCCTTTCAAAACTAAAAGGAACTTAACTACATGACCCTAATTACCCTTTTAAGCACTTATCCCAGAGAAATGAAGACTTATTTTTGCATGGGAAATAACTTGTACATGACTGTCATAACAGCTTTATTTTTATAGCACCAAACTGGCAACTACCCACATGTCCCTCAATGACTAAATAATCTCTAGTACTTTCATACCATGCATGACATACTACCCAGTAATAAGAAGGAACAAATTACTGATACAAGCAACAATTAGGATTAACTTCAAGAAACTTGAGCTGACTGAAAGAAAGCCAATCTCAAAAGATATTTTGATGCCATTCCACTGCATGATTCCATTTACACAGCATTCATGAAATAATATAGAGACAGACAATGTATTAGTAGTTGCCAGGGTTAAAGATGGGGAGGGCGGATGTGGCTGTATAGGAGTGACAACAGCAAGTCTTAAGGTGATGGTACAATTGAGTACCTTGATTACGGTGGTGGTTTCACAAGGATTTACTTGTGATAAGATTGCACAGAGGTACACACACACAAATAAGTCTGTGCTGGTGAAATCTGAATAAGTGTTATAGATTATTTCAGTGTCAATATCTTGGTTTTGATATTCTATTAATATCACTTTGTAAGATGGTAATACTGGGAGGGGGGATATCTGAGGATGTCCTACAACTAGAAACGAAAACTTTAATGAGGCATCTCTACCTCGTGGAAGAGAATTCATATCCCTGACCCCTAATAGGGATATAAGCTCTTTAAGAGCAAACATGGGTTTTTGTGTATTGTCAAAGCCTGGCACAGTGCCTCTCCTAAACAAGATAATCAATATGTTTTTCTTATCAACACTAATAAAGGATTCTGAGTTCACAACTGAGAAACCTGAAAGTTTATTTGTATGCTGCTTCTGCTAAGTCACTTCAGTTGTGTCCGACCCTGTGTGATCCCATAGACAGCAGCCCACCAGGCTCCTCTGTCCCTGGGATTCTCCAGGCAAGAATACTGGAGTGGGTTGCCATTTCCTTCTCCAATGCATGACAGTGAAAAGTGAAAGTGAAGTCGCTCAGTCGTGTCCAACTCTTCGCAACCCCATGAACTGTGCCTACCAGGCTCCTCCATCCATGGGATTTTCGAGGCAAGAGTACTGGAGTGGGTTGCCATTTCCTTCTCCAGTTTATTTGTGTAGTTATCAGTATACCAAGAAAAGTGCTCATTAGCATTTCGAAGTCATTTTATGATTAATTTGGAGAATAAAGTGGTAATAAGAAAAACAACTTTATTTGAAATGTTCACAAGAATTTGAACATAGTAAACCTCTTCAACTCAAACACTGACACACAAACAATAAAAAAGATTAAAGAGTATCATCATACATCATTTTGGCAAAACAAGATGGTCCAAGTTCTTGTCACAAAATATTGCATAGTGACATTTTTCCTGTCAAATGACTAACTGGATGAAAATACCACATTTCTTTTGTGTCCTTTGGAATATGTAGGTCACATCGATTATTGAGTTTTGAGAAGATTCATCTACAATATATTCATCTGAAAGCTCATAACCTGACCAATTTTGCCATCATTAACAGAGTCTAAGAGTGCTGCTACCTGCGTCTTTGTATTTATCTTCTGATTCATCTAATAACTTTGAAACATCTTCCTGTATCAATTTCCTTTTATTTGCCACTATGAATGGAAAATGAAAAATTCTGAATTCTCAATTTGTTCTATGAAATCTTGAAGCAAACCATCAAGATAGTCCCTCTAAGTCTTCTTTTATTCCTTCTTGAAAATGAAGGCAATACTTTGGGTACTATGATAAGAAAACTGCAGGATAATATATTTTTTAAAGACAGCGTATCATCTTTTAAGGGATTTCATCATTTTCCATTTTTTGTACAACTTAATTCTTTTTAAAATATAGCTAGGATAAGTTGGTATATGATAAGAGTTCCCTAAATAATGAAGTGGCAAAACATGAAGTAAGTAAAATAAGATCAGTAAAATCCCATAATGTATCTGAGATTTATAAAAGTGTCAGTGGCCCATATGGTAATAAATTTTATTTTTAAAAATTCTATCTTCCCTTCATTTTTGGGGAAGACCTCTAAGAAGGAAAAAATCATAAAATAGTACTCCATATAGAGAGTTAGAACTGCCCCAAAAGAAAATTTAAAAACTTGTTTCAGGTCCAGCAGAGCCTGATGTTATTCCATGGGTTAATGATGAGTTGTTGCTAACTCGCTTTGGATAATGAGGTTACAAGGACAGACACTGTTGGTTGCCCACCGAAAAGCCTTCCCCTTTTACTTAGTTTAATGGAACCCTCATTTTGCTTTGCAACAGCAACAATGGATGTAAGCCATTCTTCTTTGCCAGCAGCTGGTCTTTGGGTGGCTGTGTTTTAGCCAATGAAATAAGGAGAAATCTCCTGGGGTGGAGGTAGGCGAGCTTCTTAGAAAGTCTTCCTCTCTGACAAAGAGGAGGAGGTAGTTTTGGCTTCACTTTCCCTGCTGTGTTTGAACACTTTATGCTCAGAGCGACAGCAGCCATCTGTGTCTGGGGAGGGCAGACACTGACAACATGCTGAGCATGACTAATGAGAGAGTCGGGAAGAGCCTGAGCCCTTGATGACATTACAGAGTCCCTGAGCCATCCCTATAATGTCATCTCCAGGATTCTGGTTAAGTGAAACAGTAAGTGTCTGCATCGTTTAAGCAGGTGGTTCCCATCCTTGCCTGCATTTGAGAATGAGTCCTCTCAACGCCCAAGTCATACCCCAGACCAATGAAATGGGATTTCCCCAGGTAGGAGTCAGTTTTCCTAGGTGATTCTAACATGCAGCCATTTTGAGAGCCACCGGGTCAGGCCACTTTTAGTTGGGCATTCCATTTCTGGCAGGAAAAGAAATCCTGCATGATGCAATTTCTCATTGAAAACATTTATTTCAGTCAGATAAAACTCAGATTCTCCAAATGGTGAAAAGATCAGAACCAGTTTGTTTTCTCATCAGTTTTGGTTCATCCATCTGTGAAACATTCATAACATTGCAGTTAATTTCCACAAGTACTTGGATGACTGGCTGGGACAAATGTACAGTAGCAGTCACGATGCTAAAAATAAAAATACTCTCAGAACAACAAAGAAACATGGCTCTACACAACTCTGTTAAGCTGTTTTCCATTCTCTTTGTCTTTGTAATTTCCAATTTGCTTTTTTAATGCTGGTATTTTCTGGCAGAATGGGGTGGTAAGTCTGCCTGGAAGACGGGTGTGTCTTACAGGCAGCAATGTCTCTGAGTTTCTCAGGTGTAAAGTCATCAACTGAAACCAAGTCCCCCTAAAACCAAATTCCTCTGAGGAGTTTATGGTTAACCTCTCTATCCCAAACTTTATTCCCTGTCTTGTCCCCTCTGACCTCAATCCCATGCTGACTGAAGTTTATAATCAAACCAGAGTCAAGAGACTAAAATTGCTGCTGTTGATAACATTGTTAATATGCTAAAATGGCTACTGTCAACTTATCACTGACATACAGACTCAGATTTTCTCTAGGTCATGGACCACCAGACCAGAGACTCAAAACTGTCGGCATCCTGACTCTCAAAACTATGATTAAGAAATATCACAAGAAAGACAAATATTGTATGATACCATTTATATGTGGAGTCCTAAAAAATGATACAAATGAACTTATTTACAAAACAAATATAGACTCGCAGACATAAAGCAATAACCTTTGGTTACCGAAGGGGATGGAAGGGTGATGGATAAATTGGGAGTTCAGGATTAACATATACACATTACTGTATATAAAATGAATAAACAACAGGACCTACTATATAGCACAGGGAACTATAATCGCTAACTTGTAGTAACCTACAATGGAAAATAATCTGAAAAATAATATATATGTATAACTGAATCACTTTGCTGTACACTTGAAACTGACACAACATTGTAAGTTCACTGTACTTCAATTTTTTAAAAAATGAAGAGAGAAATGTCACAAGATGACATTTAGCCCGTTTCTTTGTTCTTCCCATTAAACCACCCCCCTAATTCAAAGACCAAGTGACAGTGGATCTGAGGCTTGTCTCCACTCACTTGTTTGGCAGCCTGCAATAAACCCTTACCTGCTGCCAACACCTGCTACCTGTTTGGTTTTCGGCGCTGCAGGCAAACAATCCCTTGCTAAGTTATGCAACCAAAGAGCATCAGGAGACTCCCATGTAAGGAGCTGCCCCATCAAGGCCATAACCATCCATCATCCCCGCTCACATCTGTGTACTTACAGAGAGAACAGCTGTAAAACAGAACCAAGCAAACAAAACAAAAGGAGGGCATGGTAACATTTTCTAATACTCCAGTGTTTTAAGACCTGTGTCTGAAAACTGTCAAATTGCTTGCTGGATTACTGACCACCCAATTTTTTTCCCTTTGCCTCTAGAGATCCCATTAAATAATGGAAAAGAAGTGAAAATAAAAAAATAAACAGATCCACAAAATTGAGGATGAAGTGAAAGGAATGAGGGACATCCATGCATGAGAGGATTCAGTACATTTAGGAGGACAGGAAAAAGAGAAGGCCACCCCAATGAACAAGGCAGGGAAACTATAATCCAGGCCCACTCTTTTCCTCATTGGCACACTATAGGAGATCTCATTCAACTGCAGATTAGGGCTCAGATCTAGGGTAGAGTAAGAGGTTTTGTGTCTCTGAAAAACTCCTAGGTGATGTCACTGAGGCTGTTCTGGTCTGTGGACCACCTGTTGAGTAAATAACAGGGAAGAAGATATAAGGAGGGGCTACATAGCCCAGAAGAGGCACAGTCTGCCCTGGGGAAGCTGAGCGAGATTTTGGATTGGGGCAGGAGTGAGATGTGGGCCAGGAGTGAGATGTGGGGCTGGAGCCAAGGAGACCAAGTATAAGTATGTACTGAAAACCCATTACCACTGGGTTCAGACAGGTAAAGGGAAGAAAGCTAGTATGGTGACACCTTAGCCCATAGCTGCAGAATTCAAGCCCAGAGTTACCCAATCTTATACTTTTCAATAGAAGACAGAAATCTAGAATTTGTGCAAAATCTGAATTTGTTTCATTCTTGGCAAGTAATTAAATTGGAAGGTTGTTCTAAGGAAAGTGAGCAGATTTCCTAGGGGAAACCAAAGCAGTGAGTTCTGGTACTGGAGGGAGGGGTGAAAGGGGTTGAGAGGAGTGGGAGGGTAGGGGATGGTGTTCCTACATGTTCACAGAGACTGAGAAGGAAAGAGTAAGCCACAGACAAAACACAGATGCCAGGACAACGACTGATCAGGTAGCAGCTGGGAGTTGGGAAATCACAAAGATACAATTCAGGAATTTGGTGGAGGTAAAAGGTGGAATCCCCCTTGGTTTGACATGGGAATCTTCTCCACTGAGAGACAGCTGGTCATGATCTGGCCTTGTGGAGAAGGTCTCTCGAGCTTGATTCCTGGTCACATCATCATGGAAACATAAATTCTTGTCAGTTTTCCACCTTGTAAGATGAACTCATAGACAAATTATGGACATTTGTTTTTTTTGGTTTTTTTTTGGACATTTGAATGATGCTTCTAGGACAGAATGAAAATGTTGGAAATCAGCAATGTAAAAGTAAAGGTAAAGCTTTTAGGTGAAGGGAAGAGGGTAAGGAATTAGTTTGCTCAATATCCTCTGCTTACCAAGCTGGGGGAAGTTGGCATTCTTTGGTGGCTGGAGCCGAAGCTGAGACTTAAGTATGTTGACTGAAGGTACAGAGGTGACTAGTATAAGAATTAAGAATAATATTACTAAGAGAAAGAAGGAGTAAATGAGCTAAATTCTTTTCTTTTGTGGTATAAAGGTAAAACTAAATGTCCAAGTTGATTAGAAGGAATAGCAGTAGAAGTATATTGTTTTGAGATGTGTAAGTTTGGAAAAAACCCAAAGCAAAAAGGATTGCTTAAAAGATACTGCCTCTGACAAGCAGAGCTGAGCATAGACCTGTGGCTTTCCACGTCATAAGGTCATCTTTTCTATTTGGTTTTTGGACTATACATGTATATCACCTTGATTAATTATATAAATGTCTCTCTATGTTATAGAGAGATATTTTGAAAACATACACTGAGTAGTAAATTATAGGACAAGTATCACAGAGAACATCTCAGTTCACATGAAGGAAGTGGTTGTAAAGACAACGTGTTGAACTCACACATAGCATTGAGTGACTCAAAGCTAAGAGAGAAAGAAGGAGCAAGCATGGTAAAATGTTTGCAATTAGGGGATCTTGCAGAAGGCACATGGGAAATTTTATGCTATTTTTTGAATTTTCTTTAAATCTAAAATGATATTTAAATATTTTAAGAAACATTGAAAATCAGGTAGTTTTTCTTCCTCTTTCTCATACAAGGCATTTCAGAATCTTTGAAGAATAGCTTACAGGAAATTCCAAGTGTGGGTTCCAAATTACAAAATTGTGTTTGGAATAACATCCAGACAGTTGAAGGCTAAGGTTCTGCACTTTGCAGGAAAGCATCCTGTGTTGTCTGGTGGAGCTTCAATATTTGCTTGGCAGCTGAGAGGAGCAGGGCTGGTAGGCTTAGCTGGAGGCACCAGCTGACCAGAGTAGGGACCCGCGGTGACGCTGCACTGTAGTCCGTGACTCTGCTGGAGACAGAGCTGCCAGTTCAACACTGCTGGATCAGGAGATAACATTACCCATTGATTGTGCTACTTACATTTCTTCAGCTGCCCCCTACACACTGGGCAAGATCATAACCTAATCTGACCTCTGTTAGTAGAAGTCCAACTGCTCCTTTTCCATTTATTTTGACTGGAAATGAATCTCGTTTAAAGTATATATTTATCAACAGCATTTATTGATTGCTTAGCATATGAGAGCCCTGATCTCATAGCTTCTTGAACTGGCTCCTCTTATGATCCCCATTTTGTGGATAAAGAGGCTAAGTTTAGAAGTTGAATAATTTACACAAGATCACATTGCTTGTATTGGGTTGACTAAAAAGTTCGTTCATATTTTTCCATAACATCTAATGGAATACTTTAGATTTTTATGTATAAGTACAGAATAAGAAAAACTACTTTATTAGCAAATAGTAATTTACTTATCTATACATGGTACACATTGAAGACCCTGGAAAAGGTTATTTTTATTTATTTTTTTGTTTGTTTGTTTTTTGGGTTTTTTTCTGTCTTAATATAAATTTATTTATTTTAATTGGAAGTTAATTACTTTACAATATTGTATTGGTTTTGCCATACATCAACATGAATCCGCCCCGGGTGTACACATGTTCCCCATCCTGAACCCCTCTCCCACCTCCCTCCCCATCCCATCCCTCTGGGTCATCCCAGTGCACCAGACCCGAGCATCCTGTATCATGCATCAAGCCTAGACTGGCAATTCCTTTCACGTATGATATTATACATGTTTCAATGCCATTCTCCCAAATCATCCCACCCTCGCCCTCTCCCACAGAGTCCAAAAGACTGTTCTACATCTGTGTCTCTTTTGCTGTCTCACATACAGGGTTATCATTACCATCTTTCTAAATTCCAAAGGTTATTTTTAAATGATTGTCTGTGAGTGACAGTCAGTGACAAAGTAAGAGAAAGAGGAGATTTTATCAAATTAACTGGGTAGTAAGCCAGTTTTTAAAAATAGCTATGAAAATGTTGTAACATGCAAAAGAAAAAAGCAGGTTGCCAATGGAATATAACAGTGTAAAATAAAACAACCATTTGTACAAAGTAAAACTATTAAAAAGAAATATAGCAAATTGATAACATTGTAGTGAAATTAGGGAATATTTTAATCCTATCAAAAATAATTGTTATTTTTCAAATAAAAAGCCTATACATCATTATTAAAAATATGTTTGCTGAGCAATCACAAAAATCTACTTAGTGAATATCAAAGTAAATGTCTTGCCTGCAGAGATTCAAGCAACATAATTTTTTTTAAAATCAGACTTGGAAAGATAAAGGAAATTTAAAGTGAATAATATTTACACTTAAAACATGGAAACTTCATATACTGTTTGCTAAATGGTTTAGCAATAACTTGACTTTCATTTTGCTTTAAATGTACTTGCCAGCCTGCTCCCAGTGGAAACAGAGAGAAAATGTCAGGGTAGACCTTGTACAGGAAAATCAGATTATTTTTTGGGTCACTCCTGATCCTCAACAATAATTGTTGAAGATTCACTGAAGGATTACTCCTTTCTTCTGGTCAGAAAACCCTAGGAATAAATCTCTTCTGCTCTGTTTGCTGGGTACAAAAATACCTACCCAACCTCTTTCAAAGAGACTGTAGTGGCCTCAGCAGATGGCTCTTTATTCAGTGTAAAATCTCAAGAGAAAGATGGTGTATAAACATAACCTTTGCTCATGTCCCTCTGGCCAACATAATTCTAATATTTATAGAAGGTTTCCAGGAGCCACTTGATGCAAGAGCCAGGTGACCATAATGACAGAGGAAATTCACCTGAATTGGTTCAAGATGTGTGTTGCTGGGAAACTATGTCCAGGGGCAAATAGTCATATTGATTCCCAGGAAATGATGACACTAAGTGAGTTAATAGACAGGTGCAGGCACACAAACACCATTTAGGCTCTTTTTTTGCTTAGAAAGATAAAAGGTTTGATCTTATTTTGTGTTAAAGCTGATGGAAGATTTTGAGGACAAAAAGGAGTAAGGAATGATTATTTACTATAATTACCATATTATTAATAATGATTACTTAGGGTACTTTTGCAAGGTCCTTTGCATAAATTATTTCTAATTCTCAAAATGACTTTCCCTTTTTTGCAAATGAAGAGATTGCAGCCCACAAAGATTATGTCCCCGAGGTCACACAGGAAAGGGTAGAATTCAGATTTGGAATCCAGGTCTGTCAGACTTCATCCTGGACTATTTTTTACCATACCTGCCAAATGATTATTTCTTTGTGGTCCGAGGAAAATATGAAAATAAACATCAATAAACTACTTTGTGGACCCAAAAGAATGTTGAACATAGCTTTAAATTTTGCTTATGGAAATTGAATTGGGTGTATGTTTGCCAGTGAAAGTTTTTTCCTTATGTTTTCCTGATAATATGAAGGGAAAATATTTTGGGTACCAATTAGATTTCATGTATGTAGAGGGTAGGATCACATCTCTCTTGTGTCCTTGATGACCATCACAAAATGGGAGCAGACGGGAATCACCCAGGTTCCAAAGTTGAAGTCAGCTAGGTGTCACTTGCTAGCTGTATGACCTTGGAGGTCCCTTAGGCCATTTGAGTTTCATCTACATATAAGGAAAACAGTACCCATTGCAGAAGTGTGTAAGGGATTTGAATTTTCCTTCACAATACTGAAGGCAGAAATCACATTGTTTTCTAATCAAATTTAATATGACTTCAACTCCTACTTGTCAAGGTGGGGCCTCTTCTCTTGGAGGACCACACCAGAACAGAGGGTTGGGAGGTGGTATTTGAGGGGATGTAGAACATAGAACTAGGTCTCTGTTACTCAGGCCACCTGATTGCCACTGGGATGCTTGTTGTCGAAGCTGTCTGGATCACCCTTAGGGAGTGGTAATGAAGGGAGTGAAGGGTAATGAAGGTGTGAAGGGAGCCGCTTCGTACCTCCTCCACCGGTTGGAGTGGTAATCTGACTCTGCTTCCTCCAGGACTGCAGCTGTTGGTGGCCAGACTTTAGGTGGCTGGAAATAGCACTATTGAAGATAGGCCTATCATCCAGAGAAATCCCTCCCCAAACTCCTCTTACCCAGTCCAGGCAGAGTTTCCCAATGCAGTTGGGTCTGTTACTACCGCATCACATGATTTCAGAGGTGCATTCAGACACAGACGTTTTGTATTTTAAGGGTTATATATTTACTTAATGTTTATTAGCAATTTGAGCTAATATATTAGCCCCATGATATGCAGCTTCCTTTACACATAACTTTTTAAGTAAAAATGTGTTAATATTAAGTGCACAATAATAATACCACCAGAAAGAGCAGATATTGCAAAAATCTTGCAGGGCTCTGGGGATGCCTGAGGTATGGAAAACATTTGTCTTGGCACAGAGCTGTTCAATAGAAATATCACATGAGCCACAGATTCAAGATCCCGATATAATTTAAATTTTTCTAGTAGCCACATTAAAAAAAAACAGGTGTCGTTAATTTTAATAATATATTTCATTCAACCCAATATATGATTTCAACATGTAATCAATATAAAAATGATTGATGAGGGAGTTTGCTGTGGTCCAGTGGTTAAGAATTCTTGCTTCCTTCGTAGGGGGCACAGGTTCAATCCCTGGTTGGGGAACTAGGATCTCACATGCTGTGTGGCTTGGCCAGAAAGTAAGAAAATAAAATAAATTATTGATGACATAGTTACTAAATTTTGAAACCCAGTGTGTATTTTGTACTTAATTGCATTTGTTTCTAAATATGGTTTTTCAGACTAGCCATATTTCAGGTGCTCTAAAAGCACATTGGTTAGTGGCTACTGCCCAGCACAGGTTGAGGGGAGGTGAGGTTATATTCTGCCACTTAAGCTTCCAAATTCTACAGAGGTTATTACTAAACATTTTTGCTCCAGTACCTCCAAAAGAATTTTAGAAAATCTATCTGTCCCTCTATCTTTTGCCTTGGATAATTGTTTTTCCTTTTCCATTGGAAATTTCTACCATTTTACCTTTTCTGTTGGATCATCAAAAATGCAAGAGTTTCAGAAAAACATCTACTTCTGCTTTATTGTCTATGCCGAAGATTTTGACTGTGTGGATCACAACAGACTGTGGAAATTTTTTAAAGAGATGAGAATACCAGACCACATTACCTTCCTCTTGAGAAATCTGTATGCAGGTCAAGAAGCAACAGTTAGAACCAGACATGGAACAACAGATTGGTTCCAAATTGGGAAAGGAGTATCTCGAGGCTATATATTGTCACCCTGATTATGTAACTTATATCCAAAGTTCATCATGTGAAATGCTGGGCTAGATGAAGCACAAGCTGGAATCAAGACTGCCAGGAGAAATATAAATAACCTCAGATATGCAGATGACATCACCCTTAAGGCAAAAAGTGGAGAGGAGCTAAAAAGCCTCTTGATGAAAGTGAAAGAGGAGAGGGAAAAAGCTCACTTAAAACTCAACACTCAAAAAATGAAGATCATGGCATCCTGTCCCATCACTTCATAGCAAATAGATGGGGAAACAATGGAAACTGTGACGGACTTCATTTTCTTGGACTCCAAAATCACTGCAGATGGTGACTGCAGCCATGAAATTTAAAGACACTTGCTCCCTTGGGAGAAAAGTTATGACCAACCTAGATAGCATATTAAGAAGCAGAGACATTACTTTGCCACAAAGCTCTGGATAGTCAAAGCTATGGTTTTTCCAGTAGTCATGTATGGATGTGAGAGTTGGACTGTGAAGAAAGCTGAGCACCGAAGAATTGATGCTTTTGAACTGTGGTGTCAGAGAAGACTCTTAAGAGTCCCTTGGACTCCAAGGAGATCAAACCTGTCAGTCCTAAAGGAAATCAGTCCTGAATATTCATTGGAATGATTGATGCTGAAGCTGAAACTCCAGTATGTTGGCCACCTGATGAGAAGAACTGACTCCTTGGAAAAGACCCTGATACTGGGAAAGACTGAAGGCAGTAGGAGAATGGGATGACAGAAAATGAAATGGTTGGATGGCATCACCAACTCGATAGACATGAGTTTGAGCAAGCTCCGGGAGATGGTGATGGACAGGGAAGCCTGGCGTGCTGCAGTCTATGGAGTTGCAAAGAGTTGGACACGACTGAATGGTTGAACTGACTCACTTTTTCCCTGCCTCACACACACATTGTTAGATTGATTACTAAAAGTTTTATAAGCATAAATAGTTATAAAGGATATATTTGCAGTGCATTTTAAACATGGACTTTAAAATATAACCACAGCAGCATTCTGAGAGTAATCAATGGAGTATAAGTACTAAAGTACCACCATTCAGTAATACAAATATTGAATAAGCTCTTCCTTTTCTTCATCTTTTTCTTAAACTTATATTTCCATTTCTCTTCCCTCTACTGAACTTTATTCAGCATTCACATTTGAAAGTCTCTTGTTGTTTGCCCTTGCCAAGCCTCTGTACAAAAAGAACTTGAGTATAAATTTAAATTAATAAAATATTTCAAATATTTTTCAAGTTATTCTGGATTGAGTTCTCTCTCCATGAAGTAATATATCACAAATACAAATACAAAATGTGCTAAGTGTTAATAGTATAATTTTTTGGAAATTTATTTCTTAATGACAGAATTGGCCCTCCACTTTCTCATAGTTCATGTGGCCATGGATGAATATTATTTATTGCTAAATGAGACAAGATTCAGAATCCATTCCATTCCGATTTTTATCTTTATAGATATGAACACTGAAGAGGGGGAGTAGCAAGAATTGTTTTAAGAACACTAGATTATTTACTTTGCCTCCAAGTTATATATGAAAAGTCACATAATGAGCTATCACAAATTAAGTGATATATTAACTGACCCTCCTTTCATTTTTGATGAAAACAAATAATTGAAAGCACTTTACTTGCAAAATAAAGTGTCTCCACACTTTACTTGTCTCCACACAGATGTCAACATTCTGGACTGCCCTTTAACGGAGTACCTGGGTCCATGTATCAGGGGCCAGTATGGGGGCGCCAATGCAACTTACCCTCTTTTGGTCACATCAGAGCAGGACAGTTGCAGAAGGGGAGGTGGGCAAGGAGACCTGCCATTAGATCACTACTGACAAAGCTGCTGATGGTCATTGATGACAGGGAAATGGGTGTGCATTCCACTGGAATTTGGTTTGCTGAAATCTTGGGGCAAGGCAGCAGGTAGTAGACAAACGGTGTGTGAATGAAAATGTGAAAGTCGAGGTGAGCATCTAGGCTCACTGTTGTCAATCCTCGGTCTTACAGAGACAACTGAAGTCAGAAAAGAGAAGCTGCTACCTTGATCCTCGACTTTTTCATGGTGGCTAGACTGATGGTTTGGTCCGGTTGGGGCTTCTGGTACTCACCTGACAAATGTCAGAACAAAATCCAGTTTCTTCCTCTCTAAAATGAGAATATCAATCCTTACCTCTTAAAGGTTCAGGGAAGCTTCCATGACACTGTGTACATAAAGTGCTGCTCCCCACTAAATTTCTCTGGTTCATTTCCCCAATGACCACCCCTTTTTATTTATTTAAACTTGACAGCTTATGTCAGCTGATAACAGAGATCACATCCTACTTTTTCTTTGGGATGTGGGCTAAACCCAATGAAGCTAATTTTCAGACATTATTTAAACATGTATTTTCCTGTGAGCATATCTGCTCTTTGCTTTCGAAGCAGACATCACCTCTGCATTCCAGAATCACTTGCTATTACAAACATCCTTTGAAAGAGTCTAGGACAAAGGCCATTAGTGCTTCTGGTAGTGAAATGGGCAGAAATCTGAGCAATGTAAGGGGAGAATGGTACCCCAACACTTACATGAAATTCTGCAGGAGGCAAGACATTTATGGTAGAAAAAATTAAAACAGAGTTTTCCTTCGTTGTGTGTTTAAGGGGGCAGACAGGCAGGTTCACGGCAGGGAACTTTCTGAAGTAGTGGAATGCTCTATATCTTGATAGGGTTTTTGGTTACATGGGTACATGCCCTTGTCAAAACTCAGTGAAAGTACATTTAATATTTGTGCATTTCATTGTAGATAAATTTTGTAACAAAATAAAAAAGTATAAAATATTGAATTCTATTAATGATATGCATGTTGAAGTACTTAGAAGGGATGTATACAGTCTGCACCTTGCTTTGAAAAGTACCTACGGTAAGCTGGATTAATGGATTGATGAGGGCATGCTAAATAGATGGATAGCTATGTATGAAGCAAGTATAGGAAAATACTAATGGTAGAATCTAACTGGTATGTATACAGGTGTTTGCTGTAAAATTCTTTCAGCTTTACTGTTTGATACTGCTGAAACTTTTTATAATTTAAATATTGAAGAAAAATAAAGACATATTTTGCTACTCCATAACTGTCTCTTTTTTATTGCTAACAAATAATGTTTTAGTTTAATTTTGGCACATCAAAATGCATAATCTGGGGAAGCTGAATGGACAGAGAGCAATTAGGAGTCAAGAGTAAGTATATTTCAGTATATTCCATACCCCATTTTATTGACTTCTTTAATTGCTGATATGCAAATAAATGCAGACTCAAATCAATAAAATCCTGTACCTAAACTGTTAGGAAAATTGGGACAGTGAAAGAAAATTAAGAAAACAAAACCTTTATCATCATCACCCTGCTAAGAGCATTGGGGTGCATGAATCTTTATGAATTAGTGTTTTTATTTTCTTTGGATATATACCCAGGCATGGAATGGCTGGACCACATGGTAGTTCCATTTTTAGTTTTTTAAGGAACCTCCATATTGTTTTTCATAGTGGCTGCTCCAATTTACATTCCCACCAACAGTGTACAAAGGGCTCCCTTTTCTCTACATTTTTGCCAATATTTATTATTTGTGTTCTTTTGATGATAGCTGTTCTGACATGTGTGAAATAATATCTCATTTGGTTTTGATTTGCATTTTCTTGATGATTAGTGATGTTGAGTACCTTTTCATATGCCTGTTAGCCATATGTATGTTTTCTTTGGAAAAAATGTCTATTTAGGTCTTCCGACCATTTTTTAATTAGGTTGTTTGGTTTTTTTTGTAATATTGAGTTGTATGAGTTGTTTATATATTTTGGAAATTAACCCCTTACTGATCATATAATTTGCAAATATTTTCTCCCATTTGGGAGGTTGTCTTTACGTTTTGTTGATGGTTACCTTTACTGTGCAAAAGCTTTTAAGTTTGATTAGTTCCCATTTGTTTATGTTTACTTTTGTTTCCTTTACTTAAGGAGACAGAACCCCCCAAATATTACCGTGACTTATGTCAAAGATTGTATTCTGTGTTTTCTTCTGGGAGTTTTATGGTTTCTGGTCTTCCATTTAGGTCTTTAATCCATTTTGAGTTTATTTTTATATATGGTATTAGAGAATGTTCTAATTTCATTCTTTTACTATAGCTGTCCAGTTTTCCCACCACTACTTATTAAAGATTATCTTTTGTCCATTGTATGTTCTTGCCTCTTTTGTCACAGATTTATTGGCCAACACGTGTAAGTTTAATTCTGTTCCATTGATCTGTGCCTATTTCTGTGTCAGTACAATACTGTTTCAATTCTTGTATCTTTGTTATATTCCTTAACTTCAGGGAGCATGAAACGTCCAGCTCTGTTCCTCTTTCTCAAGATAGCTTTGGTGAGTGAATGTATTTTAATATTAAAGGTAAGCTGGTGCAAAACTAGAATTTGATTTTCTTTCTGTTAAGAGGAACAGAGTTTTCTTAGAATATTGATCTGCTTTTGATAACAGATTGTAAATATTTTTTTTTACCTTTTAAATAGTCTTCTTTCTGTATTTGCCTTTGAATATTTTAATTGTCACTGTGATTACATGAATAAATATTGTTTCACAGTGACCTATGATCCTATTTGACCAAGTGTTTAAAAAATTTTTATATCTTTGACAAACTTCCTGCAATTAAACTCTATATTGAAGTCCTTTTGACCTCTAGCTAACTTTGGGATGTTCCAGAGGGCCCTGAAATATCTCAAAGAGCTATATTAAACTAACTAGTCTTGTTTATTAATAGTATGTTAAATTACATGGGAGGAGTTGTCAAAGGATGTTCATAAAACTTCTTAGATTATATCATGTGGATAAATGTTATTAATATAAATGTTCTAGAAATTATATGAAATTTGTAAAATTTAGATAAATGAAGTGAAAGTTGCCCAGTTGTGTCCGACTCTTCGCAACCCCATGGACTATACAGTCCATGGAATTTTCCAGTCCAGAATACTGGAGTGGGTAGCCTTTCCCTTCTCCAGGGGATCTTCCCAACCAAGGGATCAAACCCAGGTCTCCCGCATTGTAGGCAGATTCTTTACCAGCTGAGCCACCACAGAAGCCCAAAATTTAGATATGTCCTGATATAATATTGTCAGTCACAATTCTACTTATTAACTTAAAATGTCACAGAAATAACAAAATTTCTATGTCAATTGCATTGTGATCAGATCGCTAACCATGCCATTTTAAGTCTTTTGTCATTTATAAACGGTTATTGTTTCACTCTGATGCTTTTGCAAAAATGCTTCATCTTCAAGAAGATTCATAGAAGGGACTTTTTGACATATATAGTTTTCTGATCACTTTCAGATCATACCACTGAATTAGGCAAGGAATTACAGAACTCTAATGAAAAACTTGATGGTTCCATAAAACTACTAAAAGAAGATCAAGATTGATCAATAAGAATTAATCACATGGGACTAAATAAACGGATAAATATGATTATAATGTGTATGGCTTTTTGTCTGAAATATTACTGTTTTAAAAATTTTTTGTTTTCCAGATATAAGGAAATATTTCCTCTTATACTATGATTTATACCAATTTATTAAATTATATTTGTAAGCAAAATTGAAACATTTATCCTTTTTCTCCCTACCTGATCCCTCCAAAATTTGGAAACTCTTAGTAAATATTCTTATCTTCAGGGCAATATAGTTATTAACATAAGTTCACTAAAATCTGTCTTCTTTATTATAAGAAGACACAATTGAAAACATTGGCTATAAACATTACCATGGTTTTGACTGAAACGTCAATCAAATATGACAAGACAGTTTTAAGGAATGAAGTTTGACTTTATGGAGCCATAAATCCCCCTGAAAAAAGGGCCTGGTACCTTGCTTACAGGAATCTCAGCAGCCTTACCAGATAAATGAGTAAAGGAGGCCAGTTCCTGGCAGATACAGGTACTTCGGGATATTTGGAGGACCTCAAGAAGAGAGGAATTTATCCAAATCTATAAGTGTTACAGACAAGTTTATTGCATGTTTTTGGCATGGCTTCCTGGTCTCAAGAACCATTTAAAAGTTCAACCTAGAGTTTCCTTATGAAATATGCTGGCAAAGCAGATTCAAAAGAACCTCTATGGTCAATTTCTATTCTTGCTAAACTTATATAAATAAGCAGGCCAAGTTTAATAAGACTAAACTTATTTTGCAAACAAGTCTTAATTTGGCTATCTTTGGTAGAACTCAGGGTGATCTGAAGGAGAAAAAATTGTGTTTCAGCAGAAACTATACTAGACAGCTGTGGATATTAGATTCTAGTTGCCAATCGACTTTAAAGTTTTCTTTTTCTGTAAACTGTACTGCATCCTAAATTCTTCTGGATTCCTCAAAAATTTGACTACAACACTCTAAAGTAACATTTCCAATTTTTCTCCCACTTTTGACTCAGAATCATTAAGAACTAAAGCTGCCCTTTTCTGAAGTCCTTTGAAGCTGAACAACTTGATATACACTTGAAAGAGATCACCACAACAGCACATGCTTATGCAATCTTCATGCTTGATGCTGTGTAAGCCACTCAGAAGGTTTACCTGAACACCTGATGACATCATCAGAGACATTTTAACCTGCAGAAGAAGCTTCAGCTTTGACATCCAGAAATTTTCTCAACTGACAGTCCCAGGTTCAGAAACTGGTTTATAATTTGCTCCAATCATTGACCTTTGTTTTTTTTTTTGTCTCCATGGAAATGCCTCCTATTAAATATCTGACCATTTGTACTTTATTGGCCTAACTTTGAGAGCCCACCTATGTCACTGCCTCCTGCAGTGAATTTAACTAGACTCCACTAGCTACCAGACTAAGAGACCAGTTTAATGAGATGCAATTGGAAGGAAAGTTATGACCAACCTAGACAGTATATTCAAAAGCAGAGACATTACTTTGCCAACAAAGGTCCATCTAGTCAAGGCTATGGTTTTTCCTGTGGTCATGTATGGATGTGAGAGTTGGACTGTGAAGAAGACTGAGCGCTGAATAATTGATGCTTTTGAACTGTGGTGCTGGAGAAGACTCTTGAGAGTCCCTTGGACTGCAAGGAGATCCAACCAGTCCATTCTAAAGGAGATCAGCCCTGGGATTTCTTTGGAGGGCCTGATGCTGAAGCTGAAACTCCAGTACTTTGGCCACCTCATCGAAGAGTTGACTCATTGGAAAAGACTCTGAGGCTGGGAAGGATTGGGGGCAGGAGGAGAAGGGGACGACAGAGGATGAGATGGCTGGATGGCATCACGGACTCAATGGACATGAGTCTGAGTGAACTCTGGGAGTTGGTGATGGACAGGGAGGCCTGGCGTGCTGCAATTCATGGGGTCGCAAAGAGTCGGACACGACTGAGCGACTGAACTGAACTGAACAATCCATCAATTTAACTTGTGGATCCTGAAACTTCCTAAAAGAACTTTTCCCTCCCTAAAATTTCTCTTTGGCATGTGGATTATTTTGAGCTGAAAACTATCAAGGCCCATAAGACTCGAAGAAACTGTGACCTTCCCCCTAACTGTGTGAAGAATTTAGGTGGAAGGCCTGTCACAGGAATAGAGCTCTTATCAGAGACATCTGCAATGAATCTGAGCTAAGAGCTGGGGAAATTCTTAAGTCCTGTTGTCTCTGCAGGCCTGGCAAACATTTGTTTACCAAACAATTGCTTTTCTACCTCTACGTGAATTGCCTTTGAAATCCCAAACCACCACTCCCAACATCCTGTATTTAAGATGAGGGTTTGAGCCATTTTGATAACTTACTCAGATTTTCTGGGTCTCTCCCATATATGCATGCTATTAAAATTTTGTTTAAATTTCTCCTATTTACCTATCTTATGTCAATTTAATTCTTAGACTAGCCAGAAGAACCTAGAAGGATAGAGAAAATTGTCTTCCTCCTCAACAATGCCAAACTGCATTCTTTCTCAACATTATTGTTAAGCAATTCATATTATGCAAATGAAATATGGAGAAATTATTAGGGCTTTGGACTGTTAAATTAATTAAACAGAAAGGTTATTAGACTGAGGTGGCTATAATGCCTTAGTAGCCTAAGTAAGCAAACCAAATTCTAACCTGAAAATGCCTCAAGGTTAAGAAATCAAAACCTAAGGACAGCCATTCACACACAGCCAGCTCTGTGATGTGTTGTGCTGTGTCATGTCCGACCCTTTGTGACCCTATGGACTGGAGCCCACCAGGCTCCTCTGTCCCTGGGGATTTTCCAGGCAAGAATACTGGAGTGGGTTGCTATGCCCTCCTCCAGGGGATCTTCCCAACCCAGGGATTGAACCCAGGTCTCCCACATTGCAGGTGGATTCTTTACCAGCTGAGCCACCAGGGAAGCCCATGAATACTGGAGTGGGTAGCCTGTCCCTTCTCTAGGGGGACCTCCTGACCCAGGAATTGAACCAGTGTCTCCTGCATTGCAGGTGGATTCTTTACCAGCAGAGCTACCAGAGAAGCCCACAGAAGAAGCTAGTCTTTCCCAACAAGGCAGTGGCTTAAGCTACAACCAATTAAATAACTTTCTTGCTTTGTTTATGTGGCTTCTCTATAAAAGTCTTTACATTGACTCCTTTCTGGGGCATACCCAAACCCCTTCTAGTCTAGTGCTGCCCAACTGGAATTGATGTGCTCAGATAAACGTGAAATGTTAATGTGCCTCAGACTATCTTCTAACATTGGCTTCATAGGTGGCTCAGTGGTAAAGAATGCAGGAGATGTGGAGACGCGGGTTCGGGCCCTGAGGGTGAAGATCCCCTGGAGGAGGGAAATGGCAACCCACTCCAGTATTCTTGCCTGGGAAACCTCATGGACAGAGGAGCCTGGTGGGCCACAGTCCATGGAGTCGCAAAATAGCTGGACACGACTTAGCAACTAAATAGCAGCAAAAAGTCTTTTAACACCATAAATTCAATCTGCATGTTTTTGGTTCAGAGTTTCCTTTGTGGACCAAGCTTTCCCATGGATAGTAAATAACATAGAACTTCAGCAAATAGCTAAAAATTGGTTGAGAAAGCTTTGGGATTTTTGATATAACATATGTAGTAGAGGGAAAATGTTAGAGTTAATATAGAACTCTTTTTAGGGGGAAATTATCTACAATAAGAAGAATAGTTTTGGGGACTAGAAAGAACACAACCATTAGGACTGAGCTAGGCTGAGGTCTGGAGTGGGTAGATTAACTAATTCACAGAGTAAATAGACAGGAATGAGATGGCTGAGGTGGTGGGCAAACAGAGCTAACCTTGAGAAGAGTGGAAGTTGCCGGAGAACGACAGTGTTTGGAGGGCGATAGGAGCTCGAGTTGGAGTGAAGAGGAACATGGCCAAAGGTTGTCTGCTATTATCCATTGTGTTTAGGTTTAACTTCATACAGTCCAAACCCCTAAATAGCAATGGTTGTAAACACACAAAAGATGAGTTTCCTCTCTTGTAAAAGTCCTGAGGTAGATGGCCCAGAACTCCTGTGGTTGCTCTACAAGTATCAGGGATCAGATTCCTCTCACTTTCTGATCTGTCATCATTAGTATGACCATTCTGAAAGCTGCCTCTTAGTTCAAGATGTCTGTAGGAGTGCCAGTCATCACCTCTGAATTCCAGAAAAGAGAAGAGGAAATGACAGAAGGGCTTGCCCCAGCTGTCTGTCCCTTTTAATTAGTCTTACCATCCATTCAACAACTTCTGTTTGCATTCTTTAGCTGGAACTACTAAACCATATTTCTTGGTTGGAGAAAGATACAGATAAAAATTTCATAAAAAATAAGAAATCATGAATAATGAGAATCCATTTCCTGGTCTTTATACTGAACTTCTGTTCCCGTTTAAGCTCCATTGAAAAGAAACGACTGGGACTTCCCTGGTGGTATAGTGGTTAAGGCACTGAGCTTCCACTTTGGGGGAGGGGGGAATGGGTTTGATCTCTGGTCGGGGAACAAGGGGCTTCCCAGATGGTACTAGTGGTAAAGAATCTGCCTGGCAATGCAGGAGACGTGGGTTTGATTCTTGGGTCAGGAAGATCCTCTGGAGTAGGAAATGGCAACCCGCTCTTGTTCTTGCCTGGCCCTCTGTTGGGCTACAATCCATGGGTTCTCAAAAGAGTCCAACATGACTGAGCAACTGAGTAAGTAACCAAGTGGGGAACCAAGGTCCTGTATATTACATGGCATGGCCAAAAAAAAAAAAAAATTCTTGAGTTGGATCCTTAAAAAGAAAAAAATTTTTAATAAGGATTAAGTTGTAAGAAGAAACTACTCAACAACTTCCCTGCTTGATAAATACTTAATCATTTTTAAGATGCAGATCAAATGTCCTCTTCTCTATGAAGCCCTTTCCTAACTCACCCAGTACCTTAAATTACTTCTTCCTCTGTATTCAAAAATACTTCTCACTTACTTCTTTAGCTGAATTTATTACACTATTTTGTAATGAGAGTTATACATCTGTCTCCTTTAGTAGGTAAGAAGGTCCTAATCCTACTGCTCTTTGTACTTCTCTAACACCTAACATTCTACTTGGCACAGACTAGACAACAAATGTCACTTCAGAATGAAAGTAAGAAAGAAAGCAGAAAGGTAGTTGTAGATAAAAACTCAGAAGCTCTGAGAAAAGTAACAGGATAACATATTTTTAGTGTAACCAGTGTAACCAACATCCCAATTTGATCAGAAATGAGGGGTTTTCTGCAATTCCAGGCCTTCAGGGTTAAAACTGGAAAGGTCCCAAGGAAACAAGGATGGTTGTTGCCTTATACTAGAATCTGGTTGTCAGCTCTAGAGATTCAAACCCTGAATCACCCAAGAAAAAACCCAGAAAGTCAAGGAGAGCAGCAAGATCATTTCTCTAATCGTAGTAAATGGAGCCCTTGACAGCTACAGAAGGGAATAGGAAGCTTTATGAGGCTAGAAGTCATCAGGAAGGGGTCTGATTACAGGAAAGATTCAGAGTTGTTTTTATTCAAATGTGGGATTTCCCTCTTCAACCCAGAGTTATACAGTAGCGATGGATGTCAAAGATTGGTGAGTCAGGAAAATCATGCAGGATACTAACATAATATGACTGACATTTACATTTCTTTAGGTCTGGCTCTGATTGTATTAATTAGAATTTGTATTAATTAGGATTAATTAATAGGCTCTGCTGCCCATAAGAGAGGTCCAAAGTACCACTGACTGGGCCGTCATCATTGTCTATCACAGTTTGTCTAGGACTACCCATGACAAAGTCCAACCTAATTATTTAATCAATCTGTACACTGTTTACTTTTCTGGAGCAAGGTGTAATAAATTGGCAGATAAGTAACAGTAAAACCAACAAAAGCAGGATTCTCATTTACGTACATTCTGAAATGAGATAAAGATAGAATGATAAGATTTTCCCATTTAGTTATTCAAGGAATTTCTAAATAGTTTTCATATCTTGGATGCCATGCCAAGTATTTGGAATTCTTCTCATTTATATGCCATAAGTAGAATGCACTCTATAATTTAAAATGCAAAGAAAATATAAAGGATCATTCTTCTTACCCAATAAGTGCTCTGGGGGTGGCAGAGCTGGTCTAGAATGACTCAGCAATACTATCAACCAACCAGGTTCCATCTCTCTTCCTATTCAGAGTTTGACCAAATGCCCTGCCTTGCTGAAACAGGGACTTCTAGCTTTCCAGCCTCCAGCAGGTGGATCTTTAAAGCCCTCTGTGCAGTTTCCCATTTTGCTTGCAGTATTCCACTACAGGTTAGGAATTGTGTTTGGCTTCTAAGGACAGGGACTCAAGACAACAGTTGCTCAATAAACTGCTTCACTTTTCTCAAGGAATGACAAGCTGGGGTGAGGTGATCCAGGGCTGGAACAGAGGTTTTGCTCTGTAACTGGGGACTTAGGATCTTCCTCTCTTTCTGCCCAGCTGTCCTGAGCATGTGCTTGTGGTCTTCTGGGCACTTGATGCCTCATTTACTTGTAGCATGACCTCTGCATTCCTAGCAAGAGGAAGAAGGTGAAGGGAAGGAGGCATGTGTTGGCGGAGCACCTGTCTGCACCCTTTCAAAGGCCTTTCCCAGAAGTGCCATCTAGCGACTGATAAGCTCATTAAACACAACTATGTTAAATGAGCACTGCAGCTTCAGGAAACTGGAAACGATGTGTTTTTAGCTAAGTCCAGGCACACTGCCTCTCTGAATTAAATTGGAGTTAACGTCAGTGAAAATAAGAAGGGGAGAAAGAATATTGAGTTGGGTCCATTGACAAAGGAATGGATAAAGAAGATGTAATACATATGGAATATTCAGTTCAGTTCAGTTCAGTTCAGTCGCTCAATCGTGTCCGACTCTTCGCGACCCCATGAATCGCAGCACGCCAGGCCTCCCTGTCCATCACCATCTCCTGGAGTTCACTCAGACTCACGTCCATCGAGTCCGTGATGCCATCCAGCCATCTCATCCTCTGTCGTCCCCTTCTCCTCCTGCCCCCAATCCTTCCCAGCCTCAGAGTCTTTTCCAATGAGTCAACTCTTCGATGAGGTGGCCAAAGTACTGGAGTTTCAGCTTCAGCATCAGGCCCTCCAAAGAAATCCCAGGGCTGATCTCCTGCAGAATGGACTGGTTGGATCTCCTTGCAGTTCAAGGGACTCTCAAGAGTCTTCTCCAACACCACAGTTCAAAAGCATCAATTCTTCGGCGTTCAACCTTCTTCACAGTCCAACTCTCACATCCATACATGACCACAGGAAAAACCATAGCCTTGACTAGACAGACCTTAGTCGGCAAAGTAATGTCTCTGCTTTTGAATATGCTATCTAGGTTGGTCATAACTTTTCTTCCAAGGAGTAAGCATCTTTTAATTTCATGGCTGCAATCACCATCTGCAGTGACTTTGGAGCCCAAAAAAATAAAGTCTGACACTGTTTCCACTGTTTCCCCATCTACTTCCCATGAAGTGATAGGACCAGATGCCATGATCTTCGTTTTCTGAATGTTGAGCTTTAAGTCAACTTTTTCACTCTCCTCTTTCACTTTCATCAGGAGGCTTTTTAGCTCCTCTTCACTTTCTGCCATGAGAGTGGTGTCATCTGCATATCTGAGGTTATTGATATTTCTCCCGGCAATCTTGATTCCAGCTTGTGTTTCTTCCAGTCCAGCGTTTCTCATGATGTACTCTGCATAGAAGTTAAATAAGCAGGGTGACAATATACAACCTTGACATACTCCTTTTCCTATTTGGAACCAGTCTGTGGTTCATGTCCAGTTCTAACTGTTGCTTCCTGACCTGCATACAGATTTCTCAAGAGGCAGGTCAGGTGGTCTGGTATTCCCATCTCTTTCAGAATTTTCCACAGTTTATTGTGATCCACACAGTCAAAGGCTTTGGCATATATGGAATATTACTCAGACATTAAAAACAATGAAGCAATGCCATTTGGAGCAACATGGATGGACCTGCATGCTCATTCACTTCAGTCGTGTTTGATTCTCCATAACCCCATGGACTGTAGCCCACCAGACTCCTCTGTCCATGGGATTCTTCAGGCAAGAATACTGGAGTGGGTTGCCAAGGTTGTCATACTGAGTAAAGCAAGTCAGACAGAGAAGGAGAAATATTGTATGACATCCCTTCTATGCGGAATCTAGAAAGAAATGATACAAATGAACTTATCTACAAAACAGAAATAGACTCGGAGATTAGTGAATGAAATTTATTGTTGTGATGGGAGGGGGAAAGGATGTGGGGAAGGGATAGTTTGGAATCGACACATACACACTGTTATATTTAAAATGGATAAGCAACAAGGTCCTACTGTATAGCACAGGGAACTGGTCAGTGTTATGTGGCAGCCTGGATGGGTGGGGAGCTTGGGGGGAAATGGATACATGCATATGTCTACCTGAAACTGTCACAACATTGTAAATTGGCTATACTCCAATATAAAACAAAACCTTTTTTTTAAAAAAAGAATATTTGGTAGGCATTTAGCAGTGGCTGGCAGGAACCAATGGTCCACCCAGTCCCAGGCTTCATCTCACTATATGGTACCTCTCTGATGCATGACTGGCTTCTAAAATGTGGACCAACCATGGTTTTAAAAACATCAGATCTTACAGTTTCACATATATCTTCCCAGACACCTCTTGTGGTAATAAAGATATTTTCAATTTATATAGAATTCTTTCTCTGGTTATTTAACAAGTTAGTGGGATTTTAAAATGTATTAAAAATTGCTTCAGACCCATCACTGTCATGAACGATGCCAGTGGAAATATTTGGAAATATATTAGAAAATATTTGCCAGAAGCCAAACATTTGAACACCTCTAAGCATGGCATCAGAAAAACTACAATTACATTCAGGAAAGAACTGCATGATGTGTGACATTAACATGCCATTCCTCAGGCAGCTGAGAGGGAGATACATTCAATAACAACAGAGCTTCCAAGAATTGCTAAGATCATACAGAATTCACAACACCTTTTATTTATTTTTCATTGACAGTTAAATTACCACTTGAAAGCATCTGCTGACTAGAAAACAAATCCTCTACTTCGGATAATCTAGGCGTCCTCCAGAAATAGCTCCCACACTAATTGAAGGAGGGGAACAGAGGGAAGGCATGAACAGTGGAAATGCAAGACTGGATGTACCACCTCGCCGTCAGACACAGCTGGGTTAGAGACGACGCTCTTTGCAGATAAATGGCGGTCAGTGTCCAGATCATTTTTGTCTCAGCTGACAGAGCGCCACTCCAGTGTTCTCATCATACACGAATTTGAAGCCTTCCTTATTGAACTGTGCCATTTCACAAGGCATGGTTGGGAACTCAACAAATAGGCATTTAATAGGAAATTATATTCAACAAAATGCATTGTCTAAAGTATAATTCTGTGCTTCCATGATCAGGGGTTGCACAAAGTGTGCTAAAAAAGATACCAATGCAGTTCTGCCTCACTTAGCACAATCTATTGCTGAAAAGCTTGAAGCAAATCATATTCTTATGGATTTACATTATAATTTCAGAAATATTTTATTTCAACTTCTGATTTGCAGTTAATAAGAGAAAACAGTAAATTTTTTCTGGTCTGTACTTAGGCTCCTCTAAGTAAATTAGCACTTACACTCATTTCTAATTCCAGTTCTATAATTACAGTAGTATTTTTGTATTTTAAACACTTTTGCCATTAACAATGGTTAACATTTGTCATTCAGTTTTATGTCTCTAGTACTATTGCAAAATTCTCTACATAGATTATCTCAGATTCTCACAAGCCTAAGAAGAATGTCCTATTATCATCATACTCATTTTTCGGATGAGGAAACTGAGGCTTTAAGAAGTTAGGAAATATGCCCATGGTTGCCAGGCTGATAACCAATGGAGCTGACAGCATGAACCCAGAGAGGGTGACAGGTTGTTTCGTAACCACTACATGAGATGGCCCTTATTTTTTCTAATTTGTGAGCTTACCCAGTTTATACAGACATTCACTGAATATTTGTTGAATGTATGTGTGACACCTAACCCTGATGACATCACAGGGCCAATCCCTCTCCATGACGGTAAAACCCCTCTCTGAAATTCATTAACTCTGCCAGAGCAGACGACAAGTTTAATTTTTGTTAACCTTTAAAAACATAAATATTTTGTAGGTGATAGACCAAAAAGGACAAGTACTTGACTCTGGAAATGACTGAAATTCTGAAAGACTCAGTTCAAAGTAAAAGCATTTGGACAACTAATCCACCTGCCAATGCAGGAGATGCGGGTTCATTCCCTGGGTCAGGAAGATCCCCTGGAGAAGGAAACGGCAACCCACTCCAATATTTGTGCCTGGAAAGCTCCATGGACAAGGAACCTGACGGGCAACACTCCACAGGGTCAGAGAGTCGAATATGACTGAGCGACTGAACATGTGGCATGAAATTTTAAATTTCTCCTTCTTGGCTTGGATTCTCCATCTCAGTGTTCACCTCTGGTTTGGGAATCCAGTATTGAACAGGGGAAATTATCTCCAGGAAGTCTTCTATCAGTGCCTACCGATATGGATAAGGTCAGATGGAATACGGATGTCAAGAGGCTTGTGTTTTACGGCGGGTGGTCCCAAACCAGGGCAGTGACTGGAGGAAGAGATCCCAGGACTAAAGCTGCACTCCCAGCCCCCATCATCAAACAGACTGAAGAATGCTTCACATTCAGCTCTCTCCATGAATTCTCCCAAAGGCAACTCAGGGTGTGACAGCTTTTGTGGCTTGACTTTCTTTTAAAGCTCATTAGGAAACTTGGATTCTGTCCTCCCTGACCTTATTTCCTATGCTGCGGTTAACATGTAGCACACCCAGAGAAGAAACCTGGCTAAAATAGTCTTCAGTATTTTAAATCAGTGACATTTACCTGATTGCTGACTGTGGGCATCAGGATCCAATCTCCAGTTGGGGCTTATGCTGTAGTTGAGCCTTTTTTTCCTCTTTTCTGGCCTCACTGCACAGCTTGGGGGAATCTTAGTTCCCCCACCAGAAATTGAACTCAGGCTGAGCACGGAGTCCCAACCACTGAACTGCCAGGGAATTCCCATGTACTTGGGACTTTAAAGTGATTTATGACTGAATCAACCCAGTAGAATGAGGACCATATGCAGTTTATTGAATCAGTAATTATGAATACCATTCAGTGGCATCCCAATGTGAATTTCTGATTCTTCACTACAAGTTGGTTGAAACCCTTTGCCAAATGGTATCCTACCAGAAACACTATTTTTAACAGAAACATTTAAATTCATTTTATTTAAATTTAATAGGAAAAAAGGGGATCTGAAGCAAATCTGAAGGAATCTATTTTGAAAAATCTGTATTAGTAAAGATTCTCCAGAGAAACAAAACCAATAGGATGTAAATATATACACAAGAAGAGATTTATTATAGGATTTGGCTCACATGGTTGCGGTGGCTGAGAAGTCCCATGATCTGGCATCTACAAGCTGGAAGACCAGGAAAGTCAGTGTGCTGTGATTCAGTCTGAGTCCAAAGTCTTGGGAATAGGGGTGGAGTGAGGAGGTGGCTGATGGTGTAAGCCATGATCTGAGTTGGAAAGCCCACTGAGAACCATGGTGCTTGAGTGATGACTGACGTCCAGGGCAGGAGAAGATATATCTCTCAGCTCAAGCAGAGTGAGTGAATTTGCCTTCCCCCTGTCTCTCTGTTCTCTGCAGGCTCTCAAGGAATTGGATGATTCCCACTCATATTGGGAGGGCAATCTTCTTTACTCAGTTCACCAATTCAAAGGCTAATCTCTTCTAGAGATACTCTCCCAGACATGCCCAGAAATGTTTCACCAGATATTTGGGCATACCTTAACCCAGTCAAGTTGATACAATTTTTTTTTTCACTCCCAGTAATATTTCTTTAACAATCCCTGTGAAGTTAAAAAAAAAAATTCTAAACACCATGATGATTTTTTTTACTACTATGTTTCAGTTTAAATAATATTATTGACTTCATTTTAAGAAGGATGAAGACTGTGCCTATCTCCCTTTGGTTGGTTGTATTATTTTTCTTATGTTGTCCAGGTTCATACAGTTCACGTTTTTCTGTTTGTAATGACATCAAAAGTTATTTAGTACTGGTTTTATACCTTAGCATTGTTTTTATATTTAAATAGTTTAAATTGGCTTTATATTTAAATGCTTCCCAGGTGGCGCAGTGGTAAAGAATCTGCCTGCCAATGTGGGAGATATAGGAGATGCAGGTTTAGTCCCTGGGTTGGGAAGATCCCTGGAGGAGGAAATGGCAACCCGCTCCAGTATTCTTGACTGGTCCTCTGTTGGGTTACAATCCATGGGGTCACAAAGAGTCATTTCTCCATTCTTGAGTTCTTTATTTTGATTATCTCTTAATTAGCAAGATCTCATATCAAGTAGTTTTCTCAATAAGGAACTTACAGGAGTTGTGTTTTCTGAGTTCTTATATGTTTGAGGTGGTGTACCATTATACTTGAATGCTTTCTTGAGTGGGGATAACTTACTTTCCTTAAAGCCATAAAGCTGTCTCCTCAAAATTTTTGTTTATTTTTTTGCAATGGATGTTGCTATGGAAAATTTGGAGGATAGGCTATATTCTAACTCTCAACCTTTTTTAGGCAATTTATTGTTTTGGTTTGGTTTGTATTTTGCCTGGATGCTTAAAATACCCTATCCTTGAAGCCATCTTTATCCTTGATTTCTATCCAACTTGGTGTTAAGCCTCTGTTTCAGTTTTTTTCTAGAACAATATGTTCTAGAAAACTGTATATATATTTTTGCCAACTATATTTTTATTTTTAAGAGAACTATTCTTATTGAGATATAATTCAAACACCATAAAGTTCATCATTTTCAAGTGTGAAGTTCAGTAATTTTTAGTATATTTACAAAGTTACACAACCATCACCACTATTTAATTCCAAAAAATGTTCATCGTCCCCTCAAAGAAACCACATACCTGTTAGTGGTCACTCCCTATTCCCTATCCCCCTCAGGCCATGGCAACAACTAATTTACTCTCTTTATGTATTTGCTTATTCTGAACATTTCATAAAATAGTATCCCAGAGTATGTGACCATTTTCACCTGGCTTTTTCACTTGGGATAGAAGATGATGGTATCCCACTCCAGTACTCTTGCCTGGAAAATCCCATGGACGGAGGAGCCTGGTAGGCTGCAGTCCATGGGGTCGCGCAGAGTTGGACACGACTGAGTGACTTCACTTTCACTTTTCACTTTCATGCATTAGAGAAGGAAATGGCAACCCACTCCAGTGTTCTTGCCTGGAGAATCCCAGGGACAGGGGAGCCTGGTGGGCTGCTGTCTATGGGGTCGCACAGAGTCAGACACGACTGAAGCGACTTAGCAGTAGCAGCAATGTCTTCAAGCTTCATCCATGTTATAGGCTATGTTAGTATTGTACTTTATTTTTACAGTTGAATAATATTCCGGTGCATATATATATCACATCACACTTTGTTTATTCATTCATCAGTTGATAAACATTTGGGTTGTTTCCACTTTTTGGTATTATGAATGCTGGTGCTATAAGCATTCTGTACAGGTTTTTGTACTTGATCTTAGCCAAAAGGCTGAGAAGTGATGTGTACAGGGTTTTTTATGGACATATGTTTTTATTACTCTTGGGTTTATACCTGTAGTAGAAGAGCTGGGCTATATGGGAACTCTATCCGTAACCATTTAAGGAACTGCCAGACTGTTTCTAAAGTAGCTGAACTATTTTATATTCCTACCAGAAGTGTATAAAGAGTCCAATTTCTTCAATTCTCAGAAACAGTTGCTATTACCTATCTTTTTGAATACAGCCATCCTAGTGGGTGTAAGGTAGTAGTCAACCATACCTAAATTTTAATTTCCCTGATGGCTAATGATATTGAGCATCTTTTCTTGCACTTATTGGCCATACATGTGTATTTTCTTTGGAGAAATGTCTATTCAAATCTTCTGCTCATTTTAAAATTAGGTTATTGGTCCTTCAATTATTAAGTCAGTAAGACGTCTTATATATACTAGATACTATTCAAGATATATGCTTTAGTCAGATATATGATTTGCAAATGTCTTCTCCCAATCTGTGGGTTGTTTTTTCCCCTTTCTTGATAGTGTCTTTTGAAATACAACAATCTTAATTTTGATAAAGTTTTTAATTTTGGTAAAGTCTAATTTATCTTTGCTTTTGTTGCTTCCACTTTTGGTGTCATTTCTAATAAATCTAATTGCATAACCCAAGGTTATGGAGATGGATGCGTATGTTTTCTTCTAAAACGTTTGTAATTTTTGCTCTTAGGTTTAGTCTTTGGTCTATTTTGAGCTGATTTTCGTAGGCAGTGTGAGATAGAGATGCAAAGAGATATCCAATTGTCCCAGTACCATTTGTTGAAAAGACTCTTCTTTACCCCACTGAGTTGTCTTAGCACCCTTGTTGAAAATTATTTGAATATAAATATAAGCATTTATTTCCACAAGAGAAATATGCTTACTTTATATATTTGACTATATCCTCTCACTGGTTGTGTTCTCTACCTCAGAAACCCTAATTATTCTTATGCTAGATCATCTTTGTTCTCTAACAGCTTTCATCTTTATCTTTTATTCTGCATTCATTCCCATGCCGTTCTTCACGTCAATAATTATGTTTTCAGCAGTGTCTATTTTGTACATGGTTCTTTCTAATTGGGCTTCCCCAGTAGCTTAGTTGGTAAAGAATCCACTTGCAATTCAGGAGACCCTGGTTCAATTCCTGGGGAGGGAAGATCCGCTGGAGAAGGGATAGGTTACCCACTCTGATATTCTTGGGCTTCCCTTGCAGCTCAGCTGGTAAAGAATCTGCCCACAATGCAGGAGACCTGAGTTCAATCCCTGGCTTGGGAAGATCCCCTGGAGAAGGGAAAAGCTACCCACTCCAGTATTCTGGCCTGGAGAATTCTATACAGTCCATGGGTCACAAAGAGTCAGACACGACTGAGTGACTTTCACTTTCTTTCTAAATAATCCTATATAATGATGGTCTTCTATTTCCTTAGATCTGCAACTCCTTTTTCAATTCTATCATTTTCTTATCTTGGTTTTTGTCTTACTGAACTCATTGTAGTTGTTCTGTAGCAGAGAACATCTGTGAGCCTTCACCTTCTGCCCCACACGGGCTATCTGCCTAACAGTGTCTGTGTTTTATTGCTACTTTGCCCCTGTGGTGCCTGAGCCTGCAATGTCAGCCTTAACGTGGACCTGGGCATGCAAGTAGAGGGGTGTGTGGAAGGTGAGGATGAGGGCTTTGGGCAAGCAGAATAAGCTGCCATCAGCTCCATGTTGGACCAGATCAACACCTGTCTGGACCACCTGGAAGAGAACGACCACTTCCAAGTTTGCCCCAGGAGCTGCTTGATTCCAACTGAGGAAGCCCCCAGTGATGCCAGCCCCTAAGCTCTGGGATCCCCCAGCCAGGCCCCAACCCTGCCTCTCTGAGCCAGGCTCAGGCCTGAGCAGTCACCACCTGGCTTAGATACCTCCTCAAGGCTGGCCTACAGATCTCTGAAGATGGAGGGTCTGTCTGTCTGCCTAGGCCACCCTTCTGGTACTTCCCTTGGCATGCCTGGGCCTGCCCCCATCTTCCAGCATCCCCTCCTGGGGCCAGGTGTGGGCCGGTGACCCACCCATCTTGCCTTCTACTCAACTCCTAGATGCTCCCAGTCTGCCCAGCACTGAGTGTCCATATTACACCAAACACAAAATCATTGTGAGGAATTTTCTTCTATTTTCTAAACTCTATAAATGAGTTTGTCTTTTCTGTTGAATTTTTTTCTATGTAGCTTTCACATGTTACATTATTACCTTTCTTTGTTTAGTTTTGTTCCTCTGGGGATTGTATGTTTGCTGCTTCTCTGCCTCCTATCCATGCCTCATATTACCAAGGGTGACTTTTTTGTGTTTTCTGTTACAGCAAAACCTGTTTGTTTTCCTGACTCGGCTACAGTTTGGGGCTGGAGGAGGTTATGTCCTACCTCTTTTTCTGTGAGGGACTGTGACAGTTAGGACAGAATTCAGCTGTGGTGGTTGGACTCCCCATTAACATTCTCTATTTAGCATCTGCCCTTTCTTCCAAGATGGTATTAAAGATCCTCTACCAAGGTCCTGGGCTTTTCAGGTGGCGCTACTGGTAAAGAATCCATCTGCCGATGTAGGAGACAAAACAGACATGAGTTTGATCCCTGGGTTGGGAAGATCCCCTGGAGAAAGAAATGGGAACCCACTACAGCATTCTTGCCTGGAGAATCCTATGGACAGAGGAGCCTGGTGGGCCACAGTCCATGGGGTTGTAAAAGAGTTGGACACAACTGAGCAACTAAACAGCAACAACAGCCAAGCACAGGTGATTATCTGGGGTATGTCTGTTCTTCCATTGTGAGGTACTTGTGGGCTGGGGGATAGTTTTCTCAACTCAGTGAGGTTGCCCTCAAGCCTTCCCTTCCATCTCAGAAAGTCAGCTCCGGGTTCACATTCTCCTGTTTTCTCTCTTGTTCCATTCCTCCTTATTCAGAACAGAAGAAATGTAAGGGTCTCCATTCACTTTGCTTCTCCCTACATTTTGGGGATTTAATGAGACATCTCAGGATTGCACTGACTCCATAGGGTAACTTCTAGAAATTAGGAGTGGAACAAGGAGACTTTTCTTGTGTCCATCTTATTATTATTTTTTATCTTGCTATTATCTATGTCTATCCTGATCCAGAATCTCCTCCAAAGTTTGGATTGCAAATAAAAAATTTCCATCAAGTACACTTAGAGAAATTCACTTTTTTCCAGTTACCATTGTCAAATGCCTAATGTTAGTTTACCTGTTACCCTTGGCAAGTGACTACATATGTCTGTAGCCCTGCAGTATTTTCAGTCTTTGGTGCTGTGTATCTCACTCGTCTGCTCACTGTCTGTATCTCACTCACTGTTTTGCTACTGCCCTAGAAATGGAGAACTTAAAAAAAGAAAAAATTCCTTGGCTTTTTGGTAGAAAGCAACTCCCAGACATCACTTTGTTGACAAAGGTCTGTCTAGTCAAAGCTATGGTTTTTCTAGTAGTCACGTACAGATGTGAGAGTCGGACCATAAAGAAGGCTGAACACCAAAGAACTGATGCTTTCAAACTGTGGTGCTGGAGAAGACTCTTGAGAGTTCCTTGGACTGCAAGAAGATCAAACCAGTCAATTCTAAAGAAAATCAATCCTGAATATTCATTGGAAGGACTGATGTTGAAACTGAAACTCCAACAGTTTGGCCACCTTATACAAAGAGCTGACTCATTGGAAAAGACTCTGATGCTGGGAAAGATTGAGCGCAGGAGAAGGGAGCAACAGAGGATGAGGTGGTTGGATGGCATCATTGACTCAATGGACATGAGTTTGAGCAAACTCTGGGAGACAGTGAAGAACAGGGAAACCTGGTGTGCTACAGTTCATGGGGTCTCAAAGAGTAGCAAAGAGTCAGACATGACTGAGAGAGTAACAACAACAACAACAACTCCCACGTTGAGTCCAAGGTGAAAATGAGTCCCTTGTTGGGTTTAAACCAAATGCTGTTGTAATTCCTGGCTGTGAACGCCTATAGTTTCACTGCTGAACCATTTTATACTACTAATTCTGTGGAATATAGCCCTCCTCTTTTAATTTATTCCCTCTTCTCCCATTTCTACTGATAACCAACTCTCTGCCAACTACCTACATTTCACTGTTAAACTGTTTGTATAGTGTTCGTGATTTTAAAGCTTCCTTGTATTACCTTTAGGCATTTGGCTGAAATGCATGGCCTCCATTTTACAAGTAAATATATAACAAATCCAATATATATATATTATCCAATAATATATAACTACCAGTTACTTGTACTGGTAATCGGTAACAAAAGTGCTAATGCCTAGTGGCAGTGTTTATAAGAAAATGTTCATTTTTAGGATAAAAATTTCATTAGAAATTGCTTTGGGAAATATATTAGTCTTTACAAGGGCTACTGAAAAAAAGATCCTATGGATAGCATCTCCTTTGAATCCCTCCATTTTAAAAATACTTCACTTGGTATCTTTGTTTTCATTTGTTAAATCCAAGGTCATCTTTTAATGTCTCCAGCTTGAAATAGTTTGAGACCTAGCGGATAATTCTGACTAGGAAGTATCACTGGACAGTGGGCAGAGAAGTTAGAGGGAAAAAATATTATAGGATCTTGCAGGGGTGTGGGGGGCACTTACAATAAATACTAGGAGAGTGACGAAGAGGCTTTCCAAGGGAGGTTCATATTTGTTGATCAGTATAATTTGATATTTAGTGTATATAGAAGTCCAATAACTATTTTTAAAAACCCCACTTACACCAACATTTCAGACTAAAAGTTCCTAGAAGGCTAGGTATTTCCCATATTTCTTTCCTTAACATTTAGAATAGGGCCATGCCTGAAGCAGACATCCAATAAATAGAAATTAGTAATAATGACTGAGCCAATTTATTAGTATAGATCAGTTCCAGGGACTTCCCTTCTAGTGTGTCTGATCCTGAGCCTTTAAATATCTGTCTATATGTGAGAAATTCAGCATAAGAATCTCTCTGGAGCAAATCATAAAATATTAATTTGATACATGTTTTAAAACTCACCTTTGGCATTGTGAAATAATCGCCCTAATGAGAGAAAAAAGGTCCATTTAAAAAATCTTACACAGTCAAAGCAGATGTCACTGGTTGAGTCCAGTTGATCAATAACGTTTCACAATCTCTAGCAACATCAGGGGAAAGGTACTTAGCACGTCACTGTTAAAATCATCAGCACCAAATTCCTACAATTGGGTTTCCACAAACCGCAAATGGTTTTTTGATGAAAGCACTAGTTTTTCTTTCTTGCTAATCAATTTCTGCAGGATCAAAGTTCTGGCCACCACATATTGTCATCCTCCTAGATAAAGGGACTCACTTAAGGGCCACTTGGTGTAACATTCCGCCTGACAGCGCCAGGAAGCAGGTACGTTGGACACATTTTTAACTAACGCACTCAAGCGTTTCAATTTATGTTATTCTCTTGACCTGAAAGTATGAGTTGGTTTCCATACTCACATTTTCCCGGACAAGGCCACCTGTTTGCTCATCTTTGACAGGACGAGGGGACCAGAACACTTCTGATGCAGCCTCCTCTTTGCTCTAAGAGGGAATGGTTGACTGGGCACTCAGACCTTGCCTCCCCACGCTCCGGCCACCAGCCCCCTTTGGGGTTTGGTTTATTTGGTCACAGCCAAAGGGTCCAATCCAATCCAATCCGCCCGGCTGGCGCGGGAGGGGCTCGGACAAGGTCCTCCCGGCATCTGCCGGCCCCTAGGGCGCCCGGCGGAGGGAGGGACGGGGCGGGGGGGCGGAGTGAGCGCCGTGACGCCAGGAGGCTCGGCCAATAGAAACGCCCCGCGGCGCCGACCGAGCCGCCAGCCCATAAAAAGGAGGCGACACAGCACTCTTCTGGCTCGCCTGTTCCGGACTCGGAACGTGTTGCTGGCTCCAGGCCGGCCTACCTACCTCAGGTGACTCGGGTCACAGCCCATTCCCCGCCCGGGAAGTTCACCTGAAGTCCCTCACGCACCCGAGGGTCCTTCCGGAGCGGCAGCGGCGGGTCCATGGAGAAGGGTCCGGGGCGAGTGACGCTGAAGTCGCGGGGCGCCAGGTGCAGCAATGGGTTCCTCGAGGGGGAGCCGCCGCGATCCGGGCCAAGCCCGCCCGTGGAGAAGCCGCCGCGACCGGAGAGCAAGAGCGCCCAGCCGGCGGACGGCTGGAAGGGCGAGCGGCCCCGCAGCGAGGAGGACAACGAGCTGAACCTCCCCAACCTGGCGGCCGCCTACTCGTCCATCCTGCGCTCGCTGGGAGAGGACCCCGAGCGGCAGGGGCTGATCAAGACGCCCTGGAGGGCGGCCACGGCCATGCAGTTCTTCACCAAGGGCTACCAGGAAACCATCTCAGGTCAGTGTGCTCGCTGGCGGGCCGGCGTGCAGGGCACGGGGGAGGTGGCTGCGGGAAGCTCGCGCCGGCTCGGGGAAGTTTCCGGAGTTGCTCACTCTTGGCGGAGGAAGCCGAATGCTGGCACTTGCCGAACCCCGCCCTCGGTCCTGGCCCAGCCGTCGGGCGAAGGACGGGGGCCTGGGTGGGACTCATTTCGGGCGCCTGGAGAGTCAGCGGCCTCTCCCTCCGGGGCCTGTCTGCAGCCGTCCTCGCGGGGTCCTCCCCACTGGCTGCACGCAGCCCTCTCCTCCAGCCTGGGCTGGCGGGACCACGGTCACCGAGCTTCCTCATGCCCCCGGGCGGGAGCCTGAACGTCCAGGGCTGGATACCTGAGGAACGTGCATCTGGGCTCCTGGAAGTGATGGCTTCTTAAGTCATCCTTGCCCTTGAGGTCTCATTTTTTGGTAGGTCTGGGATGAAGTCTTGGCTTCGTGTGTTTGGAGCGCCGGGGAGCCTCATTTTCGCTGACTTGCCAGGGCACCCGGCTCTTGCGAAAGTCATAGTTATGTTTTGTTCACATCGAGGTCACTACAGTTCAGGACTTCCCCAGAATTGGATCTAGTTCTGGGTACAGGCTTTCCCGGAGTTTGAGGTGTGAAGTTTCTTGGGTTAGTTTGCTGCTTAAAGCCTTCTCCCCTTTCCTACCCCACTTCCCAAATCCCAAAGCAGGAAGGCGTCTCCCTGGGAGTCGGGGAAGTTTTCTGGGCAGTGAAACCCGGAGTCCCTGTATCACCCACCCCTCATCCCCCATCCCAAAGGAACAGGGTTGACCCAGTGCTCTCCGCGCCAGAGGAGGGTCAGGCTTTTGCCTAGGAGGCTGAGAGCAAGGGCGCAGGGTCGGGGTGGAAATTAACAGAGGACTTCGCTGCCTGTTTTCTGGGTGAGGGGTGTTGGTCAAATTAAAAAAAAAGGAGAGTTTAAAAAAAAGCTCTGACTTACACACGTGGGACTAAGGACGTTGTTTTCCAGTTCACATCTTCTGTACCTCTTGGTGACATTTATTTCTTTGACCCAAGAAACCTACCATCACCATTTCTCAAAGAGTAAGAGATGCTTTGCAAGGTTACCTCCCGGGTCAGGTTGTTTCCCCCCTCAAGTTTCTGGAGACTCTCTTAATTGATCCTGGGAAAAATAGTTATTTTTGCACTGGTACCACCCTCCTCCCTCCCCACCCCACTCCAAAGGAAGGGTGGGAAATCAGTGTGAGAGGGGTGAGGTCCAAAAAGGAAATGACAGTACATCCTAAAGCCAAGACATGGATATCTAGTTCTGTGTCCACGTTTACTTTTTTTAACCCCATGTTGGTAAACATTTGGAGCCTTGAATACAGCATTTCAAAATGCAAAGACTGAAGAATAAACATTCTTCCTTTTGTAAATATTCTGTGATTTGGTGATATTCCATGATACAGAAACATTTTCTCAGGGCCTTGCTCTGTCTGCCTCTTGTGTACACTGAAAGTGTCCTTTGCTCTTGGTCAAGCTTTGGAAATCTTGCCCTAATAGAATTCACAAAGAGAGCGATTTCTGACCCTGAGGCAGGTCACAGAATTACCTTAAGTGTCTCAAAAAGGTTTACTTAAGAAATGATTCGTAGGTTTGTTTCATGAGCCATAGAACTAATGACTGTAAAGAACACTTCATTCTACCTAAGAAAATGATTCTAGTCAAGTGTTAATTTATTATTTAAAAAGTCTGTGGACCTAGGAAGATAAATCAGATTAGGGAGAATCTAATCATCACCCTGCCCAAGAGGGCCTGGGGAGAACAGTGAAATGGGGAGAGACTGCTTAATGGGCTTAACCGGTTCTAGGTTGCCTTTTGGGATGATGAAAGTGTTCTGGGATTAGAGAGTTTTGATGGTTGCACACATTGTGAATATGCTAACTGCCTCTGAATTGCACATGTTAAAATAGTTAAGATGATGAGTGTTATGTATATATTTACCACAATAAAAACTCACAGACCATTTAAGAATTATTAATAGCCATTAATTGAATACTTTTCATGCTCCAAGTGCTTTGTATGTGTGGTCTTGGTTAACCTTCATTTTTGAGGTAAGCACTGTTCTTTTACCCCATGATAAGGAAGCAGAGGCAGAGAGGTTGACAACTTCAAGTGGCTGAGCTGGTGTTTGAATCCTGGCAGACTAAAGACAGATCTTATCTGCTTCCTTATGTTGCTACTTAGTAAGATATATCAGTGTTATCATCTCTACTAAGAATTTCAGTTCTGACCTAATACTTGGGTCAGACCTAATACAGCTGACCTAATACAGCATTAAAATAAGGTGGAGTGCAATGGAGAAAAATCAGTCTATCATATATAGTAAGGGTAAGTGTTTTGAGAAACTTCCAAGTAGGTTTTATTGGTATAATTTTTTTCTGGGGGCGGTATGTACTAGCTGCATATGTAGAATGTGTTTCTTATATTGTGGTCAAAAATTTGAAAGCCTTTATAAAGAGGATCATACTTAAGGACTTAATATTGATTTCTTAGAGGTACATAAAGAGAAGACAGAGGAGAGGATGACAAGGATGATGCTGAACTTAGAGGAATGAACCTGAAAGGGTGGAGGTCCAGGCCTTGGGCCCACCTAGGTGGGAGAAGGAAGGATACTTTAAATCTATAGAAAATACAGAAGTAAGTAATAGAGAAAACACTCTTACTCAATTCCTAATTTTCATTTCTTTAGAGATAATAATTCAGTGCCCACTATAGATTATTTTGGATAGAAACAAACTTCTTTGAAACAATCACTTTTCTATGCTTATAAATAAGATACTTAACATCTTTTATATCTCTGTGTATTAATTCCTGTTACTAGTGTTGAATTAAATATTGTAAAATATAAAATGAAATAAATTTGTAAGTGGATTGATGCTAGTTTCTGGTGTTTGGGGAGTCTTTCAGTTCTCCTTGCCCTGCAGTGTAGCTTCATGACCCTTGCCTGGTACACTTTCTTTACTTTCCTGTGTGTACCTTATAATGGGTGCACCTGTGGTCAGCTATAACGGGGCTGTGTCAAGGTTGTGCAAGTCTCCTGGTTATTGTTCACCACTGGGCTGTAGCTCGTAGTGGAGGAAAGGCTGGAAGACAAACTCATCTCTTCCAGGAACTGGCTGTCCTTTGAATAGCATCACAGGACAGCTCACCTTTAGCTATTGCTGTTCCATGTGAGTTTAACCCTGTCCAAGTTCTCTTACATATTCAAGATTTTAGTTTGCTGAGGTCTTCTTTCTAAATATTTCCTGTATTTCCACTATTTCTGAAATTCAGAACCTTAATTAAATTGGAGGTTCTACTATTCCCTGAGGTCTTTGGTCTTCATGTCCTTGTGTCTGACCTTTCCCTTCCCCTGTCCTCTCCTGGGTGTAAATGGTAACGACCTCTTAGACAGTGAAAGTGTTGGTCACTTGGTCATGTCTGACTCTTTGTGATCCCCATGGACTGTAGCCCGCCAGGCTTCTCTGTCCATGGAATTCTCCAGGCAACAATACTGGAGTGGGTTGTCATTCCCTTCTCCAGGGGATCTTCCTGACCCAGGGATTGAACCTGGGTCTCCTCCATTGCGGACAGATTCTTTACCATCTGAGCCATCAGGGACACTCAAAAGTGAAAGTGAAAGTCGCTCAGTGGTGTCCAGCTCTTTGCGATCCCATGGACTATACAGTCCATGGAATTCTCCAGGCCAGAATACTGGAGTGGGTAGCCTTTCCCTTCTCTAGGGGATCTTTCTAACCCAAGGATCAAACCCAGGTCTCCCACATTGCCTGTGGATGCTTTACCAGCTAAGCCACAGGGAAGCCTTAGAAAGTATTATCCACCAGAGGTTGAGTATAACTTGTCTCATTAATTGTCCTTTTTATGAGTTTACGGAAATACGCAAGAGTCTTGACTCTTCTGTCATATTTCTAGTTGAAATAGATTTTAGCTTGTCTTGTCCAGGATGCCAGGGAAGTTTTCATAAATCAAGCTGACAGTGTCCCAGATTTGGGGAGCATATGAACCTGTATATAATGCAAGAGGAGGCGATGGTACCACCGGTGATGGACTCCTTGACTGTCTCCCCACTCTGCCTCAACCATGTATACTGCAAGATGACAGCTATTCTCTAAAGATAAAGCCAGGCATTAGATATTCTGTTTGCACAAAATTGATTCTTAGCCACTTCATACTGAAATATGCCAGCACTCACAAAAGGTTTTCTTTTTCTTTGAATCACAAACTTCTGTGATTTACCATATTAGAATCCCACAATAAAGTAGGAATTGTAACAACTTCTAAGGTGTGAAGGGGGGCAAAAAGTCAACTTATTTATTATCCCCTCCCATATTGTGGGCAAAAGATGAATTTATGTCCCAAGTTTTAAAGTATGTTGTAGAAAAGTTAACCTCATCATCGAGAGGTACTATTTTGGATGTGTATAGTTCATTTAAATCTCAATTCACTACTAAGTTTTGTTTTCATGTTGTTAATGAATTCTTGTGTAGGACTTAGTTCTGTATATTGCTGGAAAAGGTATTGTGACTAAAGAAGAAAAAAATAACAAGACTGTTAAAGTATATGACTGGATTTTAGGGCATAGTCATTGAGAATGGAGGAGAAAAGCTAGTCTTACTAGTTTCTTCTAAAAATGTATTATCTATTAATTTTTTTTTTTCTGGCCTGGGAGGAAAAGTCACTACACATAACTTTGAAATACCAAACAAACTGGTACTTGTCCTAGTTTCAATGGACTGCCATATCAAAGTACTACAGACTGAACCGTTCAAACAACAGAAACCTGACTCACAGTTCTGGAGACTAGAAGTCTGAATTCAAGGCATTGGTGGAACCACACTCCCTCTGAAAATTGAAGGGAGTCAGGGGCATCCTTCCCTGCCTCTTCCCAGCTTCTGGGGGTAGCTGGCAGTCCTTGGTGTTTCTTAGCTTGCAGCTGCATTACTCCCATCTCTGCCTCTGCTGGTGTCCAAATTTCCCTTTTTTAAGGACATCAGTCACATAGGATTGAGTCCATTTTACTCCAATATGCCTTGTGGTGCTAGTGGTAAAGAATTCGCCTGCCAGTGCAGGAGACATAAGGGACACGGGTTCGATCCCTGGCTTGGGAAGATCCCCAGGAGCAGGGCATGGTAACCCACTCCAGTATTCTTGCCTGGAGAATCCCGTGGACAGAGGAGCCTGGCGGGCTACAGTCCATAGGGTTGCAAAGAGTCAGACATGACTGAAGCAACTTAGCACACGGGCCTCATCTTAATTTAGCTAATGATGTTTGCAGTTAACTCTATTTCCAAATAAGATCACCCTCTGAGGTACTGAGATTTAGGGTTTCAGCTTATCTTCAACACAATTTAGCCTATTCGAGTGTTAAGTGATTTTATTCATTAGACTGTCTGGAACTTTATAATTGAATTTAATTTATTCATTGAGTACCACCCACTGTGCTGAATGCTGGGAAGTAGACTGAGTAAAACCAGATATGGTTTCTTCTCTCATAGAATAGTCTATTGGATTAAATCACATATTCAATAGAATTACATGAATGTGTGATTATAGACTGAGAAATGTAATGATAAAAAGGACACAGCTCAGTGAGAGCATTTAACAAAGGAACTTGATCTGTGCTGGGAGATCAGAAGTGTGGATGCTTGAGCTGACATCTGAATAACAACAAACACAACTGATTACTGTGTGCTGAACAGTCGTGCATTCTTTACATGTATTGCCTCATTGATCCTCACAGTAAGCCAACGGGGTAGGTAATATTAGCCCTATTTTTAGGGATAAGGAAACTGAGGCACAGAAAGAACTTACCCAAGTCTTGAGCTTCCACTGTGGCTCAGCTGGTAAAGAATCTGCCTGCAGTGCAGGAGACCTGGGTTCAATCCCTGGATTGAGAAGATCACCTGGAGAAGGGAAAGGCTACCCACTCCAGTATTCTGGCCTCGAGAATTCCAGGGACTGTATAGTTCATGCGTTCACAAAGAGTCAGACACGACTGAACGACTTTCACTTTCACTTTATCTGAAAAGTATCAGCATTGGGAGAATGATAGAGAGTGAGAATCATTATAATCGCTCACAATTTAATTGTAACAATAGTAATTTACAGATTTATTTGAATCACCTCTGTTCTCCTCCTCTTTCCTTTTTGTATCTTCTCTACTATTTTCTTTGTCCAGCTCTGGAAACTGTTCCATGCTTGGGCATTCCCCCACTGACTCATTGCTGTATACCTCTCTAATTTGAGTCCAGTATTTGGTTGAGTCAGACTGCAGTAATGAAATTTGCCAGGAGAGGGCAACTGTCTAATTTTTGATGAATCCTAGATTATGAATCTAAAATTATATGAACAATTCATAATTCTAGGTAATATAATGAATACATTCCCTATGGTTATATATTCTCCATCAAGTTTATGGAAATTAGATTGAGGGATAATTTAGATTGTGTTAATCAAAGATTGTCCAAAGATTGTCTGAATCAAGGTAAATTTGTTACACTCAAGGTTGAGAGAACATTTGCTCATTAGAATTTCGTTTTATTAAAGCCCGAGTCACAGTTTTCTAGAAGAAAAGCAACTGTCTGTCCTCACCTTAGAATGTCTAGCAGATTGCCCAGCACATGGAGACAAGCTGATGAAGGTTTGAATTAATTTCTTAAAGACAAGGACCCTTTCTTAATGTGTGTCTTCTAGCACAGTGCTCTATGCATAAATGCTCAATAAATGCTGCTTATTTTTTTAAATGCTAAAGAAAGATGTAGGGGATTTAGCTTTATGAAAGAGTCATGGGAGTTATTTTTGTTGGATCTCCTGAACACTTGTATGCCAGAGGTCCTCTTTTAGACATCTTTGTGTCCTTCATGGAGTCGTGCACCTGTAGAAACTCACCTGTTTGGTGAGATGGCTTTTTCTATATTTAGTCAACATGTTATTCCAAGGTATCGATTGAAGTGACTGGCCTGTTTGCCTGGCACATCAAAATTCTCACGGGAAAAAATCACTAGAAAATGTCAGGATTGCAGTCAGTTTTTAAATTATTGTAGAAATGTTCAAATGTGAACAAAATTAGAATAGTATAATGAGTTTGAATATGCCTATCACCCAACCATTAATATAAACAGAAGTCTGCCTTTCTTCATCCTGCTTGTCACACACCTTCCCTGCCAAATTATTTTTAAATTTATTTAGTTTTAATTGAAGGATGCTTTACAGTATTGTGTTGGTTTCTGCCATGCATCAATATGAATCACCTGCTGAATTATTTTAAAGCAAATCCTAGATATGTCATTTCATTGATAAAGACTTTACTATTGTATCTCTAAAATATAAAGACTTTAAAATAGTATCATATTTGAAATCAGTAATAATTCCTTAATATCAAATATCTAACCATTGTTAACATTTCTTTGATTTTTCTCATAGGTATCTCTTTACAGATTGCTTTGTTTGAATAAGGATTCAGATAAGAGTCACACATTATATCTGATAAATCAAGTCTTCAAGGCTCTTTTAACTTGTTAGTTTGGTATTTCTTTTTATCTGCTAACAATTTGTTGAAGAAACAAGGTCATTTGTCTTATAGAATTCCCCACCTCCTGGGTTCTGCTCATTATTTTCTCATGATTTATTAATAGTTTAACATATTCCTTTAGCTCTTATGTTGCTTATATACTAGTCGTTAGACTTAGAGGCTTGCCAAAGAAGCTGAAGTTGATTAGTTCTATGAAGACCTACAAGACCTCCTAGAACTAAAGCCAAAAAAAGATGTCCTATTCATAGGGAATTGGAATGCAAAAGTAGAAAGTCAAGAGATACCTGGTGTAAGAGGCAAATTTAGCCTTGGAGTACAAAATGAAGCAGGGCAAAGGCTAACAGAATGCCCTGGTCATAGCAAACACCCTTTTTCAACAAGAGATGACTTTACACGTGGAGATCACCAAATGGTCAATACCAAAACTAGATTGATTACATTCTTCATAGCTGAAGATGGAGAAGTTATATACAGTCAGCGAAAACGAGACTGAGAGCTGACTGTGGCTCAGATCATTAGCTCCTTATAACAAGGTTCAGGCTTAAACTTAAAAAAGTGGGGAAAACCACTAGGCCAATCAGGTGCAACTTAGGTCAAATCCCCAATAAATATACAGTGGAGATGACAAATAGATTCAGGGGATTAGCTCTAGTGAACAGAGTGCCTGAAGAACTATGGACAGAGGTTCATAATATTATGCTGGAGGTAGTGAACCAAACCATCCCAAAGAAAAAAAATGCAAGACAAAGTGGTTGTCTGAGGAGGCTTTACAAACAGCTGAGTAAAGAAGAGAAGCGAAAAGCAAGGGAGAAACGGAAAGGTACACCCAACTAAATGGAGAGTTCCAGAGACTAGCATGGAGAGACAAGAAGGCCTTCTTCAATGCACAATGCAAAGAGTTAGAAGAAAGCAACAGGAAGGGAATGACTAGCGATCTCTTCAAGAAAATTGGAAGTATCAAAGGAACATTTCATCCAAAGATGGGCTCAATAAAGGACAGAAATGGTAAAGACCTAATCGAAGCAGAAGAGATCAAGAAGAGATGGCAGGAATACATGGAAGAGCTGTACAAAAAAGATCTTAATGACCCAGATAACCACGATGGTGTGGTCACTCACCCAGAGCCAGACATCCTGGAGTGTGAAGTTCTAGTGGGCCTTAGGAAGGAAGCACTGTCGCCAGTAAAGCTCGTGGAGGTCATGGGATTCCAGCAGAGCTATTTAAAACCCTAAAATGTGATGTTATCAAAGTGTTGCACTCAATATGTCAGCCAATTTGGAAAACCCAGCCATGGCTACAGGACTGGAAAAGGTCAATCTTCATCCCAATTTCCAAGAAGGGCAGTACTAAGGAATGTTGAGACTCCCAGACAGTTGTACTCATCTGCCATGCTAGTAAGGTTATGCTCAAAATCCTTCAAGCTAGGCTTCAGCATAACAGAACCAAGAACTTCCAGATGTTCAAGCTGGGTTTAGAAAAGGCAGAAGAAACAGAAATCAAATTGGCAGCATTCATTGGATCATAGAGAAAGCAAGGGAATTCCAGAAAAACATCTATTTCTGTTTCATTGACTATGATAATAAGGCCTTGTTAAGTGTGGATCTTAACAAACTGTGGAAAACTTAAAGAGATGGAAATACCAAGACCATCTTACCTGTCTCCTGAGAAACCTGTATGTGGGTCAGGAAGCAAGAGTTAGAACCTTATATGGAACAACTGATGGGTCCAAAATTGATAAAGAAGTATGTCACGGCTGTTTATTATCACCCTGTATACGTACAGGGCTTCCTTAGCTCAGTTGGTAAAGAATACACCTGCTGTGCAGGAGACCCTGGTTCAATTCCTGGGTCAGGAAGATCTGCTAGAGAAGGGATAGCTACCCACTCCAGTATTCTTGGGCTTCCCTTGTAGCTCATCTGGTAAAGAATCTGCCTGCAATGCAGGAGACCTTGGTTCGATCCCTGGGTTGGGAAGATTCCCTGGAGAAGGGAAAGGCTACCCACTCCAGTATTCTGGCCTGGAGAATTCCATGGACTGTATAGTCCATAGGTTGCAAAGAGTTGGACACGACTGAGCAACTTACACTTTCACTTGCAGGCAGAGCACATCATGCAAAATGCTGGGCTGGATAAGTTACAAGCTGGAATCAAGATTGCTGGGAGAAATACCAAAAACCTCAGATATGCAGATGATACCACTCTAATGGCAGAAAGTGAAGAGGAACTAAAGAGCCTCTTGATGAGGGTGAAAGAGGAGAGTGAAAAGGCTGGCTTAAAACTCAGTATTAGAAAAACTTAAGATCATGGCATCTGGTCCCATCAGTTCAGTTCAGTTCAGTCACTCAGTCATGTCCGACTCTTTATGACCCCATGAACTGCAGCATGCCAGGCCTCCCTGTCCATTGCCAACTCCCAGAGTCCACTCAAACCCATGTCCATGGAGTCAGTGATGCCATCCAACCATCTCATCCTCTGTCGTCCCCTTCTCCTCCTGCCCCCAATCTTTCCCAGGGTCTTTTCAAATGAGTCAGCTCTTCTCATCAGGTGGCCAAAGTATTGGAGTTTCAGCGTCAGCATCAGTCCTTCTGATGAGTACCCAGGACTGAATTCTTCAGCACTCAGCTTTCTTTATAGACCAACTCTCACATCCATACATGACCACTGGAGAAACCATAGCCTTGACTAGATGCAGCTTTGTTGGCAAAGGAATGTCTCTGTTTTTTAACATGCTGTCTAGGTTGGTCATATCTTTCCTTCCAAGGAGTAAGCGTCTTTTAATTTCATGGCTGCAGTCACCATCTGCAGTGATTTTGGAGCCCAGAAAAATGAAGTCTGACACTGTTTCCACTGTTTCCTCATCTATTTCCCATGAAGTGATGGGACCAGATGCCATGATCTTAGTTTTCTGAATGCTGAACTTTAAGCCAACTTTTTCACTCTCCACTTTCACTTTCATCAAGAGGCTTTTTAGTTCCTCTTCACTTTCTGCCATAAAGGTGGTGTCATTTGCATATCTGAGGTTATTGATATTTCTCCCAGTAATCTTGATTCCAGCTTGTGATTCTTGCAGCCCAGCGTTTCTCATGATGTACTCTGCATATAAGTTAAATAAGCAGGGTGACAATATGCAGCCTTGATGTGCTCCTTTTCCTATTTGGAACCAGTCTGTTGTTCCATGTCCACTTCTAACTGTTGCTTCTAACTGTTTCTGGTCCCATCACTTCATGGCAAATAGAAGGGGAAAAGGTGGAAGCAGTGACAGATTTCCTCTTCTTGGGCTCTAAAATCACTACTGATGGTGACTGCAGCCATGAAATTAGAAGATGATATGTGTTAAAAAGCAAAGACATCACTTTGCTGGCAAAGATCCATATAGTCAAAGCAATGGTCTTTCCTTTAGTCATGTATGAATGTGAGAGTTGGACAATAAAGAAAGCAGAGTGCTGAAGAATTGACACTTTTGAATTGTGGTGCTGGAGAAGATTCTTGAGAGTCCCTTTGACAGCAAGGAGATTAAACCAGTCAATCTTAAAGGAACTCAACCCTGAATACTCATTGGAAGGACTGATGCTGAAGCTGAAGCTCCAATACTTTGACCACGTGGTGCAAAGAACTGACTCATTGGAAAAGACCCTGATGCTGGGAAAGATTGAAGGCCAAAGGAGAAGAGGGTAGCAGAGAATGAGATAGTTGGATGGCATCACTGATTCAATGGATGTGAACTTGGGCAAACTCTGGGAGATGGTGAGGGACAGTGAAGCCTGGCGTGCTGCAGTCCATGGGTCCCAAAGAGTCGGACATGACCTGGCAACTGAGCAACAACTCCCTGCCTCCCTCTGATCACACTGACTCTTAAATTTAGTCAAGAATGCTTCGTGGTTGGTGGCGTATTTTTCCATTGATAAGCACCTAAATATCTTGTTGTCTGTCATTCTGTGATGTTAAAATGGATAGGCTTTAGGTGTTATCAGCCCAATTTGTCCATTTAAGAGTTTCTCACCAGCCTCTCAGTTACTGATTTTAGTAGTCCTTGGTGACTGCCTAGATCCAGTATTTTTTAGAAGTTGAAAAATAGGGGTGTTTAGTTCTTTAATTTCTGAATTTATTAACTGGAGTTCTTTTATAAAGAAAATATATGGGAACTCTTTAGGCCATCTTTGCAACCATTCAGTAAATTTAGAAATATTTTAAATAAAGCTTAAAGAGATATAAGGTTGTTAATTTTTCTTATATAGATTTCTTTAATTCTGCACTGGAGATCTGCTTAATTATGACTCAATCTAGAAGCAATAAAAGAGAACAGTTACTTTATATAAAAACCAAGACTTTTCACATATCAAATACTAACAGAAATGAAGTCAAATGACAAACTGGGAAGAAATATTTACAATTCATATTGTAGACAACAGAATAACCATGCTAATATAAAAAGAGATGCTAGAAATTAATGTGAGAGGAAGGCCAAAAACACAGTTGAAGAGTTGGCTAGACCTGAGGGCAGACAATTCACAGGAAAGGGAATACAAATAACTCTGAAATACATGGAAAGTTGCCTGACCTCACCTTCATTGAAAGATATACACAAAGACCACTCAAAGATATATTTTTTCCTTGTTTGTTTGGCCAGAGCCTAGAAACTTGATATTCATTACCTTATTGAAGTTACAGGGAAACAAATATTACCATTGAGAGTGTAACTATCCTTATGATAATTTGGCAACACCTGTTAAATACAAATGCATATATCATATTTGAAAATCCTGTTTCTGAGAATTGCATACACAAAATGCGTTATGCTCAAGGTTAGTCACTGCAGCCATGAAAAAGGAAGCACCCTACTGATCCCTTGCTGCTAAGTGCTGCTAAGTCACTTCAGTCGTGTCCGAGTCTGTGCGACCCCATAGATGGCAGCCCACCAGGCTCCCCCATCCCTGGGGTTCTCCAGGCAAGAATACTGGAGTGGGTTGCCATTTCCTTCTCCAATGCATGAAAGTGAAAAGTGAAAGTGAAGTCGCTCAGTCGTGTCCCACTGTTTGCAACCCCATGGACTGCAGCCTACCAGGCTCCTCTGTCCATGGGATTCTCCAGGCAAGAGTACTGGAGTGGGGTGCCATTGCCTTAGAATAGCGAAATGATGCAGATGAGTTATGTTTTGTAGGGAAAGGTGTGTGAGGGTGTGTTAGGTGACAATAAAATATTTATATTGCGTTAAGAATTGGAGGATGCACAAGTGGTTACATGTCAATCAGGGATATGAACTGGGCAGATGGCAGATGACATGCTTGACTTCTCACTATATTTTCAGTTTTTAGTTTTTGAAGTATGTGCATGTATTTCCAAGTAGATAAATTAAAAACATCCTGACAAATTTGTTTCAAGTCTAGGAGCAAAAGAAATACAACTTTTTAATGGTTAGCTGATAAGAAAAATCTGGTTACGGAAAACCTTTACCCTGGAATTAGAGAAAAAATATTTAGATGTATATATTTGCAAGCTTGATCTTCATTGTGACTCTGAGTTTGAATGTGACTTTGTCCCTTAACTATCTGTATAATTATTGGCATGTCTCTAAACTTAAATTTCATCTTTCTCTTTTTGTGAAGGATGATAATACTTGCTTTGCCTGGGATCTTATAATAATTAAGAAGGTATGTGAAAAACACTTGATGCTTAGTATTTTCCTTCTTTTATGGTGAGGAGGAACTGTGGGCTTCAATTAGTTGGAAAGTGTTTTAAGAATTTGGGAGACTCTGGAGCCCTGAGCCACCATGTAAAAGTCCAGTTACTCTGAGGCTGCCATGCTGTGAGGATCTCTGCCTCGAGGAGAGGCCACGTCTGGGTGTTCCAGCTGATGGCTTTAGCTGAGGTCCCACCCACCAGGTAGCACCAAACCCTAGATATTCGAGTAAAGACTCCTCCAGGTGATTCTAGTCCCCAGCCAAATAGTTGTCCCTTCCAAGCCGCAGATGTTGTGGAACAGAGAGAGGTCAGTCATCTCCTCTGTGCCTTGTCTGAAGTCCTGACCCACAGAATCCCAGGACATAATAAAATAATTGTTCGCCAGTAAACTCTGGGATATCTCGTTATGCACTAAAAGCAATGGGAATAGATGTTGAAATGAGGATGGGTAAAATTTGTATTTGGGCAGAGGAAAGAAAGTGGCTTAAACAGGCCAAGAGATAACCTAATGGTTTAAGGCTAGAAATTCAAATTTGTGAAGTATCAGTATAAGGCTGACAGTTGCAGCTAGGAGAGTGCCTGAGCTCTTCAAAGGAATGAGAGGAGGTGTCAGTATGCTGACACTAAGAAGAGTGAGAGAAGAACCAGCAGGGACAGCCTTAAAAGGAGGTGTGAGGGGCGGGAGATACAGGAGTGTAAGAGTGGGTAGGAAGCAGTTTAAAAAGGAAGCCAGAACAGAAGGGGAAGATCCCCAGACAAAGAACTTGAGCCAGATTGCCTGGCTTCAAACCCTGTTACTGAGTAGCTGTGCCTGATTGCCTCATCTGTAAAACAGGGCATTTGATAGTACTCGCTTATCTTATAAGGTTACTGGGGGATTAAGTAAGTTAGTATGCATAAAGTGCCCAGCGTCTATGAAGTGCTGTAGACATTCTGTCTGTGTTATCAATGAGTACTGAGATTTTATTTCAGTGTTAGTAGTTTCAATAGCTTAATGTGCTTAGAAGTCAGATTGTAGGACTTTAGAGAATAATGTGACAAATTACAGAAAACAAGACTTTTTTTGAGGTATTTTTCCCGGACGGGTGGGAGCTTGTGAGCTTCCCCTTGGTGTGTATTGAGGCATCAGCATGCTGGATGCTGGTAAATGAATGCCTTAGGGGTTGAAGAAAAGAGGGTGGGCACCCAAACCCTGGGAAGTGAGCCAGGTTGTGTGCATGTGAGCTCATATGATCCTCCTGTCAACTTGGAGACTGCCCTCACTATAAAGAGGTGGAAACTGAGGGGTATCTGGTTCAGGTCTCTTGCGAGAGGGCAGTGCTGCAGCATCCAGGTGTGTGTGCGGACAGTGCTCCTGTTCCAGGCAATGTCATGCCCGCTCAGGTTTTAAGAGACTGTGTTACGTTTTAATATGAAGGTCCATTTAAGGTGTGAGAAGCATAACCCATAGGAACTCTGCTTTTCATACTGAATTCTAGCAAAGACAAAGCCAAGGAGTTTTCATTTTGAGGCATCGTTTAACATCCTGATTTTAAGATAGTTTGTGAAATTTTTAATCAGGGGAATTTGTGAATAATTGCACAATTCAGCTAAATTACACTCAGTTCTAACATGGATTAATAACTAGCAAACTTCACTTAAAGGAGATATTTAAAAACCAAAATTTTATATATTTTGTCTAAAGCACATTTAATTATGTTGTGATTGTTTTACTTTATCAATGTGAGTCTTTTTTTTTTAGCTTTTTATTTTATATTGGAGTATAGTTGGTTAACAGTGTTGTTTTAGTTTCAGGTATACAGCAAAGATTCAGTTATACATATATATTATGAGTCTGTTTTAATGGTTTTACTGTTTAGAAACTTTTCAGTTCTGTTTTAAATATCTGTTTTTAGGGCTTGTACTTTTTGTTCAATGAAGTTATAAATTCTTAATCTTTCCTGTTATTTAAAGAAATTTTTTCTATAACTACAATGGTATGTAAATTGCAGAGATACAAATTTATCTTATCTCCTGTTTGGATAATTAGGCAAAACAGTGTAGCAAAATTATGTTGCCTCTGTACCAGCTCACCCAGTTGTGCTTCCGACAGCATATCTGCAACTGTGTTGATGTTGCATACAGTTGAATGTTGTTATGTTCTTTTTTTTTTAATTTGTTTGCTTTTTTTGTGGTATAACAACATAAAGTTTACCATTTTAACCATTTTACGTGCACAGTTCAGTGGCATTAAGTACAGTCATCTGTTGTGTAACCATCACCACAGTCTCTTTCCAGAAAATTTTATTTGTCCCGAACTGAAATCTTCCTTGTTAGCCCATAACTCCCTCATCCCCTTGCCTTCCAGCCCTTGGTAACCTCTGTTTTACTTTCTGTGTGCCTTTGAGTACTCTAGGGACCACCTATGAGTGGAATCATACCATTTTGTCCTTTGTGGCTGGCTTATTTCACTTAGCATGTCTTCAAGGTTCATCCGTGTTAAGAACATCATTTTAAAATTAGAAAAGACCCATTTGGTCCTTGTTTTAACCAGTAACTCATTCTGTAGAATGTTGTATGTTCTTAAATTTGTATTACATTTTAATTTACTTATTTAAAGAAAACTTTAGAATCGAAGATACTTTGACTGTGTTCGTATTTATTTGTCAAACACTAAGTCTGTGAATGACCTTGTGCTAACTCTTAAAGGGGAAGGAAAACTGGTTGGCCTTGGCTTGGCCTGTGATCTGTCTTAGCAGGGACCAGACAGTAAGTTCCTGCTGAGAGGAGCAAGTAGGGTTCTGTGTGGTCACAAGGAAGATGGCTTCTTATGGCAGAGAAACTTGAAACCACGGAAGACTATAGAGGAGGTGGATTTTGAGCTGAACCTCGGAGGAAATTGTGTTTATCATTTTTTAAACAGAGATAGTCCATGATTATCAAGATTATGCTCTTAGGTATTCTGGAATAAGAAGAACATTTTTTTCACAACTTACATTTGTAGATATCTGTATCATAGAATTAAATGAAGCTTTCAAAGCAGTTAGGTTTATTTTAACGGAGAAGGCAATGGCAACCCACTCCAGTACTCTTGCCTGGAAAATCCCGTGGACGGAGGAGCCTGGTAGGCTGCAGTCCATGAGGTCTCGAAGAGTCGGACACGACTGAGCGACTTCACTTTCACTTTTCACTTTCATGCATTGGAGAAGGAAATGGCAACCCACTCCAGTGTTCTTGCCTGGAGAACCCCAGGGACAAGGGAGCCTGGTGGGCTGCCACCTATGGGGTCGCACAGAGTCGGACACAACTGAAGTGACTTAGCAGCAGCAGCAGCAGGTTTATTTTAAACTTTTTAAAGATGAGCATGGAAAGGGCTGGCTCCTTTCTCTGATATTTTTAAAGTCCATTCTGGCAAGTCAGCCCTTCTAATGGACAACTTTATCTGAACACATTTACAGACTTTATAAATGTTGTAAAGGTTGTTCATTTCATCTTGCGATTCTTCCTTCTCATTAATCGCCATGGTTACTTGTGCCCCACGTTCTGACTTTTGTACTTCGTGAATATCTGTAGACTCTGTTGCCTTGCCTTGGTCTGACTCGTAGTCCTCTCTCACCCGAAGTCCAGTGACGTCTTTACCGGCTGTTTCACTTTCTAGATGTCCTGCTCCCAGCCAGTAGTGCCAGCGTGATCTTACAGACATGGAATAGGTCTCTGCTTTCTGAAAACACTTGACTCATTTCCTCCTGTCTTTCCTCACCACAGCTGTGAGGTTTTATTGTGTTCCAGCCTCTTGCCTGCGTTTAAAAATTATCTTCCATCACCTTCTCCTCAGGAGGGCAATTGAGTTTAGTTTAGTACATAGCCTGGTTTGAAAAACCACTCTTTCTCCTTCTCACTTAGGGCTCAGGCACACGTCCTACATGGGGCTTGTCCTGCAGTGTTTGGTCATTTGGTCTGCTCTTTTCCTCTAATTTTTCCTCTTTTTTTGGCGGCGGGGGCGGGGGGGGGGGTGGTGGTGGGTTTGGTTGCTAAACATAAGAGTCTCTCCCCCTGCCCCCATCTCCCCAGCCCAATCAACATCTTTCGCTTCTCTGGAGTTCTGAGAAAAAGCATCCAGGTTTAGAGGAGGAAATTGGCAGTTCTGAGTTCTGTGCTGAATTTTTTTGAGATCGTTTGTCCAGATGCTGTTTTAGTGAAATTCGTGGCTATCGCTGTGAGGCATGATTTGTTTTATGTACCTGTCTTAGTTTTTATTCCAAGTAGGAATCAGGACCCAGTTCAAGAGGCCATTGACAAACATCCCAAACAAGGAATTTGTCACTAAAATAGCTTAAAATACAATTACACCGGCTGTATACTTCATGCACTTGTGGTAAGATGTCGGTGAGAAGTGATGAAGGTGCTGGGTGCCGGAGTTCACCAGAGAGGCTGTGAACCTGGCAAGGCTGTGGGGGACGCCAGACCACTTTAAGGTAGGGCTGCTGTGGGTCACACCTCTCTAATTCACCACCCCTTTAGTACAGAAGTGCTTCAGTCCACGCCCAGGGAACTGTGGAGGTGTGCCACTCTGGTTGCCCATCAAAAACAATTTGCCTTTCAGCCGTGAGAGTAAGGTGCAGTGAGCTGACAGCCGCCAGCTGTTAGCACTTTCAGACTTTGCCTCAGTGGAGGCCAAACTTTAGGCCATGCTGGGTTTTTTTGTTTGTTTGTTTGATTTTACTATCCATCTCTTTCTTTTTATACCCCCTTCACAATAAACTGAGCCGTTTTGAGGATGGCTCTTTACAAGTGAAGTAGTTTATAAAAAAGACAAGTATTTTAACTGCATATTTACATGTTATAAATGCTCACTGATATAATTCTGAGGGTCCATTTGGTGCTTCTCAAGCCATTTTAGTGTGTTAGCAAAGAATCATCCTGGCCCAATGGGAAGAACAGCTCGTCCAGACTAGTCAGGGCATCCACGCTAACGGCTTTGTGACCCTGCTCAAAGCACTTCCGGGACTGTCGTGGATCTGGTCTGCAGGAAGTGGCGGACAGATTAGAGTTGAGTTGTCTTGCCGAGGTCTCTGGACTATGGGCGCACATGTCAGCATGGGCTCTTTGCTCACTCTGTTGACATCCAACAGTTGACAGGTGAGGTCCTAGCAAGGACCACAGGCCTTCTTTGTTGCTCGAGGTGCTGTGTTCCTTTGAAACATTCAAGCTGAACAGATAGTTTCTATGGTAACAGGACTCTCTTATTTTTCTTGTGACGCAGATTTTTTTTAAAGTTTCTTCACTGATGCGTTCTTTAGGGTTGGTGGTCTTCTAACCTTAGCCCCTCTGATTGTACAAAGCCTTTATTTAAAGACTTTCCCCTCAGGAGTCTTGTAGACACTTCTTCAGGAAGAATAAACAGTAGCTAGTCAAACTAGCACTTGAGGTTTTAGTCTATTGTAAATCTTCATATCATTTAAAAGAGGAATTGTTGGTTAAACTGTAATACCAAGAAAACTGATATTCTGTTAGAATCATCATGTTTTATTTTACATTTAATTTTTATTATGTAAAACTTCCAAATAGGAAAGTGGATAAAATTGTATAAGGGACAACTATATACTTACTACCCAGATTCAAAATTCACATTTTGTCACATTGGTATGGCCTCTTCCTTTCTGAGAGGAAATCAGAGGTGTGTGTTTTGAGGTGAAGTGTCACACTCAAAGGTGTTTTTCTTCTTAACTATTTATACTCTCCTTAATAAAACTAGGGCTTTCCAGGGGGCTCCGTGTTAAGAATCTGCCTGCAAATGCAGGAGATGTGGGTTTGATCCCTGGGTTGGGAAGATCCCCTGGAGGAAGAAATGGCAATCCACTCCAGTATTCTTGCCTGAAAAATCCCATGGACAGAGAAACCTGGCAGGCTGTAGTTCATGGGGGCTCAACGAGTCAGACGTGACTTAGTGACGAAACAACAACAACTAGTAAAACTATTAATTCCTTCATATCATTTAGTACCTAATCTACATTCAGATTCTCCAGTTATCCCGAATGTCTTTCACTCATGATTTGTTTCAAACTACGACCCACTTAGTATCCATGCATTTGCACTTGATCGTTAGGTTTTAATCTAAAGCTCTACTACCCTCCTCCTCCTAATTTATCAGAGATTGTCAGCTCTCCTGTAAGATATTCTACCTTTGAGATTTGTGTGATTCTTTTCTTCTTGTTTTCATTCAGTTTGTTTCTCTAGCTCTCATATTCCTAGAAACTGGAATTTAGGTCTAAAGACTTAATTAAATTCAGGGAAAACATTTTCAGCAGGAGCACTGTTTTCTTCATGTAATATCACAATTAGAAGAGATGCAATATTTGGATCTTGAAGACTGTAAGACTCTAATTGGTTTGAAAAATAGTCTTTTATTGGTTTCCTAGGATAAACTGCCATAGAGAATTTCCTTTTTAAAAAAAGCCTTTTTATTAGTTTGAAGATTTGATGGGATTCTCCTTTCCCCCGAAACTTCCAGTTTGATTTCAAAAAGTAAAGGTCAAAATAGCATTAAATTACTGAATTTTCCTGCATATAAACCAAATAAATAGTTCGTAAAACAGGACTTTGCCATTGAGGTGCAACAGCTCTGGGCTCCAGCAGCCAGCTGGTATCAGGCCACTCTTTCTAGCTGCTCTCCTGGGCTGGCAGTTAGCTTGACCTTCTCCTCTCCTTCAGCCTCCATATTTGTAATTACTTTTATCTTTCTTTTAAAAAATCAGATTTGCTCTCTTCATGTCCTAGTTTTTCCATGTATGGATGTGAGAGTTGAACCATAAAAAACGCTGAGCACTGAAGAATTGATGCTTTCAAATTATGGTGCTGGAGAAGACTCTTGAGAGTCCCTTGGTCAGCAAGGCGATGAAATCAGTTAATTCTAAAGGAAATCAGTCCTGAGTATTCATTGGAAGGGCTGATATGGAAGCTGAAGCCACCTGATGTGAAAAGCCAACTCATTGGAAAGGACCCTAGTGCTGGGAAAGACTGAGGGCAGAAGGAGAAGAGGGTAATAGAGGATTAGATGGTTGAATGGTATCATCGACTCAATGGACATGAGTTTGAGCAAACTCCGGGAGATAGTGAAGGAGAAGGAAGCCTGGAATGCTGCAGTCTGCGGGGTCTCAAAGAGTTGGACACAATTGAGAGGCTGAATAACAATGGCAACATTTCCTTTGCCGTCACTGACTTTGGATTTCATCACCTCATAGCTGCAGCCACTCCCGATTTGGTCTGGTCTCTCCAGGTTCAGGTGGCTGGTGATTGAGGCTCTCATCTGGAAGTCAGAGGACAGGGGTCAAACTCCAGTTCTTGAACTAACAGTTGGCTCTTCTTCAGCAGGCACTTAGTGTTTCCAAATAAAGCATCAGTTTCCTCATCTGTCAAATGGGGATGATAACTTTTGACGAATGCAGAGTGTGGCAGGACTTGAAAGAGGCCATGAACTAAATGTAAATTTTCACTTGAAAGAAAAGTGCTCTAAATGAAGGGAACCTAGTTTCTGCCCAATGCATGACTCGTTCAGGCAGTGCACCTTTCTTTTTATCGTTTGCCACCTCCCTATTTCATTTCATATGGCTCCCTCTTTCCTCACCCCCTCTAGAAAACCGTCTCTTTCCTCCTATCCATCTTTAAGGCCTGGCTCAAATCTGTATCTTTAGTTTAACTGTATTTCCTCTCCTGGTCCATAATTTTCCCCTTATGGGAACTGTTACTTCTGTAGTTTAGCTATGGTCTTTCTCTGAATATTTTTACATGTAGGCTTATTTCTCAGATCTTAAAGTTTTTGATATCACAGTTTGATATGTTTGTGTCCAGCTTGGAAAGTAGCAGTACAGGACTCCTAGGAAAACTCGATCATGTTATTCTCAAAAGTGATTTCTAGTGAGCTGTAGGAGCCACTTGGTTTCTTAAATGGCTGATATTTTTCAGGGAGATAGGAACAGCTTTCTCATGTGAGGTCCTCCTTCCTCTGCTTTTTGCTGGACCACGTGGTTCTTTCTGCCACCTGCTCTGAAGGTAGCTCCGCCTTCTTCCCTTCCTCTCTCCTCTGGTCACCCACCTTGCTGCCCCCAACCTCAGTCCCTCTGCCAGGCCTCTTCGCAGAGCTCACAGTGTTCTGCCTGGGTTGTCACCCTCTGCTGTGGTGACTGTAGTGAAGGTTTATGGAGAGAAATTCTATTGCCCATCATTCGGGCCTTGCTGAACAGCAAATTAGAGCCAGTAGTAGGTCCATTTGGAGAAGGCAGTGGCATCCCACTCCAGTACTCTTGCCTGGAAAATCCATGGATGGAGGAGCCTGGTGGGCTGCAGTCCATGGGGTCACTAAGAGTCGGACATGACTGAGTAACTTCACTTTCACTTTTTACTTTCATGCATTGGAGAAGGAAATGGCAACCCGCTCCAGTGTTCTTGCCTGGAGAATCCCAGGGACAGGGGAGCCTGGTGGGCTGCCGTCTATGGGGTCGCACAGAGTCGGGCACGACTGAAGTGACTTAGCAGCAGCAGCAGCAGCAGCAGCAGCAGCAGCAGCAGCAGTAGGCCCATTTCCAATCTTCATCCTCGCTCACCCCTAAACACATGTGCTTCTGGTTTGACTGATTACTGGAATTGCTTGGGTTTTTAAAAGACATAATCCTGGGATCACCCCATAGCCAGTGAATCAGACTTTGTCAGGGTGGCTTGGGAAACTATATATTTTCCAGGGTTTCCTATGCTTGGCTATATTTGGGAGCCACTGTTCTGCACTTGATCTTAGCCAAAAGGCCAAGAAGCGATTGGGAGCCACTGTTCTAAAAGATGATCTCTTGTCCTTTAATCATTTGTCACGAATGATAGAGGCTTGTACACCCTGCTGGTACTTATTTGTCGTAAAATCCATCAAATGGTTCCATAAAATGGAATGGTTCTATAAAATCCGTCAGTATGAAATCTCATGACATAAGTGAAGCAGAATGCTAAGGATGAATGTACTAAAGACTTCGAAGCAAATGGATAGTTCTTTCTTTAGAACTGCCACAAACCAGACTTTGTTACCACCATCTATTTTATAAGTTCCATTTTCACTTACACAACTGGACTGTGGAAGATATACAGAATTATCCAATTAAAGAACTGAATTTGACAAGTGTGTGTGTATTTTTAATGACTCCTTGAATATACCATGTTTCTTTCTTTAAATAGCCTTTTAAGGATCTTACTTTCAACTACTACAAATTTTCAGAGTAGTAAACTGTGACCGGAATGAGAGTTCTTTGGCTTAGGTAACTTTGAGAGTTACTAGTGTTTATGATTGGCAACCTTCAGTTTTATCCATGAATCAATCTGAATAAAACAGATGCTTTTCTCTGCCTCAGTACAGGAAGCCACTAGCCATTGCTGTGCACGTTCCAAAAGCTGACCAGTGGGGTGGGAGGGTAATTCTATTATAATTTGGCATTGATTTCCAACACCCCCGAACTGTGCAAGCCAGAACCTAGGAGTCATGTTGAATTCCTTTTTCAAAACCATCATCTTACCTGTAAGGGCCCTGCCAGCCAGGTCACAGTCTGCACAGAGCCTGAGAGAGAGCTCATTCCTTCTACTTTACCATACTACTTCTTGAACCACTGTGCATGTGGTTCCCTAAGAGCCAGTCAGTAATTGTGGGTAGAGAGGTTTTATGTGCTTCCGTTTGCTCATTTCAGTATTTTATTGTCTTATGAATAAACTATTATGAACATTACTGTTGCAATCAAGAAAAAGGTCTTAAACTTCTATATGAAGCATGTCTCTCACCGATAGATGTTGTGTTCATGATAAGGCCAACTGAAAGGATGGAATAATGCACTGCTACTGTATTTGCTGAATGAAACATGTATATCAATACTCTTTTGAGAACATCCAACATTTATTTCCATAGCCATGGCTATCTTCCCTCCCCCCCCAATTTTATCAAGATAATTGACATCAATTCAGTTCAGTCACTCAGTCATCTCTGACTCTTTGCGACCCAATGGACTGCAGTACGCCAGGCTTCCCTGTCCCTGACCAACTCCCAGAGCTTGCTCGAACTCATATCCATTGAGATGGTGATGCCATCTAACCATCTCATCCTCTGTTGGCCCCTTCTCCTCCTGCCTTCAGTCTTTCCCAGCTTCAGGGTCTTTTCCAATGAGTCAGTCCTTTGCATCAGGTGGCCAAAGTATCGGAGCTTCAGCTTCAGCATCAGTCCTTGCAATGAATATTCAGGACTGATTTCTTTTCTTTTCTTTTTTTTTTTTCAGGACTGATTTCCTTTAGGACTGACTGGTTTGATCTTCTTGCAGTCCAAGGGACTCTCAAGAGTCTTCCTCAACACCATGTTTCAAAAGTGTCAATTCTCATATAACATTGTATAAAGTTAAGGTGTACAGGGTTTTGATTTGATACATTTATATGTTGCAATAGAATTACCCCCCTTTTCAGATCTATTCTCTTAGCAACTTTCAAATATGTGATTTTTCGTCTGACTCTTTGCTACCCCATAACTGCAGCATGCCAGGCTTCCTTATCCTTCGCCATCTCTCAGAGTTTGCTCAAATTCATGTTTATTGTGTCAGTAATTCTATCCAACCATCTCTTCCTCGGCTGTCCCTTCTCCTTTTGCCTTCAGTCTTTCCCAGAATCAGGGCCTTTTCCAATGAGTCAGCTCTATGCATGAGGTGGTCAAAGTATTGAAACTTCAGCTTCAGCAGCAGTCCTTCCAATGAATATTCAGAATTCATTTCTTTTAGGATTGACTGATTTGATCTCCTTGCAGTCCCTAAGAGACTCTTAAGAGTCTTCTCCAACACCACAGTTCAAAAGCATCAATTCTTTGGCACTCAGCCTCCTTTATGTTCCAACTCTCACATCCATACATGACTACTGGAAAAACCATAGCTTTGACTACACAGACCTTTGATGGCGAAGCGATGGCTCTTCTTTTTAATATGTTGTCTAGGATTGTCATAGCTTTCCTTCCAAGGAGCAAGCATTTTTTAATTTCATGGCTGCACTCACCATCCGAAGTGATTTTGGAGCCCAAGAAAAGAAAATCTGTCGCTGTTTCCACTTTTTCCCCATCTATTTGCCATGAAAGTGATGGACCAGATGCCATGATGTTTGTTTTTGAGTGTTGAGTTTTAAGCCAGCCTTTTCACTTTCCTCTTTCTTCCTCATCAAGAAGCTCTCTAGTTCCTCTTCACTTTCTGTCATAAGGGTGGTATCAGCTGCATATCTGAGGCTGTTGGTATTTTCCCTGACTATCTTGATTCTAGCTTGTGATTCATCTAGCCCAGCATTTTGCATAATGTACTCTGCCTAAAAGTTAAACAGAGTGACAATATACAGCCTTGTCTTATTCCTTTCCCAATTTTCAATCTGTCATTCATTTCATGTGAGGTTCTATTACTTCTTGATCTGCATACAGGTTTCTCAGGAGACAGGTGAGGTGGTCTGGTATTCCCATCTCTTTAAGAATTTTCCACAGTTTATTGTGATCCACATGGTCAAAAGCTTTTGCATAGATGTTTTCCTGGAATTCTCTTGCTTTATCTATGATCCAGCAAATGTTGATCTCTGGTTCCTCTGCCTTTTCTAAACCCTGCTTAAACATCTGGAAGTTCTCAGTTCATGTAATGTTGAAGCCTAACTTGAAGGAATTTGAGCATAATCTTACTAGCATTTGAAATGAGCACAACCGTATGGTAGTTTGAATTTTCTTTGGCATTGCCCTTCTTTGGGACTGGAATGAAAACTGACCTTGTCTGGTCCTATTGATTATAATAAAAAAGCTGTGCATTAAATCCCTAGAATTTATTCATCTTTAACTGGAAGTTTGTACTCTAGGACTAACCTCTCCCAATCTCCTTCACCCTCCCAACCCCTTGTAACCACCATTAGACTCTGTTTCTCCAAGTTCAGCCTTTTTAGATTCCACTTATAAGTGAGATCATATGCTGTGTGTCTTTCTCTGTCTGATTTATTTCGCTTAGCATGATGCCCTTAAGGTCTATTCATGTTGTCTTAACTATATTTTAATTGCCTAGAAGCAATATGAGGATTTACCTCTGCCAAGGATGACAAACCTAGACAGCATTTTAAAAAGTAGAGACATTACTTCACTGACAAATGTCCATATAGTCAAAGCTGTGGTTTTTTCCAGTGGTCACGTATGGATGTGAGAGTTGGACCATAAAGAGAGCTGAGTGCCAAAGAATTTATGCTTTTGAACTGTGGTGTTGGAGAAGACTCTTAAGAGTCCCTTGGACTTCAAGGAAATCAAACCAGTCAATCCTAAAGGAAATCAGTCCTGAATATTCATTGGAAGCTCTGATGCTGAAGCTCCAATACTTTGGCCACCGGATGTGAAGAACTGACTCATTGGAAAAGACTGTAATGCTGGGAAGGTTGAAGGCAGGAGGAAAAGGGGACACCAGAGGATGAGATGGTTGGATGGCATCACCGACTTGATGGACATGAGTTTGAGTAACCTCTGGGAGTTGGTGATGGACAGGGAAGCCTGGCTTGCTGCAGGCCATGGGGTCATAAAGAGTTGGACATGACTGAGTGACTGAACTGAAGTGAAGGAGGGCAGGAAGGAAAATTTCCAAAATAACCAGACTTTCACTTTCTCTGCAATGCACTGGATTTTTCCTGCTGACAAACTTGCAGTTTGTGAAGTAAGTTCATGGAGCATATCAAAGTGTGCAGCAGCTCTGCCTACTCCAGCAGATGGTGTGAATGGTTGTCTAAAGTCAGCTTAGTTTCTGTCATTATGTCAGTCTGTGGAATGTTTGGGTTCATGCTTCTTTTGGCCAGTTTTCACAAATGTTAGCTTTGTCTTGTGAAGTGCTGAAAGCTGTATGTGTTGAAGTACTAACAAGATGTGTAGTATCATGATGGAAATGAAAGTGGCAATAGTGGTTTTCTTTCCTCTTTTAATTCGTTTTAATATTGCTCTTAGGACAAACTTTTCAGACAAGAGGTAGAAAGCAAACATTTCAATGCCACACTCAGACCAGAAGGCTTCTTTTAATTGCAGAGTGTGATTTAGTGTGTTTCTGAAGGAGTTTGTAGCATTACAAACCGTCTTTCCTATGAAATCCTACTCTCGTTGCTTGCCTTTTTTCAGGGGAAAAAAAAAATCCCACCAACGTGTGTATGAGCTCAGTTTAAAGAATCTTTTTTCATTATTAATGAAATATCTCAAATATATAAGAAAAAGTATAAAGAACTTTTTAGCCAGCATTCATCTGATTTTAGCAAACCTTAATATTTTGCTATAATTGCTTTTAAAAATGCATGTAAAGCTCATCATTATCCTTTCTGATCTGGTTGCCCTCCCTTCACAAAGTTAACCACTGTTGTGAATTTGTTCTCTTACTCTCACGCCTATATTTATATTTTCATTTTATGTGTATGTCCACAAACATGTAGTATTGTTTTTATTTCTTCTAAATGGTTATATTCTGGTTAATGGAGTAATTAATCAATAGTCAATCTAAGTAAGAAATGGAAAATTAGAACTTTGAAAACTGTTCAGAAGAGGTAAGTGGGGTGGTCAGTACATATGTGATTTTTGACAAGGGTTCAGGCAATCAAGCATACATCTTGGTAGAAGGTTACTGTTGCTCAAGAGGAGGAGATATCTTAGCTGATGGTTTTAATGATATTTTTAAAATTTACTTTTATTTGGCTGTGCTAGGTCTTAGTTGTGGCATATGAACTCTCAGTTGTAGCATATGGGATCTAGTTCTCTGACCAAAGATTAAACCTAGGCCCCCTGCATTGGAAGCATGGAATTCTGGCCACTGGATGACCAGGGAAGTCTGTTTTAGTGATTTTCTAAGTAAGATGTATAGTTGTTCTTCTGATGCACACTTAAATACCGAATATATGTTATTACCAATAATACCGCGGTTAAGAATTCTTATGTTCCCTCGGCCACATGAGTTTCTTTAAAGTCTCTTCTATTTTAAGGAAGTAAATCACAGGGTAAAGACGGACATATTAATTAGATAAAATGGAAGATCTCTGTTTAGCTCTGGCTCTGCGCATGGCATGTAGGGTACTGTGTGGAAACTCCAAAGCCTTAAGCTGCAGTACTTACTTCCAAGTTTGGGAGAAGTAAGCACACATAACAGTGGTGCAGGAAGTACAACACAGTAAGTCTGGTACGCTGGTTGAGGCAGCTCTGATGTTAGAGGGTTCAGGCCAGTGATTCAGCTGTTTCTACACTAAATCAGCTGGGCTTATCTTTGTTGGCCCCTTGAGTTGATTTAATTCCAGCCGAGAGCACAGAGGTCTGATGCCTTATTAGGTCTCGTCATTTTCTGTCTTAATTTTGAAAGCAGTAGGCAGACCCCATTCTCTCTCCTGTTGCTTAAATCGGGCACATGTTCAGTGTTCCAGGTCTTCTTCCATCATTTTTAAATGCTGTCCTCCAGACAATGCATTGGCTGTGCAATTCTTACTTCCTCAGTTCAATTCAGTTCAGTCGCTCAGTTGTGTCTGACTCTTTGCGACCCCATGAATCGCAGCATGCCAGGCCTCCCTGTCCATCACCATCTCCTGGAGTTCACCCAGACTCACGTCCAGTGAGTCTGTGATGCCATCCAGCCATCTCATCCTCAGTCGTCCCCTTCTCCTCCTGCCCCCAATCTCTCCCAGCATCAGAGTTTTTTCCAATGAGTCAACTCTTCTCATGAGGTGGCCAAAGTACTGGAGTTTCAGCTTTAGCATCATTCCCTCCAAAGAAATTCCAGGGTTGATCTCCTTCAGAATGGACTGGTTGGATCTCCTTGCAGTCCAAGGCACTCTCAAGAGCCTTCTCCAACACCACAGTTCAAACACATCAATTCTTCGGCGCTCAACCTTCTTCACAGTCCAACTCTCACATCCATACATGACCACAGGAAAAACCATAGCCTTGACTAGACGGACCTTAGTCGGCAAAGTAATGTCTCTGCTTTTGAATATGCTATCTATGTTGGTCATAACTTTTCTTCCAAGGAGTAAGCGTCTTTTAATTTCATGGCTGCAGTCACCATCTGTAGTGATTTTGGAGCCCCCCAAAATAAAGTCTGACACTGTTTCCACTGTTTGCCCGTCTGTTTCCCATGAAGTGATGGGACCGGATGCCATGATCTTCGTTTTCTGAATGTTGAGCTTTAAGCCAACTTTTGCACTCTGCTCTTTCACTTTCATCAAGAGGATTTTTAGCTCCTCTTCACTTTCTGCCATAAGGGTTGTGTCATCTGCATATCTGAGGTTACTGATATTTCTCCCAGCAATCTTGACTCCAGCTTGTGTTTCTTCCAGTCCAGCGTTTCTCATGATGTACTCTACATAGAAGTTAAATAAGCAGGGTGACATTATACAGCCTTGACGTACTCCTTTTCCTATTTGGAACGAGTCTGTTGTTCCATGTCCAGTTCTAATTATTGTTTCCTGACCTGCATACAGATTTCTCAAGAGGCAGGTCAGGTGGTCTGGTATTCCCATGTCTTTCAGAATTTTCCACAGTTTATTGTGATCTACACAGTCAAAGGCTTTGGCATAGTCAATAAAGCAGAAATAGATGTTTTTCTGGAACTCTCTTGCTTTTTCCATGATCCAGCAGATGTTGGCAATTTGATCTCTGGTTCCTCTGCCTTTTCTAAAACCAGCTTGAACATCAGGGAGTACACGGTTCACGTATTGCTGAAGCCTGGCTTGGAGAATTTTGAGCATTACTTTACTAGCATGTGAGATGAGTGCAATTGTGCGGTAGTTTGAGCATTCTTTGGCATTGCCTTTCTTTGGAATTGGAATGAAAACTGCCCTTTTCCAGTCCTGCGGCCACTGCTGAGTTTTCCAAATTTGCTGGCATGTTGAGTGCAGCACTTTCACAGCATCGTCTTTCAGGATTTGAAATAGTTCAACTGGAATTCCATCACCTCCACTAGCTTTGTTCGTAGTGATGCTTCCTAAGGCCCACTTGACTTCACATTCCAAGATGTCTGGCTCTAGGTGAGTGATCACACCATCGTGATTATCCGGGTCATGAAGATCTTTTTTGTACAGTTCTTCTGTGTATTCTTGCCACCTCTTCTTAATATCTTCTGCTTCTGTTATGTCCATACCATTTCTGTCCTTTATCGAGCCCATCTTTGCATGAAATGTTCCCTTGGTATCTCTAATTTTCTTGAAGAGATCACTAGTCTTTCCCATTCTGTTGTTTTCCTCTATTTCTTGGCATTGATTGCTGAAGAAGGCTTTCTTATCTCTTTTTGCTATTCTTTGGAACTCTGCATTTAGATGCCTTTTATCTTTCCTTTTCTCCTTCCTCAGAGATCTCTAATTTTTGGTGCTGATCACAAAACATCCAGGATAGTGCTAATTACTATTACCATTCATGCAAAAGAAATTTCAGTAGATATAATTTTCCTTTTGTGTGGAATTTCCCCTAGGAGTTTCCTTCTACCCCTGCAAAAACAGGTCTGTGTTCCCTTAAGATATATGTTGTGTGACTAGGAGCATTTGAAGGTATAAAGATTCTGTAGCAGCACAGAACACGGAATACTTCAAAACAGCTGCTTTGAGTGTGGTTCACGACCCAGATAATCATGATGGTGTGATCACTCACCTAGAGCCAGACATCCTGGAATGTGAAGTCAAGTGGGCCTTAGGAAGCATCACTACGAACAAAGCTAGTGGAGGTGATGGAATTTCAGTTGAGCTATTTCAAATCCTGAAAGATGATGCTGTGAAAGTGCTGCACTCAACATGCCAGCAAATTTGGAAAACTCAAACTTGTTAAAAATGTAAATTCTCAGGCTCACCCAGACCTTCTAAATCAGAAGCTCTGGGAGCAGGGTTCATTGATTTTGTGTTTTAACAGGCTCACTGGAGGAGAACTCCTGGTTCAGAGGATGCGCTTTCAGGAAGGGACTAAACACTTGAGGGATGGCTGCGCAGCAGGGTTATTCATTGTCATTGCTTACTCATTAACGACATGAGAAAGGTATATTTTTATACATTTTGTGTGTGGTGGTGTTATAGATGGCCTTTAACTTTGGGAGGCAGCTTGGTTTCTTTTGTTGGTTATGACCAACAGTAGGAAATAGAATGCTATAAATCCTTGTTTCCAGGGTTACCTCCTTGCTGCTGATAACAGGCAGGAAATTAAAACAATCTGTGATAGTGTTTTGTTCTTATTAGCTGCAGATGGTAGCTTTCAGATATGTTGCAGCAAAACATAAATACATATAGCGGGGAGACTTCATTACTGAAGAAAAATGACTCGGCTGGGTCAAATTTATAGTCTGGGTCCATTTTAATGAAATGGGATATAGGGAACGTATCAGTGTTCCATTAGCACACAAAGCATGACAACATAGGAGGTCGCTGGTTTTCTTTTTGGTTTAGTTCTGAGTATGTAAAACAGTTGTATGAGTTGTTCAAAATTACAGAACAGATTTTATTCAAAGATATCTCACTTCCATGGTATCCTTTTCCCCTTGTTCTCTTGGTCCTGTATGGGTAATCATTTTGTTTGCTTTTTGGCTTATTTTTCTAGCGTTTCTCTTTGAAGATAAGTGTTTATGTGTTTATGTTCATAACTCCTCCTTTCGACTTTTACACAAAAGTTGCATAATATACCACAATTTTTTTTAAAGAAAGCTCTATTAATTTGCAACAGGTATTCAATAAAATTTACCAACTTTATCTGTACAGTTTGAATTTTGACAAACTCATACAGTTGCATAGCCACCAATACAACCGAGGTTTAGATGGTTTCCATAAATCAAACAAAAAATGTCTTCATATTCTTTTGCAGCCAATCCTCTCTCCCACCTCTATGGTCTCTGATAAACTGCCTGCCTCCTTTCTATCGCTACATTTACTTTTTCTAGAATCTCACAGAGTTTTTTCATGTGTATGAATGCGACTTCTTTCAGTTAGTATAAATTTTAGGATGTTCAACCACAGTGCACAAATCATTATTTTATCCCATTTCATTGCTGAATAGTGCTCCACTGTTTATACATTACAGTTGATAGACACTGTTTTGTTGTTTCTTTTAAACTTTTTATTTTGAAATACTTTTGAACTTAGAGAATAATGAGAAGATAGTACAGAGAGATTCCATACACCCCTCCCCCAGTTTCCTCTAATGGTAACACCTCATATGGCCGTGGTGCAACACGGTTGTAGTTCACAACACTGTGAACTAAACCACAGGCTTTATTTCAATTTTAGTTTTTCTGTTGCTTTTAGCTGTTATGTGTCTTTAGTCTCTTTTAATGTGGACAGTTCCTTGATCTTTCCATATCTTTTTAAATTTTTATTTACTTATTTGGCTGCACTGCATGGTTTGTACAATCAGAGTTCCGCGACCAGGCCCCTGTGGGAGTGCAGAGTCCTACTCAGAGGACTGCCAGGGAATTCCCTCTGTGTCTTTCTTTAAAAGAGTACTTGTCTGGGTATTTTGTTGGCAACCTATTCCAGTATTCTTGCTTGGAAAATTCCGTGGAAAGAGGAGCCTGGCAGGATATAGTCCATGGGGTCACAAAGAGTCTGACACGACTGGGCACAGGACGCACATTAGGTATTTTGTAGAATGTCCTTCGATTTGTCTGGTGATTAGACTGCAGTTTCAGATTTTTGGGAAGAATACTACAGAGGTGATGTGCCCTGCTCATGGTCTTACGTTAGGTGCTACATAATATCAATATGTCTTATTACTTGCAGTTTATTGTGTTAGTTGCTCAACTGTGTCTGACTCTTTGAGACCCCGTGCACTGTAGCCCACCAGTCTTCTCTGTTCATGGGATTCTCCAGCAAGAATGCTGGAGTGGGTAGCCATTCCCTTTCTTCTCCAGGGGATCTTCCCAACCCAGGGATTGAACCCCGGTCTCCCGCATTGCAGGCAGATTCTTTACCGTCTGAGCCACTGGGGAAACCCCCTATTACTGGATTAAAGGAGTGTCTGCCATGTTTCTCCATAATAAAGTTACTGCTTTTCCTTTTCTGTAGTCTGTTCCTTAGAAGCAAATTGTTGCTTTTTAAATTGTGATGTACATCAATGTGGGCTTTCCGGGTGGCACTAGTGGCAAAGAACCCCCCTGCTAATGCAGGAGACATAAGAGATGCAGATTCGATCCCTGGATGCGGAAAATCCCCTGGAGGAGGCCATGGCAACCCACTCCAGTATTCTTGCCTGGAGAATCCCATGGACAGAGGAACCTGGCAGGCTACAGTCCACAGGGTCGAAAAGAGTCAGACACGACTGAAGCAACTTGGCACACACACATGCACATACATCAGTGTGCATGGGAACATAGTTTGGCAACTCTCTTAACCATAATTATAGTAATAATATTATCTACCACTGACCCCACCTGCATATTTCTAAACACAAGTGGATTATCTTACTTAATTCTCAGGATACCCATATGATGTGGAAGCTTTTTTCATGACCATTTTACAGCTGAGAAGATTGAGGCATAGAGTGCCTTGCTCAAGATTCAGCAGTTAGTGATGGAGCCAGACACTAACATAAGCGTAACTCAAGGGCCAGCATTTAACACATGCCATATGGTTGTTGTCAGAACTTAGAAGGGTATGCTCTCATTCTTTGCCAGAGAAGACAAATGAACACTTCCTATACTTGACAATTCTCTTTTGTTCTTTAAGAAAAAATTTTTTGTTTTTACTTTCAGGAAGATTCCTTGTGTGACTCAAGATTTTAGTCAGCTATGAGTGACAGTACTCTTACATTGAAATCGTGGAGAACTCCAGGATCCTTTGGGGAGCACTGAAAATCTATTTCTGAACTTCTTTCAAAGACACAGCTGAAGGTTAGGGCCTCATATTCAGAATAGAAAACTGCTTTTGGAGAAGGAGTATTTACTTAAAAGAGTGGCCCTGAGCCTTCTCCTCACTGGATTTTATCAACCTCTCTCAACAAGGGTGTTGTGTTTATCTGTGTGTCTAAACCCCACATGTTTGCTTCTGTTTACCACACTGATGACTGCTCTGCGACACAGTCAGGTGTGTCTCTGAATAGCCTAGCACAGGCGATGACAGCTGTGTTTAATGATGACTCAGTATCAGTGATGACTCTCTTCCAGTAGCGACGGAGCCACGGAAGGTCGGGCTGTGTGGGTGGACATTTGCACATCTTCTCTGTGACTCACTCAGCAGCCTGCCTTTCTGAGGGGAAATAGCAGTAGATGGCTACAAGCTCTATTCATCTCCTCCCTTCTGTCTCATGCTGTGTGGATTGGGTATCCCCAAATCTCTGAAATCACACAGCTAAATGACTTGAATATATCCAGTCTACTGCGCTGTTCAGATATGAGTGTAGTTTTTAACAATAAAGTTCTTGTTTCTGAATGTCTATTGTAAGCCTGGCCATATGTGACCGTGTCCACAGGTTAAACCAGACACTGTTCATCACCCAGAGCCAACCTGAATAGGCACACACATAAAAACTATAGTGTTAATTTCCTTAGGAAGAGAGGAAGGCAACTGTTTAGAATGAGTCTGATGCTTGCATACAATAGCTAGAAAATACACCATCTGAGCCACCAGGGAAGTCTAGAAAATATTATAAGAGTAGAAAATTATTTGGGATAGTAATAACAGAGGTCAAGTTTATGGGTATCTGGATATAGCTTCAGAAGTCAGAAAGCTAATGTCATATTATACAGAAGTATATGTTGGATCAGATTTTATTTAGTCAAAATAAAGGGCAAAGGTTTTCAGAGCCTGCTGCAGCTACCTGGAAAAAAGATGGTATTTAATCTCATTATTTTAACTTTTTATCTCATTATTTTAACTTTTTCTCATATAGAGTTTTCTACATGTTCATTATAGACAAAGTGTTAGGTACAAGAAGATGTCAGGTAGAAAGTGAAAGTAGCCTATTTCTGTCGCCAGAAACACCCATTCTTCTGTTTTGCATAGTTTATCTCCTTTCCTCCCTGTTTTTCTCTCCCTCTCCTATGCTGCAAATACACTGGTAATCCTGCATTTTTAATGTAGTACCGTCTCCTAAGGATTTTCTATGATTTAAGGAAAAAGACTTTGCTAATTTGGTGGGAGAAAAATAGCTAGTTTTAATTTGCATGCTGTTCATGTTTTAATTAGGATTAACATTCTTGATTGTCAATTTATATGTACCTATGGAGTGCTAACTTTTCTATTCGTTATTTTACTGTAAAACTGGAAACATTGCTAAAGCAAGCCTCTGATTTCAGATGTCCTAAATGATGCTATATTTGATGAAGACCACGATGAGATGGTGATTGTGAAGGACATAGACATGTTTTCCATGTGTGAACATCATCTAGTTCCTTTTGTTGGAAAGGTAAGTTTTCCTGTGTTGTTTCATAACAATGTTTAAAAGTACAACAACAGTTTTAAAGTTAGGATAATTATATTTTAAATTGTCACCTGGTAATTCCTAATATTCCAGATACACATGAACATCTATTCTTTATCAGCCCAACTAATTTAATGGCTGGAAATGAACTAAATAGAAACAAGAAGCAGAAGGCCCTCAGGGCAAGCATTTCACAGCAAATACCATGTTAATAGGTTAAAATAATGAGATTAAAGACCATCTTTTTTTCTAGGTACCTGCAGCAGTCTCTGAAAAACCTTTGCCCTTTATTTTAACTAAATAATATTTGATCCAAGCTATACTTTCGTATATGACGTGAACAGTAATGATTACAGAATTTCTTGTGGCAGAGGTTATGTATTAGTGGATTTGTTTCCAACCCTTTTAAAATATTTTACAAAAAATGAATCTATGACCTAGATAATGTTAATGTTGTAGTTAAACATCCCTCTGAGAACATGTGGGTTACCAAGAGTTGCCCTGTTCCTTCCTCCCATATCATAATTTTTTTTTTTACTTTTTAAATTTTGGAATGGAAGACTTATAGGAAATAGTGGTTATGAATATATCCATCACCTAAATTTAATGTGTTAACATTTGCCTCACATTTTTTGTTATTTTTTTCATTTTTGTAGAAGTGAAACATAGAAAAATGTACAACTCATTAGAGTAATTCGCTACTACCTCACAGATCAAGAACCAGAACACTATCAATGTCTTGAAAGCTCACCTTGTGCCCCTTGTTAATCCCCAGCGCATCTTGTCAGCACAGTGTAGGGATTTCTAACATTATAGACTGATTGGTTTTGCTTGTTTTTCAACTACTGTATATAAATTGGTGGAGTCTGCAGTATGAACTCTTTCTCGTGTTTGGCTTCTTTTGTTCTACATTGCTAGAGTCATCGATGTTATTGCCTGTCATTGTAGTTTGTTTATTTTCATTGCTATATATAATTCCTTTGTACAAACATACTACAATTTATTGTTCTGTTTTTGGTGGATATTTCTGTTTTTCCTCTCTCTCTGTGTTTGACTTTTTCGGTTTGTGGTGGTGGTGGTGACTTTTTTTTTTTTTTTTGGCTGTTACAAACAATACTGCTACCAGCATTCTTTTGATCTACAGATGCATCATATTTCTTTTTAAATTATTTATTTTTTAATTTAAAAAACATTTTATTTATTTATTGGCCACATCATGTGGCTTGCAGGATCTCAGTTCTCCAACAAGGGATTGAACCCAGGCCATGGCAGTGAAAACCCAGAATCCTAACCACTAGGCAACCAGGGAACTCCCTAATCTATTTTTTTACTTTAAGTATAGTTGATATACAATATTATATTAGTTTCAGGTATACAGTAAAGTTGTCCAGCTATATATATATATTTTCAGACTTCTCCATTATAGGTTACTATAAGATACTGAATATATTTCCCTGTGCTATACAGTAAATACTCATTCCCTATCTATTTTATGTATAGTAGTTTGTGTCCTAATTTATCCCTCTCCTCTTGCCTTTCCCTTTAGTAATCATATGTCTGTCTTCTGTGTCTATTAGTTTGTTTCTGTTTTGTATATTATTTTAAAGATGCCACATATAAGTGATATCATATGATATTTGCCTTTCCCTTCCTGACTTATTTCACCTAGTGTTCTCTAGCTCAATCCATGTTGCTGCAAATGGCAATACTTCATTGTTTTTTATGGCTGAGTAATAGCCCATTGTATACATATAACTGGGCTTCCCTGGTGGCTCAGACAGTAAAGAATCTGCCTGCAGTGTGGGAGACGTGAGTTCGATCGCTGGGTTGGGAAGATCCCCTGCAGAAGAAAATGGAAATCCAGTCCAATATTCTTGCCTGCAGAATCCCGCAGGCAGAGAAGCCTGGCAGGCTACAGTCCATGGAGTTGCAGATTCAGACACAAGTGAGCGACTAACATGCACACACACACATACCTATAACACATCGTCATAAACCAGTTGTATCTTGATGGGCACTTGAGTTGTTTCTATGTCTTGGCTATCGTATTAATAAATAGTGCTGCTGTGAACATTGTGATGTTCATATGAATAATGCTACTGTGAACATTCTTTTTGAATTAGAGTTTTGTATCTTTTCTGGATACATGCCTGGGAGTGGGGCTGCTGGTTCATATGGTAATTCTAGTTTTTTTTAAAGGAACCTCCATTCTGTTTTTCCATAGTGGCTACACCAGTTTGCATTCTCACCAACAGTGTAAGAGGGTTCCCTTTTCCCCACACCCTGTCCAGCATTTATTATTTGTAGACTTCTTGATGATGGTCATTCTGATTTATGTGAAGTGATAGTTTGTTGTGGTCTTGATGTGCATGTCTCTAATAATTACCTTTTTTTTCATGTGCCTGTTGGCCATCTGTATGTCTTCATTGGAGAAATGTCTGTTTAGGTCTTCTGCCCATTTTTTGATTGGATTGTTTTTTCGATATTGTGTTGTATAACCTGTTTGTATATTTTGCATATTAACCCCTTGTTGATCCCATCATTTGCAAATATTTTCAATCATTACATAGATTGTCTTTTTGTTTTATCAGTGATTTTCTTTGCTGTGTAAAAGCTTGTAAGTTTGATCAGGTCCCATTTGTTTATTTTTGCTTTTATTTCTTTTGGGAGACTGATTTAAGAAAATATTGCTATGACCTCTGTCAGAAAATGTTTTGTCTATGTTCTCTTCTAGTAGTTTTATGGCGTGTCATGTCTTATATTTAGGTCTTTAAACCATTTTGAGTTTATTTTTATTTATAATTCGAGGGAATGTTCTGGTTTTATTAATGTCCATGTAGCTGTCCTACTTTCCCAACACCATTTCTTGACGAGACTGTCTTTTCTACATTGTATATTCTTGTCCCCTCTGTCATAGATTGACAGGAAGTAAGTACATTGGTTTATTTGGGGGCTTTCTGTCCTGGTCCACTGATCTCGGTGCACTGGAGCTTTGTAGTATTGTCTGAAGTCTGAGAGAATTATGCCTCCAGCTTTTCTCTTTTCCCTCAGGATTGTTTTGACAATTCTGGGTCTTTTGTGGTTTCATATAAATTTTAGTGTTACTTGTTTCAGTTCTGTGAAAAATGTAATAGGTATTTTGATGTTTACAAAGAGTTTACAAATTTGGAAAACTCAGCAGTGGCCACAGGACAGGAAAAGATCAGTTTTCGTTCCAATCGCAAAGAAAGGCAATGCCAAAGAATGCTCAAACTACCGCACAATTGCACTCATCTCACGCACTATCAAAGGAATGCTCAAAATTCTCCAAGCCAGGCTTTAACAGTACGTGAACCGTGAACTTCCAGATGTTCAGGCTGGATTTAGAAAAAGCAGAGGAACCAGAGATCAAACTGCCAACATCTGTTGGATCATCGAAAAAGCAAGAGAGTTCCAGAAAAACATCTATTTCTGCTTTATTGACTATGCTGAGGCCTTTGACTGTGTGGACCACAACAAACTCTGGGAAATTCTGAAAGAGATGGGAATACCAAACCACTTAACCTGCCTCCTGGGAAAATCTGTATGTAGGTCAGGAAGCAACAGTTAGAACTGGACATGGAACAACAGACTGGTTCCAAATAGGGAAAGGAGTACATCAAGGCTGTATGTTGTCACCCTGCTTATTTAACTTCTATGCAGAGTACATCATGAGAAACGCTGGATTAGAAGAAACACAAGCTGGAATCAAGATTGCCGGGAGAAATAGCAATAACCTCAGATATGCAGTTGACACCACCCTTATGGAAGAAAGCGAAGAACTGAAGAGCCTCTTGATGAAAGTGAAAGAGCAGAGTGCAAAAGTTGGCTTAAAGCTCAGCATTCAGAAAACTAAGATCATGGCATCTGGTTCCATCACTTCATGGTGAATAGATGGGGAAACAGTGGCAGACTTTATTTTTGGGGGCTCCAAAATTGCTGCGGCTGGTGATTGCAGTCATGAAATTAAAAGACGCTTGCTCCTTCGAAGAAAAGCTATGACCAACCTAGACAGCGTATTAAAAGCAGAGACATTACTTTGCCGACAAAGGTACTGTTTAGTTAAAGATATGGTTTTTCCAGTAGTCATGTATGGTTCTGAGAGTTGGACTATAAAGAAAGCTGAGCGCTGAAGAATTGATGCTTTTGAACTGTGGTGTTGGAGAAGACTCTTGAGAGTCCCTTGGACTGCAAGGAGATCCAACCAGTCCATCCTAAAGGAGATCAGTCCTGGGTGTTCATCAGAAGGACTGATATTGAAGCTGAAACTCCAATACTTTGGCCACCTGATACGAAGAGCTGACTCATCTGAAAAGATCTTGATGCTGGGAAAGATTGAAGACGGGAGGAGAAGGGGATGACAGAGGATGAAATGGTTGGATGGCATCACCAACTCAATGGACATGAGTTTGAGTAAACTCCTGGAATTGGTGGTAGACAGGGAGGCCTGGAATGCTGCAGTCCATGGGGTTGCAAAGAGTCAGACACAGCTGAGTGACTGAAATGAACTGAACTGAACTGGGGATTGCATAAAATCTGTAGATATGTATTTGGAGTCATATGGCCATTTTCACAATAAAAATCCTTCTAATCCAAGAGGATGGTATATATTTCCATTTCTTTGAATCATCTATACTAGCAGCACTCTTCCCACTCACCCTTACCTTCCTCAGCAAGCATTTTGGACTGGGAAGTGTGGAGGCCAGGTGGAGCCAGTGCCAGTCACTCTTCACTGACTGCTAGTAAGCTAGCATGTATACATTCCTTGCGACCAGAGTCCAGGCCACTCCAGCCTTTCCATTTATTCAAGCAGACCTCCCAGTAGGCAAGGGGGCTCCGCAGGGGGAGGGTCTGCACCTGTGGACCTTCTTTCCTAGGGGCACTGGCCCTGATACCTTTTTTTTTTTTTTTCCATAATCACATCTCTACCTGGTTACATGGAGATCTTTCTTATAGCTGTGGTTATATAAGAAATCTGTCAGTTTCTAGTTGGTTTTCTGTGTGAATTGTTCCACGTGTAGATGGATTTTTGATGTGACTTTGGGGAGTGGGAGAGGCTGAGCTTCATAGCCTCCTTCTCTGCCATCTTGACCCACCTCTCACATGCATTTCTTTTTTTTTTTAATTTTTAATTTTTACTTTATTTTACTTTACAATACTGTATTGGTTTTGCCATACATTGACATGAATCCACCACGGGTGTACATGCGTTCCCAAACATGAACCCCCTCCCACCTCCCTCCCCATAACATCTCTCTGGGTCATCCCCGTGCACCAGCCCCAAGCATGCTGTATCCTGCATTGGACATAGACTGGCGATTCGATTCTTACATGATAGTATACATGTTTCAATGCCATTCTCCCAAATCATCCCACCCTCTCCCTCTCCCTCTGAGTCCAAAAGTCCGCTATACGCATCTGTGTCTTTTTTGCTGTCTTGCATACAGGGTCATCATTGCCATCTTTCTAAATTCCATATATATGTGTTAGTATACTGTATTGGTGATTTTCTTTCTGGCTTACTTCACTCTGTATGATCGGCTCCAGTTTCATCCATCTCATCAGAACTGATTCAAATGTATTCTTTTTAACGGCTGAGTAATACTCCATTGTGCATATGTACCACAGCTTTCTTATCCATTCATCTGCTGATGGACATCTAGGTTGTTTCCATGTCCTGGCTATTATAAACAGTGCTGCGATGAACATTGGGGTACATGTGTCTCTTTCAATTCTGGTTTCCTTGGTGTGTATGCCCAGCAGTGGGATTGCTGGGTCATAAGGCAGTTCTATTTGCAGTTTTTTAAGGAATCTCCACACTGTTCTCCATAGTGGCTGTACTAGTTTGCATTCCCACCAACAGTGTAGGAGGGTTCCCTTTTCTCCACACCCTCTCCAGCATTTATTGCTTGCAGATTTCTGGATCGCAGACATTCTGACTGATGTGAAGTGGTACCTCATTGTGGTTTTGATTTGCATTTCTCTAATAATGAGTGATGTTGAGCATCTTTTCATGTGTTTGTTAGCCATCCATATATCTTCTTTGGAGAAATGTCTATTTAGTTCTTTGGCCCATTTTTTGATTGCATCGTTTATTTTTCTGGAATTGAGCTGCATAAGTTGCTTGTGTGTATGCTTGGAGGCTGAGCTTCATATCCTCCTTCTCTGCCATCTTGACCCACCTCTCACATGCATTTCTTTAGCAGTATACCTAGGAGTGGAACTGCAGATGCAGGGTATACCTATGTTCAACTTATTAAATACTGACTTTTAGTTTTCCAAATTGGTCGTAACAATTGGGTACAGTTTACATTTCATTTACTCTTATGAGTCCTCATCAACATTTGGCACTTTTAGTGTTTCTAAGTTTAGTATTCTGATGTGTATGTAGTGGCACCTCTTTTTAAACCTTTTATCGTAGAAAATTTCAAACATATCTAAGAATCGGTAGATTCAGTTCAGTCACTCAGTCGTGTCTGACTGTTTGTGATCCCATGAATCGCAGCATGCTAGGCCTCCCTGTCCATCACCAACTCCCGGAGTTCACTCACATTCACGTTCATCGAGTCAGTGATGCCATCCAGCCATTTCATCCTCTGTCATCCCCTTCTCCTCCTGCCCCCAAAATCAGAGTCTTTTTCAATGAGTCAAGTCTTCACATGAGGTGCCCAAAGTACTGGAGTTTCAGCTTTAGCATCATTCCTTCCAAAGAAATCCCAGGGCTGATCTCCCTCAGAATGGACTGGTTGGATCTCCTTGCAGTCCAAGGGACTCAAGAGTCTTCTCCAACACCACAGTTCAAAAGCATCAATTCTTCAGTGCTCAGCCTTCTTCGCAGTCCAACTCTCACATCCATACGTGACCACAGGAAAAACCATAGCCTTGACTAGATGGACCTTAGTTGGCAAAGTAATGTCTCTGCTTTTGAATATGCTATCTAGGTTGGTCATAACTTTTCTTCCAAGGAGTAAGCGTGTTTAAATTTCATGGCTGCAATCACCATCTGCAGTGATTTTGGAGCCCCCCAAAATAAAGTCTGACACTGTTTCCACTGTTTCCCCATCTATTTCCCATGAAGTGATGGGACCAGATGCCATGATCTTCGTTTTCTGAATGTTGAGCTTTAAGCCAGCTTTTACACTCTCCACTTTCACTTTCATCAAGAGGCTTTTTAGTTCCTCTTCACTTTCTGCCATAAGGGTGGTGTCATCTGCATATCTGAGGTGATTGATATTTCTCCCGGCAATCTTGATGCCAGCTTGTGCTTCTTCCAGTCCAGCGTTTCTCATGATGTACTCTGCATAGAAGTTAAATAAGCAGGGTGACAATATACAGCCTTGATGTACTCCTTTTCCTATTTGGAGCCAGTCTGTTGTTCCATGTCCAGTTCTAACTGTTGCTTCCTGACCTGCATACAGATTTCTCAAGAGGCAGGTCAGGTGGTCTGGTATTCCCATCTCTTTCAGAATTTTCCACAGTTTCTTGTGATCCACACAGTCAAAGGCTTTGGCATAGTCAATCAAGCAGAAATAGATGTTTTTCTGGAACTCTCTTACTTTTTCTATGATCCAGCGGATGTTGGCAATTTGGTCTCTAGTTCCTCTGCCTTTTCTAAAGCCAGCTTGAACATCAGGAAGTTCACAGTTCACGTATTGCTGAAGCCTGGCTTGGAGAATTTTGAGCATTCCTTTGCTAGCGCGTGAGATGAGTGCAATTGTGTGGTAGTTTGAGCATTCTTTGGCATTGCCTTTCTTTGGGATTGGAATAAAAACTGACCTTTTCCAGTCCTGTGGCCACTGCTGAGTTTTCCAAATTTGCTGGCATATTGAGTGCATATATAATATTCCATGTTCCCATCAACCACTTTCAACAGTTGTCAGTAAAGGGACAGTCTTGTTCTATTAATATATATGTCCCCACTGCACTGTTCTGAAGCAAATCCTAGATGACTTTTTTTTTTTCCGTAATTTCTTCCAGTGTATTTCCCTAAAAGATAAGGATTTTTTTTTTTTGAGAAATATAACTCCGATTGGATTATCAACCTTAAAAGTTCACAGTAAGTCCTTTAATATATTAAAGTATCTTAGACAATAGGACTCTTCTCTACTAATTATTAATACACATCTCTAAAATACTCTTACTTAGCCACAGTAGCACTACCGTAGACAAAAGTGTATGTATTCTAGTTACTTAGTCATGTCCAACTCTGCGACCCCATGGACTGTAGCCTGCCAGGCTCCTCTTTCCATGGGATTCTCCAGGCAAGAATACTGGAGCGGGTTGCCATTTCCTCCTCCAGGGGATTTTCCCAGCCCAGAGATTAAACCAGCATCTCTTGTGTCTCCTGCAGTGGCAGGTGGTTTTTTTTTTTTTTTTTACCACTGTGCCACCTGGGAAGCCCAGACAAAAGTAACAGTAATTCCTAAATAGCATCTAATAACTAATCCATATTATCTTTTCTCAGGTGTTTCAACTGTCTTGTGGTTGCTTTGTTTAAACCAGAATCCAAATAAGGCTTATACATTTGGTTGTTACATATCTTAAGTCTCTTATTTTAAAATAGTCTCCCCTGACAGCCACCCACCTGCCCACCCTAATGACATTCTCTTACTCAACTAACTAGGCCAGTTGTCCTATAGAGCCTCTCAGTTTCTGGATTTGCTCTCCATCCAGTCTTTGGATTTTTCTATATACTAGATTCGATCTAAAACTTCTTAACTTTAAGGTTAAAAACATATTTGAATAGAGTAGTTCATTGGGGTGCTGAGAACTCTGTCTTCCGTCATATCAGAAGGCATATATGGTCTGGTAGTTCCACAATTAATGATGCTAGGCTGTGACAGCAGGGTTCAGGATTTTAAAAAATGAGGGAACGTGTGAGCTCATCACTACCTTTTAAGTGAGAAAGTTAGGCCTAGGAAGCTGTGACTTGTCCGAGAAGACATAGGGAGTTAGTGACTCGGCTGCGGCCAAACCCAGGGGCTTGACCCTGCACTGCGTCTCTCTCCACTCTATGCTTTTGCCTTCTCCTGTGATCACCTCTGTGTCTGTGTTCTTATTAGCTCTGGTTTTGAACATATTATTCAGTGATGATTGTCTAAAGTGGTCATGTAGATGATGGGATCTTAAGGAAGACTAAAAATTGTGCAAACAAATTATAGCTCTGCATATAAGTATGTAAATCTCGATGATACTTCTGTATCTTGGTTCTATGGGGAAGTTTCCACTCTAATTTTTCTTTGAAATACCCAGTGTCCAGGTGCTACATAATTTTTTCTTTCTGCTGACCAGGAAGGCAATGAGTTGGTATTCTCAGGCTCCCAAAGCATAGCAGTTATACTAGGACTAATGATTAATTAGTAAAATGACTAATTACTGATTATTCAAGTGTACAGTAAATATTAGGTGAACAAATGCAACTAAGGCTGGCAAATTGTCATGCAAATGAATCAGTCATTTTATATTAGGTAAATTGATTGCCTATAAATGATCATTTATTAATCTTTTTGGAGAACTTAATGTCCTCTCATATTTAACATTTGACTGAAAGACAGGTAACATTTTCATACTAGATATTAACCAGTGCTCTTTTTTTTTTTAACCAGTGCTCTTTAAGATTATAGAAATGGCTTTGCTTTATAGTAGGTCCCACAAGAATTTAGGACTGAGGATTCTGGTTGATTCTGAGTCCCAACTGGTAACTGTGTCCTTTTTTCCCTGTCAGGAGGATGGTGTTCTCCAGCAGCATAGAAATGGGGTTTCCCAGCATGACAAAGGGCATGGGTACCCTCTTTCTGTGCAACAGAGATCTGCAACAGGGTGGGATTCAAGGCCACCATGATGTGTGGAATGGCAATATTTATAGTTACAGTTTCAGCCATTTAAAGGAGGCTTTCTTAACTACATTTTAATGTTGCTGTGGGATAATTTGCACTTCCCTGAGAAAGTCTCTCCCAACAGAGGAAGGCTTTTAAGAATTGTATCCAGAGTTTAACTTCACCAGGAAATACCACGACCATACTTCAAGCTTGTCATTTTATTAATAATCATTCTTATTTCCCTTTTATTTCATTTATGTAATTTTTAATTACTTATGCAAGTGCTTCATTTTCTGTCTCAAAGTACCTAGATGCTTTAGAAATATGTTTGCATTACACTGAACTACATAGTAAGTTACTGTATTGTTTCCTTTTATCACAGAGAAGTACTGTGTTTCACTTAGTTCATGATTTCTGTCTCTTCTCTGAAGGTCCATATCGGTTATCTTCCTAACAAGCAAGTTCTTGGCCTCAGCAAACTTGCTCGGTAAGTATGACTGTAGCGAATAAGAGAACAGGTTTATAGGACCTGTTCCTACATGGTGAGAATCTTATCAAGCTTTGTCTCTTGATCAATGTGGATCTCACTTGGGAGGCACATTCCAACTTACATTATGGTCGCAGAGACATATATATAGACATATATATAGTCTGTCTAAGACAGACTTAGAGAGCCTGAAACACAGATGCCCTTTTCTTTTCACTCCCCTGTTGGCCTGCCTTCCTTCTCCACCTCCCACCTGCCCAGCCTTGAAGCCTTACCTCAAGCTTTTCTCGGCAGAGCCTCCCTGACTGGAGAGGCCCTGAGGGTAAGTTCAGCTCAGCTCCCATTCTTTAAGGGTGGTTTAGCTAAGAGGAGTGAGAGAGAAAACCTGGGCAGAGGTGTAACTGCACTGCACTTTTGACTTTTAAACGAACCACCTTGGGCCTCAGTCCTGCTTTCCACTGTGCCTGAGTACCTCCATGCCTCTCTCTGGGTCCTGCAGGGCCAGTTGGTTCACTTCTGGTTCCTTTAACTCTTCAGATCCAAGACTGTGCCTTCCTTGACTTTTTCATTTTCTTTTTTCCCCCTCAGCTCTATTCTGAGATAATACTTACTCTCCTCTGTTTCTGTTTGTGCTACAATATTTTTTCTCTCTCTTTATCCCGCGGGTTCAGGCCTTTACTACCATTCTTAAGTTTTAGGAAAGAAGTGGTGATATACCAGCATGGTCGCCTGTGCTTAGCTAGTTAGTGTTTATATATCTCTGATAGGAACAGTGAAATACTGGGGGCCAGACCTAAATACCCTTTTGTGTGGTTTCCTTGTATTCCTGGGTGATGAGCAAATACTGGAAGGGGTGTGTATTGAAGGAGAGTTAAAATGAAGGAGTAGGTAATGAAATGCAGTAATTGACCTCCTCCTTCTAAAAAGAAACCAAGCTAAGTTTGGATAACTTGACTGAGGTGAAAGTGACCATATCAACATTGAAATAAACATACCTTTGTGACCAATCGACTCTCCTGTGGCTCTGATGTGTTCCTGCTTCTTCTCTACTTAGACGATCATGAAACGGTGGCCCAAATCCTTTCCAGTTCTGTGTTGGACTCTGTAAACACCACCCCAGCAGTCTGACACCTGCTCTCCACAGCTGTTCTTTTTACTTTGTTTTGACTTCCATGTTCTTACTGATTTCTTCTAGGGATTAAGGAGAAAGTAGGTAGAAGAGAGAAATTTAATTTCCCTAGTTTCTGACCTCATCCCTCAATCTCACAACCAGAAAGCGCTCCTTGGTACCATGAAAGGATGCTGTTAAATCATAACTATTTCTTTACTGCAGTCCGGCTCTTAATACAAATATGCAAGCATGTTGATGTCTTTCAGTGATCCGTATCCAATGGCAGTGCCAAGGAGTGGCTGAAAAATAGCACTGGTGGTGGTGGTAGGGTCATTTACCTTATTATAATCTCTGTTAGCAACCTCCTCCCCAGTAACTTACTCCCAAATGATAAAGTTATATCAACTAAATATATGTCTTTATTATAATTGGTTATGCTTACTGTTTTATAATACATAGTCTAAGTAAGTTCAGCGGGCTTGCTGTGCAAACATAGTGTAGGCCCAGTTCCCTGGTACCCACTTTTCCAGCAAGATTGCCAATCTTACATTTCATATAGAAATCCTGGCCCTGCTCCCACCTGTATTAGACTCTCTGTGTGTGAAAGGTGTAAAATAGATAGTTTTTATACTATAAAAAGCCTGGCAGACCACACTAGGCTGTGGTCTTAATGTAAGCAGTCTTCTCTAGAAGACCTCACCATGTGTAGACCATGGGCAACACCTTATAAAAATGAGTGTGAGAGTGATCTAGTGAGGTTCTGGAAAGAGTGGTGACTTGAGGGTGGAAGAGAATAGCCTTTGGTTATTTCCTTTCCTAATGGGAGGAAAAGCTCTCCAATAATTAAGCTTTTATGAACAATACAAAGGAGTTAATTATTAGCATGGGGATTTGTTCTTACATGAATAGGATTAAAACGTAAGACACCAAAAAAGGAACCAAAGAACTGCGAACTGAGTGTATATTAGTTTCAGATATTTTGTAAAGATTTTAAATAAAGGATCTATTAAATAAAACAGAAGGCTAAGATATTATCCAACTGCTTATTCCTTATAAGAAGTTGGGAATATTTAGGGCATGAAAAGGAATAAAGCTGGATGTCTTAGAAAATTTCACCTCTCATTTTAATCTTGTATGTGAAGTTTGTTATATGCTTGCCTTCAAATGAATGACCTTTCATTTCCAGGGAAGTCAAATATCAAACAGTAAAGCTTTAAGTAACAAGAAAATGCCAGAAGTAAGTTGATCTGGTTTAACCCTGGTAGAATTCTAGAGTAAATTTAGTTTGAATAGAAGTTCCTTCTGTTGCTGAAAATACGTTGAACATGGTTTCGTTTTCTTGCTTTAGAATAATTGAGTGAACACAATTAGATCTTGAATATAGAATTGTAGTGCCTCACGTGGCTATGGTTCAGCTGCTGGGCAACTACTGTGAAAGGACACTGTGCCAGTTACCGTGGTTGCTAGAAAGAAGTAGGACACAGCCACTACCCTCTAGGAGAGCCAGCAGGTGCCACAGGCTCGCCTGGTTAGCCCTGGGTGCAGAGGACCCACGATGGCTGTGGCCTGGCAGGCTGGAGGAGTCCTGGGGTGGAGGGCTGAGCAGAGTTCTGAACAGAAGAGAAGTGCCTCTAGGTATAGTTAATGAATAACCAAAGGCAAATCAGAGGGTAGGAGCAAGGCATATTCCACTGGATGGGCAGCAGGTCAATTGATCCAAGAGGTTCAGACTGGGAGATAGTTAACAACCTTAGATTAGATTACAAAGGGAATGTTTTTATTTTCTCATTTTTCTCTTATAAAAGTAACATGCCGGTTAAACTGAAATACAAGTGAGTGAGTAAAGGTAAAACTTTTCTTTCCTATTTCCATTCCCCACTAGAGATCTTTCACTATCCTGGAAGATTTCAATGCAAACGTGTGGCCTTGAAACTACTCGCTAAATAAGACAAAAGGGGATCATGCCCTACATTCACTACTACTTTAAAAAAAAAACTTAAAATTCCTTGAAATTCCTTGGACATCTTTTAGTCTAAAAAGTCCAAGTTCCTTTTAATGACCACATTGTATTTTTAAAAAATTAATTAATTACTTTTGGCAGAGCTGGGTCTGCACTTTAGCGAGGGAGGGCTGCTCTCTAGTTGCGGTGAGCAGACTCAGTAATTGTGTCACAGGGCCTTAGTTGCTCCATAACGTGAAATTTTCCCAGACCAGGGATCAAACCCATGTTCCTTGCATTGGCAGGCAGATACTTAACCACTGGACCACCAGGGAAGTCCAGTATTTCTTTGATATAATTCACTTAACCAGCCTTTAAGCCTACAGCTTGAGACTTGTCAAAAATGGGGGGAAAAAAACTGTTGGTGAATACATTTTTATCTATTTCCATACTTTGAGTCTGTAAGATTAGAATAAGATTACTGGGTTGAGAGTAGCTAAATTGTTTATATTACCAAATTGCTCTCCAGAAAAGATCCTACAGATCTGTACTCTGATAATAGGTTAGCGGCATGTGTTTCTCTACCGTTTTGGCAACACTGGCAAACACTGAAGAGTCTGAAGTCCAAACAAGATAAGTAAAAATTGGTACCTATTGTTTCAATTTGCACTTAGAGTGAGGTTGAATTTGTTCAGAAACTTCCTAATCTTAGTTTTTGCTAATTTTTCAAGTAGGTTGCTTGTCTTTTTATTACTGGTTTATATGTGCTTTCTGAATATTAAAGCTGGGAATCATTTTCCAGGATTATCATTTGTCTTGTTTTCTACTATCCTTTTTCACAAAGTTTAAAACTTGCATAGTCATAAATTCCTGTTTTGGGGGGTTATTTTTATGACCTTATTTTTATATGTAGATCTTTGCTATATGTATTTTGGGGTGAGGAGTGAGGAGGAATCCCTCTCTTGCTGTTGTGTGCTCACTGACCTCCTGTACCACCCGCTTCCCTCACATCACCACGCCACCTGCTACCTGCTAAGTCACTTCAGTCGTGTCTGACTCTGTGCGACCCCATGCTGCTTGCTGGCTATTCTTACTGACACTCTTGGGACCTTGATGTTCCTCCTGGATTATGTTTTAAATTCCTAACTCCTGTCCTCACATCTTAGCCACAGGGAAGCCCAAGAATCCTGGAGTGGGTAGCTTATCCCTTCTCCAGAGGATCTTCCTGACCTAGGAATCGAACTGGGGTCTCCTGCATTGCAGGGAGATTCTTTACCAACTGAGCTATCAGGGAAGCCCTAAAAGATATACCATATCATCTCAATAGATGTAGAAAAGCATTTGACAAAATTCCATGTCCATTCATGATAAAAACTCAGAGTACAAAGGCAATATACCTTATTGCTTTGTATAGTAAAGGCTATATATGAAGTAAAGGCTATGTATGACAAACCAACAACTAGCATCTTACTCAATGGTGACAAGCTGAAAGCATGATCTATCATAATTGCTTATAAGTTTAATAATTTTATCTGGAGATGAGAGGTTATATAACCAAACATATTCTTTAAAATTTTCCTAAAAACTTACTCATAGATTAAAGACAAAGTTGGATCGGAATGAGCCAAGCATTAGAAAACCTAGATAAGCTAGTAACCATTCAGTTCAGTCGCTCAGTCGTGTCCGACTCTTTGCGACCCCGTGAATTGCAGCACGCCAGGCCTCCCTGTCCATCACCAACTCCCAGAGTTCACTCAAACTAATGTCCATCAAGTCGGTGATGCCATCCAGCCATCTCATCCTCTGTCGTCCCCTTCTCCTCCTGCCCCCAATCCCTCTCGGCATCAGGGTCTTTTCCAATGAGTCAACTCTTCTCATGAGGTGGCCAAAGTACTGGAGTTTCAGCTTTAGCATTACTCCTTCCAAAGAATGCCCAGGACTAGTCTCCTTTAGAATGGACTGGCTGGATCTCCTTGCAGTCCAAGGGACTCTCAAGAGTCTTCACCAACACCACAGTTCAAAAGCATCAATTCTTCGGCACTCAGCTTTCTTCACAGTCCAACTCTCACATCCATACATGACCACTGGAAAAATCATAGCCTTGACTAGACAGACCTTTGTTGGCAAAGTAATGTCTCTGCTTTTGAATATGCTATCTAGGTTGGTCATAGCTTGCCTTCCAAGGAGTAAGCATCTTTTAATTTCATGGCTGCAATCACCATCTGCAGTGATTTTGGAGCCCCAGAAAATAAAGTCTGACACTTTCCACTGTTTCTTCATCTATTTCCCATGAAGTGATGGGACCAGATGCCATGACCTTAGTTTTCTGAATGTTAAGCTTTAAGCCAATTTTTTCACTCTCCTCTTTCACTTTGATCAAGAGGCTTTTTAGTAACCATTAGGAAAAGTAAAATTAATATTGGAAGAGGGGTGGCAGAGAAGGGGCTAAACCTAGTTATTGTAGTAGGCATTTTTTCAAACTTTTGAGTAACCACTGACTTTCATGTTAGTAATTCAAGAGTGTGAAAACACCTAAAAAGCTGTATTAGATGAAGCGGCCTGTGCCTGATAACAAAGCCTGACAAAGCTGTTTAATTATAGACTAATCTCAATTATGAGTATAGTCATAAAAATCCTAACTATCAAAAAATTTTTATCATCCAAGGAGCTTTACTTTAAGAATACGAAAGTAGTTTAGATTAAAATTGAAAACTGTTGATTCCTATAATATGGTAAACTAGATTGCAATGATGTCTTGGTATGGCATACTTATACTATATCTTGGTATAGCATATGATACAAGGTGTATCAACATTTCACTCATTGGGGGGAATATAAAGCAGGCATCTCTCATGGTGGTCAGTGGCCACAGGGTCCCACGTTGCTCGTGGATGGCCCCCTCAGGATTCCCCCAAAACTTTGCATTCCCCACCCACATCCCCTGATATCTCTGCATTCGTGGTAGTTTCCTTGGCCTTGGCTGGCTTGGCAGTTGTTGGGCTGCACCCCACAGGCCTGCAAGCCTTGCGATTGCCCAGCCTCAAGACCGAAGAACAAGCCCTGAAACGGCAACAGAGATATCAGCAGTTTGGTGCACAGGGGAGCCTTATGAGTTCAAAGCAAGGTCCTGGAACAACACCTCACTGTGCACAGCAGCCACCTTAGCTACTCGGGGAGAGTATAGAGGGAATTGATGTCAGGTTGGCTCATCAGTTACCAGGGAAACCAGCCACTGAGCATTGGGCAAACACAGAGGCAGTTACTGATTAAGCTCTGTAATTAAGAGAATTGGGTCATGTGAGAGAAGCAGGGCCTCATTGAGCAGACGTCGAGAAAGCAAGACTACAGCCATCTCGAGTGGCCTGACAATACACTAGATGATTATCTTTAATGCTGAGAAGACAGGGATTCAATACGTATTTCTTACTTGAAAAAGAATGAACTACCAATAAGAAATTATAAACTGTGGGTATAAGACCCCTGTTTGCCACATACTCGCATACACACACAGTAGACAGTCAATGACAAATGACGCTCTTTCAGCATGGTAGCCACTGTCAACCAGCCACAGGCAGGCACCGTGGGTGGCAGACAAAGGTAAGAGGCGTTCCTGTTAGACTGGCGGCCCACCTGAGACTGCCTTCGTTGGCTGTCACAAGTAATAAAGAAGCAAGTCGTCTGTTCTTGCTGAAGGGCAGTTCTGTCTGAATGGCACAGTGGGGAAAAGGGCTGTAACACACCTTGTAGGTGAGCTGATCCTTAAATTGAGTCCAAATTCATGACTAAAAGGCCAAATTTTAGAGAAAAGATCCTTCACATGAATTGCGATCCTCAAATGTGTAATTCTGTGACTATCTCCATGTTTTACAGCCAGAAGAAAAGATGTTGAAAGGGAATGGATCACTGGACAGACTGTTATAAGCTGAGATCAGGGGCTCCTATCGGGCGATTACTGTGTGCTTATGTATTATAAAGAGATGTCTGAAGAAGTCCGTTTAACTCTAATCTGATTATCCTAATAGGTTTAGTTGGTACATAGTTGACGTTGGTCTGCTATTAATTAACAAATAGTCTTTATTTTTAGCTTGAGCTTTAAGCTCTGATTAAACAATATGATTAATTAGAACACTTGAGACGTGATCTAAAATTGATGATTTGGGAGCTTGAAAATTACTCACCTCTAATTGTTGTTTTTCCTCAGTGAATGTTTACACTTCATTCTTTCTGTCTTTGCAGACTTAGGGAAGCACCACTCTTCACTCTTCACAAGCACCACTCTTGTGGCTGGTGGTCTCCTTCAGACCTCCCTCTTCTTGTTTACTTGTATCCTTCTCCTCTAAGCATTTATCCACTGCCCACACCCTACAATTACTTCAATAAAGCAGTTATTCTTTAGACTTATGGGAAAGGCTTCCAGTTTCACTTCAGTTGATAATTAAAACAATTCTTTCTTTTCTAGGATTGTAGAAATCTACAGTAGAAGATTACAAGGTAACTTTTAAAGTATTTTATTTACAGAAAATCATTTTTTATTAAGGGAAAAGTATTTTTTGTTCTTACTACAAGTGTAATATATATGTCTTATAAAAATTAAGGGGATTCCCTGGCAGTCTAATGGTTAGCACTCGGTGCTTTCACTGTGCTGATCCAGGTTCAGTCCCTAATCAGAGAACTAAGATTCCCTCAGGCCGCATGGCATGGCATGGCACACAATAAATAAATAAAAGAGTGGGAAAAAAAAAAAACAAAAACACCTTGTCGGGAATATAAAACAGAAAGAGAAAGTCTACTATATTTCAGGCTTCCAGAAAAAATCATTGTATTTGCAGATTCCACCTTCCCTAATGGCTCAGATGGTAAAGAATCTGCCTGTAATGCAGGAGACCTGGGTTCAGTTCCTGGGTCGGGAAGATCCCCTGGAGAAGGAAATAGCAACCCACTCCAGTATTCTTGTCTGGAAAATCCCATGGACAGAGGAGCCTGATGAGCTACAGTCCATGGGGTTGTGAAGAGTCGGACACAACTGAGTGACTAACACTTTCACTTTCATATTTTATTGTATATACCAACATTTAAAAAATCAACTTACTTTTTTTATGTATTGGAAAACAGTCTTCATCCTTTTTTCCCTTACCAAATCTTAAACTTTTTTTTTTCACATACACATAACCATGTCTTTTATTTTGCTGACTGTTCAGCATTCCATTGTACAGCTGTGCTGTGGCATGATTTAACCAATTCCTGCTCTGATATTTGGGGATTTTGTCAGTTTTCAAATAAATGCAGTGCTGCAGTGAACACTTAGGTTTTCAAAGATATTGTTTATTCAGCACAGGAAAATTTAGGTTAAATCACTGGTTGTCAACGTGGCTCTAAGAGCAATATAATAATTGGACTATAGCCCCTTTGTTAATCCTGTTGCAAGCTGTGTATTCATTTATTTTGCTCTCCGTACGTGGGGTGCTGGTTGTCAGGATTCTGTCGGTCTCTGTGCGCACGTAAGAGATAGTTGCCATTCTAATCTGCGCCCTCCAGTGGCGCTGGAGGGCCAGGGCTTCCTCAGTTCCCTTTGGCGCCTGTACTGCATGCGAGGGAAGTGAACAGGGGTGTCCTGTGGCCTGGGCAGCAGAGCAAGCACATTGGTGAAAGGTGGTGGCTCTTCAGCCTCACCCAAGTCTTGCTTTTAAGATTTCAAATATTCTAGAAACAGCAAAAGCTTCCAGCTGTCTGTTCGTGTCAGACTCACTGAGCTCCTTGTCACATCCGCAGTTCAGGAGCGCCTTACGAAACAAATTGCCGTAGCAATCACAGAGGCCTTGCGACCTGCTGGAGTGGGGGTCGTGGTTGAAGCAACGTAAGTCTGTTTACATTTAATAATATCATAGTGGTTTTGGGGGTTGGGGGTGTAGGGAGTCATAGACTTAGGTGTAGTGAATGAACACAACAGTAACAGCTAATGATTTCTTCAGCTCTTTGATTCTTTGAGCAGAGTTTTCCAAATATGTTGTCACACATTTAAAAAATAAAGAGTTGTACCTAAAAACAGGTAAAAAGGGCAACTGAAGACACTTCCTTACGTTCAAATGAATTTTGAGGATTATGTACATCTCGTGGGCAGTTTTCACCCATTCTTTGTGCACTGCTGGCTAACTTCACCCACCTTGGTCACCGTTCTATGGATCCCGCTTGGTGAGACCAGTGTGCCTCAGCACTTCTCTGAACACCTAGGCTAGCTAAGTGCTGACTTGGTCCTGAAGATGGATCAAGTGAGAACTCTGAATTTCTTTTTCTCTAGAAGTTGTGTATCTCTGTACACCTTTGTATTAGTTTCACCCAGGAAGAAAATTCTACTTTTCCTCCTCTGACTGGATGCCTAAAGGACCCAACCATTGATAACAATAAAAGCTATAAGGCTTAGGAACTTAAAAAAAAAGTTTTAGAACAAATTTATGTAAGAAGTGACATTTTGACATACTTGATAACTGTGATTTAATCTTTTGGGCTGCTTTTATTTAAAAACCAAACCAGCAACTGTCTACTCCATGAGACTACCTTTGTTGCCTTGTTTCATAGACACATGTGTATGGTAATGCGAGGAGTGCAGAAAATGAACAGCAGAACCGTGACCAGCACGATGCTGGGGGTGTTCCGGGAGGACCCGAAGACCCGGGAAGAGTTTCTGACCCTCATCAAGAGCTGAGCCTCAGCTTGTACCACATGGTTTACAGATCGTGCAGCTAGAAGCATTGTTTTGTCTGGTCTTAATTGTTTGTACATTCCACTTCCAGTTGTTACAGATGTGAACTCTCATCTTTGTCATTAATTGTATTTAATAATTATTTATAGCAAGTCAAATAAAAGTAATTAATTAAGGGGTGAGCCCTGTATTTTCTTCTTGCCACCTTTTAGTGGCAACATCCAAGAAAACTGCCAATAGTGTAAGTTGCGACCCCATGGACTATGGCCCGCCAGGCTTCTCTGTCCCTGGAATTCTCCAGGCAAGAATACTGGATTGGGTAGCCATTCCCTTCTCCAGGATAGTATAAGTTACTTGTATAAAACACTGCCTTTCAGGTAACCTGAGGGTGCTAGGAAGGGAGAAGGATTCATATGTTTTGTTCAGAGTATGGTAATTTGATTCAGAAGCATAGGAATGTTGGGAATGGGAGAAAATTATGGTCAATATGTTTATTCCCTCTCCAAACAAAGATCGTGCTTGAAATAATTTATATACACTGTGCAGCATTGCTCTGCAAATTCAAAATCCAAAAGGCTCCATTTTAATCATGATTATTTAACCACCAATGATACTTTATTTTTTATATATTTTTGAAACTATCCAGTTGTAACATATGTCACCAAGGGAAGGTAGTGGAATATCTAGGTATTTTAATTTCACTATGAGTTAAAAAGGCAATTTCTACCTTCTATTCTTTTTAAAATTCAAGTACAGGAAATTAGTTCCTGGAGTTGTTTACGAGTATATTCTCATGTCAATATACAGGGATTTAGACATTTAACTCTCTGTGCCTTGAGGAGAATATCACACCATTTAGAGTGTAGATACCTTTGCCTTTTTTTTTAAAAGCCATTATTTTATAAGACTTAGTCCTGACATTGAAAATAACTAGTTATCACAGTTCTACCTTTTCATTTTTCTTGGGAGCTTACTTTGTGAGTTCCTTGTAGATGCCTCAAAAAAATTTTTTTTAACCTATCAAATATTTTTCTAAGTATTTACAGAAACTTTTAAAAGTGTCCATCATTTTCAGGTTTGCAGAACCATAGCTTCCGTGAACGTGAGAGAATGCAGATTGCACTGAGAACTGTTTTGAGCTCTGTCCCATGTCTAACGAAAGCGATTTTGTTGGTGTCTGTGAAATGCACCATCATTTTCTGGAATGAGTGTAAAATACTGGAAACTGGTATACTAGTTTCCCATGTGGCCCAAGTGGATCTTATCTTTGGTGTGACTGTTCAAGTGGGATAGGTCTTTTAGTCCAGGAAGCTGCTGCCTTATTAATGATTATCTTAAAATTTCCTCCACTGGGGCAGTGTGGGCCAAATCGAAACAAACAACAACAACTAAAAACCCCAACTCTCTGCAAAAACAAACACGGTTATTCCATGGAGAAGTCTCTGACATGGAGAAGGCTGACACTGTGCTCTTCAAATTTATCCTGTTACCTTAACAAGGATTAACTACATGCTTGCTGCAACTCTGGCAGTTCTGTCTCAGCCACTCTGATGCTATTTGGCTTATGCAAGGGCAAGGTGGCAGAAGTGGTTTTTTTTTTTTTTTTTTTTTTAACTCTTCCCTACTTCTAGTTCCTTTATTTTTTCTATATTTGGAGTTTCTAAAGTAGTTTGGTGGTTGATTCTGAGTTCCTTTTAAAATCTAACCTGATATAGACATTATCCTGCTTAACATTTAGACAGAGGTAGAATTTATCTCATGCTTAATATTTTAAAGTTTTTAGAGCTGTGACTTGGAGGACCAAAGAAATTGTTAGCTGTTAATTCATCTTCCTGAAATCAATTGTATTCCTTTTTAATTCTTTATTTTAAGATTCCCTAGAAGTGTTCTCATAAAAGTTTAAAATATCCACGGTATCAGTCTAGAGTATTGGTAAATGCAGAATAACTACCTTGTCTGTTTTACTCTGGTCTGTAAGTTATTCAAAATTACCTTTTCATATCCGTGGCCTTAAGTTCATTTTGGGAGTTTTTAAGAATTTGATGCATTTAAATACACTGTTCAATTTAATTGTTCAACTTTTATGTATGGTGTATATTGTTCCTGAAGTTGGTTTTATTTAAATTATTAAACTGTTATGACTTTGTTCTTGTGAAAATAGTTTGTTTTTGAACCACTTAATTATTTTTATTGCATTCTGTTTTAGCAAAGATACCCTTCATAATGGCTTCTCTCAGCCACCAAGCTACTAGACTATAAATCCCAGAACATAAATTTACCCCTGGCTCTCTGCCTCCCTTTGGATATTACTTTCCTCACACTCCTCACACATGGGAAGGGGAGATCTAGGGTAAGAGTAAGGAATCTGAATGGCCCTCATGTCCCTGTTCTAAGCCTAACTTTGGGTAACTGCTGCTCCTGAGAACTGGCACTGCTTTCTGTGTGGGAGCAGCTGAGGAGGGAAGAGCTGGCTGGGGCAGGGAACTGGGCAGTGTGGGGAGTAGAAGGGTTTCTCTTTCATAGGGAAGAGCCTGCCTGGAAGCTTCCAAGTAGGAGGAGAAGTTTTGCTGCCTCTTATCTGTCCATGCCTGGTGACCTCATCAATCCATCTCTTGGGCAGTCTTCCCATTCCCCACTCCAACTAGGCAGAGGCCCCAGCCCTCACTGATTGTCAGCCTGTCCAGGTGCTGGGGCCACTGTAGTGTCCTGCTTCTCCTTGAAGGATCTGATAGCCTATAGATAGTGAACCTAGTCAACGTAACCTGCTGCTGCTGCTGCTGCTAAGTTGCTTCAGTCATGTCCAACTCTGTGCGACCTCATAGACAGCAGCCCACTGGGCTCCTCTGTCCCTGGGATTCTCCAGGCAAGAATAACGGAGTGGGTTGCCATTTCCTTCTCCAATGCATGAAAGTGAAAAGTGAAAGGGAAGTTGCTCAGTCATGCCCGACTCTTAGCGACTCCATGGACTGCAGCCTACCAGGCTCCTCCATCCATGGGATTTTCCAGGCAAGAGTACTAGAGTGGGGTGCCATTGCCTTCTCCTGAAATGGGCTAGAGACCAGATATTATAAAACTCCTAGAGGAAAATATAGGCAGAATACTTTCTGACACAAATTGCAGCAATAGTTTTTTGGATCCATCTTCTAGAGTAATAGAAATAAAAGTATAAATGAATAAATGGGATGTAGTTAAGCTTTTACACAGCAAAGGAAGCCATAAACAACATGAAAAGACAACATATGGAATGAGAGAAAATATTTGCAAACCATGCGACTGAAAACGGATTAATTTCCAAAATATCCAAGCACCAAATACACCAAATATATATATGGAAAAAAAAAATCAAAAAATAGGCAGAAGACCTGAATAAACATTTTTCTAAAAGACATACAGTTGACCAACAGGCATATGAAAAAATGCTCAGTATCGCTAATTACTAGAAAAATGCAGATCAACACTACAATACTGTATCACCTAACACCAATCAAAATGGCTATCATCAAAAAATCTACAAGTAATAAATGCTAGAGATGGTGTGGAGAAAAAGGAACCCTTGTACATTGTTGGTGGGAATGTAAATTGGTGCAGCCACTATGGAGAACAATATGAAAGTTCCTCAAAAAACTAAAAATAGAGTTACCATGTAATCCAGCAATCACACTCCCATATACCTTCTGCCCTATTGATGTGCAGCTTCCCCTTATCAACATCTCCAGCCACAGCAGTACCTTTGTTACAACTGATGAACCTACACCAATACATCATAGTCTCTCAAAGTCCATTGTTTACATTAGGTTTTGCTCGTGGTGGTGTACATTCTATGGGTTTAGACAAATGTATAATAATATGTTCAGTTCAGTTCAGTCACTGTGTCTGACTCTTTGCTACCCCATGAATCGCAGCATGCCAGGCCTCCCTGTCCATCACCAACTCCCAGAGTTTACCCAAACTCATGTCCATTGAGTCAGTGATGCCATCCAGCCATCTCATCCTCTGTCGTCCCCTTCTCCTCTTGCCCCCAGTCCCTCCCAGCATCAGAGCCTTTCTAATGAGTCAACTCTTCACACGAGGTGGCCAAAGTATTAGAGTTTCAGCTTCAGCATCAGTCCTTCCAAAGAACACCCAGGACTGATATCTTTTAGGATGGACTGGTTGAATTTCCTTGCAGTCTTCTCCAACACCACAGTTCAAAAGCATCAATTCTTCGGCGCTCAGCTTTCTTCACAGTCCAACTCTCACATCCACACATGACCACTGGAGAAACCATAGCCTTGACTAGACCTTTGTTGGCAAAGTAATGGCTCTGCTTTTTAATATGCTATCTAGGTTGGTCATAACTTTCCTTCCAAGGAGTAAGCATCTTTTAATTTCATGGCTGCAATCACCATCTGCAATATGTAGTCACCATTTATAGTATCATACAGAGTGGTTTCACTGCCCTAAAAATCATTCCTGTTCCAAGATTTTGTTCTTGGTAATGGAATTATTTTCTTTATTTCCTCTTTAGATTGTTTCTTTTGGTTGATGTATTTTCACAGCCTTTTTAAAGCTGTAGATTCACTCTTGTTCCCTTTCTTCCGTATTCTCTTTTACCATTTATTTGGTCATTTGCTCTTGAGAAGCCCTAGGTTTACCCCCAAGAAATGTTAAATGCTGGAATGTCTATGGCTGTCCAACCAAGGGAAACTTCAGCTGAGAGTAAGAGAAGGGTTATTTGCTTCTAGAGCACTCCTCCATGACCTTGTACTCCTGCTCCGGAGGCAGCCCGCCCCACCCCCAACTCCCAGTTTGGCCCTGCTCTGCCTTCACCTGGGACACAGCGCTCCTTTGTTTTGTAGCTCAGAGTCATCCTCCCAGGTACGGAACAGGTTGACGCCTCCTTTTTTGGGCAGGTCTTGTCCTTTCTGGACAGGCTTCAGTTTTAAAACATCTACCACATGGCTTCCTTGGCTTCATCATGGTGGTTTCCTTGGTTTTCAAGATTTGAGTTAAGGAGGAAGTGTTATTGTAGGACTGGAAATGGTGAATCCCACAAGTCTGGACATCACTTTGCTGGCCTGATCCTGGGGAATTCCAAGGTTTTAGATGGACCAATTGGAGTGTTTGTGTGCCTGACTTCAATTACTTACATTTCCATGGCCCCCTGAGCGTGAATACCAGGCTCTGGCTGACTGGAGGGAAGTGAGTGACACACCCAGTCTTAGGTTTAAGCAGCTGCTTTTAATGCTCTCCATAATGGTGAGGTTAGGACTTGCTTACAAACCCTGTCGGGATGACTCCTAGCACATGCAGTGCAAGGCCCTAATGCGTCCATCCTCTTCTCCTCTTATTTCACATTCTCTTGTTTGGATTGAGCAATGTGTCCACAACTCTGACCTTTTGAGAAATCCTTGAACTTTGGGAACTGACCGTGCTGCCCAGAGAGCTGAAGTTTGGCTGTTGATCAGTGCTGAGAAGGCTGTGTTGAGGGAGAGCTGTGATGAAATGCCAAAGTGTGTATCAAAACTTCCTCTGTCATACTTAGGTTTTGTTAATTTTCTCTGGGTTTTAAAATGAGTTTCTTCTCTTTTTCCCTGGATCTTCTCCTATTTGAAAATGTGCCAAATGAATAGACAAAGATACTTGTCTTTTTGGAGGTTTCTCATGTCACCCGTGTGATGACACTAATCTTTAAAGTCATATTTGATCTTGACTGGTATATTTTGTTAGGGAGACTTTTCTTTTTGTAGGGCAATGTCACTTGTAAAAGCTAAGGGTAAACTGAATGAGAAACAGAAATGCTAGTAAGTAAAAATCAGTTGAAAACAACCAGGGACCATGTAATTATTTAACAGTGGTCATTTGGAAAGTAACTTTAAGCATATCTAATCTCAGGGCAAAACTTCACATTGCTAGATCCTCCTGAAAACTGACTCATCTGTGAGCAAGAATCATGTGAGCTTGAAGTTCTCATCCAAAATCTTATCTTTTTCTTGCTAAACAGTTGTCAAAATCATCTCCTAACAGAGGGCTGAAGGTGACATGTCAATGCTTGATCATTTTAGCAGAATTCCCATATAAATTTAATATTTAGAAGATAATTAGAACATTAAAAATATCTCATGTACTTAAAACATCAATAGGTCAACAATGAATTCTCGTGAACCTTTAACTATTGGTTTGGGCAAAAAGTTTGTTCAGTTTTGCTGTAAGCTGGCACTCAGTCCAGTCACTCAGTCATGTCCAACTCTTTCTGACCCCATGGACTGCAGTACTCCAGGCTTCCCTGTCCATCACCAACTCCCGGAGCTTACTCAAACTCATGTCCTTCGAGGCGGTGATGCCATCCAACCATCTCATCCTCTGTCGTCTTCTCCTCCCGCCTTCAATCTTTCCCAGCATCGGGGTCTTTTCAAGTAAGTCAGTTCTTCACATCAGGTGGCCAAAGTATTGGAGTTTCAGCTTCAGTATCAGTCCTTCTGGTGATTATTCATGACTGATTTCCTTTAGGATTGACTGGTACTAGCAGTACTTAATTGTCTTTAACTTCATTTGAAACAATTCTATTAGATTGTATTGTGACAGCTGTCATATCAGTTCAGTTCAGTTCAGTCGCTCAGTCGTGTCCGACTCTTTGCGACCCCATGAATCGCAGCATGCCAGGCCTCCCTGTTCATCACCAACTCCTGGGATTTACTCAGACTCACGTCCATCGAGTCAGTGATGCCATCTAGCCATCTCATCCTCTGTCGTCCCCTTCTCCTCCCGCCCTAAACCACCCCCAGCATCAGAGTCTTTTCAGATGAGTCAACTCTTCTCATGAGGTGGCCAAAGTACTGGAGTTTCAGCTTTAGCATCATTCCTTCCAAAGAAATCCCAGGGTTGATCTCCTTCAGAATGGACTGGTTGGATCTCCTTGCAGTCCAAGGGACTCTCAAGAGTCTTCAACACCACACTTCAAAAGCATCAATTCTTCAGTGCTCAGCCTTCTTCACAGTCCAACTCTCACATCCATACATGACCACAGGACAAACCATAGCCTTGACTAGACAGACCTTTGTTGGCAAAGTAATGTCTCTGCTTTTGAATATGCTATCTAGGTTGGTCATAACTTTTCTTCCAAGGAGTAAGCATCTTTTAATTTCATGGCTGCAATCACCATCTGCAGTGATTTTGGAGCCCAAAAAAATAAAGTCTGACACTGTTTCCACTGTTTCCCCATTTCCCATGAAGTGATGGGACTGGATGCCATGATCTTAGTTTTCTGAATGTTGAGCTTTAAGCCAACATTTTCACTCCCCTCTTTCACTTTCATCAAGAGGCTTTTTAGTTCCTGTTCACTTTCTGCCATGAGGGTGGTGTCATCTGCATATCTGAGGTTACTGATATTTCTCCCAGTTATCTTGATTCCAGCTTGTGTTTCTTCCAGCCCAGCGTTTCTCATGATGTACTCTGCATAGAAGTTAAATAAGCAGGGTGACAATATACAGCCTTGACATACTCCTTTCCCTATTTGGAACCAGTCTGTTGTTCTATGTCCAGTTCTTACTGTTGCTTCCTGACCTGCATACAGATTTCTCAAGAGGCAGGTCAGGTGGTCTGGTATTCCCATCTCTTTCAGAATTTTCCACAGTTTCTTGTGATCCACACAGTCAAAGGCTTTGGCATATATGGAATATTACTCAGACATTAAAAACAATGAAGCAATGCCATTTGGAGCAACATGGATGGACCTGCATGCTCATTCACTTCAGTCGTGTTTGATTCTCCGCAACCCCATGGACTGTAGCCCACCAGACTCCTCTGTCCATGGGATTCTTCAGGCAAGAATACTGGAGTGGGTTGCCAAGGTTGTCATACTGAGTAAAGCAAGTCAGACAGAGAAGGAGACATCCCTTCTATGCGGAATCTAGAAAGAAATGATACAAATGAACTTATCTACAAAATAGAAATAGACTCAGAGATTAGAGAATGAAATTATCGTTGCGGTGGGAGGGGGAAAGGATGCGGAGAAGGGATAGTTTGGAATCGACACCTACACACTGCTCTATTTAAAACAGATAAGCAACAAGGTACTAATGAATAGCACAGGGAACTGGTCAGTGTTATGTGGCAGCCAGGATGGGTGGGGAGCTTGGGGGGAAATGGATACATGCATATAGTCTGGTATTCCCATCTCTCTCAGGATTTTCCACAGTTTATTGTGATCCACACAGTCAAAGGCTTTGGCATAGTCAATAAAGCAGAAATAGATGTTTTTCTGGAACTCTCTTGCTTTTTCCATGATCCAGCGGATGTTGGCATCTGGTTCCTCTGCCTTTTCTAAAACCAGCTTGAACATCTGGAAGTTCATGGTTCACATGTTGCTGAAGCCTGGCTTGGAGAATTTTGAGCATTACTTCACTAGCATGTGAGATGAGTGCAATTGTGTAGTAGTTTGAGCATTCTTTGGCATTGCCTTTCTTTGGAATTGGAATGAAAACACCTTTTCCAGTCCTGTGGCCACTGCTGAGTTTTCCAAGTTTGCTGGCATGTTGAGTGCAGCACTTTCACAGCATTGTCTTTCAGGATTTGAAATAGTTCAACTGGAATTCCATCACCTCTACTAGCTTTGTTCATAGTGATGCTTCCTAAGGCCCACTTGACTTCACATTCCAGGATGTCTGGCTCTAGGTGAGTGATCACACCATCATGATTATCTGGGTCGTGAAGATCTTTTTTGTACAGTTCTTCTGTGTATTCTTGCCACCTCTTCTTAATATCTTCTGCTTCTGTTAGGTCCATACCATTTCTGTCCTTTATCGAGCCCATCTTTGCATGAAATGTTCTCTTGGTATCTCTAATTTTCTTGAAGATTCTGCTGTTTTCCTCTATTTCTTTGCATTGATCACTGAAAAAGGCTTTCTTATCCCTCCTTGCTATTCTTTGGAACTCTGCCTTCAGATGCTTATATCTTTCCTTTTCTCCTTTGCTTTTTGCTTCTCTTCTCTTCATAGCTATTGTAAGGCCCCCTCAGACAGCCATTTTGCTTTTTTGCATTTCTTTTCAATGGGGATGGTCTTGATCCCTGTCTCCTATACACTGTCACGAACCTCATTCCATAGTTCATCAGGCACTCCATCTATCAGATCTAGGCCCTTAAATCTATTTCTCACTTCCACTGTATAATCATAAGGGATTTGATTTAGGTCATACCTGAATGGTCTAGTGGTTTTCCCCACTTTCTTCAATTTCAGTCTGAATTTGGCAATAAGGAGTTCATGATCTGAGCCAGAGTCAGCTCCCGGTCTTGTTTTAGCTGACTGTATAGAGCTTCTCCATCTTTGGCTGCAAAGAATATAATCAATCTGATTTCGGTGTTGACCATCTGGTGATGTCCATGTGTTGAGTCTTCTCTTGTGTTGTTGGAAGAGGGTGCTTGCTATGACCAGTGCGTTCTCTTGGCAAAACTCTATTAGCCTTTGCCCTGCTTCATTTGGTATTCCAAGGCCAAATTTGCCTGTTACCCCAGGTGTTTCTTGACTTCCTACTTTTGCATTCCAGGCCCCTATAATGAAAAGGACATCTTTTTTGGGTGTTAGTTCTAAAAGGTCTTGTAGGTCTTCATAGAACCATTCAACTTCAGCTTCTTCAGCATTACTGGTTGGGGCATAGGCTTGGATCACTGTGATATTGAATGGTTTGCCTTGGAAATGAAGAGATCATTCTGTTGTTTTTGAAATTGCATCCAAGTACTTCATTTCAGACAAGTACTTCATTTCTTGTTGACCATGATGGCTACTCCATTTCTTCTAAGGGATTCCTGCCCACAGTAGTAGATATAATGGTCATCTGAGTTAAAGTCACCCATTCCAGTCCATTTTAGTTCGCTGATTCCTAGAATGTCAATGTTCACACTTGCCATCTCCTGTTTGACCACTTCCAATTTGCCTTGATTCATGGACCTGACATTCCAGGTTCCTATGCAATATTGCTCTTTACAGCATCGGACCTTGCTTCTATCACCAGTCACATCCACAGCTGGGTATTGTTTTTGCTTTGGCTCCATCCCTTCATTCTTTCTGGAGTTATTTCTTCACTGATCTCCAGTAGCATATTGGGCACCTACCGACCTGGGGAGTTCCTCTTTCAGTATCCTATCATTTTGCCTTTTCATACTGTTCATGGGGTTCTCAAGGCAAGAATACTGAAGTGGTTTGCCATCCCCTTCAGTGGACCACATTCTGTCAGACCTCTCCACCATGACCCACCCGTTTTGGGTGGCCCCACAGAGCATGGCTTAATTTCATTGAGTTAGACAAGGCTGTGGTCCCAGTGTGATCAGATTGACTAGTTTTCTGTGATTATGATTTCAGTGTGTCTGCTCTCTGATGCCCTCTTGCAACACCTACCGCCTTACTTGGGTTTCTATTACCTTGGACGTGGGGTATCTCTTCACAGCTGCTCCAGCAAAGCACAGCCGCTGCTCCTTACCTTGGACAAGGGGTATCTCCTCATGGCTGCCCATGCTGACCTTGAAGTTGGGGTTTAGGGAGAATTAAATGACTTGCCTTCTGGCCACTGGGTTAAAGAGAGGAGGTTCCTGTCTTGGCTCCATCTGTTGGTCATCTTGTTAACCAATGGTCCTAAACCATGAGATCACCTCTAGCTCACCGTTGTAAATGAACAGTCTTTTCCAGTTGACGTCTGTAACTCTGAGCGCCCACTCTTTTGAATTGGAATCAGATTTTATTTTAATTTTAGATTTTATGATCAGGCCCAGCCACATTTAATTATTGTGCAGTATTTGCTAAAACAGGATTTTCCACCCACAGAATGTGTCAGCCTCAATATATAGAATCAGATTTTTGAAGGTGTCCACAATCGACTTTGCCCTTTGAACTCAAAAGTGCTGCTGGGAGTAACTTTACAGTGGGGGGGCGGGGCGTGAATCAGCTCCCTGTAGTTCTAGCTGATCACACAGTCTTAAATGCTCACACTTTAAAAATACTGCATCTATATTTTAAACTGGTAACATGTTGTACTTAACACAAAATTCAAATGGCAGAAAAGAATATTAAGGAAAAGCTTGGTCCCACCTTCACCCTTGAGTGAGCCAGGTAACTGCTATCACCAAAGATATTTTATGAAATGCTTCATGATTAATGTACAATGAGAACCCTTTCCTTCTCCAGCCAGTCTGCCTGTATGTTCTGCCCAATGGTAGACTGCATGGTTCAAGTGGTAAGTGGTTTCCGTAACTATTAGAATATGAGATCCATTATGATGATAAATTTCTAATGCTTTTTTAAAATCAATGTTGGGTGCTTTCTCAAAAAATTGTGTAGTGAAAACTTCTCCCCTTCAAATGTGACCATTTTACAGAACTTTGACCATTTTAGCAAAAGAAAAGTGATTCTGCCGAGCTGAGTGTCTCAAGCAGAGGTTCATTTAAAATTTGGTTTTCTTTCACTTTTGGCTTATTTTTTTTTGAATAGGCAATACATTCACATAAAATGTGAAATACACAAATGGATATACATTGAAAAGTTTCTCTCTGTTCCCAGCCACCACAAGAAACTCCCAAAGTCATTGTTTTTGTATCACCTTCTTACATCTGCTTCCAGAAATATTTAAGGCTATGTAAGCAAAGTCATATACTCACAAAATTATTTCTATATTATATATATTACATATCTTTCTGCTTGTTTAAATCAAAGATACTTGACCATATGTATTCATCAAAATTACATGGGCAACTTTTAAATAATCCATGCATCTGCACCCTAGAGGCCTTATTCACTATTTGTAACTGTTATTTAAAAAAATTGCCCTTGGTTATTCTGATGGGCTTCCCTGGATATGAGCCACCAGCCTGAGATACAATCATTCAGACCTGTGGAACCCACCAGGAAGCTACTGGGCTCATCATGCCCAGGCTACTTGGGCAGGAAAACAGCTGCGTGGGTCACTATGTGAGCAATTGGTTCCATCACCCAGGGTTAAGGGCATCTGCAACCACTCAGCTGATAAGTCTAAAGGTAAATTGTCCCTTAAAAGGCACTGTCTCCAGATTAATAAAATCAGTGCTGCAATTACCTGTGTATAAATCACTTAGTTCTCTGGCCTGATTTTTTTAAACACACCCTACTTTTCCCCCTCTGATTTTTATAGTTATTCATCATACAAAACATAGAAGATATAGTAAAGCATAAAGAAAAAGAGGTACCCATAATTACATAGCCCAGAGATAACTACTGGGAACATTTGCTTTATTTCGTTTTTAAATTGTGCAAGTAATATATGGACACTTCTGGATTTAAGCAAATCTACCCAGACATTATCTGTATGTATTTAGTATGTAACACTAATACATAAAGGGTAAGGAAGGACTTAAAACACACACACAGTTACATCCAACAAAAATCTACAATGATTACTTAATATCCAACCCATTCTGCATTGACCTTTCCCCAGATGGTCTTAAATTTCTTTTTAGAGTTCATTAGCAGCACTTTGACAGATACTCTGCCAGGTTTTGCTCCCTGCTTCTCCCCAGGTGACTGTCTACAATACTCGAATACTGTAAAGTACGCACAGCCTTTTCCTCTCTTGTGCTGTGTGCTGTGTGCTGTGCTACATTGCTTCAGTTATGTCTGACTCGTTGTGCCCCTATGGACTGTAGCCCACCAGGTTCCTCTGTCCATGGGATTCTCCAGGCAAGAATACTGGAGTGGAGTTGCCATGCCCTCCTCCAGGGGAACTTCCTGACACAGGGATCAAACCTGCATCTCGTTGATGGCAGGTGGGTTCTTTACCGCTAGCACCACCTGGGAAGCCCTTCCCGCTCTTAACTGTATTTTATACTGGTGTGTCTTACCTCGTAGCTTTGTTTAAATGGTTCCAAGACATTCCAGGGTAGAAATGTTATAAAGTAGCAATCAATTTCATAAAGATGGACTTTTAGGTTATCTCCGGTTTTTTATTATTATAAATAATACTACAGCAAGTATCTCTATTTCTTGAGAATAAGGCTCAAAATACGAATTTACTGGGACAAAGAAGTCCTCACCCTTCTTTGTTTCCCTTCCCCAAGTGACAAGAATGGAGAGCCTAGGAGGAGCCATTCACTGCTCATTCCCTGCAACGTGGCCATCCTCTGCCTTACAGCTAAATGTTTAGAGATGTCTTATTTATTTATTTGGGTGTGCCAGGTCCCAGTTGCAGCATGTGACATCTTTCAGCTGTGACATGTGGAATCTTAGCTCCCTGACCAGGGACTAAAACTGGACCACCCATACTGGGTGTGTAGAGTCTCAGCAACTGAACCACCAGGGAAGTTCCTTATAGCTAAAATTTTTATAGCACACAAAGTAATTTCTTTCTTTATCCAGGGATACTTTGCATCTCATTTGTCTTGGCAGGCTTACATTTTTTAAATGGAGCATTTAATCAAAACAATTGTAGATTTACATACAGTTGTGAGAAACACTATGCAGAGATCCCTTGTATATGTTCCCCCAAGGCTAAATGTAGCAAAACTATCATGTAATAGCACAACCAAGATGTTGACATTGATACAATTCACCAATCTTATTCAGATTTTCACACTTTTACTTGTACTCATGCATGTATATATTAAGTTTTATGCAATTTTATCACATGTGGGGTGGTGTATCTACCAGTGTATTTGATACTGAATGGTTCCAGTGCCACAGAGAATCTTCATATTGTCTTATTTAAATCATACCCCCTCCCTTCACATTTTAAAAAGACTCTTGATAAATATTCCAAACTACTTCCTGGAAAGGTATTAACAGAATTGGATATCATTCTAAAAATGTAATATATTACTGGAGAACAAAATTTTCACTGTCCTACCTTTTTTTAACATAAAACACTTTAACTGTCTTTTAATACATTTATTATCAACTTGAGTCTCAAAGAGTATTATAAATCCTTTCCTAGAGGATATAGGACAGGCAGTTCTTTCATTTCTTTGGATATTCAATTCTTCAAAACATTATTGTCAGCAAAAATCAAATCACTGAAGCTGCCAAATGCAATAAGCATACAGACTTCTATCTTTAACAAAGCTGATACTAACTTTATAGAAACTCTTCTCATGGTTTTTGAGACAATAGTATTTTCCTTAATGGGGTTTTCTGGCTGAGGGCAGTCTGGAAGACTGCAAACATTATTTCTAAAAGGGATTTGATCTAAATCAAAAGATATTTACCTTTTCTAAGTACAATTCAATGAAAAATCATTTTATTTTCTTTGAGTGGGGGTCACCTCTGGGAGGAGGGGCCCTCACAGTCTCTCTCCCTGAGAAAAGAGCTTACTCTTTCTGCTCGTTATTGGTCAGGGTAATCCAGGTCAACATTGCAGCAGGCTCCTTTTGTGGGGTCAGAATTCTTACTGATCTACAGTGAATCAGTGGGATCTACCTTTTATTATAAGCTGTCATTTCTCCTAAAGGCAGAGCACTGCTGAACTTGGAATTGAGATTATAAACAACAATATAGGGATGAATTTGGACTAGAAGGAATGTAAAAAACAACATAGGTGGGGATAGGTGGCATTAGAAGGGACTCTGCACAACAAATACATCAGTATAGCATGGGGAATTACTTGGGCCAGGAATGCAATTTAGGATAAATCATTCTTCAGTTAGCCTGGAGAAATGAACACATACAATGCATAGAAGATGCAATTTAATTTTAGCCATGTAGTCATGCACGTTTCAGATCTAGAAATCATATATGGAATATAAGCAAAGATCCGACTCTGAAAGCCTCTCTCTCTCTCTCTCTTTGTATATATATATATAAATATATACACGTTAAATGCATATATCCCTTGCCCCAACAATTCTACTTTGGGGAGTTAATCTTCTGCATGTATTTGTATACATATGAAAGTGACTTTGTGTACAAGGGTATTGTTGTAGCACTGTTTATAATAAGGAAAGCTCTTATTTATCAGTCAGCTCTGAATCCAAAGTATGTGAAATGATTTCATGAAGTTTGGATTGTGATTTTTAGCGTCTTTCTATTCAGAGGCAGAACACAATCTGATCCACTGTTCATTTTTATCCCTTGGACTCACATTGAACAAAGTTCTGAGCTTGGGCAAGTCACTTGATTGGTTCTTACTGAGAATTCTTCAAGGAGTTAGCTAGCTTCTCATTCTAAGAATAGCACGTGGCCAGGAGTCGTGGTGTTCTTGACTGTCTTTTACATTAGAAGTCTGAGCAGGCGGTTTGGGGGAATTTGCTGTTTGCTGAAGTGTTCTGTAAGCAGAGGAAGTGAGGGATGTGGAACCGTCCTCCTCATTCCTTCCTTCTTACTCTTCCCTCAGGACCAGAAGCAAAAGGCCCCAAATCTACCTTATATAAAAGCCACACAGGTGTTACAATTTGGAATGAAAGTTCAGGCCTGAGTTCCTATGATTTTGAACAGTCTTAAGCAACATCTGTGTTTCACAGTCTGTTTTAAAGACACTTAATTGCTCTCGTAATTTGTGGTGTACTGAGTTTGGGGAAGATCATTACTGGAGGTCTAGAACTCCGGTAGAACACATGGAACATAACAAAATGAGGCGTCAGTGAGGAATGTAACCATGGAATAGTACTTGTCTCTGTCATGAGAAATATTTAGAGTTAGCATGTAAACACTGATTACTGAGGCAACGAAAAATTATGAGAAAACCTCTCTTGGGAGGAAGGAATATGAGTTAAATCCTCATCTGTCATGATGCAGTTTAGATGACATGTAAAGTTAACAATCATGAAAGACCAGTTATGCTCAATTTTTAGGTAAGTGACTACAGGAGAAACAGTTAACTGACTTTAAAGGCGTGGTCTCTTTAAGTGGAGAGGTGTAATTCTCTGACTAGAATTATAAGCCTTCTGTTACTATTTGACTTGGTAAAAATGAAAAGTTAAAAATATATCTTTATCTACATATATAGAGCCAAAAGAATAAGGGTAGGCATACTGTCTGTAATGATTATTTGAAATATCCTTGAAATGTCACAACTAAAATTTTCAGGAAAAGAAAGATAAAAGTGAAGGATGTGAATTCTTGGATGAAATAAAGAGATCATTGCTTTCATCTAATCAAAGCTGGCCTGAAATTTTACATTTCTATTTCTCTGTAATCTGTGGGCCTTCTGTGTTCTAGATCAGAACTTGGCAAACTTTTTCCGCAAAGGGCCTGATAGTAAATATTTTAGGTTTGACAGGTTACATGGTTTCTGTTGTGGCCGCTCTTTATAGAATGAAAGCTGCCCCAGACAATGCATAAGTAAATGAGTGTGGCTGTTTCAGTATGAATTTATCTAAGGATACTGAAATTTGAATCTCAAATAATTTTTACGTGAATATCTAATATTCACATATAATTTAATGCCCTTTTGGTTTTCCTTCATTAAAAATGTGGAAATCATTCTTAACTCCAGGATCTTACAACAGGCTGTAATTTGCACATAGCTCCCTTCCTTGACACCATAGGTACCACTGATGGGGACAACATGGATCTTCCCTACACAGCTTTGTTCCCTTAGGTCTCACTGTGTTGTGTGTTGAAATATAAAGATGAGTGAGACCACCCTCTGGGGAAGTCACTGCTACAATTGGCTGGCCAAAGCAAGAGTTCAGTGACTGGACTAGTCACCTTAACAATGAAGGAAATCTTGAATTCAAAACCTCCAAGTAATCTTGGGCCAGTAACATCAAAGTTTGCAATAAAAAGTGGGCTATGGCACCATTTTGAGCCCTTACCCTTATCCAGCCCCCCATTATGCTGTCCAGAAGCTCTGTGTGTCAAGGGGTCTCTGGGCTTGAACTCATGGTAAAATAATAATTTGGAGAATAATCATCACATTTGTGTTTTGCTAAGTTGTCCTATTTCTAGCCCCAAGAGTGGCATCATGCTTGGAAACTCATCTTCTCATGTGATTATAGTACCAGAACAAAAACTTTAGAACTTTTCTCTTGTGATGGTGCTTTTAAAGATTTTGGCACATAATGAGCATTCAGTGAATGCTAGCTCATCACCATCATTCCCCAACTGCCTATAGTAGAACTTTCAAGCATCACAAAGTTTTAGGGTGGATGCCTCAGAGCTCATTCCTTGCAAGTCTTCACTTTATAGATGAAGAAACTGGAGGAGGTCGGCTGACTTGTCCCAAGTCACACAACTGTTAGTGTCAAGGCTGATGACAAACTTTTCTCCTTGAACATCCCAGGGTGAGTATATCTGTTTGGAACTCTTTCAAAGGCTGGAAACTCTTTCAAACTCTTCAAAGTGAAGAGTGATATGGTAAAAGGAACATTGTCCAAGATCCCAAGGCAACTTAAAAGCAGCTCAAGTACATTGATTAGCTTTCTCTAAAACTGTCAAGAGCAAAACTACAAAGCTGAGGTAGTCAAAATGGCATGGTATTGGCACAAAAAACAATAGAGATCCTGGAAATAAGTCCTCACACCTATGGTCAATCAATCTTCAACAAAGGAGGCAAGAATATACAATGGGGAAAAGAGTCTCTTCAGCGACTGGTGTTGAGAAAGCTAGACAGATGCAAGTAAATCAACAAAGTTAGAACACACCCTCACACACTATGCAAAAAATAAACTCAAAATGGTTTAAAGACTTATAAGGTATGACTCCATAAAACTCCTAGCAGAGAACACAGGCAAAACATTCTTTGACACAAATCATACCAATGTTTTCTTAGGTTGGTCGCTTAAGGCAATAGAGATAAAAGCAAAAGTAAACAAATGGGACCTAATCAAATTTATAAGTTTTTCCACAGCAAAGGAAACCATAAACAAAATGAAAAGACAACCTATGAAATGGGAGAAAATATTTGCAAAAGAGGTTTCATTTCTAGGATATTCAAACAGCTCATAGAACTCAGTAACAAAATATAGCCCAATGGAAAAATGGGCTGAAGACTTGAATAGACATTTCTCCAAAGAAGGCCAACAAGCACATGAAAAGATGTTCATCACTGCTAATATGAGAGAAACACAAATCAAAATGACAGTGAGGTACCACCTCACACCAATCAGAATGGCCATCTTTAAAAAGTCTACAAATAACAAATGCTGGAGAGGGTGTGGAGAAAAAGGAACTCTCCTACGCTGTTGATGGAAATGTAAACTGGTGCAGCCACTATGGAAAATAGTATGGAGGTTTCTCAAAAGACTAAAAAAAAGAGTTGCCATATGATCCAGCAATCCCACTCCTGGGTATATATCTGGATGAAACTCTAATTCAATAGGATACATGCACCACTATGTTGATAGCAGCAGTATTTACAATAGCCAAGACATGGAAGCAACCTAAATATCCACTGACAGATGAATGGAGAAGATGTGGTATGTCTATACAGTGGAATACTGCTCAGCCATAAAAAGAATGAAATAACGCCATTTGCAGCAACATGGATGGATCTAGAGATTGTCATACCAAGTGAAGTAAGTCAAAAAGGAATGACAAATACATGCTGCTGCTGCTGCTAAGTCGCTTCAGCCGTGTCCAACTCTGTGTGACCCCATAGACGGCAGCCCACCAGGCTCCCCCATCCCTGGGATTCTCCAAGCAAGAGCACTGGAGTGGGTTGCCATTTCCTTCTCCAATGCATGAAAGGGAAAAGTCAAAGTGAAGTCGCTCAGTCATGTCCGACTCTTAGCGACCCCGTGGACTGCAGCCTACCAGGCTCCTCCATCCATGGGATTTTCCAGGCAAGAGTACTGAAGTGGGGTGCCATTGCCTTCTCCGACAAATACATATGATATCACATATACATGGAATCTAAAATATGACACAAGCGAACTTATCTATGAAACAAAAACAGACTCAGAAACATAAAAAACAGACTTGCTGTTGCCAAAGGGGAGGGAAGCTGGGAGATGGATCAATTGGGAGTTTGGGATTAAGACTATTGACAGATGCTAACTGTTATATATATATGATGGATAAACAGCAAGGTCCTACTGCATAGCACAGGGAACTATATTATCCTGTAATAAACCATGGTGGAAAACAATATATATATATTGTTGTGTATGTGGGTGTGCACGCATTTGCATGCTCAGTCATGTCCAACTCTTTGAGACCCCATGGATTGTAGCCCACCGGGCTCCTCTGTCCATGGAATTCTCCAGGCAAGAATACTGGAGTGGGTTGCCATTTCCTTCTCCAGGGGATCTTCCTGACCCAGAGGCTGAACCTGCATTTCTTGTGTTTCTTGCATTGACAGGTAGATTCTTTACCATTGTGCTTCCTGGAAAGCCTATGTATGTATGTGCATATATATATATATATAACTGAGTCACTTTACTGTACCGTAGAAACTAACATAACATTATAAATCAATTATATTTCAATAAAATAAATTAAAAATAAAACTCTCCAGAGGATAGCATAAATCACATAATAAATCATAAATCACATGAAAAGTGAAAGTTGCTCAGTTGTGTCCGACTCTTTGTGACCCCATGGACTATACAGTCCATGGAATTCTCCAGGCCAGGATACTGGAGTGGGTTGCCATTCCCTTCTCCAGGGGATCTTCCTAACCCAGAGATCAAACCCAGGTCTCCCACATTGCTGCTGCTGCTGCTAAGTCACTTCAGTCGTGTCTGACTCTGTGCGACCCCATAGATGGCAGCCCATCAGGCTTCCCTGTCCCTGGGATTCTCCAGGCAAGAACACTGGAGTGGGTAGCCATTCCCTTCTCCAGGGGATCTTCCCAACCTGGGGATCGAACCCAGGTCTCCTGCATTGCAGGCAGATTCTTTACCAGCTGTGCCACAAGGGAAGCCCGTAAACAATAATAAAATCTCTTGCCTTCATCTACCGCATCCACAGTACTTCCAACTGCCCAAGAACACCCCTCCCTATCATTCAAGCTCTCCACAAGTATTGCTCCTTTCTCCCTCTTCTCACTCACTCCTCCAGGAGAAAAGATCCTCCTTGTTTGGGAGAGGGAGGCAGGGGGGAAGTCTTCTGCCATTTGCAGGCTTGGTTTTGGCAGATTGGCAGAGGAGCCAACGCTGTGGACACTTTCATGATAAGACTCTATCGCATCCTTAGAAAGGTAGCTGGGGGTGAGAGGGAGTGATGACGGGTGGGGCATATATGCCCAAAGTGGGACTTTTCCATCAAACATTCAAGAAAAAAACATTGACTTGCAAGTTGTGAGACAATGATGAAAAGATGTTGGGAAAGGAAGACTGTGGGGGTACAGAGAAGGTGGTCAGAGATACTTGTTTTACATTCTAGGTGCCTCAGCAAATGACAAAAGGTTCAGTATCTCCCCCACCCATAGCTGAGGACTGGGCTACACTTCTGTATACCCTCCTAAATTCTCTCCCTTCAGCTTTTGAGTTGGCGCTGCTAGATGAAGCCTTTCCCTGCCACACATGAGTATGTCTTACTGGGTCTCTCGGTTCTGCTTCTTTCCCATGTAAACTTGAGATTTGGATCTGGTCATCCTGGCTTTTTGAGTGGTCATCCAGTCTTGCTGAGCTGGAGCACCTAGTGACCAGGGAGGGATGAATATCCAGGACATCACCTCTGGCTAATCAGGGTGGGTCCTGCCCTCCAGTGATCCTGTGGGGTGCTGACCATGCTGTGCTGGGTCCACAGAGGTCTATGGAGGGAATATGTGTTGAATTACTGCAGCTCGAATTACTGTTGAATTACTGTCCAGACTTTCTGGAGGATTTGGATGGAGTTGGAATCATACAGTCTATATTTCTCTGTTTCTGTCTATATGAAAGAAATATGAAGGACTGAATCACATCTACCCTTCCCAGAATATATGAGTTTTCAAATAAGCACAGAAATGAAATGAAAGCCAACAAGCAAAGGCACACATTCTGCAGATAAATGAGTAAAGAGCTTTTATCTAGTCTTGTAATTAAGGATTAAAATGTTCTACCCTCACACAAAACCTGCATGTCTCATCCAGAGTAATTATAAAAGTCATCACCATCATGACTGAGCCAGGGCTCCTTCCATCCAGGGAGAGAGGCTCACAGATCACCAGTTTCTATTCCATATGGCAGATGTGCAAGAGTGAGGACTGTCTCCTGGTCAGTCAGTCTGACACCCTACTGAACTGAGGTTGTTAAGCGGCTGGCCTTGTGGAGGCAACAGTCCCCCAGGCGCGCGTGGAATGAAGAGAAGCGTTCAAGGCATGTGTAGCAATCTGAGCAAGGGACATGTCTCATAAGGGCCTACTATGTTCATTTCTTCATCCATTCAACAAACCTTTAATGAAGTTAAATGTTTGTGTATGACCTATGCTCCAGGCATGGGTCTAGACTCCAAGGGTAGAGCAGAAAAGAAAGCAAATTCCCACCTTTTGTGGAGGATGTCTTCAGTGGGGAGAGAGAGAACACAAACAGCTGACGCAGGGTACATCTTAGGGCAGGGGAGGGAGAGTGATGAGAAGATTGCTGTTTGGGGTAAGTGTCCAGAGAGATCTTTCCAAATCCGTGGCAACCAAACAGAGTGAAGGGAGAGTGGCACGCAAGAGGATCCCGAGGGGAGAGACTTGGAGGGAGCTGGAGTGCCAGGGCCTGCGGTGGGGGTACATTTGCTTTTGGGGTATTTGAGCAACAGAGGATGAGACAAAGAATGAAATGGTTGGATGGCATCACGGATTCAACGGACATGAACTTGGGCAAACCCCAGGAGGTGGTGAAGGACAGGGCAGCCTGGCGTGCTGCAGTCCATGGGGTTGCAGAGTCAGACACAACTGAGTGACTTAACGCCACCACCAAGGATGAAGCAGTGTGTCTGTAGTCCAGGGAGAGAGAGGTGGGATGTGGGGTCGGTCTGAGGGCCATTTAGGACTTTCACCAAGTGAGATGGGAGCCCTTGGAGAGGGTTGAACAGTGAAGTGACCAGATCTGACGTAGGCTTTCCAGGGGGCAGGGCTGTTCTGGGGAGAATGGAGGGAAGGGGAAAGCTGGGTGTAGCTGGTGGCTCATTGGCTGCTGGTTTCTGATAGTGGTTTGCACCAGGGTGGTTTTGGTGGGGAGTGAAAAGTGGAAGATTATGGATAATTTTAACGGGGAAACCCAGAGCACCTGTTGACAGGCTGCCTGCGAGATGTGAGAAAAGAGAAGATACCAAGGATGACTTTAAGATTGTTATTCTGAGCTCCTGGGAGAATGGAGTTCCAGTTGAGGCTCTAGAAAGGATACAGCTAAGTGAGGCTGAGCCAAAGGCTGGGGGCACGGAAGCGAGAAAAACTGGGATGTAATTGTTGATGAATTTCCCTGCTTGCTCTAATGAGAAGGAGGTTGCAACTGGTAGGCAGACTTGCCTGGTTTGGTTCTCATAGTATTTATTAAATAACTGAATCAATAACTGAATTCACTGCTGAGGTTTAAAACTCATGGCATTTTATATAAAAATCTGGATTTCCTGCTCTTTTAGAAAAGTGGCAGTTCTGGCAACACAGGTAACAGCTGATTGGCCTCGAATGACAGCTGGTGCCTCCGGCAGGGCGTGCCCTGTTCAGTGGACAGTCATGCCCTCTCCTCCCTATTGTCTTACCATTGAGGCTACCTGTCCTGTGCCCAGGCTCCTCATCTGAAAGTAGGGATAACAGCAGTACCTACCTCCTGGGGTCGTTAGGAAAATTGGCTGAGATAATTCATGTGAAACACTAGCATAGCATCTACCAAATAGTCAAAAAACACTTGCTATTATTACTGTTGTTACTATCATTGCTATTATTATTATTAGCTGTCTGGTCTTACAGGGCTTTGAGTTTTCAGAAAGCTGGAAGGGAATTCTGACAGGAGCTGAGGGATGAGTGAAGCTTCCCTTCATAAATGACAGCAGCAAACCCCAAAGCAGGATGGGAGGCAACGCAAGCTGCCAGATGCAGAGAAAACAGTGTCTGCCCAGGTGCTATCAGTCCCACAGATCAGGGTTCATTACTCTTCTTCCGCAGAGGTCGGCACGGTGGCCTCGATCACCCGGTGACTCATCTAACAGCCCCGTGAGTTTGCCCAGCTTGCGGCATCACAAATTACATTTGCAGCCTGCTTATCAGGCAAACTAGGAAATTAAACCTAAACGGCTATGGTGTTGCTAAGTAATATGGCTGCGTACACAGACACCCAAGGCTCAGACCGTCACAGCCCCATTAAAGCATCATTTCCCACTGTGGCTAATAAGGTTTGAAACCTTCAAAGGAAACCTGCTGTTCTTTTTTAAGGTCAGAAAATGGGGTAACTTGGTTATAAGCAAGAGATAGAATTTCCCTTCCTAGATGCTAGGGGTGTGTGTGTGTGTGTGTGTGTGTGTGTGTGTAGTGTTCAAGATACCAGTCTTGTGGCTGATTGAGGCAGAGGGTGGGAGGATATCAGAGACAGCCATCTTGTCCCCAGGACCCCTCTGCTCTGGACCATGTCCGATTCTTTGCAACCCTCTGTCCATCAGATTCTCCAGGCAAGAAAACTAGAATGGGTTGCCGTGCCCTTCTCCAGGGGATCTTCCTGACTCAGGGGTTGAACGCGTGTCTCTTACGTCTCCTGAACTGGCAGGTGAGTTCTTTACCGCTAGGGCCACCTGAGCCAAGGGAGCCTGGTCAAATCCACCTCTGTGTCTGGCACCTGGACCCCCGGAAGTGTTTTCAGAGTGGCTGTTGGCTTCCCTCTGCCTGGGAATACTTCTCAGTGGATGATGGGAACATTCCTGGTGATTTCTCCCTCAGGGCAGTTTCTTCTTTAGGGGGCTTTTCTCTTTCTGCAATGGGGCCCTTGAGCCTGGAGTGGAATCTTGGCCCTTGGGGTACTTGGGCAGCTGAGCTGGACCAGGGTTTCCTTTCTCCACTACTCCCCAGTTAAAATATCTGTGTCTGGTTCAGGGTTCGTCTTCTTGTGGACTCACCAGGTTTATAGCTTGAGGGCACACCTTCAGAGTGAGGCCAAAGCTCCATGGCTGCCTTAGTTTACCAGGTAGGGACTTAGGGTGAGTATCTTCACCCCCGTGCAGCTCTCCTGAGACCCCATAGTTTCCTGGGGGCAGGAAAGCTGTCCAACACATCTGGGCCATGTGGTCAGGGGGCTGGGGCAGCAGGAGCCCCTGGACCTACCCCAGCTCCGATCTCTGGGAGTACTCCCTTCATCTGCTCTGATCTAGACTCATGGGACAGGATCAGTCAGTCAGTTTAGTCACTCCGTTGTGTCCGACTTTTGCGACCCCATGGACTGCAGCACGCCAGGCTTCCCTATCTATCACCAACTCCCGGAGCTTGCTCAAACTCATGTCCATTGAGTCAGTGAAGCCACCCAACCATCTCATCCTCTGTCGTCCCCTTCTCCTCCTGCCTTCAATCTTTCCCAGCATCAGGGTCTTTTCCAATGAGTCAGTTCTTTGCATCAGATGGTCAAAGTATTTGAGCTTCAGCTTCAGCATCAGTCTTTCCAATGAACATTCCACAGTTCCTCTGGAACTCCACAATTCCTCCTGAAAGATTCATTCAGATAGCCTGGGCCTCACAGGACTTCTGGTTGCTGAGAAGTTGGGGGGGGCAGGTGGTCATAGGCCCCTTGGAGAGAGATGCCTGCCTCTCAGAGGATGAAGCCAGATCTGAGCTCCATCCTGCCCTCACTCTTGATAATCTGGCCTAGCCTGTCTTTACAAAGCAGAGGCAAGTGGAATGCCGAATTCCTTCTGGCATTTGTTGTGTGATATGAGACTTGGCTGTGCCCAGAGGGGACAAAGACTTTCAGATTTGGAATCAATCAAACTTTCCATAAAGGTGCATTCTTTCCAACTTTGGGGCCAGCTGCAGGCTTGGAGCCATCTCCCTGGGGAAGAGCTGTGTTCCTCTAGAACCAGATGGCCCTTGGGGACTACCTGGGCTGGTCATTGGTCTGATGATGTTTCTGACACCCCCATCCCACCCTCACATATCACACCAAGAAGCACTTCACCAAATGGGTCTGATTTCAGGTCAGCCTTTTATCAAATAGTTGAGCTTAGATATTGACTTTCAATTGTTAACCACCAGTACATCCCATTTTGTAGTGCTTTGCAAACCTGGTGTGGCCGTGAACTGTGATTTGTTTCATAGGAATGTACCATGGTGCTTGGGTGTCATTGGTCAGTTCTCATGTAACTATTTTGCCAACTGTTTTCGCTACCAATTGGCTGCTTAATAAGTTAAATCAAGAGGTATCTGATTTCTATCTCCTTTTCCACCATTCCTAGGGAAGAAAATTCTGATCGTATTTAAACAGCACCCATTTTATTTCTCTGGAGAGTGAACACTTGCTGTGCTGAATAAGTGCTTTATGCTTTCTGTTGTTCCTGATGCTAGAAAGACTTCCAAAGTGTGATTTAGCTCCAAGCTAAGTGTCTCCACGCCTCTGCTGACCTTCCGGATGATCGGTGACTTGCTACACGTATATCTGCCTGTCTATGTACGTGCCCATTTCTGAGCTCTTCAACTGCAACTGAATTTCCTGGGCTGGTATAAGGACAAGGGGAAGGGACTGGAGGCCACTACCCCATCGGGCAGGGTCTCTGGACAGTTTCTGGTCATCTTGATTTTCCCAGGGCCTTCAAGTCACTCCTCTCACTTGTGGATAGCAGCATGCTGGTGGAGCGGGCTTGCATTCTCGAGACAGTCCCACCTCATCTAGAACTGTTTCTATCACTATCTCTGTTGGAATATCCCGGCCAGGTCTAGAGTACCTACCCTTCTTCCTTTCCTTCAAAGAGAAGACAGTAAGAGTCCTAAAGATGGTGATGTACCTAACATCACCTTCATCATAACAGTGAAAACTTTTACAAAATTCAGATGATAAAGTATTGCATATTCATGGTGGAAAATACCGAAACAATAGAGAAGTACTAAAAAATGTAGAAATTACCCATGCATGTGTGCTTCATCAGGTCCTATTTTTTGTGACGCTAGAGTCCTCTGTCCATAGGATTCTCTAGGCAAGAATGTTCGAAAGGGTTGCCCTGCCCTCCTCTAGGGGGTCTTCCCAACCCAGGGATTGAACCTATGTCTCATAGGTATCCTGCAATGGCAGGCAGGTTCTTTACACTAATACCACCTGGGAAGCCCCATGACCCAATGTTAACCCATTAGGTAACCAAAAATAACTTTTTCAAACATCTATCTCAGAATCAGAATATATATATATATATGTATATATATATATACACACACATATATATACTCACACGTAGGTATATATGTGTGACATATATATATATGTCACTCAGTCATGTCCGACTCTTTGCAACCCCATGGACTGTAGCCCACCAGGCTCCTCCATCCATGGGATTTTCCAGGCAAGAGTCCTGGAGTGGGTTGCCACTTCCTTCTCCAGAGGATCGAATCTTCCCGACCCAGGGATCGAACGCAGGTCTCCCGCACTGTAGGCAGATGCTTTACCGTCTGAGCCACCAGGGAACTCCAGGAATACCTAGAGAGAATTTATGCTTTTGAACTGTGGTGTTGGAGAAGACTCTTGAGAGTCCCTTGGACTGCAAGGATATCCAACCAGTCCATTCTGAAGGAGATCAGCCCTGGGATTTCTTTGGAAGGAATGATGCTAAAGCTGAAACTCCAGTACTTTGGCCACCTCATATGAAGAGTTGACTCATTGGAAAAGACTCTGATGCTGGGAGGGATTGGGGGCAGGAGGAGAAGGGGACGACTGAGGATGAGATGGCCGGATGGCATCACTGACTCAATGGACGTGAGTCTGAGTGAACTCCGGGAGTTGGTGATGGACAGGGAGGCCTGGCGTGCTGCGATTCATGGGGTCGCAAAGAGTCAGACACGACTGAGCGATTGAACTGAACTGATATATATATGTATATATAGTTGTTGTTCAGTTGCTCAGTCGTGTCCAACTCTTTGCGACCCCATGGACTGTAGCATACCAGGCTTCCCTGTCCTTCACCATCTCCCAGAGCTTGCTCAAACTCATGTTCATAGAGTCTGTGATGCCATCCAACTATCTCATCCTCTGTCATCCCCTTCTCCCAACTATCTCATCCTCTGTTGTCCCCTTCTCCCCCCGCCTTCAATCTTTCCCAGCATCAGGTCTTTTCTAATGAGTCAGCTCTTCGCATCAGGTGGCCAAAGTATTGGAGCTTTAGCTTCAGCGTCAGTCCTCCCAATGAATATTCAGGATTGATTTCCTTTAGGATTAACTGGTTTGCTCTCATTTATATATATACATACATATATATATAATTTTAAACAATGGGATCATACTATCTTGTACCTGCTTTTCCCATTTAAGATTATAATATAAACATTTTCAGATGTCATCAAATTACTTTACATCATCATCATTCATTCATGATATGAACACATTCTGATTTATTTAACCAGTTTCCCATTACATGAACTTTAGGTTGATTCCTATATATATGTATTTGCCATTATAATCATTGCTGTAATGAACATCCTTGAAGTTTCCTCTTTATGTCAAGGTTTAGCACATTTTATAAGACTTTGATTGATAGTCCTAAATTATGTTCCTGAAAGTACATATTCCCAACCAGCTGTGTATAGATGCTTTTTATTGCCATTTAAACTATACTTGTCGATTTTATAGGTGAAAAATGAGCATCTCCTTGTTAATTTTAATATCTTGGATTCCACGAGGTTAAACATTCTCCTTGTGGTTAATTGGCTGGCAGAGAAATCTTGTGCTCCCTTGCTCCCAGAAGATGGAATTTAAGTGTCATTAGTTATCACTTAGCAAGATGAAATTGGGGCGTGCTGCCAGGGAGCTGAGGGCACTTAAAGTAGTTGCTATTAGCCTTCAGAGCCTAAAACAAATTTTCCTAAGTGCCTGTTTTCAATCATCCCTGAGTGGGCCTCCTAATCTGAGGGCAGAACTGGATGGAGCATGATGTGGGATGCAAGGGGCTTGGAGTGGTCTTGGGATGCAGGCAGAGTGCCTGGCTAACCAATAGATTGGTTTTCTACACCTCCAGTCTTTCCCCTTCTTATTCTCCTCATTCAGGCAGAAAATCATATGTCAAAAACCTTTCATTGTGTTTTGAGGTGTCTGTTCCTTTAATGATGGGGTAACTAGAGTGTTTGCAGTCAGGGTTGGTATTTTGAATCTGAGGTTGGTGGTTACTCTGTCAAGTATTTAATAGGTAGTTTAGGACAGCTGTGTATGGATATCAAGGTTCTAGTATTTCTAGGTATGCAGGTCTGCAGGCCCAGGTGAGAGCAAAGGTCAGATTAAAGGCAGGAGAAGAAGGGGATGACAGAGGATGAGATGGTTGGATGGCATCACTGATTCAATGGACATGAGTTTGAGCAGACTCCTGGAAGTGGTGAAGGACAGGGAAGCCTAGGGTGCTGCAGTCCATGGGGTCAAAAAGAGTTGGACACAGCTGAGCAATTGAACAACAACAACAACATTGTCGGTATGAGATGTGCTCTGAATCAGATCTATAATCTGGAACATGTAACATGCAATGTGCGGGGAGAATCAAGAGTCCTGGGGCAGTCTGGCTGGGCTTGGGGGAAAAGCAGAGGCTCTGTGCTCCTTTCAGGATACAAAAATGACTTTAGTGCAGCTCATTCCGGGGATGAATCTGGATGACAAAATCACGAGGTGTTTTGCCCCTGATTCCGATAACTGAGTTTCTGAGGAGAAAAGCCATGGCTCTGGCACAGGCCTGGGAGGCAGGGAAGTCTGAGGGGTCACTGGCTTCCCTCCAGCCGAAGAGAGTGGTGTGAGCTGCTCTGGTGATGGCTGGGCTAGAATGGCCCCTGCATCATCCCAAACTGGCATGTGCTCCCAGAAGAGCCGCCGAGGTGTGAGAGAAACTGCGTCATTACCCAGAATATGGGAAGGAGGATGGAGGTTGTATGTGTAATTTCCTGTCCTTGGAATCCAATATAGTCATAAATAAGCTCGGAGAGGCAATCGGTAGGAGAACTGAACATGAATGCCTCTCGCTTGGGAAGCACTGGGAACTGAGAGGAATACAAATTGCATCTTTCACGTTGGGTTATGTGTCTAAAGTATCAATAACTTGGCCAAAGCTAACTGTAGTCAGCTGACATAAAGGACCCTGCAAGATGACATAATGCCAGGAGACTTTTCACAATAGAAAAAGCAGATTTGGCATAGGTGAGCTCTGAACTCTCCTGAGGCGCTAATCCTGGACTGCCCACAGTTCTCTGAGAGTTAGTGGCAAAGAGTATCAGAGCATCGTGAGGGGGATGTAGGTCAGCCCTCCTTGCTGGGAAGAGACTTGGGGTCTTTTGGTGCTGAGTACACAGAGGAAAGAATTTGAGAGGGTGAGTGGCACACATGGTTGGCTTCCCATGGAGAGGAGAATTGCCTCATGGAAGGCATTAGGTCGAACTTAGCGCTGTGCCAGCGTTTATTACTAATCACCGTGAAACTGCTTTGCGTTTTTCATAGGACTTTCTTATAGATCTTATTTGATCTTCTGAATATAAAATATTTTCCACAGGTGTTTTAAATTTCAGTTTTTCAGTCAGTATTTGACCTCCTGCTCAGCCCCCCACGGGAGGGTCAGTTTTTATAACACGTGTGTAGACAAAGGTATGAGTGTTCTCCAAGCCATGGCAGTGCATATTCAAGGAGTTGGGCGTGGACCGCCAGTCCTGATGGGGGCTGTCTACACAGCAGGGTGAAGATCTCAGAGTCAGACCACAGGAGATGCCACTGGAGGCTCAGCTTCCTCTCCACTTCAGAGGCACTGAGACCTCGTTGTCACTAGATCTCTGTGTAACCAGAAGGGAGCTCCTTTCACCTGAGAGCTGCTGTCTTTGCTGCATAATTTTTTGAGCAGGTTATTTAAGCTCTCCAGGCCTTAGTTTTCATTTATAGAATGAGATAATAATAGTATCCATCTTAAGGAACTGTGTGATGATTAACTGAGTTAATACCTTTAAAAAAAAAAGAGCACTTAGCTCAGGGAGTTTGCACTCGATGCTTATTAACTATTATGGTAACAATAATGACAATGATAAGTACTGGATTTCACAGACGGAGGCAGCCTAGGATTCTTAGGCAGTTTAAGGATCTTCTTAGGTCTAGGATCACAGTCTTCCTGGTCTTCAAGCAAGGTTCCAACAAATACTCATGTTATACCTTCATGGCCTTGCCAGGGACATAGTGAAGAGCCTAAGGGAAAAAAGCTATTGTTCTATCTTCCTCTGGAAGGGGCTAATGGAAAAATAACCAGGCGTGTGAATTCAGGAAATAAAAGGTCAAAATGGGAAACCTGATCTTGAGAATTTCATTAATCTCTTCAACTGCATTGAGGGCAGCCGAGAAGTGACTTCTCACATGGGTCCTCAAGAATTAAAAAAGCAGATACTGGTCTCTAACTCTTACTCTGCTATTTATCAGCTGTGTGACCTTGGGCTGGTTGCTTAACCTCTTTGAGATTCAATTTCTTCATTCATAAAATAGGAATAATACATTATAGGATTGTTGGAATTACTGAATCAGATTATATTTGTAGAGTTCTTGGAACCTGGTGAGGGCTCAATAAAAGTCAGTTTTCGTGCCGGTTGTAATGTTTATTATAAATACTTATTATTATAATAAGTTACTTAGCTTACAATTGACAATTTGGGAACTGGTTTCTTTCAGAGCAGGGTTTGTCCAGTGATTATCCTCCTTCTCACCCTGAAAGGTGTTAACACTCAGGGGAGTTCCCCTACCCTTACTGGTCCTGACCCTCTGAGCTTGGTGGTGGTCCATGTGAAGATGGGGAGAAGGAGCGCTCCCCACCTGGTTGTATGAGGGCTGTATCAAAGTCATCCTGCCTCTGCTTGGGTCAGAAGTGGGGTATGGCTCATGGCTCCTGTTGGATGATAGGGGCTTCTGAGGATTTCAGGGGTGATCAGACTCAGGTCTTCCTCATCCCTGGCTCCTTCTGCTGGGAAAATACGTAGGAGTAGAATGGCAGGAATACGTGGTAGATGTGTGCTTAACTTTGTAAGAAACCACCAACTCTTTTCCAACCAGGTTATCCCATTCAGTGTCCCCACATGTTCTGGTTGTACAGACACATGGGCCACATTTTCTTGTCTTCCTCATATATCAAAGTCAGTTCTTTTCAAACTTAGGGAAAAAAAAAAAAATATATATATATATATATATATATTCAAACTTTAAATATATATATATATGAAGTAGAACTTAAAAAGTGGAAAAGGTCATACCTATACCCCTCAATACATAAAGCAGATTAGGAGATAGAAGCTTTGGCTGAACAGCTGGGGAGGTGCTTGGAGCCGGAAGCTTTCTCTTGGCTCGGGGGCTCAGGGGAGCCCAGAGTGATGACCCTGCTCTAGGCACAAGCTTGAGTCAGCTTTCATCAGATCATACTTTCAGTTGAGCTCTGAGTTGGCCACAGCAGGAATGATACTGGCCAGGCCTGGGCCGCCTGCATCTCTCTGCCCGCCACGCCCAGAGTTCTCCATGAGGCCCCCCAAGCTGGCACAGGCTGAGGCCCCCAGAGGCCGACCAGGCGCAGCAGCCCAGTGGTGGGGCTGGTGTTTCCTGCTGGCTGGCATCAGTCTTTCCGCCACCATGGTGTGTCACTTAAACTCGCTCCGTCTTCAAGACACACATCAGAAGCTGTGCGATTCCAGATACCAGGAATAAAGAAACAAATTGGGAACATTGTGCACAAAAAAGATTTTAATCAAGATTAAACCGGCTCTGTGCGTAGATTCTGCCACTCTCCTTATTGTGATCCTGACAGTGATGCGGGGCGAGCAGGCAAAGGCTGATCCCGAGGCGGCTCACTCTCCTGGCACTGACATCCCGTGTAGCCCAAGTGGCAGCTGACAACAGACAGATGGGTCTCCAGGGGCACGCAGCCTCCCAGCTCGACTGGCTCAGGGCTCCAGTCTGAGGATTCTCCAGCCAGGCCCAAGGAGCTGCATCCCACCATGCTCTCCGCAAGTTCCCTCCTCCTCCTCTTTTTACTTTTTATTATGGGGACCTTTAAACATGTACAAAAGTAGATAGAATCATATCATAAGAACCTCTATGTACCCACAGTCCAGCTTCAACAGTTACCAATACACCAACCTTGTTTCATCTCCACCCTTACTCACACCCCTCCAAGTTATTTTGAATCAAATCTCAGACATCCTATTATCTCATCTACAGAAAGGTTAGTATATATGGCTGAGATAACTTTTACTTTTTCTGAGGAGCTGGTGGCTCAGTGGTAAAGAATCTGCCTGGAATGCAGGAGACCCGGGTTCAGTCCTTGGGTCAGGAAGGTTCCTTGGAGAAGGGAGTGGCTACCCACTCCAGGATTCTTGCCTGGGAAAACCCATGGATAGAGGAGCCTGGTGGGCTACAGTCCATGGGGTCTCCAAGAGTTGGACTCACCTGAAGCCACTAACAGTTTTGCTTCACTTTCATAGTTTCATTATTATGCCTGAAAATGGGCAATGTTTCTGAGTGTTTCTAATGAGAGTCAAGGGTGAGGACCACAGTCTGAGTGGAAATCACTTCCCCTGGTGACAGGAGCCAGGTCTGACGTGTTGGAGGAAGCTTGGCATTTCTTAGAGAAAGCTGGCAGGAGCTCAACTTCTAAAACTCCACACTCAGAAGAGGAAACAGCACAAAGTCAGGCTGACAACTTGCCTTGCTCAAGGATCCCTAACTATTAGGTTCAGGAATCCTGTCATCTTGTAGTTGAAGCTTTCTAATTATTTTTGAGACACAGTTTGTATCTTAACCTAAAGGGCAGCTGCTGTGGGGTTCCCTAGAGAATAGTCTCTTGGGGGCTTCTGGTCTGATGTCATGTCACTCTGCAGGCTTGCTGATACTACCCTAGGTTTCGAGGGTCCAGTCAGAAAGCTGAGGTTTTGTTTGTGACTCTGCCATTTAAAGGGCTGTGCAGTTTCCTCATGTGAGCTGTAAGGATGGCAGCGTTGCCCTGGTCAGCTGGCACGGGTGTTTGCTGGAAGTGATGACGGTAACTGCTCTGACTGGTGAGTGGGCTGGGAGAGTGCTCCCCCGTCTGGCAGTGCTCACCGCCCACCCTGGAGCCATCCAGGCACTTTCCAGGCCCCACCTCCTTCCCCAGGTCTCTGGTGATGGCTTCTTCCAGGTGTGGAGTGGGAGTCAGCTGGGCTTCCCTGACCCCCACAGCCCCCAGGGCTGGTGGGCGGAACAGACCCTTGCTTCACGTCCCCCCACTCCCTTCCTGGAACTCTCTACAGTGGGTGGCGTGGATCTCCCTGGCTGACTCTCTTCTGAGCTGATGAAAGTGTCCTTGCTCACACCTCCAGTCCCTTCAGGAGTAAGACTGCTTTGGCCTTGGCTCACCAGATGTCCCTGGATTCCAGTGGGGGACAGAGAAAGAGGAGAGGACGCTCTGCTGGTGAAGGAGGCTGCACGAGGGGGCAGCGAGTCGCCAGGGCCTTCTCTCGCCATCTCTCCTCAGAGGTGAACGCTGCTTTGTGGTGGAGGCGCCCAGCAAGACGGGCTCGTCCGCGTGGCAGCCAGTGCAGTGGGGCCAAAGTCCCAGAGGCTCCCAGCTAACAGAGCCTCCTCCCCTCAGCAGGGGCCAGAGCAGGTGCACCCTCAGCAAGGGTGCGGAGCCTTGGAGGGTGGCCACGGGAGGCCCTGCTGACTTGAAGGCTAGGGACAGAGGTCACTTCTCTGCCTCCTTTTAGATGCCTGAGAGACCAAGGTGTGTCCCCAAGGGTCTTGTGTGTTCAGGAGCTACAGCTTCGCGGCTGCATGGACATTCCACCCCTAGAGCCGGGAAGACTCCCCTCGTCCATGAACCCTGGGCTTCCGACGTGGTTGGGGAGAGCCTGCTGGCCCAGCTCTGGCCCTGCCTGTCTGGTGGGTCTGAGTTGTAACTTTGAGGGTTTGTCGAAGTGGGGCGTGGGGCAGGGGTGGGAGCCTTGGTTGTGGAGTCAGGAGACCCCGGATCCCATTTTCTGCCAGTGGCGGGGCCTGGGGTCAGGTGGTACAGCCATATTGGAGGGAAGTTCGGTGACATCTCTCGAAATCACAGATATACATATCCTTTGACCCAGCAATTCCTCTTGTGCCAAAGGGACTTACGTGCAAGGAGGTTCATTGTGGTGCATTTGTGTCAGCAGGAGACTGGCGACATGGAAACCCCCAACCTTGGGCAAGTTAAACGACCTGTGGTTACTCCATACAATAGATGTTCAAAAAGAATAAGGCAGCTTTATGCATTTGCTGCCACAGAACGGCCTTCAGTGACGTTGTTGAGTGAGAAAGACAAGGCTGAGCAGAGTGCATAGCATGCCGTGCTGAGCGGAGCTGCTGTCATGTCTGACTCTCTACCCACCAGGCCCTTCTGTCCGTGGGGACTCTCCAGGCGAGAATACTGGAGTGGGTTTGCCATGCCCTCCTCCAGGGGGTCTTCACAACCCAGAGACTGAACCCAGGTCTCCCACATTGCAGGCGTATTCTTTATCATCTGAACCACCAGCGAAGGCCATGAATACTGGAGTGGGTAGCCTAACCTTTCTGCAGGGGATCTTCCCAACCCAGGAAATGAATCAGGGTCTTCTGCATTGCAGGTGGATTCTTTACCATCTGAGCTACCAGGGAAGAAGCCCTGTATAGCATGCTACACCTTTTGTGTTTTTTTTAAATAATTCTTTTTAGATTCATAGAATATTTGTGGACAAGTTGCAAGAAACTAGAAAGTGAGGTTGTCCCTGTGGTGGTGACCTGGGGGACAGTGGTGGTGGGGAGATTGGTTTTTACTGTGAACTCCTTTATAAGATTTGAGTTTTGTACCATGTGTATGCTATTTAAATAAATACACATACTTAACATCTTTGGCATTTCTCTGGCATCTATGGGCTGGCTGTGTGGCTCTGGGCAAGTCATTTACCTGCTCTGAGCCCTATCTGTAAAATCAGATAAAAGTCACACTGAGAGGAAATTCCCTGTTGTTGTTGGGACTCTGAGCTTTCATTGAGGAGGGCCCAGTTTTGATCCCTGGTCAGGGACCTAGGATCCTGCAAGCCACACTGTGGTGTGGCCAAAAATAAAATATTCAATAAAATAGAGTTACAGAACTGATGAATGAGAAGAGCCTGTGCCGGGTGTAGAGTACCGGGCATTCAGTGAAAGGAGCTTCTGGGGTTGTTTATTTGTTATGTTTAAGTTGTTACCATCCAGATGCCAGGACAGGAAGAGCAAACCAGGCTAGGCGAGACGTAATGGGGAAGGGTGTGAGCATCTCAGAGCCAGCGTGGCCTCTTTCTCATTTCTTCGCAGCGCTTCCACCCAGCCCGGAAACGTGTGCTTATTTGCGCTGTGCTGTTCCCCAGCCGCCTTCCTGGAGCACACGTGCGGGCAGCTGAGTCCAGACTATCCACCAGAGGGCGTCAGCTGCCGCGCTGCCTCCTCTTGTTTCTGGAGCCACTTCAGCCGCCAGGATGTGATGGGAGGTTTGCCACGGAAAAGGTTTAAGGTGGCCTTTTCTTTCTTGTTACGTCCACCGACTACACTGCTTATTGGTTTCAGTTAGGCCTAGGGGATGCTAAGGCACCAACGTGCAGCTAGGAGTAACACCCCTGGGGATGTGTGTGTGTATGTGCACGCATGAGCTTGCAAGATGTGTCTTGCAAGATGTGTGTATGTGTGCATATGTGTGCAGAACCCTGGGCTGTGAGCTCCAGGTCATTTAGCATCTGCCTGGAGGGTGACTCTGCCCTAAAATGACTGAGCCTCCCCAGGCTCTATGCCCTGAATTGTCAGAATGCCTTACATCCCAAATCTCACCATCCTAACCTGGACCGAGGTCTCCTTCACTTCTCATCTGCCTGTGGCTTTGTCAACAACCTCTGCCTAGACAGGAGAAGGAAGGAAGCCCCAAGAGAATCCTATGTCCCAGCTCATCATGCTCCAAATGCTCTTCTGATGTCCCCAGCACTCAACAGGCTTTATCAGCACCCTTTGACTCCACCTGCTTGCTCACAGCAGACAGGGAGGCTACAGGACATTTACTCTCAGCAGCCCCTAGGTGGCAACATCATGGGAACTTACTGCTTCTGAGTTTAGATCGTGTCTAAGCCTACAGCCATGGTTTGTAGACTCCAAAGGGAAAGAAGAGATGGTCAGTGCATAGGATGCTGGGTTTTGTGGGTGCTTCTAGCCTGGGGAGGGTTCTGGGAATGGCCCTGAGTCCTTACTTTATAGCTTATGACTCTTGCCATTGACTGGTGAGGTGTGGACTAGACTGTACTTGGGATTTGTAATAATGATGATGTTAACCACTAACTCTCAAGAGTGCAACCTAGGTGATAGGCACTGTTCTTGGTGCTTTGCACACATCAACTCAGCTGGTCCTCTGAATAGAGGACTAACTATCTCATTGGGCATTTAGTACCTCACCAGGTATCACTTCTATTTTACAGATGGAGAAACTAAAGCAGAGAGGAAGGGTAATTTACCCAAGGACACACCCAAGGTGGCGCTAGTGATAAAGAGCTGCATGGCAATGCAGGAGATATAAGAGGCACAGGTTTGATCCCTGGGTCGGGAAGATCCCCTGGAGGAGGGCATGGCAACCCACTCCAGTGTTTTTGCCTCGAGAATCCCCATGGACAGAGAGAGTCTGGTGGGCTACCATCCATAGTGTCGTGAAGAGTTGCACATGACCGAGTGAGTTAGCACATGCGCACAGAGCTGGTAGGAGGCATAACTGGGAACCGAACCCGAAATTGGGCTTTAAAGACCCAGGGGTTTGAAGCCAGCCTGTTCAGTTTTGTAGCACTTTCTTCAAGGTACTCAGGAAGGGAGAAATCCCATTGTCCAGGTGAGAGAAGCTAGATTCCGAAATGGGCACAAAGCTTCTCAGAGTCCCAGTCAAGGAACATCCCCTTCAGAATAAATATGAAAAGGAAAGCATCTTGAAAACGTGCCCAAGTTGGGGTTTGGGGCACACCAGGGTAACTGGTGGCCCTTTCCTGCTCAGGAGCCGGGGTCCTGCAGGGCATCCAGCTCGCAGTAGCAGCAGCCACCTCCCACACCTCTGGGCGCTGTAGGCTAGGAGGGGAAGGAGGAAGCCAGTCCCTCTGGGTTGCAGGGAAGGGCAGGGCTGAAGCCTCTTCATTCCCGGCACATCCAGTGAAGCGGGTGGGAGGCTGCTGCAGGCACTCTGCTCTCTCGCACCTGTTCACTTTTTGAGTCAGTCCCTCAGACGCTCAGGTTTGTTAGCTCCCTGCTGGTTCCCCATTGAACACAGCCTTTGAATGGGAGACTGAGTCAGAGCTGCCTCAAACATGCCTGGAAGGTGAGAACCGCAGCCCATAAAAGCACTCTTCATAGCACTAAATTCCTCTGCTTCAGACTCTTTGAACCTGGAGTGATCTACAGGTTGCAGCCCAGCTGGAGACGTACGATAAAAGAAACTGGTCTGCTCAGAGTCCAGTGGGAGCTGACAGAGGAAGAGAGTTTGACAAAAGGGAGGCTGGGCCTGGTGGGGCTTGGTGACTCCACGATGGGCCACAGGTAGGGCAGGAGGTCATCTGGCTGCCCGGGACAGCTGCTGGTCCCAGGACGCTACTTCTAACTCCTCCGAACTCTGAAAGACAGTGAACCCAGATGAAAAAAAATACAACCAACTAGTGAATATACCAAAACAGAAACAAACTTACAGATATAGAAAAAAACTAGTGGTTACCAGTGGGGAGAGGGAAGGGTATATTGTACAACACAGGAAATTTAGCCAATTAAAAAAATTCATCTATTTTAATTGGAAGATAATTACTTTACAATATTGTGATGGTTTTTGCCATACATCAGCATGAATCAGCCACAGGTATGCGTGTGTCCCTCCCACCCTGAACCCCCCTCCCGCCTCCTTCCCCACCCTGTGCCCCTGGGCTGTCCCAGAGCACTGGCTCTGGGGGCACCAATTTTTCTTTATATATATATAATTTTATTTATTTATTTATTTTTGGCTGTGCTGGATCTTCGTTGCTGGCTTTTCTCTAGTTGTGGCGAGTGGGGGCTAGTCTCTAGTTGCGGTGTGCGGGCTGCTCATTGCAGTGGTTTCTCTTGCTACCGAGCACCCGCTCTAGAGCACAAGCTCAGCAGCTGTGGCCCACGGCTGTGTGATTAGTTGCTCCGTAGCATGTGGGATCTTCTCAAATCAGCGATCAAAGCCATGTCTCCTGCATTAGCAGGAGGATTCTTTACCACTTAGCTACCAGGGAAGCCCTAGCCAATGCTTAATAAATCGAGCATAATCTTTAAAAAATCTGAGTTACTATGCTGTACATCTCCCTGGCGGCTCAGACGGTAAAGCGTCTGCCTACAATGTGGGAGACCTGGGTTCATTCCCTGGGTCGGGAAGATCTCTTGGAGGAGGCAATGGCAACCCACTCCAGTATTCTTGCCTGGAAAATCCCATGGATGGAGGAGCCTGGTAGGCTACAGTTCATGGGGTCGCCAAGAGTCGGACATGACTGAGTGACTTCACTCACTCACACCTTTAATGATATAATGTGCTTAGTCGCTTGCTTGTGTTTGACTCTTTGTGACCCCATGGACTATCAGGCTCCTCTGTCCATGTGGATTCTCCAGGCAAGAATACTGGAGTGGGTTGCCATGCCCTTCTCCAGGGGATCTTCCCAACCCAAAATCGAACCCAGGTCTCCCACATTGCAGGTGGATTCTTTACCATCTGAGCTACCAGGGAAGCCCAAATTACATAATTATATAATATTGTACAAAAGTATATAATATTTATATAATATATATTTGCCCAATATTACATACTTTATATAATATATAAAATTATATAACATTGTACAAGATTATATAAAATATACAAAATTATGTAATATTGCACATCATTTATACTTCAGTAAAAAAAATAAAATAAAATTCTCCAACAGTTGGGAATTGGCCAGACAGGGACCCCAGGACCTTACGCACCTAGGTGCAAGGTAGGATGGTGCTGCCCAGCTGCCTTGAAGTCAGATGTGGCCACGTGACTTGCTTCTGTGGATGAAGTATGAACTGCAGTGATACTTCTGGTGGAAGCTCCATCCTTCTTTTCCGCTGTCACGGCAATCATAACTCCAGGTGGTGGCCATTGTGCCAGCCTCAGCTCCAGAGAGAGCTGTGTGGATTGGAGGCCCAGCTGAGCTGGGATGGATGGACAGCACCGTGAGAAATAAGTCTTTGTGGTTTTAAGCCACTGAAATTTTGGGGGTGCCTGTTAATGCAGCATAATCTAACTTATGCTGACAGGTATGTGGATAATCAGATTGCTGAATCCTGGCTGATGGATCCCTCAGCTAATATGTTATGCATCCAGGCAACAACATTAGTTAACCTAATTAAAATACACATAAGTTCCAAAACTGAGTCTTTGGGGTAGGCATTGCTAGCACTGCTGCAGGTTAGTTGGGGGAGAAATTTGGGAAGTGGCTATGAGCCTGCTTAAACGCCACGCTTGTTCTGCCCAGCTTAGAGGATTCCTGTAGGGAGGTCCCAAGGACTGATGAGTCAGGCGCTTAGTTCTCTAATGTGTCAGTGGAATACCTGCCTTTTACCATCATCTATCAAAGAAACAGAAGCATGGTCACAGACCACTTCGGTACAAGAGGAGAAGCTGGTCCCTTTAATGTGTGGATCTCACTCCTGGCTGCACGTTAGAATCACCTAGAAGCTTAACATCTCCACACCCAGGCTGTTCCCCAGAAAAGTCAAAGTCTCTGAGGGTGGGCTCGGCAGCAGCAGCTTGTGAAGCTCCCCAGCTAATCCATGTGCCTGGCCGAGCACCACAGCCATAACATCTCCTTTTCCTCCAATGGGGGCCATATTTTAACCAATGTTTGAGGCAGTCATTTTGTACAATTCTCCTGCTTTCCCATAGCTGTGTGTCTCAGGCTGCCGCAGATGCTGGAAAGAAAACGCCTGGAGATTCGGTCTCCGAAGGGTAAGTACTCATATGGGGAGATCCTGGAGCCTAATAGTCCCCTCCTAGGAGGATCTGGGAGTAGACGGACCTGGACTTGCCTCCTTGCCCAATAACAGTTCTGTGACTTTGGACAAGTTTCTTGACATCTCTGAGCCTCCGTTTCCTCATCTGCCGTGTGGGAATAATCTAATGCCAGCCTTATTGGCTTAGCACAATAGTCTCTGCATAACTACTAGCTAAATTATGATTTCTCCCAGGTGACTTGTCTTGAATGATGAGGAGGCTCCAGTTGTACAAGTTCCATCTGCTGCCCTTACCTGCAGCGCTCCTTCAGTGGTGAATGGAACCTCAACTCTCCAATGACCCCAGCCATAAACTGGGGAGGCATTCTGGACGCTTCCGTCCACATCCAATTCATTATTAACCGTGATATCCTGCTAAGGGCCTCACAGATCCACCCTGTTCTCCCCATCCATCCTGCAACTTCCTTGAGCTTGAGCATTATCTGAATTATGCAGGAGCCCCTGGTGGGTCTCCCCAGTGCCTCTCCTCAAATCCCTTCCCCAAAATGTAGTCAGAGTGATCTTTCTAAGCTATAAATCTCCTTATTAGACATTAAAGCAACATTTTCAAAATTTTCAGTTGTAATAATTAAGACAGTGGGGGCGGATGAATAGACAACACATCAATCAAGAGAAAAATAGGAAGTCCAGAAATAGATCTACATACATAGAGGAAGCTGGTATATTACAAAAGTGGCATTTCAAATCAGTGGGGAAAAGACAGATTATTCAATAAATAGCACAGGCACAACTGGGTGGCCATGTCTGCATAGAAATACAATTGGATCCATACCTCATGCTTTACACAAGGAATGGTTCTCAGATATAAACATAAAAAGGTAAATCCATAAAAGTCCTAGAGGAAAACACAGTATAACTCAAAGCAGAAAGTGCCTTTTAAAATAGGATTCAAATTCCAGAAGCTAAAAAAGAAAAGACCAAGAAGTTCAACTACATTTAAAAAACTCTCTATGGAAATAATCACCATAGGCAAAAATCATAAGTTTGGGTAAAAGATTTTAACTCATATCACAAATCAAAGGTAAATTTCACAATATACAATGAGCTTCTACCAATGATTAGAAAAAGACCAACAACTTGATGATAAAATGGACACTTATAATGGACAAACATTTCAAAGGAAATTACGAATGACTATTAAGCATATAATTTTTGCAATAGTCATGTATGGATGTGAGAGTTGGACCATTAAGAAGGCTGAGTGCCAAAGAACTGATGCTTTTGAATTGTGCTAGAGAAGACTCTTGAGAGTCCCTTGGACTGCAAGATCAAACCAGTCAATCCTAAAGGGAGTCAGCCCTGAATATTTATTGAGGAACTGTTGCTGAAGTGGAAGCTCCAATATTTTGGCCACGTGATGCAAACAGCCAATTCACTGGAAAAGATGCTGATGCTGGGAAAGCTTGACGACAAAAGGAGAAGGGGTGGCAGAGCATGAGGTAGTTAGGTAGCATTACTGACTCAATGGGCATGAATTTGAGCAAACTCTGGGAGATAGTGGAGGACGGGGAGCCTGGTGTCCTGCAGTCCATGGAGTGGCAAAGAGTTGGACACAACTTAGCAACTGAACAACAAAATTAAGCATATAAAACTATGGTCAACCTCACTCAAGTGAAATGCAAATGAAAAGGACATATGTTATTTTTCGCCTATTAGATTGGAGAACATTTTAAAAATTGGTGACGTAGGAATTGCTGTGTGTGTGTATGTGCTAGGTTGCTCCATTGTGTCTGTTTGTGACCCTATGGAGTGTCGCCAGCCAGGCTCCTCTGTCCGTGGGATTTCCCAGGCAAGAATACTGGAGTGGGTTGCCATGTCCTCCTCCAGAGGAACTGATGAAGACGGTAAGAAATCAAGCACTGTCATCCATCGTTGCCAGACACATAAATCAATGGAAGGGAACCTGGGAAACTAGCCAAATGACAAATATTAATAACTGTGATGGTTATCAACTTGGCAAGGCTCTAGTACCAGTTATTTAATCAAACACAAATCTAGGTGTTGCTGTGAAGGCACTTGGTAGACGTGGTTAACATCTTGATGTCAGGTGACATCAAGTAAAGTAGGAGACCCCTTGATGATGTAGGTGGGCCTCATCCAATCAGTTGAAGGTGTTAAGAGCAAAACCTGAAGTTTCTAGGAGAAGGAGAAATTCTGCCTCAAGACTGAAGCACCAGTTTCTGCCTGAGGTTCCAGCCTGCTGGCCTTCACTACCAATTTCAGACTTACCAGTCCCTGAGAATGAATAATTCCTTAAAACAACCCCCTCACTATATATTTATTTAGTATCTGTCTATCTGTCTGTCTGTCTTCTCGATGTTTCTCTGGAGAACACTGATATGATCTAGCAATTCCACTTTTCTATTTGTGGGAAACTTGCACGTACATCAAACGACCCATGAACAATGCATTTCATCACAGCAATGTCTGTAACAGGGGGAATGAAGGCAGGCTGAGGGCCCATCAGCACAGCGCTGGAGCCCTAGGTAGCCACCACGTGTGAGGCAATGGCAGAGTAGTTTCCAAAACTGATTTAAGTGAAAAAAGAAAAATAGCATACAACGACAGTGTGTTTGTGTGCTTTTCTTCGGAAAAATCGAGAAACTAGGTTAGTGTTTGTAAATGTATGAAGTATCTCTTGGTGGCTACGTAAGAAACTAACTCTGAATGCCTCTGGCATGGGTGCTGAGTGCCTGGGCCAGGAGAAGACATTTCACTTATGTTCTTTGTTCTACAAAACATAACCCCTCATATACGATCCTATCGCTTGCAGGCAAGGGACAGGGAAGGTGGAGCCCACGCTTTTTACAGTCATTAACAAGGGTGTGATCCTCTGGTTCCAAACCCATTCCCAGCCCCTAAACCCACCACTCCCTGTTCTCCATTCCTAAGTTGTCTGTTCTCCTAAGTTGTTCTCCATTCCAGTTGTCTGTTTCCTTAGTTCCTCTGACTCACACCACCCTCTGTTGCCCCCAAGTCAGGAGCGCCCCCAGGCTCTCTCTAAGAACTGCTTTTCCTTGGGGTTGCTTCCTCTCTTCAGAAGAAGCTAGTGGTGTTTGACTTCCTTCGCTGAGAGGAGAGCTGCAGGCTTTACTCCTACACTGCCCTCTTGTGGACACCTTGACCTCTGGGCTCGTATCATCCAGGCTAAGAGACTGAAAAGAACCGCCCCCCCCCCACCCGCCCCCCAGGGGGCCTGCGGGGCATCTCAGGTTTTTTCTGGTTGGCCTGGGATAGATGGCTCACTGTTTGCGGACTTTCCTACCAGATCCACAAGAGGCTTGGTGCTAGCCCCCTGCATGGCAGCTGCTGTTTATAGACACGCACTGGTCAGCACCCAGTCAGCAGGAAATCCTGTTGTACGAGGAAGACAGCAAACCTGGGGCCTGTCCCCTGAAGTCTTTTCTGGAGGAGGGGTTGAAATGAACACTTTAGAAGTGCCTCTGGATAAATGCAGTGACTGAAAGTGAACAAGGGCTCGGATGGTGTCTCAGGAAGTGGAGATGAAGTCATCTGGACCCCAAAGCACAGAACAGGAGAAAGCACCCAGGGTGTGTATTCTCTGCCCAGTTTGGATATATGCATTTGGTAATGGAGGGAAGGAAATGATGTCAACATATGCATTTCATCTCTCAATAATTTCTCAAAGACACAATTTGCTGTCTTTGGACATATTCCATCTTGGATGAGTAATAGGGTCATAGGTCCATGTCAAAAGGGACTCAGGCAGGTATAGCTACTGGAAATCCATGTTCCGCTTTTTGCCAGTGAGCAGATCTGGGATAAACTAAACAGAAAGCAAAGTGGAGAGGTTCAACTGGACAGGTTTGATCTTGGGGTTTGGAGGTTCATCTGACTTCACTCCTGAGCCTGTTAGAATTTTATGGCATGGAAAATTGCAACTATCTCCCAAGGATGCTGGCACAAACAGGGACAACCAGTTCTGGCTGTGGTCCCCACAGGGAGGTTTAACTGGAACCTCTTGGCTGTCTTAAGTTCCAATAGTTCTGGTGGGATCGTTTCACTCACCAAAACTCCGGTTTTGTTTCTCCTGGATTGGTCTTAAAAACATAAAACCTCAAAAAGCTGTGGAACACACTATTTAAAAACATGCACTCTGAGTCAAACGTAAACACAAAGCTGTCTTTTTATAAAGTCTGAGCTTTATAACTGTGCCAAAACGTTTCTCTGTCGGTTTTAAAAATTGAAGTAGAAACCACTAAAGAGTGAAAAAATATTCCAGGGAGGAAATTCTCAGACATCAAACGGCCAGGTTTATATCACAAAGAAGTCACTGTCTATGCACAAGGGCCCCTTGGGCAAGGCTGGTGGGCTGACAGCCGGGAGGACATGGAAAGATCACGCGCTCCAGCGGAGCCCCTCGGTCATAATGATGTTGTGCTGACATTTGTCAAACTTTCCAGCTTCCCAGGCACCCACGTTTCCTACTTCATGTACCTGTGATCCTAATGGGTAGACAGATCCCTCCACCCACCACACGCAGAGAAGCTACCTTCCGTTCTCTATCCATCTGGGCCAGAAGCCAAGAGCGGGAAACATGAAGACCACGCTCAGGGTTACCATAGAAACGGTGCTCTTTCAGGTGACCCGTTTCCAAACAGCTTCAGCGGGGCCCAACCTCCTGCCACTGGTCCCATTACCTTCTGGATCCTCCTCTTCCAACATGTCGCCTTTCTCAACAACTGTTTTAGGCTGTTAGGAATGCCCAGTGACAAAAACACTTACCATTCTTGAGCCAACATCCGTGCATCCCGCACACCTGCCGGTCACTCGTCTGCCACGCCGCAGGCAGAGTCAGCACGGGGGAGAGGAGATGTTGGCCTCAGGAATTCTGCCATCTCATCTTGAGGGCGAACTCCCAGATTGATTTTGCTGGCTGGGCCCAGAACTTAGGGAGAGGAACAGGACTACTTTTTAGCAAATTGACAGAATAATTTTGTCCTTTGACGCTAGTGTGAGATGGAGCGGCGAGGGGGGGGGATTGTAATTTTTTTTTCTTTTGTTTTTCTCAAATTTTGAAAAAGAACCGGACTCTGGGTTGGAAATAAACAGCCACCTCTGACAACTAAAATCACAGGTGGTGTGAGAACCACTGAGCTAGGCCATCCTAGAGTCGTAACGTGAGGATCCAGAGGCAGAGATGCCCAGGCGAAGGATTGTTTTCAAATTTTGTGAGGTGTGTGGGTGGAAGATAGAAAATGCGAGTGGAAGGGTGGCTGCGAGATGGGCGCCCGGCTTCCACGTGGCCGCGTGGCAGCTGGGAAGGGGGCCTGGGCAGTGTGGGCTGCCACACTCTGCTGCTGGCGGGGTGGGGAGGGTCAGATCACGCTGACCGGCCAGCTTTCCAGAGGATTAGGCTCTGGTTATAGATGAGCTTCTCCATACCCCCAGGCCCTCCCCTCCGGCTCTGGGGACAAGAGGTTCTTGGGCTGATCAGGAGGCAGGGCCACAGATAGATGCAGTTCAAGGGACCAGACCAAGGTACTTTGACAGAAGCCTGGATCCTTCTTGCATTCCCCTTGCTGAGTTCTCATTAGCATGGGGAGTGTGAGCGGATTGTACCTATCGGTGCTCCTTCTGGATTCCTGGCTCAAACCCACTGCAGCCTCTTCCAAGCCAGCCCCCTAAATAGGAACACCTATTTAATAAATACCCCTTTAATAAATGCAGTTAAATCTCTTCTTGGGAAGGGCTGTTAGGGGAGTCCTGAAAACTTTACTATTTAAGTAACCTTTTCTCCAGGATTCCCTTAGAAAGATCACTAACGAAGAGCTACAGCTTTGCTGATAAAAACTGCTAACCCACCCGTTTTGCATACTGTGCTGAGCCCTTTATGATTCCTCCAATCTCACAACTCTCGTATCTCCCTTCATTCCACATATTTTGCACACTATCCTTTCCCCTTCAGAGTATCCTGAGTCACACTCTGAGATACAGCTCATCTGGGTTATGGGAATTTAACTTTGGGAGGAATTTCATTTAATGTCTCAGCTACAAGGCATTTCTCCCATTTCCAGGGGTCATTTTGGGTTTTTCCACTCTCTTGAGCAGCTTGAGCCTGGTAAAAAGGGAGTCACCGGGTGGTCACTGTCACCATGTGGAGCCGTGGTTGCTTAGGTTTTGGTGGTAATAACGTCCGTAATGTCTGTATCCTATGTTTTCTTTTGTCTTTACCTTTTTCTCTGGGACTAGGTTTCTAACTATGTAAACCTTGAGTATCATAGTTCCAAACCCAAACCAAACCCAAGGCTCAGAGTGGTTAAGTAGCTTGCTCAAGATCACACAGCCAGAGAATATACATAAATACATGTGGGTTATATATTAGTAAGGGAGGAAGTCTTCTGTTTGACATTATTAACATTCCTGTTTTCTTCCTATTCCTCCCAGAGGAATACACATTCACTTTTTTTTTTTTTTTTTTAATTTACAAGGTCTTAGTTGCAGCATGTGTGATCTAGTGCAAGGTCTTAGTTGCAGCATGTGGGATCTAGTTCCCTGAGCAGGGATCAAAACTGGGCCCCATGCATTCGAAGCTCAGTCTTAACCACTGGACCACCAGGAAAGTTCCCATACACATTCACTTTTAAGTAAAGATAGAGGACCCTGATGCTGGCAAAGATTGAAGGCAGAAGGAGAAGGGGATGACAGAGGATGAGATGGTTGGATGGCATCACCGACTCAATGGACATGAATTTGAGCAAGCTCCAGGAGTTGGTGATGAACAGGGAAGCCTAGGGTGCTGCAATCCATGGGGCTGCAAAGAGTTGGACATGACTGACTGACTGAATTGAACTGAGAGAAATTAGAAAAAAATAAAATTCACTTTGCTGAAGCCAGAATTCAAACCCAGGTTTGTCTCTCCAACCATATGCTTAACTGACTCATTATTTAGAACTTATATTAATATACATCATACTGGAAGAATTAAAATGAGATTCAAGCCACGTGTAGTTAAAAACCTCAGGTCTCCAAGGAGGCTATTGTTTATGCTGTGGTTAAGGGGTAAAATGTGATTTCAAAGGCATTGAGGGTGGAGAGCAAGCTATAAACAATACCACCTGCAAGGTTCGAATTTTTATTTAGAAACACACCCCTAAGACAGGTGATACATTTTTTGGTTGCTCTGGGCACAGATCAAGCTGCATAAATGTTTAACACCTCTTTCCCTACCTTTTTGTTAAAAACAAAAAACAAAAAACAAAACGTAGCTCACAGTTGGAAGATACAGCTTTCACAGAATGGTCAGGTGGGAATAGTTTACAGGATTTCAGGCTTATTCTTCCTGGCTGGCTTATTCAGTTCTTATTTTCTAATCAATTGTATTGACAAAAAGAAAAAAAAGACACACACCAGTGTTACAAAACCTTGTATTAATCATTTCCCTTCACTTTCAATATAACGTTGATATGAAATATAGCCATGATTCTTAGTTACATGGGAGGAAATGAGTAATAAATACATTGTAGCAAGTTTAAACCACGAGGGTGTTTCACTGGTAACAACATTTGAAAACTGTACACTTGCAAAGAACAGCATCTTCAAACATTAGTATATCTGTAGATCAGTAAAGCTTTTACATGTAACAAACATGCTATTTCCATATATGACAAATTTAAAAAATATGCATTGCTTGGCAACATGAACTAGGCAAAAATAGTTCTTTGTTCACTAACTTTATACAGGAAAACAGGACGAAAGGCATGCATGTACAATAGGGATGCCTGCACGGGGCATGCAACAAAAGAAAGCTTTTTAAAAGTCAGCTTACATTAGGCATAAATACATGAGGGTTATATATTAATAAGGGAGGAAGTCTTCTGTTTGACATTATTAACATTCCTGTTTTCTTCCTATTCCTCCCAGAGGAATACACATTCACCTTTAAGTAAAGATAAAGGAATTACAAAAAAAAATAATAAAACTCACTTTGCAAACATCTCTGATGACTTGTAAAACAAACAAAAAAAATCAACATTAGTGTTATCACAGCCCTATGTGCAAATTTTCCCTCCACAGGGCCTTCTTGTATCAGGCACACTCGAATGCCTTGGTTAGGCTGCTTTCCTGCACCAGGGTTGGGGCCGCCTGCCCAAGACATTTCCAGAGGACCAATGTGATGGGGGCTGCCTGCCCCCCTCTCACTGCCCTTCTGGTTGTGCACCTACATCTTCAACCCAGCTCAGCCCCCAGCCCAGGCTCTTGGGAAGATCCCAGTTCCGGGGCGGGGAGTGAACATCTACAAACCTGGCACTGGCAGTAGCTGAGAGAGGGGCAGAAGAACAGAAGACCCAGAGAAGGCTCCCATTCCGCAAAAGGCAGCTGACGACACCTCAAAAGAAAACCTTGTTTCCCTCAGTGTCTCTTCAAAGGAATGGGAGAGGGGGCCCAGCTGTAGCTCTAGTCCTGAGGACCAAAAACGGACTGTTAGTACACAGGATTGGAGAGCTTGGTGCAAACAGCCGCCCTCTGCAGGCAGACCCAGCAGCATCTATTTATGCTTGCTGGCCCTTGGTTTAAACAAGTGAAACTCAAAAAGCATGTGGAAAACAAAACAAAACATATCAGCAGCAACGTTTCATTTCTTGCACACAACTCATGTGCGTCTTCCTACTGTTTCTGGTAAGAAACCACTATGAATAAAAAGCACCAATAAAACATCATACATGATAACAATATCATAGAATGCCACTGTCCCTGGGACAGTGTAGAGATGTCAAATACACACTGCTTAAATCAGAACAAGGGGAGGAAAAAACCCATGTAGTGAAATAGATTTTACTCTGAGATTTTTAATGTTTACTATTTACTTAATATAAAACAGTTGCATTTGGGGGTCAATGGGTAAATACAAAAAAAGGCACTGCCGCGTTATTACTAAATATCCGACTTCACAGCCTTATGCATGCAACCATTTGATTTTTTTTTTTTTATAAATAAAGTTCTTTTGCTTTAGGATTTTTAGATTGAGCTGTATACCTGCAGTCAACACAGGACTCAAAACAAGGTGGGGACAGGCTCCTAAAATTTATCAGAACGCTCAACTTAAAAAAATTAAAACACTAAGAGCAAAACACAACTAAGTAGATAAATCTATACACAGTCAATGAAAAATAAGCTTTTCTTTTAAAAAAAGAATTATGTTGTTATTAATAACAGACTTTTATCATGGTTACCAGCCATAGCAAGTTAATAAGTAACATATCCAAAATAATATCTCTAATAATCAGATAACCATTGTTTCTATATTCAGTGAAGGAATAAATAGAAATTCAGATTTGCAAATGCTTTAAGGTCTTCTTCCTTTTAAAGGATTCATGCTAATGTGATTGTGTTCACAATCTGTTTTCTGAACAACCCAAGTCTTTATGGATACATGTGTTTTGCAGCAGATTTGAATGCTTTCTCACTTCTCCACGAGATGTGTTAATACCCCTGCTTCTTCTTCTATTAACGTTCTCAGCATCCAAAATCACCTTCGCAAACCGTCTGGTCTTGCCTTTGGCCTTCAACATCTTTGACCTGTTCTTCCCAGCTCACACATGATCGTCCATCCCAACACATTCCCCAAGTAACCCTAAGCTTGCTTAGAAAAGGGATGTGGAGGATGAATGTTAATGGCACTTGGTTAAAAAAAAAATATCAACTACAAAATGCTGCCTCCTTCTGCACATGAATTTGCATCTTTAGAACATAGTTGTCACCCAAGGAGAGCTCTTTCTTCCCTAATGCAATGCAGGATGTTGTGGATTCAAGCCTTCTATGCTTGCTAAAGGCTCTTTGTGGCTAAGATGTTCCCACATTTTAGACCTTAAAAGGATTTCACAAGCCTCGCAACATCCAAGGTTGGGTTGGGTGTACATTTTTAATCTGGAAGGTAGAAGAAAGCTGTTTGGATTTCATTAAGGCCTTGTAAATGTGTATTTACTTCATTAACTTATTTTTTAAAAAAATAACTCTAAGCAAATGCAGTGATTTTCATGGTCTGATCTCTTAAATTTCAACTCTGACTTTGCTAAAACAAACAAACAAACAAATGGTACCAGACTCACCCATTCAGTAAACAGGCCTCCTACCATCTCCCTGATCTCGCCTCTGGCCAAGCTGGCACACCATCATTTACACAACCCAATTTTCCTGCGCAGAGCACAGCTCCTCATGGATTTTCTCTAATACCCTCCCTTGCATCAAATTCCGAAACACAGTCTTTCTTTTCCTTAAGAAATAGAGCTATTACTTTGTGGTAGCATAGTTTGTTAATCTCTCACCATGTAAGGAGTAGTTCTGTCTCCCTTCCGTGTAGGTAGATAAATCAGCCCACAACACAGCAACTCCCTGATGTCTGTAATAGAACCTTCATGTCCATCATGAAGTCGACCTTTCCCACATCATCTTCCCCGGCTCACTTGCAACGTCTCCCCGCGGCTCTCTCTGCCACTTGCTGACTGACCATTTATACACTGTTGCTGGACCTTGCTCCTCTCTTCCTTTTCCTCAGCGGTGGTTGATCGAACCTTGAGGGGCTAGGCTCGGCTTCCTGCGAGCAATCCCCCGTAAGTGGTATTTTGAGCTTATCATCTGGATATTAAGGTCTCCTGCCAGGAAAAAATATCCATCCTTGCCTTTTCTCCTCCAGTGGAACTTGTACCCACCTCTGTGTGTGTGTGTGTGTGGCCAGGAGCGATAGGATGAAACCCCCTGGTAGGGTGGGGAGAGAAAGGTGTCTCTGGGTGAGAAGCAAATTCATCACCGAAAAGGGCAGCAAGATTCTTTTCGACTCTCCAGGTGACTGCGCGCAATCCCGTAACCGATCACATGGTGGCGCCCTCCCCCGGTGCTCCGCTCACTCCAGCCACATCCTCAACTCCACCTACACGCTGCTCCCACCCACAGGTGGGAGACACCACTCAGGCCTACGTGACCGCATCCTTCTTCCCGAGAAGCAGAGCCTGGCAGCCATTTAAAAAGACAACCCTGCTGCTATTATAAAAATAGAGGAAAAAAATGAATCCCTATCAACAAATCCTTTACAAAAACCATAGTATGAAGAGAAGTTCTATCCCAACTCTTTACACATTATGTACCCTTTAAAATTGTTATGTAAACAATACACAAATCAAAGTTTATCTGAAATTTTGTTGGAGCGGATTTCTCCCTTACTGCCCCAGTTGCCATGTGGACTTCTTGCGGCTGGATTTCAAGCAGGGGCCTCAGAGAATCCAATCAGAGGAGACGTGAAAGAGCGAGCTGCCGTCACTCGCGTTTTGGTCGCGGGCATCCATGCCTTCCTCCTGGGGTCTGACTTCGAAGGTAGGCTTCTGAGAAGGCTTCCAAGGCAGGGGCGTCTTCCTCCCTCCCGCATCTCTCATCTCTTTCCGAGCTGTGCTCTCCCCCTGAAACCCCCATTTCCATCCAGGAAGCCACCCGCATTCCCTCCACCTCCTCCCAGTCCTGTTTCCCTTGGAGACCCCTCCCCATGCCCCACACCACGCCATCCCATGACAGAGACAAATGACAAAATAACCAATCCCAGGTCTACTGATATGTTTACAAGGACGACCTACGCTCTCACGAAATCAAAATGGGAGAGGGACCAGGGGGAAAAAAGAGGCTGCAGAGTATCTTGGAGGATTCTGTGCAACCCTGAAGATGGCTAACACTGGACCCGCAGCAGTCGATTTCACGGCCAGCGCGGTCACTCTCATCTTCAGCTTCTAGATTGTGGAGGTCCGGTCAACCCCGTCTGGGAGAGAAAGGAGGACACAATGGGCACAGGTGAGCAAAGCAATTCCGTTCATGCCCACCAACTCCAGCATCATGCATGTCGGACCTCCCAGTCCCTGAGGACAGATAAGGGTTAAATTCATCCATCCATCCATTTGCTCATTCTTCACACACTCACCCACATTTTTGACAGGAGCTATACAGAGCCTGGGAACCAAGCTGGAAAGACCTAATTTTCACCCTTTAGTCCAAGTATATATATCCTGGATGGGACACAGACATGTAAGTTGACAGAGACATATGAGGGATAGGTGCTCTGATGGAGTATGTACCAGACATAGCAGGAACACGGAAGAAGGAGTGTTTAAGTTGCCCTTGGAAGTCAAGGATGGTTTCACAGAGAAACATCTGGCCTGAGGTGGTGGTAATTCTGACCCATCACAACAGAGCAGACCAGGGGGATCTGTCTGACCCAAACTGATCCAGATTGATCCAGGTTCTCTGTCTCAAGAATCTAATCTAAGGTAGAGACACCAGTGAGTTTTTTTTTTTTGCACCTGGAACTGAAAGATCCTATGGACATGCGAGAGTGCTGAGGCCACCCAGTACATGTCATGTCTGGGTTATAGAGAATCAGCGGAATGGGTAAAGTGGGGAGCATGCCTGGCAGAAAGGAGAGGCCATGAGTGAGCAAGGGCACAGAGGGAGCCAATGGCCACCCAACTCCTTTTCACATGGGACTATGGGAGCGCCCTCAGAATCAGACCATAAGGGTCTCATGTATTGTGAACAGGACCTTGGACATAGGCAGCTGGGGATTTATAAATGGTAGAGTAGTAACCAGATTTGACTTCAGAATGGCTTCTCTGGCATGGCTGGTGGCGGGAGGACCAGTTAAGAGGTCCCTACAATGGTCCACGCTAGAGTTTCTCCAGTGAGCAGAAAGAGGCATGGATCAGTCATAGCAGGTAGAAATGATTAAGTTCAGTTGACCACTAACTGAAAGCTAGGATGGGATGCAGTACGCCTCCCTGGTTTTGCTGATGTCCACATGTCAGCAGATGTGTCCGGGTCTAAACCTCTGCATCACAAGCCCTGTCTAGCAGAGGTTTAGGCAGAGCTCAGCTATGAGAGGGTGCGGCTGAGAGCTCAGGGAAAACTGGAGGACTAAGTGATATGGAAGGGCCCTGAGCTCACTGCAGGGTCTTCTGACCTCCTCATGGGTGGGGCCAGAATTGCATCTTGCTAGCAGGGACTTAGGGGGAGAAATGCTTCTTTAATTCATATTTTTAATGAGATGACTGTAGGTCCACACAAGAAACAGCACCCTGTTTCTGGGTTTGCCCCTAAGGTTAACAGTTTGCAAAATTATATTACCACCAAGATACTGATGATGTAATCTACCCATCTTACAGATTTCCCCAGTTTTACTTGTACTCTGTGTGTGTGTGTGTGTGTGTGTGTGTGTGTATTAAGTTCTATGATTTTCTGAGAGATTTTAAAGAAGGGAAGCAAGTGGCCCTGCAATCGTCTGTACTTTCAGATGATCAATCCTAGAGGTCCCCAGGTGTGCACTAATCACCTCTCCCACCTTCTGTGCATATCCGTTCTTAGCCTCTCGAGTGCTGGCTCTGCAGTGGTAACCAGTAGTGGGAGAACAGTGAGCATGTGTATGTGTGCACACACATGTGTGTGGGTGAGGTAAGGGTGTAGAGGCTGCTCCCTCATCTGTAGAAGTGCAGTGCACAATCTTGCTGGGCCTCACTCATCCACTCATTAATGCCAGCCTTTCATAGCTGTCAAAGTCAGGATCTGGAAACAAGGAAATCTCAACTAACCCAGCCTCAAGTTGCATTTTCATGGAATTCTATCCCTGAACCTCATCCTCCAAGGGTGATGGTTGGTATTCAACTGCAGGGAAACAACCAATTGGTTAAGTGCACACTCAACATTTACAGTGGTGCAAGTCATGCCCTGCGCAAATCAAAGGGGCACCATTCAAATGCAGTTATCATTGGTTTTATAATTATTAAGGTGAACTTCAAACAAAAGATGGAACAGTGTCTTGGGAAAGTGGAGCCTTTTTCCAATTAGCGCAATGTCTCCATATCCCCTACTATAAGTGGGGTTTTAAGTCCTAAGAAGAAGTGAGGAGAGAAGGTGAGAAGGAATGACAAGGTGATCAGGTGATGCATGAACCTCAGAACATCAGAGGGTGGACCAGGCGTTCCTCCTAATGGTTTGATTCACTATGGACTGCATTCTGCTGGATGGAGCCTTGTTTTTGAGGCTGTGGACATTCCTGCCCATATGACCCCTCTGCGTGAGGAGGAGAATGGCCAGGCCTGGCACTGAGTTCTCCTGAATACCTGGGGCTACCAGTCGGGAGCAAGCCATATAAAGCCAGGTGAAAGCCTTAAAGACTCACAAATCAAGATGGCAGAGGCAACCCCCTCCCACCCCGGGCTTCCTCACAGCTTCTATCGGAGGAGCGTGGCAGGGAAAAGAAGAGATGGGTAGAGAAGGCCAGAGAAAAGTAGCTTAGACTCAGACTGAGAGGGCAGCAGTTATTGGAGGAGACAGGGAGCAGAGATGGCATCATGAAAGGATGGGCCCAACAGCCTTAGAATAGCCCTCCTGGGATATGGTGTCCCAGAAACTTGGATACCTCTCTGCTCTTTCCATGAGATGCACAAAGAGGAGCATATTTTACTACTCTGCTTTCCTCTCCCTAGTCATCTGTCCTCCTGTAAGATGACTTCATTCACTGGCAGAAATTCTGTCCCCAGCAAGGTCATCTCCCCTGGCGCCTGGCTGGGGTCGGCCGGCAGGAAGGTGCTGTCAGAGGGGGAAGGCACACTGCCACTGCACCTAACCAGGCCATCCTGAACCTAATTTGCACCCACTGCTCAGGAAACTGCTTATAAGGCTCCCCCCAGAAAGGATTATTGAGGAAAAAACACAGCAATAAAAAGGCTTAGGAGATTAACAAGATGAAAACATTAGCAAAAACAACAAAAAATCAGTTCACAGAGGTTCCCTGTAAAAATAAAAGAACTGTAAGAATAAACTTAAGAATAAAACTGGAAGAATAAAATTCCCTGTAAGAATAAAATTAGGTCTTTTCAATGAAAACCTCCTTTTAAGAAGCAGTATTTGGCATTCTTGCTACTAATGATGACGATGTTAGTACTTAGCAGATTGATAAGAGCTTCTGAGGTGCCAATTATCTGAGTTCTATCAAGCCCTGGGGGAGTGGCCAGTTCTTGCTGACTCCCACAGGCAATGTAGGACTGAGCAGAGTCCCCCCCAAACCAGCTCCAGTCAGGTGTCAGGTGGGAGGGCACCTGCGTGCCTGCAACGGGGCCGAGTTTGGCCTGAAGTCTCAGGTCTGGAGGCCTTCCCTTTAGGACAAAATTGAGATATAATTTTCTTACCACACATTTCACCCTTTGCAAGCATACAGTTCAGTGGTTTTGAGCAAGAGCTGTGTGGCCATCACCACCATCTAATTCCAGAATATTTTTGTCAGCCCCATAAAGAAATCTGGTACGTGTTAGCAGCCATTCTCCATTCCCACCTCCCTCCAAACCCTGATCTACTTTCGGTCCCTGGAGGTTTGCCTACTCTGAATACTTTGCATAAAGCGAATCATATGCTGTGTGGCCTTTGTGTCTGGCTTTTTCACCTATTAGCATAACGCTGTGCCGGTTCAGCCATGGAACAGCACTTCATGCGTCTTCAAGGCTGAATTGACAATCCTGCGTGTGGCTACGGTGAATCTTGTCCATCCAAGATTTGGATGGACTTCTGGGTTGGACTTCTGGGATGGACTGCGGACCATCTGCGGATGGACTTCTGGGTTGTGTCCCATCACGCCTCAGGGGCTGTCAGAATGTTGACCCAGTCTCCCTGGTTACCTGGAGAACAGGAGCTGGTGGCACCTCCCCCAGAGGTACCAGGAGTGAACCAGTGAGGCGGCAGAGCTTCTAGGATCTGAACTGAATGGCTAAGGGAGAGTGTGGTGCTTGCCAATGGGGTTCCCTGGAACCCCCAGAGGGAGGGGTCACAGAGGGAGCCGTGTACCCCACCATCCATCTGGTCAGAAGCCCTGGGAGGCCTTCAGCCTGCTCCCTTCTGGTTCTGAGCAAGGGCTCTCTCTGGGCTTCGGAGAGTCTTGCACAGGTGAGATCAGGAGGGTGCAGTCCCGGTCTGTACTCTGCTTCACACAGAGCATTTATCTGCCTCATATTTGGTCTCAGGATAAGACTGCATTGCAGAGACTAGAAGTCTAAACACCCCTGATCAGGAGGACAAAGCTCTCTGGAGCAGTGGCCGATGACAGCCTTTCTCCGCACCGCCGCCGGCTAGCACACGGCGTGGCTCTACGTGGGGTGAGCAGTCCAGCCTGGAGAGGGCTGTCGGGAAGGGTCACAGGAGGCCTCTCTGGATTGCCGTGACTCACAGCCTCCCCGGAGGTTGGCAGGAAGGGGCGGACATCTCTCTTCTGCCTGCCAAACAGCCCCGGGGCTGGCAGCGAGTCCAGCCAGAGAAAGGCACCCGTTTAGTACCAGGAGGGCACTGGAGGCCTCCCAGGGCTGCTGTGATGACGCAGGGCTGCAGGCCAAACTCACAGTGGGATGACCCAGCCGCCTCTGGGAGCTCCTCTGGGGCTGCAGCCCCGCACAGCACGGATGCATCCAACTAGACCGTCCCTGTCAGACTGAGAAGGACGCCTCGGGGCCCTGGGCGTCGCGAAAGCCATTTGGAACAGGGAGGTATAAAAACAGGCAGGGATTTTGGTTTCAGAAATTCTATTTTTAGAGCACGTTAGGATATGCTTGGACCAGACTGGGGGATCTAGTGCCGAGAAGGAAAGAATCCAATGCTGTGGGGGGATGTTTCCACTAAAAGCCACGTCTTGTGTTCCTGACTCCTCCAGTGCCCGCATTTGGCTGGGACAACCACGAGGCTGGGACTCCAGTGTGCCCTGGGGGGTGGGGCCTCTGGGGAAAGAGGAACAGCGTGCTCTCCGGGGCCCTGAGTCACCCCCAGAGGAAGAGCAGGAGCAGGGCGCTGGGGCTCGCTGCAGGTGGCGTTGTGTGCTGTGGATGGTGTGGCTTGACAAGGGTCCAACAGCCCCCCACCCTGGCCTCTCTCCCCCTGCCCCCTGCCTCCCCCTCCCTGTGCCCTCTTGGCCAGTGGTTCTCCCAGGTGTGCCATGCCATGCCGGGAGGACGCACTCACCTCCCAGGGCGTGCTCGGTCATACTGAGGCACAAGGACTCCAGCCTGTTGTTGATGTCGGGTTCAGTCACCGGAAGCTGGAATTCTGCAGGGGACAAAGGGTTACATTGGTGACAGGGGCCCTGACAGCAAGGAGAAAGTATGCACAGTGCCGCTGGCTCCACCTGCAGGGTGAGGATCTGGTGAGACTCCCCACAAGGACTTGGGGGACCAGCAGGGCTGCCTCCCTGCGCAGACTTGGGGGGAGTGCCAGAGCTGCCTCCCTGTGAGGACTTGGGGGGACCGCCAGAGCTGCCTCCCTGCGAGGACTTGGGGGGACCGCCAGAGCTGCCTCCCCGCAAGGACTTGGGGGGACCGCCAGAGCTGCCTCCCCGCAAGGACTTGGGGGACCAGCAGAGCTGCCTCCCTGCGAGGACTTGGGGGACCAGCAGGGCTGCCTCCCTGCGCAGACTTGGGGGGAGTGCCAGAGCTGCCTCCCTGCGAGGACTTGGGGGGACCGCCAGAGCTGCCTCCCCGCAAGGACTTGGGGGACCAGCAGGGCTGCCTCCCTGCGCAGACTTGGGGGGAGTGCCAGAGCTGCCTCCCTGTGAGGACTTGGGGGGACCGCCAGAGCTGCCTCCCTGCGAGGACTTGGGGGGACCGCCAGAGCTGCCTCCCTGCGAGGACTTGGGGGGACCGCCAGAGCTGCCTTCCTGTGAGGACTTGGGGGGACTGCCAAGATTGCCATGGAGAGAGTGTGTTGCACTTGGGTTCAACTGACCTCTCAGTCTGTTAGACACCCTGAGTCCACTGCAGCTGGATGAAAACCGGTGGCTAAATATAGCTGTCATAGTCACAGTCTGCGAGCCTCTGCTCAGACCCCTCCAGCAGCTTCTCACTGGGGTAAAAGCCAAGCCCTTCCTACAGCCTGCAAGGCCCTGCAGACCTAGCCCTTGTCCCCTCCCTGCCCTCATGCAGCTCCCCCTTCCTTCACCCCCTCCTCCCAGACCCTCTTCTACCCCAGGGCCTTTGCACCGCTATTCCCTCTGCCCAGAATGCTGGTCCCTGGACGATCCCAGAGCTCACTCTCTGCCTGCGATCACGTCTCTGGCTCTACTGTCTCCTTGGAAAGGACTTTCTGTTCATCGCAGTGAACAGAACTTTTCCACCCCATCCTTTTGCTCCATTTTTTCTTCGTCACCGTCACCGACACCTGACATATTATGTGTGTATTTGTGGCCTCCTCCCAGCTGAGTGTTCGCTTCACTGGAGCAGGACTTGGCTCAGCTCCCTGTGCCCAGAACTGGGCCTGGTGCATTTCTGCTTCATTATGAAGCACAGGAAAGGAAAACCATAGCCTGGTGGGAACCTCTTCTGAGTCCAACACCCTGCTGGGTGTCCAGTTCTCAAGTGGGCCTCCCAGAGGCTAAGTGACATATCAAGGCTAGTCGGCTGACACTAGCTGGGACGGGAACCCACATGGGTGTGACCCTAGGGCCAGTGTTCTCCTGCACACCACACATCTGCCAGTGCCTGTCAATGCTCTTGGTCTCTAAGCACTTTGAAGCAAGGGTTTCCGCCGCCCAGGACAATATTGTGCATCCTAACCACAGAGCCAGCTCTATCATCTGGACCCTCTCCAGCCCTCCAGGCTCTGGGCCCTCCTGCTCCAAGGGAGAGGCAGCCCAGGTACCTCCTCTGTCCTGCTGGGGCTCATCACCAGCACTCCCTCCATTGTTCCCACCTTGCGGAGGTCTTGAACATCCTTGACTAGTTTGGAAGCACCTTGCAGACACTTCCACCATTGTCATTATGATGCTTACAGATTTCTCTGACTCTCCCATGATACCCAGCCATGGCCTTCTGCACACCTCATACATGTCTACTGAGTGATGAAAAAGATGGAGCAAGAAATAGAAGGAAACTGACAGCTATTGTGAAACGTAGACAAAACTGTGAAATTCCATGGGGAAGGGCAGAAAAACCCCCGCCGTGGGATGTGTTCTGAGTGCCTGGGAAGTGTCAGCACTGCTGCTGCCTTCCCGTGTGACCCTGAGAAGTTCTTCCCTTCCTTTGGGCCTAGGCTCTTCTGCCCGTAAAGTAGGGAAAGAATCCAGAGGCCCCGACTGCAGGCCGCTTCCTGGCTTCTAAGAGTCTCCACTAGGGGGCGCTTGGGGCCAGAACGGGAGAAGGAATGAAAAATGAGGTTGGTGGTTTGGTGGGAGAGGAAGTTGAAACCAATGGCTAAACCAAAGTATTTGTTTTCCTGGATGAGCTATACATTTAGGTCTCCTCTGCGATCTATGTTCCCCATTACCAGCTAATTCAGAGGCAGATGTTGTTTCTGTTATTTAAAATTCTCAAAGAGAAGGTTCGCAAAGATCACTATGAGGAACACTGGAGAGCAGATTCTGACCCACGTTCCAGCATCCATGGGTTTGAAAGACAACTCTGCCAATTCATGAGCAGACAGAGGACGGCTGGGCTTCCAGGGAAGCTGGGAGCCATGGAGAATGGGTCTCCCTGGCCCCACCCACCCCTGCACTCAGAGTAGGGTTGGGGCAATTAGACAATCCAGGGAAGAGTATTTTAGTATTTTCATCCATTCATGTGAAAATCATATGCATGCAAAAATTAGCAGCCTTCAGGGTGTGAAACCTATAAAATAGAAACACAATTATATATATAGCCAGTTAGCAAATAGATTAAAAAAAAAAACCCTTAGCAATTATAGCCATCCATATGCTCATTGTAAAATTTAGTTTACTCTCTAGCACTCCCCTTTAAACAAACACTGTGGAGAGATTTGGATAAATAAAGATGCTCGACATTTGGAGAGAAGTGTTTCAGCTGCAGGATTTCTTGCCAACACGCAGCAAAATGCCATTTCCCAAGCCTTGGATTGCGTGTTCCAAAAACAGGGGGCTGAGAAATGCGGGGCTCTCTGCTCCAGAATCTCCAAACCTTCGTGGCTGCTCTTTTAGGTTGAAAGTTGGCATGCTTGCTTTTAATCCTCCAGATCTTCCCTCGGGGACATGAGCAAAGTCATGACCCCCACCAATCTTGAAGTGGCTCTGAAAAATTCTAAGTCTTGGGAGAAGCCTGTATGTTCGCACAACAGAGTTTCCTAAGCGTGACTTTTTAATTGTGTACTTGATAAAAACAGATACGAGGCATCTCCCCGAATATACAAGACAGAGGGAGACCAGCCGGATGAAAAGCAGCTTCTATCTCAGGCTGGAAGCCCTCAGCCATGATTGACTCAGTGGGCAGCTCTCTCAAAGCCCGGGCTAAGTATCTGGGCAACTCCTGCCCACAGATCCACATGAACTACAGGCCAACTCTTGTCCTGGCTCCTGCTCACCCTAGGGGCTCATCATGTTTATCCCGGCCCCTGCAGCAGGAAGGGACCAGACAGATGTAGTTTTGAGTCTTCAGGAGGACATACAGACTTGGAGCCCTCTGTTATTGCCCTAGCAGACCTGCTTCCTTAGCTCAGATGGCATCTCTGAGAATGAGGGATTCTTCCCCTCTCCACCAGACCATTCCAGGATGTGTATTTCTGTACACATTAGGGTGTGTATTTGAGGATCCCCAGTTCTAGGATGCCCAGAGTCGAGGCTGAAGGGGGACTTTTAACTTTGCCTTTTTAGAAGTCCTACAAAACCATGGACTGCTGCTCAGGCCCAGGGTCAAGAGGACTCTGGAAGGAAGCAGCGCCCAACCCGAACAAGGTGCTGCTGCAGGGCCCCTCTGGGGACCTCCACATGGCTCTTCCTTGACAGAAGCAGCTGTGGCAGCTGAGGTTCACGGCTGTGGCACCCGACATGCCCTTCTGCTGTGCTCTCCGAGTCCCTGAGGCTGAGGTAAAGAGGCCAGTGTCTTCAAGACTTTAGAGTAAGAAACAGGTCGGGGCACTCTTGGAGAAACCTTGAGAATCTCACTTTGCCAACTACAGCTGGAGCCACTCTGCTGAGTAACCAGGAGGGCTGCAAGTCTGGCTAAGTGAGGAGGCGGCACTGCTGGAAGTCGAGAAGTCAAGAAAGTCAGTCTGTCGAGGAAGGGACAGAGAATGCAGAGGTGGGAGCTGGCTGACTGTGATGAAATGAGTAAGGAAGATGAAGGCAAGGCGGGAACCAAGAAGAAAGGGGGAGAGAGATGCTGAAAGGAAGAAAGAACCCCACGCCTGCTCAGGTGGAGAAACGCAGGTGCCAGCTGCATCCCGAGTCTGCGGTGGAGAATGCAGCGCTTCTCTGGGGGCTTCACTCAGAGACCTGTGGAACTAAGCACAAGGGAGATCCTCCAGGACCCAGGCTTTCATGAAAACTGACGAGGAGAACGTGGTGCCAGGTGGTATTGCATCATCTCACCCTGAGTTGGTCTTTCTGAATGTGGCTGTCAGACGGGGCGGGGCACAGACCCCGCTGGGGTCTTGGTGGTGACAGAGTGATGCAGTTGACAGCCTCCCTGCCCATCATCTGCCCACCCTGAGCAGGGCTCACTGGAAGGGGAGGAGCCGGCGTGGATCAGGCACTTCAAGCAGGTCCCTATTCGGGCCTCTGTCTCCGCGGGGCAGCGCCTTCTGTCCTCTGTGGAGCTAGTATACCGATGAATCTCCATCTTTTCCGGGTCTCACTAAAGGCAGTTCTCTGGAAGGAACCTGGAGCTCACTCACACTAACAAGGAAAGGGATAATGACAGCTCTGTGCACTGTGCTCCCAGGGATTCTAATGGCAGGATTTTAGTCGTGAGCTGCTGCACAAGGAGGGCTTGCGATGAAGAGCAGGTAACCTCACATGGTGCAATGCCACCATGTAAGGCACTGCCTCACATCTGGGTGGTCTAGTGCCAAAGGTAGTCTGCACGTGGCTTTGTGCAGGGGAAGGACGAGGGGCTCAGTGAGGCTGCTCAGTCTACCCTTCTGGTGCTTCTCCAAAGCTTCTGGCCCCCCTGCCCCATCCTGTCAGGCTCTCCAGGCAGTGAAGAGCCTCCATGGCCTCCTAGCGTCACACCCAGGTTCCTCGGAGATACTTTCTGATCCCAAGAGTGGTGGAGCCCTGGTCAGCAGGATCTGCTCCCAAGATATGAAGTCATTTCTGTGAGCAGTTTCCAAACTACTTTTCCAGTTGGGAAAACACCCTGCCTCTGGGAGGAACATGACCGCTCTTGGCCAGGCACCACATTGGTTGTGAGCTCATCACCCTTCTAGTGATGGTATCAGCCCTCACTCTGAGGGGGACCAGCTTCATCTTTCTTACTCATCCCAGAGGCCAGCAAGGGGCCATGATTATTGATGGCTCTCCTGGCCTGTCCTGGGAAACATCTCAAATCTGTCCACAGCAGAGTGAAGTGAAGAATCACCTCTACCCTGGCCTCCAAGGGGTCCACAGATTCCGTAGATCCAGGAAAGAAGGAAGCATCCCGAAGATTCAAGCAAGGTGACTCATGAGTTGACATACAATATTGAGGCTGGTTCTAGACCCCAGCCTTTTTTTATTCTTTGGAGACATTCCATCATCTTGATGGGATTAAGTTCACAGAATCAAAACTTCCTTGGAATGCACTGTAGGTCTTTAAGATTTGCCCAGATGGTTCGAAATGAGTGCTGAGAAGACATCCAATGGATGAAATTAGTACGTTGGAAGGCAGCAGTTCTCAGTAATTTTGGGCTGGCCGCACATCTCTGGTCCATCATGCATTCACTATTAGTACTGCTTGTGTACAGATGAAAGCTATCTGCCTTCCTGATATGATGCCTATAGTCTAGTCCCAGCCCCTGACCCCCAGGTCCTAGATGCAAAGGCTAAGAAGGAACATTCTGTGCCCATGGAGGAGGGAACTTTCTGCAGCCTCCTTTCCTTTCCCGCAGTGCCCTGCCTCACCCTTCACTGTCATGTCTCAGGAAGAGCCACCTCACATGGGCCAAGGGTGCTGGGCAGGACTCAGGACTGGCCCCTGCTGCTGCTGCTGTCACTGTGCTCAGCTGAATCCATAAACTGTAGCTCACCAGGCTCCTCTGTCCATGGGATTTTCCAGGCAAGAATACTGGAGCGGGGTTGCCATTTCCTGCTTCAAGGGATCTTCCTGACCCAGGGATTGAAGCCGTGTCTCCTGCATCTCTTGCACTGGCAGGCAGGTTCTTTACGGCTGCACCACTTGTATTTACAATCAGGAAATATGCAGCAGCCCTGTCCTCATGCCACGGTTACTAGAAATGCTGTGGTTCATCAGGGCCTTGCTGGAAGTGGGTTTGTCATGCTTTGGGGAGAAGCTGACTAAAACAACAACAACAATAACCCAAGGGTTCCAGAGCTCTGAGCCCAGCAGCATGTAAACAACATTACTGAGAGACTTGCAGGGAACTACCAGGAAAACAGAAATCAGTTGTTAAGTGCTGCCTCTGGGAGGTGGGACTATGGGCTGGGAAGGGAGGCCAGGGGGATAGTCACTTTTTCTTTTAAGCTGTTCGGCAGCGTTTGCTTCTTTAACTACGGGAACAAGAGGCTTCATGGGAAGAGGGTGGAAACGATCTTAGGGTCATAGCTGACCAGAGCATAAGCCAACTGTTCAGCATTGCTGTGTAACAGAGAGGGGAAGCAACGTGCAAATGAAAGATTTGTATCAACAGACCCAAATGGTTCTTCTCCCAGAGATGGCCCATCTCTTCCCAGTGGGCTTGGTCTGCCCAATTAAGATGAGGGATAAACAGGATGATGGAGGACTTGGAAGAGAGCCACAAGGAGGGAAAAAGAGGTAGGAAAGAATGGAAAAGGCTACAAATGTGTCAGGATTAGAGGAGAGCGGTCAGCTATGCCAGGGTAGCTGGGCTGCAGTCCTGGGGTTGAGATTAGGGTGAGCTATTCATTCCAGGTGAAAGATCTCGTGCCCAAGATGTCTTCAGATTTTGTGACCTGGGTGGGCATGGAAGCTTCTTGGAGGTGAACTTCAGGGAGCAGAGGGTGAAGAGATGGAAAGAGGAGGGTGGAGTTGCAAGTAGAAGGAGCTAAGAGAGCCAAACCGCAAGGATACCAAGTCCCACAGCGACTTCCGCAGTGGCTTGGTGGCGGGCTCAGGCTGAATGAGGTAGCAGTGCGTAGCCCAAGGGAGCTGGAAAGGCTGCGGCTGATGGTAGGACCAGAGTCTCCAGAGTCTCACTTTGTCTCCAAACTCTCTCTTACTGGGAGTAAATTATACAGAATTCTACATGAAAGCAGAGGCTGGGACTAAATGACCTGGGATCAGGACTTCACAGCCTCCAAATTCTATCAAGTATTTTCTTCCTGGGAAGAAAAATATCAAGTATCAAAAGGAAGAAAGGAGCTTTAAAACAAAGGTGTGCAAATAGGTAGAGTTCTAGAAGTCAAGAAGCAACTTTAAATCAGCATCTGGAGCATGCCGATGTTCTTCTCTTTCCTGACATATCTTGAGCCTTGGTGGCTTCCTGCCATTGGCACCTCCCCACCCCTTGGTGGCCTCACCTCCTCCCCTCGAGCCTGCACACTCTTCACTCCTCTATGCTCACCCTGGCCTGTCCCCCTGCTCAAAAGCTCCTATCAATTCCTCACTGAGAGCAGTTGGAATCCCAGCTTCTTGGTCTTGGGTTCAGGGTCCCACCATCAGCTGCAGCCTTTCCAGCTCCCTTGGGCTGCACACTGCTACTTCATTCAGCCTGAGCCCGCCACCAAGCCACTGCAGAACTCGTTGTAGGACTTGGTAACCTTGCAGTTTGGCTCTCTTAGCTCCTTCTACTTGCAACTCCACCCTCCTCTTTCCATCTCTTCACCCTCTGCTCCCTGAAGTTCACCTCCAAGAAGCTTCCATGCCCACCCAGGTCACAGTGACATTTCCCCTCAAACTCCTGTAAGACATTGTACAGAGCGCATCTACCAGAAAGGGTAAGGATCTTCTTCCAGGTGCAAACCATGCAGTAATCGCTTATGGGGCTTTGTATTACTCATGGAGTGTAAGAGGTTAACTATCTGCACAGAGAAAGGTGCAGGCACCTGAATGTAATTTTGGCAACTCTGTTTGAGGAGGCAGGGTCAAAGGTGAAATTGACAAGAGGTGCACCAGGCTGCTCTTTAACCAAATAAAGGGAAGATGGATGATCAACAAACACGTGTGCAAAGCACGCCCAAACCAGGGGTGGGTCTCTCAGCATCACCACCATAGAGTTTTCTCTTTCTCTGTCTATCTACACATCCCTCTATGTACACACCAACCACACACACACACCATACATGGAACCCCTCCCAACTTCCCCTGGAAGCCCTGCAGTGATGTCGCTGGGTTAATCAATCTAGAAATATGACTAGGATCCAAAATACCCCCGTGTCAGATCACAACCAATTCTGGGGCTCCGTGTGCTGGCTCTGAGCCAACAGGCCACAATTCATGCTGGCAAGGCATGGTTTAAAAAAGGAAAGGCTTCTATAAGCTCAAAAGAATGCAAGGTGGCAGTCGAGGCTAAGCACTTTCCGCTTGAGTTCACTGGGGCATCTATTTTGGTGACCTGGCCTCCCCGACAGGACAACGAGGGATAGAGGGCTGGGCCCTACCTGGCTGCTGGAACATCAGCATATTCTGTGGCGAAGTGTGCACAGGCAGTGAGCGGGTCCTTTGGACAGAGCTGTGGGTGCGGCTTGGCATGCTATTGCTGCCCCCGGGGTTGGCGAACCAGAGGTTCTAGGGAAAAACAAAGAAGCAGAACCCATTAGTCCAGACACCTGGGGGTGGGGATGAGAGCAGGGCCACCAGCCAGAATCCAGGAGGCAGATACCCTGGGAGAACTCTGCTAACTTCTGGGAAAGGGCTCCTAGGCCAGCGCGATCTGTCTGCTTATTTAGAGAGAGGGGCTTTAGATGCCATTCATTTTACTCAACACTACCCCTCAGCCCCAGGCTCTTCTCCAAGCCTCAGCTTAATCTGGACACCAGTCTCCCTCGCTGGCTCTAAAACTCTCTTTATCCCTTCTGTTGTCTCTGCTTTTCCTATCACTTTTCTAGGAAATGGGGGGAGTTCTATAAATGTCTGCAATGAAGAGCACAAACTATTTCAGGGCTCTCATTTGATTTTCTCTTTGAGGTTCTTACAATTTACTACAAAGGGAGAAGGAGGAAAAAAGAACCTCTCAGCTGGCAACGAGCTGGCACAACTCAGCTTGTGTGTTTGTTCTTACGCGGGTGTCCTAGCGGTGGTTTCCTCCTGGATCCATCTGGTGGCTTCCCACAGTGGTCAAGCCTGGGGTTTTCTCCTACCCTGGGCTGCTTCCCCGGGGGAGTGAATCCTGCCTGTCTTGCCAGGAACAGTTTCCTGTTTTTTAAAACCAAGCTGTCATCCTTTACTTTCTCATGACAAACCCAGAACCTCAGACTCACTCGGCGTCCCTCTAATCCCAGCCCCCACCCGCAGAGCCCCACAACGCAGGGGCTACACAGGCGGGAGGCAGAGGGTGCGAGTGCGGGGGAGGGACTCCTGAGACGACGAGCCAGGGGACTGACGCTGGCCCTAAATCACATGGTGAGAACCTCTGGGCAGCGTGGCCTCGACTGACTGATAGCCTCCCTCAGTCTCCTTCCTCCCCTGTAGGGTTTTCCACCACAGCTGGGACCGTGTCAAAGGAGTTATCTGCCTCAGATATAAATGCTAAGAAAGCTCCTTGCTTTATCTCCCAGAGAAACTGCAAACAAACCTCTGAAGCATAGGGGCAACTGTCTTCAAGCTAGCCCCTCTGGGCTTCTCCCTTCGCCTTCGGGTCATTTGGGGGGATGTCCTGAGCCTCAGGCCCTGAGCTTGGCTGGCCCACCCTCCTCCCGGGGGCAGAGCAGACCTGTCTTCCTTGCTTCATGATGGTGGGGTTGGCTGCGGTATTACGCTGGGTAGAGCTGACGAATCCGCTGGTGCCCAAGAGGCCAAGGCGGGCGGAAGGGACATTCCGGGAGGGGATCTGGTACTGGCGTGGATTCCGCCTGCCCATGCCGCCACCCACTGAGCTGGTTGTCGGGAGGGAGTTGGATTGCCCAAAGCCACGGCTGTGAGAGTCAGTAGAGAAGAACAGAGGTCATCAGTCACCCCCGGCCCTTCCCAGCCCCCGGGATGCCTCTTTGGGGTCTGCTCACACTTTGACCATTATGAGGCCTACGGGGGGATCAGGGCTTTATGATTAAAATGGTAGCTAAGAACTGAGAGCTAATATCAAGTGCCCTGGGACTTTCACACTGATTCTTCAATCCTCACGACAACCCTATGAAGTAGGCACTCCTTTTACAGTTGGAGAAGTAGAATACAGAGCTTAATAATGTCTCAAAGGTCACATAGCCATTAGGGGGCAGTGCTGGAATATGAGCCCAGAAAGTTAACCAGTGTGCGCTTCAGCCTTCTTTCTACTGTGTCTGTCACAGGCTCTGAGAACTCATGTGCCCGTCCAGAAGCCACACAGCAAGAAAGTGGCAGCTCCAGGATCCAGGCCCCTTCCAGCACACCACAGTTGGTCTGTCTGCTGTTGGTCTGAGCAGCAGACTCAGGAGTGGCCTGTGGGCCCCACTAGGACGGAAGCTCCCTGGGACAAGAGGTGGCATCTGTCCTCATCAATCCCGCAGGCCCCAGGCCTGGACGGCACAGCTCCTGGCAGTAAAGGCAGGGTGAACAAAGGAATGGCTCAGTCTCTGCCCTCACGATCTCCAAACGGCAGAGCGGACCCCAAGTCTGGGGCTCTGACTCCCAGATTCACAGGAGGAATATGAGAAGGAAGAGGATGATGGTTGCCAGCTCCCTGGACCTAGGACACTGACTGCTCCCTGCTCCTCAGGCCCTCCCTGTAGAAAGACCCGTAGGTTCCATGCTTCTCTAGGGTCCACGCAGAGAGGAGGCTGGGGACCTGAGGCCTCACGCTCAGACACCGCGCTCCCATTGGTCCGGTGACCTCAGCGCCGAAGAACTTGTCCTCTCCAGCAGGCCTCAAGTTCTGGGAGGGTGCACAGCCGCCAGCAGGGCTGCAGGAACCAGCACATTCTTTCCAAGAAGAGTCAGCTTTAGTCATTCACTGAGGTCTCCGTCGAAATGCTCTACCTCCAACGGCCACAAGGTGGAACAGACTCGCTTTTGCAGCCACACAGGGGAGGTTCCTACCAAGCCTGTGAGGAGACTCCAGGAAGACAGGGCTGACGTAGTTTACCCCTGTGACGGGGGAGGGGGAGCACTGCAAATCTGTTATTTCCTGAGAAAGAGAGTGTTATGTGTGTGGTGGGGTGGAGCAACTAAATCATCAGCATGGTTCATCTCAGAAGGGGTTTCTTCCCCAGAATTCCTAAATTTCCTGGTGAGGGGGGAGTGCGGAAGAGAATTCCACAGTGAGCTGATAAGCACTGACTCTGGGGCTGTGTTTTACCACTGCTAGGCTTTTCTGACCAGATTCCAGTCGAGGCTCATCCCCATGAGGTGAGGAGGATACTTACTCATGGGTTTTAAGTCTCTTTATCTCATTCTTTCTCAGATTTCTTGGCTTCCTTCCTTCTTTTACTAAGGTTTAAAATGTTTGGTTTGAAAGAGGAAATTCGGGCCAGGAGGAGAAGAAATAATTTCATGCAATGGGAGAGACCTCTTTTGGAGAATGGACAGGTGGCAGGTGGGGACAGAGATCAAGTGGCTGTTTCCTTGTGTGTGTGTGTTTTTTTTTTAACTACGAAAACCAGTCCTTTGGTTTTTGGAGTCAGAATTTTGGCCACCTGGTAGATGATTTAGTATTCTGCTAAGACTTTTCCTTATTTAGTGCAGATAGCTTTTTGCTCATTTTCCTTTTTGGTTGGATTTTTTAAAAGTTATTTCATATGCAAAACAGAGCAGTCAGCAAGTGATGCTAAAATAATTTGTGCTTCCAGGAAGGCAAGAGTATATTCTTAAGCAATATAATGTAGGCAGAGGCTTCTGTAATGGGACACTTAGTCACAGGAGAAAACGTGGACTCCTAAAGTTAGGGCTCACGGAGCTGGTAGAGCTACCATTTTGGGGATAGACTGGGTGGAGGTGAGAATTTGGTTAGGGTATCTTTCTAATGACAGTGGTTCTCACTGTGGGGACCTAAGCTGATTACTATAAAGTCAGACTTTTTGAGGGTTGCCACTGCTGGTAACCAGAGTGAAAGCTTAAGTCACTTAAGATCACTAGGCTTAACGAAATATTCATTCTTTCTTTGGAGAGAACAAAGTGACAAAAGTTTTCATTTCTCATTCTCTTACTCTGCTCATCTGCATCTTTCTCTGCTTTCTTAAATCTAACCAACTGATTTCATTACCTTGAAATGCATGAAAAGACTGATAAAATAATATTAATAAGAACCAATTAATTTGGGACTTGTGATAGTTCAAGGAAGGGCTGGGCTGCAGTTACCTCTGTATTATGGGAAAAAAAACAGGTCTTGGAAGAATATTAATAGCATAACAAGATCCCAGAGGTAATACTTATGAAAACAAATTATTTCCTAGAACTTTTGTTGTTGTTGAGTTGCTCAGTCATGTCTGACTCTTTGCAACCATGAACTGCAGCATGGGAGGCTTCCCTGTCCACTAAATCCCAGAGCTTGCTCAAACTCATGTCCATTGAGTTAGTGATGCCGTCTAACCATCTCATCCTCTGTTGCCCCCTTTTCCTCCTGCCCTCAATCTTTCCCAGCATTAAGGTCTTTTTCAATGAGTCGGCTCGTCACATCAGCTGACCAAAGTATTGGAGCTTCAGCTTCAGCAACAGTTCTTCCAGTGAATATTCAGGGTTGATTTCCTTTAGGATTGACTTGTTTGAGCTCTTTGCTGTCCAAGGGACTCTCGAGAATCTTCTCTAGCACCACAATTCGAAATTTAGCAACTTCCAATTGAATATCCATAATCGATGACTGAATTCACTCTAATCAATATAAGGAGGTCTAATCTGACAAATCTTGAGTTAACCCAATTCAAGCATCGGTTAATAACACGCTAGAGAAATCAAGGTTAACAAGCACTCAGATGTGGACCAAGGACAAAACAGGGCAGACAGACGAGCAGATGGCACTTCGGGGAGGAGGAGCAAAGAGCTTGAAAGCTCTATCTTTATCTTCAACTTCTGAGTTCTTTCTTTCTCTTGGAACTTGTCTCCCAAGGACCTGGTCTGCAGGAGGGGTGTGGATCTTCCTCTTTCCTAGTGGGTACTGCTGCCCTTATAAGAGGGAGAGTCTAGGGCAGGGGTAGCCCCAGGGGAGAAGGCTAAGGAGCATCTGGGCCCCAGGAATCCTCAAGGTGCACTGGTGGTCCAGCCCAACCCTCCAGGGAGGCTTCGGACCAAGGAGCTGGCTACAGAGTGCTGTTTTATCTGGCTTTTCTGCACATAATCTGGAGACCAGGAAGTGGCCCAGCATCCGTGGTGCTTAAGAGTACCGACTCTGGAGCTGGCATTGGCCTGTCTGGTTCAAATCCTGGATACGTCCCAACTCCCCTGTAAATTGGGGTTAATAATAGCCCTTTCTACCTCATATGGTTGTTGCAAGGATTAAATGTAATAATATTCTTAAGTGCTTGGATATCTACTTGGCACAGAGCAAATGCTAAATGTTTGTTTAATAAATAACTGTTATATATGCTGGAATATGATAACACTTCAAATTTTACATTAATTTTTAATGAAGACTTTTCTCAAATTCCAACTGGCCTTATCTCCCTGAAGTACAATAAAACAGTGATGTTTCAAGGCACACTTATGCAAATAAATGCCAAACATTTTAACAACAGTCAGAGCTTCTACATATGCACTGAGAAATGAATTCAGAACTTTCTAGGTGTGAATGAAAAAAATGATTATTTATATGCTCATGTTGAAAAGAGTAGAAAAGGATGTTGATTTTTCAGCATGTTGGCACCATCATTCTCTTGTCTCCCCAAGACGCCCTGTTATTGTTCAATGGTTCACTCCACCCCTCCCCGTGATTCCTCCCCTAGATTGGCACTGTAATTCACCTTTAATATGCAACTGGATTCTTCAATTTAAAACCAGATTAAAGTAATGGGTTGTAAAGTGCAACGAGGCTTTTTTAAACTGCATCCAAGAAGCTGAAGCACTATGAAAAATCAAGAATGGTACTGCTCTACTCTTAGATTGCAGCTCAGACCAAAATAGACTAGCACTGGGCTCTTCACCCTGCCACCAACTATAATTAGCTTGTCTACAGCAAGAAGGGAGAAAAAATTACACTACCACTTAAGGTGCAGAGAGAACAACCTGTTTTTGTCCTTTCAGAGCCCCCTGTTGTGGACAAACCACCAAGAGTTTTGCTGGCACTCATTAAATCGTACCCGCTCCCCACTCCATGCCCATCTGTACTAATAACACCATTTTGACCATGTAAATTGAATTGCCAAAGATCACATTCAGCTCTTCCTCTGGGAAGTCTTTCCCTCTACAGCCTTTTCCCTACCCCACCTGTTTAAGGAATGTGGTCTGAACTTGTCAGAGGACACTCTAAGAAATAAGGAATGATGCCCTGTGTAGTCTTGACCCTGGAACCCAAGCAGACAGTAAGGTCCTGGAAGCAACATGCATTACAAAGACTGAAATCCCAACATACTTTCTTTGCTGTCGATATCCTGATATGTCTAGAAGGGTTTTCCGAGGGAAAGACCGAAAGAGCTTCTGCACCTGCTGTTTCCATGACAACAATCTTTTTTTCTGTGTCTCTGTAAATGCCTGCAAAAACAAACAGGACTTTTTAATGGGTGACGCAACCTGGCATTAGAGGAAGAAACATGCAATTAATAGGGAAAATATTGGAGTCCTACAGTTGCCTTTTCTTCACCTTGTTTCCAACCGGGTCCAAACAGCAGTCAATTTCGTTTGAGAGCCTCCTGTACTGAAAACTCAAGTTATTTGACATTGGAGGTGCCTGGTAAGGTACGTGCATTAAGCTTTTGGCAATCCTCGATTTCGGTTGCATTTCTGGCAGATCCCTACCCTCCTTCCTCTTTCCCCTGACTCCACTCTGGACTCTATTTATTAAACAAGAATGAATTGCAAAATTGATTGTTGACTACTCTGGCTTTTGCAGGCCCCCTGCATTTTCATAATCAATGGAAATGCTAAACCACTGCAAAAATCAATCTTTTTGATGGTGTGTGCTCACCCTGGAGTGGTCTTCAGGGCTTCAGAACACAGAGTATACACTGTACATGTCAGGACTCTGCTGAGAAATCTCCAGTTATGAGCCCCATGCGCTACACAACCCCAGTGCACCGATCATAACCTAAATTTTGTCTAAGGCTTAGGAAAATGGATAGATCTGGTGGCTTCTCAAGTCTTTTCTGGTTTGGGGGAGATTTCGTCTACTGGCCCATACATAACACTCTCTCATCAATATCATGTGTCCTTCTGTGTACAGCTGTGTACTTAGTGCAGCCCAGGGAAGGACTTCATGGGGCTGTAAGTCCTCAAGGCAGGGACTCTCAAATTCAGGATATATTAGGATCCCCCCAAGGAGACTGTTAAAATCTAGAATTTTGGACCAACTCCCACACACCAGAGCCTGATTTCATAGATCTTGAGAGGAGTCTAGGGGGTTTGTGTTTGCAGCAAGTGCCCGGGGAATTCTGCTGCAGGTAGGTCATGGCCATGTAATATTCTAGATTGGTGAGGATCACACACACAGTACAGGAACTCCCTGTTAAGCATGTAGGACTGTGGTCCACGTGCTGTCATAAGTCCACCAGATCTGACTAATGAGCAATAACAGTGATGGAGATACCATACCCAAGTAGTTTTGTCAATAAAGCATGAAATAAATACTTTTTAAGTAGCAGTAAATGATTACTTAGAGTAATAATAAACTACATGCCTGTTTCCCATAAAGGAAGCAGATTCCTTAAACAGAGAGAAAAGAATGACAGCTTAATGTTCTTCTACTGACATTTAATCTTTAAGGACCCGAACACAAGAGAACTATGTGAACAAAAGCAAAAAGACGTCAATCATGTTATGGAAAAGGTACTGACGACTTGCAAACCCCTTCCTCCCAGGTGACCTTGGCCAGGTGCCATTGAGGGACAGTCATCAAGGAAGGCTTCCCCACCAGACATTCAGTGCCCCATTAGAGAAGAAGGTGCTGATATTCCTTAAGGTGCACGGTGAATGGTCTCAGGGCTAAAAGGTGAGGATGTGGTTCTCCTCCATGGTCCCTCTCATTTGCTGATGATACTAGCTGAATGTCCAGCTATACATGAGTATCTCCAAAAACTGCAAAAGGCAAGCATTTCTGCTAGACTAATAAAGGGATGGGTAGATTCTGCTTCTGACTAGCTTAGTCAGCCAAGTGTTGAGCAACGACACAAGATGCCAGCATGCAGGTCAAGATGACCTGGGGAGCAGAGTCCAGCTCAGTGGTCAGTAGAAGGCTCTGGATGCAGGGCAGGGCTCAAATCTCTGCACATCTTTATGCACCTGAGACTCAGCTCCTTTAACTCAGGACAGTAATACCTCATCAAAGGGATGCTGTAAGGATACAAATTAATTCACACATGGAGGGCACTTAGAATACTCACAACACAGCTAGCTCTTCATTGTGGTGCATGTGATATTGCCCACAGACTCCCTCCCCAGGTTTTTCAGCTGCATGGACTAGCCCTTTGGTGGTGGCACATGAAAGTCCATCCCATTTGGTATTCAACCATCACCTTTACCACCAACAAAAGACTTCAAGGTCTCAAAACCACAGTATTGAGCGGGTCTGGAGCCAGCCTGAGCTTCCAAGTGACAAAGGAGTAAAGGGGTCACTTTACAGATGTGCATTCAAAGTGCTTCCAGGGACACTGGTTCATATGTGACATTTCCCTCGGTGACAAAGAACACCCAAGAAGATGGAAATGTTTACGCCCCCTCAGAGAGGTCAGGTCATCCACTCAGCACCTCCGGACATCAGACTCACAGTAATTGGGACTGCAGATAGGAGTGGGCCCCTTAGCAGTGCTGAGCGTATGGCTGTTCTCAGTCCTGAAGACACTGCTGGGAGGCTCGAAGTGGAGCTAGACTATGGCTGGCAAGGAGTGATTTCTGAAAGCTGGTTCCTGTGCGTGCCTACAAATAGCACTCTGTTGTGGGAGCCCTGCTATTGGTTGGGAGGCCAATACCTCACCCCAGCCTGCTCCAGGCAGCTCTAGGTGGGGCTGGCAGAGCTTCTTTGGGGCTGGAAGGGAAGGAAGATTCCACTCTCCTGAATGCCCGCACACAGCCAGTCAGCCACTCCTGAGTCCTCTGCCCCTGTCAGGCCCTGACTCAGACGTCTGTGTGTCCTACAGCTCTCGTGGCTGGATAACAAGGCTCATGAAGGGGACAAGGGCTCGTCTTCAGGGAACCGTCGGTCTAAGACGGTAAGGAGTAAGAAGCCTGGGCTTGTAATGCAAGAGATGAAGTGATGGACTTTAGAAATAAGATTCAGCACTTTCCTGGCCTTCCTTTTACTGTTCTGGGGAGTGGCTCCTTTGTCCCTGGGGAGGAAGGAAGGTGTCTTGGCTTGGTCAGCACCCTCCCTTCCAGTAGCTGAAGAACAGCTCGATCGGGCTGTGAAAGGAGCCCTGTCTCCCAGAGCCCAAGGGAATCTTCAGCGAGGATGGAGGCTGGGCCTGGACAGGGCCTCCCAGAGGGGGTGGGCTCTGCACACACAGAATACTGCCAGGCTGTGGAAAGTTACTCAAACGCCTTTCCTCTTCCTCAAACTCAGCTAATAAAAAGCCTCGGACAACATTTTCCCCTCCCAAAGCAGCGCGCAGGCACCTCCATCCTGACATGAATGCAGGTGAGCGGAGTAGGCATGAGTCCTTTCTGCCCCGTGATTCCCGTCAGCGAGGCCCCTCCGCAGCAGTCAGGAGAGAGGAGCCCACACAGTGCCACTTTGGCACCTAGAACTCAGAGCTTCCAAGAAAGTAGAGGGGAAAGACACGGAAAGGAGAGCCAGGGTGCAGAGGGAGCACGCACAATGGCAGCAAAGTGAGCAGCGCCAGACCACAACGCGGGCGATGTGGACCAATGAGGACGCCTGTGCACCGCCCAGCAGAGGCAGCTGGAGGACTCGTTATTTCGCCTCCTGGGCTCAGCAGACTGGAGATGAGGTGGAAGGTGACTTGTCCTTCAGTTTCTCGCAGGCTCAATGCTAAGCATGGGTGTGGGAGCGGAAGCAGGGTTCTGGTTTGCTTTTTCAGAAGTTTAAACACCTGGCGATCGGTAGCCCCCTAAGCCCACCCCAAGTGCCCTCCTCCCCTCCAGGCGCTGCTCCGTCCACCTGGACCCCTCTCTGTTCTGCCTCCTCGTGGAACAAGTCTCTCCCACTAAGGCTCTGTCTGTCTTTCAGGTCTCATTTGGAGGCAGTCCCTCTGGCCTCTAGATAGGTGCCCACTGCACTCCCTGGGCTCCAGCCCCACACCGGTGGCCTTATGGTCACACTTGTGATGACCTGTTTTCCTTTTGTCTCACCCACTCTCCTCCTACTGGAAGCCCACCAGCCAGGGGCAAGACCTAGGTGCTTTATAAATACCTACGGAATGAATGAACTTTAAAATCCCTCTCCTGTTCTGGCCCTTCCCTTCTTTCTATTGCTTTTTGCTGGCCCAGATGAGAGCGGTGTCAGGACTGGACACTAAAAAGGGTGAGTGGGAGTTCACAGAGCCGTGAGAGGAAATCGCAAAAATGCGGGCTTCAGGGATGGGGACGAGGGGCTGGGATGGAAACCCAGTGGGAGACCGCACACCTGCGTGTGAGGGGCAGGTGGAGTCACAGCACAGCAGGGCCGAGGGTGCAGAAAACCAAACAAGCCGCCAGCAGCAGATGGCCTGTGGGCAGCTGGAATGTGGGAAGTGTGTCTCCCTTCCCCGGGGCCCACTGGACTCCTGGGGTTCCAGCTACCAGCAGGGCAAAGCCCAGGCGGCTTGGAGGCCTTTACCATCTTATTTTCACATCAGAGTCCCACAGAAAGATCTCAGTGGTCTAGGTTTATCCAGTCCTAAGTTTTCTAAAACAATGACCCTGTCTGTGTAATTCTCTCAGGGGAGGGGCACCCAAGAAGCCACTGGGATCCTGGGTCTGAGGCACAACCGCCTATCTCCCCATGTCCCTCGGGACAGCCCTGGCCAGGACCTGCCTCGCTGCATCAGAGTCACTCCATCATTGTCCCGAGGGCCTGGGAGGCATAGCACCAGCCTGACTTTCGTGAAATGGACAGAGATTGTCATACTGAGTGAAGTAAGTCAGACAGAGAAAGACAATCATCATATGATAGCGTTTATATGTAGAATCTTAAAAAATAGTACAAATCAACTTATTTTTACAAAAGAGAAATAGAGTCACAGATGTAATAAACTTACGGTTACCAAGGGGAAAAGGTGAGGAAGGGTTAAACTGGGACAGTGGGGCTGACATATACACGCTGCTGCTGCTGCTGCTGCTAAGTCGCTTCAGTCGTGTCCAATTCTGTGCAACGCCATAGACGGCAGCCCACTAGGCTCCACTGTCCCTGGGATTTTCCAGGCAAGAGGACTGGAGTGGGGTGCCATTGCCTTCTCTGGACATATACACACTACTGTATATAAAATAAATAACTAATAAGGACCTACTGTATAGCACAGGAAACTCTACTCAATACTCTGTAATGGTCTATATGGGAAAAGAATCTAAGAAAGAGAGGTTATATGTATATGTGTAACTGATTCACTTTGCTAGATAGCAGAAACTAAAACAACAATTGTAAATCAACTACAATACAACACAATTTAAGAAAAAGTTCCTATAAGAATCAGAAATCAAAACAGCAGAAAGTCCTCAAACCACACACAAGACACACACAGACACACATGATTTGTTCTGAACACTCTCCCCTCTCTCCCTGCTTGGTCCGCCCCAGGCTCTGTCCCTCAGGGAGGCTTCCGGAGTCAGAAGCTTCTCTCAGGCGTTTGCCTCCATGTCAGAGCTCAGTTTAGGTGAATCTCTGGACACCAGAGGAACACACAAGCTGCATTTAGGTTTGAAGTCACCACAGCCGAGTTCTGCTCGAGCGATTATTAATGACTGTCTACTCAAAGATGAGATGTCAGAGACCCAGATGATCACCTCACAGAATCTCTGAGAACTACTTCAAAGGAATGAGAAAAAGCAGTTTCAGGAAACCTGTCACTACTTACCTCATGGATTAGACATTTGTCTATGAGCTGTAAATAGGAACTTATATTTTCCTCATCGGGTCTGGAGACCAAGAGTTGTGTGCACACTGGGAATTGAAAAAAAGAAAAAAAAAAAAAGGATGAATTAGAAAAATGCACATCCATTCTAACCCCTAAGATCTGCCTCCGATTTCCTTTCAGGACCGATATTTTGAGAGGTATGCGTGACCGTGGCTTTACGTCAGCTTCACAAAAAAGGCCAGGAGGCTCCTCGTTCCACTGAAGTCAAAGGCTTGGTCACCACAGGAGCCCTTGCCTCCAGAAGCCCCTTTGGTTAATTCCACGCATACCATTCTATATTAAGCCTTCTGCAACCCGGCGTGAGACAAACACTCTGGGAGAAGAACGCAGCAGCGTCCCGAGCCCTGTCTTTGAAAGAGCGTCCTTTGAGAGGGAGTTCAAAGACCCTAAAGACCATCAGCCCTTTTCAGAGCAGGCACCATCATTTTATGAATGAGCTGCACATCTCATTTGGAGGAGTGAGGCTGGCACATGTCATTTGGAGGAGTGAGGCTGGCACACCTTTTAGGATGTGAGGTGTGTGGGCATGCACATGAGTAAGGAGCCTGCTACTCATTCACTGGAGGGTGATTTTCTCAAAGTGATACCCACACATTTATATATACACAGGTCCACCTACACACCCAGGTTCAGAGGCAGAGCACAGCACACACACCCACTGGATAGCTCATGGCCACGCTAGTGTAGCTCACTCTATTCCTGTCCGAAGGATCCTGGTGTTCTCCTTTTGATGGGAATGTTTAGAAGGACAGGTGGAGATGGCTGGAGAAAGACATTGGTTAGGAGTAAAAATGCCTTGCTCTCAAGGAGATCAAGCTTAAAACCTGGGCCCCATGATGTCTTTCTCTTCCCCATCCCACATACCTGATCTGTCACAGAATCCCATTCATACTATGTCTTGGCACATAGGTTTTTCACTATAAAACTGTGGGTAATAACAAAACATGGAAACTACCTCTATATCCATTAATTGAGGCCCTGTCAAAATATGGTTTATGCATATGGGGGAATAGTATGCAGCCTTTAAAAAAGAATGAGATGGTACTTTTGTACTGATAGGAATATTGAAAGCATATAACGTAAAAAAAAAAGCTGTAGAGAAATATATAAACAAGACCTGTTTGTGTGCAAAAAGGATGCTCATGTGCTTATATATAATTACAGTGTTTCTGAAGGGCTATTCTGAAATGTTTATAGTGGTTACCTCTGGGGAGGAATATGGTAGGGCCAAGGGTAGAGGTGGAGGCTATTTTCACCTTTCATCATTTTTCATTTAGCTTTGATTTTTATGTTGAGTGTGACTTGATTTCATAATTTATTTGAAAGTAGTTAAATTTTAAAAAGCAGCCATGCCACAGGAATGCAGAGCCCACATGGATCGTGTCATGGGTAAGGGGGTGAAGTACAACATTCTCAGGTAACCAGCCCACCTGTACCTCCAGCAGGGGGTCATCTACTCTAATCCACACAGCAAGGAGCCCCTTGGGGTAGGGGAGACTGAGAAAGTGAGTCGGGGGACCCATGCTGACCATGAAGTGGCTGGCATTTCAGCTCCAAAGGATGCTACAAGTCACCTCCTCTGAACCAGAATTCTACAGATCTCAGTCTTTCTAAGAACACATACCACCAGGAATCTCTCATTGTACCTATACAGGACTCAGGTGTTCCCTTTCTTTTGATTAGAACTCAGTTCTTTGAAATGGTCTGAAATATTGGACAATAGAAAACACATTGGTCCCCCTTCCCAGAGGAAAAGTACTGGCATTCACTACATTTTTAAAATAATCAAGATCTCTTGAGAAACACCTGATCAAGCACAGATTAGTGTTGGGCATGGTAAAGTATACGTGAATAAGGGTCTGGCTAGGGGCAGTCACAGGTAGAAGGGGTGCTGTCAGCCAGGGACCATGTGTGAATTCTGTGCTGCCCTACAGACACAGGCAGTGTGGCCGTGGTACCTTGGGTGGCCTGTAGGAAGCCTGCCTTTAGCCTGAGAGTCCAAAGGCCCAGTGAGCGGTCCACCAGGAGGGCCCTGCAGGCCGTGGTCTGAGGGAAGGGGAGAGATGGGAGCTAGGGAGAAGGAAGAGGCCTTGGGGGGTGGTTTGTCAGAGAGCTTGGAATCCAGATCCAAATACCTTTCCCTCTCTAGGCTGCACTTTCTGCATGTGTAGAATGGGCTAATGACATGGACTCTGGCAGTTCACCCCACACCCAGGGGAAGCCCATGGGTATGGGTAGCTCTGGTCAGGGGTGTTGAGAAGAGAAGAGGGCAGGTGGGAAAATTGGGCTTTACCTTTCCCCATGACACGTGTGAACTGCCCGGGGAGATCCCCCTCGGGCAGGGGGGTGACAGCCAGCTCCCCGTCACAGCTGCTCAGCTGGTGTGGCTGGAGCCCGCCACTGGCCCCAGCCGAAGTGGTGGCCGTGGCTCCTGCGGCCGTGGCACTGTCTTTGCAGTCCGGGCTCTGGCTCTCGGGGCCCATCAGCGAAGGTGGGTGCGGGGCCTGGGGCTCCCGGCGGCGAGCCTCTGGGGTGGTGCTCGGTGAGCTGTATGCCTTGATGGGGGTCAGGATCATCTGGTGCAGCTCCTGGAGGGGGAGGCGCAGGTTGCCCCCCTCAATGATGTCCTAGAGGGTCAAAGGGAGAAGACCTCTGTTAGGGTCAGGAACTGGGATGACCCACCTCCATGCCTCCCCGCCTCTGCCTGGAGCTATTCCCAGATGGGGGCTCGTGGCTGCTGACACTTTCATTAAAACGTTCTTTGGAAGATGGGGCAGTTTACAATGTAATCATTCTGGGGACTTCCCTGGTGGTCCAGCGGTTAAGAATCTGCCTTGCAATGCAGGGGACATGGGTTTGATTCCTGGTCCAGAGCTAAGATTCCATATGCCACAGAGCAACGAAGCTCATTCGGCACAACTACTGAGCCCGCGAGCCACAGCTAGAGAGCACATGTGCCAAAATGAAAGATCCTGCATAACGCAACAAAGATCCCAAGTATCACAACTAAGACCTGATGCAGCCAAATAAATAAATGTTAAAAATTAAATCATCAATATTAGCCCAGGTAGAAAACTTTAAAAATATATACATGTATAATGAGGAAATAGAATCACTTTAAAATCCCGCTAAGATGCTGACTAAAATGATTTCGGTATATTTCCTTCCCTGGTATCCTCTGTCCCTTTCCTTAAAGTGCATTTGATACAGTTTACATCACACACTTTAGAAGCTACACAAAAAAGTTATACAGGGCCACACGGAGGTTTCCTGTCGTATGATTTGTTTTAGATGAAGGAACCTGCTCATTCACACTTTCATCCAGCCCATGACAGAGGCAACACAGGCGTGGTTAGAAGCACTGATGCTAAGACAGATGCTTGGGTCTGATACAGCTGTTTGCCCTTGGGTAAATGACTTAACTTCTCTGTGCCTCAGTTTCCCTGTGTATAAAATGAAGATTACTGTAGCACCTGCCTCATTGGTGGTGGCGATGAGGTTAATATTTGTAAGGCTACTGGTTCCTATGTTATGTGATTCTTTGTTAAATTTATTTTATTATTATTATTTTTTAATATAAATTTTTAAATTTTAATTGGAGGCTAATTACAATGTTGTATTGGTTTTGCCATACATTGACATGAATCCGCCACGGGTGTACATGTGTTCCCCATCCTGAAGCTCCCTCCCACCTCCTTCCCCATACCATCCCTCTGGGTCATCCCAGTGCACCAGCCCCAAGCATCCTGTATCATGCATCGAACCTGGACTGGCGATTCATTTCACATATGATAATATACATGTTTTGGGTGCTCTGACCTGCTGTGCACTGAGCTAGATGGTGTGGGGGATGGGGATATGGTGGGAAAGCTGTTAAGGTTCCCTCGGGGAGTTTACATCCTACCAGGACATGAATATTCATCATGCTGGAGACTGAGAAGCAGGCCAGGGGTTCCGGGAGGGGAGGTCCTCATGGGCCGCAGGTTCCTGGGAAAGAGTGCTCCAGGCAGAGGGCACAGCGGGGGCAAAGGCACTGAGGTGGGAGCCTGGAGCCTGTGAGAAACAGCACGGAGGCCTGAGCTGGAGCAGAGAGGCGGAGGGGCAGGGTGGGACATGAAGTCCAAGGAGCCACAGGGCCTGAGTGGAGAGGAGTCAAGTCGGCAGGCTGGGGCAGGGGTGCAAGAATGTCTTCTACATGAGATGAGAAGTCAGGGAAGGTTCTGAGCAGGGGAGTGACATGTTTTAGAAGGATTATCCTAGAGAAAAATAAGTATTTTACACAAACAAACATATACATACATATTTAATATACACTATAGAGGCAGACTGTGGAGATATTGCAAGTTTGGTTCCAGGTCACTACATAAAGTATCACTCATTTTTTTTGGTTTCCCACTACCTATAAAAGTTATGTTTATACTACATTATATAGTCTATTAGGCTTCCCAGGTGGTGCTAGTGGTAAAGAGCCCAACTGCCAATGCAGGAGACTTAAGAGTCACAGGTTCAATCCCTGGGTCAGGAAGATCCCCTGGAGGAGGGCATGGTAACCCACTCCAGTACTCTTGCCTGGAGAATCCCATGGACAGAAGAGAGTTGGACACGACTGAAGCAACTTAGTACATAGCACATACAATCTATTAAGTGTGTCATAGTATTATGTTTAAAAGAACCAATGTACATACCTTAATTAAAATGTGTTTCATTGCTAAATAGTGCTAACCATGATCTGAGTCTTCAATGAGTTATAATCTTTTCACAATAGTAACATCAAATATCACTAATCACAGATCACCATACCAAATATCATTATAATGAGAATGTTTGAAATATGATGAGAATTACCAAAACGTGACAAAGAGATATGAAGTGAGCAAATGCTGTTTGGAAAATGGGGCCAAAAGGCTTGTTAAACTCAGGGCTGCCACAAACCTTTGATTTGTTAAAAAAAAAAAAAAAAAAAGGCAGTATGTGTGAAGTGTAATAAAATGAGGCATGCCTATAATGTATATAACTGTATGTAATACATCCATGACTTTATATAATGAAGTTGAATCCTTCTACACATGTAGTTTGATATCCTGGGCATTATTAGAAAAAGCAGTGAAAGTTGATCCTGATGGACATCTATCTGTCAGATGCTCACAGAGGCGCAGAACAGGCTCAGATGCTTGGGGATGGTGGTCGGGGCTGGGGGTCTCCCTAGTGTAGGGGGTGGGCCCTGCTCTCTGCCACAGTGCTGCCCAATGATTATGCAGCAAACCTCTCCCCAGGACCCAGGAAGGACCTTGACAATCAGGGCCCTGATTACTAATGAAGTATTTAATCTTCTGAGAGCCCAGAATAGCAAGAACATAATTTTAAAAGCCTGAAGCATGAGTACCAGCCCGTTCCTGGGATCCTCTCTTAACAAGAAAAATTGCTTGATGATGTCAAGCAACACAAGCTGATGGGACACGATCATTTTTGCACCCAGATCTCCCATCAGTCAGTTAGAAAGAGGAAATCTGAGGACGCAGGCCTGTTTCAATTCTGGGCACCAAAACACCAACAGCCCGCCCGGTTGCTGGCGGGAACTTGATTTGTGCGGGGGTGGGGTGGGGGGTTGGAAGCAGAAACTGAATTGTGCCTCGGCCTAGTTGGCACCCCAGGATTCCAAGGGAACTGAAATGCTAAGTAGCCACCAGAATTGTCTCAAACCTGGCCAGGGCCACTCTCCAGTCTATTTTAGGGGAGAGAATCCATTTTCCTTTTAAAGAAGTGGACTTTGCAGAGCCTACGCCCTTCCTTCTCAACCTGGCAGACAGGGGCATGGTAAGACCTGCCTGCAGCCCGTGCCTGCAAGCTCAATGCCTGAGTCAGGATGCTCCTGGTCAGGCTCAGTTTTCCTGATGCTGGGCTGGACCGGCCCTTTGCAGAGGCTGATGCTGTCACGTGATTGGTCCCTTGACTTCGGACATGGTATCAGGGCAGGACCCGTGGAGGCAAGCTAGCCGACCCAGGCCAAGAGAGCCCCTGCTGCCTTTTCTGATCAAACTACATGCCAACCAGACGGACCCTGCCTCGAGGTCCCCCAGTTCCTGCCAGCACCTGAGGGGTTCTGACCTCCTTGTCCAGCCCTGACTGAGGTGGGGAAGGGAAATGAGAGAGAAGGGGTGAGGCTGCCCCTTGGGAGGGGGCTGGGCAGACAGAAGTGGGAGGCTCCTCTGGGTGATCACATGCACCCCTGTTGTGCCATCCCATGTGGCAGTACCACTGAGAAGAGCAAATGTGTGCCTGTGACTCTCAACTGCTACCAACCTTGCCTGCTCTCAACACGTGGTGTGAAGGCTTCTGCAGTTACTCAGTGATGGGGGAGGAGATCTGGGTTCTGCAAAGAGCTGAACTCCTTCAAACCGGGCATGTATACTTGTCCCAAGCTCAAATTTTATGTGACGCTACTGGGGAAACCCACACCGAAAAGGGAACCCATAAACATAGCGAATAATGCCGGATACTTTCTGAAAATATCACAATCAGGAATCATGCTTAGCTTGGTCTTCTGCTTTGACCTCAAGCCACTGTCTCAGAGACAACCCCTGGCTTATGACCAGTAGGCAGTAGCTCTGCTGATGCTAGCCTCCGGGGGGCGCACTATGACCATCAGGTTGCATTCCTGACTCTAGAGTGAATTCGGGAACTTGAGGGCCCAGGCAGAGAAGGAATCTAGCTCAATCCAGTGCCCTCGACTGGTTGAGGGACAGAACTCCCATGTTGACAAAAACAGGGGATCAACCCAAGTCTCTATGGATCCTTTGTATCATAAATATAACCCTGCATTAGGAACTCAAAGCGGCAAATTAGGAACTCAAAGCGGCAAACATGGGCACAAAGCAGTACAGCTGCCCTTTAACTACTGTGCGGAACAGAGGTGAGAGCAGAGGGGCAAGGCTGGACCCTCCTACACTGCGGTTGGTCAGGCAGACGCAGCTCGGGGCCGACAAGGAGGAAGGTGCTCCATCCTGACTGTCCCAGGCTTCCTGGCCTGGCTTTCTTAGGTCTTGGAGGAGGACTGGTTCAGAGCCTCTCTCAGGGCTTGGTACAGTCAAAGGGTGCAAATCATCTGGAAAATGGCAGCTGGTGGCACCCCCAGCACTTATGCAGCATCCCGTTGCCCCATCCTTCTCTCTTTTTGAGACGGATTGGGCCCCTCACCCAGAAGACAGCACTCCTGCGTCTACTTAACTCCATCCTCTCTGTGGGCTGGGCACTGTCAGACACTGAGGGTCTAAAAATGATGACAGAATCCTCACCCTAAGATGCTTATGGCTCCCGGGGTGGACCCACATACATTGTGAGGATGCTGCTAGGATGGGGGCGGCGGGAACACAGAAGTGTGTGTGTATTTCCTTTCTCCAAGCCAGGTTCCCAAGCTCAGAGAATGGTCAGTTTCACAGTTTGGGAGCCAACTGAAAAAAGACAGTAAATAAAAGCACATGGATGTGGGAGCTGGAGTATAAAGAAAGCTGAGTGCTGAAGAACTGATGCTTTTGAACTGTGGTGTTGGAGAAGACTCTTGAGAGTCCCTTGGACTCCAAGGAGATCAAACCAGTTCATCCTAAAGGAGATCAGTCCTGAATATTCATTGGAAGGACTGATGCTGAAGCTGAAGCTCCAATACTTTGGTCACCTGATGCGAAAAGCTGACTCATTTGAAAAGACCCTGATGCTGGGAAAGATTGAAGGCAGGAAGAGAAGGGGACAACAGAGGATGAGATGGCTGGATGGCATTACCAACTCAATGGACATGAGTCTGAGTAAATTCTGGGAGTTGGTGATGGACAGGGAGGCCTGGCATGCTAATGCTAGGGTCCATGGGGTTGCAAGCAGTCAGACACAACTGAGCAGCTCAACTGAACTGAACTGAAAAGCAAACGGAAACATTTTCACTATTAGAGATAAATGCTGGAAAATCTGCCCCAATGACCGTTCTAATCTTACCTTTCCCACCAAACATCTTGAGAAGTCTGCACTGCCTGACCCCAAGGCCTCAGTACCATTCACACTCTCCAGTTCTTGGGTTCCTGCTTCCCCTCCCATCTCCCTGAAACCCTTTAGCATCAGGGCTATCAGGGAGCTGCTGGTGGCCGGTTCCGGGGAGCAGTGTTCAGTCTTCATCAGGTGTGACACGTCCATGGCTCCTGATGGGACAGTTCCTCTTTAACCCTCCCACCCTCTGGGCTCTGTCACTGTTTGGTCCCTCCATGTCCTCTGGCGCTCCCCATCCAGGGTCCATCCTCAGCTCTTATCACTCATCACACAATTCTGGCCATTTACACATAAACGACCCACAGTGGAGTCTTTCAAACCCTTGTGGACTCTATTCTAAACTTGTTCTCTGGGCCACTGACTTGCTACTTCCAGCGGGGCGTCTTGCTACTTGCAGACGCCACCCATTAAACTCAACTCCATTTCTTTCACATTAGTGAAGTGAAGTGAAGTCGCTCAGTCGTGTCCGACTCTTTGCGACCCTATGGGCTGTAGCCTACCAGGCTCCCCTGTCTACGGGATTTTCCAGGCAAGAGTACTGGAGTGGGTTGTCATTTCCTTCTCCAGCGGACCTTCCCGACTCAGGGATCGAACCCAGGTCTCCCGTGTTGTAGGCAGACGATTTACCATCTGAGCCACGAGGGAAGTCCTTTCAACATTAGTAACTCCTCCTTTATTTTTGGTTCCCAAATGGTATGACACCCAAGCCTGCACCTCCTGCCAATGCCCACACTCCTGCTAAGTGACTCTCTTATTCTTCTCCGCGGTCGTGGCCCCCACCCTGGCTCAGGGCCCGCTCTCCCCCAACACCCTGCCAGCACCGAGGCCCCTCTGCTCTCTGTCCTCACCGCAGCAGAGTCCTCTGTTTCATCCCAGGAAGACACCCCCACCGGCCTCAGTGATGGTGCCGATCACGCTGGGCTGTGACCACACCACCACACGTCTATCTGTGGCACCTCGTGTCCCCAGCTCTCCGGGGGTGGGGACTTAGAATTCCTCACGGTTTGCCTCCAGTGAGGATGGGAGAAATCGAGGCCAAGGCAGCTGCTTAGTAAGTGTTCAGTAACTGAGTGGAAGTGCTCTGGACATAGAGCTTATCTGCAGCAGCTGCTGATTATGAACTAGCCATGGGCGGGGCCCCCACCATCTCCTTAGAAATCTCTGGGTTCTGTGTGATGTAAGAATGCCACTGGAAGCAAGGACATGACGACAGCGCTTCCAACAGCACCGTCAGTTGAGGATGTCTGGGAATGCCAGAGAAATGGCTAATGGGAGCCTGTCGCAGGTGGCCTATGTGGGAACAGGTTACCGACAGCCCTCTCCCTGCAGAGCAGGAGACGTACGGGCTCCAGAGAAGAGGGAACAGCAGAGGTGAGGCTGAGTCCTCAGTGGACACTGCGGTTCACTCCCACCCCCAGGCCACCAGCTCCTAACTGCACAAGCTCGCGGGTGTCTAAACCCAGGTGTTCTCAGGCAAGCCCCAAACGGTGGTCCACCACTTTCCTCCTCAAAGAAGTCACACCAAATAAACTCATCATGCTTTCCTCTTGGCCAGTAGTTTCTTTCAGATTCTGTGTTACATTTGCCATCTTTTTTAACATGCCCAATCCAGTGGTCCAGGGAGAAAGCTTTCTGTTTTTCGTGGAGTCAGTATTATTCTAGGTGTGAAATATAGGGCATAGTGTCACCGAATTATCAAAGGCTAGATAGAAAGTCAGTGGCATATGAGGGCCACTCCAACCACCTTGCTGCCCTTGTGCTTCCACGTGCTGGTTCGGCCCAGCACTGCAAGAGGTGGAGCCGACAGCAGCGCCATCTCTGTCTCCCAGGTGGGTGCATGACCCTCAATGACAGAGGACATGAGTGAGTTCTTGAAGGAAGCTCCAGAAATAAGAGCAGAAAACCCCGCTCTTTAACCATAATCTTAGCAATCGAATCCTTCTGCAAAATGTTTTCTGTGCTTTTTAACAGAAAAGGAGAAAATTGGCCTGTTGAATATTTCCCAAAAGAGAAGTTACATAGAAATGGCAATAAACACTCTGTTAGATGAATGGCTTGGTAAAGGAGTTGGCATAAAATAAGAACAACAGTAACTTCAGGTTCAGTTAGACAGGTTACTTGTCATTTGTGATTCACTATAATTAAGAACAGGTCTTTCATCATGGAAGTACCCGTAAGGAGCCTCTATCTGTCCATCCAGAGGTTTTAATAGCCACCTTCCTTACAAAGTTACAGATGCATATTCTATAACTATATATTACTTTGTATTTTATATGATATTCATTGGGCTTCCCTGGTGGCCCAGACGGTAAAGAATCTGCCTGCAATGCAGGAGACTCGAGATCGATCCCAGGGTTGGGAAGATCCCCTGGAGAAGGGAATAGCAACCCACTCCAGTATTTTTGCCTGGAGAATCCCACGGACAGAGGAGCCTGGTGGGCTATAGGCCATGGAGTCTCAAAGAGTTGGACATGACTGAGCAACTAATTATTCATTAATATTCATTAAGCATAATTTTATATGTTGTATGTAAACTTATACACACACAGATCTTTGTGAATAAGTTAAAAAATTTCCACTACACTGCAAATGTTTATGCGCTCACAAAATTTGCTTTAGCCTCACCTGCCTTAGTTCTTTGATCCCTTTCAAAGGCACCCTGGGATTTCTAGAAGGGGTTACAACTCAAGCTCTGCAAGCAGCAAATACCTTCCCACCCACCACTCCCAACAGCAATGCACAAGGATCTCCCCACCGGGGCTGTGGCAGCACCAGCTTACAAGGTCTGTTCTTTTTTGGACCTTAAAAAAAAAAAGTCGCTCAGTTGTGTCTGACTCTCTGTGACCCCATGGATTGTAGCCTGCCAGGCTCCTCTGTCCATGGAATTCTTCAGACAAGAATACTGCAGTGGGTAGCTTTGGGACCTTAGATGAAATCATAAAGCCACCATGTCCTAAAAATGACATCCACACTCGGTTGACATCCAGATACAAAGGCAAGAAGAAAACATACTTGGGCAGCAAACAAAAAGAGATGGTAACAGCAGATGAACTGCTTTTAACAATGGAATAAACTCTTTTTCAGCGTTTTGCATTTTTGAGACAGTTCCTTTCAGAGTCACAGGGACCCATTCTGGTAAGTTAATGTCCGAAATTATTCTCCAGAGAGTCTACTATGTCCATCCACCAAAAGACTGTGATCTCTATGTGGAAGCTGGGGGTTAACCTGTGGGTGTTTGTCATGCTGTGGGCAGCTTTTCTCAAAGTCAGATCCTTTCCTGGGTGGACAGTGGGACTGAGGCTCATCTGTTTGTTTCCTATACTGATGCGTCAAAATTTCAGCCTCTGATTGCGGGCTGAACATCTCCTTAATCACTACAGATGTATATAGGCAGAAATGAATGTATGTAAAACATTTCCTGAGAGCTACGGGAGGGCCAGTCTTGAGATGCCTGGACCCAAGGCTTAGGTACACTTAAGCGGTCAGGTTCCATACGAGTGTGTATAACCAGGAGATGAACTTCAAAATCATTTCATTTTTTCTGACTTTGGTAAGGAAACAACCTGTTGCTCTCTGTAAGGCCTGCCGATGACACTTCTGACTGAGAATATAATTTCCCTTGACCCATTTTCCCACCATGAAGGTAGAAATGGTCCATCACCTGGTGATAACTTACCCTTTCCAAAGACTTCAGGAGATTTTGTCTCTCTTTGAGCTTCTGAATACTGATGACAATTTTGTGTCTTGCGCCTTTGGTAACATTCTGTAATGAAGTAAAAGTTAGATTAAAAAACATATTTTTAGGCATCAACTTAGAGATTCCTGGAAGCTATTTAGTACATTACTGTCTTCCTGGTTCCCGCGTGTGTGCAGGTTAGTAAATAGCCATTCGTCTCTCTCTTCAACATCCACTGTCATCAACCTCTTACTAAATGTTGTAACTCCTCAATATCCATTATCATCAACCTCTTCTTACTAAATATTTTAACTCCATCTGACCACACACGTGCTTGTGTCTTTTCCCTGTGACCCTTAGGAGAGCAAGAAACAGCCAATCATCCCACCCAGCATGAAATTTCTTCATAGTCTTCAAACATCATTTTTAAGTCATACACTCTTTCCTTGTGTCCAGGTTTTATCGTTTCAGTCCCTTCCAGTTTCCCTGAAAGTTCCAGTCCCATACAGAGATATGCATTGCTTTCTCAAAGCTTTTCTATGTTTACCCATCTCAAGGAGATATGAAATCCAGTTCAATTCTCACCCGGTGTCAGACAACACAGGCTGGTTTTTATCAGTCTGTAGGCCCTCCTGAGTCTCCATAAGGAAAATCAGAATAAAGAAGAACTTAAATCTGTAATAATGCAGTCATCACTACAGGTAGAAGATTGGGATTCACAGTTAGGATTATGGATTTTATCTTAATAAACTGTGTAGCACTGAAGAGCCCTAGGATTCAGTTAAACATATTTTGACTAGAAAGACTGAAGATTTCCAAATAGAAGGTTCTTTCTCAAATCAGATCTGTAATATAAATTTCTGATGACTTTCTGCAAAGATTCATAAAATTTCCCTTAAAGGTGGAAAAGACAAAAACACCAGAGGTGTTGCCTTTACTGAGGAAAATTAAGACTCTAGTGACATCTAAATCCATCTTTAAGATGAAACACTGGGAGCATATTACTATTTAGCCTTGACTTTCGGTTCACGTGAATTTTTACTCTGAAAAGTTTGTGCTGGCCTCGGGCTTTGCCCTCTGTGTCAATTATTTCTTGTTTTTTCCTCAAGTTGACTAAGTGATGACTGAAAATTTTTTTTCTCAACTTTGACCCAAACATAAGAATGCTCTTAGAAGCAGTTCTCATCAATTCTGAGGATCTCAAGGAGCGATCGAGATAAAAAGCAGTGGGAGAAGCCTTAGGAAGTTGAAATTAGGGCTTTTCATTCTCTGAGAATGTGCAGTGACTCTGGGCTTTGTCTTACATCTCAATACTGGTATTCAGCCAGGCCTGCAAAGGTTAACTGCGGGTACTGAATATGCAATGGGAATTCAGGATCTGCTGGGAGGTCTGCGGCCAGACCAGCCATGCCCCAACTGGTACAATCTCCTCTTCCTGCAGGGGAAATACTATTAGCCCGTTCAGACCATTAATTCTCTCAAATCACCGCTCAAAGGAAACTGAGGTCAAGTTGAAAATGCAAATAGCATTTTAAACAAGGGAAACAAAGACATTGGTCAGATCTATTTGCTCAAGCACAGCAGGGTAGGAAACATGCTTAGTTTCAGGGGTTCTGTTGACTGGCCTGGCCTTCTGCATCCACAGAAGGAAGGAGGAACTTGCCCTTTTATGGCACACAGCAGGGGACTGCCATCTGAGACCTGGGGTAATGTTATTCAGTGTGGTTAGAAAATATTTTGTACAACTTTCTCCGTTCGAATTAAGATCAGTCTGAATGTGTTTTTGAGCAACTTCTGGGGAAGGTCTGACTTAGGACCTGGTGCTTCTGCTTCCTAACTACTGGAAGTTAGCTGATTTGTAACTAAGATTGAAAAATTCACAACCAATCTGTCATCCTCCAAACCAGCACTGGCCAAGCAGACAGAGCGGGTGGGCAATGAAAACAAAAGCAGGGACACAGACTCTTGGAGATCTTGGTCAATGCTGTTTCTTCTGATTCTTCCCGGCACCCTAGGAGTATACACCTAGGTTATTATTTTTTTTTTTTCATAACACTCTTACTCAACCTCACTTGTCCTGTGGTTACCCATTTGTCTTCCATCTTGTACTGGACCCCAAAGGCAAGAACCCAGCCTTATCATGTGATGCTGGCCCGCACCTGGCAGGTCCTAGAACAAGGCAAGCTACTAGGTGGGTACAGGTATGGGTCCAGACAAGGTCTGCCTTAGACTTGAATGCAAGGTTCCACCTGGGGCGCCTTCCCGTGTACGTACCTGAGCCTCCAGCTGGCACTCAGTGAGGGCCATCATCTCCTCGTAGGTCATCTGGGAGAAGAGCGCGGCATACTTGTGCAGGCGGAGGCTTTTTAACCAGGCTGGAACATCTGTGGTGCACCATGTGCAGGACATGGGGAGAGAAATTGAGAGGGAAAGAGAGGAGATGACCAGAGACGTGGAAAGAGAGAAAAGGAAAGAAGACGGTGGTCAGAGAAAAGAAAAGGGAAAAAGAAAATCATCTTTACGTTACTCATTGTTTCCTTTTGGCAGCAAATTACCAACTTAGAAGGCTTGGTCTAGTTCTGATATTCCCACTGTTGGGCTCTCTTACTTTGTTTTATACCCGGGGGCCCCTGGGCTTCAGAGCACACAGCAATTCTTTAAAATTACATTCCAATTTGTGAGTATATAGGTGGCTTTCTGGGCACCTGGGTCATCCACAGCTTCTATAGGATTCTCAAAGGGGTTCATAACCGCCCAGATGGCAAGGATTCACTGCTTTAGGCAGACTACTTCATTGTTGGTTTAGAAAGACCTGACTTAGAATGTTAAACTACATACGATGATCTTCATCCTCAAGATAATTTCGTTCTTGGTTTAATGCAGATCCCCATATGGTGTTTCCACTGCTTTCACAGTGATCGGGAAAGTAAAACAAGCAAACCAGGCAGGGGTGACCACGCGTGGAGTCACTGTCATTAGCCTGATCACTCTTCTGCCTTCCTGTGCCCTAGTGGGAATCAGGGCATCCAGGACTCTAAACTGCCACACAGTGTGTGTGTTGGGCGGGGGTTTGCTGACCATTTCTTCAAGCTAAGGCATATATCTGAAACTGTCCTTGACCTTCTCCTTGAATGTCAACCCAATATCAGGACTTGAAGGTCCAAAGATTGCCTAGACTACGGGATAATGGGAAATCCAAAGCACATCTGAAATAAGTCTCATGTTTGGGATTCTACAATTAGGAAAATTAAATAATAACTTTATTGAAAATCCACAGGAGAAAGAATTATTACCTTTCTAAGTACAACCAAAACAAAGCACTTGCCCATATTTTTTTAAGTCAGGGTTTTTGAGCAATAGGATCTTTGAGAAGTCTCTAGAATCATCTCCCCCCATCCCTGACTTATTCTACAGATAACAAAATTAAGTCATTACATCTAGGTCACAGGGTAAGTATGTGGTGAAATGGGGACTAGAGCCAGGTTGCCAGATTCCCAGGTTTTTCCTACACTGTATCATCTTTTGTAGAATGAGGACCAATGACCCATCAATGGGAAGGCTGAATAAACAGTAACTTTAAAGTCCTCTGAAATGCTGAAGCACTGGGGAAACGTTATTCAAGCTTTCTATGAATTATTACCCATTACTAACCATGTTGATTGCAAGATACTGTCTATTGCTAAGTGCTTTATTCTGAGGCACTGACAGAGACCATAAACACTACAAAATTAGTAGGAACCTTCTAATTTTTTAATGTTTAAAGTAGTCAGCTGGGATTAATTGAAGAGGCCTGGCCTATTCTGAAATCAGACCTGCCTCCTGGGTGAACTGAATCTAGATTTAGGGAATGTAGGTACGGGATTACCACCTGAAACTCAAAAGATAAAGGGGGAGAAAGTGGGCGGCCTGGTGAGGTTACTTTTTGATTTGCAGTAATACGAAGGCCAAAGAGGAATTTCTGGAGAAACAGAACTGGATATCCAATGGCATTTTAAGAAAAGACTCAGTTAGTTCAGGCAAAAAAGTCACTGATTCTGTGCTTCGAGGCCCTTCATTCTACTGTGACAAGTAGAGAGTCCCACTGGGACCATCACTAACCATAAAGAAATGGGGCTTCCTGAGATACATAGTACCAACACCTTATATCCTCCTCAACTCAAACTGTGGTTGGATCAAGAGTTGAGGGCATTCGCTTCCCTCATGTGATATCCTGGAGCTCTTTGACTAGACTTGATTCTCCGCCATGTTTTTGTTGCTGTTGTAAAACAATGCTAATACTTCCACGGAGTGGGCAACAAATAGATTCAGCTTTACGCCACCAACATGTTACTATTTGGTCATCAGGTTTCACGTTTGCTGTTTACATCTTTGAAAGGCCCCAAGCAGCTGTTCAGAAAACTCAGTGATCACAATTCAAAGAAGTCTGGGTAACCCAACACCACACTTGGGTACAATCTGTCACAAAATAGTATGGAGCAACTTCATGGGCTACATTTTCACTGGATGCCCTACAACTTGATTATGCAAAATCCACTGATGATAAGACAAATAGAATCCGGAGCTACTAAATCATGTTGCAAACTGGTTGCTATATAAGCCAAGATGACAATATGGTGTTTTAAGAGTTGGGGAGAGTGGGGTGCAAATCTAGGTGTGACAAATCTCAGTCCAATCAGTGCTCATTTCTTTCTAGAAAAGTATTTTGACAACTAGAATTTTCCTGGTTAGAGGGATGAAGAGCCTGCCTCACTCATTTAATCGAAATGTAGGTCACTGGGAATCATTTTCCTAGAAAAGGTTCCTATACAACTTCAGAACATGGTGAGTTAGACCTTCCTGAAGAGTTATTTCTGGATTTGTTCCAAGGAAATGCAAGCTCTTCTTGGCCATATGTCCCTTGGGCAGGCATGCTGACCTGCTTCTAGAGGGTCAGTTCCTAGCTCAGTGCTATGTGCCCTCTCCTCCTACAGCGTGAACTGATGAACAAAGAAGAGGAAATTCCAGCTCTTAAGAACGTAGCCTACTAACCTCTGCTCCCCACCCCACCCCCCGGACTCTGATTGATGGTGAGGCACCTTCCTTTTCCAGGGATTAAAACAAAACTCCATTAAGAGAGAAACAAACCAGAGAACTGAGTGCCTTGACCATTTCACTCCTCTGAAGCCAGGAATTCCAATGACTTGGGAGGCTAGATTCTGTAAGATGTTGGCCAGGGACAAACTCCCACTAAAAGCTCAGGTCCTTTCCCATGGTCCAGATGCTACATGGTTGGATGCAAAGCTGAGACCCAGCTAACTTAACCCCAGACCTTCTTTTCTTATTCTGCAAAGCTGTGGCTATGGTTGGAAGACATGTACAAACAGGGGTGTTTCCTGGAGTGGTGGATACGTGATTGAAAGCACGCGTGCCTCCTGGGCTCCTGCCTCTGGCTGGCACACAGTCGTTTAGCTTCATCTGGGCTGTTTCTGATGGACAAGCCAATGGACAAGCCAATTCTCTTACGCAGTATGAGAAAGATAAAGATGCTTTTACTATATGCTGACTTCCTTGCCAAGTCTGGGCATCCTGATATCTGCTCATTCAATGTTTACTAAATGCCTGTTATAGGGGCCAGACTATGTCCCTGCCATCAAGGAGTTTTTAATCCAAAAAGAAAGGCTAATTAAAAAAAAAAAAGTATAAAAGTTGCATGACAAGTGCTAATTCTACTCCAAGTTCTGGGGGACGGGCACAGAATGACGGGCATTTGGGTTGGCCTTGGGCAGTGAGGGGTAGCTTCACAGTAGCATTAGTCCTGGACTCACTGGACAGACCATAATGAGGAAGCTGTCTCAGCAGTGCATAAGTGAAGCTGAGATCCAAGAGAGCGTTCCAGGCCAAGCAAAGACTTAGGTGAATGCTAGAGAAGAGCTTAGACACCAGGTGGGACAAACAGGCAGGGGCCAGAAGACTGGGATTTGTAATGCCGAAACTAGGAAAGTTGACCTACGCTTGGGTGATGGAGGAACTGCTGAAATCTGAGGAATTCAGGCACAGTAAGATGTGTATGTGAGATCAGGGAAGGCTGTTCATGTCAAGGCAGGGCTGGCGAATGTGGGAGTGGAGGTCAGGGGATAAATCCAAGCCCTCTGAGATGGCTGGGGAGGGCAGTGGGGAAGGAAAAGATGTAAATCCACAGCCCTTCAATATCAAGGAAGAACAGGGAGTGAGGGAGAGAAAGGAGCCTAAGGCAGTTCCTGAGTCAGGTTCAGTGGGAAAGTACAGGGGAGCAGCTGGTCTGGGGTGAGAGGAGAGAGATGGGGAATGCCACACTAGGTCAGCGGAGGGTCATCCTTTGAGCCATCCAGATAGAGATGACGACTGATCAAGGTCTCTGAAGAGGAGGCTGCGCTAGGAGCCACTTCCCTCAGCAGTAGCACATGGCAGGTGTTTCAGCCACAGAAGTGGGTGAGACCCTCAGGGAAGAAGGGAGAGCCCAGGGGAAGCCCTGGAAGCACCGGGCCTTTAGAGAAAGGTATGGGAAGAGAAGCCCGTGAAGGAAACTGACAAGAGAAGGGCAGAGGGAAGGAAGATTCTGGGAGAAAATGGCACCATCCATTTGCAGACCACCGAGCCACAGGGTCCATCCTTATGAAGCTCCTCTAGATGCTGCTGCAGTCCATGGTGGTTTATCTTCTCTGGGCCATTTTTGATAATAGTACTTCACCTATCTTTCATGCGCTCTCTCTACCTCTTGGTCTTCACCAATGGGATCAAGTTTCCAATTACACTGATTTCTGTTTACCTTTTAGAGTTTGTATAAATCAGCCACAGAGAGGCTTTGTGGTGTACACAACAGCTTATACAGAATCTGGGCTCTGATTAAAACTTGGGCTGCTTTGCTCAAATACCTCCTGCTGGAATACTATTCAAGTCAATAGGCTGGTGCAGTACATATCCAACAAACAAGGAGACCCAGCAAGAGAGAAAGATGGAAGTGATACTGCAGAAGAACCCACTATGGGGAGCGATAAAAAAGGCAGGGAGTAAGGCATCCCTGGAAAAGAGAACCATGAACCATCACAACCTCATTTTCCATAAGCAGCTTCACTGTGGTGGTCCTGGAAACTGCAATGGACGAGCAGCTCCCATTGGCCACAGAAAGCCAGGCTAAGCACAAACAACTCCCTCCTTCTCTCCAAGACCTGACTGCATCTTTGAGGGAGAGAAGAACCAACTTAAGAGGAAAAAGGGACTAATTCTTCAGTGTTGAAGTCGGAAGGAAAACACGTCTTTCAAAAATGAAGAACAGAAGTCTAGCAGCACCAGCAAGATAATTAGCACCCGTATGTATTTTTGACCAGAGCAGAATGAATAATCCTACTCTGTTCCAGTAGTAGGAGGTTAGTCGCTTAGTAGTGCCTGACTCTTTGTGACCATGGACTGTAGCCAACCAGGCTCTTCTGTCCATGGAAATCTCCAAGCAAGAACACTGGAGTGGGTAGCCATTCCCTTCTCCACGGATCTTTCTGACCCAGGGATTGAACCTGGGTCTCTTGCATTGCATGCAGATTCTTTACTGTTTGGGTTACGAGGGGAGCCATATTCTGTTCCAGGCTCTGAGCAAAAGAAAGAAGGCTCCTTGGTCTCTGGTCCCTGTGAAGCTGAGAGGGGGCTACACCATCCTGGACATGGCCGTGGTGGCTTCTGGCTTCCATGCTGGTGGGGAGCATGTGTGGGTCTTGGAAGGCACAGAGATGGCTGAGTTTGGGTAAAACAGCCACTTGGAAGGGTTAGGTACAAAGAGAGGGTCTCAGTTTTTCGCAGTTTCCATTGGCTATGACATTCCTAAGTGGTGCTCTACTCTCAGCCTGCTTTGCATCAGCAGCAGCTGGGTTCTACCTTGAAAGCTGTGCTTGAAGTACTGCAGAAGACACACATTTGGTAAGGAATAGTGGTAGTCTCATGACTGTTAGAATCTGGGAGAATCCTGGGGATTTGCTTTTCAAAGACATCAGGGCTTCTCAGCCTATCTGAGAAGAGGGAGCACGAGTCTGAGCCCATTAGGACCCAACCACAAAGGTTGTATGTTGGCATTTGGAAATAAAGTGAAGTAAATTTACTAAATCCTGGCCTTTACGTTAGATGAATTCAAGACAGCGTCTAGAAAGTCAGCTTTCAGAAAATAGTAACTTGTTCCCATGACAGCTGTGCTGAAAAGTGTCCCAGCTACACACGGGGCTATGTCACTCCCTCTCTGTCACTCACACCCTTATGACCCTCAGAAACTGGATTCACAGCCTTTCTTACAAAGGTTTCTGATGGGTTCCTTTGTCTTACAAAGATCACACTTCTCAATATATATATTTTTCTAATCTCATTCTAAGACAGGCAGAAGTTCAAAGGTCTACATTTCAAAAATAACTCAAAATCCCAAAGGAGCTATTTCAGAATAGAGAATATATTTCCTTTGCTATGGAGAAAAAATATATAAGTTTCACTGAAGAAAGATTCTTTAGAAAAGAAAAACTGAGCCTATTTTCAGAGTCACTGGTCCCCTCCACTCTTAACTGCTGGTTCTATCAAGGTTACTGGAACCAAAGCTTTCTAGGTTACCTTTATCATGTCTATATACAAACAATATAAGTTTCAATTTCCCCTATATTTTTATACTAACAAAATGCGACGCTTCCTAAGTATACCAGCCAGAGTTAATTTGTAATGGTGAGGCTGAAGCTCACATCAAGAGAAGCAAACCCCACCCCCCACCTCTACCCCTCTCACACTGACAACTGCAATGAGAAAATCTTGGAGCTTCTGGGGAGCCTAAATCTTTCTTTTTGGCTGCACCCAGTGGCATATGGGACCTTAGTTCCCTGACCATGGATCAAATCTGTGCCCCACTGGACTGGAAGTGCAGAGCCTTAACCACTGACCCTTCAGGGAAGTCCATTAGAAGCCTAAATCTACGGGACTTAGCCAGAAGTCCTAAGTCTTCTTCACTAGTCTAAATCTACGTCGCTAGCCAGAAGCCTAGTGAATCCCCGACATGAACTACACACAGGGAGGCAGAATGCTTAAACTGTGCAGGGGAGGAGAGGAGCTGGGGCTCTTGGAGACTGGGCGAGGGGAGAGCATGATGCAGCGTGGCCCTGGCTGGCATGCCTCCACTGGACCCTTCCACAGGTGCCCGACTCAGCCTGCTCCACTCCATCCCCTCAGCCTGCTTCTTTTTCCTATTAACTATTTGCTATTGATGATACCATGGGCTACCCAGATGTCCCAGGCAGAAAGCTGGGCATTGTCCTCAAATCCTCCCGCTCTATCTATCCTTGTCTACGTTCAATCAGCACCATTCAATTCAGAGCTCTCTCAAGTCTCTCTTATTGAAGACCCCACAAACACACTCCTTTTGTCTCCTCTGCTCAACTTGGTCCAAATTCATTTTTCTCCTTGGTTATCGAAATACCCCCTACCTCTCAGCTGGCCTCCAAACCCAGAATTCCCTCCCCATCCTCTACCTTGATACAACTCCTACTCTTCCTTTCAGGTCCTATTTCTAACGTGTAAACCTAAACAGGTCATTTCTGCTGCTATGTTCCTTCAATGTCAGGATAAAAGCTCCAATCTTTTGCAAAGCCTAGCATCTGGCTTTTCCCTCTCCCAAGATTGTGTTCCCATGTGCGCTCAAGCCATCAGATGATGCACTTGGTCAAGCTGTCTCAACCATGCTTTCAGGCATACTGTTTCCTCCACACAGAATGCCCTTCCCTCACCTTATACATTTGGCTAATCTGTAATCCTGCTCCAAGCTGAGGCTCCACGCCTCTCCCCCTCCAGGAACTTTCCTTGACTCCCCTCCACTTGAATCAGGGCCCTCCTTGCTGCCTGCCTCAATCCACGGCGAGCCTCCGAGACAAAATATTTTCACGGCTGTGCACATGCATTGGACCCCTCACATTATAGCGAGTCCCTTGAGGCAGCAACCATCTCCTTCACCTCTGTCTCCCCAATAACTAGTCCAAAGCCTCTCTCAGCAAGTGCTCAAGAAAGGCAGCTGACTTGATGAGGACAAAAATGAAACCTGTTAACCAGCCTTTCTTGTCTCTGCTTCCATTGAACAGTCACATCACTCAGCAACAGCCCTGGACTTCGAAGTCTCTAGGTGCTGGGTTTACACAAAATTTCTAAAGATGTGATGCTAACAGGAGAGGCACATGTGCTTCTTCCACCAGTGAAATTCTCCATTTTGTTTTCTTGGAAAGGCGTGGTTTTTTCCCCCTTCTTGGCCACCTGAAGGCTTTGTGTGAGGAAAGGGTAAGAGAGCACGTTAGATTCATGTGATACAAAGGAAGAGAAGAACATAATTGAGTATCAACCTAGAATCAAGAATCTTTCTCCTGAGATAAGTAAGTCACAATGAACTTTTCACAAAGAATAAGGAGAACTGAATTTAGAAACCACAATCAGTGTATTCAGTACAAACATGTATAACCAGTAGCCTCTGTGAGGCAAGTTAAAGGGGAACTTTTTATATTCCCATTCAGAGTCCCACTTCTTTTCATTAATTTCTAGTTGAGTAGCTGATCCCATGATTCCCTGAGCCTGAGATATCAGTCTGAGATCGCTACTGCCAGGGACATCCACTCTGTGCCTTGGAGCTGACTTAAACCTTCAGGATGGCTGTTCACTATAAAAGGAAAAACAAAGCAAAGCGGGCAGATGATGTTAATCCTCTGAGAGCAGGAGCTGATCTACTTGTGAGAGAACTTAGTGACAATCCCTGGCAGGGAACGCTGACACCAAGACAAAAAAAGAGATGGATGTTTGTGAAAAATAAAAAGAGAAGGAATGCTGGGCCCTGACTGTGTTTCCCACTCCTGACCCAAGAGGCACATTCCTAAGGGACAGTGTGTAGCCAAACCTGGCTCATCTGTCTGGATGGAAAGGAAGGCTAGGATGAACACAGCGTTTCAGCAAGGTATGCACAGCTGCTGGCAAGAAAGATGAATTCACACTAAATTAAGCTCAATTACGGGAATTTTTGTTCTTTTCCCAAGGTGTGGGGTGAGGGCTGACATGCATCCCCTGGAGATTTGGAACTCCTCCAGATTCTACTACAGATTCCACGTTGTTCTCGTAAGCTGGGCGTTTAAAGAGTAGGAAAATAGCAATCAGATGATGGCATCCTGAGATGGACCAGAACGGGGCTTTAAAAGGCCGGCACTCCTGCCAAAGGGCCCGGTCACAGAAAGGAAGAGACGAGGATCCAAGGGGAAGAGCTGGCTCTCTTTAAAGGCACTTCATTTGATTTCAGATTTCATTTTTCAGAAAAATTACGAATTAATTTGGAAATTGAACCTGGCGTCTGCTCTGCGACAGGGGAATTGAATGACATACTCTTAGGGCAGGCTGTACGGGCTGCTTCTGTGCTCTCCTGGGAGGCCATTCTGAGCAGCATCTGGTGTCAGGAGTGCCAGGGGGTGGCCTTCGAGGGAAGATGGCACCAGGTGCGATGGGGAGGGGCGTTCGTGGGGCACAAACACTGGCCCCAACCCTCTGGGATGATGCTGTTTTCAGGTGTGGATGTTTCTACAGCTTGACTTATCAGCGGAACCACAAATACACTTTTTCCATACATAGAATGTTTCATCCTCTATCATGTTCCTTCAAATAGGTGTTTCTATTTAATTTGCTAAGAACTTTATCCTGTGGATCCCATGCAATTCTTGGAGACAGGGACAGTTCAATAAGTCAGCAGAAGGTGGATACACACAGAAGAGCGTCCTCTGTTCAGTCCCATCACCAAATAGCACATTTCTGACCACACATCTTGGACCTATAAAGAAAATCTTGGATGTAAAGTCTTGTCTGCATCACCTTCTGATCAAAGAAGCTCTGAGGGGACAATCCACACGAGTATTAAAGGAAGGAATCGAAGAAGCTGATACGTGGGATGTTCCTTGAACTTTGGAATATTTTGGCTCTCACTCTTAAACAGGGATAGGACATTGATTCCATTTTTCTCTCCTTCATGTCTCTTTAAAAGCCTACCGTCACTATTACTAATGAGTAGTGACTTTCTCATCTCCAAAAGTCAGCATGCAATGGGCAAACCTTCACCTGCCCTGAGAGAATATCTAAAGTACACAGAGGGCTTCAGAATAAAGCACACAGAATGGAAGATAACAAAGACAAGAAAGGCAAAGGAAAAGAGAAAGAAAAGACAATGAAGCTCCTGTAAGCAGACGGTGAACCCAGTGTCCTGGAGAACAAGGACCTCCCACAAGACCCACTAAGCTCTTCAACAGGAAGGCCGGGCCTCCTTCTCATGGTTACCAGTTAGAACCTCACATCCACTGTCTTGGAAACCATTCGTCCAGACACCCCACTTGTCCAGACACTCAACTTCACTTGGAAAGAAGCAAATCCAGAGAAACACTGGCTCCAACCTTCTTGGTCCAAGCATGGCTGAGCCATCCCTGCTGCTCATGCCCTGGGGCCCAGCAACTTGAGCACAGAACTCAAAAATAGGTTTTGAGAGGTCTCCGAAATTATGACACATTCCCCTGAAAACTATGAAAGAGATGTAAAAGAGGACACACATCCCCTCCCTGCCAAAAGGGGCCATTGCTTCTGAGGCCTGTTAAACACCTTCGAATGACCCACTGGTATCACCCGAGAGAGGAAAACGTCAAGACGAGTCCCAACCACTCTGGACACTCAGCACAGCATCCATCACGGATGGCGCTGGGATGAGAGGATGCTGGCCTGAGCAACTGGGAGGGATGGATGCTCCAGGAAAGTGGCTTCACTTCAGGTTCATTTCCCCAGGTTGACAGGCTCCATTTTCAGCCTCAGGCTCACTTACAACCAGCACTTGGTGAGTAGTGGGCATTTCTCTGTGCCACGCTCCTGTGGTGGGGAGGGGGCTCAGTCCCCAGCCTCCTGTGTCAACACTAATCCTTCTCAAGGGAAAGATCAGAAACAGCACAATCTCAGGATTGTGTACACCATCAGTGAGGGCGCTCTCGGAGCCTCCTGTCAGCATCGTAGTCCCAAGGGCACGACTAACTCTTGTTTCTCCATCTAAAATTGTTATTAGTGTGTCTCTGACGAGCATCTTTCCCTGAGGCCTTTCCCAGCCCTTGAACAACTTGCATCTAAAAATACAGAATGTGCGTATCCTCTTTGAACCTACCATGGATAATTCGGAAATCTCTATCTCTCGATGAGTATCTTTAGAAGAGGAGAGATTTACAGGGCAATGTAGGAACATTTATTGATGCTGCACAAAAGGCCTTTATCACCTGTATGCAAATCCGTTATCAGCCTTAAAACACTGTCAGCAAGCCTCTGCTATTTTTTTCACATCTCTTCTACAGATGCAGAGAAAAGGGTTTGCAAGTTTCTCTGGATATCAAAGGGAAAGGGAGAGAGGAAAGGAAGCACCAGTACGATTCTACACTAAGAGAGATTTTTAAAAAAAGATCCTGTGGTTTGTTTTGCTAAATTATTGACGATTCCCTGGCCAGAGCAGTGAGGTAGAAGGCTGGAGCAGATCAACGTCTGTACAGACAGGGCAGACCAAGGAACGGATGTGCAAACAGTAGATGCTATCGCCGCCAGCTGTGACTCATTTAATTGTCTGCAAGTCACTGCATTCAGAAAAAAAAAAAAAAAGGAAAAAGGAGGGCGTTGACCTCTCCTGCTCTTCCCAGGTTTTGGCAAGCAGCCCTGGAAGGGGAATCCGAGCCCTTTCCGCCATGGTCAACCCCAGAGCTCGGCAAGGGAGGGGCCTCCCATCAGCCCGGGGAGGGGCGGGCTCCTTCCTCCTGGCTGACTACCTCTCTCCTCACCCTTCTGACTCCAAATCAAGGGAGGGGCTCTGTTGCCGGTGGTTTCTCGTTTTGTCACTCACCTTTCATACCACTACCTTCTTCTTGGAATGTGTTACGAGCAGTGGTCTGATCTTCTAAGTGTTCACTCCCACCACTTCCTGAAGAGGCTACACTGCTTTGTGGAGACAGGGGGGCATGATCGGATGGGAGGCACTGGGGTCCTCTAGCTCGTAAGTCCTCATGAGACATCCATCCATGTCCTAGAGGCTGGTTTGGCACATTCATGGGTGGGGTAAGGGACACAGATCGTTTCAAAGGGCTGTGGTGTGCCTGGCCTGAGAGAACTGGAAAAAAAAAAATAAAATGAAATAGGTTATTCCCCCCACTTTAGCCTGGGCCACAGAAGAACCCACAGTACCTCTTAACCCTGAGAGATGGCGCTGTCTGATCGCTGCATCCGGGATCATGGGGTGGCTCTTCCTTTTGGGGTGGTTAAAAAGGATGCTGTCTGTACCTTTGGGTGAGGTGGGCTCTCTAAGAAGACTACACCTATAAGGCCCACACCTATGACCTTCACCTCTGTAGGTCGGGATCTGTTTTCAGTTCTAACTGTAGAAATCAGGATTCGGAGCAGTAGACCCAAAAATCAGGTGAGGATTGACAGCCTGGCAAAGTAGCGATCTGCCAAGATGGAAAAGAACATGTCCTGGCCAGTTTTTTTTTGGTGGGGCAGGGAGTGGGGACCACACAAAACCGGACGTGACCCATGTCATTAGGGCAGACTTTCTGGAAGGGGAGGGCAGACCACTCATCGTTGGCAATCTTGGCTGGGCTGAACTAGCAGAAGTGGACTAGTCCTTCCAACCAGGAATCAGGGGAGCTGTCACCTCTGAAAGGGGTGCAGGCACAACAAGGGGCCTGAGACTAACAGGGACCTCAGGGTATGGGACACGGCAGCCGTATGTGAAAGGGCCGGTTCTCTCCCTTGGCTTCGCAGGTTAATGCCAGACTTTAAATGAGAACACTTCCAGGTAACAAGGCTTTCATTCAGAAGCCAGTGGGGTGCTCTCCGTAAGCCGGGAACAGTTTTCTCCAGCATGTGCAGCCCTTCCGCACAGCGGGCAACATCTGTGTAGCCCCCATTTTTAATTTCTTTTCCAGAAAACCAGGAAAAAAGCAACAAAACTCACATATAACTAGCCAAATTAAATTGAGGTCATTCAAGGGAGGGATTTAACCAAAATCAACGCAGAGGGAGCCGACGTTACCCTTGGTTGGTTTTTCTGGGCGTGTAAAGTGACAGCTTTACAAAATAAGTCTATTCATAACTTTCTCTCTGTGCTGGCCCCTGACAGGTCCAGTTTATTTTGACTGCTGCAGTGCTAACATGGAATCGAGCCACATGCATTTTTAAACATTTTTCAGGGACGCCATTAAGTTCCATGTAGGGCTCTATCCCCTCCAATGAGGTATGATATTTACTCTCCCAAGTCCGGACTAGCACTGCTTTGCTGGCATTAATCCTTCTCTGTTTTTTAGCCAGCAGACTTGACATCCCAGTGTGAGAAGTTCTGCTTTCTGTTAAACTGAATTTCTGGTGGGGCAGCATCCACATAAAGATGTGAACAGCAGGCTTTCTTGCCCCCACTTAAAAACATAAAGACCAGAGCCAAAAGGCTGAGTGTTTGCAAAAAGTGTGTTTGAGACAGTAGTGGTGAGCGGAGGCCCCTCATGGTCAGTTGGCATTAACCAGGCCGGAGAGCAATGGAGTTCACACCCCTGCTGTCCATATTTCTGTTTGGCTTCATGTTGCCAAAAATGCAGCCTTGTGTGTGAAAGAAGGGCCAGAAACTTCTTTATTAACAAAAAAGGGAGCTGCCAATTTTACTGTCTGTAACCTGAGAAATTTCTAATTTGGGTAGATTCTATCAAAGGCAAGGGATTATCATCTAACTTCAAAATATGCAAAGGGAACATTTTTTATTTTTTGGATTCTAACAGGCTGAAACAGCTTGCATTTCCACTGAATAGACTAAGGAAGAAGCTCTTTAAAAAGGCTCCCTGCAAAATGCATTGCTACCTGGTTGGATCCGAATTAGCAAGAGAAAAAGGAAAAAAAATTAAAAAGGCAGAATAAGAAAAAATAAAATAAAAAGGAAGCAGCAGCAAAAATGAAGAGAGAAGCCAACAGGAAGAAAAGCCAGACATCCAGAAAACTCATTTCATGCCTGTCTAAGTATTTATACAAAACTGAGCGGACTTGTTCAGGGCTGCCCCAAGTTGATGGGACTTTCCAGCTTAGACGTCTTTGCTTCCTGGTACCTCTGCAACCATTTCAGAATATCTGGTGGGTGCTCTGAATGGAGCTAGCCAGGTGGGCCCAGAGTGGAAAGCGGGGCTCCTCTTCACAGCCAGGATTAGAGTGAGCCCCAAACCATAAAAGCAGGCCTTTCCCAGAGAGACACACACCCAGAGCTGATGGAACCCTTGGCACCCTACCTGGTTACCGGCAATAACGAATCCATCACCATGAGTGCGATAACACTGCTAAGAAAGTCCCCATCCTTGGATGCAGAGAACAATACCACACACAGGTAGCAGTTGAATTCCAGTATTAGATGAAGCCAATTTGCTTCTTTCCATCAAAAGTTTTCTTAAAATTCATGTTAGCTCCCCACTGATGAGCATCCTTGCAGATCACTAGATGTTTACCTAACTTGCTGGGACTTTTAGGGATTCATTCATAAAAACCTAGACCCATTTCTTCATATGCCCCTGGCTTGACTGAGGTCACAGGGGATATGGCATGAATTTGGTCTCTGCCTCTTGGGCTTCCCTTGTGGCTCAGCTGGTAAAGAATCTGCCCACAATGCAGGAGACCTGGGTTCGATCCCTTGGTTGGGAAGATCCCCTGGAGAAGGAATTCTCCAGTATTCTGGCCTGAAGAATTTCATGGACTGTATAGTTCATGGGTTCTCAAAGAGTCAGAAACGACTGAGTGACTTTCACTCTAATAAAAATCAGTTATACCTGAGGTACCAGGGCTTTTTCCCAGGGACTCTCTACCTAAGGCCTCACTGGGTCTGTATCAGAAAGACTTCTACAGCTGGCACCAAAGTCAGAAATGTCCCCTTAGGAGTGAACCTGCTGTAGCAACAAGCAAAATGTCTCCCACTAAGCTTTTGCTTTGCAGAGAGGGCCAAGGATTCAGAGTCAGGGGTGACACACACTCACATGAAAGCCAACCTGTGCGTGGCAAATGCTTCATTTCTCCAAAGGGGACTGAGGCCTTTGGGAAGGAGGCTGGAGCAGGTGACAGGTGACCTGCCCACGGGGGCACTTTGGGGTGAAGACAGATCTTTCGGTGGAGCTAATAGTGACCACAAAGCCAAATTTGGTGTTACTTCATGTGCTGGGGTACTTTGTTTGCCATAAATTAGCAGAGGGAAGAATAAATGCAGTGGACAGAGAGAGTGTAAGACCACAGACTGCACAACAGTGGATGCATGAGGTGGTCAAGGGCAGATGGTGCATGGCTGTCCCGTCGGTCCATTTTCTTTTCGACCAAAAGTGTTCATCTGAAGTGGTGTTACATAGAGGAAGAATGGATATTCAGGTGAAAATAAATGAATAAAAGTCCTTTTCCTACAAGTAGAGAGGGGAGGGCAGGGAAGGCAGGCTTCTGAGAAGCTTTTCACACTGTGTTAGTCTCCCCAGAATAACTCTAGCTAGAGGCGGGCCTTCTGAATGTTCTCAGCAGCTGACTGCTGCGTGGCAGACAACAGAACACGCTCCATTCAGACTTAAGCTGCCCCAGAGTAATATTCAAATGCTGCAGAAGTAAGCACATCTTGAAAAAAACCCTCACTGTAGATTAGAAGTTGGCAAGTTCCAGCAGAATTGAGGTCCTGAATTTGTAACTTCATAATAATGAGGGTTGGGGGGACAGCATATTTCAGGGGGAGGGGATTCATTCTAATAATCGCCCAGGGGAGCAACACTGTAACCCTTGCTCTTGAAAAACTGAAGCTAAGACTTCATAGTATGTAGAGTATAGCGTCTATATCCCTTCTATTTTTAGGAAATGCTACAAGAAATTTCAGGTATGTACACTTATATGTAGGGCTTCCTTGGTGGCTCAGCTGGTGAAGAATCCACCTGCAATGCAGGAGACCCCGGTTCGATTTCTAGGTGGGGAAGATCCCCTGGAGGAGGGATAGGCTACCCAGTCCAGTATTCATGGGCTTCCCTGGTGGCGCAGATATCTGCCTGCAATGATGGAGACCTGGGTTCAGTCCCTGGGTTGGGAAGATTCCCCTGGAGGAGGGCATGGCAACCCACTCCAGTATTCTTGCCTGGAGAATCCCCATGGATGGAGGAGCCTGGCAGGCTACGGTCCGTGGGGTCACAAAGGTTCGGACACGACTGAGCAACTAAGCACAGCACACTTATATATGTACCTACATATATATGAGTACATACGGCAATAGGGTACTGTAGTATTTGGAACATTTATAAATTCAAGTGAACTAAAAATAAATAACAAATACTGAGCAAGTCTATGGGAAAAGCAGCTAAAAATAATCTTGCTCCAGCTATGCAGCAGTATGATGTGAGTACAGAGGGTCTTATAATCTGGTAATAAACTCTGTCATACCACTCGGGGCCAGCTGCCGTCTGCGACCTCCCCTAACCTTATGATGTCTTTTTCATCTCTAAGCATCTTTCATGAGACTCCTTTCAACACTTTTTGAGGGGGAAAATACGATACCTGGCGCTGCGTTCTGTTCTTTTTAAGTATTTTCTTGAAAGCTTGGAAATCAGATTTCTTCCCCCTTTCCTTTGACCAAAATTGACTTTGCCTTGATTTTTAGTTATTGAAATAAGAGGCAGGAAAAGACTTTTCAGGATAGTTAGACTCTTAAAAAACAGGTATAACCACCTCTTTTGCCTTCTAATGTGACAAGTAATGGGGCTGTGCAAAGAGGAAGGTTTGGGGTATGGGTCCAGCTCTCTCCTCAGTTCTCTGTCAGGTTAAGAACTGCACCTCACTGCCAAGGAGAGCAGTGATCCCCATAAACAAACAGTCCAGACGACTGAAGCTTAATTTTTAACACTGAAACTTTATCCTAATAAACAGTAATGGAGGTCGTTCAAAGATACATTGCATTCTTCTCTGTTCTCCTTAAATTTATACACCTAATGCAAGTAATGCTTTAAAATTATTATGAGCATAGGTTAATAACATTTCAGAGCTGGAAGGCCCCAAACGGCAATATAATCCAATAATCCCTAAAACTGTGAGCTGTGGGCCCCTGGGTTGTGGAAGGACCTGGGAATTCCTATGTGCACCAAGCCTGCTTAGTAGATGAAATGCTGTGTGACAAATGGTTTTGATATGTATGCAGAAGGTATTAACATTAATCGAATACAAATTATTTTATATTTGCTGAATTCACAGCTCTTTTTGTCATTTTTTTTTTCATCATCTGTTTGAAGTACAGTTATTTTACGGGGATCCCAGTTTTCTGTTAAACACTGAGGGCTGAACTCAATGACAGAGACGACTGCTGTTCTCTGCTGTGTTTGCTGAGTTCCATGGGCACCTAATTGGCCTCAGGAACTCGTGTGCTTTAAGTCCTCTGATTCCTTTCACAGTTAACACTACTCCTCAAATTCAGTCCACCACCACTTCTCACTGTTCCCACTGTGCGCATCCACCTATTTCCAGGCTCAGCGTTTTATCCTGGAGTCTAGAATCAAGACTGCTGCTGAAACTGACTTCCTTTTGAATAGAGCCATTAAGTGCACCCATACTTCTAATGTCATTCCTTTTCATCAAACCCAGAAACCTGTTTTCTCAATCCAAGGTTGGACTCTGCAGCCTCATCAGGCCCTTATGAGTTCAGCCACATGGACATGATTTGCAATTTCACTCTTCTTCCTAAGCCAGTCTTTCCATTTCTTGAAGATTATTTTTTAATATGGACCATTTTTAAAGTCTTTATTGAATTTGTTACAATATTGTTTTTATTTCGTTTTGGTTTTTTGGCTGTGAGGCATGTGGGATCTTAGGTCCCCGACCAGGGATTGAACCCACACCCCTTGCACTGGAAGGCAAAGTCTTAACCAATGGACCACCAGGGAAGTCTCAGTCTCCATTTCTAATTCAAGCTGGCTTCTTGCAGGAAAATTTAATGCTTTGTTAATACTTCAAATTCTAGATGCTCACGTGATAGAACTCAATCCAACTGCTACTAAACTTTACAAAAAGCAGTTCATTCTTATTTAGGGACTTCAAAAAGCAGAATGAAGAAATCAAATATTTGCATATTATTTTAAAATATTTAACTTAAGAGTTTCTTTCCAGAATCAAAAAAGATCCAAGCCATTTCCTTACTCTGGGGATACATATTGTGTGTGTCAACAGGCTATGAAGATACATGCGGAAAATTCTACTCACGCATTGCTAATGGTGTATTTTAACTACATTGTCTAGATCTACTCCCAAAAGAAATTCAGAAGCATCAGAACTTTGGCTGAACACACCAATTTGAGAGTTTCGCTGCAGGAGATGGTCTGATAGTTGTCAAGTTTAGAAAAGAAAAAGTTCAAGCCATTGCCAGTTATAAAATAGCTATCACTATTGTTTCAAAGTTATTGGCAGGGAATGTTTCTGTTTATTCCCTTAGTTTAGGTTTGCTTAACAGGCATCTTTTGGGCACCATACCAAGCGTTTTTCCTGAGAACACTGATTTCAGAGTATCTAAGGAACTGTTACTAAAGGCTTTGCATTTTCAAAGAGTGGAGTTCTGTTAACACCACTTGTATGCATAATTCTAGGCATTTGATTTTTTTTTTAAAGGCAAACATTTTAGCAAAGCTCAGTGGCGAAACATTAGACCCTGGGTTCCTCTTCTTTAGTTGGTTTTGTGGTGCCACAACCAGTAATCTGAGGCCCTGTGGTGGGAATCTTTGGGGAAAAAAAAGATTAATAGTACTGCAAGAATACATTAAAAAAAGAAAAACAAAAAACTAGAGTATTTAATCAGTGACATCATGCAAAAAAGACAACACCAGTCACATTTATGGCCAAGAACAGGTTTGTGTTGGGGGCAGGGGGAGGGGGTATTAATTACTAAGGTTAAAATTAACATGCTCTGCCTCATTGCTTCAGGGAATAGATTAAAAGCAAATCTGAAAGGTTATATGTCTCAACTCTGCATGCTTGCACTCTGCTTCTTGTCTAAAAGTTTGGAAAACCAGTGCTCATAACATCTGGACACCAGAAGATGATTCCCCCAAACCGCTTCAGACTCCACCTCATTCTGGGAGAAGAAGAAAGAGCATGCTACAAAGCAAAGATGTGGTGGGTGGACTGGGTGTTTCCCACAAGCCAAGGAGGAAGCCACACACTCTCCGAAGAGAAGGTAAATACTAGCCTATGCAATAAAACCAAACAAATGGAGACTCCAGAAGAAGACAAAGCCGCAAAGAACATACCAAGGTTGACAGATACGCACTGTTGAATCTCTTTTTGCCCATTCAGTCTCATTTTCAGATCGTATGGAGGTGAATACATTCTGATGCAGGGAGAGCTTTTTCCATGATGTGAGTTGCCACTGGCGTCTGCCCTTATTACTCCACAGATGACCAGTCTTGGAGCAGAGCAAAGATGTATGCTTCTGCCTTCACGTTATCACTTAAACATTTGGGCTTTTAAGAAGTAAATTAGAATGTTTCTGGCAGACTTTTATTGCTGCATTAATCTTGGGTACATTTCATTTGTCCTCTTTTGTCAGTTTCTATAATGGCAAAACTGGGTGTCATCCAGGGGAAAATCTATTTTAGATAACTGCTGTTTGTCTTTACACTGTCATTATTTATGATAAGTCAGACAAGCCAATATATACATTTTATAGAAATCAGTAGAATCTTACAAGTTGAACTTCAGATCAAGCTGTCCCGAAAGGAAATGCCCCAATCCTCTCATTCCACCCTATCAGAACCAGTGACATCAACTATGGAAGTAACTTGATGCCACTGAAGCAGATGTTTCAGCCAATTCAAGGGACTGTGGGATCAATCCAGCCATTTCTAAGGTTCCTATATACGGGGGGCTCACTTCTACTTTCCTGAAGTATGCTCTTTTTCATATCCATAGTTATATCTATACGTACTTAACCTTTAGGTTTCTTGGCCCTTAAGTTTGTCTGTGGAATTTCTACCCTTGTGGAGAGTGAAGAGTTTAAGACAGAGCTGCAGAATTTTAATCATTTTCATTATGACACCAAGTAAAGAAAATAACTGAGTCAAGCAAGTGGCCAGCGGTGGACTGAAGCAGATACATCTTTTTCATTTTTCAGTGTGTCCATAAAAATGCTCCAATCACTGTGTTTAAGGAAGAGAGTGAAGAAACTCAGATTTTTGACAAAACTTCCCTCCTACCCCTTTCTTAAAAGATAACTCTCAAATTATAATCACTGTTACCTCAACTCACATGTCTATCCAGGAAGTGCCTCTTAGGTTTACTGAAAGCACCACCAATCCTGTGTTTAACACTCCCTGGCTGTTGACAGGGTGTGGCTACCAGCAAAGCCATCCAAGTTTGGAACTGCAAACAGCCAGAGTTTCATGACAGAGCATCAATCCCAAGGCCACCACCAGAGTCACTGAACAAATCACCAGGGTATCCTTTTATATCTTGACACCACAGCTCTTGTCCAGAGGAGAAGGAGGTGAGTTGCTTAAAGGGGGCTTACGAAAGATAGCTTGTCTACTAGTTCTTGTCTTGAACTATAGGCAAAGCCTTCACTGCAACTGGAGCTCGAAAGTCTCCCAGATAAGAGGGCAAGATGGCTCTTAAATGCAACAGCACTGATCAGGCAAGGACTGGCAGCATTAGAAAATGCCGAAATCCTCCTCCCATCAGGGTCTCAACTCAGCACCAGCCAAATGCAGGACGGGTGTCAGGACTTCAGAGCATGAAACTCTGAACTTGGCCTTGATTAATGCAGCAATCTTTTTTCTTTTCTTTCTAGTGTTAGGAGAAGGGTTATAAATGATTAGAAATGTATTATGCAGTCCTGACTAATTCTTAACTTAGTTTCTTGATAGAAGAATGAGAACTGGAGATTCTCAGCATTTTGGCCAGCAGGGCAATTTACTGATGAAGGAATTGGTCCTTGTTTTCATTAAAGCATTCAATCCAAATGTCAAGTGTAACAATACACATAAAAGACCATTAAAAAAAAAACACCACAATTTGAGTTTACACTGCTAATTAGATTATTGGGGGAGGGGGGTTAATTAAGAGAAATTAGATGGTTTAGGCTCTCCTGGTTTCTTAATTCTATCTGATTGAATCACCATGTGATTCAAGACAAGCTATTGAGGCTTCACACGTCCCAGTTCCCACTTTCTCTTCACCTTCAGCCTCTTCTCCAATTCTAAACTGTCACAACTGGACCCTGCGGGTATTGGAACACAGTGAGATCGGTACTGTGTTTGTAAAATTGATTTACTGTGGTCTGTAATTCCACATAACGATTTGAATTTTTGACTTGGCACTGCATTTTTCATTTAAACCAGACCGTTCTTCTCTACCCCAGAGAAACAGCATTTACGTAATTGCCCTCAACTCATCTACTTGGGTATTATAAATCAGTCCTGCAATAAAAGACTTCCAAAGACACTGCAAGCACGAGGTTCCTGGCATAATTCAGGCCCAGGACTGTTCTAGTTTAAGGACAGGAATTGAACAGCATTTATTTCTTATTGGACATGAGATGGGGAGGGCTGTCTAGAGCCTTAAGATCCGGGCAGCGACGAGAACAAGCTGCAGGGTGATCAGGGGTAGCCGGGCTGACCTCGGATAGCCCCCTCAGATCCACAGGCCCCTTTGCTTGTCTGCTTCTAGGCTCCCCCTTCACCACATACAAGCTATCCAGTGTGTGTTCCTCTGCTGCTAAGTTGCTTCAGTTGTGTCCAACTCTGTGCGACCCTATAGACGTCAGCCCACCAGGCTCCCCTGTCCCTGGGATTCTCCAGGCAAGAACACTGGAGTGGGTTGCCATTTCCTTCTCCAGTGCATGAAAGTGAAAAGTGAAAGTGAAGTCACTGAGTCGTGTCCAACTCTCAGTGACCCTATGGACTGCAGCCTACCAGCCTCCTCCATCCATGGGATTTTCCAGGCAGGAGTACTGGAGTGAGTTGCCATTGCCTTCTCCTAGCAGTTCTCAGTCTTGGGTGCACATTCAACCCCTTTGCAGCCTTAAAAAAAAAAAGAAAATCCCAATGCTAGACCCCATCCCAGACCAAGTAATTGAAAATCCCTATAGTGGAGTCAGAGCATTCATACTTTCTGGTGCACATGAGTGGTTTCAATAGCTAGCCAGGTTGAGAACCACCATCCTGGGCTGTCTTCTTACCTCAGTGCTCCCCTCAAACCCTGTCCACATCCTGGACACTGCAAACCTCCCCAGGCTGGCTGTTGCTTCTGCCTGGTTTTAATAAGATGTCCCCTAAGAATGGGCATCTTGTTGACTCTTTTTAAGTTGCTTTAAAAGAAAACATAACACGTCATCACTTTGGACTCACACACAGAATTCTGCTCAGGCTCTTCAGTCCAGGATTTTAGCATTCTTGTCTTGCCCTCCAGGTGAAATAGATATTTTGGAACCAGAATTCCAGCCTGACTGATACTTGGGCAGAAATTTCTAAAGAGTCCCTGGACAATGTTTTGACTCCTAGGCAATCATGCCTGTCCCTTGCTGTGGCCATTTCATCCTTTCTCAGCAGGGAGAGAGAAACAGGGGTCGGCATCAGGCCCTCTCTGGACATGAATCAGCTGCAGAAAGCTCTGAGTAGGCCTTATCTCAGTCTGGAAATTCTGTAGGTGAAAGAGTAACTGATTCACAAACAACAACAACAAAAAGAGTTCTAGCTCCATGGACCAGCAGCATCAGCATTATTTGGGAGCTTGTTAGAAAGGCTGGACTCTCAGGTCTCACTCTAGACCCAGAACTGGGATGCGCATTTTAACATCCCAGGAGATTTGTGTTCACATTCAAGGTTGAGGTGTACTAGCTACACACCTAGCTCTGACTCACTGGCTTGATACCTGTCCTGCTGATATTGGAACAAGCATCGTCTACAACAAAAGCAGCCTGCTGAAGTGAGAGGAACTTGGGTTGGAGGACATGTGACCTTTCTGTGCCTCAATTATCCCCTGCAGTGGATATCAAAGGCTCTATCATAAAATTGTTGAAAACATTACATAATTTAAGGTACATGAAAATGTTTTACAAACTGTGAAGTCCTGCAGAAATATTACTTATGAGTTGTCAGTGTAAGAATCACCCAATATAAACCAATACCACAAGCTGAAAAATCAACTCAAAGTACTAGCCAGTCTAATGATATTCATAGAGCATTTTTAGTGTATTACGTGCAGTATGAAAAATATCTCTGATTACTTGACAGTGTTTCACAGCCTTACAAAAGATGAATTTTCTACCATGGCCTACCATACCAAAAAGAGTATCTTCCTTGCTCTTTCAGAATACTTATCTACATAGACAAACTCTTCTTTGTCCCAATCGGAATAATCTTCCTTTGGTTCAGACTCAACTTGGTCATCCCTTTCCTGGCATTCATTTTAAGTGTTCACATTTCATTTCCATTTTGGAGGGTCAGGGCAGGTGAATCACCTTCTTTTTCATTAAATTTCAGTGCCCAGAACCCCACATGAGATCATCTCTTTGTCCTGACAGTGGTAAGCAATACTGATTGACTGGGGTCCTTATGGAAGATTCTAAGTACTTCCATTGTATTTCAAGCTAAGAACCTATTACCAGCTATGTGACATTGGATTCTTTATATGTGGGACAGAGAGGTTGGACTAGATGAACTCCTTCCTTCATCAGACATTTGTTGGGTGCTCATCATGTGTGAAAAGCTCTAAAAGCTGAGGGCACAATATTGAACAAGCCGTTACAGCCCAGAGTGTGATCCCTCAAGCCCCTCCCCCTAAGCCAGTCTCCTATGATGCTATTAGCTTATTTAAGGAGGGCCTTTCTCATTTGGACAAGTCATTTTCCTCACATTGTTTATTTCTTCATATTTAAACGAAAGGCTGCCTTGTAATGGGGCTTCCCTGGTGGCTCAGTAGTGGTAAAGAATCTGCCTGCCAATGCAGGAGGTGTGCGTTCGATCCTTGGGTCAGGAAGATCCCCTGGCAAAGGAAATGGCAACTCACTCCAGGATTCTTGCCTGGAGAGTTCCATGGACAAAGGAGCCTGACTGGCCACAGTCTATGGAGTCGCAAAGAGTCGGACATGATTGAATGATTAAACAACAACAAGAAAGTGTGTGCAACAGCTGCCTTGTAACACTGATAGAACAGTCAGCGAGGGTGTGAGGGTAGAGGATCTGCCCGCTGCTCAGCGCAGACTAGATTCTGCACAGGAAAGGGGCCAACTAATCTCATCTCTTCCCCTTCCTGGCTTATCCCAATGCTCTCCTTTCTCCCACATGTTTTAGACTTGCATGGAAGGGTGACTGAGCAAATGAAGGCTTGGCTTCCTTAGTCTGTTTCTTTCTTACGGTCCTGGGCTAGGGATACTGCACTGTTGACACTTCCCCAAATGCAATCCGAAAGCACATCCTTAGGACTACCTTTCCTGGACCTTCGTCCCTGAAGAGGCGCCCATACAAAAGTGAGCACAACAGCAACACCAGCAACCACCACCAAGGCTGACTGCGTGTCAAGTACACTGCCGAAGATACACACACATTGTTTCGTTCAATCCTCATGTAAAGCCTTATGCTGTGGGTCTATCATTACTCTTCTCCGCAAGGACAGACACGTACTTCACAGAGAGGAAGCAGAGGTACAGAGTGTAAGGGGCTTGACAAAGATGAGACAGCTAGGAAAGGGCAAGAGGCAGGGTTCAAAACCCAAGGTTCTCTGACATGCAAGCTTGACTTATGTTCTTCAGCCCAACTCCACACTCTTTCTCATGGCAGAAGAAACTCTGGACCTGACACTAAACACACAATATCCACCCCCGGAGAAAGTCCACTGGCTTCTCATTCAGGGTCTCATAGTCCTGCTGTGTGTGACTCCGCAACCCCATGGACTGTAGCCCGCCAGACTCCTCTGTTCAAGGAATTCTCCAGGCAAGAATACTGGAGTGGGTTGCCATGCCCTCCTCCAGGGGATCTTCACAACCTAGGGCTCAAACTCAGGTCTCCCACCTTGCAGGCAGATTCTTTACCATCTGAGCCCCCAGAGAAGCCCATGAATATTGGAATGGGTAGCCTATCCCTTCTCCAGGGGATCTTCCGACCCAGGAATTGAACCAGGGTCTCATGCATTGTAGGTGGATTCTTTACCAGCTGAGCTACCAGGGAAGCCCAGGGTTCCATAGTACTCATCTGGAAAATAGTTCTAACAATAATAGTACCTCTCCTACCCATCTCCCAGGGTTGCTATGGGATCATATGCTGTCCATATTATCCATCCACCCATCCCCTTGTGGCTCAGCTGGTAAAGAATCTGCCTGCAATGAGGGAGACCTGGGTTTGATCCCTGGGTTGGGAAGATCCCCTGGAGAAGGGAAAGGCTATACACTCCAGTATTCTGGCCTGGAAAATTCCATGGATTGTATAGCCCAAGGGGTTGCAAAGAGTCGGACACAACTGAGCGACTTTCACTTTCACTTTTCACTTTCATCCCTCCATCCATCTAATACTTTCTGAGCATCTGTTCTATGCTGGGTACTGGGAAGAATGATGAATGCCCACTAAGATGATGTATGCCAGATGCTTTTGAAATAAATTTTTTACCTTCCTGGAAAAAAAATTAAGCTAACCTCCTTATTCATTCACTCATCCAACAAACAATGAGCATCTCTGTGCATAGGGCACTATGCTTGTAACCAGGGCTACAGATGCCAAAAAGAGAATAATAAAAGACAGGGCAGCACAGATGCAAACAGTGTCTCTATCATTTATTAAGCCATCACCCTCCGTCATTTAGATGCACACAGCAGCTAGGAGCCGTAAGGCAGTGTTAATATTTTAAGCAACACTTTGCATGAAGGTGAAGAATTGCTGAAGGAAGTAAAAATTTTAGGTGACTTCAATTTCAATTAATTTGCTACAGTATCTCAAGGACTAATGAGAGTTTGGGAGGAGGTGGTAATATACCAGGACCACATAGCCTCTCTGAATCCTGGCTCTCCTTTTTAGAACAGGTTCAGGAGAAATGCATGCAAGTCAAAAAGCTCCTCTCTTCTCTCCTGCTTCTACCGTAAACGTGCAGGTTGTTCCTGTGGCTATTCCATGCAGTCACTGCTCTGAGCAGCATGAAGATTCTCCATAACTGAAGTAGACATCACCTGCTCAGCTCCCTGAAAAGCATCTGTCTTCACTTGGGCTTTCCCCAGCTGGCTCACAGAACTGGTGGCTTTGTTTTGTGTGGATGTTCGGAGGGCAGAGTCAGGTGAGAATTTGTATAAAAAGCCAAACCAAGATCTCTTCATTTTAAATTAAATGCTATAGGGAATTCCCTAGCAGTCCAATGGTTAAGACTCTGAGTTTTCCACTGCAGGAAAACTGCAGTGAAAATCCTGCAGGGAACTAAGATCCCACAAGCTGTTTGGCCCAAACAAACAAACAAAAAATTAAATGCTACAGGAGCTGCAGACTCAAGAGAAACAACCTAGTTTTTCTTTCCTCCTTCAAAGATATAAGATAAGCATTAAGTTTCCCTAAACAGACAGCTGTGCTTCAAGAAGGGACCATAAAATGAACAGTCTTACCAGGTGCCCCATAGGGTGGGTATAGAGCTTCTCATTCCTAAGTCAGGCCCTCAAGAGAACTGGTAGAGGGCAATGCCAATGTTTTATTGAAAAGCAGATGTTGCTGTTGTTTAGACACCCAGTGGAGCTGGTTCTGATGGAGTTTTAAAGATGGTGTTGCCATTTCTTAGGTCCTTCTCCAAGAATATTATTTTCAGACGACTGGAAGGTATCAGGAGCACAGAAATTTGTTTTCCTCATTTATTTACTACCCAACTATCTCAGGATTCCAGAACATTGAACCAGGAATATGATTTAGATATCATCCAATCTGTCCCCCTTGCCACTTTATCACTTAAGGAACCAGGGGCCAAAAGGAATATAGCAATGGCCAAGGTCACTCAACAAAGTTGATACTGAAGCTAATACTAGAGCCCCTATGGTTTTGGTCTTTATCATTCAAATTATATCAACAACCATTAGTCTTTATATCAATGTCATTGATACACAGGGGTAGCTTAATAGATCTGTGATTTAAAACAGATAATCCCTCGCTTAACACCAAAACAACACACAGCAAGACACAAATGTTGAGGCCTTTGTACAATGTCATAAACAACGTGTCCCAAACACAGCAGGGTCTAGGGCCTCCACAACAACTGTATGCCATTGGGTTTTTCCAGAACCAGAGCTGTTGTGTCTTCACAGAGGATTGGCTTTTTCCAATTCTGGGCACTCAGTGCACCTGTCCTTCTCATCCCAGCTGCCCACCACTGTTCATCCATCTGCCACTCAAGACCTACCACAGGACCCTCTTGTTTTGGCCTAAACGCTCAGAGAGATTGCCAGCACTGATGGGAAGTCAAGTATTGTTTGAAGACTGGAAAAAGCAATACCTTCTTCAGCCAGAATCTTCACAAGTGGAAGACTGGTTTCTCTACTACAGTGAATCCTATTAATTAGTTTGTTTGTACTTATTTAATTCTGTGGTTTTTATCGTGACAATACATTTATGCAGAGGTTTACAACTGGGATGTCTATATAGATATCTAGAAGCCACCACTTAAATACCTAGTTATCTAGTGAACTGACCAATTTGTCACTTGAAAAGACTGGGCAATTTCACAGGGATATCATTATCATAAGACCTGGGTCCTAAAGATGGTCATTAATTGTTTACTGCCACTTTATAATTAGCAGAACTGCAGAATCTGTCATTTTAGAGCCTGAAAAAGCTTCAGGGATCATTTAATCAATCTGTTCTCCCCAGCCGACTTTCCAGAGAAGACAATGGAAACTGAGGGATGGCGGATAACAGGCAGAAGGTCACATTATGAATGAGAAAAACTATGCTCTAGTTCCAAGAATGCTTCCACCTGGCAATGAGATCTTCAAGGTAGTCTCTTCCCTTTTAAGAGACCTTACTTTAACAGACATTGTGCTTTAACAGAAACAGGTGATGTTCTATTAGTAGAGAGAGTCATGGTGGAAAGATCACAATCAGGAAAAGTTTGAGCTTTTCTAGGGGAGGTAAGATATTTCAGATGCTTCTCATGAAAGATTTTAATTTAAGAGACAGATTTGTTCCCATTGAAAATCAATGGCTATGAGTAGCATAAAGTCTCAGAGAAGGCACTGGCACCCCACTCCAGTACTCTTGCCTGGAAAATCCCATGGACGGAGGAGCCTGGTAGGCTTGCAGTCCATGGGGTCGCGAAGAGTCGGACATGACTGAGCGACTTCACTTTCACTTTTCACTTTCATGCATTGGAGAAGGAAATGGCAACCCACTCCAGTGTTCTTGCCTGGAGAATCCCAGGGACGGGGGAGCCTGGTGGGCTGCCATCTATGGGGTTGCACAGAGTTGGATACGACTGAAGCGACTTGGCAGCAGCAGCAGCATAAAGTCTGGTTTCAATACTTAATCCTCAGTACTGAAATAATTATGCTTAAGATAGTTTATCATTTATTGGGCTGTAAGCATTGTACAAATAGATCTATATTACATGTCATACTTTCACTCAATAAGTATTTATTTAACACCCATGACACTCCAGGGAGGGCTTGAGACAGTAGGAATACTGTAGTTGACAAGGCTAGGTCCCCGGCCTCTTGGAATTAATAATCACGTGGGGGAGATAGATAATAGACAAATAAATGAGTTAAAATAAATTTCCAACTTATGTAGATGTTACTGTTTCTTCTGGTAACTCACTAAAAAGGCGTCAAAGGCATAAATGCACAAGGACAAGGATGCAGAGAGAAGAGGACAGAGATGACAGGAGATCACTCTGGGCATCAGAAGATCACTGAAGTCAACAAAATTTTGGAAGCTGGGAAACAGGAGGACATGAGGGTAACTGACTCAGTAGACCAAAGAAAGGTGACACATATGCCCGCAGAGATGGGCACACGACAGCTCACGCTGCAGAACTCCCAAGAAGTTTAGGCCTCCAAGATCAGGTGCCTCGGAAGGCGGGGTGCTGGGAGTTGCTGGTAGACAGCATGTGTAAGGCACAAGGACCACCTTAGATATTCTCCTCTTATGCCCAACAAAACCAGGCAACTGTCCTATCATCTTAGCACTTTTCTCCTAACAGCCCCTGGGATCCAGACAGCCAGACCTAAATCTTCCAGAAGGAAAAAATGATTTCTCTAGGGAAAATGGACTAGTTCACGAGGTAAGAATTACACCTGTGACTCCCCAAGAAACAATCTGGCCAGGGCCAACCAGGTCTCTCAGTGGTAAAATTCATATACATAAATTCTAGGGCCTTCCTCTTAAATGAAAGGATCCTTGCTTGAGATAAAGGGTCCAAAACAAACAGAACAATTAACTCAAGGCAGTACGGACAATGTCAGGAGCTGAAAAAGACTTCAAAACACAGCTGAAACATCTGTAGAGACATTGGAAAGGCTTGCATTCATGAAACAAGAACAGAATGCAATATGAAAGGAACACTGAAAGAACAAGAACACTTGTAATTCAAAAACAGCAAAAATTAAAAATTATGGAGTAGGTTTAGAAGATAAAGTTATAGAAATCATCTGGAAAGTAGAACAGAAAGACTGAAAAAAGTAGAGCAAAAAGATTAAAAATAGGAAAAGGAAAGTTAAGGAAATTAGAGAATCAAAAGAAGAGCTATTACCTCATTAAAATGGGAGAATCATTTTTTAAATTTGAGAAATTTTCCTAGAACTGAAGGAGCACAGGTTTTTCAATCAGGAGGGTTAGTGTAAAATCTCTCCAGAAAAAAAGAGGATTGCCCTTAGACCCAGAGAGGACTTTCACAATCACCCATGGGTGGTGATTATTCCCCACTCTTTTAATATGAGGAAAGCAAAGCCAAGAGAGATTAAGGCATCGCTCCAAGGTCACACAGCTAATCATCAGTAGAACTGGTATCAGTGGACTCAGTCAGACCCAGGTTGGTCTGACTTCAAAGCACATGCTCTGAACTACAAGTCGATAGTGCCTGAGACCTTTCTGGACTCTGACTCTGCCATTGGTGTAACTGGCAACACTGCCAGATCCATGCTACAAGCATGCGTTCTTGAACTAGCCAAAGTATAACAGAGGCGGGAATGTTGAGAAATATGGGGTCATTTGCCCCAACTCTCCCTGTAACCACAAAAACTAGGCCACCTCTGTGGCTCTGTGACTCACCTTGGAACGATGAGACTTGAGAGAAGCAAACTTCTCCCAGCACCAAAGAAGACCCAGCTCTGCTGGTGATGGACTTAGGGATGGGGTTCCCACTGGGATCCTTATGGCTGTCATGGACTCATGTGAGGCAGAAATTTCATCAAAGTTCCCATTTGAAAGACATGGTGTTGGGAGTTTATAGATTCTTTATGATGAACATAAATCTGTGTTGCAAGCAAGCTTCTTCTAGAGTTCCAACAGCTCAGTCAAGGGCCCCAAATCTTTGCCAGTCTAGATAATTCCAAGGGGCTGAATCTAAGCTGATTGATCTAAAAGAGGGAGGGGCAGAGGGTAAAGGTATTTTTCCATAGCCTGTTCCCAAAGTCAGGATTCTTAAGTGAAATATCCGCAGAAAACATCTTGTCTTTCTCAGCCTGTGCCATTTAGGGTGCCAGAGAGGGTTCATAGGGTCAACACCTACAGAAGTAAATCAATACCCAAAATGAAGGAGTTGAAGAAACTGGCCTGCCGGCAAAAGCAGTCTCCTAGGTCAAGGAATTTCAGCAGCCCACCAGTTTGAGAGTTTGACCCCCTAAGTGTATAAAGCTTCTTGCTCCGAAGCCAGTGCAGGGGCAGCCAAAAATACAAAACCTTGGTTACGTATAGGAACATATCTTTGTTCTCAGCCACTTGGTGGCTGTTTTTCTAGTGTGAAGACCCAAGAAATTAAAGTGAAATCCTTTACTTGCTTTGTCCTAAGAACAAGCACTTATTTCTTGTGTTGACCTTTCTAAAGGCTTCCCTCATAGCTCAGTGGGTAAAGAATCCGAAAAGTTGGTTTGTGCAACTGCAAAAGGATGGAAGGCCGTGCACAGGCAAACATGTGGATGTGAACACGGAGATCGTCACGAGCATGACCCTGGTGTTGAGCTCCCCGAGGCGAGCGCTTTTCTCTGCGCAACTGCTTCTCCAGTACCCCATAATTAGCCTGCTCTCTGACCTGCATACAGATGGAGTGGCTGGGGAAGAGGAGCAAGAGAATAATTCTAGAAGCAAATAAAAATTATGCAGCTGTCTCTAGTGACAGAAAGAGATCATCACCAACAGAAAATTTGGGAAAGAACTGTGACCGTACACAGCTCTATATTCTTTCTCACAAATCTCACAGATTAAAAACAAAGACTTCAAGCAACACTTCTTCGCTACTAAGACATGTACTTTCTCTGAGTATTGACAAAACTCATTCCTGAGTTGTGGTGAGCTAGGGGACAAGGCTTACCTTGAATTTAGGGTCTGCAGCTCAGGTCCCAACTTAGGGATGGGCTGGCCTCAGTCACATTGTCACCCTCATACACAAATCAGAGACATTCTTGGGAATCAGAAAATCCCAGTGCTGTGAGATTACAGGTCAGTTTGGACCTACCTTGCCAAAATTAAACAAACACAAGGATGCCATTATTGTACATGTAGTGAGTGCTGACTTTTAGAATAATATTTATATATAACATTCAGTGGGGATATTGAAATTATCCTGCTAAGAGCTGACTCATTGGAAAAGACTCTGATGCTGGGAGGGATTGGGGGCAGGAGGAGAAGGGGACGACAGAGGATGAGATGGCTAGATGGCATCACCGACTCGATGGACATGAGTTTGAGTGGATTCCGGGAGTTGGTGATGGACAGGGAGGCCTGGCGTGCTGCGATTCATGGGGCTGCAAAGAGTCGGACATGACTGAGTGACTGAACTGAAGCCTACTAGAGTTAATAACAATATCACAGGTACCCAATAATTTCTTGGATAATGATGAACATGTGTGAATAATCCTCTTTCTCACAACCTATCTCCTTGAGGCCTAATGACTACTATAAAATCCTTCCAAATTTCCAGACACGCTGCAGTCCTGAGCTTCCTCCCAACACACCCAGTGGATGCAGACCAGGCAGCGTTCTAGCTGAGCCCTCACGTCCACATCTTTTCTCAGCAAGTTCTCTCTCTAGCTCCTGAAAGTATTTGGGACGGCCACATTCTCTCTGTTTAAAACACAGCTTGAGGCTGGAATTAGAACTGCCTGCCTTGTCCATCCAAAGCCACCTAAGGGTGACCTGTTAAAAACAGCAAACCCAAACCGAAAAAGTCACCTAAATCATTCCAAATTACTAATCAGAGAAGAGGACTCATTGCAACCATTGATAAAAGAATTGCAACCATTGATAAAAAAAATTATGTGATGAAATTCTTCCAGTATTTATTTAAAAATCCTTTTATAGATTATTAACTTTGATTGAGAATCTCAGGAACTGGGGATCTTAACCTGATTCTAAGAGTTCCTGCTCATGAAGACTAGAAGCCAAGACAACTGACATTCCAAATCATAGTTTTAGTCCATGGAAAAATGATTTGATTAAAAAAGATCATTTCAGGCAACTCCGAAAGAACATCCCCACTATGTAAATGATACTTGTGCATAAAATATGTTCTCTTCCATATGCTTCACCTTGATACTAATGATAGGTTAGGACAGTATACTAAGTTTCTTAATACTTGCCACTGTCATTCTTTTTCCACAGGAATTGAATTTCCAGGCTCTGTAGGAGTTTTGGTGCCATAGTTATCAATTGATGCTACTCACAAATGCCTCTCGGGAAACTGGGTCTAAGGAATATACACCTAATTTATTTTGACTTGGGTATAGCAGAAGTGGTTGTGTGTGTCTGTGTGTGTGCATGTTTAAATCCAAAATGGGCAGTAGCTTTTGAGAGTGCATCCTACAGCTGTTTCGCTCCCACTGTGGAGATGTTTGACTTACTGGCACAGGAAGAAGACCAGCACCATGCCAAATATTTATCAGATCTCTTAAAACAAAGGACCTTCAAGCAGTCCACTTTCTCAAAAAAAAAAAAAATCCCATTCTGATGACACGACAGCCACAGAGCAAGAGTGGATTACAGGTGGCTTGCAATGCAGGCACCAGGCAAATGAACCTGGTGATCCTCTGGTTTTCTTTTTCTTTCTTTAAGCTCAGAAAGAATAGAAAATCTTCACTGGGATTCTACATGTCATGGAGTTTTATCATCACCAAGATCTTTACCCATAATTTTTGCAAATTTTCTTTTCTTTCTGTATGACACAGACCAAGGAACTCAAGACAGTACCTTTCATATTAATAAACTCTAATATGTTTCAAAATTACCAAATCACTCCTTTTTAGTATTATTGCTCCAGGCTAAATTACCCCATCTTTTCTTTCAGAATATCTTTTTCTCTCTTCACTGACATTGTATCATTTTCATTTTATAAGTATGTATGTTTTATTTTTAACAGGTAATACATGGCACTAACACAGTACTCCCTTCAAAAGGGAGAGTGAAAAACTAACCTTCCCCCACCCCTGTCTGTCAGACTTCCCAGTTCCACAGTCCAGGTAGCAATCACGGGTGTTCACATTCTTTTAAAAATGAGGGGGACCAGAATCAATCAGGTTCTCCCTGACTGTGTATTTAATGATGACTATAGCAGGAGGATCTCTTCCTGGCTTTGACAGGTGCCAATTCTCTTAGACTAGCCCAGCACATTAGCTGGCATTTCATTTTTCTCCTCTGGCTCACCCCAAAGTAACAGCTCTGTACACTCAAACATCAGTGCTCTATGACTCAGTTTCTACCCCAGAAGCCGAGAGTGAAAGCACTATCAAGGATCCTTCCGGGTCATCCAACCTCATGCCTTGATAAAGAAGTACGAGTTCCTAAGAGTGCAAGAGTCCACACCGAGTTGGAGGTGGAGTGACTTGCCTAGGCAACTGATCTTTTCTTCCAAACACTCTGCACTCTTGGAACTGGCCACGTTTCCCTAGCCTATATCTGTCTCTGTTAAGTCTTATTCTGGGGCTGCCCCGGTGGCCCAGTGCTTAAGAGTCCACCTGCTAATGCAGGGGATGTGGGTTTGATCCCTGCTCCGCAAAGATCCCACACGCCATGAGGCAACTAAGCCCACGCTCTGCAACTACTGAGCCAGTGCTCCAGAGCCCTTGAGCCACAACTGCTGAGCCCACGCGCTACAACTACGGAAGCCCGAGTGCCTAGAGCTGGTGCTCTGCAACAAGAGAAGCCACTGCAATGAGAAGCCCATGTACTGCAATTAGGGAATAGCCCCCACTTGCTGCAACTGGAGAAGGCCTGCGCACAGCAAGGAAGACCCGGCACAGCCAAAAATAAACAAACAAGTAAATAAATCTTTTTCTGTTACTTAAGGATCATTTAAATAAATTTGAATAGTATCTTTACACTTATTGCCAGTTAAAAAAATTATTTCTTTTAGCAATGGATCCTGAAGAAACAAAAACAAAATTTTACCTTGTTCTTACTCTTTCTTTTTCTTCTGGTCCATTTTAAGCTATTTAGGAAGACAGACCACAGCAACAATCCTGAGGGGTGATTATATGTATTTGTGGAGGGCAGCTCTCTACAGAGCTGGCAAAGCATCTTGATTTCAATTGCGTCTATCGGAAGAGACGTGTCTTAGAACTGCCCTAGGAGGGCTGTTTCACCTGAGTTTACTGCAGAGCCTGGGTTGGGAATGAATACCACTTACTTGTATCAGCTTGACAAGTGCAGAAATAACAATAATGAGGCCTATTATTTGCTGAGCATCTCCTATTGGCAAGTGCTTTATATACATTTTTCATTTAATCCTCACAACCCTAAGAAGCTCTCATCTCATCTTCACTTGCCCAATTTGCTGGACCACTCAGCACTCTCCATTCCTTTCCAACTTCTCATGTATGCCCATGGCTCTTCAGTGACTAGAATTGACTTGTGTACTTCTGCTCCCATCAGCTGACCTGCAGGTGTACCAAGAGACAGTTGAATTTTTTCCCAAAATCTGTTTATCCTAGTTGTACTTGCTACTGTGAATGTATCACTTTAAAAAAGTATAACAGAAATGATGACATATAAATTACAAAAAAAGCTAACTACTCAAAAACTTTGTTACAAGCTTTAGAAATACTCATTGTTTTACTTTTAAAAATCTACTGTTGAATTCAGTGTTAGTGACAAAACTGTAAGGTAAATTATAAAAACAGGAAAGCCAGAATCTAGAAAGATTCTATGCTCTGTTTTTGGAAATGTCGTCAAATTCCAGTTCCATTTTAAGGAAATCATAGACAATAATGCATCAAGGGTGTGATTTATGCACAAAAGAGCCGACTCAGTCAGAAATGCTGTTCTCAAAGGACCATCGCACTATACAAAAGATGGAACGAGAATGCATTTACACATTAAGATAAAATAATATGTTTAAAGTCTTAAGCCTTTTCTATGATCCCCTGCTTTATATGGCTATTGCAATTAACACATTAACTACCTACCCTGATCAAGCCAATTAAGAGGTTGCCTCAGTTCAGTTCAGTTCAGTTGCTCAGTTGTGTCTGACTCTTTGTGACCCCACGGACTGCAGCACACCAGGCTTCCCTGTCCATCACCAACTCCTGGAGCTTGCTCAAACTCATGTCCATCAAGTCGGTGATTCCATCCAAGCATCTCATCCTCTGTCATCCCCTTCTCCTCCTGCCTTCAATCTTTCCCAGCATCAGGGTCTTTTCCAGTGAGGCAGTTCTTTGCATCAGGTGGCCAAAGTACTGGAGCTTCAGCTTCAGCATCAGTCCTTCCAATGAATATTTAGGACTGATTTCCTTTAGGATGGACTGGTTGGATCTCCTTGCAGTCCAGGGGACTCTCAAGAGTCTTCTCCAATACCACAGTTCAAAAGGATCAATTCTTCAGTGCTCAGCTTTCCTTACAGTTCAACTCTCACATCCATACATGACTACTGGAAAAACCATAGCTTTGACAAGACAGACCTTTGTCAGCAAAGTAATGTCTTTGCTTTTTAATATGCTGTCTAGGCTGGTCATAACTTTTCTTCCAAGGAGCAAGTGTCTTTTAATCTCATGGCTGCAGTCACCATCTGCAGTGATTTTGGAGCCCAAGAAAATAAAGTCTGTCACTGTTCCCTTTGTTTCCCCACCTATTTGCCTACTGAAATGTATTTCCATTTTATAGATGAAGAAAGGAGGTTTAGAGGTCAAGTAATTTGTCCATGTTCACATACCTACTTATTGGTGCAGCTGGAATTTAAAACCACGTCATCTGACTTCAAAGCCATATTCTTGATTTTGATCAAGGCTGCCTCATCATTCATACTCTAAACTTGAATATCTAAAATGCCACTTATAGCCTTATAATTCTCTTTGCATTGTAATGTCTTATTGTGCAAAGGAGAAGGCTAAAGTACAAAATAATCTGTTATAGCTTTTTTAGTTCCATATAGGTTTTGATGGGCTCTTCCAAAAGGATGCATCTCAGGAAGGTTGGCTGTGAAACCAATTTCTAAAGCAAACCTTGTTCTCTCACTGGCTCTAACATTTAATTATAGCCATGGAATTTGTCTATGGGAATGGTCCAGAATTTTGGCAAAGAATGACTGCCTCAGGGCATGTTGGGAGTTTTAGCCTTTTTCCAATCCACAAAAATCCTTTATAGCATTTCCCAGATTTTGGAAGTCCCCTTCCCCATTTCGATACCCTTCTCTTACTTGACTTACACCAGAGATTTCCCACGACTGTATTTTACCTAAAAGAATGTTGAGGACCAGGGTGTAGGTAAGAGGATGGCAGGAATGATACTGACAGTGTTTAAACACATATCCCAAATTAATAGTAATTGCTTCTGCTGAAATTTATCCTCCTCTGTCACCATGGAATTCAAGAGTCTCATTTGCTTACTATTAGTAATATCAAAGGGGCTTCCCAGGTAGTGCTAGTGGTAAAGAACCCACCTCCCATGCAGGAGACATAAGAGAGGTGAGTTAGATCCTGGGTTGGGAAAATCCCCTGGAGGAGGATGTGGCAATTTTATTATTCTTGCTGGAGAATCCCATGGACAGAGGAGCCTGGCGGGCCACAGTCCACAGCGTTGCAAAGAGTGGGACACAACTGAAGCGACGAAGCACACTGCACAACTCAGCAAAATGTAAGTGAAGTGAAGTCGCCCAGTTGTGTCCGACTCTTTCTGACCCCATGGACTGTAGCCCACCAGGCTTCTCCCTCCATGGGATTCTCCAGGCAAGAGTACTGGAGTGGGTTGTCATTTCCTTCTCCAGGGGATCTTCCCAACCCAGGGATCGAACCTGGGTCTCCCACATTCCAGGCAGACGCTTTAACCTCTGAGCCACCGGGGAAGTCCAAAATGTAAAGCAATCATCAATCAATTAAAAATAAGTAAATATAATTTTTTAAAAGAGAAGCTACATTCATGATATATCTTTCCTCAGTGTAACCTGAGTTTATCCCCAGATATCTTAAAGGTGAGAAAAGGAAAAAAAAAAAACAAAAAAAACAAGACTAAAAGATTTTTTTTGTCCCATTATTCATGGATTAAACCTATAACTCTAAACTCTAACTTTAGAGCTTATAACTATAAATCTTGTGAAATAATAGAAATCCCAAGACTATAGGGCTCAAAAACAAAAACAAAAAAACCAAAAACAATCTAAAAGAAGCCAGCTTGTTCATCTCCTTCTTCCTCCCCTTTTCCAGGCTAGTCCAGTTTAAGTCATTTATTCCAGCCAGAATCCATCCTATTTTTGAAGTACAGTGGGGAATTAGAAACACTACTGCCTTCCTCGGTAGGTCATCTAGTGTTTAATAACTCTCACTGTCATTAGAGTCTAAAAAAATCCTCGCGAACAGGGGCTGGATGGCACATCCTCATGACCCAAGGCATGTGTACCAAGGAGGTCTTTGACTTTTCCCAAGCTGTGGGATCTCTGATGCACAATAAAATAAGCAGGCTTCTTGCTTACTACAGTGTTTTTTCTGATTTTTTCTTTCCCAAGTCCTGGAAAACAAACACTAGACATGGAGAGGAAAAGCAAGGTCCTATAAAACCTTTGGACTCTTGGAAACAGGCAAAGGATCAGGCAGTGGCAATACTGGGTCCTCTGAGATATCACTGAGCCATCTTCACAATGTGGTATCAGGAAGGCCAGGGCCATATTTAAAACCAGTTTCCCCCAAAGGGAAGGAAGCTGAAGCTAAAAATATATCATGCCAGCTGTTATAAATGCTTCTCAAAGGAAGCAAAGCAACTAGAGTTACCTCTTTGAAGAGCAAATGAGGGGTTAAGGAAATAATGGAATTTTTCAGTTGTATGCCAGGTTGGCTACATTTTGGGGAGGAAGAAATTTTCCACTGAGAAAGAAAAATCTGTTGTTAAAAAGACAAAATAATTCCATGAAAATTTAAAAAGGAACTCCAGTAACACCAGTGGCTCTGAAGGCTTAGGATGGAGATGACCTACAGCCAGCAAGATAGAAGTAAGATCTCCAAGCCTTGCCCCTCTTTCCAGTTTCCAGGAGGCCACTTGCCAAGACCTCTCCTTATTAGAGCTTCCGAAAGCTGAGTGGTCTCTCTCCTCCCTTTGAATGTGTATCCTGATGGTTTTTTACAGGCTAGTTGGAATGAGCTTGAAGTAGATGGTGGCCTTGTAAGAAAATGAGAAGAGCAGAGGGAAAAGGAAGGACTTGAGCCAAATGAGTACTTTTGAAACAGCTGGCCTGGGCTGCCTAAGGGGCTGGTGGAATTGGAAGATTTTTTTTTTTTTTCAGTTGCAGATTCAGGGTTCCCAAAGGAGCCAGTTTTCCTGAGATCTACGTCACCTCTACTTTTCACCTTGCCTGATGAAGTAGTTTTGTCTTAGGTATTGGCTCTCTGAGGCCCAAGAGCCACCTTTTCATTAAGGGATGGATCCTAGACCCCACAAGAAGGTCGAGAAACAGGATCAAAGCCCAAGAAATATTCAGCATGGCCCAGTAGTTTTTAGTTTCTAACTTTCAATTTTGAAATAATTACAGATCTATAAGAAACTGCAAAAATACTACAGGGAGAGGTCCCATGTACTCATTCCCCCAGCATCGTCCAAGGTGACATTTTACACAACAATAGTGTGTTAACGAAACTAGGAAACTGACACAAACAATACTGTTACTGAGACTACAGACCTTACTCAGATCTCAGCAGATTTTGTACACACTATTTTCTTTGGTATGAATTTGTGCATCTTATTACCTATATACATTCATATGCCCACCTCCACAATCAAGATCACAGTATGTTACTAAAGGTCTATTAGTACTGAGATCAAGTCAGTAACATGTCACAAAGAAAGGAAGAGTAATGATAAATGTCACTGTGAGGATGAAGACAGAATGCTAAATGATCACCAAATATTTAGCGAATTATATTATCACCAAATATTTAGTGAATTCCCAAGAACACTTTCTCCTATATTTTGGAAATTTGATAATTTCATGAACATCTGTGCAGTGAGCCCAGGAATTTATTAAGTCCCTACTGCTGAGCAAATGTTTCTGGCAGGGCAGGCAGACAGGCTTCAGCTCACATGCCATCTCTTACTGAATTATAGTGGCTGCCTTGAGGGGCATATTGAGGAGGATGTGGAGGCCACATCTGGGCTTCGCAGGACACAACCATTTTCTAAGAGATGCTCTACCACAAGAGAATGGCAGCTGAATACGTGCCAGGAATTTGCCATCTCCAATATTTCTGTGACTTTTTGAGGGTGTTCTAGGTGTGAGGAAAGAGAGGTAAAGAGGACAACACCCCTGTTTCCAAGGGGTTCATAGTCAGGAAGGGGAGGCAAAGATGTCAACCAAGAACTGGAATGCAGAATGCTTGCTACATGGGTCAGTACAGAGCTAGCATACTTGGGGCATATGACTTAGATGGGCTGTGACATTGATCAAGGTACTCAGCCTCTCTGGGCCTTAGTTTCCTCATCTGGCAGATGGGGATAACAATATGAGCCACATCATGGAGCTACAAAAGTTCAGTGAGTTAATATTTATGTAAAGGGTTCTGAAGAGCACCCAGCATGTAGTAAACATGATGCAGTGATCACTGTTGAGTTACTTTTCATAATCCATGGTACCAAATTTCTTTACTATATAGCTGTTACTAGCATAAAAGTCAATTGAGGTTAATAAAAGAAATACTGAGATTCCAAGCTGCACCATGAGATTGTAGATGAAGTGGGCAGCTCAGATGGAGCATTCTAGAATAATTTTTGCAACCCAAAGTTTCTGAGTTTTTATCTCAGATGAGGCTAGCAAAGGTTGGCATGTTTTCAAACCCAAATGTAAAGCATGCGAAGAAAAATCAAGTATTATCAACAGTTTGAATGAAAACAGGCTCCTTGCATTTGTAACTGCAGCATATAGTTTTTTCCCAGGTCAAAGTCCACCAGCGAAGGGTAGAAAATGGTTAGAAAGTCAGTCTGGGGCAATGGAGGTGGCACTGACCTCTACACAGCAGGATTCTGAGGGCTCTTAAGAAAACCTGGATGGTTCTTTTCCTGGAAGATTTACTTTTTCTATAGATGACTTGAGACAGAAAGCAAACCTAAAAGTGCTAAGGCAGGCTCTAGGTACACTGCATTTGGAATTGCTTGTGATGGCCAAAACAAAGTTGACTAAGACGTGTATAATTCGTGACAGCCAATACCTTGGTCCCACAGACTCATGATGAAGAACCTGCAGATTCTTGCTCTCAGTCATCAGACCCTCTTAAAAAGAGAGCTAGGTACTGAAAGCAGATTCTTCCCTCTCGTCTGAAACACCCTGATGCTATCTAAAATGGTGCCTCATAGACTCTCAACGGTCCCAACCCATTCCTCTCCTATCTCATGGAGGAAAAGGCCCAGCTCAAACATCCTATGAGATCTCATTTAACTTCTGCAGTCACTAAAAGGCACTCTCTCTTCTGTCCAAATGAATAAAAATAGGTTGATTCTTATTAAATTAGGGCATAGTTTTTGCCTCCTACTCTTAGCCTCATCTTAAATCCCTTCCTCAACAACCTGCATGGTTCTATTTTTTAATGCATCATTTTCTTCATCTCAATGTGCAAGCACCTTCTCAAAGTCAATATACATTCAAAATCAAACTTCTAGCTAGTGTCTTGCCTCTTATCTCACTGGAATCACTAACTCAACTGTCTTCATCCCTTAAATGCCTATCATGTGTGAAGCACTTCCAATTGATCTCTAAGATCCCTCTTTTTCCCCAGTGGTAGTTATTTTATTCAGTGGTAGTTGGCAAGGTGCTTTCTGCCTGTGTCCCCTCTGCCTCTGATCCCTCTTCTTCCTGGGCACACAGCAAGACTACACCTACCACACCCCTGCTATTAGATGTGGCCATGTGACAGAGTTCTAGCCAGTGGGATGTGAGTGAAGGTTATCTGTCCATGAAATCTGCCCAAGAAGACTTCCCCCATCTCTTTCTCCTTCCTGTGGTTTGACAAGCCTGGTCACTTTGGGCTACATGTGGTGAAGACGGCAAAAGACATGAGACAGAAAGAGCCTGGGTTCATGAATAACTGCTTAGAAGAATGTCACATGTCAATCAGGGACCCCCCTGTTCTGGACTTTACGTTAGTCAAAAACAAACTTTTACGTGGGCTTGTTTCTTTTAGCAGCAACGACTACCCCAAGAGATCAGTGAAGGGTCCAGTCTCATAAGATTTCTCTCTTAATAAATCCAGTGATCACTTCTTGGTTCTCATCTTATTGGACCTATCAGTAGCAGTTGAGTCAGTTGACCACTTTTTCCTACTTGAAACCTTTTCTTCATTGCCTTGCCCCCCCGCCCCGCCACACACACACTTGACTTCTCTCCAACTTCAACGGGTTCTCCTTGATTTGCTGCTTCTTCCCCTTCTCCCCAGGCTTCATGATGATGTGCTCGGGCTCAGTCCTCAGTCTTCTCTATCTGCATCTCTACCATGGTGACCTTATCTCATAGTTTCATCATTTTACATACCACCCATGTGCTGGTAGCTCCCAAAGTTCTATCTTAGGTCAGTCTTCTCTCCCAAACTGCATGCTCATATATCCAACTGCTTACTAGACGTCTCTGGTGGTCTAACAGATGTATAAAGTCACCATATAGGACACTGAACTTCCAACATTTTTGTAGGCAAAAAACCCTGGAGTCATTCTTGAGTTCTTCCCCCTGACAACTCATTTATTCTGTCAGGAAATCCTGTTGGCTGTACTTTCAAAATACATCTAGACTTGACCACTTCTCCCCCTCCTACTGTGGCCATCCTGGTCCAAGTAATCAATAGCTTGCCTGGATTACTGCAATAGTCTCTTAACTACTCTTCATGTTTCTGTCCTTGCCCTGGTATAATCTATTCTTAACACAGTGGCCAAAACTATCCCCCTTAAAACACAAGCCAGATCACATCACTCAATTGCCAAAAACCCTCTGAGGCGGTTGCTTAGAGCAAAAGTCGAGGTCCTTACAACAACCCACAATACCCAGCACGATCTCTCCCTCCCCGTTACCTCTGCAACCTCTACCACGGCTGTCTACCTCACTCACTCATTTTTAGCCAACAACCTTGTTTGCTTTTTCCCAAACAAGCTGGCACTTTTCTATCTTGTGATCTGAACCCTCAAGGCCAAACCATTTTCTACTGCAGTGAAATGGTCATAGCATATTCAAGTCCCCCTAGACCACTCTGCATGGCCTGGGCTCAGGAAAAGTACAATGCCAATGAGCACAAGAGTCTGGGGAGGGCAGCTAATGCCAGTGCTTTGCTATTCATTGTCTTGCCCAGTCCCTCTCATTCATTTAGCAGACACTCACTGAGTGCTTACTGCTGCCAGCCCTGGCCAGGGCATTCACATACATAATCTCATTTACCCTCACCACAACCCTCACAGGTAGATATCATGAACGTTTCCATTTTGCAAGTGGTGACCTTGCTCAGAGAGGTGAAGTAACTTGGCCTAGTTGTAGGTAGCTAATTGCAGGTCTGAGATTTGGACCCAGGTAGCAGTGACACCAAAGTCTTTTTTCTGTTCACTATGTCAAGCTGCCTCCCAGGTGCTCGGAAGATAGTTGATAGAAGCATTGAGTTAATGAATGACCCAAAGGACTGCAGTTTGGATAAGCACAATTTAGCCACTATCAACAATGCACAGGAGTAAAGCAATGACATTAAGATTGTGTTAAAGAGATGTTCTTAAAATACAAGTGTTGATATGACCCAATGAAACTTTCTGGAGGAAAGATCTGAGCTCTTATCTTCTTTACTGATGCTCCAAAAAAGGGCTCTAATCCCTTTTGTAATATGTAATCTTTTTCTAATATGTAATCTAGCTATCTTCTTAAACTTCCAAGTCCTTTTCAGCTCAAGTACTATCCTGGACTCAAAGGCCTAGGAGACCATGACAAGCATCTAAGCATTTCCTTCCCATCTTCTGGGCTTGGTTGCCACAGTGAAATATAAAAGTGACAATCTGATAACCATCTCAAATGTACTAATCTTATCAAGACCCGACAAAAATGTATTACATCAGCAGAGATGGAAATGTGATGACCCCAGACTAATTTCAAGATGGATGACATAAAACTCAACCTCTTAAAATAAAGAAGACCAAGTTTTGAGAGGGCAGGCAGCTCAGAGCTTGCATCTCTCCTAACTATCAAAGAATTTTGAAACAATTACTAGATTCTGTCACCAACCCAGGAAACTCGGGCCAAGAAGTTCTGCAGTCTCAGCCTGCATGTGTCTGAATAGTTCAAGCCATCACTTTCCATCACACAGAGGTTAGTGAAACCGTTTCCTGGATTACTAGTCTGTGAAAAAAACCTGTCACAGAACCTCTTACACAATAAATTAATGATGTAATAATCACCTAATTCCCCAAATATGCAAGTTATCAATATCTAAATGTGAAAATGGACAAAAGAATTTTAAAACCTCGTGTTGTGGCATTATCAAAGCAGTATCTGAAGTATTTCTTTGATTATTTCACTGAAGTACTGTTTCAATCAATGTAGTGAAAATTCCACACACTTACGTATTTAAGAAAGCCATTTAAAAAGGCCCATTAGCCCCAAGATCCATGTGGAGGCAGAGGCCAAGAAGCTGTCACTGCCAATTCTTCATACTCTCAGATCTTTTCATTGAGGGTTCCTGCCTGTTGACAGGCACACACAGTCTAACTGCGAAAGCTTTTCCCCAAGAAAGTTATCTCGGGCCTGACACCATCTTCAGAGACACATGCAAAGTAGCATCAAGGAATTCTCTTCAGTGGTGGCCCACTCTCCCACGCACTTTATAGACGTGCCAGTAGCATCTATGTCACTTCGCTCAGCCTAAGTGGGGAGCCACACAGAGCCACCAGACCCAGGCCTGGTCCCATCTGTGGGCAGAGTACTTTGCTTTAGTGTTCAAAGAGCAGAGGGCTGCCCTCTGCTCTCCCCTCTGCCAAAGCCGTTCCTGCCCCACCTCTCCTAAGGGGTTAGACTGAGCGAGAAGGCCACAGCATTCACACCAGGCTGTAGACAGAGCAGCATTCTCAGTTAGCAAACCTGCTCCCCCTGGTCAGGAGGAAAAGTAACCCTGATAACCGGTGATTAAGACAAGGGGATGCAAGGGAGGGAACATTCCAGGGTGAAATTTAAAAAAAAAAGAAAGAAAGAAAGAGAAAGAAAGGAAGGGGGAAAAAAAGAGAGAAAGAAAGGAAAAGAAAAAAAAAAAGAAGAAGTGGAAAAAGAAAAGAAAATGCACAAAGCCCATGAGGCTGTCTGGTTAAACATGGGTTAGAATCAGGTACAGAGCATCACACAGGAACTCAATGTCTTGGCAAATCCAAAAACCCCAGGTAAAAGGTACTGGGTGAAGGCATTTCTGTTTGTGGAAAGCAGAAGTTTCCTTCTTTCACCACTTAATCTCATGTTTAATTTTTCCTTTTTTTTAATCTATTTGTAACCCAAATTTAAACCATCAATCATTTTTACCTGCCCAGGATTTTTCTCTTTCAGGAGTCGAAAGAACAACAAACACGGGGTCCAAAAAGCCCTTTCCCGCAGCCAATTTCAATCAGCCCTTCTCTCCCAGGGTTACGGGGTGCCCAGAGCAGACATTCCCAGCGGGACATGCCACACACAGCAAGTCACCAAACCAGACTGCACTAAAGGGCTTCCGGGGGACTTACTTGTACTTGTGCTGGTTCCAATCGTATTGATTGTGGTGGGGACGGATGAAGATGAGTAGAGGGGCACGTGGCCGTTCTCACACCCCAGACTTTTGTCCTGCCAGTTGGAGGCGTTGATGCAAATCCCAGAATCCCGAGAGTTCTGCCACCCGTTAAGCTTGTCATCGGAGTTCTGTCTTTGGTGATAGTAGTGCGTCTGCCCGTAATCCACAGAGTCCGAGCGGCCTCGGTTCTGGCCGCCAAAGCTGGTCGACGTACGGTCCTCCAAGTGGTTCAGCCACATGGCCAAAGCACTGCGGTCTTCCAGTGAAGTGGCTGGATGGATCAAAGCGTAGGACAGCAGCTGCCTGCTCTCCTCGATGTGCTGGTTGTGTTCAATGGAGTGTGCCAGGATTTTGGGCAGCAGTTTCATATACTCTACTTTTGCGTCGAGGTTTCCTGGCTTCAGCAAAGGCAGGTGAGTTAACAGAAGGGATATCACTTTATCCTTGGATTCCTGTTGCCATTGGTTAATGATTCCTGAAAAGGAAAACAGGCAGGGCAAATAAGCAGATACACCACCATGGCACCAAGCAGCACACTGTATAAAGAGAACTCCTGGGGCCTGCAGTCTCAGTCTAGGCACCCGGGCTAAATTTTCTCAAAACAGCCTCTGCCTCGAGTGGAGATCTGACCTGAGGTTGTCAAGGGGTACTGACTTCAGTGAAACACTAACACTCTGAGGTGTTTGCTCAGTCTAACTCTAATGCAGGTCTCCAAAGAGGCTATGACCACTTTGGTACAAATGAATACAATTTACAGCTATTTTATTTCTTAGGAAAGTCTAGGCATACCCTCAGATAGGGGAATAAGGAATAAGAAAATCTCCATGGAAAAATGAGTATAATTAAGGGTCCGTATTGTAGAGTCCTCAAAGGCAAAGCTGCTTTCCCTTCCCTAGACATCCCTGGAAAGTGGGTGGAGCCCTGGCAAGTGCATTTGTGTGAAGCGGGTAAAACCTCCTAGATGGAGAAATCTATCAGGAGAAAAAGATGCCCCTCACCTGGGTGAAGCCCGCACCTTCCTCATGAGAAGCTGACTCAGAAATCGACTGTGATCTCAAAGCTAGAATTAACAATGGACCCAAGATGGGTCCAGTGGCATCTCTGATCACACATGCTAAGCAAGCTATTTTTCTTTAAGTAGAGAAGATCTGTTTGGTTATTTTTATTATGGTAAAATATACTTTTTAAATATACTTAATGTTTGCCATTTTAAACATTTTAAGTGTACCATTTTGTGGCATTAAGTACACTTACACTGTGGTACAGCCATCCCCACTATCCCTCTCCAGATCTTTTTTGTCTTTCCAAACTGAAACTCCATATCCACGAACCGCTAACTCCTCATTCTCCATACCCACAACCCCTGATGACCATTATTCTACTTTCTGTTTCTATATATTTGACTACTCTACTTATCTCATATAACTGGAATTATAAATCGGGTTGGCCAAAAAGTTCATTCAGATATTTCTTAAGATCTTCTGGAAAAATCCAAATGAACTTTTTGACCAACTCAGCAGTATTTGCCCTTTTATGACAAGAATATTGCACTTAGCATAATCTCTTCAAGGTTCATCCATGAGAATGTTTTCAACACTCTTACAAGGAATTCGTCTTATTCCCGACTACTCAAAACATAAACTTCTTGCCTTTACATACACATGGATTACCCAATGGTAATGTTAGCTAGTAACATGGAGTAATTAAACAGGGGCTTCCCAGGTGGTACCAGTGGTAAGAATCCGCCAGCCAATGCAGGAGATGCAAGAGACATGGGTTAGATTCCTGGGTCAGGAAGATCCCCTGGGGAAGGAAATGGCAAACCACTCCAGGATTCTTGCTTGGAAAGAATCCCATGGACAGAGAAGCCTGGCGGGCTATAGTCCACGGGGTTGCAAAGAGTCGGACACAACTGAACACATACACACACACAAACATGGGTTAACAGTACACTTTGCCTTAACTAGCCTTTAAGAAGTAGTTTGTTCAGCAGACTGATAGCTATCCATGGGACCTGGGATGATAAGAAAGAAAGTTCTCTGCCAGAAAAGTCATTCCTAATACCTAAAGACCTGAACTCTGGCCCACTGATGACTGTATAAGGGCTAGAGCTTTCACAAAGTATCTGCAAGTTTGAAAAGGCATTTCTGGAATCTAGCAGAAGGGCTTCATAATTCTAGTGAGGCACAAACACATCAGACCAAGCTCAAGAGTCAGTGTTGATCATGAGCTACAAATGCACCAGCTGCATATGATAAGGCCTCTCAAGAGGAAGGGGTATATTCAAAGAACAGTATCAAGGGAGGAAGGCATGGTATGTCATAAAAGAATGTGGGCTTCAGAGTTAGGCACACAAATCCCAGCTCTGCCACTTAATCGGCAATGGAACTTTCATAAGTTCCTCAACCTATCAGTCAAGAGTGCTACCAACAGCACCTGCCCCTCCTTGTGTTACAGGAATAAATGAGGTAATGTAACAAAAAGACCAGTCAAGTACTTGATGATAGAAATAATTCCTTCTATTTGTCTCTGCCTGAGTCAGGCCCACATTAGAGTCATGTTGGGTGGTTTCCGATACCAAGTTTTAAAAATAATACAGGCCAGAGATGATCCAGGAAAGGCCATTAACCATTTTCAGAGTTGATACAAAGCTACAGTAATCAAGACAGCATGGTATTGGCACAAAAACAGACATATGGATCAATGGAACAGAATAGAGACCTCAGAAAGAAACCCACACACCTGTGGTCAATTAATCTTCAACGAAGGAGCAAGAATATACAATGGAGAAAAGACAGTCTCTTCAGCAAGTGGTGTTGGGAAAGTTGGACAGCTCCATGTAAATCAATAAAGTTAGAACATGCCCTCTTACCATACACAAAAATAAACTCAAAATGGCTTAAAGACTTAAACATAAGACATGATAACATAAAACTCCTAGAAGAGAATATAGGCTAAACATTCTCTGACATAAATCATCCAGTGTTTTATTAGGTTAGTCCCCCAAGGCAATAGAATAAAAGCAAAAATAAACAAATGGGACCTAATCAAACTTACAAGCTTTTGTACAGCAAAGGAAACCATAACCAAAACAAAAAGACAATCAACGGATTGGGAGAAATATTTGCAAATGATGTGACTGACAAGCACTTAATTTCCAAAATACACAAGCAGCTCATACAACTCAACAACAAAAAACAAACAACCCAATTAAAAATGGGCAGAAGACCTAAATAGACATTTCTTCAAAGAAGACACACAGCAGAACAACAGGCACATGAAAAGATGCTCAACATCACTAATTATGAGAGAAATGCAAATCAAAACTACAATGAGGTACCACTTCCCCCAGGAGAATTGGCATCAATAAAAAGTCTACAAATAACAAATGCTGGAGAAGGTGTGGTGAAAAGGGAACCTTCCTATACTATTGGTGGGAATGTAAGTTGGTGCAGCCTCTCTGGAAAAGAGCGTGGGGATTTCTAAAAAAAACTGAAATAGAGTTGCCATATGACCGAGCAATCCTACTCCTGGGATATATGTTTGTACAAAACCATAATTAAAAAAAAGTGTACCCGTATGCATAGCAGCACTATTCACCATAGCCAAGACATGGAAACAATCCAAATGTCCATTGAATGATGAATGGATAAAGATGTGGTGCATGTATACAATGGAATACTACTCAGCCACAAAAAAGAATGAAATAATGCCATCTGCAGCAACATGGATGGACTTAGAGATTGTGATACTAAGTGAAAGGCAAATACCATATGATATCACTTATACATGGAATCTAAAACATGACACAAAGGAACTTACATACAAAACAGAAACAGACTCAGAGAACAGACTTCAAGTTACCAAGAGTGAGGAGGAGAAGGGTGGATGGAGAGTCTGAGATTAGCAGATACAACTTTTATATGTGGAATGGATAAACAACAAGATCCTACTGTATAGCATAGGACTCTATATTCAATATCCTGTGATAACCCATATGGAAAAGAATATGAAAAAAGAATGTACATGTAGGTAAAACTGAACCACTTTGTTGTACAGTAGAAACTAACACAGCACTGTAAATCAACTACCCTTCCATAAAATAAAATTTAAAAAAATTATCAGAGTTGGAAGAGGTAGAAAGTGAAAAGGTGAAAAATAATGGGGTTATTGAGCTTATAACTGAATATGAAGAGATGCTTTGCTTTTTTGAAGTAGGGATTTCATAAGGAAATAGACGGTCAACTACTTGAAACAGAAGTCTTCAAACTGAAGCATGAGAGAAAAAAATTGGATGTGGAGAGTAAGTGAAGTGCCAGCATGACAAAAGACCCAGAAAAGTCACCAAGGAAAGCTCTACAACTTCCATCTTGGGGGCTTGAAGAATAGAGACAGATGATCCAGCTAAGTACAGTCAGATAAAAATATAATGCAAGCCACATGTGTAACTGAAAATTTTCTAGTATTAAAAGGGGGCTTTCCTGGTGGCTCAGTGGTAAAGAATCCTCCTGCCAGTGCAGGAGACGCAGGTTTGATCTCTGGGGCAGGAAGGTCCCTTGGAGAAGGAAATGGCAAATCACTCCAGTATCCTTGCCTGGGAAATCCCATGGACAAAGGAGCCTGGCAGGCTATAGTCTGTGGGGTCACAAAAGAGTCAGACATGACTTAGCAACTAAATAACAACAATAACTGCATTAAAAGAATAGTAAAAAGAGGAGGTGAAATTAATTTTAATGATATATTTTATTTAACCATTATACAATTATATATATCACTATATTATTATTTTAACTTGCAATCAATATAAAATTATTGATGAAACAGTTTGCATTCTTTTCTTTGTACCAAGCCTTCAAAATCCAGGGTACACTTCATATTACCAAAGATAATTTACAGTCAGTGCAATCTTTAGCAAAATACCAATGACATCTTCACAGAATTAGAACAAATAATTTTAAAATTTGTATGGGAACACAAAAGACCCTGAATAGACAAAACAATCTTGAGAAAGAATGGAGCCAGAGGAATCACACCCCCTGACTTCAGGGTGGGCAGGCGTGTTAAGTCACATCAGTCATGTTTGACTGTGCACCCTTACGGACTTGTAGCCCAGCTGGCTTCTCTGTCCATGGGATTCTTCAGGCAACAATACTGAAGTGGGTTGCAATGCCCTTCTCCACCCTAGCTTCAGACTATACTACAAAGATATAGTAATCAAAAAAGTATGGCACCAGCACAAAAATAGACACATAGATCAATGGAATAGGATAGAGTCCAGAAATAAACCCATGCACACAAGGTCAATTAATTTACAACAAAGGAAGCAATAATATACAATGGAGAAAAGACACTCTCTTTAATAAGTGGTATTGGAAAAACTGGACAGCTACATGTGAAAAAATGAAATCAGAACATTTTTTAACATCATACACAAAAATAAACCCAAAATGGATTAAAAACCAAAAATGTAAGACCAGAAATGATCAAACTCTTTAGAAGAAAACCTAGGCAGAATACTCTTTGACATAAATCACAGCACTATTTTTTCTGGATCCATCCTACAGCAGAGGAAATAAAAAGTGAAAATAAAATACACAAGACCTAATTAAACTTTCACAGAGCAAAGGAAACCACTGACAAAATGAAAAGACAACCCACTGAATGGGAGAAAATATCTGCAAATGATGTGACCAATAAGAGGTTAATTTTCTCTCTCACACACACACACACACACACACACACACACACAGAGTTCATACATCTCAATATCAGAAGAAATTTAAAAATGGATAGAAGAACTGAATAGACGTTGTCCCATAGAAGAAATACAAATGGTCAACAGGCACATGAAAAGATGCTCAATACCACTAATCATTGGGGAAATGTAAAAAAAAAAAAAAAACCCACTATGAGATATTACCTCACACCTATCAGAATGGCTATCATCAAAAAGCCTACAAATAACAAAAGTTGGTGAGGGTGTGGAGAAAAGGGAATCCTTATACACTGTTGGTGGGAATATATACTGGTGCAGTCACTATGGAAAACAGTACGGAGCTTTCTCAAAAAACTAAAAATAGAGCTACTATATGATCCAGAAATTCTACTCTTGGGTATATATCTGAAAAAAAAAACAAACCCAAAACACTAATTGGAAAAGATACACGCACAATGTGCACAGAAGCATTATTTACAGTTTTCAAGGTGTGCAAGCGATCTAACTGTTCACCAACAGATGAATGGATAAAGATCTGGTATACATACAATGGAAAACTACTCAGTCATAAAAAAGAATGAACATGGATGGACTTGGAGGGTATTATGCTAAGTGAAATAAGTCAGACAGAGAAAGACAAGTACTGTGTGCTATTACTTATATGTGGAATCTTTAACAGGACAAACTAGTGAATATTAGAAAAAGGAAGCAGATTCAGATATGGAGAACAAACTTGTGGTTACCAATGGGGAGAAGGGAGGGGGAGGGGGAGTACAAGGGTAGGAGATTAAAAGGTGAAACTATTATGTGTAAAATAAGCTACAAGAATATCTTGTACAACACAGGGAATATAGCCAATGTTTTATAAGTGGAGTGTGAACTTTAAGAATTATGAATCACTCTGTTGTACGCCTATAACTTACACAATATTGCACATCAACTAATTTTTTTTTTTTTAATCCAAAGTGTGCTCTGCCATGGACAGCACATCTCAGGTTGGGTTGGCCACAGCTGAATGCCCAGAGGCCATGTGTGGCTGGTGGCTACTGAACTGGCTAGCACAGGGCTAGAGACATTCAGATGGGGAAGGGGGGTGGGAGGGCACAGATGACCTCAGCAGGTCCCTCCAAGGTTCCTGACTCTATATTTAGCAAATTGCCACCTGACACAAGATAATCCTTGTGCATTCCAGTATATAGCCTTTCTTTTAAAGTTGCTTTAAGAGATGAAGAAATCACCCATTCTAATTTTCTCATCGATACATTTCCAGCAAACACCCGGCATGTTTTAAATTACAGATATGCTTAGGATGAAGATAAAGTCTATTCATTAAGCCCAAGTAACTAAAGAGTCACTGGCAAGCAAAAGGGCCTGAGAAGAAGGTGAGTCTATGCCTGATGCCAACATTGATCACATGTAGCCAGTGGAAAATGGATGTTTAAAAATGAAATTTGGGAACAAGCTTTAATACGAATCCATGAGGCTAAGGAACTCCCTAGCTTTTTGTGAGGTCACTTCCCTGTTTGGGTAGTCTACCCTTCCACAAAAGGTCAGCCTAAAAAAATCAGAAACAAAAACAAAATGGAAATAGGACTCAGAGTACAAACTGAACATCTGATCTCCATGTAAGCCTGCTCTGCCAGGGATTAGCCTGGGATCCAGGGGAGGAACAAGCACAGCAAAGAGGAAAAGAAAACCAAAAGCTGCTGCCCCTGGTCCCTTCCAGGCCTGAAATGCTTCTTTCCCTACCTTTGGGACAGGGCTGCTTGGATGCTGTGGGGCTATGGCGTGGCCAAGAAGACGACTATGACTTTTATTTACTGCCTCTGGGAACATGGAAATACGATGGCCTTCTGATGGCCAACTGGATCAAACTGTTTCTGCCACTGCTCCAGCTGCCATGCTGACAGCTAACAGTACTCAATGTTTTCTATGTGCTAGGCACTCTTCTAAGTTCTGCACATGCAATTCCTCATTTAATCCTCAAATAAAGCTTATGAGACAGGTCCTATTACAGTCTTACTTTATGGATGGGGACACAGAGGCAGAGAGAGGTCAAGTAACCTGCCTCAGGTTCCCCAGTTAGTGAGGAGGCAGAATGAGGTATGCAAATTAGCATAAAGATACATATTGACTATCATGCTAGAGGAGCTTGGCTGTAAGCTAAATACTTTAATATTTACAATACATAACTAATTATATGCTGCATATATAATTATATACTGTATCTATAATACATATGTAATTATATAACACATTAAAATATAATTATATAGCATGTAATTACATATGAATTGTTTATACCTGAATTATATTTACAAATATAATAATGTAGAAATATTAAAAGAATACATGGATCAGCAGAAGAGTTGGGTCAGCTGTGGAAGTATAGAAAAAAAGAAGTTATAGAGGACTGTACTTTTTGTGGTTTTAAAATATGTCCACTATGTCTTTGACAGTCCTCTCCAAAAGGTGGAGCCAATCAACTCCTTCTAGATGCAGGCTGTAGTTAATGAATCACTTCTATCAAATGGAACGTGTTAATTGTGGAAGCAATAGGGTGTGACTTGAAGGACTGGGTTATAAGCAGGATTGCAGCTTTTACCTTGCTCTCTCTTGGGTTACTCATTCTGGGGGGAGCCAGCTGCCATGTTGGGAGGATACTCAAGCAACTCAATAGGGAGGGAGGTCTGATGGTAAGGAACTAAGTCCTGCTGCCAACAGCAGTACCAACTGGGAAACTGAATTCTTGGCCCCAGTGAAGCCTTCAGGTGATTATATACCAGAGAACATCTTGAAGGACCCTGAGTCATATTCCTGATCCAGACAAACTGTGTGTGATAACACATTTATGGTTGTATTACTATTAAGCTTCTAAGTTTGGGGTAAAGATAACCAATACGCCTATCCAAGTGCCCCTCTAGGAAAATTAAAGTCTTAGCCCTTTGGCTTTGAGAAGTTCTGTCCTCTGAGTAAAGTCATCCTCATTCTGAGCTGGACTCAAGAAGCTCACCAGTTGCCACTAAATGCTCCCCTCATCTAGTGTCCCTCATCCCGGTTATCTGCTCACCAAACAACCTCTTGACTATGATAGCACTCCAGGTACCTTCAGGGAGAGGATGAGCTGACCATACAGATGAGGGATTTCTAGATTCTGTGATGATGATGATTTTTCAGGGCAACTTAACAAGTGGTTAAGGAAGATGTATCTTCCTGTGGAGCCCTTCCTGTGCTGATTATATGGACTGTGAGTACATCTTGTCCCTCTGAGTACCTGAGATCCCTCCTCATGGTATAGAGTCTACATCCCTGCTTTCTAGGTAGTACTGAATCAACCTCTCAGGGGAGTATTCCCAGGTGCTAACAAGAGGGAGAATCTCCCCCTTCAAATAGAAGCCAAGCAGGCATGCAGGACTTGGGACGGGAACGGCAGGTCCTGCCCAGTTGCCCACTGGCTTTCTTTGTAGCATACACACCACTTTCCAGGGAGAAGGGACCTTTACTGAGATGTGTACTCAAGGGATTCTCTTTATTGAGAAGACCCAGGGATCCTCAAAATATTCAATCAATCACTTCCATGATGCACTTTCTATTATTATTCACGCCAATATCACCCTAGTCAGTCAGACAGTCTAGAAAACAGAAGTCCAAGAACAAGGTTCATTCTCTTCTCAACTCTCCTCTATTACTGCCTCTAAATATTTCCTCTATTATTCCTCTGGATAAGGAGCAGAGATAAGAGTTTGCTGGATCTCTTAGGTGGGCAAAAGCTAATGATTTATAATGTATAAATAAACATATGGTGACATATGAGTAGTAAAAAAAAAAAAATCCTGAAAGAGCTATGATTAAAGACCATGAGGATTAGGAAACTGTCCCAGTGATTCTTGGAGTGATAAAGAATGTGTTTAAATACCAGGTCTGGTATTATTACTACACAATGATATGTCAATGTTTAAGGGCTCCAGTTGTTAGTAAATTACCCTTAAATTGCTATTTTATTATACCCTTGTTTTCAGTTTAATAACATTTACCATAAAAGGGTTTCTCACAAGTGTATTTAGGCAATTTGCTCATGCGAGAAATGGCTGGAAATTAAATGCACACATTCAAGAACTACGGGTTAAATAAATGTGCTAAAAGGCAGAAATACCAGTGGGTTTTAAATGGTCAAATGCTCCCTGGAAGAATTTGTATTATAAACTCAATCTTAGAATATCATGTAAAAAGGGCTTCTAAAGGCAGTACTGCACAGATCAGGAACAGGACAGCAGGAACACCACACATCATGCATGTGGCAGGGAGGGAAGCTGAGAGGGCACCTAAAAAACCTGGTGGAAAATGGCAAACACCAACAAGGCAAATGATGAGATTCCTGTGTCGGCATCTGCATTTGCCTACTGTCTCTCAAGCGATCCTCTTGAGCTAGAGATGGCTAAAGAAACATCCCCATAATGTGGGGGAGCCCAGCAAAATATGTGGATTAGCCCAGCTGTGACGGGGACCCAGATAACATGGGGTTACTGAGCTCCTAGAACTGCAGACACAAAGGATGGAGAAGATGGAAACCTCCTCCTATTTTTAAGGAGGGTAATTGCTGGCTGGTGGGCCCCAAGGATCCCTGCCTGTTGGTCTTCAGGCCCTTGTGTAGAGAACGGTGGAGGAATTCTGAGATTAGGTCACAAAAAGCATCGCAGCTTCCACCTCACTTTCTTGGTTCACTTGCTCTGGTGGAAGTGATGGTCATACCAACTTATGAAGACACTCAGGCAGCCCCGAGAGAGGTCTGTATGGGGAGGAACCCAGGCCTCCTGCTAACAGTCAGCACCAACTTGCCAGCAACGTGAGTGAACCACCTTGGAAGTGAATTCTCCAGCTCTAGTCAATATCTGGATTGCAACCTTGCAAGAAATCTTAAGCCAGAACTACCCAGCGAGACAATCCCAAATTTCTGACCCTCAGAAAACTGTGAGATAAATGTTGTTTTGTGAAGCCATTAAGTTTGGGGGCAATCTATCATACAGTGATAGTTAACTAGTACTAGTAGCTTCATGTTACTTGGTAAAAAAGAATCACTCAAGAATGCTTCTGCCCTTTCAGCTTACTGGAAAAGTCAGGGACCTGTGTGGTGGACTCTACAGCCCAGTATAACCACCAGCAATTTCTCTAAGAACAGGACAATGGTTAGGTGCTAGTCATTCATAGGCACCTGACTGCCCACAACGGGCAAGAACCAGGTACTTCTGACCCCAACAGATACCTACAATGACCCCCCTCTGCTCCCAAGCCATCTTGTCATCTCTTCAATGAGGAGTTTCCATCTGAGTCCTTATCTCCCAGGTATGGGTATGGCTGGCCATTCCAGGAGGTCTTCTTTGCTCCTGAGTGATCCAGGCCAGCAGTGGATCTCAGCCCAGGTCAAGTTAGGGCTGGAATTCACCTTCGGGCTTCTGACCTCCTTCAGGCAATGACTAGCTCTCCTAGGTCTGAGGCTGTCCCTTCCCTGAGGGCACATAAGACGGGCCAGCTCCCCCAACCACTTGCCTCAGTTCTGACTCTGGCCTGAAGAGTATGCAGACATCTCCCACAGCTAAATCTCCAGCCCAGGTTAAAACGTCTAAAACTGAACTCTTGCTTCCACTCTCACTAGGTCTGCACCTTTGGTCTTCTTATCTTTCTCAGCACATGGCTTTTCCATCTTCACAGGAGCTTAGGTGGAAACCCTGGAGTATCCTTGACTACTCTCTTTCACACTTGTACTTTATCTGTTAGCAAATCCTATGTGCTGGGCCTTCAATATATATATCCAGAATCTATTCTTTACCATGCTTCTGCATTCCACCTCCACACCCCGCAAACAGTCTGTTATCAACACAACAAGCAGGATGATCTTTTTATACAAGAAGATAAGTCATGTCACTTCTCAGATCAAACATTCCAATAGTAGAAGGCAGAGAGTAAAAGCAATATGTGTGGGTGGTGTTCAGTTGCTAAGTCATGCCTGACTCTTTGTGACCTCACAGACTGTAGCTCGCCAGGCTCCTCTGTCTGTGGGATTTTCCAGGCAAAAATACTGGGTGGGTTTCCATGTCCTTCTCCAGGGGATCTTCCTGACCCAGGGATCAAGCCTGCATCTCCAGAGTCTTCTGCACTGACAGGCGGACTCTTTACCACTCTGCCACCTGGGAAGCCCTGAAAGCCACAGAGAGGCCTCCTAGCCTCTCCGTGATCCAGCTTCACTTCCTTCTACAGCCCCAGTCCATCCTGGCTCCCGTGCTGTTCTGTACATGGCAGACTTTGCCCTAATCCCCAGCCTTTGCACTGGCTGTCTTTCAGCCTGGAATGTTCTTCCCTCAGATCCACACTCACCCTCCCTCAGCTCTGTCTTTGCTCAAATGCTACCTTCTCAGTGAGACTTTCTCTGCCCACACTTTTAAAACTGCCCACATCACCCCCTCACTGCACACGTCCTCATCCCCCTGCCCTGCTTTACTGTTCTCCACGACATCTATCACATGACTTGCTGTGTGCCACACTGCCTCCATCTTTCTCTACTAGAACAAAACCTCACAAGAGTAGTGATTTGTCTCCATGTTCCCTTGCATTGTTGCTGCAGCTGCTGCTAAGTCGCTTCAGTCGTGTCCGACTCTGTGCGACCCCATAGACGGCAGCCCACCAGGCTCCCCAGTCCCTGGGATTCTCCAGGCAAGAACACTGGAGTGGGTTGCCATTTCCTTCTCCAAAGCATGAAAGTGAAAAGTGAAAGTGAAGTCGTTCAGTCATGTCCTAGCGACCCCATGGACTGCAGCCCACCAGGCTCCTCCATCTATGGGATTTTCCAGGCAAGAGTACTGGAGTGGGGTGCCATTGCCTTCTCCTTTCCTTATTAACCACATTTTTAAATGGCTATATAAAATTGTCCCCAGGCCTTTTGTTTGATAGTGATTTTATTAGACTTTGGGGTTTCTTACTCAAAATCTGAGGTACTTCCTAGAAATTTCCTTTAAAAAAAGACTAATGGACCGAGTGACCTGCAAGCAACAGAAGATGCCAACTGTCACCTCAACACTGTTCTGCCACCTCTTTCTTGTTTGATTCTTGAGGAATTCTGATTAGTATTAGCTTTAACATCAAATAAATTAGGAATATGTAAAAACGGGAAATAAAATGATTAGCTCAGTTTTCAAAACCTTTACTCCATCCCCCATTTCAATATTCTACTTAGGATGGAAAATTTCCCCAAGTGCTAGAAAACAAAAGCGTAATGGGTGCTTTTTCTGCTTGTAACTGACACCAATTAAAGTAATCTTCGTGATAAAGATTTGTTAGCTGAGACAGCAGAATTAAACGCATTTAATACAACTCTTCGGCAAACATCTGTTGAAGAAAGAGACAAAACCAGTGCCAACGGGGTCGTGTTAAGACTGTTACACGTCCCAGTTCTTTTGGCCATAAGTGATCATGTTAAGATAAAACCTCACAGGAATGGGTCTCCAAAGAGTCATATATTAATAAATTAGAGATGAAGGAAATGTTACCTTACTCTTGACAAATCCAAGGCAAATCCTTGCAAACCACATTTGGCTAGTGTTTTTTTTTTTTTTCCACTCAAAACCCCTCCGAGGATAGGCTATAAATGTTCCAAAAGCAAGAGGTTTTCCCCACTCCCTAATCTTCAGTGCCACTCTCGCCCTCCCAGACCACCACTGACAAACCCCACATACCACAAAATGACTCTCCAATCATATTTCAGAATAATAAATTAGCAATCCTCACGCTGACCTTACAGAGGAACAAAACAGGCTCCGCACTCCTGCACTTAGAGGGAAGCCTTGCTCTATAAGAAGCAATGGAAACAAGGGCCTGAAAAGAAGCACACTGTGGTCCAGGGAGCCACTTGCAATGAGCTTTGTTACCAAAGAACTCCAGGACCAAAATCCTTGGCAATGTCCAGATAAAATCAATGAGGGAGTGTCAGGAGGAATGTAAACAGGCCAAATCACAAAGCAGTAATCTGTGCTTGATCCAGCAGACCCAACTGACAACAGCCATTTCACACAATATTCAAACCATTCAATCCTAAAGGAAATTAACCCTGAATATCCATTGGAAGGACTGATGCTGAAGCTGAATCTCCAATACTTTGGCCACGTGATGCAAACAGCTGACTCCAAACGCTGGGCAAGATTGAGGGCAGGAGGAGAAGGGGGTGACAGAGGGTAAAATGGTTGGATGGCATCATCGACTCAGTGGACACAAGTTTGAACAAAACTCCAGGAGACAGTGAAGGACAGGGAAGCAGGCCAGGGGGTTGCAGAGAGTCAGATACAACTGAGCAAGTGAACAACAACACGAATCTGGCAAGAGCCAGAGTGAACCATCTCTGAGCACATGGAGCCTTACGATGTCTTGAAGTGAGCCTGGACTACCGACTCACTAGGTCCCACACTTTCTAAAACCATGAGGAAGTTGCTTGACAAAAAACTTCCCATTTTGAGAGATGAGAATCCAAAGTGTGAGAGTGAATGTGAGTGCCCTGGGATGTGTGCAAATGTTATCACCAGGGAACAGCACACACATATGCCTAACATACCCATGATGGGAAAGTTGACAGTAAAATGTATGCATCACTCACTTAGGTAGGAAATCTTAGATATACGTACAAGGTATTCAGCAGAGGATAGAATGGACAAATATGTGAAGGTAAGATATTTAAATCCATGGTCACAAATTCACTGTTCATGTATTCAGAAAAGGGGCCTGGTTAACTGCTCAAGGACAGAGTTGGGTGACCAACCCTAGGACAGAGCCAACCCCGCCCTGGAGTCCTCATTACCCATAGCCCTGCAGAGGGAGTTAGAGGCACACCGCCCTTTTGGGATCTCTGGAGCTATTAGCTACCTCCAGGAATTTATGCAAAGGCAAGCAGAAAAGGCAGGTTATTTTCACCCCTTACTTGTGCACTGAATGCATTTTCCGGTTAGTAGGTCTGTTGAGGCAATCAGACAGAATGAGACGTTTTAGATTTTTTTGAGGAGAGTTACTTTTTAATTTCTGTGGTCGTCTCGGCCAGGGAGGTCTGAAGGAAAAAAGGTAGGAAGAACAGTGGTAAAGGATGAAATTCTCTAATCAGAAATGAGAATGGCCGAGGCCATTTCCCTCCTTCTGGGCATCTCACTGTGAAATTAAACAGAGTCGAAGGCCAGTGGCTGGACCGGAATCAGGAGGACTGACCAGATGAGGACACTCTGCTTTAGGAGACTTTGTGGGAACGTTGCAAGAGGAGTCAAGAGCTCAATGTCTGTGGACAACGGCCTCTTGATCCTGCTTCCTGAGTCTCAAAACATACCGTCTAGAATTCTAAACTAAAGGAAGACATGAAAACAGTGAGTGGACTTAGGCCACACTAGTTCAGAGCAGGGAGTGACAGAAGCCGCCTGTTTGGTTTTAATCTGGCTTTACACCACCACCTTTGGAGGTGGATGTATTTATTAATCCACTGGATATTTATCTTTTGTCCCTGTCCATGTACGTGTCCTGGTTCTATGATCCCACTTTTTCAATGGGGTACAGGGTCAGAGAAAAGTTTTGTACCCCATAGAAATATCTGTAATACAAAGAAATTGGAAAAGAGTTAGACTAGAAGGGTAGAGAAATACTTTTAAAATATCTCCACTGATAGAATAGGCAACACTGTAAGGAGCAGAATCCATTTTCTAAAAATAACCCCAGAGAACAGATACATTCATATGTATGGCTGAGTCCCTTAGATGTTCAGCTGAAACTATTACCACATTGTTAACTGGCTATACCCCAGTACAAAATAAAAAGTTTAAAGTTTGAAAAAAAATAATAAAATAACCCCAGAGCCTCCAGGAGACCTCCAGCCAGCATCTAACACATTATTTACCAGAAAAACATGAAGAAGAGTTTAATCAATTATGATTATAGCAATGGAGACTTAACCGTTGGCTGTTTAAATCTTAAGAGATTATTATTTATTAAGTATTCTTTGCTATAGATATGCCCTGTTTAGGTCCAAACTCGTTCCCTCCTCCCTGCCATCATCCATGACATGGTTTAGGAAGCACCTCCTTCCTTGAATCCTATTGATCTACTCTGGCCCTCACTGCTTCTCTCTACCACATTGCCTGGCTCAGTGACACACAATACTCTTTCTCTTCCATTAGACTGTTGGCTCCTTGAGGCCAGGGCTAGCATCACCTGCTTATATGTCTCCTATTTGCTTGCCGAGGTCATTGCTGATCACACATGTTTGCTAGACCAAACTGGACAAAGACACTCACGCTTTTCTGCACACACACACACACATACACACACACACACACACACACACACAGAAGTAGAGAAGCTGAGTGGCCTGGAGACCTGGATCCCTGGACACAGGTTATAAGTACCTAAGATAGGCTCAGTTGTCTTGGGGCTCCTTTCTGAGGTATTCACTTCCAAGAACTGTAAGAATACCAGGTGCTCTAAGTAACTCGAGGGAAAGGAAAAGAAAGGTGATAAAGCTGAGTGACTGCGAGCAGATTCCAGCTGTATTGTCTGGGTCTGGATCTCAACCTTCCCTTTAGTTAGCTGTGTGACCTTGGGCAATTCTGTACATGTCAGGGCCTCTTCCGGAAGATGGGATGCGTCATTGGACTGTAGTGCTGTTTGAATTATTTAATCTGTGTAAAGCACGGAGACCACGGTCTGGCCCATCGTGAATGCTCGCTAATTGTTAGCAACAGTCCCTGTTATCTGAAGGATGAGGATGTGGCTCCATGGGACCCTCCCTTACAGGATGGGGAAGGGAAGAAAGGGAGGTTCTCCAAATGTGGGGGGCTGCACACCTGGGAACTTGTTAGAAATGCAAATTCAGGGCCCCTCCCTAAATCTACTGAAATCAGAAACTGTCATTAAAAAACCCCTTCAGGTGATTCAGATCCAGGCTTATGTTTTGAGACACACTGGTCAAAAAAGCTAAGGAAAAATCATGGCCTTCATGATTAAGGCACCTCCAATTTCCTGTGCTTGGGATGATCACAGCGTAAGGCTAGTGTGAAACTGGGTGGGAAAACCAATTTCTTACCAGGAGAAGGGCTGAGAGGGATTGATTCAAAGGGCAGCAGGAACCTATATTTAAGAGGAATTTGTTGGATTAAACAATTAACTAACAAATAAGCCAGCAAAACGCCATAACATTTCTGGGACAGGGCTGATTTCTTAAGTTTTCCATTCATAGTCATCTAGTCAAATAAAAGGAGTGACAGCACCTTCCAAGGCTACACAGGGGAGTCAGGATTTGGCCCAGGTTTTAAGAGTATTTTCAAAACAAGAAACAAAGATTGACCAGGCCTGGGATGGCTCGTGAAGACAAAGAAGGTGAAAATTCCCATTGTAAAGCATCGTTCCCATAGAGTCACATGCCCACAAACCACCCCCACAGCTAGCTTCCCAAAGTTAGGGGTGGCTCCAAGGAGGAGGGTGCAGAGGGGTCTGCAGGAGACCGAGAGGAGCCCAGACCCCAAAACCAGGGCATTACCTCTAAACGGTTGCTCCGAAGAGCCGTTTGGTGAAGAAGTATCAACTCACAGGTCTGACAATGAATCACGGGACAGATGCAGCAACAGGAGCAAAATTCACTTGATTAGAGGACCATAATATTTTGCTGAGTTTGGGGGAGGGCACAGACGCTGTATAGGTTATATGGAGCTGAACACATTACAGTTGAAGCAGATGTTAGGTGAAAAAGCTGTGAGTTGCTGGAATGATCACATAAGGGATTGTTCCATCTCCTCCCTCTACACCTGATCCTCCTCCTTTTCTTCCCTCCTCTGGTGTCCACTGGGCACAGATCAGCATTATTGAGTATCCAGCTGGGTATTGTGATGTCAGAGGCATTACCCACAGTGGACATGCCTGAAGAGACTAGCTGCCCAGCCATGTCTGGGGACACACGGTCCTGATTTGAGTTCCCATGACACCACGTGACACCACACTTCCTCCCTCTACCCAACCACATCTCACATCTCCTACATCTCCAGAAGTCCTTATCCTCCCCTCCCCAAATCAGTATGGTGCTTCAGGGAAACCAAGGCACAGAGAAACTCATCAAGGTCAGGCAGCCACGCTCTGGTACGGCCATGAACATTGCCAAAGCTTCCTGACCGCCTGTCCACACCAGTCCAGGGAACCCGGCTGCCTTTTATAGAAAGTTTCCACACACCTTCTATTCCTAACCCCGATCACAAGCATCGCCGGTCTGCATGCCTCCGAAGCACCAGCCGACTCTGTGTCAGAGCCTTAGTAACGCACCTCATTTAGGACCATGAGCACAGCTTGTTTGCACAGGACACTGAATTCCTGATATTCTTCTTGGGCTGCTTTTTGTTTGTTTGTTTTTATTTCAAACACAGCTAACTACTCAGGCCTTTATATATCAAGAAAGCTGACTCGATTCTCCAAGAAAAATCAGCAGCTTACCACACACGATTGTTCTTGGTCATCCCCAAGATGCCAAGAATGTCAAGAGTCTGCAGTTTGGGGTTAGGAAGAATACGTTGTTCCTAACAGACCATAGAGAGGCAAGACCCAGCTTTTTTGTTTTCATTTTTCAAGCTAACAGTAACAGAACTGAGACAATGAAAGATAATCTATAAATAAATACACAGATATGTACATGTACACACATACATATACGTATTTTAAAGTTATCACAGTGTCTTGACCTTGAGATCTAAAATGGGTAGTCTCTGGAAGAAAAGGAAGCAAGATCCTTAGAATAAGATCTGCATGTGAAGGTGAATAACAGATATATAACCTTCAGCACATGGCTTGCTCCACTACTCACTGAATAGATTCCAGGGCCTAAATTAAGCCTCAGAAAGCACACATATGGGAAGAACTAGCTCATGTATAAAACAACTGATGGGCTAAGACAGGGAGCTCTCACCAGCCAATAAGGTAACTTGGTTTCTCAACATGACAGAAGTGCATTTCAACCGTGTAGTAAATAAAATGAAACTTCATTGTACACGAGCCCCAGTGTCCCCCATGTGATCCACCTCTGCCGCTGCCTCATGTGACCGTCCTCCCAGTTTAGAGCGTAACCAACTCCCAATGACCTGTAATAACACCATTCCCAAATTAGAGCTCTCAATTTGACTTGGCCTCGGTCCCTCCCTTAAAGCAAAATAAAGCATCCGTTTTCTCTTTTTCACATTCATAATACTCTCCTTTTGGAGTTGCCAACTCAAACCCTCCTCCAGTCAGATTGAGCCCTTCCTCTATTTTTTTTTTTTTTCTGGTTAGCCAAAGAGCCTGATGGAAAAACACCAAGAGACAAAAACAAAAACAAAATCAGATGAAAATTCCAAGTAAGTGACATTCAGCTGGAAAAGCGATGATTCACATGCAAATAAAAATCTCCCTGAATTCACTGTTATATGACGCAAGCCCCTGGCTTCGACATAAAAAGGGCAGAATGAAATCACCCACAATTAAACTCACCCTGGAATACTGGAATTCTCTGGCTAGGCCTCCCCAATTAATGATAAGAAAACCCCCCACTGTAACGGAATGGAGCTAATTGTGTTGGATCCCAGGGCATCCCCATCTCAGCTAACATTCACTGCTGGACACTCCCTGGTTCAGCTTTCCTCACCTGCCCTCAGCTCTGACCTGGACGAGCAGGGCCTACAGGGAGATGGGGCTCTGGTCTCTCAGGGGCAGCCCTCCTTTCTGGGAAGACATCAGGGGAATTGTGCTGAGAACCCTGGCCCTCACACCCACACCCACCCCTGGATGCAAGGGAGCTTTCTTAGTCACTCCGGGGAGCTCTCCTCAAGACTAAACAGAGCCTTGGTTGAAGCTTTGCAGCATCAGCAGCCTCTGATCTCAAGTTCAGCCAGAGAGTTCAGCACGTCACCTCCCCTGATTGACAGATAATTTATCATTCCACGTCCCCTTTTTCTCCAGGGCAGAGGTGGTCGGACACCACCTTCTTTTTCTCCACATGCTTGCCTTAGAAGGCACACTCCATCCGCCTGAGAATCACAGAATCTGAAGATGGAAGGGCTGTCAGAGGCTCTCTGGTCCTTCCTTTACTAGTTGTGGGGCTTCTACCTTTGTTCCTCCCTGATGGTCACCTGGTCTGAGTGTCTCCCTAGCTACGGGGAGCCCACTTTTGCCATCAAAGAGAGTTAGAATTACTGAAGCCCTAATCCACCTCTCTGCAACTTCTTTTCGTTCAACAAAGGTCAGTTCTTCTGAAACGACAAAGAATAAATCTATAGATACTCGTACATTCACGTTCGTAGCAGCATTTTTCACCATAACCGAAAGGAACCCCCAAATCCATTGACAGAGAATAGACAATGGATAAACAAAACATGGGTCATACATATAATGGGATATCATTCAGCTTCTAAAAGGAAGAAAACTCTGACATGTGCTACAGCATGAATGAACCTTGAAAACATTATGCTAAATGAAAGAAGCCCCATATAAAAGATAAATATTCTATGATTCACTTACATGAGGTACCTAGAAAAGGCAAAATCATGGAGACAGAAAGCAGAACAGTGGTTCCCAGGGATTCAGGGGAGGGGAGGTGCTGTTGTTTAAAGTGGTATATATATATGATGGAATATCACTTAGCTATAAAAAAGAACAAAATAATGCCATTTTTTTTGGCATTAGAGATTGTTGGATGGACCTGGAGATTGTTATACATAGAAAGACAAATATCATATGATATCGCTTATATGTGGAACCTTAAAAAGAGGGTACAAATGAACTTATTTACAAAACAGAAGCAGAGTCACAAATGTAAAAAACAAACTTATGGTCACCACTGGGATAGTGGAGGAGGGATAAACTGGGAGATTGGGATTGACAAACACACATCACTAGATAAAATAGAGAACTAATAAGAACCTGCTGTACAGCACAGGGAACTCTGCTCAGTACTCTGTAATGGCCTACATGGGAAGAGGCCCTTTAAAGAAAAGAGCAGACCTATATAGACATATGCATATGCACTGTGCTCTACACCTAAAACCAACACAACACTGTAAATCAACTACAATAAAAAAAATTTGTTTTTAAGTGTAGAGTTTCTGTTGGGATGATGAAAAGGTTCTGGCAACAAAGAGTGGTGATTGTAGCAAACACTGTAAATATAATTAACGTAATCGAAATGCACACACAGAAACTTTTAAAATGGCATGTCTATTTTATTATGGAAAAATAAGGGAAAAATTAAATCAACTTCCCCTTTCACAAGATAGCCATCCCCGGACGTTTTCTTTTTCAGCCTTAAAACCCCCAGTTCCTTCTAATAATCTTGAGATAATATGATTTCTAGACCCCATGACCTCCTGGCTCCCCTTCTCTGAGGCCACTCACTGTCTCCCCAGGTCTCCCTCAGAGGCACCCAGTTTAGTCCCCAGTGCAAAGGTGCACAGGAGGGGCCTACTGACTGCCTGTTTTGGCTGCCAGGGCAAAAAGGTCCAGGTTCAAAAAACATGCCCTATTCCACCCCCACCCCCCTGCGGCTGCTTCCCCAGCCCAGATCCATTTCCCAGACAGCTGTGGGCAGCTGCAGCTGAGAAGTGAAACCAGCAGAGGCAATTGGCGGAGGGGTGAGTGGGAGTGGGGGGCAGCATCTCAGCTGAGCACACTCTGGCCTTTCCACATATTTGCCTCATTTCTTGTGGGTGTTCAGCAAATGGATACGAGGCAGGCATGGCAGGCATCTCTCTCCAGGCACTCAGGGATGCCTCTCATCAGCTCCCACCAGAACCCACCAGCAGCCTGTGGCCAGCATTGTGGGGTTCAGGCACCCCAGCTAGACCAGCCCCTCTCGGACCATCTGGAAAAGGTTTGAAAGTTTGAAGCAGGAAAGCTCCCTTTTGGATTTTAAAGTATGTTGAAACCAAGCAGCCCGGGTGTTGGTCTGATTCCACAAGTGAGTAATCCATTTCCTGAAAGTAAACTGCTCACCCTTTGGAAGTGGACCAGGGATTTTGGGGTGCCATTTGAAATGTCACTAGCTGGGTAAATATTTACTGGCATAAGCCATGGAGCTTTTCTAGGAATGTCAGTTAATTTACGAAATTAATGACCCTTAAGGTGGCACCTTTTAAAAAAGTCAATTTGTCTTTTGTACCGGGTGAGCGGTTTTATGCCTGGGATGGGGTTATTGAGGGGAAGGGAGCTCCTCTGCCTGCTTAGAATAACCACATAGAAATTAAAACCAGGTCTGACTTTAAAATATCTACCTTCTAACTTTTTTTGACTCCTGATCTATTAAAATCAGAACCAATGATGGGTTGACTTTGGAAAACTCCGTTTTCTATGACAATCATTTGCCTGGAGTTTCAAATGACAGGATTTAAAAAATCCCCTCTCTGTAAGTCCAGTGGCCTTGAGGCTTCCATAGAAAGATCTCCTCTATCCCCTCTTACTCAGAGCTGTGCACATCTGGGTATACCTGGAGACGTGTCTCCCGTTCTCCCGTGTGGAACAATTTAGTCTCCAACTAGGTGGCTGGAAAAAAACCTTTTGCATTAAAGAATAAAAAGGTTATTTCTTTGGGGCTCAAATGATCACTTAAACCATCCTTTCAAAAAGACTCCTGTGTTTCCCGCTTCATGAAACAGGCAGTCTGCAGGAAGGCATCTAAAGTTTCTGATTAAAACTGTGCAGACAGAGGACTGTTTTCGGAGCTCTGCTGGGAAGAGGAGGAGTTTGCATGTGCGGCAGCCTCTGATGTAGGAATAAATCAAGCTGAGAAGCGATTCTCAGTGGAACAATCACAGAAGTTTATGAAGCTGATAGAGGAGAGGTTATTCTGGATTCCCCATCTCATGCTCAGCCTCCTGTTGGCACTCTTCAACCTCTCACAGAATGAGTCCTTTTAGTAGAGAATCTGGGAAAGTTTGTATGTGACTGTGTTGGGCTCAGGCATCACCACTACCCACTGGGGTCTTCCTAGACAGAAATGGGGGTTTCCCTGACTCCGCCATGGTCCTAGCATGGACTTTGTTCTGCCTGACAGCCACTGGTGCCTAGGTTTTAGGGCAAACCTATAGTATCCTAGAATCAGATGCCATCTACCTGCTATTCCATTCCCATCAGGGGTACCCCAGGAAGGATATAACTGTGGCTCCAAGAGATGATGTTTCTCAGTGTTCTGGAGTCTGAGCCCATAAAGGCCAGAGCAGTCCCTGCAGAACCAAGCACAGTGTGATCACTTGGGTACACAGCTGCCCCAGGCAAAGCCCACCTCTAACAGCACTGCCTGGTGGCTGACCACAGAAGAAAACAATATACTGGGTGCCAGGAACACAGGCTTGGCAGTCCGGACAGCCAGCAATGCTGAAAACGTTTTCCCTTGTTCATTCATTTCCTTCCTTTCCAACTGGCCAGGCCTATGTATGAGGCAGTACTGCTTAAACAGAAGTCACCGAATGCCTGAAAAATAGGACTGGGCTGTCCTGTTAGTAGAGTAGGAATTTGCTCTTAGTTTATTTCCTTTTATGCTTTAATTTGGCACATGTGTATTCTTCATCACATTATCTCTTTTATTTATCTTTTGAAGAATGCAGCCACAGTCAGAGTACCCATCTGGAGCCGGTACTCTCCAATAAGCCATGGCGTATTGACCGTGTGCTGAGAAACTCCGTCTTCAAGACTTTTGGGGACAAAAGTAAATGCTTCAAATACAAGTGATGGCCAGTAAACATTAATCAGCAGGGTCACTGGGAGTTGGGAAATGTCAGAGAGATTTTTAAGCTGGGTCTTCAAGGGGGCTGTGTGCTGGGAGGGGCTCTGGTTGAGCCTTAGGGGTCCACATACGGTGTGTGTCCCCTGGTTACCATTGGTACCAGTGCTCAACAGCCCCCAGGAAACCACCTCATTCTGCTGGGTTGGCCAAAAAGTTTGTTCGGGGTTTTCTGTGCCCTCTTATGGAAAAACTTGAACTTTTTGGCGAGGCCAATATTTTCTGTGATTTTCTCCTGTACAGATCTGGCCTGGGGAGATGGAACGGTCACAGAGGAGAGCAAATGCAATCAAACAGAAGAAACAGGAGACCAACAGGGAACCCAACAAGCCTCAGGTATTTCTGCTGCTCCCTGAGTCCTGGGCATAAGGTACCTTTCAGACATCTCCCCCTTTAAACGCATACCTCAAGAGTCTTCCATGCATGCAGCAGACACCCCACGACCTCAAACATTAGAAAGCCTGTATTATGGGCTGAGAACAGGGCTCCTTCTTCACCTAAGGATTCCTGAACCACACACATCCCTTTAATGGCATACCCACTTCGGATGTGTTCACAGTATTTACCCCTGCACTCCCAGTAGGGTCAGTCATATGACCAAACATTGTATGCCGTAGTAGCTTTCTTCAGGAGCTCTGCATTTCTTCTTTATTTTATTATCCTTTATTCTTATTTTTTAATTTTTATTCCTGCATTTCTTCTTAAAGTGGGGTATTGCATCAAGCATAAATCTTTCCAGCATCTATGGCCTGTCACAACTTACTTCTACTACTTGTCTTTAGGGAGATTTCCATTTCCTACTTTGTTTAAATGTAAGAAAACTGCTGAACTAATCTCCCCAAATATTTTTCACTTGGACCCTCATCAAAAAGTGCCTAAAAACTTTTCCAGAGTCAGCAGTGTCCCCCACACATAATGATCAGTACACACACACACAATAACCTATTCAACCTCTGGTTATTACTGTCTAACATCTGTTGAGGAGTTTTTTAAAAAGTTTGCAAAATCTCTTTCTGAACATTATCACATCTAATTCTCCAAACAAGTGTGACTGGGCAGGTGGTGAGGAAGTCGAGGCTGGTGGAGGTGAAATGACCCACCTCACCCAGGCCCTCTGAGCATCCTAGACCTGGCCCCCCAGCCCAGTGCTGCAGTCCTCTGTCCTCTCACTGAGAGCCTCCGCTAAGGCTCACTGGACGAAGGTCTGCTAGGCCTGATCCATTCACTGTTTTCTTAGTTCTTCTTACAAATGCATCTACATGTCCTGGATGGACATTAGAAATTTAATAGCAGTTTAAGCACAGATCCCAGCATGTCTCCAACGCAATCGAAGAGTCGGATTATAAAAGCAAATAAGACAATGCTTTGGTCTCCTGGCTCTGCTGGCAGGGTGTGAGTGAGCTGGGTGTGTCGGTAAGGGGAGAAGAGCCTCCAGAACATACCATTATGATTATCTAACAATAACAATACTTGCTGGCAGCGTTCACTGAGATTAAAAGCCTGAGGTTTCTTTTTTTTAATTTTTTATTTTATATTGGAGCATAGCTGATTAACAATGTTGTGTCAGTTTCAGACGTTCAGCAAAGTGACTCAGTTATACACATACATGTGTCTATTTTTTTCAAATTCTTATCCCACTGACTTCCCTGGTGGCTCAGATGGTAAAGCGTCTGCCTGCAATACGGGAGACCCTGGTTCGATCCCTGAGTTGGGAAGATCTCCTGGAGAAGAAAATGGGAACCCACTCTAGTATTCCTGCCTGGAGAATCCCAGGGATGGAGGAGCCTGGTAGGCTACAGTCCATGGGGTCGCAAAGAGTCAGACATGACTGAGCGACTTCACTTCACTTCACTTCACTTCACTATCCCATTTAGGTTGTTACATAATATTGAACACAGTTTCCTGTGCTTTACAGTAGATTCTTGTTGGTTATCTATTTTAAATATAGCACCATGTACAAGTCAATCTCAAATTCCCTAACTATACACCTCTCCTCCATCCTTCCCCCTAGGTAACCATAAGTTCATTCTCTCAGTCTGTACGTCTGTTTTGTAAAGAAGAGGGTGTGGAGAGAAGGGTACTCTCCTACACAGTTAGTGGGAATGTAAATTGGTACAGCTACTTTGGAGAACAGTATAGAAGATCCCTAAAAAAAACTAAAAATAGAGCTACCATATGATCCTGCAGCCTCCTGAGAAAAACATGGTCTGAAAGGATACACACACCCCGATGTTCATTGCAGCACTATTTACAATAGCCAAGATAAGGAAGCACCCTAGATATCCATGGAGGAATGTAGAAAGAAGATGTGGTACATACATACGATGGAATATTACTTAGCCACTAAGAGCATGAGATTTCTTTTACTCTACATGGCAACAAGTTTTTGAAGTAAGAAAAAAAAGAAGTAAAAAATATAAAGTGCTATATTAGGTTTCAGGGATGCTGGGTGAGCTTCCCAGGTGTTGCTAGTGGTAACGAACCCTCCTGCCACTGCAGAAGCGATAGGAGCTGCAGGTTCAATCTCTGGGTCGGAAAGATCCTCTGGAGGATGGCATGGCAACCCACTCCAATATTCTTGCTTGGAGAATGCTATAGACAGAGAAGCCCAGTGGGCTACAGTCCATGGGGTCACAAAGAATCAGACACGACTGAAATGACTTCGCACACACACACAATGCTGGGTACTTTGAATTTTCTTAAAACTTCAACATGATGAACTGAAAAATGTATTGGAACAGAAATTTCTGGACCTTGTTTCAACTAAGTCACTTTTCAATTTTGCAGAAAAGGATATTTAGTAAATGTGGCTAAATTTAAGTAACTTAATTTAGTCAGTGTGTTAGTCACTCAGTTATGTCTGACTCTTTGTGACCCCATGGACTATATAGCTCACCAGGCTCCTCCGTCCATGTAATTCTCCTAGCAAGAATATTAGAGTGGGTTTCCATGCCCTTCTCCAAGGGATCTTTCCAATCCAGGGATCGAACCCAGGCCTCCTGCATTGCAGGCAGATTCTTAGCTGTCTGAGCCCTTGAAATAACCCTATCAAAAAGTAACCATACACTAAAAAGGCCTCCATACTCGCATTACAACCCTAAACCTCACCTCTGCTCACAGTCCAAAAACAAATACAATCCAAGTCTCTCAGTCACAGAGATGAAAATTGTACTGCCTTGCCAAGATGCATCCACGGCAGATGCATTTAAAAGACAGTGGTAGTTATTCAGGCCCCGTTTGCCTTGCATTGTCTTATTAAGTTTTATTTTCTGAGAAGTAACTTTTTTTCAGACAGAAAATCTGGCAGTTGTTTTAAGACATGTTACTTTTTCACTTGCATAGTTCTTATTCTATAGCTCCATGAAGCCTAAGGAAAGATTTCTGTATAAAGAAATACACAATGATGTCAGACATGCTGGTGAGATTTCCCACCAAACAGCACGGGAATGAATCATGGTGAAGGGCCGTGGAACAATACACACACAAGGGAACGTGGCGCCAGCGAGACTCTGAACACACACACTGCAACTTCTCTGGACACACACACCGGTCCCATCACCTCTGCCTCCATACCTTCCAGGTCACATCCTGTCTCCTCTACCTCAGGTCCCAGACAAGATCCTCTCATCAGATCCTAAAGGTTGTCAAATAGAAAGACTTATTTCCCTTTGCACCTTCCGAGAGATGGGTGGATCTGGGAAGGGGAAGCAGATGGAAGTGTAACCGTGAGGAAATCGTGACACAGAACGGTTTAGTTCAGAGTTGTTCACAACTGCAGACAGGACCTCAGGGACACAGTCCTAGGTTCTAAGTCCAGGAATGTAATCTCTTGTGCCTCAGTTTCTTCATAACATCAATACTCTTCCATTATCAGCCACTTTTCAAAATTTGACCCCTGGTCAGGGAGAACTAGATCCCACAGGCCACAACTAGAAATCCTGCCACAACTCAACGTCTTGAGTACCACAAGAAAGACAGAAGATCCCACATGCTGCAACTAAGACCCAGTGCACCCAAATAAATAAAAAAAAAAATTTTAAGACAGAAAAAAAAAGAATGACATGGCAAACATATTTGTGCATCTATAGACTCAGCACAAAGTGTAATGACAAGGCATTCACTTTGAACAGCCTTGTCTAAAGTTCTTCACGCCTACATGCTTAACTCATACTCAGACCTTCAAGGCATCCTCTGCAATCCAGTCTTTGCCTAGGACCCTGCATTGTCTGGAAAGGGAAGAAAGTTGAAATGTTCTTGGTTGCACATTTTTATTTTTAGCACTCCTAGAAAAGATGAAACTGTTTCTCATGTAATTCATTTCTCATAATATTAGCACTTGTGTTTTAAGAGCATGTAGTCGGGAATTATTATTGTTAGAGAAGACAAGATTAGAATAAAATGGCTGAGTTATAAGGTATATTGCTCATTCTCTTCTGTGGCTGAAAATATCTTCTAAATATCTACTTTCCAACTGGCAGCTCCCAAAGATTCCTGGTCCAGTGGACTATAGACATATAAGAATCACCAAATGCCACCTTTAGATATTGACCTTCAGTCCCTGTCTCCCAGAATGATGGGAAACTGGCTTATCTGTGAGTTTCCACAATGTCCTACCAGCTATCAGACACAAAATTCAAACCCGAGTCAGTAAAAAATAAGCGTTTGAATATCTGTCTTCCTTGTTTCCCCCACTTCTTTCTGCTGCCTCTCTCCTGTACTTTTAACTACTTCTACATGTTACATGGTACAAAAAAAGGGGAATGACACTTGAAGAATCTGAGCGAAAAGTCTGGGTCAAGCAGAACGTAAAATAAAAGATTGGGATTATCCAGGATTTCAATTATACATGCTCTCCCAGTAGACTGTAAGCTATATATATATATATGTAAATAAATATGTATAAATATATGTATATATATATATACACACATATGTGCTGCATACACACACACCTATTACAGATAGATAGGTAAACAGAGTCAAAGGGATAGAGAGAATGAATGAATGAGATTTGGCTGCAAGTCATTACAAAAAGAATTCAGAAACTAGTGTAAACCCCAGGAGATGAATTCAGGAGACAAAAATGTCCTTTCAACCAAACAGTTCCAACATATGAGAGAATTTCCTCCTTTCACCAAAGCCAAATATTTGACTGTGCTTTAAAAGACTAATTAAAACAATATTGTGGTATTCAACCATGCGTGGGTTACGAAGAGGAACCTCCACTTCATAAGCAGACACTGAATCTGTGGCAAGAGAGTAACGCAGGAGTAGCAGAGACCTTGCTTTGTTCCATTAATACTCACACATCCACTTGGTAAGAACTGTAGCTTGGAACAATGATTTCCATCACAAAGCTCCTGAAATGCCAGAAATGAGTCATGGCGTGGTGCCTGGGCATTGCACTGATTTTCTCCATTAACCAGGCATACATACTGACAACTTCCAGGAGAAGAGCTGAATGAGTCAGGTTCAGGAATAAACCACATCAGAATACTATGTGCGTGGAGGAGGGAGGGTAACAGGAATGGCATTTTTTTGGTTATTGGTTTGTTCTCTTTAAATAGAAACATGCATAAAATGTATTTCTCCTAACACTGCTGAAAGCATAGATCCGTCTAATTATCAAAATTCTAACACCACGACCCCAATGGTTCCCAAACACTACAGTGTGGTAAAAACCACTATGACCAGCGAGAGCTTCTCAGGAACAATTCCACGGCCCCTTTCACACACACCTTTTGACCTCTTCCAAACATCTCTTGTCCTGAATTTCTTCTTCAAGTGTCTTCCACTAGCTGACTTTCACACAGAAATGGAACAAGTCAGGTAACAAAATGGCCAGAATTCCAGCAGGACATGTAAAGTCTTTCAGCAGGTACACTCAGACCTCTGGCTCAGTGGGAAGCAAAATGCATAATGCAAGGCTCTAGACCACGGGGACCTCTTTGGCATCCTGGCATGCTCCCTCTTGCCATTCTAGGTAAGGAAACGGGAGTTCAGATCTCTTTAGCCATCTTCTTTCTTGAAAATAGCTTCCTAGGTATAAGAGATAAAGACCCAGAACATTGTTATCCTGGCTATCTATTAATAAAACTTTTCTTTGACTATACTTTGGGAAGCCCAGCAAAGCAGAAATATTGAAAGTACAAAAAGCATCCATGACTAACATCTTTCCAGAACTTCTGATCTTAAGTTTTGAACCTGGACCGTAAGATGGTTTGGAAACTGAGAAGAATCACGAGAAACAGAGAACTGTGACTACGCCAAAAGCACTTGAAAAGCCAAAATGTGCAGTTAATGAACAAGGGTGATGATGAGGAGTCAGTGGATCTCTTTTCTAACAAGGACCTGCTGTGGTATTCAGGGGCTCCTTTGTCCAGGATTAGACTCAATTGCTCTGCATCTTTCCTAGGATTGAGCCACAGGCTTGCTTTTTCTTTTTTTGGATTTGGCCTCCAATGCTGAGGCACGAGTCAGTACACACAGATGAATAGATTAGCTGAGCTAATTTAAGGGAGCCCTACCATGGAAGGATTCTTTTTTAGCCCTCTATATTTAGGTTAAGGTTTGTGCCTGAGCAAGACACTCACTGAAGGACTGAATTTTCTAAACCATGCAAGGGAGGAATCTCTCTTATGAGATCTTCCTAACAGGCTACTCGCTTGTTTCCTGGGCTCTGATGGCCCCGTAGCCACAGTCTTAAAACAGGCTAATTAAGATGACCTCGTTCATATCACAGGGTGACTCAAGCCTCACTTTATAAATTCAGTGAGCATATACCATGTTGGGGGAATTGTGTCTGGTAAATATCCCTGCCAGATAAAACTTGATCAAACTTAATTGGATATGATGGCTTGATTGATTTGCTACCAGAAGCAAGCAAATCACTGAGTTCCTAAATTTTATATTTGGTAACAAACTCAAGATTCCAAAGCTCTCCACCGCTGAAACATGAATTCTCATGTTCTTACCCTATTGCTTAATCAGACCTAATGTATGGCTAAGGAATATCTTTAAAGGTTAGGCCTCAAGTAAACATTTCAGGAAGATCTCGTGGCTTCCTGTGTATAAGCTGCTCTCCATGGTAAGGGGGTTCTGGGCCTTCTGTGAAAAATCTCTCCCCATCCCATTGATTTGGGTGTCATTTGGTTGGGGCATGGCTACATGGACTCTTAGGGATACACTGCACAGTCACAATGTGTCAGTGGGTTTCCTTCTCATGGTTTTGACATTTAAAGATTGCTGCAGAAAGGGAGACTCCATCTGTGCCCTCCTGCTGGTAGAGACTAAACACCTGTACGGTAGAAACCAAGCCAGGATCTGCTCAGTATCAGAATGGGCCTTCGGAGAAGAGAATCAATTACCCACTGCCTTCTCTTTTGTTTCTCTAAATTCTTGGGCAAGCTGAAGAGGTCAAGTTTTAAGCAAGCTGCTGTTGCATTCTTACTTTCTTAGAAAATTTATATCCAAAAAGTAACCTGGAAGAGCAGCAAAACTCCTGCCCTTCTCTCCGTCAAAGTGGAATGGATTGACTCGGCAGCAACTTGGCTGCCACTGAATATATTAGCTTCTTAAACAAGACAAACCCCTTGCCAGGTTCTCACCCATATTCTGCAGCGACACAGGCTGCCTCTGCATAACCTCTCCTTCCCCTTGAAAAGAACGCAAACGTCATGCTTTAATATTTCGGTATTTCTTTTTGGATGCAAGTGGGATGTTAAAATGGATTGAGGTCACAGTGCGGAGAAGTAAATGGATTTCTCACACACCTCCCCCACTTGACTGCATGTGCTCCAAGCATGGTTTTTTAAGACTTGGAGATTGGGCTTCACGCTCAGATAGAGGCAATGGAGGCTTCAGTAGGTAGAGAAGAGTGGCCCCCAGAGTTAAGGTCTGAAGAAGAACCAATCCAGGTCCATGAGCTGAGGTTTGAATGTGAAGAGTAATGGCTGGGACTGTTTACACAGACAGAAGACAGTTATTTAAGGGTGAAATCTGATCCACCTTCAGCTCAGCCAAAATGATGATCGGAGAGAAGTGTTATATACTATTTCTTCTTAGACTCAGCTGCCAAAGGGCCCTGCCGAGCAGAGCAGTAGGGCTGCTGGGTGTGGGGGCCACTGCTTCCCCCCAAGGGCCACAGAGCCACCCACCCTCACCCGGGGGCCCCGGTCCCCACCGTAGAGCTTCCCCCAGGGATGCCTTGGCACCCTGACAGCAGGTGGGGACTCAGAAGACTTTCAGAACGTTCCTTCTAAGTGGGCTGAGAGGGTAAATGAAACCAGCCCAAATTTCAAGTGCTGAAAGTAACAGCCAGCCTTTCAAGTGCCAAGAGCAACAGGCAGCCTGCTCTGCTGACACCGGTACAAAACACCCGGCCAAGAACAAGCCAGCCATGGTCTCTTCATGGATCCTGAGGGAGCCTCTCTCGCCTGTATTGTTTTCTAACTGAAGCACCACATAAGGATGACCTTGGGTTCAAGGTAGGAGCCTGAATGTTTATAGGAACTCACTGTTTCTGACATAACATATTAGTCTGACCATTTAGGCCTAAGTTTTAGACTCAAATTCTGCTTCTGGACATGCATTGCTCCCACTGGAGTTGATGTGACTTGGCTGTCAGACAGCTAGGGGCAGATGTCACTCTCGGGCGAGGATGTGACGGGTAAGTAGTGGTTTCTAAGACCAGGATACAATGGTCTGATAAAGAGCCATTGATAGAGGGTGGGAAAATTGCCTTTAAAGTACACATCAACAAACACTCCCAGTCATTCTAGAATGTGCCCTGTGAGTCTACCTTCCTAGCTTGCAAGGGAACCTTTGAGCCAGGGCCCCGGCAGCCCCCTCGAGATCACTCTCAATCTCCTCAGGTGGCCCTGGGCCACACACAGAATGCAGCCTGAGCCAGCAGATCTCTCTTCCAACTGTTAAATAGGTGCTATTCCACTCTCAGTCACTGTGGGAAGATGCATAGCGGGTTTCAGAGCCACACATGACTTTATAGTTGCACTCCATCGTTTGATTGTTCCCATGTTACAGACAGACTTTACGGTAATTGATCTTGATTTGGTACGTATAGAGATGTATTGTGTGCTACTCTGTTCCAAAAATAATTTTAAATGAGTTGCATGCAGTCTTAGGAACTGCTTGCACATCCCTGTAATATTTAATAAATCGGTCCTCCTATCCATGGTTCTGCATCCTCAGATTGGAATCAGCGGTTGGGGAACCCGAGGACATGAGGACTTGGTGACTTGGCTGATTTCTTAAAAATTGAATGTAGCCTTTACACAGCTGAAGTTGAAAGCAAATCAAACCTAAGGCATTTCAACCCTCCAATTTTTCACTTAAAAACAAATCCCAAGATGACAGGCGTCCTCTCGGGGGCCCTACGACTTTCCACAGCCCTTTCTGAAGTCCTACTGATGCAGCTATGAGTGTGGAGAGGAGCGGGCAGACTGCGACAGTTTCACGCCCACACAAAGTGTAACACCCACAGATGACTGAAAACAAAGTCCCCTGTGATCGGTTTTGATCATCTCCACCTCCCCGCCACCCTAGCACAGAGAGCAAAGATGACTGCATACATCCTGAGGCTTAAAAGAAATAAAAGAACAAATGAAGACAAAACAAAACAGCTGGCTAAACCCTAAAGAAAAAAAAATCTGTAACCTGAAAAGGAAGCAGGAGAGGGGGGCAATGTGTGACATGTCCTGTCGCCCCATCCATGCCTCTGCACCTCCTATCTCTTTGTCCCCAAGCTTAGCTTCCTGCTGGGGCTCCACTGTGCATCTTAGCTGAGGTGTCAGTTCAAGCCTACGTGTTGAGCCCTGATAATCCAGGCTTCGATTTCATGCCTGCCGGCATCAGGTTCATTGCCACGTTCATTGGAACTGAGATGTGGAGACCTTCCCTCAGACAGGTTCAGATTCTAACTTTACACACATGCAATTCTAGAAGATTGAGTACATTTCACATTTTCGTAAAGTCCAAGGTTCCTGGCCTGACAATCAAGACTCCCTGCCTGGCCCAAGTCACTTCCCAAACTGCCTTCCCCGCCTCCCCCATCTTCCCTGACCCTCTGTCTCAGTGTGGACTCCGCACTGGCTCATGCAATTCTCCATGTGTGGAAAAACATCACCCACCTTCACTTGAAGGGTAAATGTATATCTTTCCTCCAGCAAATTTATTTAACAAACACTGACAGAGCATTCACTGTGTGCCAGGCACAGTGCTAAGCATTTCATGTCTCACTTCATCCTTACAACACCTCCGAGAGGTAGGTACTATCATTATCCCCATTTTAAAGATGAGGAAATAGAGGCACAGAGACATGACCTAGCTCCTGGCCCAAGGAGCTACAACCAAGCAGCAAAAGGCCAAAGTTCAAACTTGGTGGTCCAACTACAGAATCTATACTCTTAATGACTATGCTAGGCCGCCTCTTTCATAAAACCTGCATGTCCCAACTCCAGCCAAAACTGCTCCCCTCCTAAATTCCATAGCCCTTTAGTGGGCTTCCCAGGTGGTGTTTGTGGTGAAGAACCCACCTGCCAACGCGGGAGACATAGAAGATGTGGGTTTGATCCCTGTGTCAGGAAATTCCCCTGGAGGAGGGCATGGCAATCCACTCTAGTATTCCTGCCTGGAAAATCCCATGGACAGAGGAGCTTGGTGGGCTGCAAGGAGTTGGGCTCTGAAGTGACTTAGCATGCGTTAGTGGTACCTCTCTTACGATCCTACCATTTTCTTCCTAACTTTCAAGATGTTTATGGGCATTTCCCCTTTCCTGGTAGCAGGTAGGATCCTTGCGGACTGAATCCACATCTGATTCAACGCTGGCCCCAGAGCTCAGCCCTGAGCCAGGCATGGGCTCTGCGGGTGTCAGCCAATATTTGTGCATAGGTAGAAGAAAGCAGACAAGGAAGGAAGAAGGAGTCCACTCAGCTAAGGGTCCCCTGCTAGAGTGAGGAAACACCTCGTTCTTTGTTTTCATCCCTATGTGGCTGGGATTTTTATGTTTACCTTGATTGTTTTTGGAAGCAATCTTAGCTGCTGTGGTAGGGAAGGCAGGTAGTTTTGAAGATTAAATCTGTGTGCTATATGTGTGGGTGGCATCAGCCGTCAAACTCCCCTTTGTTCTTCCCATACACCCAGCTACTTATAGAAGCAGTGGTAATGATAATGATGACAAGACCAGCAGAACAACATCAAAAACTACTATCAATTATCACATGCCTGTGCTAGGCACTTTCTATCCAGTATCTGCAATCCTTTCATTAACCTTGCATCCAGGCCTTATCATCCTTATTTCATAAATGGGAACTGAGATTCAGAAAAGCTAACTCTTTCTGCCAAGGTCATGAGCTGTTGAAACATACAGCACAGAGTTGTAAACCCAGTTCTGCTTCCCTGAGGGTCAATCTGGGCTCTATGGAGTCCTGTAGAAGCAAAGAAAAGCAAGTCACCTGGCCCATTCCTTCCTTACTTCCTGGACTCTCTCTGTGGTTTAGCCTTCTAGGTGAAAAGCTACCCTCACACATGCACAGTTCTTGCAAGAAACCAGATGAACAGTAACCTACTTTCACATTGCTCAGAGAGCCCTTAATTACTAGGGACAGACAGGATCATGGTCACAGAAATGTCTATGACATCTACAAGAGGGAGGGAGTGTCCATGGGAGTAGGGGGCAAGGGATGGGGCCAGGCAGACTTGTTTGGAGTCAAAGAGTCAGAGAGAGAACTAAATGTTTTGTTTAGAAGAAGGAATAAATCACTTTTCATTAAACTATAAAGTTGTCTTAGTTGGGCCACAACAAACACTCAATGCGTTCAGAACATCACCACAAAAGCATGTTAGTGGTCTGGGGTGTAAACAACTATTTTTCTTCGTATAGGAAGAGCAAGGCTTTTCACCCTGCAGGGGCGGGGTCAGGAGGGAATTCTTCAAAATGCAGCAGACACTTAAACATGATTCTACTCTGATTCCTCAAATCTGCAACAATATTCTGTTCACCTCAGGATTCCTGGTGCAAAGTGTTCTATAAATGCTTACACACTCATGCTTCCATGGCCGTAAATGATAGGCCACGTCCTCTAAAGTGCTCTAAAGCTCACAGCACGTTTCAGTTAGACTTTTCTGTGTATAAGAGAAAAGTGGTGCTGTCACAAGCAGAAAAACTAACAGCCACTGAGGGTCAAGTTAAAAAACCAACCACATTAACAGTGGACTAAATGAAAGAGTTGCTTCTCAGGATAAAAGCCTCCATTAAATAATCTTCATCAGCTGGTTTCAGCCAAACTTGGCAGATAAACTACTCATTTGCAGTTGTGATTTCGAGTCTATGACTTTTTCCTTTAAGGGAGCAACCCATGGAAAGCACTTGTTGGGAGGGAGCCTCGGGGAGAAAGTGGTAACCTTCCCCTCTCTAACCAACTCCACGTTGGGGGAAAGTATACTCCTTAATGGGCTTCCCTCGTGGCTCAGACGGTGAAGAATCCGCCTGCAATGCAGGAGACCTGGGTTTGATCCCTGGGTCAGGAAAATCCCCTAGAGAAGGAAATGGCTACCCACTCCAGTATTCTTGCCTGGGAAATCCCATGGACAGAGGAGCCTGGTGGGCTGCAGTCCATGGGGTCATGAGTCAGACATGACTCAGCAACTAACACTTTCACTTTTTCACTTTGCCGTACTCCTTAACAGTCCCTGGACTAAGTCTCCTATAATTAATAGACTATAAGGAGGAAGGTATGGAGCTGTGTTTGGAGAGTTTCACAGTAATTAACTTACAACACTGATCCAGGTCATAGCTACAGATCAGCAGCCTGGCCAACACTCTGGCTGATAAATGGTGCTTCGGGTCAGTCTCAGAAGGCAGCAGAGGCTGCCAATGTGTGCTCGGCCCTGAAGGATGGGGTGGAGGGTGGGAGACAGAGATGTGGGGAGGCTGCTTCCTGTGGAGGAAGGATCCTGTGCAGAGCACAAGAGTCTTTGGGAACTAGGAAACGGGACTTATCAGCTGCAGCTGAGAACAGGTTTGGGAAGAGCAGGAGAGACGACATACGAGGTCAGCTTTGGGAGGGCTGCTGCATGAGAAGACAAGTGGTAGTTTTTGAGGAGGAAATACTGTCTGAAGTATGGGGAGGTACATCTGGTGATGGCCGAAGGAGGGAGGCGGGTGGAGAGAGAACAGTTGGAGGCCAACTGCACCGGGAAGGGAGGCAGGAGAAGGCATGGGGAGGCGGGGTCTGCACCCCCCGGGTGGGAGGTGGAGCCCACGGAGCAGCTGTCGGGGTGCTCTCTTAGCCTTTCTTATCCACAGCTCTCTCCTGTTAACAAAATGATAACACGGTGAAGTGTCAGCACAGTGCCTGCACCTGTAAGAACTTAGTAAACGTTACCTAGAAAATAAAGTGATGGATGTGAGAAAAATTGTCAGTGGAGAATTACCATTCACCTAGAAAGGAAAAGTGTTAGTTGCTCTTTGCGACCCCATGGACTGTAGCCTGCCAGACTCCTCTGTCCATGGGATTCTCCAGGCAAGAACACTGGAGTGGGTTGCCATTTCTTACTCCAGAGGATTTTCCTGACCCAGGGATTGAACCTGGGTCTCCTGCATTTCAGGCAGATTCTTTACTGTCTGAGCTACCATGGAAGCTGCGACTCACTTGTAAGTCTCAATTATTGGTAAAAATAAACAGCAGCAAGAAAGAGGGTGGCCATGGAGACTCCCTCCAAGTTGTCAGCACAGTGCTCTGGGAGAAGATGATGAAGAAAGGGGGTCACCCAGGAGACGTGGAGACATGGCGGGCACCTCTCCTTGACTCTTCAATCAGAATGCCCCCAGGCAGCGACACTACAGTTGCCGTGGAGACTAGGGAGAGATTAAAGCCAATGGCCTTCCTGGCCCTGGAACCCTACCCTCCATATATGGTCCCTGAGGAAGACATGGGGGTTCTACTCTTAAGTCTCAGTCCAAAGTCATCAACAGGGCCAATCACAGATATCACTGCATCCCATAAAAAGACAGTTCAGTTCAGTTCAGTTCAGTCGCTCAGTCGTGTCCGAGTCTGTGACCCCATGAATCACAGCACGCCAGGCCTCCCTGTCCATCACCATCTCCCGGAGTTCACTCAGACTCACGTCCATCGAGTCCGTGATGCCATCCAGCCATCTCATCCTCGGTCGTCCCCTTCTCCTCCTGCCCCCAATCCCTCCCAGCATCAGAGTCTTTTCCAATGAGTCAACTCTTCCCATGAGGTGGCCAAAGTACTGGAGCTTCAGCTTTAGCATCATTCCTTCCAAAGAAATCTCAGGGTTGATCTCCTTCAGAATGGACTGGTTGAAGGTGAAAAAATTGGGCTGAGATCACTTGGTAAGCTGGTAACAGCTGAACCCAGAGCCTGGCCTTTGTCTTGGACTTGAAAGCCTGTTCCTCTCCCAGCTGTCTCTCAGGCTGTTTTTACCCCAATCAGTCTTCACAAACAGATCTAAAACCACAGTGTAAAATACAAGACTGTGAAATTGGAAATAAAATACATCTGTTTAAGTCCCATTTATTTTTAATAACTACTGAGGTTAGGCTTTGCGTGAAAGGTGAGATGTTAGTTTAAATCTTGATTTATCTCTTGGTTGACTAGTAAAATATTGTCATTTTGCTCAGGTGAAGGAAAGGCCTACTGAAAATGCCATACTTGTTTAGCTTTTCTTAAAACTAAGTGTGCACCTCCCAGGCACTTTCTCCCAGGGTCTTAAGCACCTGCGATTTGCTAGTTTTTAGTTTGCTGGTATATTCTAGTCCTCCAACATGTGTGTGTGTGGGGGGGGGGGGGGGGGGGGTACCTATGCACGTGCAACCAAAGGGCTAATGCTCACTCTGTCAGTCACACAGAAATTCTCAAGTGGAATCTTTTGTCTGCTTAGTTAGCAGTCTCTGACAATATAAGCCATTTGTAAATCAAAAGCATCTAGCTCTGAATGGGGGCTAAATACAACCCATAATAAAAATAATAGTAATATAAATTGGTCAGCAGGAGAGTTTCCAGTATGAACAAAAACAATTATGTCAATAAGACTACCTTAACATGGAAATGAATGAGAATATCAGGCCATTGATCAAGGACCTCACACAGATGTTTTTAAATTAAACCCACAAAGCATGGCTGCCCCTAGTACCTCCCCTGAGTCCCTCCTTCCATGGATCTTGAGGGTCTCCTCTTGACCTCAGTGGCCAAGAACATTTCTGGGGTTTTTCACAATCATCCACTGCTTCTTAAGCCTTATCTGATCCCTGGGGCATCCTTTAACTGTCCATCTTGCTTAGTCATGGATGGCTTCGAGTCTCTCACCAGACTTAATTTAAGAATCCCAAAGTCTCTCTTTTGCTAGGGTTTACCTGAACAACAATGGAAGCAACTTGCCTGTTAAATTGACTCCCTGAGCTTTAGCGTTCACATCCTGCTCAGTTTTGCCTTCTTATTAGAAGGAAAGAAAATCTACTCTGACTCAAAGAAGGAAAACAAGATTTCAGGTAGAGACAGTCCTTTTTTCCCAAAAGCCTGAAACATCAGTGAGGAGTTCTCTCAATCTGTTCAGAGTTTAGTCAGCACATTTTGGCTATTCTAGACTCAGAAAATCCTCAGAAACCAGGGCCCATTATGCAGGGTTGGAGAGATGGAGATGGATGATCATCAAGCAGGAATTAATGAGTATTGAGGAAATCTAACCAATTTCACCTGGAAATCTCTGGGGCCATCCATCTTTTCTGCCATCTGCTCCAAATTTGGACCTAGGCCCTGAGCTGCAAAAGACAAATCCATCCATCTTAAAAGTCCACCCAGGTGAAATGCCATGAAATTGCATTATTGTCCAGAACCGCAGAGAGAAACATTTCTTTTCTAGTTAACCTGGCAGCTATCAGTTGTTCCTCATTACCTTGAGAGCATCTGGTTTATGCTCTAGAATAAGATACTTCAAAATCTATCAACATCAAACCCCTAAAAGTGAGTACTGAAAGGAAAGACAGCCTCTTATTCGTTGAAGGTGGATGGATTCATGCTTTCCCATGAAGTTCATGTTCTGGTGTGCTTATCTTTGCCAGCCGCATTCTCTGGGTGAACAGGAACCCAATCGTCACACCTGCCTTATGATTTTAAGCCTTCTACGCCAGCATAAACTAGAGCACACTCATATGGCTTTTACTGTTCAAGACGACAACCATCTCACTGTAAAATATTATTCTTCCTGAGGTCCTCCAATCCTTCTGTTAACATGTCCAAATCCACAGGCATCCTCACGTTTTTCCTGCAGTTGTTTGTGCTCTGATACAGAGTCTAGACACAGCATAGAAATGGAGGTCTTTCCACACTGTTTTGAGACCAAAGAGAGTAGAATATGACTTGAAACACTGAATTTTAGGAGATTCAAGTAAGTTTTGCTATATCCTGCTCTCACTTCCTGAGAAACAGGTGTATTCCTAAACCATCTCATGCAAGCCGCACTTATTAAAGTTCTTTATTTAAAGGAATTCTCCTTCTTCTCTCTTTCTGTTCGGTTCACATAAATAAACATATATTCAAACTTTTTTAAGTCAAAGAGTTTATTTTTCTTGGAACAAGTGGCTTGAAATATGTTGTTGTTCAACTCCAAATGTTTTCTCCCTTCCTTCTTTTGGAGTTCTTTGACCAAAACTACATTTGCGAAGGGAGAGAGGAGAAAGAGGTAGAGAGAAGAAGAGAAGGTGGGAGACAAGAGAGAGAAAGAGGGGAAGGGGTGGGGGAGAGAGAAAGCGAATGTGTTTCAGAGCAGGCGCAAAGGGTTCAGCCCACAATTTTCCTCAATTAGCACGTGTCCTTGGATGAGAACACTAAAGGAGATGTGTGTCTGCTCTCTCCTTATCCTGGCTCAGCTGTCTTGTAAATCACATAGTATAAGCATCTTGACATGCTCAGTAAGCATGTATATTTTACACAACATGCAGTAGATAAAAAAATGTTCTCTAATCCAGCACATATAGTAGCTTGGACTGACATGTGTAGTATAGTAGCTTGGATTGGGTTGACATATAGTAGCTTGGATTGGGTTGACAATCTAAAAAAAAAAACTGGTTAAAGCATGGAATTATAAAAATGATACTCTCATTATATATATATATATAAATTGACATTTATTCATACATATTTAAATACATGAGCATACACTCATTTACAAATTTGGTACAGGAGCAATGCCTTGTATTTGATGTCGGGTCCAACTGTCTGGAATTCCCAATTGTCTTTTCCGGATAAACCAGAAATCTGCTATGATTTTCAAATTTAATGTCTTTAAAGAAGGAAAAAAACTCCAAACAGCTGAAAAGCAATCTGACTGGGGAAGCTGCCTAGATTTCTATGAATTTCCCCCTAATCTTATAAAATTATCTTGTTTATACTTAATTTGGCCACATTTTTTTTCAGCAAATTCATCACTGACAAGTCTTTCCAAGACAACAGTATAGTTTTCATAAAAACACTTTTCCTCTTCACACTCATATATCATCTGTTTACATAATATTTAGCTACATGTCCTCAATAGAAAAAGTATAACTGGCATAAACAGGTTTGGCCACAAACAACTCTCAACCGACTTCCAACTGAACTGACTGAAGAAGGAGGAGGGCCACAAGAGAGCAGCTGAGGACTCCAGTATGCCACAGACATCTGGCACTTGCCAGAGGAAGACAGTGCAGCCTGATGGCTGAGAGCATGCAACGAGCGTCTCTGTACCTAATCTGAGGCTCAACCAAAGAAGCAGCTAATGATTTACTCCCATAATGGAGGGGGAAAATGACCAGGCTGGACCTATAGAGGAACTGTAGGTTGGCCTCTAACCTGATGCTTTTCTAAGTCTTTGAAGGGTAACTCTGTCTGCTTAATTTTTACCTTTTAGACTATTGGATGTAACTTCTCATAAGATACAGTAAGTAACACTGCTGTAAACAGGATAAAAAGAAAAAGTAACTGTGCTTTTGGCTAGATAGAGAGAAAAATGAAAAGACAATGTATATTATGTAACTATATAAGTATATATGTTTGCATTATACAGATACGTGGATACTTTTAAATAGATAGTATATAATATATAAAAGTATACACTGTACGGACTTCCCTGGTAGCTCAGTGGTAAAGAATTTACCTGCCAATGCAGAGACACGGGTTCAACCCCTGGGTAGGGAAGATCCGCTGGAGAAGGAAATGGCAATCTGGTTCAATATTCTTACCTGGGAAATCCCATAGACAGAGGAACCTGGAGGGCTACAGTCCATGAGGTCACAAAGAGTCGGACATGACTTAGTGACTGAACAACAACAACATAAACTATATAAATATTTTAAAGTATATATATATATTTTAATATACACTGAAAAAACTAGCATATTATATATAAAAGTATATGTGCTGTGAGGTGAGGTGAAGTCGCTCAGTTGTGTCCGACTCTTTGTGACTCCGTGGACTGTAACCTACTAGGCTTCTCCATCCATGGGATTCTCCAGGCAAGAATACTGGAGTGGATTGCCATTTCCTTCCCCAGGGGATCTTCCCGACCCAGGGATCGAACCTTGGTCTCCCACATTGGAGGCAGACGCTTTAACCTCTGAGCCACCATGTTAAATATGAAGTATATATTATATAAAAATACATATACTTTGGGAATTCCCTGGTGGTCCAGTGGTTAACACTCGGTGCTTTCACTAAACTAAGATCCCACAAGCCATGTGCATGGATGCTAAATCACTTCACTTGTATCCCACTCTTTGTGACCCAATGAACTGTAGCCTGCCAAACTCCTCTGTCCGTGGGATTCTCCAGGCAAGAACACTCAGAGTGGCTTGCCAGGCCCTCCTCCAGGGGATCTTCCTAATTCAGGGATTGAACCCATGTATCACTATGTCTCCTGCAATGCAGGTGAGTTCTTTACCACTAGTGCCACCTGGGAAGCGCCACAAGCCAAGTGGTACAGCCAAAAACAAAAACAAAAGATATATATATATATATATACACTTAAAAATATCTAGTATATTAATTATATATAAAAGTATATATGCTGTATAAAGTATATGTATTCTATATACATTATGAATAATATACTGCCTTTTAGTTACAGATGTGTTACACTATAAACATATGTGTATATACAGATGTCTGTTGTTCAGTTGCTAAGTCATGTCCAACTCTTTGCGACCCCATGAACTACATACAGCAGGCCAGGCTCCTCTGTCCTTCATTATCTCCCAGAGTTTGCTCAAACATATGAGTGCATATACTTATCTGATGGTATGTTACAAGGTATGGAACTTCACATTGTATTTTAAGATCCTCTGATAAAAAACTTTAGTCCCTAAAATTCCAGCTGGATTGATTGGGTTAATTGCCTTGGTTCAGTACTTCAGACCTCAGTCCATCATTTTACTCATCATTGCTACTATACAGAGCTTGGAAAAAAGTATTTTGGACGAAATGTATCTGAGGCTGAATCCAGTCTCAGTGTCAGGGAGTAAAAGCCCCTAATGGTCCATCCTGTCTAGTTCCACTTTGCAATACATGCAGCTGTGAGGGGTGGTATATTTAAAGGGGCTTTATTTAGCTCTTGAGTTTTATTTATTTATGATTTATTATTTACATCCTGCCTACTTCCACAAAGGATTTGCAGCAGCGTGGCTCTTCAATTAAGCCCATTCTAAATCAGCTCAGTCACTTCTCCATCATGCTGCTATGTCCAACTTCAGTGAGTCGTTTTCCCAGTGTAATCAATTAACTCGGACCCCTGTGGTCTGGGCCTTCCACTGAGCAACCAAGGCGGCGGTGCATTTGCAGTCTGTGACCTTTGGTTTGCTGCCCAGCGCAGGGAGCCACCCCACAGCACAGGAAATCCTGGCCGAACTTCCCAGGGCATCCCCTTTGGTGGCCCAACCTCTCTGGGGGATGCACGGAGTGTGGAGACCCACAGGCAGCTCCACATCCTGTGCCAAGCGAGCAGAAGAGTGGTCTCAGGACCCTGCCTGGTGAGGATGTCGGGCATCAGTAAGCACCCCAACCAGGAGAGGTCTCTACCAATATGTTCAATGATCACACACCCTTTCATGTGAAGCAAGAGAATGGGTAAAGCCTTGACCTAGGCTCCTAGGGATCCTCCACTCCGTCACGTCTGACTAAATGGAGCAAACCCCCAGAGAAAACGTTTAAAATAGCCCTGATAAAAATGGATACCACCAGAGAAAGTGGCAGGTCTCCAGGACCCATGAGACAGTCCTCAACTATGATGTATCTCAAACGCATCACAGGCTATGGAGATCCTGATCCCCTCAGCCTTTGAGCGGTCAGGGATGGCCCAGGGTAGCTGAGTAACCTGAGTGTGCTGAATAAATACTAGCACTTTCTCATGTGCCCAGGCACATAAAGGATTGAGAACCAGTCAGAGCCACACGGAACTGCAATCCTAAACATTTCCTGTCTACAGTACAAGAGCTGGAGATAAGATGGCAGCTAGGTTCCCATTCTTACTTCCTTGCCTGATTCCTCACTTACGATATCAGGCCCTCACAAGAACCCTGGGAGTGAGGCATCCCCAATTTACAGGCACACAAACTGAGCCTCCCAAAAGCTAAGCAACTTACTCAGAGCTATCTTTTTCAAAGCACCAGACTGTCCCCAATTCTGCTCGTCCTCTACCTCCTGCACAGTGTACAGGTGTGTCCAATTCCCATCTGACTTCTAACAAATCATCTTAAAAATGTGTGAGTGGGACTCAAAAGTAAAAAGTAAGGACATTATTCTGGGAAAAGAGTTCCTTGGAGAAGCTCTATGAAGATGGAATAACCCTCGTTTGGAGCATCATGAATGGTGGAGAGGGCAGACATGGCTGTATGAGGAAGAGACTTTTCTTGTTGGGCAGGCTGATTGTGAGAGAGTCATGGCTACTTGAGCAGGATGTCAAACAAGCTTCTGGATACGTGAGTCTGAGGCTCGCGATAGGCGCTATCTAGTGATGGGACTTGGAGAAGGAAATGGCAACCCACTCCAGTGTTCTTGCCTGGAGAATCCCAGGGACGGGGGAGCCTGGTGGGCTGCTGTCTATGGGGTCGCACAGAGTCGGACGCGACTGAAGTGACTTAGCTTAGCTTAGCTTAGTGATGGGACTTGGCCGTCATTTGCTCGGGAAAGAAGGCTGAAACTTTGGGGCTGGTTGAAGTCTGGCAGGAAAATACAGACAAGATCTGGACCATGAGGGAGGTTCTCTGAGCCTCTGTGAGAGGTCTGGGAGCTCAGCAGCTCCAGGCTAAAATTTCTAATGAATTGGAAAGCTTGATAGTTACATCTTCCCTTTAAGGTCCTTTCACGTCTACGTCTTGGGATTCAATTTAAGAATATTCTTGACCTCAAGATACTAGAATGTAAAGCTGAGCTGGTATGTTAATGATATCTTCACCCTACAGAGCCTTGGGTTTTGGGCTGAATAGAACAATCTTCAGACTATCCACATCTACAGAACTGCAAAATAGAACCCGAAGAGGACATTCTCACCCCCAAAGGATAGGTGGCAAAAAGGCTGGCTCAACTGCAAAATAAAACCTGAAGAGGACATTCTCACCCCCAAAGGATAGGTGGCAAAAAGGCTGGCTCTTCATTGACTGATTTCAACAATCCTCATATGAAATTTCTTGACACTGTCACTTACTGCACATGGTTGGCCTGGCCTACAGGTGCAGCTGCTCCCTGGGAAGGAGCTGGCGGTCATTTCATAACACTGTACCACTACAGAGGACAGACTGGTGCCCATGCCTTAGTAGAGAAACCAGCACAACTTTGACAGCAAGATTGCAACACTCTCTGAAAAAAAGCTTGACCACAAAACTAGAAATAGTACTCAGCTGATCTCAACTCTTCCCCTCTGAAAATCCAGCATCTGACTTCTCTACTGGTAATGAACAAGCAAGACCGACAGCCCAATCACATTGCTAATTCTAGCCACCTTGGAAAACAAAAAAGCAGTCAGGGAGGAAATCTGTGCTTACAGGGATGGGAACACAATAGGGCAGTGAGGAAAAATATCTCTGTGAACTGATACCTCCCAGTTGGTCCAGTGGTTAAGATTCCACACTCCCAATGGAGGGGTCCTGGGTTTGATCCCTGGGTCAAGGAACCAGATCCCACCTGTCACAACTAAAAGCCAGCATGCTGCAATTAAGACCGGCACAACCAAGATGAATAAATAAATAAAGATAACCATCAAGGACCAACTGGATAGCACAGGGAACTATATTCAATATTTTATAATAACCTATGAAAGAAGGGCTTCCCAGGTAGCTCAGTGGTAAAATATCTGCCTGCCAATGCAGGAGATGCAGGTTCAATCCCTGGGTTGGGAAGATCCCCTGGAGTAGGAAATGGCAACCCACTCCAGTATTCTTCCTTGGAAAACTCCATGGACAGAGGAGCCTGGTGAGTCCACGGGATTGCAAAGAGTTGGACACGACTGAGCACACGTGCACACACATACATAAGGGAAAATAATTTGAAAAAGAATATATATAATTGAATCACTGTGCTGTACACCTGAAATTAACACAATATTGTAAATCAACTATATTTCAAAAGAAAGAGAGAAGGATGAGCTGATTATTAGTTTTAGTTTCTCATAATATCACAGATACGTGGTTGGAAGATTAATTTACTTCAGTGGCCAGTGTACCTGGAATATTTTATAGCAAAATATTTTAATGGCTAATATTAACTGTAATTTATCACTTTAAGTTTAGTGAGGAAATTGAAAAATGACACAGGTGTTAGACACATCTATAGATTAGATTGAATGCATGCATTCCTATAAAAGGCATCCTGAATACCAGGCAATTTGGCACTGGCTCCCCCTGGAAAATAGTTGTTAAGCTTCTCCAGGGGACAGAGAAATGGAAAATAATCAGGTTATTTGTCACCTTGCCCTGTGGGCTTGGCAAAATACAAGAAAGCACATAAAAAGCTAGTCATGGAATCAGCTTTACTACTATTTTTGCTACTTATTTTAAAGCACATCTTTACCAGTATCTCAGTACCTCTTACTATTTTAGCAGACAGGTCTGTCTCATATATCAAGAGCTACCAACACCAGATAAGTCAGGGTCACACTCTAGGGGGAGAGTCCAGGTAACAGTGACCTATGGAAGGGACCCAGACAGGAGTCCACCACACCAAGAACAGAAGCCTCTTCACAGGCACACGTTGGGGAGAGAAGATTTGACAGCTTCAAATCAAAGTGTCTCTCCACATCAGCAGGGACCAGTACACCATCATGTAACCAGTGAGAAACAGCTTAGAGTGATACGACATCAAAATCTGCCGAAGGGGTGAAGGGTAAAAACCAAAACCCAAGGTCATGGGAGGGCTGAATTCTACAATAAAGACATTTATAGTGTAAGAATCTAACCAGTTCTGCCCATATGATTGGCATTCACTTCTCCAATGTCCACCACAAAACTAGCACTCTCAATAGTATTCATTATAATAATAAATAGGTATTGATCACATTATATGTCAAACACTTTTAGACATTTTACATGTATCAATTTCTTTCCTCTCCAAGGCAAACCTACGAAGCAAATTCTATTAACATCTGCATTTTACAGATGATAATATGAAAGCACAGAGAGGTCAAGTAACTTACCCAATGTCACACACCTCGGAAGAGGTAAAGCCTGGATTTGCACCCAGACATTTTGGCTCCAGAGCTTCTGCCTTTAACCACTCTGCTTCCAGTGCCTCTCAATGAGGAGGAATGTCCAAGTGAGATAAAGAAAACAATATAATGTTAGTCACCCAGTCATGCCTGACTCTTTGCGACCCCATGGACTTTAGCCTGCCAGGCTCCTCTGTCCATGGAATACTGGAGTGGGTGGCCATTTTCTTAAAACAGGCTCTATCTACAGCTTGCTGGAATGAATTCAGGCACCAGTTCCTATTACTGTGAGTCTGTCTTCCCCAAGGAAAGTGGACACTAGGATTGCCCTGCCTCCACCAGCATCCATCCCGTCCCCTCCACAGCGGAGAGGGCATGGAACTTGGGCAGACTGACCCACTGATACTGTCTCTGAAAAAGTATATCTTCTCCATGTAAAGTAACGAGCTGGCATTTTTACTCATGGATTAGCCTCCATTAGCTTCCAACTTGGAAGTGTGAGTCCTCCCAGACCATCCACGAGGTAACTAATCAAATCAACCTTCAGTTCTGCAAAGTTGTAGGGCAGACCCCAGTCTACAAAGACAAGAAGCCAAACAGAAGCACTGTCCCTTGAAGCCCAACCCAAAATAGTCATTCTAATGAACAGCCCAATTCTAATGAATCACCTCACTTCTAAGAGAGAATAAAAATAAACACCATTCACTGAATACTTCCTATTACTGAGGAGCTATTTGACAGGCCATCTTCCTTGTGCATTCTTCTGGGGTCTCCCTGGGGACAGGAGTTTACTAGCCATGGAATGAATGCTGGCGGATCCCAAATATCACAGCTTAGCGCTTCTAGGACAAAATTCATATTAGCCTGGGCTTCTCTGGTGGCTCAGCCAGTAAAGAAACCGCCTGCGATGCAGGAGACCTGGGTTTGACCCCTGGGTTGGGAAGACCCCCTGGAGAAGGGAATGGCTACCCACTCCAGTATTCCTGCCTGGAGAATCCCATGGACAGAAGAGCCCAGCGGGCTACAGTCCATGGGGTCACAAAGAGTTGGACCTGATTTGAGCGACTACGCACACATGCATGTGGTTTAATGAGAAAAACCTGGACAACACAATATGAGTTTTTCTGGAAGCTCTATGTGTGTAGTATACAGGACTCCCCTTTATTGTAAGATTATATTCTTTCTATTTCTAGTATTGAAATATCTTTTCTTTTATGAAAAGATTATAATATTATATGACAATTCTACTATTGCTGTTTTTAATATCCTCCCTTCCCAAGACAAAAGCTAACAACCCTATGTTGAGCCTCCTGAATTAAAAAATATATATATATATTGTTGTTAGATCATAAAATACGACACATATTATAGGGTCACTAGCCTGGGGGCTGACGTCCTGGGTTTTGCCTGACCTCAACCACAGAGAAAATTTAGAAAAGAGACCAGTGGTTGGTGGAATGTCCCCTGTGCTGATGTCTTCCCTGCTAAGCTCCTTCTGACCTCCAGTTACCCCTTTGGTCCCCAGTGGCTACTACCAGTAGGAATTCCCTGTCCTTCCTGGCCAAGCTGACGTTTTGGGCAGAGTTCAGGACACAGCTTTAAATGTGGTTTCCTGATTAGCAGAGAGACTCCAGTTAGGCAGGAAGGAGTTCAAGCTTGAATATTGTATGTCATAGTCATCTACCAGTTCTTAGGAATGAATACGTCAACAGGAGTGACCTGGAGCAAAAAAGCATTCCTGAGAAAATCCCCAGCAACTCAGTGAGAGACTCTTGTCACTGCACTTCTTCTTTTGTGTATGCTTTTGACAAGAAAGTGACACATTTAAGACTCAGTTACTCTAAAATGTCATTCAAATGAACAATATTTGAGAAGGTTAACGATGACTGAGAGAAATGAGTGCTAACAGGAACCAGATGAAATATCTTCATGACTTCCTGGCTAAGGAAGAGGGTGATAAGGTGAGACTCCCCCCACCCTCCACCACCACCAAAAAGGAGTCAGGAAACGGCATAGTCGCCATGGTTCTGCCACTAGAGCGCCTTAGAATCTTGGTAGAAACCATTCTCAGGTCTCCTTCCTGACTGGCAAAATGAGACCGCTGGCCACTCTGAATCCCCAGATTCCATGATTCTGTTCACTGTCTGGAGAAAAGAACAAACTACTTTCCTGTGTCAAGGACTGTGAGAAATCATGCTGGAAGAAAACTTTGAGGGTCAAGTGGAGAGTTCTTCAGGGGTCTCAAGTCCCTAGTAGACACTGATGGAAGATGAGCCCCAGGAACAGAGCCGCCAGAACACCTCCAGAGGGGTTCTGCCCAGAATGAGCTTCCAGTCAGAGAAGAGAAGTGAAGAAGGGGGGCTTGTACTGCTGACAGCAAGAGAGGGAAGGTTAGGAGGAGACCAGGAAGAAAATAGGAGGGGAAGAAACATAGTGAAGGCTAAGACCTCAAAGAAGTAGGACCCTATGAGTATTAAACGCATGTGAAGGGAGAGCCGAAGTGAGGTCAACTTTGTAAGACAGCATACGGGGAGGAGTGAAGAGGAAGAAGAGAAAGCTGGAGAGAGAGAGGGCAACGAAGAGCAGAGAGCAAGGAGAGAAGGAAAAAGATCATCGAGACCTCTGCCTCTCATTTTGAACACGAGTAAAATTTCTCAACTCTCCCACCAAAAAAAAAAAGTCACCAGATGTGAGGTCCTGTGGTATCCTGCCAAATTAAATAGAGAAAAGCTGCACCCTGAAAGAGAATAAGAGAGTATCATTTTCTCTAATTCAGTGAACGCAGAGACAGCCCATCTATAGACAGATATGGAAGAAAAAACTCCAGGAAGGGTCCATAGCCTTAAAAAAAAAAAAAAAAATTCTGGGCTAAGCGATCCAGAAATAGAACATTTTGATTACAAAATAAAAACTAGGTCAATAAGATAATGGACATGATTTAAATGAAAATCACAGTATTTGTAATGGGCTAAAAATGGTATCAATATTACTGCAGAGAAGGAATATAATTAAATGTATTTTTAAACAGCAGCTCCCCGCCCCAGCCCTACAAATCCCAGGCCAGCCACCAGCACTCTCCACCTCATCGCAGAGGAATGTGCTGGTATGCCACAAGTTGGTGTGAAGAATGCAGAGTTTCCTACTTCTTTAGAAGATCCCAAATGACACTGGTGAGCTACATTCTTTCACTCAAAGATCACTGTGATTCATATAAAGCAAAGACAGGGAAAGGTTAGGGATCTGACCGTTTCATTCTTTTACCATTTTGACTGTATGGCCAGGAAATAGGCCGTGGGGGTCTGACTGCCACAGTTCTCTCTGGCCCACTGAAACCAGAAGAATTCCAGACCATCCTAGGGGGTGGTTATAGATCCTCAGAGGTTTAGCACAGGCTAGGAATGAAGAGAAAGGGTAGAAGTGCAAACTTGTGGTTTTCTTTCTACAATCAGCGGTGTGAACTTGTGGAGACTTTCACTCCTAAGTATAATGGATCTTTTAAACCCTCACAAGGAAGAAGGAAGCAAAGAGCAGCAAGATGAATTAGCGGGAAGCAATAAAGTTCTGGACAGTGAAGACAATTACTAAAGCTGGCACACAAAAGTACTTGGGCATTGCCTCAGATGTCTATATAGAAGCCCAGGCCTAGGATTCTATTTGAATATCAAAGGCCCTTCCAAATTTGGATGCCCTCAGAGATCAAAGAAAGGTTAAGATGAATATATTTCTACTTTAGAATATATATGTATACACACATATGTATAGTATTCCTTATTTAAGGAGATTGCATCAATATTTACATCACAGATATCTCAACTAAGCTATCAGCATGACTACATATACATATTAATCATCCAGAGTAGATTATTTTCAAAATCTCTTTGTGGGTAGTGCATATCTACTAGTAAGTTTTTAAAAAGAATTAACTCTTTTAATACATTTAAATTCCAACCTACCAGTTTAGTCGCAAGGCATTCATTCATCCTTAGAAAGCACAAGCTTACCTCCCGTGAGGAAAATCTATTAAATGACAACTGAACTTGTCAAAAAAAAAAAAAAAGAGCAGAGAACTCAAGCATTTTATGTTACGATTCATGTAACTGAACTCCCTCAGGGCAATTAAGTGTGTGTGTAAAATATCATTAAGTTAGTATCCACTTCACCCCCTCTTTACTTTATAATAAAAGACATTTCAATAAGCAGTGAGTTGACAGATACCACAGCCATGAGTCCTTTCTGTAAGTGACATAAGCTCTAAACGCCTGGTATTCTGAGTCAAATGAAATAAGTCACTATAATAGGTCTTGAGGAATTCTAAACCGAGAGAAAGGCCAGAAAGTTAAGGACCATCTGAGCCCCTCCTATCACTCTCGGGATTGTTCTTATTTATAGTTCCTCCCTATCACCAGAGCCTCTAAATCTTGAAATGGAAATAGTGAAGCAAAAGTGTGCCAAGGGTCACCGCAGACCGGGGAAAACTGCAATCTCCAGAAAGCACAGAGATCCGTTTTCAGATGAAAAGCACTCAGGCAATATCAGTTTTAACTCTGACCTTCCATGACCTCAGTCTGGAGATTCTGGTAGGGATGTAAAAAAAAAAAAAAAAGAAAAAGAACTAAAAGGCCAAGCGAGTCAAAAACCACTGAAAGAACACTCAGTGCAAGCCTATGACATGGGCATGCCTCTGTTCTGCAAGTCTGATGGGGGGAAATGGATTATTTATAGGGGAAGGGAAGGAGGTCGACAAAATAAGCCCTTGATAAGGAGGATAAAAGCTGATGCTGGGGAAAGGCACCACCGTCATTTGCACTTTCATGGGGTGAACTTAGTCTGACAGTGACTTGGGTGTATTTTGGCTTCTCAGCAGGGAGGGACCAGCTGGGGGATGGGGAAACTGGTGTTTAGGGAGAAACAGCTGCTTGAGCATGAACATCGGAAGGAAGTCCTCTTCCCTACTGCCAACCCACAAGACAGAACTGTAGCCCAGTCACAGGAGCTACTACAATGAGACAAAGGGGGACAAGACTGAGTCCCTGCCGATCAGTGTCCCAAGAGCTTTGACAATGGGACCATTCCAACAAGTGCAAGAAGGGAAAACACTGGCCAATAACAGAGGGATCCTTGCCTATAAACAGGACTTGGGGAAGGAATTCTAATTTTATCCATTTAGGCAACTGTTAATTACTAACACAGGTTCAGGGACGGGATGGACTGGCGAGTCGATAAGTGATGTCAGGGTTTCTCTATAAACAAGATGTAAACCCTCTATTCCAAGTCGTTTCTCTCAGGGGTCCCTAACTCCCAGACCACAGATTGGTACTGGTCTATGGCCTTTTAGGAACTGGGCCACACAACAGGAAGTGAATGGTGGGCAAGCTAGAGAAGCTTCATCTGTGTTTGCCTCTCTGTTTACAACTCCTCACCGCTCACATTACTGCCTGAGCTCCGCCCCCTGTCAGATCAGCGGTGCCCTACTGGTTCTACAGTAGGGTGAGTTGTATAATTATTTCATTATATATCACAATGTAATCATCATAGAAATAAAGTGCACAATAAATGTAATGTGCTTGAATCATCCCCAAACCATCTCACTCCCATACCCGACCCCAGTCCATGAAAAAACTATCTTCCGCAAAACTGGTCCCTGGTGCCAAGAAGGTTGGGGATCCCTGTTTCATATGATAAAAGTCGTGAGTCTGACCGGTTTAACTCACTTTCCTTCACTTCTCTTCTGTTGACCTGTCAGTGAACTACTAGACAGGAGGTAAGTGGGAAGGCAAGAAAGCTCTCTCTGTAACAATCATCTCCTTAGAGTTCTCCATGACCCCTCCAATACCCTATTTGTACATTAGAAGTCAGTGATCATAACACAAAACCTTGTTCCTTTTAATAGCTGTTCTTTCCAATGGCTAAAAGTCTGAACAGACTAGGAATGAGTACCAAATATATCAACACTGGCCATTTTAATGGGAAAAATATGAAATATATATTTTCATGTAAGTGGAAATCCTACATTATAAAAGCAGGCAAGATGATTATGTGTGACAAATACTTCAGGCAAATGAGAAAAAGTAGGAAAAAAGTTCCCCCTTCTAAAATAAACTAATCTTTTTCCAGCATACAATTCTCCTAAATTCTGACATTTATGCTTGCTTGAAAAAACAATTTAAATCAACACTTCCCACTCTGTTATTCCGCCCTGAGGCATAAAAATTTGATTAAATAGCCTAAAAATGCTCTCATGTACAAGGAACAGGCAAAAACTGCCTTGCACTGTGACAAAGTCAAGTGACAGGCCGACTTCTACCCCGTTGTGGAGCTGGCACAGAGCTAATCTTGAGTTCTGCCTGCCTGCTCTCTCCCCCTCCCCTCTCCATCCTTTGAGAACCACACCAAAGCTTCCCAGGGTGGGCTCTCCCAATGATCACCACCACACTACGCCTGTCTTCAAAAACACCTTCTCTGCTTCAACAACATCACAACCGGAATGGCATATTCCTCTCCTGGGTCCATCCCAAAACAGGATCCTGACACTTCCCAGTTCCTGAAAACTCTGTCCCACTCGTGAATACTTTTGTCCATCTTCTCTTCCTCTTCTAGCTCCTCCTTTCCCCTAAAAACCTAATAAACCACAACTTGTCAAGTCATGGGACAACTCCAGGATCACATGTTCGACTGCCCACTTGACAGACAGTCCCACTAAGATGTCTCATGGTCATTTCTAGCTTAGTAAGTCCAAAACTGAATTCTTGATTTTGGTTGTAAACCCCCCAGTATTCCTTCCATGGTCCCCAACTCAATAAACGGTAAAACTCATGGCAAAAGCTTAGAATCACTCCCAACTCCTTTCTATCACTCACACAACATATTTCCTCCGACAATCAACAGAATCATTCTGCCTTGAAAATATATCTCCAGAACCCACCCACTTGTCTCCACGTCCACCATTGTTATTGCTGGTCCAAGTTATCAGCATCCCTCACCTAGAATACTAGAGTAACCTACCTAAGCTCCCTAGTTCCACCCTTATACTTTCACTTAAGTCTGTTCTTATATTCAGAGTGGTCATTCACAAAGTAAAATGAAACCTATTCTCCTTCTCAAACTTTCCAAAGGCTTCCCATCACACTTAGAATATAGTCCAAAGTTTTACATGGACCGGGCAGCTCCTGATAGCCCCATAGCTTGTAAAAACTACCACTCTAACTACATTTCCTTCCACCCTTTGCCTTATTCACCCCACTCCAGTCACTGACTTTCCTACTATTTTTTAAATGCTGTTTAAATCCTACTATTTAAAAATCCTACTATTTTTTAAATAACTCTGAATGTTTTCTGTGTACATGGATTAAAAATTATCTCTATGTAAACATTAAATCTATTCATCTATCTACCAACCTGCTTCTCAGATACAGCCTTAGGATACACACTCTGTCTATAAGGCATCCCAAGCTAGATGTCCCTCTGCCAACATAAATTAGACACTGCAGAAAGGAGCTGTTTTTCCATCACTAGGCTGGAAGCCTTGAAGTAGCTGCCAACCTCCACTGTACTTCAACCCACAGTCAGTCAGCTGCCAAATCCTGCCACGTTCCCCACCGCAGAAGTCCCGGTTTGCCCTTCCCTCTCATTCCCTCTATTCAGCCTTGTGTCTGTCTGCCCCACTCATCTCATGTATGAAATCCCTCCTCCAGTTGCCCCTTAGCTTCCTCATATTGCTGTAACGAGTGTCCTTCCAGAGGGCTGAGAAGGGCTTCTTTCTACACTCAAGTTTGGGTCCATGCATGTCAGCTCCATTCCTCCTATTACTTAATCCTTCCACTGCCTTCTTCTGTCCCTATGCTGTCCAGTATGACAGCCACTAGCCACATGTGGCTCTTTACATTTCAATTAATCAAAATTTAATAAAACTAAAAATACAGTTCCTCAGCTGCAGTAGTCACATTTCAAGGGCTCAGTGGCCACATGTGACTGGTGGGCACTCTGTCGAACAGCAGAGCTACTCCATGAATTGAATACTAATTCAGTTCATATCTCTTTCAGTGCTTGCTCAGCTGTTACATCCTTACTATCTGCTCAATAAGGTTTAGTATTTTAGATCGAAAGCTTTTGGGAGTGGGGTCAATACTTCATGATGCCAAGCATAAAGAACTCTTTAAAGAGTATGTTTTAATAAGGGTAGTAGTATAGTGGGAAACCACGTAGGCTTTGGAATTACCCTGTATCTGAGTTCTGGTTCTGCCACTTACTTGCCAAGGACCTTGGGCAAGTTATTTAATCCCTCACCATTCTCAGTTTAAGCATCTGTAAAACAGAGAAAATAATGACTGTCTTCCTTGTAGGGCTGTTGTGATAATCAAATGAGAACAGACCTGTACATCCCTTAGCAATGGTTGATACATGACCATCACTCACTAATGTCAGTTGCTGCTCCTGCTGCTGATATCAGTTATTTTAAATAGTTGTAAACAGAATAAATTTCAATCCTTGAGGAAGTTGGAAGTGAGATGAAAGAGAAATTCTGAATGCAACTGCTCTTCTTACAGAGTCAAATGAGTATCTTCAGATACAATGTGATGGATATTACTTAAATATCAAACTGTGGAAAATATGTATCAGTGTAACATAAATTTGAACATTTCCATTCTGCTTCTTGTATAAAAGCTGCATAGAGTTTCCAGTTCTTTGGAAAATTTATTTCAGGGACAGTGGAACCTTGCTTGGCAAGTTGAATAACTTTCCATTAGTTAAATGCAAGAAAGATGATTTCATTTTAAAAGTGAAATGTGGAAAGTGGTTAAATGGGCAGGATATAACTAATCATACTAGTCTTTTCAAAAATCTGAAAAACAAAACAATAATAGAGAGAGAAGAAAGACTTATAATGGAAAGCACATGTGGGTATTATTTTACATTGAGTGCTTAAAGGTTCATCATCCCAGTGAACAAATAAAGTGGGTACACACATTCCACACTTTTGGATCACTAAGATCTGTGTCCTTTTATCCTCAGGAGCTGGAATTCAGAGGTGGGCCCTGAATCTGGGGTAGCTCAAGCAGAAAAGCCATTCATTCGGCCTCCTTTTGGACAGGGAGTATTAATAGTATCTTCAACTGGCTCTCACCTGTATAATTGCATGATATGGATTCAGCCTCCCTCACTAAGACTTGACTCTCTGATGTGAAAATTAGTGGAGCTGTTAATGATGTAAGCAGAACCCACGAAGGGGGCCCCTCTGTGGCTCTACGGCACCGAGGGCCATTTAGAGGAGCTAACCCTGGAACCACGCATTCTATCTACATATAGAACAGAGTCAATATCATACAGCCCCAAATCACATGGTTCAATTTACTTGGACTTTACAGGCAGAGTTACTGATTTATGATGAGACACAGAGTTACAATACAAAGGATAGCATATTGCAGCTAATTTAGGAAAGCCCCCAATACATCTTTACTTTTGATTGCTGTGGAAAACAAAAGAAGCACAGAATTATATAACAAAATCCCACCAGCTATATGAAAAACAAAAAAGAAAGATACAGGAAGTCCTCTCCAGAGGCTTTTCAAAACACAATACCTCTTAACAGTCAAAACTCATTTAGAGGGAAATGGAGAAGTATTCTGGATTCTCAAAACTTGAGTCATCATGTGAAAGTTTTTTTAAGCAAGAAAGCCTTAAATGACTTTTGTTGTCATTTTTTAAAAAGATCTAAAACAAAAGGAAAGCTTACTTTAATACTTTGATGCCTCCATAATGTTGACAGTTATATTTTCACAATTCAAATATATTCTCCAGCAGAGCACCTGATCCAGTTTTGAGTGGAAGAAAATAAAATTCAGTATGCATAAAGTCTTGTGCTTTTTTTTTACAAACAGGTTTTGTTCAAAGGCTCTTTTTTTTTTACCAAGTGTATATAGTCACATACTGTTTTTGTAATTAAGATAATTTAAAGAAACTAGCAGAATCTTTTATAAATTCACACAAAAGATGTGTTGCATAGCTGTATATTCAGAGCTAATTTCCAACACTAGTTACATCTGGGTAGTGGGACTTGGGGGTGGGAGCAGAGAAATAAGACTATTACTTTTTCCCTTTGAATCCCTGAGGTCTATTCAAATTTATTACTGTAGATATTTTGTATGACTCTCTTTTAACTGTACAGACAGAAATCAAATAGGTTAACTTAAAAATAATTCATGTTATTGGACACTAACCTTTCATATCCTTTCATTGAATGTTACTTAATAACTCTAGGTACCATTTTCAGCTAACTTTCCCTACCATTTGAGCATGTGACCACCAGAAAACCAAGGTTCTCAACTGGTACAGCTGAGTCAACCTGTAAATGAAGAAGCTGAGACTCTGAGAGGTTAAAGGATTTGCCTGTTGCATCAGACTTCCTGATATTGGAAACCAGGCTCATCCTCATTTCTTGGGTGTCTTGATTTATGCTCCTTTTTTAAAAAAAATGAAATCGTGTTGTCCATCATAGATTCTACAACACCACTCATGAGTTAATCTAAGGTGTGAATCATAATCACGAAGTTACTACAGTGTTACAAAAACGTAACTCCTTTATAACTAAAGGTGAACACTGTAATTAAACCCTGATTTTAAATGATGGTCTGTCCAGAGCACCTGTACGGAGGCAGCAATGAGAGGGCTTAAATCAGGGATTCAGCAGTTTTCTGCCTAAATTTGACTCCTCCACTTCCTAACTATGTCAGTAACTACATGTAACCTCTTTTTTTAAAATGAACGGTTCTATTGTTCATCTATTTATTTATTAGCTGTGCCATGGATCATGTAGGATCTTAGTGTTCAGAACGGCAATCAAACCTGTGCCTCCTGCAGAGGAAGCACAGTGTCTTAACCACTGGACCCCCAAGGAAGTCCCTGCATATAGTCTCTTATGCTTTCTTTTTCTCTCCTGTAATATTGTAATTAAAAACAATATCTACCTACTCAATGGAATTGTAAGGATTAAATGAAATCATTTATGTCAAGTATCTAGCCAAATGCCTGGCACATAATAGGCACTCAATAAAAGTTAGCTATCATCAAGTCAAATTTAAATTCATAAACTCAGTATAATTTAGAACCTTCCACACTAATTCCTGGCTATTTCCTGGCTATTTTCAATCTATTACAACCATATCATCCTCCCGGAAATTTGATAACAAGGGCTCACCTTTGGGAAAATCTGTATTTACCACAAGTTAGTAACCTTAGACGGAGAAGGCGATGGCACCCCACTCCGGTACTCTTGCCTGGAAAATCCCATGGATGGAGGAGCCTGGTGGGCTGTGGTCCATGGGGTCGCTAAGACTCAGACACGACTGAGCGACTTCACTTTCACTTTTCACTTTCACGCATTGGAGAAGGAAATGGCAACCCACTTCAGTGTTCTTGCCTGGAGAATCCCAGGGACGGGGGAGCCTGGTGGGCTGCCATCAATGGGATCGCACAGAGTCGGACACGACTGAAGCGACTTAGCAGCAGCAGCAGCAGCAGCAGTAACCTTAGAAAAGGCACACCTCTCCATCTCATTCTCCCAGCAGTAGGACAAAGAAGCTTGAATTTAGGAAATATCTGTGAAAACCCCATGGAATGGCAAAGTTTCCTAAACAGAAAATAGACTCCGTTTTTATCCTCCTCTGCATCATGGCTGGTCATCATGGTTTGCTCTCAAATCTCCAGATCACCCAAGTGACCTCTGACTGTGTCACCAGCTCACTGCCAAAATGAGAGCTTGTCCTAATGGGTCCCTGGTGGGCCTGCCTGCCTTCCCAGCATGTGTGAAACCCCTTCCCTGGGCCCCCACCTCCATTAGAGACCCTTTCTTCTCCTTCCCCCTAGTGGAGAGGCCTCTCTTCTCTAAGCCAAAAGTGAAAAAGAAAAACAAACCTGTAACTAATTTCTTTTCAGTTCTAGAGAAGGTATTTTCCACTATTCTCTTCAGTAAAGAAAAAAGGTGTAAAATCCCTGTGACCTCTGTAATACAAACACCCTTTGAAGGCACAACAGAATAAGCAGTAACTGACAATTTAAACATACCTGGAATACTTTGCCATGCATACTTCTCTGAGTGTCTTATAACACCACGAAACTTCAAACAGCATACCAACCCCTGCCTACCAGCTTAAATGGAAATTAAACTATCTAAGCCCATTGTCAAGGCATTTCGACGGTGTTTTACAATGCTTTCTGGATATGATAACAACAAGCTATTGAAAGCTCAGGCTGTAGATCTTTGGGCCTAGGAGACCTCCTAGCTCCAGGCTGGTACTTCCATCAAAGAGCAGACTTTTGCAGAAGTCTGGTTTAGGAACAAAGCCAAAAGAGCAGCTTTGGATTTTGAAGCCAAACAGTCATGGGTGTGAGGCATGCACTGGCTGTGACTAACTACTAGATAGAGAAGGGTCATAGTCGATCCGTTTGCATGGAGTTAGACCAATAATGAGCTTACTCAGTGAGTTTCACAATTACGGCAAACAATTTTGAAGAGTATATTTCTTTTTTCCCCTTTCCTATAGTTCTTCTTTTTCAAAATTAGATTTCTTGAAGAGCAGAAGTAAAGTCAACAGAGCAGGGAACAGAGTTCTTTAAAATTAAGATATAACGGAGGGACCTCCCTGGTAGTCCGGTGGTTAAAACTTTGCCTTCCAATGCAGGAGGTGCAGGTTCAGTCCCTGGTCAGGGAGCTAAGATTCCACGTGACTCACAGCCAAAGATCGAACATAAACAACAGAAGCAGTATTGTAACAAATTTAATAAAAGGACTTTAAAAATGGTTCACATCAAAAAAAATTTTTTAAGATATAATGGGCATATAACATTTTATTCATTTCAGTTATACTACATAATGATATGATACACACACACACACACACACTCAGGGAAGTGAACACAACAAGAAGTTTAGTTAACATTCATTATCACACGTAGTTACAAACTTTTTCTTGTTCTGAGAACTTTTAAATCCACTCTCTTAGTGTGTTTAACTACAGCTTCCCTGGGCTTAGCGGTAAAGAATCTGCTGCAATGCAGGAGACCTGGGTTTGATCCCTGGGTTGGGAAGAACCCCTGGAGAATGAAATGGCAACCCACTCCAATATTCCTGTCTAGAAAATTCCATGGACAGAGGAGTCTGGCAGCCTACAGTCCATGGAGTTGCAAAAGAGTTGGACATGACTTTGTGAGTAAACAACATTAACTGCAGTAATCATGCTGAACACTACTGCCCCATTCTCCACAGGAGAGACTTACTTATCTGGTAACTGGAAGTTTGTAACTCTTGACTGCCTTCACCCATTTCACCCACTCCTCCCACTTCACCCTATCTCTGGTAACCACAAATCGGATCTTGTTTTCTGAGTTTGTTTTGTTTGTTTTCAGATTCCACATATAAGTGAAATCATAAGTGAGATGATACTTGTCTCTCTCTCATTTATCTCACAGCATAACGCCCTTAAATCCATCCATGTTGTCAAAAATGGCAAGATTTCATTTTTTATGGCTGAATAACACTTCATTTATATATATATATATATATATATATATATATATATATATGTATGTATTTATGTATCTTCTATAAGGAATAGAGTTCTTGGATCAAGGTTCTGACACCCCTGCTCTTGCCTGTTTTTTATGTGATTTTTACTCAGTTGCTGCTGACTCAATGCTTTATTCTTCCTGAACATATGCTTTCCTATTCAGATATTAGAGGAACTAAAGATATAGTTGAATCAGTACATTGCCTTGAGATTTTGAGGAAAGGGAGTTGTTTTCCTTCACAGTCCAGGGCTTTCCAACTGCTTGCTGGATTCACTGCTGGGCTCTCCATCACTCAGAGTTTCTGGCAGGCCAGTGACACTGTGTGATACATTTCCTAGTATTTATTAGTGCTCACCAGCTTATGACACCATGCTCAGAAAAGCAAGAGTTGCAGGTGTGATTAAAGCAGACTTGCCTCCTCCTTGATCCGGAATGCTTTTCTCTTCATCTGAATTTCTGCCCTTTCTCCTCCCCTCCCTCCTTCCTCTCCCTACCCAGGCACCAGGAAGCTGGATCATCCACTTGATAGGATCTGTCATCCCTGTTATTTCGTGACTAACAAAGCACCAGACACACAGCTGATATTGGATGAAAGTCTGCCAATGAATGAGTAAATGAATGAATGAACCTGGTTTCCATTGCTATCTAGGTAGCAGGGCAAAGACATTCCTGGATTTGGGGCCAGGTCATCACCAGATGAATTCAAAAGGATTCTTCTACAGCCAAAGCTAGACCAATTTGAGGGCAGCAGTTATATCTAGTTTGCAGAACCAGCTCTTGTTTCTGTGTCAGCTCTACCCACCACTAGTTCTCAGATAATACCTAGTACTTCTCACAGTGTCCCCATGTATCATATTCCCCTAAATAGATGCTTCTGAACTGTGGTGTTGGAGAAGACTCTTGAGAGTCCCTTGGACTGCAAGGAGATCCAATCAGTCCATCCTAAAGGAAATCAGTTCTGAATATTCATTGGGAGGACTGAAGCTGAAACTTCAATACTTTGGCCACCTGATGCGAAGAACTGACTCACTGGAAAAGACCCTGATGCTAGGAAAGATTGAAGGCGGGAGGAGAAGGGGACAACAGAGGATGAGATGCTTGGATGGCATCACCGACTCGATAGACATGAGTTTGAGCAATCTCTGGGAGTTGGTGATGGACAGGGAAGCCTGTCATGCTGCAGTCCATGGGATCGCAAAGAGTCCGACACGACTGAGCAACTGAACTGAAGACTACTCTTACAGCCTAGACAAAGCCTCATTTAGTCTTCTACCTGCTGTGAGATATCAGAAAAGAAACCTGGTAACTCAAGCCATAGTGCTGGGAAAAGACTAGATTTATGCATTTTAGAAATTAATATCTTATTTTAGAAATTAATATGCATTTAGAACTAATATCTACCTTCCAAGAACTCAAAATTTATTGATGTCTTAGTTAAAGCCTAGGTTAGAAAATTAAATGTTATTGCTCCTCCACACACACACACACAAAGGGCTCCTCATGGAAACTACACTGGACTTGGAGTCAGAAGAATTGGGTTTGCATCTTGGAGATGCCTTTTATTAGCTAGTTATGGTAAGCAACACATGTACTCTCTCTGATCCGAAATGTTATCACATGCAAAATGGAGAGGGGAATGCGCCATCACACCATGTTGTTCTATGGATTAACTGCAGTTTAATTTATAATATGGTTTGTCAAATCTGATGTAGTATGTAAACAAGCGAGGTAAAACAGTACAGAAAAGAAAGAAGAAGACAACTAGTCCTTGAAAATCCAAAATAAAAGACAGGAAAACTGGTATCACATGAAATGAGTTTTAGAGGAGACCTGCTGTGATATGCAGGGCCACAACATAATCATAATATCAAAATTACAAGTGGTCTCTGCGTATAGACCCAGAATTATTGGTGATGCTGGTGATGAAGAAAGAGGTGACAATGATGATGCCCTTACTGAGTGAAGGCCAGGTATCCAAAACTATTCTGAGCACTTGCTATGTTTTACCTTGTTCAATCTAACAATAACCCTAGGAAGTAACTCTGTGTGTGTGTGTGTGTGTGTGTGTGTGTGTATGTATGTGCGTGCACACATGTACATGCTCAACATGTTCAAGTCTTTGCAACCCCATGCACTATATAGTCTGCCAAGTTCCTCGATCCATAAATTTTCCAGGCAAGAATACTGGAGTGGGTTGCCATTTCCTACTCCAAGGGATCCTCGCTACCCAGGGATCAAACAAACCCATGTCTTCTGCATCTCCAGGATTGGCAGGCGGATTCTTTATCACTGTGCCACTTGGGAAGCCCCAAGAAGTAACTGCTATCCCTATTTTAATTCATCATACAGTGCAATTCCCTCTGAGCATGTACGTTTCTTTTCAATAGACTGCTGAATGAAAGGAGAAAGGCATCGGGAAGTAAAAGCAGACTTTTATTCATCAGGACTGAAAGGTTGAAACACAGAGTGGTGAAGTTCAAGAGCAGAGGTGGAATGAAGTTACGGACACTGAAAACAACCTGGGAGAACCCTAGTGGGAAAGACCAAAATGAAATTCTTTATAGTGGAAGACAAAACGCCTTCTGCCTGGAAGGCGAAGGCCAGCAGGAAGCAAAGAGAATGTAATTGTTGGGAAATCAACAGAGATTAGACCGTGGCATTTCCCCCACAGCCTGCCCAGTGCACCAGGCACACTAATCAGCAGTGTTATTCTAGGAGGCACGACCTGCCACTATGACAATTGAGGGCACCCTGATGAAGCTGCTGCCATCCCAAAGCCTTGTGCCACCTCTGAGTATTCAGCACCATTCCTGTGAGCAACGACAAGAGGAAACAGCTAGAGCTAGCTGTCACCACCAGACTGCTAATGAAACCAAAAAGTCTGCAGACAAAACCACCAGCTTCTTCACAATCAAACGACCCCCCGGAAGAGTCTAAATTCAGAAAAGGAGCCCCTTCTGCTGGGAACAGTTTCCCTCGTGGTAAGTCCCCAAACAGACTTGTCTTAGAGCCCATCAACCAAAATGAGATCTATAAATCCTGACAATGTCTTTGCTGTTTTCTATTTTTTTTTCTCCTTCTAAATCAATAAATAATTGATTCTGTGTCAGTTGGGATCTCTTACATCCAAAACAGAGATAAGAGATTTCAGGGATTAGCTCCAGATCTTTATGGTCATGAAATTTACAAACCAGAGTAAAAGGTAGAAATCCATGGCACAAAAACTGCCATATACTGTTATGAGAAAGAGAGACAGAAGGAGACAGAGAGGCAGACAGAGATGGAGAAGAAGGAAGAAAAGAAGAATAGGGAAGAGAAAATGTGTCTAAGGAAAGGGTATGTGGTCTTGCTTAGTTGGGGGAAGGAAACAGAAGCCATCCTCTGCCTTGACTTGCTTGGGGTAACAGGTTTGCACGTGGTGACCTGAAGGCACACGGAAAACAAAATGCAAAGTTTATGATTATTTTTTTAAATCAAACACAAGTACTTTGCTCTAATTAGATAATTCATGCAGACTTTTTGGCCAAACAGATCCTATGAAAATAAACACAATCGCACAGATTTGGCACTTTTAAAGGGGAAGTTTGTCAATAGCAGCATGTTAGATCTCTTCATGTTAGATCCTCATCAAGGAGTCAGATGTTTTAGAACTAGGAAACTGGTAGCATGTAAGCATGTCTCTGTGTGTGTGTTCTAATCAACGCCGACTTGACATTCAAAACATCTAATCAACACAGGCAAGTAGCAGGCACGACTGGCATCCTGAGGAAATGGATGTACTATGATATAAGCTGGCCTCTTGGCAATCCCAAAGCAAAGGAGAAACAACCTAAAAACCGCAGGATTGAACGTGGGGAAGCAGGCTCTGCAGAGAAGTGCGGACAGAGTCTGAGAGGGAGAGGAGCTATCTGAGGGCGAAGGAGGGAACCACTGATGCCCTCCTCCCCCAACAAGGCACCTTGGCAGCTGCTGCTTCACGCGACCCAGAGTGCAGTGGCCGTGATGACTGGCTCGCACGTGCAAGGCTGGTTCCCCCCTCTGTCCCCTCACTCCCGACCCTGATGCCTCCACTGGAAGAGAAGATAGAGCGAGAGGAGGGCAAAATGCTTTAGACAAGCCCGTGATGCACGTAAGAAACAAAGATGCTGAGATATCTCACCAAGGCTCAGCCACAGTGTTTCTTGTCTTGCAGCTTCAAGACTGCAGGGTAGAGGGGATCACTGCGACAACAGTAATAATAGCTGCCATGGATTCCACGCCCCCACACACCAGGCAATGTGCTAAGAGCTGCTCGTGAAATGTTTAATCCAATTCTCACAATACCTCTGTGATGCAGGTTATTTCCCCCGTAACAGAGATGAAGAAACAGAGGCTTAGACAGATTGAAGTCATTGCTGGGGTCAATAAGTACCAACTGGCACAGTCCACAGAGCTGCCAAGCCATGCCCCTTCCTCTAGTGTGCGAGCCTCGCTCAACCGTTTAGAGAGAAATGGGATTCTGTGCCCTAAGGTTAATAAACCTCAACTTGGTCAGATTTTTAACAAATAGTAAATGCCAAAAGGTAAAAGCAACCCTTCTAATATAGAGAGGAACATTTTTTCAACAATAGCATTTGTAATAGAATTGGCTACATGTCTATCCGCCATAATATCAGTAGACACTGGATCCAGAAAATAAAACGAACTCTTCAATTTCTAGCTTGGCTAGGAATTATTATAAATGGTTTTCATGGTAATAGAAATTAATTTCAGGGTTCTATTATAACTCAAGTAAGTAAGTAAAGTCACTCAGTCGTGTCCTCAAAGTATCCTCTACCCTGAAACAATAAGTGACTAGCTTAACCTCTTTGTTGCTGTTCAGTTGCTAAGTTGTGTTCAACTCTTTGCGACCCCATGGACTGCAGCATGCCAGGCTTCTTCATCCATCACTGTCTCCCAGAGTTTGCTCAAACTCACGTCCATTGAGTCAATGATGTCATCCAACCATCTCATCCTCTGTTGTCCCCTTCTCCTCTTACCCTCAATTTTTCCCAGCATCTGGGTCTTTTCCAAGGAGTCGGCTCTTCACATCACGTGGCCAAAGTATCGGAGATTCAGCTTCAGCATCAGTCCCTCCAATGGATATTCAGGGTTGATTTCCTTTAGGATTGACTGGTTTGATCTCCTTGTGGTCCAAGTGAGTCTCAAGAGTTTTCTCCAACACCACAGTTCAAAAGCGTCAATTGTTCAGCTTAATCTCCTAGAGAAACCTTTCTGACTGCTCAAAGAATAGTAAGGAAAATTGAGCTTTTCTGTTGTTGATTATTTTTATTGAAGTATAGTTGACTGACAATGTTGTGTTAGTTTCAGGTGTACAGCACAGCACAAAGTGTGTGTGTGCTTATATATATATATATATATTTATATACACACTATACGCAGATGATACCACCCTTATGGCAGAAAGTGAAGAGGAACTCAAAAGCCTCTTGATGAAAGTGAAAGAGGAGAGTGAAAAAGTTGGCTTCAAGCTCAACATTCAGAAAACGAAGATCATGGCATCTGGTCCCATCACTTCATGGGAAATAGATGGGGAAACAGTGGAAACAGTGTCAGACTTTATTTTTCTGGGCTCCAAAATCACTGCAGATGGTGACTGCAGCCATGAAATTAAAAGACGCTTACTCCTTGGAAGAAAAGTTATGACCAACCTAGATAGCATGTTGAAAAGCAGAGACATTACTGTGCCAACAAAGGTCTGTCTAGTCAAGGCTATGGTTTTTCCTGTGGTCATGTATGGATGTGAGAGTTGGACTGTGAAGAAAGCTGAGTACCGAAGAATTGATGTTTTTGAACTGTGGTGTTGGAGAAGACTCTTGAGAGTCCCTTGGACTGCAAGGAGATCCAACCAGTCCATTCTGAAGGAGATTCAACCCTGGGATTTCTTTGGAAGGAATGATGCTAAAGCTGAAACTCCAGTACTTTGGGCACCTCATGCGAAGAGTTGACTCATTGGAAAAGACTCTGATGCTGGGAGGGATTGGGGGCAGGAGGAGAAGGGGCGACAGAGGATGAGGCTGGATGGCATCACTGACTCGAAGGATATGAGTCTGAGTGAACTCCAGGAGTTGGTGATGGACAGGGAGGCCTGGCGTGCTGTGATTCATGGGGTCGCAGAGAGTCGGACACGACTGAGCGACTGAACTGACCTGAACTGATATATATATATATATATATATACACACACACACACACATATATATTCTTTTTCAGATGCTTTTCCCTTATATGTTGATTACAAAATATTGAGGATAGTTCCCTGTGCTATACAGTAAGTCCTTGTTGGTAAAAATTTTTTACTTACAGACGAATTTGCTTTTAAATCAGGAAATTTAACAGTCTTTTTGATAATTTACTATAACTTCTTTTTCTTTCACATTTATTCACATGTATGTTAAGAGGGACTATCCGTAAAAGCTTATAACTGAATGTGCAAGCATGCTCAGTTATGTCCAACTCTTTGCAATCCTACGGACTGTAGCCCACTTCTGTCCATGGGATTTCCCAGGCAAGAATACTAGAATGGGTTGCCATTTCCTACTCCAGGGGAATCTTTCCAAACCAGGGACTGAACCCATGTCTCCTGTATCTCCTGCATTGTCAGGCAGATTCTTTGCCACTGAACCACCTGGGAAGCCCCAAAAGTTTATAATACCCATCCTCAAATAGTCACCTTCAGAATGTCAATATTCTAGAATGCTATGTGTAGGTTCGAGGTAAAATATTAATGTACACAGAAATTTGGGTAGGATTAATACAGCCATCTTAGCAAGACAAATGGGGCAAACGCCACGAACAACACTGTGGGAAACATCAGGTTAGAATGCTCCTCAGACCAGCTGCTCCGTGCTGCGGCTCCCTGATACAGTTCCCATGAATCACGAGGATGACAGTTGCCCTAACCCTGTGGCATTCACCAAGTGGCCTGCTCAAGCAAAGACAAGACTCTGCTTCTGCTCCTGGAGAGTGAAGACTCCATATGTTGTGCCATAATCTCCTTGGAGCAAAAATAGCTTGGAGATTTATATCCTTTCCAGGAAGGAAGGATGTATGAATGGTGACCATTTGGCAAAAAGTGACCAACACTGGGACTCTGCAATAACTGAGCTGTTTTGCTGCCCAAGACCTTCCTTAAACATAATCACAATGTGTCAGCAGAGGCTATTGAGTCTGGGCATTGTTTACTGGTATATGAGGAGTTCTTAATAAAAATTTCAACAATTCAAGAGATCCTCAGTGGCACATGAAACAAAAGGAAAAGAAATTTCATCTGCTGGAAATCCTTAGAGGCCATTTAGAACCTACTTCAGACAACCAGTGTCATAAAAAGGGTCAAGAAGTCATCTTATGTCCTTAACAAGGCTACCTTCCACCCCTGCTCATTTCTCTGCTTCTTGAGGGGCCAGGACTGCTGGAGGAAGAGGCTTCCCTTCTCTTCCAAGGATGCCACTGACAGCTCTGCATCCACTAAGCCTCCTTCCACTCTCCCCTGTGCGGACACACAGGACCGATGGTCAGATCTCTTCTCCGTGTGGGAGGAGGTAAGACACTCACTTGAGAAGCTTAGTGGATAAGAGCTTAGTGGAAGCTTCATGAGAAGCTTTGGACATTCTCTCCTGCTTAATGATCCTTCTTCATTCGACTTCCAGGGCTCCATTCTCTTCTAGCTTTCAGCCAACCTCACTTTTGGCTCCAGTTCATCCTCCCTGGCTAGTTCCTACACTACTCTTCGACTCCTGATACTGAAATGACTCAGTTCTTAGTCCCTGTCTCTCCCCTATCTTCTCCCTCTCCCTCGGTAATCTCATACAATCTCATGCCCCATAGATGATACTTAAGGCAAGCAACTTCCAAATTTAATCAGACTTAAACTTTCACCATTAATCACTCTCTTGAATTCTAGTCTCGTACATTCAACTGCTTATTCAACACTGGACTTGGAGATATAATAAATGTCTCAAATTCAACATGTCCCAAACTGAAAGCATTTTACACATATTAAGTCATTTATTCAGAACCACCATGTGAGAATGCTGAAATTACTCTTATTTTATAAAGAACAGTGAAGCATAGAGAAGTGAAATTATTGCCCCAGGTCATGCCTCTAGTGAGTAACAGAACCAAGAAGCCACCATCATCCTGAGGCTTCTCTCTCTGTCTTTCTCTCCTCTGCCCACAACCCAGCTCCTTAGTTCTTTGTGTCCAATCCATTAACAAATCTTGCAGGCTCCACTGCTCCCATCCCTACCACCACCCCAGGCATGCAGGCACCATGCTCTTTCTCACATGGGTCACTGCTGCTGCTGCTGCTGCTAAGTCACTTCAGTCGTGTCCAACTCTGTGCGACCCCATAGACGGCAGCCCAGCAGGCTCCCCCATCCCTGGGATTCTCCAGGCAAGAACACTGGAGTGGGTTGCCATTTCCTTCTCCAATGCATGAAAGTGAAAAGTGAAAGTGAAGTCACTGAGTTGTGTCCAACTCTCAGCGACCCCATGGACTGCAGCCTACCAGGCTCCTTCGTCCATGGGATTTTCCAGGCAAGAGTACTGGAGTGGGGTGCCATTGCCTTCTCCGTGGGTCACTGCAGTAGCTCCTAATTAAACTCCCTGCATCCCTCCATCTGCCCTCAACTGTCTATTTTCAATCTCACGCCCAGAGCGATCTCATAAAATCAAAAGTTATTCCTTCTTCTGGCTTCCATTCATCTGGAGCATGCTCCTGAGTAGGGCCTGTATGAACCCTGCCTTCCAGGCCAACTCACAGCCCAGCGCCCTCTTTCTCACTCAGCAGCCTTCAGCCACAGTGGTCTGCTTTCATGCCTTTGAACACACTGTAGCTTAACCTCAGCTCTTGTGACCCTAGATCTTACAGGGCTGGCCCTGTCTTAGCATCTAGGACTTAATCTCAATGTCACAACCATGGAATGACCTTCCTTGATCCCTCAGTCTGAAGTAATCCGTCCCTCTCTCCCACAGACTTTCCCTTATATACTCTAGCTAGGACTATGGAATTGTGGTAAACCTCTTCAGCCAGCCAGCTGGCTAAATCAATCAATACCTCAAGGCATATACATAGCTATTTGACCTAGCAATTCTACTTCTAAGAATTCATTCTAAATATAAACTTGTACACATGTGAAGTGATAGATATTGCAGGATTATGTATTTCTGTGCTGCTTCTAATTAAAAAAAAAAAAAAAACACTGGTAACAACCTTAATGTCCATCCACAGGAGCTCCTTAAATAAACCACCCAATTACCAAAAAAAATGAGCAAAGACTTGAATAGACTTTTCTCCAAAGATATGCAAATGACTAATAAGCACATGAAAATAAGCCCAATATCACTAATCATTAGGAAAATGCAAATCAAAACTACAATGAGGTATCATCTCATATCCATTAAGACAGCTACTATTAAAAAAAAAAAAAAAACCCAAGTGTTGGCAAGGATGTGAAGATATTGGAATCCTTGTAGACTGCTGGTGGGGATGTAAAATGATGCAGCTGCTATGGAAAACAGTATGGCAAGTCTTCAAAAAATTAAAAATAGAATTACCATATGATCTAGCAATTCCACTTCTGGGTATATACCCAAAAGAACTGAAGGCAGGATCTCAGATATTTGCACCCCCATGTCCACTGCAGCGTTATTCACAATAGCCAAAGGGCAGAAGCAACCCAAAAGTCTACCGACAGATGAATGGATAAACGAAACGTAAACATATAAATGGAATAGTAATCAGTCTTAAAAGGAAGGAAATTCTGATGCATGCTACACATGGATGAAACCTGAGGATATAAGTGAAATAAGCCAGACACAAAAAAGACAAATACTGTATCATTCCACTTATTTGAGGTACCTAGAGTAGTCAAATTCAGAAGGTCAGAAAGTAGAGCAGTAGTTACCCAGGGCTAGAGACTGGGGAGAAATGGGGAATTTTTGTTTAACAGAGACAGAGTTTCAGCTTTACAGTGAAACGAACACTGCAGGGGGCTGGTGATGATGGTTACACAACAATGTGAATGTACTTAATACCGGTGAACTGCACACTTAAAAATGGTTAATTTTATGCTATATGTATTTTACAATTTTTAAAAAAGCTAAAGACTTAGAGATCTCTAAGATACACATGTAAGCTTTAAAAAGTTTCAGTAAAATGCACATAATACAGCCCCATTACATAAAATGAATGTACACATCCACACATAGAAAGGAGACAAATTGTCATTGTGTGTGTGCATGTTCAGTCACTAAGTCGTGTCCAACTCTTTGTGACCCCATGGACTGCAGCTTGCCAGGCTCCTCTGTCCATGGAATTCTCCAGGCAAGAATATTGGAGTGGGTTGCCATTCCCTTCTCCAGGGGATTTTCCTGACCCAGGGATCAAACCCGGCTCTCCTGCATGGCAGGCAGATTCTTTACCATCTGAGCCACCAAACTGTCGTTACTAGTTGTCCAGAAGATGGGAACGGGGAGATGAAGCACAATGGGAATATTGCTGCATCACTGTGTGCCTCTGTATCGACTGAGCCTGGTACAGTAAGAACATATTTGTATTAGCTTCCCGAAGTGGCAGTAACGAACTGGGTGGCTTAAATTATAGAAATTTACTCTTTTCCAGTTCTAGAGGCTAGAAGTTTGGAAATCAGTGTGTCAGCAGGGCCACACTCCCTCTGAGACTCTGGGTAGAGGCCTCCTTGTTTCTTCCCAGTTTCTGATGGTAGCAGTCAATCCTTCCTTGGTGTTCCCTGGCTTGCAGCCGCAATCACTTCAATCTCCACCTCTGTCGTCACATGGCGTTCACCCTGTGTGTCTCTCTTCACTTGGCATTTTCCCTCCTGATAAGGACACCAGTCATATTGGAATAGAGCCCACCTTAATGACTTCACCTTAACTTGATTACATTTGCAAAGACCTCATTTCCAAATAAGGTCACATTCATAGCCACTGGGAGTTAGGACTTCAACTCCCAGTATGTGTATATATATATATACATATACACACCCACACATCACATCTTTATCCATTTATCTGTCAATGGACATTTAGTTGTTTCCATGTCTTTCTTGACTATTGTAAATAGTGCTGTTGTGAACATTGAGGTGCATGCATCTTTTCTAATTAGAGTTTTCTCCAGATATATGCCCAGGAGTGGGATTGCTAGGTCATACAGCAACTCTAGTTTTATTTTTTTAAGGAACCTCCATACTGTTTTCCATGGTGCCTGCATCAATTCACATTCCCACCAACACGGCAGGAGGATTCCCTTTTCTCCACACCCTCTCTAGCATTTATTGTTTGCGGACTTTTTGATGATGGTTATTCTGACTAGTGTGAGGTAGTATCTCATTGTAGTTTTGATTTGCATTTCTCTGATAATCATTATAATGATGTGGAGCATCATGCAACTGCCATCTGTATGTTTTCTTTAGAGAAATGTCTGTTTAGATCTTCTGCCCATTTTTTAACAAGACATGGAAACAACCTAAATGTTCATCGACAGATGAATGGATAAAGAAGATGTGGTGTGTGTGTATATAAGTGTACACACACTTACTGAGATACACACACACACACACAATGTAACACTACTCAGCCATAAAAAAAAAAGTGAAATAATGCCATTTGCGGCAACATGGATGGACACAGTGATTATCATAGTAAGTGAAGTAAGCCAGACAAATACCGTATGATATCATTTCAATATGGGCTTCCCTGGTAGCTCAACTGGTAAAGAGTCACCTGCAACGCAGAAGACCCCAGTTCCATTCCTATGTCAGGAAGAGCCCCTGGAGAAGGAAATGGCAACCCACTCCAGTATTCTTGCCTGGAGAATCCCCATGGGCAAAGGGGCCTGGCGGGCTGCAGTTCATGGGGTTACAACAAGTCGGACATGACTGAGCAACTAAGCGCAGCCCAAGTGCTCCATCAGTGTGAGCAATTGTTATTACGGCTATCACCACTGAAGAATCCCTTAGAAAGCATTTCTGGGCATAGAGTGCCTTTATTTTTGCAGCACCTACTCACTGCCTTTCTCCATCATTCCTTGCCCAAGAATCTCACGCGTGACTTTCACAGTTCTAGTGTTTGAGATAGGGTTACACCACTGCACTAAATACTCCTGCTCCACACACTTATCCAACTCTCACCTTGGGTGTGATCCCATCTGCAGTGTAGCAGATGAGCACACCATGGCCATCAGAGTCTCCGACCAGTGCCACGGATGCCATCAGGACGCAAAGCCCATCATGCCATGTGCCGCTCATGGAGGGACGCAGAGTGGTCCTTGGCCTCAGACTTCCCACTTTCTGTGATCAGTGCCCTAAATTTGGATTTTGATCTTGGCTTCACTTGGCTGCTAAATTTGTATCCAGTTAATCTTACAGGTTGTGGGGGAGGAGTCATGTTGCTATGGCAACCCAACAACTCTGGGCAGAAGGAGAGAAGAATCGGAATTTCAGGAAGGAGACCACCAAAGGATTCTGAAACTGCCATCTCTGCCTTTGTTTCCCAGAAACAAATCTTGATATGCTAAAATAAACAGACTTTTCTTTTCTTTGTTAATTTTACAAGTTTCCAGTCATTGACAAAAATAAAAGCCTGCTCATACAAGTATTCTCTTCACATGTCATTTCCTAACAGGATAGAAACTAAAACTGACACTTCATTCAGCAAGTCAGGAAGTCAGCTGATTTCCTTTAAAGCTCTCTTTCTGCATGAAACAACTAATTGTCCAGTCTGGATTTTATATATAATATTACTTTTTGACCTGAAGTTTACAAATAAACTAACAGAAAGACACAAATAGAACTCATCTCCCAGCAGCTAAGAGCAACTGGAGGAGGGCAGAGAAAGATGACAGAACAGACTTGGAACCCTGAGACTTCATCTCCTGTGACTTCTGCGCTGCCCACAGCATAACAGAGCCTCTCACACACAGCAGAGCTGACTTGCTAGATTTTCCTGTCTTTGTTTTCCTGGCTACATTCTGGTGGAGCTTCTAAGCAATAGTAAAGCATTCAGTTCAGTTCAGTTCAGTTCAGTCGCTCAGTCGTGTCCGGCTCTTTGCGACCCCATGAATTGCAGCACGCCAGGCCTCCCTGTCCATCACCAACTCCCGGAGTTCACTCAGATTCATGTCCATCGAGTCAGTGATGCCATCCAGCCATCTCATCCTCTGTCGTCCCCTTCTCTTCCTGCCCCCAATCCCTCCCAGCATCAAAGTCTTTTCCAATGAGTCAACTCTTCGCATGAGGTGGCCAAAGTACTGGAGTTTCAGCTTTAGCATCATTCCTTCCAAAGAAATCCCAGGGCTGATCTTCAGAATGGACTGGTTGGATCTCCTTGCAGTCCAAGGGACTCTCAAGAGTCTTCTCCAACACCACAGTTCAAAAGCATCAATTCTTTCTTCACAGTCCAACTCTCACATCCATACATGACCACAGGAAAAACCATAGCCTTGACTAGATGGACCTTAGTCGGCAAAGTAATGTCTCTGCTTTTGAATATGCTATCTAGGTTGGTCATAACTTTTCTTCCAAGGAGTAAGCATCTTTTAATTTCATCGCTGCAGTCACCATCTGCAGTGGTTTTGGAGCCCAGAAAAATAACGTCTGACACTGTTTCCACTGTTTCCCCATCTATTTCCCATGAAGTGATGGGACCAGATGCCATGATCTTCGTTTTCTGAATGCTGAGCTTGAAGCCAACTTTTTCACTCTCCTCTTTCACTTTCATCAAGAGGCTTTTTAGTTCCTCTTCACTTTCTGCCATAAGGGTGGTGTCATCTGCATATCTGAGGTGATTGATATTTCTCCTGGCAATCTTGATCCCAGCTGGTGTTTCTTCCAGTCCAGCGTTTCTCATGGTGTACTCTGCATAGAAGTTAAATAAGCAGGGTGACAATATACAGCCTTGACATACTCCTTTTCCTATTTGGAACCAGTCTGTTGTTCCATGTCCAGTTCTAACTGCTGCTTCCTGACCTGCATACAGATTTCTCAAGAGGCAGGTCAGGTGGTCTGAAATTCCCATCTCTCTCAGAATTTTCCACAGTTTATTGTGATCCACACAGTCCAAGGCTTTGGCATAGTCAATAAAGCAGAAATAGATGTTTTTCTGGAACTTTCTTGCTTTTTCCATGATCCAGCGGATGTTGGCAATTTGATCTCTGGTTCCTCTGCCTTTTCTAAAACCAGCTTGAACATCAGGGAGTTCACGGTTCACGTATTGCTGAAGCCTGGCTTGGAGAATTTTGAGCGTTACTTTACTAGCCTGTGAGATGAGTGCCATTGTGCGGCAGTTTGAGCATTCTTTGGCATTGCCTTTCTTTGCGATTGGAATGAAAATTGACCTTTTCCAGTCCTGTGGCCACTGCTGAGTTTTCCAAATTTGCTGGCATATTGAGTGCAGCACTTTCACAGCATCATCTTTCAGGATTTGAAATAGCTCTATGGAATTCCATCACCTCCACTAGCTTTGTTCGTAGTGATGCTTTCTAAGGCCCACTTGACTTCACATTCCAGGATGTCTGGCTCTAGGTGAGTGATCACACCATCGTGATTATCTTGGTCGTGAAGATCTTTTTTGTACAGTTTCTTGTCACCTCTTCTTAATATCTTCAGCTTCTGTTAGGTCCATACGATTTCTGTCCTTTATCAAGCCCATCTTTGCACGAAATGTTCCCTTGGTATCTCTAATATTCTTGAAGAGATCTCTAGTCTTTCCCATTCTGTTGTTTGCCTCTATTTCTTTGTATTGATCACTGAGGAAGGCTTTCTTATGTCTTCTTGCTATTCTTTGGAACTCTGCATTCAGATGCTTATATCTTTCTTTTTCTCCTTGGCTTTTCGCTCCTCTTCTTTTCACAGCTATTAGTAAGGCCTCCCCAGACAGCCATTTTGCTTTTTTGCATTTCTTTTCCATGGGGATGGTCTTGATCCCTGTCTCCTGTACAATGTCACGAACCTCATTCCATGCCTTTTAGTTACATTTGCTGCCCTCTGGCTGGTCTTAGCCTGCGCTAGTCTACCAGAATTTTCTTTGGTCGAGTTTAGATTATTTGGCGCTTGCCTACCTGGTACACAATCCCTGGTTTGTGTTCAGGTGTTTCTGGGTACACAAATCAGGGACTGTGTACCAGGTAGGCAAGCGCCAAATAATCTAAACTCGACCAAAGAAAATTCTGGTAGACTAGCGCAGGCTAAGACCAGTCAGAGGGCAGCAAATGTAACTAAAAGGCTTCATCTTTGAAAAACTACTCTGGGTTAAACTGAGAACTGACATCTTGGGCAGCAGTTAAATTTTTCTTTAAATGAAAAAAAAAAAAAAAAAGCCAGAAGCACCCCTCAACATGATTTTCTTTACTTTCTATCATTTTTACCTCCTTTGCTAAGACAGCTTTTGGTTTCTTTGAGCTTGAGTGAGGACGGAGTCAGTACTGGTAACTCAGGGGTCTGGGAGTGAGAAGGTAAAAAGTTGAAGAGTTTGCTGTGTTGTGATTATGTAATTTTTCTGTATTTTTAAGGAAATGGCAGCTGCTTAAAATTACACAAGAAGATCGTATGGTTAAACTGATGAGAAAAGTAGGATGTGATCAGGAATAAAAAACTCTGGAACAGAAGTCACAGATTCAAGTCCTTGGCTTGGTTCTATCACTTAACCAGCCACATAATTACAGACAAGTTATTTCAACTGCCTGAACCTTGGTTGTTTTAACTATAAAATGGGTATAAAAATATCTGCCTTGACCTCAATAATTCAGATTGAAGATCAAATGATGTCACATACATGAAATCATTTTACAAAATCATCACTGCTCAGTGAATGTGTTGTTAATTCTACTAGAATCCAGAGTCTAGATTTACTGGATGTCCTCCTGCTTGGTACAAACTTCAGCTTCCATAGGAAATCCTTATATCTAGTAGGTACAAAAATGCAATTGAAAGCAAAAATGTGCCAATCAAATATGCCTATAAGTTTTTAGACCAACTTCTGCAAAGTTGGTTTAAAGGTAAACTGTTCTACTTAGACCATCAAAGCCCTCGCCAAGCCATCAGTGATTCATCCACAAGGTACAGAACACCCGCAGGCAAAGTAGTTTTTCTTCCTGAAAGGCACTTGCATAATGAGTTCACTCACTGTTGTGCAAGAGATTAAAAGTTTTAGTTCATAAAATTCTAGTTGGTAGCCTGCCATGTCAATTAGCTTCTTACTCCATGTTCATGGCATTAATGCTAAATTAGAACTAATTATCCTCTCAATTGACAATTTAGAGGCCATTAAAATATAGATTAGCATGAAAGAAATATAGTATCCTGTGGAAACTGAAATTCTGATAGAAAGGAGATAAACTCTTAACATTTAATGTGTTAATGACCCTGCATCAGGTGCTAAAAGAGGAGGTTAATTAAAGCAGAGCTACTACTGTCCTGACTTCTGGAACTTCCATCTAAAAGGACAAAGCAACTCACTCACACACACACACACACACACACACACACACACACACGTATACACACAACTATCAGTAGAGCTGCTATCCAGTGTGACAATACCAAACCTTGGTATTGTTTGAAACAGACTTTGCTTAGCATGCTTCAGAAGCAACTAGAAGTTTTTAAGCAGAAGTCAAGGAGATATCAAATTGGAGTGGGATCATTTAAAAGAACAATATAGAGAGATGAATCAGGAAAGAAAATAGGGAAAGGAAGGCCAAGGAGACTATTAGTCATGAACTAAACTGGCCCAATAAACAAAGCTGCACAGGGGAAATCAGAGAATTTATGTTTTTAATTATTTTACTATAAAGCTCTATTTCTTAAGTGCTTCTTGAGTTCTTTACATTTCAAACTGGCAACCACTGAACTATGGGGTCCTTTTTGTAAGAACACATGCAAACATGGGAACGAATTTTTTTTAAAGAGGTGTGAAGGGATTTACCATCTCATTGTGTAAACATCACCTGGTGATCAGTAGAGTAACAGTTTGTCAATAAACAAGCTCCACCTGGGTTCACAAACAAATCACATCGGCTCTTCCAGGTGCTGGAAAGAAACGTGTTCTTGCTATTTTCACTGCTGAACTCTGGGGCAGCTAATTACAGAATGGCAGTGTTTACGTTACTTTCCGTACAACCTCACACCTAGAGTAGGGAAGACTAATGATAGTGTCGGGAGGCAGAACGTGGGAGTAATTGTTCAGCAAGTCAGAGCGCTTGCACTCTGGATGGCTGCAACAGCAGGAAAGCCCATTACTCCAATTGCCGAAATTATGTCTCACTGGAGTCGAGTTTACAGAAATATTTATAGGATTAGCAAAACACTATCATTGGCAGTTTCTTCGGGTTGTCTAAAGCTTCCCCCCTCCCCCTCGAGGGATGGATGGCTGGGGAAGGAGGAACAAGAGAATCTACCCATTGAAAAATGCAAAGTGTTAAAAAAGAAATGATTGGGCTTTTTGTGGCAGTACTGTAGTGTTCAAAGGATGGGGACCCAAACCCATCTCATTATTCATCCTAGAGAACAAACTGACTGATGATTGCTGTCAACTTTAGATACGTGTTCCAAAGACTTCTGTTAGTCAACAAAATCCTTACATTTGGAATGCACTCTGAAAAGTTGTAATTCTTTTTCTGATGCTTTGAAAGAAAAAAATGCCTGCATATCTTTCTGTATCCTTCAAGTTTTAGTCATTTTTGGTCACTTTCCTCCACAAACAAAATCTCTTTTCCCTGGTTGTCCTGGATATTATGAAGTAATCGTGATGCTCATCAACTGAACTTAGTAATTGAGGATAATTGTACAGTCATACAAATAAAACTATTTGCTTTCTTGGCAGTTCTGTCAGTTCTCAGTCTATTAAAAGTCACAAGTGACTCAGAAGGAAAATAGCATTTACTTTCTAGGTCTCAACTGTAGGCTTTTTACCAAATCTCAGTGAGCACACCATTTGCACTCAGTTCAACTAGTTGTTCCTGAAACTTCCTGCTAGCATGGAGATAGATGTCCAAGCACGTGGTCTCCCAAAGGCCTTAGCTCAGTAATGCTTGGGACCTTCTCACATTGCACAATGATCTGTAAGTTATCCTGTGACTGGGGAAAACATGACAGAAATGAAACAGGACTGGATGAAATCAAACCGGGTCCATTAGACTTGTCTCTTCAAGCTAGATTCTTGTGAAAACAAAAATATCCTCCTATTTTTCCTGGTTGTAAACTTACAGGAGAAGGACCCTGGATAACCATAGTCCATTTCCTTCCAGCATTTCAGGAAGAGTGGAAAGAATGAGAATATTCCAGGCCAAGAGATTTAAAGGAGGCAAGGCAGTAATAACGGGTACCTCCCATATGTCATCTCCAACTGTGATGGCATGTCTACATTGATACCCTCCCTTAACTCAAATTCAGCAAGTCCGAAACAAGCTCATCCTTCTCCCCCACCAAAATAGACCCTATCTTGATTTCTCTATTTCCACCCATGAAATCAGGCATCATTTCCCCAGTGTCCAATGAATGATTAATAATTTGGAATCATCTTTTACACATTTCCTCCCTTTTCACAAATGATCAAGCTATCTCTTAACAGAATTGTCACCACAGTTATCAGTTACATCCACAGATTTGGGTTCCCTGCCTATGCTTGAAAATTCACTGATACGGACTTAGCTGTGAATGGAAAACTCTCCTACCTGCTCAGGAGCTTTAAAAATGGAAGTGGGCTTTATGATATTGAAAACAATTTGTAAAGTATAAAAGGACTACTTCAAGGTCCTGCCGAGAAGCTAGAAACAGAAGTAAGATAGCTTCTGAGAGACAAAACATAGACGTGATATTTGGGACAGGTGTACAGGCCAGCAAAGACACCTAGTGGGACTAAAGAGCAACCAGGCCATCAAGACCTCAAAAGAAAAGAAGCTGGCCAGCCATGGGGTCGGAGCACAGGGAAAGTCACTGGGGAGGCACTGGCAGAAACCATACAAGGCTGGGGCTCTCCTGGGAGCTGAGGGAGGGCAGGGGAAGGGACAAGTCTGTCCTTACATGGCTGTCAGTCTAGTGGAGGAGACAGGAAACAACCAAACTTGGAACATAATCCTCCACCCAATCCCCTGTTCACAAGCCACTGTCTGGTGTCACCTGCCTTTTTATGTGCTTGCAAGGAGGAAAATACTGCCCTGTGGCAGCCATATTTGTTACTGTAAATTCTCTATGGCTGGTTTTCACTCTTTATTCTCATGAGTTTGGAGATTTGAGTCTGCTGTCCCTAGAGATGGATCTCCTCCAGGTATGTTGACAAATCAGACCAAGGACCAGACCTAGGACTGTGGTTCACCCAGGGCAACATCTTGGCATATCTTCACTTAACTGGGCAGAGTCCTCAGGCTCAGTAGAGCCACGTCACTCCCATGATTCTAACTGTACTCAACAAATGCTGCCTTTATGGTGATGACCAACAGCAGCGATATTTCTGTTTTCAAAACTAAAATCTAGACACTGTTCCAACAGGTTCTAACAGTTTCTGGATCAATTCATGATTCAGCTACTGAATTAAATCGCTTTCATTTTCAGGTGACATTCAGACCCATCAGCCTGGGGTGGGAGGTGGTAAAACACGCTTCTTAGACTTGGTGGTCCACACCTGGAAAGTGGGCTCTGAGTCAGTAGTGCTGGGGTGGGGCTGGAGATTCTGATTTGTAACAAGCTCCTGGGTGATGCAGGTACTGCTTATCTATGAAGCCCACTTTGAGGAGCAAAAAATCTCAGTACCCAGGCTGCTTCACAGACCAATGGAATTGGAGTCTCGGGGACTGAGACCAGGAATTGGTAATCCCAAAAGCTCTAGAACGATCCTGTGGGCAGCCAAGGCTGAGACCCACTGGCCTAGAAGCAGGTCTGAGGTCAGGAGCCTTCCCACAGACTGAATCTCAGCTCCTGATACTCAGGAGCAAATCCACAAAGCCCTGTCTGCAGAGGCCTGAGCAGCTTCCACTTTTTGAGGTTCCTTTTTGCCAAGGCAGAATCACTCAAATTGTGGCACATTGTTAAGTATTCACATTTATCAAGCCAAAGCCTTTGCACAAAGTACAACTGTATGTATAAGCTCATTTGAGGATAACATCACAAGTGTACATCAGAGCCCCATTATAATCCTACATCCCGCCTCCCTTGATAGGCCCTGAATAGTGCCTCCACCAGTTGCCTGGTTATTTGAGAAAAATTTTCTCTGAGGGCTAGATAATGAGAATGCAAAATGGAAGAGAGACATTATAACAATTGCCTTCTCAGTAAAACATCAGAATTGATGTAACAAACCCTAAATGATTCATTTCTAATTTAAATAAAAACAACAGAATATTAATGGAAAAAGGGGATTTTCCCCTATTAACAAGCTGTAGCCTAGTGTCTCTATCATAAAACTATTCCCATTAAGGAATATCAGTTTTCTAAGTAAAAAATCACAAAGGCTGTACACAGATCGCACATGTTTATACAAGAAAAATCGATGAAATACTTCCCTTCCTCCAGAGGAAAACCGGTATAAAGAAAATACTCATTATTCTATTCCTAAATTTCATATATTATGAGTAACACAGAAGAACTAAATGAATGAACAAAATAATTCTTAACATATTAATTGCTGCAGAATTCCCTCCAAAAAACTGTTCTCTGCTTCACTGGCATAAAAAAAATGAGTCTGATTGTACTTGGACACTTTCAAAATCACAAGACTTCCCCTTTTTTCTCTTAAACAATGTATTTGAAAGCATCGATGCTCTGCACATTTTATGGAATAGATTGGTTTTTTGTTTTGGGGTTTTTTGGGGTAGACGAAACTAGAGAGAAAGGATCTGATTCAGAATCTAGAGATGTTTTTGTCCCTCAAATAGGAGATCTGAAAATAAACACAACTGAACCGTCTTCAAGCACTTTTAACCCTGAAGGTCTTGCTTGCCCTTCTTGGACTCTCCGTGTTGGTGCGTGTTAGCAGGGGGAAGCTATTCCGTGGTTGTGCCATCTGGGTTCCAGAGTTGCTATTTAAAAAATTCAAACAGGAAATCTTGGAGTTGAAACGCACCAAACCTTCCCCTAGAGGTCACGCCATCAAAATAGCTCTCAGATTCAGCTCTTCCTTTCTCCTTCTGTCACTTAATCTGATATGAAACTTCAGTCGCACATAAGGAAAAAGAGATGGAACAATGATTCCACCCTCCAGGATCAATTTTTAAATTATGTCTGTGTGTGTGTGTGCACACACATTTGCTCAGTCGTGTCCAACTCTTTGCAACCCCATGGACTGTAGCCCACCAGTCTCCTCTGTCCATGAGATTCTCCAGGCAAGAATACTGGAGTGGGTTGCCATTTCCTACTCCAGGGGAATCTTTCCGACCCAGGAATCGAACCTGGGTCTCTTGCATTGCAGGTGGATTCTTTACCACTGAGCCACCAGGGAAGTGCTAAGTTGCTCCTAAAACCTCCAAAGCTTTAGCTTATATTCCTTAAGACTTCTTTCCTATCTGGTTTAATTCCAGTTTTTTTTTTTAAATGAAAGGGCTCAGATATAAAAACAGTCAAAATCACTCCACCTTATAGGGAGAGAAGCTGTTCCTAAACTGGGAAGGGAGGGCTAACAGATATAAACCTGTACCACATCATCCGCTGACTCATCTGGGGATCCTCTGGGTAGACCACAGCCACCGTAGTGGAGAGAATGCCACTACTATTCTATTTGCCTGACACATTAGGCAGGACTGTTAGCTCCAGTTCGGGGATCAGGCTGACCTAGTTTTGATGATGATAATGATGATGATGAAGGCTGATGGCAGCTAAGATTTAACCAGTGCCTATTCTTGTTTCAGGCACTGTTTTCAGCAGTTTTCATTTGCTAATTATTCTAATCCTCAGAACAACCCTTTGGGATGGGCACTGATATGAGATCTCTTTGCACATGAGTTTGGGTTTTATAGCTGCTAACTATGACTCCCAGGATGAGTTAAACTCCCAAACCCTTCATTTCAACATCTGAAAAGTGAGGATTATAATAATGCCAACCTCATGAGATGAGGCTCTCCACACTGGCCTGGAGTATATATGGTACCCACCCAAGTCATCTGTATTAGTTGGATGCCTGGAGCAAGAGGTGCTCACCACAGTCTCCTGGTATGCATCACCTCATATCACGGCTGAGGCTGAAAAAAGGAGACGTTGTTGAAGGTTAGCATGGCTAAGTTTAAGGTCATCCAGATGATAGTTCTTCTGAGATCAATGAAAAAAGACAAATATCTCTGAAGTCCAAAGGAGAACAGGATTTTTTCAAAAGTAATTAACTTGCCTACCTTTGTTTTGTCTTCTCGCTAAAACAAAAAGGGTCCAAGTGGCGCTAGTGGTAAAGAATCTGTCGGCCAATTCAGGAGATGCGAGAGATGCAGGTTAGATCCACGGGTCTAAAAGATTCCCTGGAGTAGGAAATGGCAACCCACTCCAGTATTCTTGCCAGGGAAATCTCATGGACAGAAGAGCCTGGAGGGCTACAGTCCATGGGTCACAAAGAGTCAGACACGACTGAGCGACTGAGCACATAGCCACAACTATGATCTCCTTCCCAATATCCTAACAAGTCCTATATTAAATTTGTTCACATCATTTCTCCAAGTGTATTTTACGTAGGGAAAGAACACCTGTTATGTCAAATGCAGTAAGTGCTAGGATGCGTCTTACAGACATAGCCAGAAAAGAAAAATGTAAATGCAAAGGCAGGAGCTCAAGATTATCCCTCCTGCCTTCACGTAATTAAAGAATTTTAAATATAAAGTAGAATACAATGGGAAGAAAGCTGTTATCATTTTCAACATCTTGATAACAACTATATCTGAATACCAGAAACTGATCTTGGCTAATTAATATTTCGACTTGAAACAATTACCCGTTAATTATATCAATAAGTGAATTATCATTCTTAGCAATTTTTCCATTTATAATTCATGATATTTTAAAATCACGGTTAACAGATTTGAAGGCAGTTATATTCACTCACATTGGAAACGATTCTACAAACCTATTCTCAAAATATATTATCTTTCTATATGAAAACTATATTTTTTCAGCATTTAAAAAAGACATGACTTTTTTACTAGAATGCTAACCCTATTATATAGTTAGCCTCAGGAAAAAGTACACTGCTTTATAGAGATCCAATAAATAGTGAAATAAAACATTTTTCTTTTCTGCCCAAGACACCTGTAAGTAATTTTCCAAAGGAAAGTGTTAGGTTAAAAATAAAACAAACAAAAGGGGTAAAAAGGAAATGAAGGCATCTTAGTAACTGGCCAGCTTCTGTGAGTACCAGGCAAGATTAGCAGCCCTGAGAAAATATACCTTAGTAACTACCTGGTCTCTCCAAACTGGACAAAGACCTGCCCCCAGAAGAATCTATTAAATCAATTTAACACTTAAAAATATATTTCAAGACATGTTTATCTATCCTAACATAGACTTAAAGTCTCTTGATCATTTTCAAGTTTAAAGGGAGATAAATTTGATAAATGCTTAGGTGGAGATGGTTTGGCTAACTCTATGATTTCTCAATGTCAAAGGCCTTATTTGATATTTCCATTGTGACTGACTCTTGGTAAATATTTTACTATCTCTTGAAGCAGTATTATGTTAGCAGACGTTTTAACAACTGATTCTCTGTGGAAGGAAAGGGAAAATATAGAGCATGTAGTAATTTCCTTGGTACAAAGACTACCAACATGGTTGATTTCAGACTCCCTAGGTGATGTCACCCAGTTGGGAAGAGATGTTCTCAGCCATCTCATGGAAGCTGATGTGAGCTGGCTCTAGGACATCGTTGGAAATAAAGTACATCACCGATATTCTACAGCTTTGGGCCAAGTTTATTCTGAGTTGCACCAAAATCCACTTCATCCAAATTGAAAGCATCAAATTGTTTATTCTTCTGAGGTTTATCAATGAAAGACTAATATTTTGGGAGCACAATTGATTGCAAACTCTTGAAAAAAAGCAGGATAATGAATGGAATGACTCCTTAAAGAACAAATCCTTGTATACCAATCTCCTTTAGTAACTCAGGGCCAGGCCTAAAAGGTGTCATCTATCTTGATGTCAGGAAGGCTTGGAGTCTTTCCCACACAATGTAGTCATCAATAAACTTGTGAAAACATAGTTTACATAGAGCTTAAAATCAGGAACCCAACTTCCAAGAAATTTCTAAGTGAAGCATAGTTATGAGTTACAGAGAAAAGAATCATTTGGGGTACACTTATTGAATGGTGATCCAGGTCCAGTTTAAAGTTACTATCATTATTAGTGCCTGACTGTTAACTCTATTGGAGAAGAAAATGGCAACCCACTCCAGGATTCTTGCCTGGGAATCCCATGGACAGAGGAGTCTAGTGGGCTACAGTCCATGGGGTCACAGAGTCAGACACGACTTAGAGACTCAATATTTAACAACAACGTTAATTCTACAGCTCAGAAGGGAAAAGAAGTAGGAAGACTTCTTAAAACTAGTCGGGAAATCTAATGGCTCATCAGGATGATGACGTGCAGTATGGGATACCAGACGTTTTGCTCATTTTCTCAACTTCAAAAAAGCACAAAGTGTGAAGCCACCAGGGGATGGGCTACACCTAAACCATCTTCCTCCATCACTTGTCTCTGAATTGTGAGGTTCTTCTTCAAACAATTTTAACAAATCAAGCCTGAACTCATGTCTTTGAAGAGATGGTTTATTGCTTTCAATAAAATTACTGATATAGTAATTCCTACTTGCATGTTCTTATAACTTAATGATTATTTATGTATTTTAATGTGGTGTATTTCTCTTTGGTTGAAAGAGCTGATTGTGTTTGGGGAACCACAATCTTTTCATGTACAATTAAGAAAGAAATACCCACGGAAAGAAATAGCCAATGGAATATATTATCTTAAGGAAATGAATGACCTTTTCATCTTCCCTCCTTTATCCTCAGAAAATTGCAAAGAATTGTACCATATTTACACTCTTCCACTTTATTAACTATATAATTTCAGTACCTTTAAAAATCCTTTGGTTTGTAAACATATATTTTGTTACCAGGGTTTTGAATAATTTGTTTGACGCATAAGTAAATCAAAGACAAATTTTACTTAAGGGTAAATTGACTGGAAACAAATTCCAGTTTTGGCTTCAGCTTTCACTGGTTCACATTTAAAATTCTCCTTTGTCAGTTAAAGAGCATTATTTCTTTATTGCCACCTTATAAAATAAAATTTCATATTTTTTTGAAAACTCAGAATTCTTGAAGTATGCATTGCTACTTCCGGAAAAATAAACAAGGATCATGACAAGACAGGCATTAAAAGGTTTTGAATCTGTCAAACAAAATAATTATACCAATTTAGCAATAATAAATTAACAATAGTAAGTTTAATTCTGTAAAACTTTAGTTGAACCAAAGGAATTCATAATAGTCGAATTTTCCTATTACTTAATTCTGGAATAAGCCAATGAGAGAAATTATGCTGACTATATCTGGTTATCTAAGACGGAGCAATTTGTTTTGGATGACTTGAGATACCATCTTGCCTCAACCAACAAGTCTTGAGACCTCAGCCAGAACATTCCCACATGCAGATCTTACACTTTAAAGAATATTGACATAGTCACCAAGACATATGCAGCTTCACACAATGACACAAAGCTCTAACTGGCTGGACAATCTTCTAATGGGACAAGAAGAGCAATATATTAGCACGCTATCTTTCTAGGAGATGTACCTCTTCATGAGAGACTTAAGTTCTAAGACTCAAAAACAAAAACTAGACCTTGCCACATAATTCAATAGAGTTATGAAAAAATTATTTCCCCAGACTATAAAAAAGTGTGGCACAACTCTGAGTAGTTCTAAAGAGAACAATAAAGATAGATATAAAATGTACATGAGTGGAGGGAGCAAGGCAATTTATAATCTTTCCCTAAAAGGGAAGGTTTATATTCTCATTCTTTATGCTGGATACATTTAAAAAGAGGCAGCTATTTAATGGCACTTATCTTCTCTAGAAATAATGTGTGGTTTATACAGAATCTCATGAGATATACCATAAATTGTATAGTCACCTATGGTGTGTGTGCATGCTCAGTGGCTCAGACATGTCTGACTCTTTGTGACCCTGTGGACTGCAGCCCCGCCAGGCTCCTCTGTCCAAGGGATTATCCAGGCAAGAATACTAGAGGTTGCCATTTCTTCCTCCAGAGGATCTTGCCTGCCCAGAGATCGAACCTGCATCTCCTGTGTCTCCTGCATGGGCAGGTGGAATTTTTACCACTGAGTCACCTGGGAAGCCCATAGCCATCTATAAATATAAGTAAATTTTATTTGAAAGAGGATGGGGTACAATGAAATTTTATTTTTACACAGGAAATTTCTGATGAGAATTTTTTCCCCACTTACTTCTATTATATAATTAAAGCTGCCTTCTATGGAGATAGGAGAGGCTCCTGTAATTATTATGTTTTATATATTATATAATAATGTACTATAATAATATAATAAAGCTTTTTAAAATAGTATACTTTAAAAATTATCACTTTCATATAAAATATTCTGATTAGTAATACCATATTGTGATTTCAAATAAGTCACAAAATAACAATGATAAATATTAAAATAGAGAACAGATAGTACCTAGCTACAGAATGCTTTATATTCTAAAAGCTCATTTATATGCAGGTTGTTTAGAACCTGGAGCACCTTTTTCAAGAAACAACGAGGTGATTAGGGTCCTCAGTCAACTTATAAATCTACACACTCCAGGATGCTTCTGAAATTCTGAAGAACCACAGGTAATAATATTTCTATAGGAAATAATTCAGAGTTCCAACTTGAGAAGTCAAATACACCTCTCGTGCTCTGAACAGGTATTTCTCAAGGGCCACGAGACTGGTTCATGTTTTTGTATCGCTAGGAAAAAGAACAGAATTAAGTGTCATCACTTACCAGTCACATAAGCTCAGGTTTTTCAACTGCAAAGTGAAAAGTATTGATACCTGCCCAGGTTACTTAAGAGGTTTGCTGTGAGCACTGAATAGACAGAGTACCAGAAAATTACATTGTAAAGCCACTTCCACCCTCTCCAGGCAGTTAAATCCTCGTTGGACAGATGACCCAGAGCACAAGGGAGGTTGGGTTGACTTGTTCGAGCTTATAAGGTGAGCTCCTGAGAAGCCAAGAGAAACAGTCAGGGCTGTTGACTTCTGGTCCATCTCCTTCTGCACTAGAGGTGGCATCTAACTTACTCTATTGGTAGTTAATTTATTGAACACACACTGGGCAGAAAACCAAAGATAGATGACAGTAATAATGGCACATTCTGACATGTCTGAGCTGAACTCAGGAGAACCAGGTCCCAACCCTGGTCTCACCTCTGACTCCAGGACTTAATGAGACAATCACACAGCCACTTCCCATTTCACAAGCTCTCTCTCTCTTTAATTTGAGAGAAATAAAGTGGCTTCTCCAGTCTTCCTCTTAGGAGGCTGTTCTCTGGCTTTTATTGTAATGAGTAAATAACTGAAAATCAATGAAATTTTGTTGCAAAGCTCTACCTCCCTCAGGCAAAAAGGGCAGAAACTGTTTGCTTTTATTAAAGTATTGCTGGCAACTAGAAACATTTTATGAAAAGAGAATAAATAGTAACTAAATGTTTCCCATGTATTTATACAAGGTTTACATCACATTTTACAGCTAAGGGGATTCAATTGGTATCTAAGTAGAAGAATGAAGAGGGAAAAATGCTAATCACTGGTACAGAGGACAAGAGAGGCCCAGACCAAGGGCTTTTTAAAAGTCACTTCTGTTATCAGTATCTGATACGATTGTATACATTTATTTATGTCATTTAACAACAAAATTTTTGCATTATCCTTAAAATGCACACTTTAAAGCTGCGGTTCTCAAAGTTCTTAGCCTTAGGATCAATTTTAGGATCTTAAAAATTATAGAAAATCACACAGAACTTGTGTTTATGTAGATTATATTTATCCAGTTTAACTATATTGCAAATTTAAATGAATAAACTTTTAAAACATTTATTCATTAATTTATTTTAAAACAAGTAAGCCCATTACACATTAAAATAAATAACATGTTTTAATGAAAAAGGACTGATTTCCAGAAAAAACTTCAGTGAGAAAAGCCACCGTCTTTACATTTTTGCAAATCTCTTTGATGTCTGTCTTAACTGAAGTCAGCTAGATTTTCATATCTCCTTCGGCATTCGTTCTGCTGGGATGTGTTCTTTCAGTTAAAGTATATGAAGAATATTTAGCTTCACAGAAATACAGTTGGAAAAAGAAGGAGTATTCTAGTCGCCTTTTCGGATAACTGTGATACTCTTCTTTGACAAACACTAAAACGTTAACAGCTGGTCATGTCTTGAAGGGTTACTTGCAACATGGAATCTGAATCTCTGTTGATGAACTTGTGCTCTAAATACTCATGAGATAAGAGGAGCAAATAAGGAAAATAATGTCATAGTATTATTGTGAAAATGTGCCTGACTTTTCAGATTCTCTGAAAATGTTTTAGGCATGTTGGGGTTCCCTAGACCACACTTTGAAAACCTCTGCTTTAAAGATACAAATCGTCTTTTCTGGTGTACAACTGGTAAAGTGAGGGATATAATATGTGAAACTTAAGGAACAAGGTGCGGAAGAAAGATCAAGTGCAAACAAATCAGTCGCCCCCTGGTCCACCATCATGTGGACGTGGAAACTGGAAAGTAGATGCTGGAAGGCTAGAGCCCCAGCTAGAACCCAGCAACAGTCACTGCACTATAACGGCCCACACGCCTCAGACAGGGTGACATTCTCAACAATATGCGAGAACACTCGGGCACATTGTAAAGACTTCTTTATTGCATCATGACTGTTCGGAACCAGCCACAGACATTAAACCAGCCAAGTAGGCACATACCACAACCTACAACCAGCAGAGGCAAACTGGGAAGCCTAGTTTTGATTCTGGTCATAGCTATGTCTGCTACCTGCTCCATTTCACTCCAACCTGCTCCCGCCTCTCTCCAATCTCCACCGAAGTCCAGTCTCCTGCCCCTCTGTGAATCCTGTTTTTGTTGTTATAACCACAACAACAGGGGGTGAGTATATTTGCTTTTCTTGGCTTTTCCTCTTTAGGAGGACTGTGGCTCTTTCCACTGCCGACAGCCTCAGGCAGTGCCCACTCCAACCTCCACACTGGTTTTAGCCCCTCACATTGAAGTCCTGATACCAGGTAGCTGAGTGGGTGCAGCTTCCTCAAATGGGCCATTCAAGAAAACGGATATTTTTCAATCTTCTTCTACAAATTTTTCATTTTGTCTGTATCTTACCACAGTGTGACACAGTACATGAAAATAAGTCATTTTCATGCTATTAGCACATTTATGAAACAAGCTTCCACAGTAATTACTCTAATGAAGATGACCCTAGACTGAAGAAATAGCAATTAGAGCTGCCTGAATAGACTTTAGGGGAAATGAAGACATTTACATTCAAAGAAAGATAAGATTTTTAAATAAGAGGTAAAATTAATAGCCCAAATTCCATGGAGCAGGAAAGAGCTTCTAATGACTCAAAGAAGACTGGGATACATGCAGATTAGTCTGTCACATGCAAGTAAATACAAAAATGATGCTAGCCTATCATGAAAATATGGACAGTAAGCAACAAGCTAAAAGAAATGGAAAATTAGAAGAAACTGGCCAGCTATATGCAACCTAGTAGAAAGGCTTTTCTTTGAATATAATTTTTTTTTCATGTAAACTTACAGTTGTTATTTTCCAAACATAAGTAACCAACTTTTTAAGTAATAATTCAAATTCTGTGCTATGCAGCGGTGCAATTTGGAAACCAACAGAAACCCCGTTCCAGTGGTGCAAGGAACCACAACAACCAACCCAGCTGACCTCAGCAAGGGGTCTGCACATCTGGGGTTGATCAACGGAAAGCCCATCTAGGGGTTTCCGGCCAAACTGAGGAGATCTGTTGACACTATAATTATTAGCAGTAACAACAGCTTTCGCTGGTTTATTTCCCATCAAACTGGGTATGTTGCTGGAATCTAGTATGTCAGGTTCTCTTGATAGGATAGGATACCTGATAGGAAGCCAGGGGCCAAAACCAGAGAGGAAAAGCCTAACATAAGGAAGAGTTTGTTCCAATGCCTTCTGGATGCTGATCTCTACATGAAGGTTGATCAAGTGGGACCTGGGGCTACCCAGGGAATTTCTGCCTATCCTGGATAGCGACCAGTGTTTTGAGCATTGCACACTCACTGAGCATGATGGAGGGCTCTGTGAAAACCAGGAAGGCCCACTTGTAGGGCAGAGAAGGAATATGCCCATTATTGTTGATGCTATTGCTATTAATAAATGAGGCTTTATGAATAAAAGAGGAAGTGACATTATTAATTTTTCCTCATGACTTCTTTGAATTCTTTAGATTATTTTTCTTTAAGATCCATATCTCCAGCCAAAAGGTAAAGGCTCCATTTTGCCTAAAATGTTACTATATTTCCATGCCATTACTACATAGAGCCTTGAGTAATCACAATTAATATGATATTATATACAAATTAAATGTGCTATAAATTTTAGTTATCATCATGCTGGTTTTTAATCATTATTATTAGGTGAAACCTAAGAAAAAATTTTAGCCTATCATGGGCTGTATCAGCTTCTTCATTTATTTCTAAAGATTTGGGCATATCTGTGTTCAGAGAGAGAAAGAGAGAATCAAAGCTTCCTCTTTTTCCATCTGGCTACAAGGGCTTTTCATAGTTTATTTTTTCCACACTCATCCCTAAAAAATGCTCTAGAGCTAAGCTTTCAGGAGATTGTGTCAGAGTCAAACAATTATATCATTGATTATCAGCTATTTCACAGGAGAATTGAACTGTCTGACAAAAAAAAATCAGAATGGACTTTTATAGTCGTAAGACTTTGGCAGCAGACACTGAGTATTACATGCAACTTGGCTCAAAAAAAATATTTGAAAACTTCAGAAATTAACTTTATCACAGAAAATATTTAGCTGTAAGCAATATCCAGCTGTAGAGGCAGAGAACCAAAGGTCAGAAAAATGTGCTAAAAATATAAATAAATACGTTTCAGACACCCAGTGTCAGCCTGTGGCAGTGCCAGGCTGAGCTAGCCGGTAAGTCCTCTGGTAAAGAAAACGCTTTTCTGGGATGATTATAATGGGTACTCTGTGAGCTCTGGGGCCTGGACTTGCTTTTCTATAGATGACTTTGTTCCTTCTTTACATTGTAAAGTTCAGTTTATATTTTTGTAGAAATACATTCTCATCATTTCAAATGAAGATGCTGATTCGGCCACATTTCAGTTTCATTCTCATTTGAAGAAATCAGCCCGAGCTTGTTTGGAAGCGAAAATGCTCCAAAAACTCTTGCTTCCTTTTGAAACTTTTATGAAATATTCAGACATGAATGAAAGTATTCTAGACCTAGAAAGGGATGTTTCATATTTACAGTGAAAATAAAAATCAGGTTGTGGAAGGATGGAAAAACAACAGGAATTCACTAACTAGCTGAGAGTCAGAAATACAGCATCCATAGTTGGATCACCTGAGATACTGCAACTTAAAATCAGCAGTGCCAGCAAGAGAAGTTTTCAGAGGCCATAATAGGCTCCCTTTTTCAGAAAGTAAACAAATTCCTTACCGAGGGAGAAAAAAAAAAAAAAATCACATAGAGATGGTGATTTTACTTTTATTTCAAAGACTAAACAATGCAGGATCCCACAAGCAAATTTAAACAATCCAAGATATTCTGAATGAGTCTAACTTTTGCTGTCAGTCTAACTCAGGAAGGAGTTGACAAAACTTCACTTTCTTTGATAGCAAGAAAGGTCCACTCAGAATAATTATGTGGCAGAAAAAAGAAGTGCCGATGTGGCCAAGAGGAACCCGTGGTAATTAACTCTAGTCAATTAATAGCTATTTCTTTCAAACCTGTATCCTATTAAATGCACCTTCCTCTCCAGATGCATAAATTAGCCTTTCATAAAACCTTCTGGATGCCAAAAAGTAAATTATTCTCTAGAGGCGAACCAACAAAAGGAGACAGAGCCTGCCTTTGGTGACCATATTGGAACTGTGTTAGTTTCCTGTCAGCTGCCTTAACAAATCACCATGAACCCAGTGGCTTAAGAAAACCATATATTTACTATCTTATAGTCCTGGAGGTCAGAAGTCCAAAACAGGTCTCACTGGGCTAAAATCAAGACATCAACAAGGCCGTGTTCCTTGTGGAGGCTCTGGAGGAGAATCTGTGTCCTTGCATTTTCCAACTTCCAGAGGCTGCCCACACTCCTTGATTCATGGCCCCTTCCATCCTCAAAATCACCAGTGGCTGAGCAAGTCTTTCTCCCCTCACATTTCTCTGGCCTTAACTCTTTTTCTGCCTCTCACTTTCATTAAAGGGCCCTTGTGATTACAGGAAGCCCATTTGGATAATCCAAAATAATTTTAGGGTAAATTGAGAACCTCAAATCAATCTGCGTGTTTGCCATATAATATAACACTTTCACAAGTTCCTGGGATTAGGTTGTAGACATCTTTGGGAGGCCATTATTTTGCTCCCCACAGGTACCAAGAATAAAATGAAAATTTTACCTTCATCAGCCTCTCTTCTGTTCCTGACTATCCAGCCATATCCTTGGGTACAGGCACCTCACCTTTAAAAAAGTAGTAATAATAGACCTTGCTTCTCCTGCTGTCTTTTCTACCTTTAAATCAATGACTCTGTGACTAGCAATTCTTTGCATGTTTTAACCTAATAAAATCACAGCCTTCATCTCCCACTAAAAAGACAAAGTTGGGTCACCCTTCCTCCAGCTAGCAAAATTCAGCTCAGAGAATTTGGCAAGACATTCATTTGTTCTTTCATTCAACAAGTATTCACTCGACACCCCTGATATATCAGGCATAGCAAGTCCAGTGCTGAGCAAAAGAGATATACTCTCTGCCCTAACTGGGCTTAGTTTAGCATTTTCCAATATTTGCTAGAGGGATACAGAAGAAAGCTATTTTCCACTACTTATGTCCTAGTTCTTTTCAATACACATCTGAGAACACATAACATATGATAAAGACATGTGCAATGCAAATCTTTAAAATTAGGAAGGGTGTAACAAAAATCATTATCAATAACCTCAGATATGCAGATGACACCACCCTTATGGCAGAAAGCAAAGAGGAATTAAAGAGCCTCTTGATGAAGCTGAAAGAGGAAAGTGAATAACCTGACTTAAAACTGAACATTCAAAAAACAAAGATCATGGCATCTGGTCCCAACACTTCATGGCAAATAGATGGGAAAACAATGGAAAGAGTGAGACTTAATTTTCTTGGGCTCCAAAATCACTGTGGATGGTGACTGAAGCCATAAAATTAAAAGACGTTTGCTCCTTGGAAGAAAAGCAATGACAAACCTAGACAGTGTATTATAAAGCAGAGACATTACTTTGCATATAGAGGTCTGTATAGTCAAAGCTATGCGTTTCCCAGTTGCCATGTATGGATGTGAGAGCTGGACAATAAAAAAGGCTGAGTGCCGAAGAATTGATGCTTTCAAGCTGTGGTGTTGGAGAAGACTCTTGAGACTCCCTTGGACTGAAAGGAAATCAAACCAGTCAATCCGAAAGGAAATCAGTCCTGAATATTCACTGGAAAGACTGACACTGAAGCTGAAGCTCCAATACTTTGGCCATCTGATGCGAAGAGCCGACTCACTGGAAAAGACCCTGATGCTGGATAAGACTGAAGGCAAGAGGAGAAGGGGACGACAGGATGAGATGGTTGGATGGCATCACCAACTCAATGGACATTAGTCTGAGCAAACTCTAGGAAATGGTGAAGAACAGGGAAGCCCGGTGTGCTGCAGCCCATGGGGTTTCAAAGAGTTGTACATAACTGAGCAACTCAACAGCAACAACAAACAAAAATTAATAGCTATCATATCAGACAAGAATCTGGATTCAAACAGTGAGACTCACTGCAGATTTTCTAAGTTCCATATGTGATACTTCAGTAAACTAAGTCCTTTCCGATACATTATGTCTCCTGATCCATGCTACGACTTGGTCAGGTATAGAGAGTCATCCCCAATTAGCTGGTGAGAAATTCAAGTCCAGAAAGCTTTAGTAACTTGACTAAGGCCACACAGTAAATGGCAAAGTCAAGGACTCAGATTCAGGTCTTCATCAAATTGTTTGCTCTTCGCTTCTTATGAATAGAGAGTCCTTCTCCTTGCCTGGCTTGCAGGATGCCATGCCACTTCTCCCAACTTTGTGACCCCTCTTTCTTCCTATACACTTCTTGCCACCTCCTGCTATAGACATTGCTCAGTACTCTACTCTCTTCTCAAAGACTGAACCAGCCTTCTTCCTAAATGGAAATAATTTTTACCTCCCACGAATGCACATCCCCATGAGGAGCTTCCCTCTGACACGGAGCTCTCTGAGCTCCAGCCCCAGCTCTCTCCGCCTGCCCATCAGAATTATCCACCGAGATGACATAACCCAGGCTCTGCTCCATTCCTTGATCTTAAGTTGGTTCCCTATTTGCATCACTGATACCAGTTTCCAACCTGATAACCTTGATCCCGTGGGTTTCCCAGGTGGCACAGTGGTAAAGAAGCTGCCTGCCAATGTAGGAGCTCCAAAAGACACAGGTTTGATCCCTGAGTTGTGAAGATCCCCTGGAGAAGGAAATGGCAACACACTCCAGTATTCTTGCCTGGAAAATTCCACGGACAGTCCTCTGGTGGGTTACAGCCCATGGGGTTGCAGAGTCGGACATGACTGAGCACGGTAAAGAACCAAGATATCAATAACGTCCTGCCTCTCCTTTACATCTTGTTCTGTCAAAGCCATTTGTTCTCGCGACTCCAGTGGTTACTCAGCTTGGTAAGAGTCACTCCCTCAGATCCTGTGGCATCTCCAATGGCCAGGCTACCCTCTGACCCCCACAACCCACTAGGAAAGAAGAAATATACAGCCCAGGGAGGAACTTCCCCCTAAAGTAGACTCGGGTGCTCTCGCTCCTTGGGTAGCACCAAAGACAGCGTTGGCAAATATGTGAAGATGTGCTGACCACCCTTATTTCTGCAGGGTTTCCACAGTGAAGAAGGAACCCAATCATAGATTCTCTTCAGGCACCAAACTAAAGGACTACAAGGTTGGGGCAGGGGAGAGGGGAGGAAATCAAAAACATGGTTCCTGGTACCATGCAGCTTGCTGAATTAAGAACTTTCTGAGTCGCTGATCTCTGCGGACTTAGAAAACTAAGCCTTCATAACAGACATTATGAAAAGGCGTTTCACAGAAGACCCACAAGAAATGCACTGAATGAATGCTGATGGTCTGGTGGTGATTTCTAGAACACGGAGACCAAACAGGGCCCATGCCCTTCATCTTCCCAAGGTTACTGTTCTGCCTCAGAGAAGCAGCCTCATGCCGGTGCAGGCCACATGCTCCCTGCCAGGGTTCAGCTCTGCCTCCCACAAAGGGACATGTCAAAAGCGGGCACAGGCCACAGATTAAGCAGCACCAAGCAACATTCTGCAAACAGCTTGTAAACAGAAATGTCATACGAATCGGTGACGGGCAACCAGGGTTGCAAGGTGCTCTCTGATCTTGAGCTCTCACTATTGGAAACTACATGTGAGCCTGCCCGAGGCATGGAAGCAGTGTTGCAAAAGCATGTGTGAACACACAAACACCACACACCAGAACTTAGGTTTACCATTTCCTCCCCCTCCTCGCACTCAGAACAGACCTAGTGTAAAAATGGGCACCTAATGAATACCAAAATGAGTTCATTATTGTTTTATTCTTAGTTAAGCTCTAGTCTTTCTCTACCAGAGAGTCAGAAGAATGAGGATAACCTCTTTTTAACTATTTAATAAGGATGTTTTAAAGACATGAATTTCTTAAAAAGTCTACATGTAGAGTCAGTCATAGTGGAAAGTGATTATTGTGAAAAATAGATTTTTAAAGTTATATATATATGTGTGTGTGTGCTTAATGACCCAATCTATTTTTAACCATTTTTATTCACGTATAGTTATTTTAGGAAAATACACCTTATTCACAAAGATTTTTATGAAAAAATTAATTATAGTAGTCATATACCAAGCAATGGAGCAGTATAGAAATTATATAGCTGTTAAAATTGTATTTTTAAAGATATTACAGTGATAATAGTCATATCAGCATTATGCTATCATAAGCATAAAAGGATAAAAAACTTTTTATAGAATATGATTATGATTGCAATGATATTAAAAATAGCACAGAAGAAAACAGAGCATAATATTAACCGAAATTTTGTTTGGATAGTGGTATAAGGTTTTTTCCCCATTTTATTTCTACATAGTTTCTAACTGCTCTATTATAAACATTATTACTTATAATAAAAAGTGAATAATTTTCTAAAATATTAAAATATCTGAGTAATCTCAGGCATCCAGAAATGCTCAGCACGAACTCTCTACATTCTGCAAATTAGCTCTTCTTTCCTAAGCATGAACTTTATGCCAGACACTGGACCAAGTGCTCTGCCGTCTTTATTTCTTAAACCTAAGCACCACCCTAGGAGGAAGGAAAGGCTATCAGCCTTGATTTACAGTTGAGGAAACTGAGGCACGCAGCAGTTAAGTGGACTTGCCCAAGGTCACAGAGCTATTCATAGTAAGTGACTGAATGGCATTGAATGTCTGCCCAGAACTGATCCTTGGAATCTCCGTGCAACACTCTCTCTTCAAGACTCCAGCAGACACGGCTTAAAGTAATGCAGCCCTGGCTGGGGCCACCGCCTCCCTGGTCCTCAGTTTCCTCATTTATAATGGCACCTACTCAACAGAGTTGTTGTGAAATGATACATGTAAACACGATGCTGAACACGCCGCCTGTCACATAGCAAGCTCTCAGTGTCAGCTCTGGCCATTTCTAAAAAAGAACCAGTGCCTTTGGCCAGGGGCCCAAACCTGCAGCAGGTTGGGCACTCCGCGGGGCCTCCTGAGAATTGTGCTATGAGGCATTTGCATCACTAATAATTTCCCTTCTTATTTTAAGTGATGCGATGTAATGGCTATACAGTGTCCTTCACTCTCCTTTTTTCAAAACTCTGCTTTTCACCAAAGCACATATTTTTTAAATGCATGCATCCAATCGCGCCTCCTTGGAATTACAGATGGCAACAGAAAATCCACGTCACAAATAAAAGTGTGGATTTCAATGCCCCTAGCACGCATCTATGAAACAACGCTCCTCACCTGGATTTAATGTTGATGACTAAAGAGAGTGCCCATTAGATATCCTCTCCCGGTCTTCCACTTCTTCCAAAGCCTGGGTGCGTTTTCAGCACCCCAGCTCCTCGCTTTCTTTGCAGCAGAATCTCAAGCTGAAAGACACATCCTGTGCTCAGGGAAGCCCCTGCTGCTGTAATGCTCACGTGAGCAGGAAAATGAAGATCACAACAATGCTATTATTTTTCAGCAGGATACTTAGCTTGTTAAAGATCAGTTTCTAAGTGGTAAAATTGAACTGTTCTTAAGTCCAGAATCAGACAGACTGCAAACCTGAAAAGTCTGGGCATGAGGTAAAAATGGCTGAACCCTGTCACCTGGTACCAAAAGATGTTACTGCTCACAAATGAGACACTGCAGTGCACAGGTCTGACACAGTAAAGCGGCCTAGAAACACAAAGTAGCAGAGACAGCTTCAAAGAAGCTGGTGATGGTCTGTTTCTCAGTTGAGGAGTAGGGGTGGTTATTAATCATTTGGGGGGCTATTAATCTTTAATGGTACATAAATATGATATACTCTTTTGTCTGAGTGAGATTTTCATGTTGGAGAAGACTCTTGAGAGTCCCTTGGACTGCAAGGAGATCCAACCAGCCCATTCTGAAGATCAGCCCTGGGATTTCTTTGGAAGGAATGATGCTAAAGCTGAAACTCCAGTACTTTGGCCACCTTATGAGAAGAGTTGACTCAGTGGAAAAGACTCTGATGCTGGGAGGGATTGGGGGCAGGAGGAGAAGGGGACGACAGAGGATGAGATGGCTGGATGGCATCACTGACTCGATGGATGTGAGTCTGAGTGAGCTCCGGGAGTTGGTGATGGACAGGGAGGCCTGGCGTGCTGCAATTCATGGGGTCGCAAAGAGTCGGACACGACTGAGTGACTGAACTGAACTGAACTGAATCTTTAATGGTACATAAATATGATATACTCTTTTGTCTGAGTGATAGATTTTCATGATTTCAAAAAAGATTGGAAGTGCAACAGAAACTGAAACTTTTAAAAGTATACATTAGAATACAAATTTAAGGCAGGGAGCCCTTTCCCTCTTCATTTCAGACGGATAAACAATGTTTATGAATGTGAGAGTTCATAAAATTTCAGACTACAAGAGCCTGAAGACCACCTAATTTAATGGGTTTTCAACAACATTCCCAAAATAAAATTCCACCTTGTGCAGACACACTGTCAACTCCATACTCAGAACTGGGAGGTTCTTTTTTTAAGAAAAAATGACTCTTATTAAGAGTTTAGTATATTTTCAGAGAACTGGGAGTTTTCTTAGCACTAGAAGCTTACTTTGTAATCAGAAGAGTGACCTAAATGTGTTATCCCTGGTTCTTCCTTTCCTTCTTGACTCTTTCCCATCAGCTGAATTGTCTCAGTGAAGATACAGATTTATGTGTCTTCAAGAAGTTCAGAAAGAAATGTACAATGGGCCTTAAAAAGACATATTCCATTTAAAAGGCATTGTGGAAATCCAGCATTCTTACTGGAACAGTTACTAAAAGAGGGGTAACTTAGCAACTTGAAATACCAAAAATTGGAACAGCCAAGCAAGGAGCAAACTGCTCACCATATCTTAAACAACTGTGGTCAGCAAGGGTTAGCTGAGGGAATAATGCACTCAAAAAATAACAGCAGTGGAGACTTCCCTGATGACCCAGTGGTGAAGACTCCATGCCTCCAATACAAGGAGTGTGGATTCGATCCCTGGCCAGGGAACTAAGATCTCACATGCTGCATGGCATGGCCAATAATAATAATAATAGTATACGTGGGCAGGGGGGCCTACAGAAATCTTCGTACCATCCCCTCGATTTTCCTGCAAATCTTAAAAGGCTCTTAAAGTTTGCATTAAAAAAATTAAAATAAAATTTTAAGATGTAAAACAAAATAATCCTTTAAAATAAAATAATGGAAGTAGAAAAGATCTCCATTTTTAAAAGATGCCTTCTATGTAGCAAATTGTAAAAGAATCCTAAGTGTCCCTGGGAATGACAGACCCACATACAGCAGTCACTGAATGGTCTAACTCCTTATCATAGAGTCATACTCAAACAGGACTCAAGCGCTCAAGCATACGGTTGGCCACAGGGCAAATGTCCATACAATCATTAAAAAAAATCAATTTAACAGGCTAATGGTTATGATGGGAGCCAAGCTATGGACCCTGAACTCCAGAGAGCTGGGCACCATGAGCTTTGTAAACACCAGTACTGACTGGTTTCCACTAACTCAAAGCAAAAGGTAGCTATTATGAAATTACCAGAGAGCTCATTTATGTCAGAATTCAAAACTCACATTCATACAACTAGTTCCATAGTGTTCTCAGGTTTAATTATCTTTGGGCTAATGAAAGTAAGATAAATAAAACAATAACATTTTAAAGTAGTAATGGCACTACAACCAGTTTTATTTCTCTTTAGATAAATCACTGGATTTCTCTATCAAGTTTGTTTTAGCAATTGGGAACCACCATGGCTCTGACAGAGATGATACAAGATAAAGGAAAGCCTGAGTCTTGGGCACTGGATACGATGCTCCTGGCCTGGCCTCTCTCTCCCGCAGCCCCAGTGGTGTTCATACCTGCCACCTGGCCCTGCCCACCCCCTCATCCGGGATGACGACATCAGTGTGAGCATTCAGTGGAAGCAAACTACTCTGTGAGTAGCCAGGGACCTCCTGAAGTGTTCCTCAAACTCTAATGGGCAAAAGAATCACCTGGGGGTCTTGTTAAAATGCATGGTCATATGGAGAGAGGTGCATTTCTGTCAAGATCACAGGTAATGTCCATACTGCTGGTCCCCAGTCTGTACTTGAAGTAACAAGGACCTAGGCGTTTGGACTGACAGGATGAACTGAGTGAGAAATCCAGAAGTAGCTGTCTTGAGAGCCCAAACCATCTCATTTCTAGCTCCTCTGAGGCTGGAAATGTTCCCGTTCATGGGAGTCTCATGCCATTCCCAAGAGAACCTATTTGTTTAGTCGCTCAGTTGTGTCTGACACTCTGCAACCCCATGGACTGTAGCACACCAGGCTTCCCTGTCCTTCGCTATCTGCTGGGGTTTGCTCAAATTCATGTCCATTGAGTTGGTGATGCTATCTAATCATCTCATCCTCTGTCACCCCCTTCTCCTTTTGCCTTCAATCTTTCCCAGCATCAAGGTCTTTTCCAGTGAGTTGGCTCTTTGCATCAGGGGGCCAAGTTATTGAAGTATTAGAGCACTGAAGTATTAAAGAGAATCTGTTTGGATGCTTGCAATAAAGCCCCATTTCTTCCAGCCAGCTCACGCTGGTTTCTGTTTCATATAACCAGACGAGACTTTACTAGAATAGACTCAAAGGTAAGTTTCTTGATCCCTGAAGCCACTGTTGGTGCCATTCTAGTTTAAAAGGGACGGTGGCAGGGTGGGGGGGGGGGGGGGGGCGCATCTTCTAGCAATAGGCAAATACATTATTCTAGGTTTAAAATAATACAGCGGTAGAGGGCAATGGCACCCCACTCCAGTACTCTTGCCTGGAAAATCCCATGGATGGAGGAGCCTGGTAGGCTACAGTCCATGGGGTCACTAAGAGTCGGACACAACTGAGCGACTTCACTTTCACTTTTCACTTTCATGCATTGGAGAAGGAAATGGCAACCCACTCCAGTGTTCTTGCCTGGAGAATCCCAGGGACAGGGGAGCCTGGTGGGCTGCCGTCTCTGGGGTAGCACAGAGTCGGACACAACTGAAGCGACTTAGCAACAGCAGCAGCTGAGGGATGTGCTTCCCCATTGAACAGCAATTTTTGACTTAATTCTAAGGGAATGGATCAGACCTGGAAAGATGTTCCAAGTAAAGGGGTTGCTGATTCCATGCTTAGCTAAGCTATGATCATATCCCCCTTCTGAACCACATGCCTCCCTGGGTCCAGCCAAGACTGACAGAGAAGTTTCTGGTACTACCTGGATCCTAGGACCCTGCTATCTGTTTTGCTTTCCAATTTGTTTCTCTATCGTTTTCCTTGATACTCTCTCCACTATTATTGCCAGATGCCTTTGGAGTTCTCTCCTTGTTCCAATGACCTACAGCCATCATCGTACTCTAAAGTCTTTAAGTCACTCGAGGCAGACTGTAGCCTTATAACCCCAGCACCCATATTAGGTCTTATGGAAAGTGAGGTAAGAATGTCTGAGTTTTTTCTCCAAGTCATTGGCCTTGGTTTCTGCTTAAAACAGCAATTCTAATAGCAAGAGACACAGAGATAAAGAACAGACTTTTGGATTCTGTGGGAGAAGGCGAGGGTGGGATGATTTGAGAGAATAGCATTGAAACACATATATTACCATGAGTGAAATAGATCGCCAGTCCAGCTTTGATGCGTGAGATAGGGCGCTCGGGGCTGGTGTACTGGGATGACCCTGAGGGATAGGATAGGGATCGAGGTGGGAGGGGGGTTCAGGATGGGGGACACATGTACACCCATGGCTGATTCAATGTATGGCAAAACCCACTACAATATTGTAAAGTAATTAGCCCCTAATTAAAATAAATAAATTAATTTAAAAAACAAAAACAAAAAACAGCAACTCTATACCCAGACATGAGATTCAACTTTAAAAAAAAAATGCTTTATAGATCTTAACACTGAAGGCTCTAAGGGAGCCCTGGGCCATGACATCCACCAGTTAACCTCAACAAAGTCCACTAGTCAATTATTCTAACCCTTATACAGTACCTAAGACAAGTGATGGCTGTTTGACTTATATGAAAATAAAAATATTTGCGCAGTAGTCTTTATAATCTTATACTTTAGACTATCAAAATGTCACCCAGCTCCAGTTGAGGATTGTATTCCTTTTTGGCCCCATGCCTGTGTTTCATCGCCATCCAAACGTGAATGAACAGAAAGAGATAAAAAAGCTCAGAGGGAAGCAGGAGACTAATGGAGACTAACACCACGGACAAATCAATACTGTGGCCATGACAATGACACAAGGATGCCACTTTATTTATAATCTGAAATCTACCTGCTTCCATAAAGGATTTTAGATGGCTTAAAAGAAACACAGGGACAGGATAACTGAGGTAAAGAAAAGGAGAGCTAATCCACATGGAAGAAAGGGGAGATAACTACCAGGAAATAGAGATGAGAGTTATTGTAATGAAGCACTAATTTTGGCTCTCAGCTTAGGAAACTGCTGCTAATGAGGAAACATGATAGGTTAGGAATTCTCAATTTCGTAAATGGGGAAGCAGAAGGATTTGTTAGGAGAGACGGTCCATTTTCTACTGCTGATCTCAAAGAAGAATTTATGGTGTAGTCCCTTCATAAAATGAGCTAAGAAATAAGGAAGGGTGGCTGCAGCTGAAGCCAGGTGGCCATTTCCTCCTTGAACTGTTGGTAGAAGCCAACATCCAGATGCTGAAACCCAGATCTGTGCACAGCTAGTGTACTCTAGGCAAGCTGGACTCTGGTGCTAATATGGTAAAATGGTAGCTCCTGGATCGGAGTAACTGATGACCAGCCTGCCTTACAGACTGTCTTCCTCAAGGAAGGGTTAAGGTTTATTGCTGTTGTTGTTCAGTTGCTAAGTTGTGTCTGACTCTTTGCAACTCCATGGACTGCAGCACACCAGGCTCGCCTGTCCTTCACTATCTCCCAGAGTTTGCTCAAACTCATGTCCATTGAATTGCTGATGCCATCCAACCATCTCCTCCTCTGTCAACCCCTTCTCCTCTGGCCCTCAATCTTTCCCAGCATCAGGGTCTTTTCCAATGAGTTGGATCTTTGCATCAGGTGGCCAAAGTATTGGAGATTCAACTTCCACATCAGTCCTTCCAATGAATATTCAGGGTTGATTTCCTTTAGGATTGATTGGTTTGATTGCCTTGCTGTCCAAAGGACTCTCAAGAGTCTTCTCCAGAACCAGAATTCCAAAGCATCAGTTCTTTGGTGTTCAGCTTTCTTTATGATCCAACTCTCACATCCGTACATGTCTACTGAAAAACCATAGTTTGGACTATATGGACCTTTGTCGGCAAAGCAATGTCTCTGGTTAAGGTTGCTGATGAACATTTCAAGTACAGTGTGTGGGTACTGATGGCTGATGTTCTGTTAGAAAGATGAAGGACCCTGTCTTGAAATCTTGCCAGGGAAGGGACTCTACAATAACTCTTACAGGCAAGACCCATATTATTTGTCAGTAGCATGCTTTTAATAAGTTTCACATGCTAAACCAGTTACATGAGAGATACCAGTACAAAGTTCCAGGCAACAGACAGCAGCAGCAGAACAACAAATTCTGAGAGAAATTACATCCTATTGAGAGGTCACCAGATTCCATGTGGCTGGGTCAAAGGAAGTACTGGATGAGCTTAATAAAGATATTTTTTAGGAACAAACAGAAAAACAAAACCCATAAAAACAACAACATCCTGGAAAATGTCTTCCAAAGATCCTGATTTTAGGTGTGGGCATTTAATGCTAGAATATTATTTCATAAGGATTCAGCTGCCTAGCCAGACTGCCTGGGTTTATGACAGTGACATGTACAGAGGAGGGGTCTGGCTTCCCTTTGGTCTAGCAGAAACCAGGCATCACTTGCCTAAAAAACAGAAAAGGGCCATTTAGCTATAATTTAAAAAGAAGAAAGGCCAGGACATGGCTTGCTTCCTGGATTTTAAAACTGAAATCTGATCTGCCAAAAGGTTGTTATTACTCACTCCAGTCTGGCATTAGGAAATGGTGTGGTACAAGGTTTGGAGCAGAATTAAAAGTAGGATTAATGATCTGGGAGTATGCGGGAGTACATGTCTCTTCTCTCTGAGATCCAAGACTACAAGTCCATAAATTCTCCCGAAGTTTGTATTCTGGAGAAATCCCAGTATTTTAAGAAGAAAAGAGGCAGAGAGTTTTGAAGGGATATCCACCCAGCTAATTAATCTGTAATATAAGGAATAATCAGGAGTAACTCTGGGCTTCCCAGATGGCACATTGGTAAAGAATCCACCTGCCAGTGCAGGAGACCCAAGAAAGGTGGGTTAGATCCCTGGGTAGGGAAGGTCTCCTGAAGAAGGAAGTGGCAACCCACTCCAGTATTCTTGCCTGGGAAATTCCAGGGACAGAGGAGCCTGGCAGGCTACATTCTGTGGGATCACAGAGTCAGACGCAACTGGGCAACTGAGTGCATACACACTCAGAAGTAACTCAAGCTGGAAAGTTTAGGGATAGTAACACTGTTGCCTCTGATGCTATCAGTATATTTGTCCACTGTTCTGTAGTTTACAAAGTATATTTTCACCTAGGTATGATCTTATTTAATTCTTACAATAATACTGTGAGTCATTATCACAATCATTATGCCATTTTCCCACTGAATAGATGAGAAGGTTAAGACAAGCCAAGTAACCTGTCGAAGATCATATAGACAGAAAAATACCTGGTCCAGAATTAGAACTCAGTTCCTCTAATGCTAAATCTTTCATCCTAGAAATTGGAACCCATTTCTCTTGATACAACTCAAGCACTACAGTTTTTTTTTTTAATCTTCTCATAAAAAGCAAAGAAAACATTTTTATGCAAAATCTGTGGGCTCCACATCAATTAATTAATGGATAAATAAGAGGTGACATTTCCATACAACGAGATATTATTCAGCCATTTAAAAAAATGGATACTTGCTACAACATGGATGAACCCTGAAAACATGCTACGTGAAACAAGCGAAGACCACATATTGTAGGATTCCATTTATATTAAAAATAGGACAATAGAGAAAGTAGATCAGTAGTTGCCTGGATTTAAGGATGAGCACAGAGAATCTTCCACAGGGTGATGAAAATCTTCTAAAACTGGAAAATCTTCTAAATCTTCTAAAAGTGGTGATGTTTGCAAAACTCTGTAAATCTGCTAAAAATCATTGAATCGTACACTTAAAAATGGGTGAATTTTATTGCACATAAATTTTACTTCTAAGAATCTGTAAAAAGTAAAGGTTAAACATTTTAAAAAGTATGGGCTCCAGTTATCCTACCTATAGTTTACAAAAGATAATTTATGGTGCTGAGATTAATGGTGGTGCTAATAAATGAAGTATGCAATGGGATCTTAAGGTGTATTCCCAGGTGATAATTTTATTTAAAAATTTGTTACTATGAATATTTGTTTCTAAATATAAATTTTGACTTAAAATCCTCAACAACAAAACAAAAATGTAGTGTGTTCTTGTCATAAACATGTAACAGGCTGACTTTATGTTGGATTATGTACGTCCACATCAGAGTCTTCACTTCTTTGAATAGTGGCTATCACTGCAGTTATACAGGTCAAGGTGACAAAAGAAATTAAAGGTCTTAATAAGTGTACTATTTGGGAATGTCTATCAAAAACGTAAATGTGCATTACTTCAGCACTTTCCTAGGAATTTATGCTAAAAAAATCAGGGTAAGTGCATAAAAGTGTAACAATATATTCCTGACAGTGTTGTTTATATTACTAAACTACAGGTAGTTTATTTTCTTCTTTGTCTTGACTTACTTAGTTTTTGCCATGAGCTTGCATTCCTTTTAAAATCAGAAAAATAAGGCAACTTTTACAAAGAGAGTGAGACAAAAAATAACTTTTGACACAGCAAGCCTATTTTTCCTAAGAAAAAGATGAGGAAAAAAATGAAAAGACTAGGATCAGTGTTTGAAAATATGTGTGTAAAAAACATACAGCACAGTATTTTTTAATAGTGAAAAACTGGGAAAAAACAAGATTTTTTTTCAATCATAACAATATTTATCATGATATCTTCATAAGTTGGCCTTTACAAAGCTATTAAAGATGTTGATCTTTGCTTTTATTACCAAATACAGAAAGCTAATTATAAAATAGGATGTATACAGTATTACCTCATTGTGTATATACACACTGTTGTTTAGTTGCTAAATCATGTCCAGTTTTTTTTGCAACACCATGGACTATAGCCCGCCAGGCTCCTCTGCCCATGGGATTTTCCAGGCATATATGTATACATTTGCAGAGGAAAACTTTTGAAGTCTGTGTCTATACTGGGATTAGCCTTGGTGGACAGGATAACATAATAGTTATATTAGGTAAGGACTCCAGAACCAAACTGCCTGAGTCTGAATCCTGGCTGTGCCATTTTCTGTTACAATCTTAAGCATTTTAATCTTCCTTGTTCTTCACTTTTCTCATTTGTAATGAGAAGAGCAATCACGACTGTCTCAGAGGCCTATTATGAGGAAGAAACAGGTAAGGCACTTAGTTAGCGGTGTGCCTTGCCCACAGTGAGGGTCACACACATGCCAACATCAACATCATCGTCCTTGATGCTAGGGTCCCTCCTGCTTTTATATTTTACTGTATCTTCCAAGCTTTCTACAGTTTGTGTGGGTTTTACACGGATTACTTATGTAATGTTTAAAAATGACCAATAGCACGGATTTGAACAGATATTTGTACATCTATGTTCATAGCAGCATTATTCATAATAGCCAAACGGTAGAGACAACATAAATGCCCATCAGCAGATGGGTGGATAAATCAACTGCGGCATGCACACACATGGAATGTGTTCAGCCTTTAAAAAGAAGGGAATTCCCATACATGCATATATCTTGAAAATATTGTGCTAAATAAGCCAGACACAAAAGAACAAATACTGTAATTCCACTTACACAAGGCACCTAGAGTAGTCACATTTATAGAGACAGAAATTAGGAGGCTGGTTGACTGGGGAAAGAGGGAATAGGGAGTTAGTGTCTAATGTACAGTTTCCCTCTGGGAAAGATGAAGAATTCTGAAGAGGGCTGGTGGTGATGGTTGTACAACAATGTGAATGTACTTAATTCTACAGAACTATACACTTCGAAAGGGTTAAACTGGCAAATTTTATGTTATGTATAAGTAAAGTGTTAGTTGCTCAGTCATGTCCAACTCTTTGCAACTCCATGGAGTATAACCTGCCAGGCTCCTCTGTTCATGCAATTCTCCAGGCAAGAATACTGGAGTGGGTAGCCGTTCCTTTCTCCAGGGGATCTTCCTGACCCAGGGATTGAACCCGTCTCCTGCACTGCAGACAGCTTCTTTACCATCTGAGCCACCAGGTTACCTATATTTTAGTACAATTTAAAACAATAACTTAGACAAACTTTAGGCTTAAGGAGAGGGGAAATCTTGAGTCCATTCATTTGGGCCCCAGGAGGTACAAAAGGACAAAGCAGCAATTTGGAGAAAAGAATGGACCAAAAGGGCAAAACGGCTCCTCTCTCCATTTCCAGAGTCTCTTGGGTTTCCCTCAGCCTTCCTCTTTCCCTAGCATGCCCTTGCCCTGCAACAAGGGATGAGCTGGGAACACATGCCCTCCAACAACCATTGTTCTCAGGGAAAGAACTAAAAGTTTAAAAGTAAACTTACAGACTGACCTAAAAGGATAAAATTGGACTCATCTTTGCAAAACTTTCTCCCAGTTAGTCCAACAAACACTCAAACTGTGTCCCTAGGGACAAGATTAGTCTCCCTATTTCTTTATTTCCTTGGTACAGAAATGTGTCTTCCAAGACAGAGTTCATTCTCTTTGCAGATTAAGAGTGACTCATCTGTCCTTCCTCCTCTACACTGCTTTGTGGAAACCAGGGTCATGAACTCCCCTACAGGGACCAGGCAGAAGCAATGTGGGTTTAAGACCACAATAGGGAGTGGTGGGGATTAAGGCAAAGTAAAGAGTTCCTCCCTGTCTAAAAGGGCAGCTGTTACTACGCTTAGCAGATGGGTTCCATGAAGGAATGCATCTTCAGTGTGCCCAAATAGTCCACTTGCCAAAAGTTCGAAGCTCAGATTTTGATGTGAATCTCCCCGAAAGACAATAAACATTTTTTAATACTGTGACCCAAATGAACCACTTCTGTGTGGGGCTCCCTTTCACAACAGCTGATTTAGAGGTTAGTCTGCAAGCAATAAAATCCTAAGAAATAAGGCACACCAGTTAACCCTTCAAATGAACACAAGCATGCTATGAACAGGAAAGGCTACTTTTCATAACTTAAGAGACCTCCCTTCTCTTTAAGGTCTGGATACTCTTCATTTGCCCCTCCAGATCCATCTCCCTTCTTCTTACCTTTGCTTCTTACCTTTCTTCTTAACCTCTGTGCCTCCAGGAGGCTACGCTCCTCACACTGCATCCCTTGGCTCCCTGATCTCTGGGGTTCACTTGGGTCATCCAGTAGAATGGCCAGCAAGAAACCAAAGGGAGGCAAGAGAGAAAGGTTGGGGTGTTTATTCCCCCAGATCCTGCTCCACTGGGCTGCACTGACAGTGAGTGCAATCTCCCCCGAAAGGCCACAGCTCCTGTTAGGCAGCCTTTTCCTGCGACTAAATCTCTTATAGGGTTACAGGAGATTCTCCCTTTACTTGTCTTCTTAGGACTAACCAGTGGTAATGGCTCTCTGTGTTTAACTCTAGGATGCTTTGTTGACTTCCCTGATCCCTGCCTAGATTTCGTTAGGAATCCCTTTATTTTCTACGTTACTCCTTTGGAAGGAACCAATCTCTTTCCTGCCAGGACCTGACTGGCACATCTTCCCATATCACATACCATGATGTACTTAGGATATTAAACCGACAGACCAACATTCCTCCCTTCCAGACCTTAAGTCTAGTTCTGTAGAGAAAAGAGGTGAAGCTGCTGTGACTCCATTTGTTGCTAGTCTGAAAAGATAGTACTTCTCGAACCGTACACAAAGTCTAATTTCTAAATCATAGTTCTGAATTACTAAAATCCTTAGATGAGCAGTCCCACTCTGCCACAGGTAACATGAAAGGCAAAAAACGATATCCTCCCACTAAAAGTTTGGAAGTCATATATGCTCCACAGGGGCAAAGAAGATGATATCTATGTAGTTTAATACATTTAGTATCAACTATGTACCCATTCCACTGAGGCTGTGAGATATGAGGTACCCGACCTCGAAGAACTCAATAGCTATGTTATTGTGTGTTTACAAAGACATGAGATAATGCTTTAGTAGAGACATGTCCAAACGTGAGAACATCACTGAGGGATCTGTGAAGTTAGTCAGCAGAGCTGGAAAGGCTGGACATCAGAGGTGACCTTTGTGTTGGCACATGAAGGATGAGGGAGATGCTCACAGATGGAAGGGAGGAAGGCATTCCAGATGGATAGGAACACATATACAAGACACCACAGAGTTCAAGAGGGGCAAGTCCTACATGTTTCTACTACTGAGTATAGCTCATAGCACAGGACAGGCTTTTTTCTTTTTTTAAAACAATGAACAAAGTAGGACTTTACACACAAAGAATTCTACTGTCTTCATTATTTAAGAACCTGTTAGAGTAACGATATAATCATTCATGGTTGGCCCAACTGGAAACAGACCTTGTGAAATGCATTATTTGCATTGTTCTCAAAACTGAAAGTCCTAATGTTGGCAACGTTCATTTCTATCATTTAAACTGCAATGCAAAAATTAAATTCCAACAAGTTGCTGATATGTTAGTATGACTGAGACTAGTTTAATATTTTAAATTCATTCATGATTTAGTCATCTTGTCACAGTGACTGTTTTAACGTGTTCCCAAGGGAAAAAGTACAACCACCAATTAAATCTGATTCAGTGATAAAAATCTAACCTCTGAATAATAATATTGGGCTCATAACTCCTTTCTTTTCTTAGGCTTTCCCGTCTGCTATAGTTTTCCACACCTAACAAGTTCTGTCCTGTTACTTGTACTTAGTATCTTACCTCTCACCAGGAAAAACAATATGCAGTCTCTATATTTCCAGGGTCTGGACAGTTGCTGGTTATCTAATTAGCACAAGCATTTTAAAAGGTAGCATTTTTGTTCTGTACATTATGCAGGTGTTGTTGATGCTGTTTAGTCACTAAGTTGGGTCCGACTCTTTGTGACCCCCAAGGATTGTAGCCCTCAAGGCTCCATGGGATTTTCCAGGCAAGAATACTGGAGTGGGTTGCCATTTCCTTCTCCAGGGGATCTTCCCAACCCAAGGATCAAACCCGTGTCTCCTGCATTGGCAGGTGGATTCTCTACCACTGAGCCGCCAGGGAAGCCCTGCATTATGCAGATACTATGTGCTAATATGGGCTTGGGGAGATCAGACAAGCGTACACGGAGCTGCTGACGAGGGCCATCCAGGGGCAAAGGGCATGGGTTATGGGAGACTTTTGCTTGCTATGTTATACGTATCTATTATAAAAATCTGAAAATCTACTTTTTTGTTTTATAGCAACCATATTTTACTTTGTAATGAAAGAAACAGACATTTTTTAGAGTAGGGGGCACATGAATCATCTTCTTGAATATGATCTGGTCTAGAAATTTCAGCAGATATTGCAGAAGAAATTCCATCAGAAAGGGCAACGGTAATCCTGCCATCATTTCCACAGGGAACTAGTAATCCTACCACCCATCCAGCGCTCTCCCACTTATTCTCCCACAGCTCGCAATGGGCCAGAGTTAAGAAAACCATCTCTCTCCACTGCCTAAGAAAGTATCTTTTTAAAGAGAAGCTGCATGTGCGTCCTATCAATTTCAAGATGCTGGGTGAGAATGGATACATGCATGTGTATGCCTGAGTCCCTCTGCTGTCAACCTAAACTATCACAACATTGTTAATTGGTTATACTCCAATACAAAATAAAAGGTTTAATAAAAAGATTAAGATGCTGGGTTTCATTAATACCAAATATACTTGTTAAAATACAAATTTAAATCAGCTGGATAAAAACACTTGTACATACTGATTCAAGTGCCCTTTAGTTTAGACAGATGGTCACTATTTCATCCTATAAGAGGGGGGCCATTTTCCAGTCAAAATTAAGCAAAATTAAGTATTTGTAAAATAAATTTCCATTAAGCAATATAATTTCTAGCTATTGTTTCTTCTGAAACCATTTTCTCCTTCCTTCTTACGACTGCCTCTTAAGTTATCTAGAAAGTAAATACCATTCTTTAACATTGCCAGTTTTCAGGAGTTTTTTTCTCTAAAAAAGTGAATAGAGAAACATAACTTGTTACTGTAACTCACTTGAGACTCATTTTGGCTAGAACAAGAAATACTTGATGGATGGAAAAAAGAAAAATGACAGTGAAACCAGACACAGACATGAAATACAATAAAAATCCCAGAATACAAAACTAATAATAATTAGAGTTACTTAATCATGAAAAATTAATTAGATTAAGCAGGAAGCAAGCATAATAATTATGACAAGAAGAACAAAAACATAAGCATCTGTAATTATAGAAAACCAGAAATCATCTAAATTTACAATAACAGAGAAATGGTTGAATAAATTATGCATCATCCAAACAATGAAATGGTATGCATCCATTTAAAACCACATATTCAGAATGGCAGAATGTTGATCATGATTGAAGCTGAATGTTGGGTATCTAAAATTTATTATACTGTTCTATTTTTTGTATGTCTGAAATTTTCCGTAAAACCTATTTTATATGTTTTCTAAGACGAGTGACAAAGGAAAATGCTCGTGATACATAACACGAAGTGAAATAAGCAGGGGGATCCAATACAAACCACACAAAGTACGAGATTCTAATTTTGTTAGGAACACGGATATACACAGAGAAGACAGCTTGAAAGGAAATGTTCTAAAATGATGGGTAGCGAGTGGTTCTGGGTGGGAGATCCGTAATGATGGTTATCTTCTTCTACTTTTCCGTAAATGTCTTAACAATGAACATGCTTCACTTTTGTCGTTAGCAAAATGACAGATAGGAAAGAATTCATATTTGGGAAGGGAAAGATGACAAGAAAGTCCAACCCGAGATCAAGAGCTGGCGAAGCAGTAAGCATTCCTAGACACTGCATGAGACAAAAAGACGAAGTCAAGTGGACTGTCTGAAGCTTGCAAGCTAGTCGAGGAGATAACGTAAAACATAAAAAGACACCTAATGTCACCAGGCTGCAGACAAGTGTGGAGTGAGGAGTTCTTACAAGTTCTACAGTAGTTTAAAAAAACCGAGTCATCCAGCTCTGGTAGTTGAGGAATGATGACTCCAGGAGGCCGCCTAGGGAACTGTGGTCTGATGGGTGAGTGGGGTTTATAGAGGGGATGATGGAAGGAATCTGGAGGAGAAGGCATAGTTGGAGGCACATGCGAAGGGAAAGAAAATGCGGGATGCAGAGCAAACGAATTTGCCTGAAACGGTGTTCATGAAGAAGAGTAGTAAGAAATATAACTGCTGTCAGGTTTAAGGGAAGGTTTTCAACCTCATCAGGCTCCATGCCCCCTTTACAATCTTGTAATGAAAATCACAGGTAATATAACCTAATCCACAGGCAATTCAAATAAATCAACATTATGACCTAGCTGCAATATAAAGGAGAAATGAAAGGAAAATAATTTATAATGGTATAATATACATCGCAATAGGTACATTTTCAGACACCAGAAGACAAAATGAAGCAGTCAGATCCTCGCCTCTATCTCTATGAATACAATAGCTATGCACATCAACTGATAGCCAGTTACAAACCACAAGTAATGGTGCCAATGCGAAGGTGACTCTTGGTAAAGTCCAGAAGAAAACAAAATACACACCTCCAGCCAAGCTGTGCAAAGAGTACTTTTTGCTTATAAAGTTGGTCATAGACTCGGATCATTATCAATAGGGTTTTCACTTCCCTGTTACCTGGTGGACACTGGAAAGTCAAGCAGGAAGCAGGGAAATTCTCCAAGGTGGTCATTTGCCCCATGCGTTGCAGGATTTCTAGCCTCCTTGGCCATGCCCATTAAGTGTCAGTAGCAAGGGACTTCCCCGGTAGTTCAGTGGCTAAGACTCTGTCCTCCCAATGCAGGGGGGCCCAGGTTCACTCCCTAGTCAGTAGATCCCACATGCCACAACTAAATGTCCTGCAGCCAAATAAATAAATGAATAAAAACAGGCATTAAAGAAAAATGTCAGTTGCAAATCACCCATTAACTCTGAAAAACAATAATGTTTCACAGGGTTCTAAACCCCCACAGAGGCCACAACTACTCTTGCTGAAAAGGACTGGAAAAGAATGAGCGTTTATGCTGGGGGCAGCTGGACAGGACATTTTTCCCATGGGCACAACTGTCTCCTGTCTCATGTCTTGTAGGATGCTGGGTACCCCTATCATGGGTGCTAAAATCCACTCATGGCGGGCGATAACCAAAGAACAGCCTTCATACATCCTCTCTGGGCCATACCAGTTTGCCTTTGAGAGATACTAGCCGAGATTTTGGGAGGTCTGAATAACAAGCAACAGAAGCAACTGGGAAAAGGACAGCCCTGAGGTAAGGAACTCTCATTTTTAACACTTGCAAGTCTTTCTATGATACATCTCTCAAATAACAAGTTCAGAATCACATGATTATTAGAACAAAAAAAAAATGAAAATTAAGTAAAAGAACCCTTGAACACTTATTAACATTTGACTTTATCTCAAACCCTAAGGCAGCCTGTGGCTACTTCTGAAAGGAGCAAGCTGCTGGGAAGCCTGTTACCTGGGGGTCTGGGAAATACAAACTCAAGAGTTGACCACATTTGGATTTTCATTCAAGTGGGAAGGTCAACTTGAAGTGAGGTATGAAAAGAATGTAAAGTCACGCCTTAGAAAGGCTCAGCACAACTGCCAGAGGGGCCACGACACAGTTGGGAGGGGCGACTTAAAGACATTTGGGAGAAAGAAAAGCGAAGATAAGGCTGTCTAATCAGCATCTTCCTACCTTTTGTAACCGAGACCCTTTTAAGATAGACATTTTTAGGATCTCTCTGTCTCTTTATTCTGCTTTATTTCTCTTCATAGCACTTATCACCACTTAGAGTCTAGCACATCACAGGCATGCGAATAATCAGTGAATTAATTCATTCAAATTATTTATCAAAATATTTATTGTGTGCCTGCTATATTCCATGTTCCGTTTCTGATACAGTGGGGGACAAGCAGTCAACAAAACTGACAACATCCTTCTTTCATGGACTTTACATTCTACTGGGGTGTTTGGATGATAAACAGATACATAATGTAATATGCCATATAGCAATGAACATGGTGAATAAAAGAAACCACGGTAAGGGGCTTAAAGAGAAGGTGGTTAGGAAAATTTCTCTGAGAAGGAGACATATGAGCAGAGACCTGAAGGACATGAAGCAATGAGCTACACAGACATTGAGGCAAAGAGGGAATTTCTACTTATTTGAAAATTAAAGTTAAGTTATCATGATTAAAACAAATTAAAGCAATGGACTTTGCTTTCAAATTAAGGAAAAGGCTATGCCATGTAGGCTTCCCTGGTGGCTCAGATGGTAAAGAATTTGCCCCCAATGCGGGAGACCTGGGTTTGATCCCTAGGTTGGGAAGATCCCCTGGAAAAGGGAGTGGCAACCCACTCCAGTATTCTTGCCTAGGTAATTGGATGGAGAGAGGAGCCTGGTGAGCTACAGTCCATGGTGTTGCAAAGAGTTGGACGCAACTGAGTGACTAACACACACACACACACACACACACACACACACAAAATGCCACGTATACTGCGGAATATCAATTTCCAACACCACAGGTATGGCTTCATACCAGATGTAGTTTTGAATAGGCACAAAATAAAATTAGTGAAGGAATGAATGACACAAGTCACCTTATCACCTTCTGGAAGGACATGCATACTCCCCACATTGAGCATCACTGACTGTGATGTTATGATCGTTTGGCTATGTGAAGTGATGTATATAACTAACCTTACTGCGGTAAGCATTTTGCAACACATACATATATCAAATAATTATGTTGCACACCTTAAATTTACACAATGTTATATGTCAAGTCTATTTCAATAAAGCTGGGGAAATAATAAATTTATAAGAAAAGAAAAAAAAATACTGCTTGGCTTCTGAAATAATTTCACATACAGTTGAGTCTCGCTACTTACACTGGTCACCGAAGTCTGATGCAGAATGGACCAGAAAAATATCAACAGGAAAAAATCGAAACAAAGTATTCATACCACATATGGTTACAGAATTCCATCCCTGGAGTGAAAAGCATGAGGCTTTTTGACCCAGTAGGTGTCTATGAATCAGAAAATCATCAGCTGTGACAGGCCTATCGCAGTCATTGTTTCCATCCCCGTGTCTGGGCATTCCTGCTGGATGAGTACGTAAATTACTCCGTCTTTAGAAAATTTCACACACAATGAATCACTTATCCACTTTAACTCTTGTCCCACCTCCAATGTGTCTTGATAGAAAATGGACCAAACTCCAAAATGAGAACTTTCTAGGATGAAAGCACTAATTTGAGTTTTGGGTATACTATTCAAACAATGCAAATGCAGACATGTCTTGATTCTTAGAATAGCATAACTTTTATATGTTTTAATAACTTAAAACGTTTCTGAAGAGATTAAACTAAGACTAGGTGGTTACCTCTTCCTTCTTTTTGAAAAACTAAATGATACCATACAGGGGAGAAAATATACTTTTGACAGAAATATCACTTGCTCTCAAAAGTCCTTTTCCTACCAACAGACTGACTGCATCAAATCTAAAACTTCTGAACATCAAATCACATTATACACAAATGGGAAGGAAAAAATATGTGAAAAAGAGGGATCATAAATTAGTAAGCAAAAACAAATATCCCGATGGAAAGACAGAAAAAAAAGAATAAAAACTACAGCTGGATCATAAATATAGACAGAAAATATCATCGAAGAAATGTATTGGAAAGTAAGAACCTACCAAAGGTTTCTTTTCCTTGTTTTTAATAATAACCATTGTAGGAAAGAATGTTCAGTTCATTTCAGTTCAGTGGCTCAGTCGTGTCTGACTCTGTGACCCCATGAATTGCAGCATGTCAGGCCTCCCTGTCCATCACCAACTCCTGGAGTTCACTCAAACTCATGTCCATTGAGTCGGTGATGCCATCCAACCATCTCATCCTCTGTCGTCCCCTTCTTTTCCTGCCCCCAATCCCTCCCAGCATCAAAGTCTTTTCCAATGACTCAACTCTTCACATAAGGTGGCCAAAGTATTAGAGTTTCAGCTTTAGCATCAGTCCTTCCAATGAACACCCAGGACTGATCTCCTTTAGGATGGACTGGTTGGATCTCCTTGCAGTCCAAGGGACTCTCAAGAGTCTTCTCCAACACCACAGTTCAAAAGCATCAATTCTTCGGCGCTCAGCCTTCTTCACAGTCCAACTCTTACATCCATACATGACCACTGGAAAAACCATAGCCTTGACTAGATGGACATTTGTTGGCAAAGGAATGTCTCTGCTTTTGAATATGCTATCTAGGTTGGTCATAACTTTCCTTCCAAGGAGTAGGCGTCTTTTAATTTCATGGCTGCAATCACCATCTGTAGTGATTTTGGAGCCTAGAAAAGTAAAGTCTGACACTGTTTCCCCATCTATTTCCCATGAAGTGATGGGACCAGATGCCATGATCTTCGTTTTCTGACTGTTGAGCTTTAAGCCAACTTTTTCACCCTCCTCTTTCACTTTCATCAAGAGGCTTTTTAGTTCCTCTTCACTTTCTGCCATAAGGGTGGTGTCATCTGCATATCTGAGGTTACTGATATTTCTCCCAGCAAGGAAAGAATGTAGATGAGCTAAATACTTAAATGTTCACAGAAACAGTCATTTGCCCCAACTGTGAGAAGGACAATATGACTATTAATATACTACAAATGAAAATGTAAGGATGTGTAACCCAGAACTTGCACTTCTGGGCATGGATCCCAAAGTAACAACCATGCTTTAAAGCTTATTTATCACAACATTGTAAAAAAACTGGAAATAACCTAAATGACCAAGTGTAAGGCTTTGATTTAATAAATCATGGAAATCATGGCACAGCCATACCATGGAAGGCAACATAATCATTAAAAATACTTTTGTAAGAAAAATAATAAATGGTGATGCATTAAAATATGAATGATGTACTAAGTTTTAAAAGACAGTTTAAACAGAACAGTATATAAACACATATCTACCACTACAATATGTTCATATAGTTTTAATTTTGTGTATGTGTGTAAAAAAATGTACTTGTGTATTAATGGTATGTAAGAAGACTCTTAAATATATTCAGTAAAATGAGAAATAAGATTACAGGGGTTATTATGTGATCTCTCTTTTTCAATTTTTCTCCCATAGAAATTTAATTCTTCTTATAAAAAAACGTTGGCTTTTTAAAAAACTCTTCTACTCAGTTTGCTAGGACCCGATTTGCACAATATGATAAATCTTCTCAGACACAGAAGTAAGTATGCTTAATAAAACAGACTTCTCAGAAATAGCTTTTGTGACAAATTCCATTTCATCCATTTAATGCCTCTAATTCTTTATATTAAAATCTTATCTAGTATAAACTTAGATGGGAACATTTATTTTAATTAGAAAACATGTTAACAATTGTGTTGCCAAGCAATTGGGTAAAGAGCAGTAACAGAAAGATCTTCTATTTCAAGTAATTACATCATATTAAAAGTAAAATAATATCCCAAACAAAATTATCTAATTCATTCAATTGAACAAATTTTACTGTGAGTGCCTACTATGTGCTAAGCACTTCACTGATAATTATTTGATAGAACCCTCTCCGAAGAGGAAAGAACACTTAGGTCTAAAATGTTCATCTGAACAGTTGCCCTTAAAACTAAAGCCCAGAAGAACAACAGCTACACTGGTAAAAATTCCTCTGCTGCGTAAAGAAGATCCTGGATGTCATCGCTTAGCTGCTTTGTCTCATCTATAAAGCTCTCCTGTTCCTGAACATGCAAGACACCCCACCCTAAACCCAAACCTCAACACTCACACGAAATCTGCCAAAAATGAAGTCATTCTAGCACATAATCACAATTCCAGGGGTAAAATAATGCAATGCTTTATCTGAATCACATTTCAGTGAATGCAGGCCAACTGAAGCCACCTGTTACTTGCATAGACCCCTCTTTTAGCAGCTCAGCAAGAAAATACTATAAATATTCATTCTTTATGAAATTGCTCAAAGGTCACTTTTCAAGGGAAGGTTATCAATGGGACAGCTGGCAATAGACTCACAGTATTTTAAAGACTCTACACCTGCATTTAAAAGGCACTGGTAATAGAGATCACTGTATGTACTATCACTGCATTGGTGAGGAAAACTAATGGAAAATATCACTACATGTATAATCCCTAGGAGCATTATATTTAAAAATTTGACTGTGAACATCAATAGCATTTAAATTCTATAAAATGCTATTTGCCTGAACAGGGTGCACATCTTTTTAAAAGGTTCACTGAGTAATACCAGTGTGCTATAGCAACTGCCTACGTTTTCAACAATTGTCAAAACAGATTCCAGTATCCATTCTACTCAAATATGTTAGAAGAAGATCTTAAAGCTGTCAGGAGTGTCATGTAGGTAACTTTTAAAATGTAACCCAGCTGACTCCACCAGGTACAGAGAAATGGAGAAAACTGTGCATCAGCTCAAAGAGAAAACACCCATCAAAGGAGTAGGACGAGGAGGAGATCAAGTCCAAGAACCAGGAAAGTCCCGGTTCTGTGCTCAGACATGATGGGTTTTATCTAATAGGAGACTTCAGATCAGGATTCATTCCCGGTAAGAGTAGGTCGTCACCTGGATGCACCTACCCTGCTGCTCCTGGGACAGGGTTGCCAACATCAGCAAATAAAAATACAGGTACTCCACTTAACTCTGAATTGCAGATATATCAAAACAGGTTTGTTTTTGTATAAGTGATATAAGTACATCCCATTATTCACAGTGCATCTGCAATTCAAAATTACCTGGGCATCCTGTATTTTATCTGGCAACCTACACAAGGGTGATAAAAAAAAAAAAGGCCCTGCCTTCTTGGAGCCAGTGTTTCAGGGCTGCAGGATATCAAGAACTAAAAAGGTGAACATGTTGAACTTTTTAAGAAAGGCATTCTTGCATACATTTCACCAGAAAGTGAAGTCGCTCAGTTGTGTCTGACTCTTTGCGGCTCCATGGACTGTACGCTCACCAGGCTCCTCCATCCATGGAATTTTCCAGAAAAGAATACTGGAGTGGGTTGTCATTCCCTTCTCCAGGGGATCTTCCCGACCCAGGGATCGAACCCAGGTCTCCCACATTACAGGCAGATTCTATACCACCTGAGCCACTAGGGAAGGTGCATTTCACCGATACACCAATTCTTAATCTATGTCACCTTATGATGACAACCACTTGAGAATAAGTTCCAGACATCATGTCCCTTCCCCCCTGAAGACATCAGTATGCATCTCTTAATAATAAGGATATTTTCTGATGTGATCAAAGCACAAGGATAATATTAAGAAGATTTAAAAGTAATATAATATTATCCCCTATAGTAAACAGGGGCTTCCCAGGTGGCTCAGACAGTAAAGAATTTTGCCTGCAATGCGGAAGACCCAGGTTTAATCTCTGGGTCAGGAAGAACCCCTGGAGAGGGGAATAGCTACCCACCACTTCAATATTCTTGCCTGGAGAATTCCATGGACAGAAGAGCCTGGCAGGTTACAGTCCATGAGGTCTCAAAGAATCGGACACGACTGAGCAATTTTTCACTCACTCAACTCATTCACAGTTAACTAGAGCCCATATTTAAATTTCATCAATTGTCCCAATACTATCCCTTATGGCAATATTTTTTCCCAATCCAGGATCCAATCCAAAACTCCATGTGCATTTCGTTGTCATCTCTGTAGCTTCCCCTATTCTGGAACCATTCCTCAGCTAATATAGTAATTGCAAGCCAGTGTGCTAAGTGCCGAGCTGGTCATGTGCAGAGAGGGTATGGGAGCACCAGAGACAGGAAGGCACCTCCTGATTTGTCTACACACACACACACAATCTACTCTGTCCAAGAACTGAGCAGCTCCTGAACACCACTAGCCATTTCACCTCCTGTGGAGTTGAACAAAACACTCCAGCATTTCCTATTTTAACTCAAGGAACCTTTCTCTCTCAATGAAAATGCCGGAGTATTTTAAAGAAAACCAGTACCAGCAGCAATTCTTGTCCAGATTATTCCTACCAAAACTACTGCACCATGGTGACTTCTGTGTAATGTATCAGCACCTTGATATCAGAATCACACAAAAGGTCCAACTTTGATTTCACAGCTCACAATTTCAATATTTTAACTGTACTCTGCAAATACCACAAAAATCTGGAAAATTTGCTAACACAGCTCATTCTGCCAGTGAAAGAAAAATGTGAGAATAGGGAAGTTTTGTTTAAAAAAAAAACCAACAAACAAGGACAATGGTAAAAGACTGTTCGTTTCCAACTAACACTTGTTCAATGAAAGGTAAACGTGAAGATAACATTAAAGAATAAAAAGCAGAGCATAATTATTTGCTTGTTTAGCTGAGATATGCAAAAATACTCAAAGGTTTCCTCCTGCATAGTTTGAAGCTGGATAATAACTTTTCCAAAAAAATTATCTCTTTAATAATAAAACCTAAACAAAAACTTAATTGTCACACATTTTTAAAGAATTCAGACCTGCCAATTAATGTACAGAACCCCTGTGGCATGTTTCAGTGGCTCCATGAACACTCACACCAGAATATCTGCAAGCAGGAATACAGCGGTCACCACACGGCATTTTGTATAAGTTCCTCCAAATGAAATTCTTCAACACTGACATCTGAAGTCCTTCATACTAGAAGAGAATGCACTCAATGATCTAATCAATTAAAAGGATGAAAGTGGACACAAATTGAACTTTGACAAGCTACAGCCAGGCTAACCTGTGGGGACTCTGGGCCATCAGCTACAAGTCCCAATTGAACCATCAGATCCAGGCCTTGGTCCAGGCCCAGAGGTGTCTGGTATTCATTAAGAGAACCATGTCATTATTTCAGCTCTTGCTAACAAGCAAAAATTCTGAAAAAGAACCCAACGTTATGTTTTCCTGGATCTTTTAAACTCCCACCTTTCTGAATTTTTTTTACATATAGTATTTTTAAATTTATTTTTAATTGGAGGATAATTGCTTTCAGTGTGGTGTTGGTTTCTGCCATACAACAATGTGAATCAGCCATTAAGTATACATATGGCCCCTTCCTCTTGAACCTCCCTTCCAACCCCACCCCATTCCAACCCTCTAAGTTGTCACAGAGCCCCAGGTTGAGCTCCCTGTATTATACACTCTGAATTTTTTGTCCTATTGTTTCAATTGGTCATTTCAGAATGCCATTTCACCTGGCATTTCTATAACAGGATGCAGCTTACAAAGTACTTTACACATACATGATCCCACTTCACTCTGGTAATAGCCCTGTGACTCTTGTAGAGGTAACTCCATTTCACAGATGAGGAAACTGAGGCTCAGAGAGTTTAAACCATTTTTACATAGTGATATATTTCTAAGTGATGATACCAAGATACGACCCTATGTCTTCTGTTAAGGGACTGAAAAGTAACTGCATCTATTTCTCTTATCTGGCCTTTATGCTGTATCTCTTGGTAACAGCAATAGGATTATCACCTTGCTCTGTTTTACTATTCAACTTTTACGCAATTAGATCTTTCTCACATCCAAGATGTAAGCCCCATATGGACAAGGGCTATGAGTTAAATTTCTTTGTATTTACTTATCCATTTTTTTCAACAAAAATGTACCAAAATCACTTAAGTCCAGGCACAATATTCGGTGAAGTGAAGTTGCTCAGTCGTGTCCAACTCTTTGTGACCCTATGGACTGTAGTTCGCCAGGCTTCTCTGTCCATGGGATTCTCCAGGCCAGAATACTGGAGTGGGTTGCCATTTCCTTCTTCACGGGATCTTCCTGACCCAGCAATCAAACCTGGGTCTCCCACATTGCAGGCAGATTCTTTACCATCTGAGCCACCGGGAAGCCAATATTTGGTGCTGGAGGATTAAAGTTACTAAGACACAGACTAGTCTGGAGGGTGAACAATGACAAAGACTTGTGACAAGTGCTGTAAAGGAGGTGTCTGCAGGGTGCCAGTGAGCCCTGAGGGGTCAGGAGACATTCTCAGGACAAGTCTCGGCTGCTCCACCACACCTTCGTGCAAAGGAACTGCTCCAACAACCAGTGAATGAAATCCCTCCTACAAGTAGTGGGGCAGTCATGAAATGGCACCCAGTTCTCTGCTGGGATTTAGGGTAACGCCAGTGGCTGAGTCAGATCCTGCATAAACCAAGAGGACATTACCAGAACTGTGATAAAAACATGCCAAAATAAAGCCAAACCTTCCTACACTATAATTCTCTGCCATTTCAAAATATGAATGCTAATCATTCTCCAATGAAAACAAATCTGTGCTTTATGGTGAGTAAAGAAACAAAAAAGAACGGAGTCTGGAAAAATCTTTGAGGAAAGAGACCATCCCTTAGGAGACCAATGTAATAGAACATCTCCCGTGCCCAGCACAGTCATTCATAGTGGTGTCCATGGTGGCCGACTCAGTCGTGGGAAAGTTGCAGGAGACCAAGGTCTAGGTCATAGATGGTCAGGAAGCAACTGGGTGGAGCAACAGCCCTTCCCTATAAGCAGGTATCCTTAGCTGACTTCAGTCTTATCAAATCTTCAACAGAGGGGCTGGAGTAGATAAGGTCTCTTCCATCTCCTTAATTTTATGCTGCTAGAAAATGAAATAAGTAGAACTCACTCTTAGACCAACTATAACATATGTTTTCCTAAACTAATCTTCAGAAAATGTCTACCATTTACAAACAACGGGAGAGCTTGTTTCAATTTACAGCCCTCAAGTTGGTGCTTTGCCCAATTCCAAATCCTAAGGAGATCCTGACCCAGCTCATCAATTGCTAGTTTGTCAAAGTCAAGGATGTCACGAGCTATTAGATAACACATTCCTCATCCTTTCCTCTCTGCAGCTTACCGAGCCTGTTTCCTTCCCCCAGTCCTGCCTGTTCAGACAGAGGCAGTAAAAGCCTCCCGTCCCATGAATCTTCCTAATAGGAAGGGAAATGTTTGAATCAATGCCTTTTACTTAATTTTTTTTAATGCCAGAGGAAAAAAGAAGCTGAGCCATATCAAGCTACATAGGATTAAAATGTGATAAATAAGAGGAACATTAAAACGGACAAGTGGAAAAGAATTCTTCCAAGACTGAATTTATAAAATGTTACTAGAACTACCATTAAATATCCTAAAGTACTTTTCTTTTAAACACCAACATTTTATTTATCCAAGAACTGGAAAAGATCCGCAGCGTTCATACAGTAGCAAGCATTAAACACGGGCTTTTAGATCACAAACACCGTGGTGATCTCAGCACATTTTAAGTTTCCTCACCAGTAAAATGGAGACAAAATCTACTTTTTATTAGATACACAGTATTATATTACTTTATATTATATACATAGTATTATGGTACTTTGTATTATCTACAAAGTATTATGCTACCTTGCTTTATATACATATATATACACAAAATAATAATAATTCAGAAACCAGTTATTAACCCAGAGCTCAGCTGGTGCTTTGTGATGATCTAGAGGGGTGGAATGGGGGGTGTACACACATAGCTGGGTCACTTTGCTGTACAGCAGAAACTAATACAACATTGTAAACAATTATACTCCAATAAAAAAAAACAGAAAAGAAACCAGTTATTAAGCACTTACTATGTGCTGGACTCTCAGTAATAATAAGCACATTACCTCATTATTACAATAGATTGCATTTAATTTTCACAACCATTAGTTCTGCATCTTTATATCATTCATCTATTCAATCATTTGTGTGTGTACGTAGCTATCTGCACAGTGCCTGACAGATTCAAAAAAACGGGGGGAAAAATAAAAGGTCTCCATTTCCATACAAAGAATATCCTATTGTCACTTTTTATTTATTTATTTAGACAGTGTCACATGGCTTGCAGGATCCCAGTTCCCTGACCACAGATTGAATCGGGGCCAAAGCACGGAAAGCCTAGAATCCTAACCACTAGGCCACCAGGAAACTCCTCTCTAGTCACTTTTAGAACTACACAGAGAGAAGAGAACAAAACAGATTTGGAGACATAGGCTGTATTTACGATTTACTTTGCTAATAAAGGACGGACACACTCAGAACTTATCACCGTTATTGTGTGACCCAAAAGAAACGAGACTGAATTGGGTTCATTACATCTCTTTTTAATTATGGTGACCTTAGTCTTCATAGTGACTTAGCCTCACCTCAATGCCTACTTTAAAAAAGAACAGAAAATCCTTCTACTTTGTATTTTCTAAACAAAGCACCACAAATCTGTAGCCCAGGAGGAATACACTGGAAATCACTTGAAGACGACTTTTAAGACCACCCTCGCTCATTCGCTACTTCATTTACTCATATTCTCTCTCTCTCTGTTTCTCCTCAGCTCTAGATAGTTTTGGATAAGTTTGCGTATCTTTATTCCTGACTCACAGAAATCATAGAATCTTAAGGTCAGAAGCGACTCTGGAGGTCACTAAGAGGCCAGGCGTTCTTTCTTAAGAAACACATACTGCGTCCCTGCAGAGAAGCAGCCCAGGGAGGAGTTCTGAAGCCGAATGGTTGGTTTCTCCCCTGATGAACATAAAAATGACAGTTTCCACCTCATCTCAAAGGGTTGCTGGGATGAATAAATGTGATAATGTATGCAAAGAATTCAACAAGAATTCACCTGGCACAGAGCAGGTGCTCAAGAAATAGGAGCCCATCTTACTTAGAAGTGTTACAGCCATCGTGTTATATCGTAATGTTTTGGATCATGATTCTGTCATCAAGGCCTGAGCCACCCCTCTGGGTCCACCCATATATTTAATAACTACACCTTCTCAGCTCAGTTTTTACCCCCGTCCTTGCTGCAGCCACCAGCTTCCAGCAGCTGTAACCTCACAGCACCCCACCTCCGGCAAACCACTTCTCTCCAGCTCTCCACCTTGGGGGTCCTCCGACACCACAGCTGGGACACTGTGGAAAAGGCCAGCACTTGCATGTGTACAAACCTGGAAGTGCAAGGACTTAGTGCCCTGGGGCAGCTCTTGACCAAGGAGAGGGGAGCCCATTGATAAAATACCCACTGTGTCTGTGCCTTCTGAGGCACAGACTGCCTGGCTCCTCAGAAGGTCCCCAGAGCTCACGACAGTGACTGGCTTGATCACACAGGCTTGTGCCAGCTTCCTCTCCTTCCTTGTTTCTCTCCTCCCCAGCCCCACCCCTGTTCCCCAGGATCACTGCCCAAAATAAACTACCTGCATGCCAGCCACTGTCTTGGACTCTGCTTTCTTGGGGACTCCAGGCTGTCACACTCAACAGGAATACTGATAGGACAAGTGAGCCCCAAGGCACAGCACCAAAGACCTCCCATACGGCCAACATCAGAGGTCACTCTAAGGGCACACAATAAGCCTCTCATCTAGCACCCAGGTCTCTATTTCACTCATCAAGAAGTTAGGGGTTTTGTCAAAGGCTGATACTTAGATACGGGATACCTACCAGAATTCCTGTAATCTGCTCAGAATACAGAAGTCTCTCCGTAAATAAAAATGTTATCTCTCTTCCTTTCCTATCCCCCATCAAAAGGGAAATGACATGAATTCTCCATGACCCAGTCTTCCTATTCTTAGGAAAACCAGGCTGCCTCCTATTTCCTCATCTAAATGTTCATACATTAAGTTCCAGATATTCTTCTGGTATCTCCCACAAAATCACTGCTGACCTCACGTATCCTTACAAGGTACAGAATTTGCTTTTTTCCTCCATTTCTCCTTTGCAGAGACATCATTATTTATGGAGGCTTCTGATGATTCCCCTCTTATTCCTTTACAACTCTAGAAATCCAAAAGTGGTTTTTACATTGCCATTCTAGGCATGTATTTAAATCACATATTTGGTGCACATACTAACTCAGATAGAAATGTACACAATGAAAGTCCATATTCTATATGTATTTATGCGGCACACACAAACACTTGAATTCTGACAGATCAGGATAAGCTGCTTTAGAAATTCCAATGATTGCACTTCACAGGAGTATGCTGGGGAAGTAGGAAGAGATCTCTCCCATCCGGTCTCTGGGATTAACACTCCTGCTCTTTCCAGCTCAACTTTAGAGTCCATAGCATCAGCAAAAAATGAATCTTTCCTGATGCCTCATTTTCCATGAGACACTGACCATTAGAATGCCTGGAAATTCCAGCAGGGTTATGGCCAAAAAGCTTGGGAAATGCTACAACAGAGCCTAGCTCTGCCTTCCTCAATCTCAGACTCAATTCAGGTTGACTGTCTCTGAGCTTGGGGAAATAAGAGATTTCAAACTGCTCCTTGGAAAGTTAGTGTTGGGGGTGGAGATGGGGTTTGGGAGGCAGAAACCATTGACTTCCCATAAGGTTTCACATAAATTTCATTTGCAAACAAAAATCCGTGATACTCATCCATAAAACTTGAAACCCAATGTACCAATTACCTCTAAATTACCTTTCACCTCTAATAGACAATGATCCTTCTACTCAAAGTGTGGTCCACAGACCTGTGGCAGCAGTATCACCTGCGAGTTTACTAGAAATGCAGGTGCTCAGGGCCCCTTACAGACCTCCTCAATAAGAATTTTCAGTTTAACAAGATCTCCAGGCAATCTGTATGCACATTACATTTTGAAAACTGGCTTAAGACACTTTTAATCTTTTCCTGTAAGTGTTTAAGATGCTTCTTCTTAATGCTAGTTCTGATCAAAGTAACATATTAAAGTATTCCACTGAAAGAAGCCAAGAAAACTAAGTCTCATAATTTTACAGGCAATTTTGGGGATAAAAATTTGGGGTGAGCTGATGTATTATTTTCTTCCTTTAAACATGTTAGAAATCTGAGCAGTGTTTGGATTACTCCTTCTTCTATTAAAGAAGATATTCCTGACGGACAATATGCACTAGGCTCCCCTCTTTCTAATGAACTCCAACTCATCCTTCAAAGGCCCAGGAAGCCTGCCCCTTACATGGCCCAGCAGACACCTCCTATATGTGTGGTTTTCTTAATGAAACACTCGTTAAAAGCACTAAAAAGGCAAGAATCTCATAAGCTCCAAAGCTACTTGTTCCAAATAACTGATTCAAGTTTACATCTTTTATCCGTTACTTCTTGGATGACCCAACCCATCCCGTTCCCTCCCCTTCACTAGAGTCCAGTTTTGTTCTCTCATTGGAAACACAGAATTTAGCAACTCTTTATGGTCTAGTCATTATAAATACAGATCTTTCTCAGCTTATAATGGGACTACCTCCTGATACACCCATCAGGAGCTAAAAAGGCATTCATTACACTTAACCCACCTAGCTTAGCTTTGCCCACTTGAATGTGCTCAAACACTTACATTAGCCTACAATTAGGCAAAATCATCCAACACAAACCCTATTTTACAATAACATGTTGAAAATATCTCATCTAATTTCTTGAATACTGTACTGAAAGTGAAAACCAGAATGGGTCCAGAATGGTTGTAAGACTACTGGTTGTTTTCTCTGGTGATCGTGTGGCTGACTGGGGGCTGCCACCGCCTGGCATCACCAGAGAGGAACATAGAAAGATCACTAGCCTGGGAGAAAATCAAAATTCGAAATTCCAAGAATGAGTTCTATAGAATGCACATCGCTTTTTGAGTCATAAAGTCTAAAAAACTGTCTAATTCAAACCACCGTAAGTCAGGGATCATCTGTATATATTACACATTGTTTTACCTCCACAACTCGAGTGTAAGATCCCTGAGGGGGACCATCACACGTATTTCACCTCTGGACACAGCTCCCAGCACTTGGCTGCAAGACTTGGTCAATTATGTGTACTGAGGAACTTGGTCCCACAGTTTCTTACCAGATACTCTTCTCTGGGTACCATTTAACAGTTTAATCTATAGTATAAAAGAAACCACTGAATCATTTGATTGCCTTTATCCCCCTGGTAAACCAAGGCAAGGAAAACTGTATTAAAATGATGGTACCTTGGTGAGAACAAAATCCTAGAACTAGCTTAGGAGTCCTAAGGAGTGAAATGAAAGTGAAGTGTTAGTTGCTCAGTCGAGTCGGACTCTTTATGACCCCATGGACTGTAGCCTGCCCAGCTCCTCTGTCTGTGGAATTCTCCAGGCAAGACTATTGGAATGGGTTACCATTCCCTTCTCCAGGGGATCTTTGCGACCCTGGGATCGAACTCAGGTCTCCTGCATTGCAGGCAGATTCTTTACCGTCTGAGCCTCCAGGGAAGCCTGCGGAGTGAAATGCGCCTACATAACAGCAGCAGGTTCCTCTGTGCTCCGAGCTGGCTCCTGGGGTGCAGGCTGCAGGACAAGGCCCACACCCTGACTGGTTAACCTCAAGAGAAAGCCTGGCTTCTCTTCTGAAAGTTCTGCTTTCCTTAGGAGATTCCTGCCTCAGGCAGCTTCCACAGAAGCAAAAAATAGCTCAGAAGAGACGTCTGATTCTGCATCTTAATCTATGTGACTTGGATGAACTCAGACTTGGAAGGAATGATTAGAAAAGATGGAAAGGAAGGAACAGGCTAAAACCTCAAAGTAATTATATGTTTAAAAGAAAAAAAGGATTTTTATGAGCACCACAGCTTTCCTAGCAAATGAACTACATAAGGCACTTCCCTCATGGATGAAAACCTCCAAATTTCTCCTCAGGTCAAGGAAGAGAGGTATTTTTTCCTCTCTAGTGTTGTCAATTCATATTAGAATTAAGCTTCTGCAAGATATACTGGGGAGTTTTCAGTTACTTCTCAGTGCTTCTGATACTCATTTCACTCTCATTTGTTTATTTAAACATAAACAAACCAATTTGACTGCTGTTAAGTTTGTCTGCCTTCTAGTTGCTTTGATGGGACCTGTTTATAACACATGCTCATCTGCTGAAGCCTTTCAGCATCCAAGCTAAACAACCAAATCCAACTTACTCACAAGATCACAAATGTGTGTGACCTGCTCCCTGTCATCCCAGACCAACCAAATAAAAATTACAACACTCAAAGTAAAACGTATTTCAGATATAAAGTCCCTATACATTTCATTCCACAAAATGATTTCTCATTTTCATGTTCACCAACTAAAGGGGAAAAGTGTTGACAAGTTATCTGGGAAAATTGATTTCAGTGCTGTGTTTTTAGGACCCAACCTGACGCTGGCAAAGACTGAGGGCCAGAGGAGAAGTGAGCAACAAAGAATGAGCTGGTTGGATGGCATCAGTGAATCAATGGGCATGAGTTTGAGCACAACTGTGGAAGAGAGTGAAGGACAGGGAAGCCTGGCATGCTGCTGCAGTCCATAGGGTTCCAAACAGTCAGACACAACTTAGTGACTGAACAACAATAATGATATAGAATAGAACGATACAGCTAAAATATAGCAGGTGGAACAAAGTGCTGTGTGTTAAGTCACTTCAATCGTGTTCAACTCTTTGAGACCCCATGGACTGTAGCCTGCCAGGGGCGGGATTCTCCAGGCAGGAATACTGGAGTGGGTAGCCATTCCCTTCTCCAAGGGGTCTTCCCGACCCAGAGATTGAACCCGCGTCTCTCGCATCTCCTACACTGGCAGGAAGGTTCTTTACCACTAGAGCCATCTAAAATATAGGAAGTGGAACAAAGTAGATGTATCTTTTCAGGGTTCCAACTCATCTTTGACATCATCCAGATATTCCTTTAAATAAAAGACGTCTTATTAGGAAAACATTATTTATATAAATTCCATATTAATACAGGAAAATTTAAACCTGGGGGATAGAATAGCTCCTCACTGAATTGTTAACAAGTAGCTTCCAGACAATAACAAAGTTTTGTTAGCTCCCTTCTACAGGCAAGCTATGGTTTTTCCAGTAGTCATGTATGGATGTAAGAGTCAAACCATAAGAAGGCTGAGCAATGAAGAATTGATGCTTTCGAACTGTGGTGCTGGAATAGACTCTTGAGAGTCCCTTGGACAGCAAGGAGATCAAACCAATCAATCCTAAAGGAAACCAACCCTGAAATTCACTGGAAGGACTGATGCTGAAACTGAAGCTCTACTACTTTGGCCACCTGACTGACTCACTGGAAAAGACCCTGATGCTGGGAAAGACTGAAGGCAAAAAGAGAAGTAGGTGGCAGAGGATGAGACAGTTGACGTCACCAACTCAACAGACATGAATTTGAGCAAACTCCAGGAGACAGTGAAGGACAAGAAAGTCTGGCATGCTGCAGTCCCTGGGGTCACAGAGTCAGATATGACTTAGTGACTGAACTACAACAAAGACTCAGAAATTAATTGGCCAGCCTAGTCTGATTGATTTCAACATTCATACTCTAGGAATCCTCCAGACATATTCCCTCCTATGGATATAAATAAATGGCCACCTGATAATACTTTCTTTTCCTCACTATCTCAACCCTTTCTTCTCCCCAGTACAGCAATGCTGAGGGCAACAAAGCTGCCTTGGGCTTATGACGCCACCATGTAGCCAGAATGGAAATCTGCCTCACTTCTCCCATGTTCGCCTTTCAGAAAATCATGCATACATTAGAAAGCTTTCCCAAAAGTGTACACACACACACACACACACACACAACCTCTTTCATCTTTTAACTCTCTTCCTCTTTCCTCATTCTCAGGACACCTCTGCCTAAAAGTCTTCTTGGGTTCTCTATCATCTCCGTAGGATTAAGTCAAATTCCTTAGTTTGCAAAGTCCTACACAAACATCACTTCTGTTTTAACTTCTGTCTCTTACAGCCCAGCATTCTACAGCCTTCCAACCACTAAGAACTCATTATTTCTTGCACACAACCAGGCCCTTTCATAAGACAACATTTCTATGAATGGTATCTCTTCTGCTTGGAAAACAGCTTCATGCCTGCTCTGTACAATTCTCTTTATATATTAAACCAACTCCTATTCACCCTTCAAAATTCAGCTCAAGCTATATCCTCTGCAGTGGGGTTTTCCCTGATTGCCTCGGGCAATTACCTGTATGTTCATAATGTTTCCAGAATCCCCCCCCCCACCACCCTTTTTATTGCTATACCTCTGCACCTGTGATACGGTATTAGTCATTTACTCAACACTGGGTATCCATGGACCAGGCATTGGAATATAGCAAGCTACCTTTGCATTCCCACTGCACGACACAAGGCCAGGAGAGTAGTAGGCAGTCAGTAAATGTTTGTTGAATGAAAAAGCAAAAGAATGACAAACAAGATCTTATCCAGGAAATATCACCAGGAAAGCCCATACTCTTTTGCTTTCCTTTTACTCAATTTTGACTTAAAAAAATCAACTCAGATGCAGCATACCTCTACTATAGAAACCAAAAATCATCAAAAAATCATAGAATTAACATCTTTATCCTCTAAAGAGAATAAATACACCCATAAGTCCTTTTCATTCTCCACCATTAGCTTTATCTCCAACATTACCATTTCAGGTAGTCTTTTCTCTTGTATTTATTTATAAATACAGTTACAATCCTTTTGCCATTTATTTATTATAAACATGCAATTTCTCCACAAAATATGAACTGCTTGGTTAGTTAGTAAGTCTGTAGATTCACTTGTGAATCTCCATTTATTACACTATTTCCACTGGAAAATATATTTCAAGTTCAAAGGACAAAAGTCATACACCAGTGCCACAGAATCTATTTTTCTTTGAAGAACTGCAAGTAAAGTCAACAGGTTCCATTTTTAGGTATCAAATGACATTTTAACATCAGAAACAGTCATCTACATACTGAGACCGTTCAGAACTCACAATGCTAACCTGTAACCTAGGCTGGTGGCTAAAGGACGCGTATGTGAGGTTATGAGGGTTCTAGAAACAACCTTCTATCTCAGAGAACTGATCATAACCAGCAACCACTGACTAAATCCAGAGTTAAACACATATCCATAAGGACTAACTAAAGGATGTCTTTGGATCTCTGATGACTATGAACCCAAGGCAAAGGATGACCAGTGAACCTCCAGAATCTCAATAAACACTAAATTCAAAAGAACAGAAAGCTAGTATCAAAGTACATTCCACAGATTTCAAATAAATCATATTTAACGTGAAGGATTATCTCCCTATTTAAAGTTAGTCCTGGAGAAAACAAAGCCAAGTGTACACTAATTTTGCTGTACTGAGATCACACCCCAGATATGAATTTCATTCTCATTTACCAAGTTTTAAAATCTCTCAGCACCAGAAGAAATATGTGTGTTTGTTTAACTCATAATTACAAAATAAGGTAAGTGATATATGAGGATTTTGGTACAGGAAAAATCAGCCAGCCAATGAATGAGTCATTCTAACAGCCTAGTTTTCTGAATGGGTAATAGCTTTACATACCAAAAGAGCTTTGGAGGTTAATTACCTTGAATGTTAATATTTCCAGTGTTTATGGCAGATTTCCCTTCCTTCCCAAAGAATGTATCTAAAAATGTATCTTTTTTGGTCATTTTTTTGGTCCTTCACTCTCATTAATGGTAAATAGCAATTATGGACTTAGCTAATTACAAAGTAATGTCTGAAAGGCCAGTTGAGAATCCCTACTCTAATATTCCCAAACTTCAGGGCTTTTGCTCCCAATTCTTATATTTAAAGTTATAATTTTTCTATTTCCTAGTTGTCAAACTGTCAGGGGTCAGTTTTCACTGTTGGTTACAGCAACTCCTCACCCCATTCTAAATTGTGCTACCGTGTATTTGCTATGGATCATGTGTCAAATAAGAATTAAAAAGTTAGGACTGTTATTTAAAATAAGAGTAAGTTCCGAAAGAGGGTCTGAAGTATTCTCCCAGACTTTATGCCATCTAGTTCGGTTACTGAGTAGGCACATCTGCCCCTTTCCTGGTTCTTGGCTAGGTTCCAGATACTTACGAGAGCTGTGCTCCACACTCAAGCATTCTGTGACAAATCTCATTGCTCTTTATGATCCCCCTCCTAATGCAGATGTAAACCAAACTATCACAGTGACCTCACTAATGAATTTCTGTACTTGCCAAACAACAAAACAAATGCAAAGTTTCCAAGGAAGCAAAATATTCAGGTTGAAAGATAAATCCAGAAGCTGGAAAATGGTCCCTATCTTACATAATAGTTACGGTTTCATATATTTACAGCATTTAGCATCATGAACAGGTAGGTAGCTTACACAAGTAAATATGGTTAAAAAAACAATGTAGGGGAAAAATTACCAAATGATTTTTTAAACTCACAGAAGTTCAATTTTTCCTCAGTTTATTAAATTATTAGATACTTAGGCTAAGAAATTTCTTTTTAATTTTACACATCTAAACTGATGTGTAATTTTTATTTACACATTTAATTTTTCACTTACTAAACTGATGGCTGCTATACTAGGAAAAGTCTTCTCTTTTACTCAAAGGGAAAAATGGTTGCTCTAACCTGTGAGTAACCTAAAGGTCAATATCGTTTTAAACAATCCCTACAAGCACTGAGGTCAAGCATTCAACATAAATTAATGTACTTAAATTGTACTTAAAGTTTATATAACCTTGTTCATCAAACCTGAGAAAGCAAAACCAAGCAGGTGATCCAGGCTACCCTGTCACATTGAGAATGGGAGTAAAGAGAGTAGGTCACCAGTTATCCCAGTTATGTTTCCACACCCTTATGAAGGAGGCTGGTCCTCCAGCTATTTATAAAGACAGAACAGAAGGGGAAGGGGGCCCTGCCATGGCCACCCTTGCGAGTAACACCCAGGGTGGGCTGTTAGGTTCAGGCTGAATCCCCTGGGGCCTTGTGGGCTTTCCCTCAGAATGGCCCACCATACTAGGCAGCCCTGGATCCTTTGGGTGCAGTCCTGTCTGGTCAGGAAAAGGCCTGTGAAGATTTCCAGTGGTCACTGCCAGCCTATGATTCTATATATGGAAACATCCCATCCTAGTGTGTCCAGCACTGTGAGCACCACACCAGGGAGGAGCAGTGAGCAGCAGACCAGCCTCCCTCTTGCGGCCCCGCCAGCACACTCACTTTGGTGTCTCCCAGGCCCTGCTGCCCTGAACTGGACCTTGTCATCAAATGGCAGCCTGGACCTCTGCTGAGTCTTGCAGGCTGGCGGCTCTAACATGGAACAGCTGGAAGAGGACCCTGCATTCTTTTCTCTGCATAAACACTGGGGGCTCTGTTCACCCTCCTGCTGCAGCATGAACTAAAGAATTTCCCCATCCCAAATTACAACCAACAGACCTTTCCCCAACCCCCACCTTCACCCCTTACCCCCAGCCCCGGATATAATTCCAGTCTGTCACCACCCATGCTAGCAAATAGCAAACTGCTGAATATATCTCAGTGTATTCACTTTCTATACTAGTTGAGGTGTCTGTAAATACACTAGCAGGGTAATAGGAAACAATTCTCTTATGTTCAGTAAAGTTTCCTGACAAAAGCATTAAAGACACTGATTCATGCCTGCTCCCTATGGGACCCTTTCTATAAGATGCGTATCAATATAAATAAAGTCGTGATAGTTAAGTGTAAGCACGTAGTATACGAAATGCAAATATCATTTTAACAGTCTGTAGCGTCACCTACAAATTATTCTGAAAACAGAGCTCTAAAATTGGAATATCGGTGGAGAAAAAAAAGAACGTAAAATTGGGTTTCATATATTCCTCATGTAGCCTAGTCAAATCTCAGCTTCTGAAGGGCAGTCTCAGGCTTCTTCATGTGTTGCTGAAATCCAGAGAGCCACGTTGCCCAAAAGGAGGAAAGAAAAAAAGCCCAGAAAATCCAGACTCTACGTGACCTGACTTAATTATTTCCCAGGAAACTGCATGAGAGAAAAAGCAATCATTCATGCTACCGTAGCTACCACACGGAATGAACTGAAGGAGTTGACAGTGAGCAAAAAGAACCCGAAGCTGCCAGCGGAGGTAAGTGGGCGGCACGGCCTCGGGGGAGAGACGCCAAGGACCCTGGGGCCGCGGGGGTTCGGTCCCCAAGGACCGGCGATCCGGGGCGGGGCCAGGCCCGAGGCTGGGCAGCGGCGGTTGGGGGTGGCGAGGGGAACCGGGACCGCGGGACGGCGGCGGCGGCCGCGCACTTACCCGGACTGTTGGCCTCGCCTTCGAGGACGTGCAGCTCGGCGCAGTCGGCCAGCGAGTGCTCCAGGCAAAGCTGGAGGAAGCGGGCCTGGGTCTGGCTCACGCGCTTGAGCAGCGACAGCAGCGCAACGGTCTGCTCGCACTCGTTCCAGCCCTTAAACCAGCCCGCCAGCACCCCGACCTGGTCGCGAAACATCATGGTTAGGGGGCGGCCCTCAGCCTACAAAGCCCCCGGGGCGCCCCAGCCCGCCCCGCCCGCCCCAAAGTTCGGCGGAGCCGCAGCCCCGCGGCCGCCGGAGACGCGTTCCCGTTCCAAGGCGGCTCTGGTGCCCGGACGCTGCAGGTACAGCCTGGGCTCCTGCCTCTCTCGTCTGGTTTCAGTTACGTTCTGGTGGTTCTGGCTGATTTCCCCAGAGACGATGACGGACAGTAGCACGGAAATATTTCTTTTTTAAAAAAAATAACGATTAAAAAAAAATTTCCCCCCAAGGCACGGAAACTGAATGAAGAAGGCTCTCTTTCCCCCTCCCCTCTTCTCGCAGCTCCGGGATGGTGATTTCCGGCGTCCCGGGGTCTCTTCCCCGCTGGGCAGCAGCTCGGACCCTTCACACCCGCATTCCCGAGTGGCGATCACCACTGGAAGGAGAGAAAAGGCTGCAGTGAGACCTCGGCCAGCGAGGGAGTGCGCCGGCGAAGCTAGTGCATCCGAGGGAGCGGAGGGGGGCGCGCCGCGGGGTCTTCGTCTCCCAAATTCCGGCCGCCCCCTCCGCACCCGGATGCTGGAGAGGAGCTATTCCCGTTCTGGGAAAGGCAAGAAGCCGCCTTCCCAGGTGCGTGAGGAAGACCGCACGGCTTCCTGTTGCTGCTGCTGCGAACGGCTAATGCCCCCCACACACCCCGCGCGGGGTGGCCTCGGGGGCTGTGCCTGCAAACGCCCGCACCAGCAACAGATCTTCGTCGCGCAGAAAACTTGCACTGCGGCTGCGAAGGGGCGCGGGGGTGGGGGTGGGGGCTAATGCAAAGCAGAGGCGGAGGCGCGGCAGCCCGAGTTCCTTCCTCCTCCTCCTCCTCTCCCTCCTCCTCCTCCTCTCCCTCCTCCTCCTCCGCCACCTCTTCCTCCTCCTCCTCTCCCTCCTCCTCCTCCGCCACCTCTTCCTCCTCCTCCTCTCGGAGAAGCAGCCGAACGGCTGCAGCTCCATCTACAGCAACAGCCAGCATCTCCACCGCCAGGCGCCCCTCTGGATTTAGGCCGTGAGCAGCCGCGGCAGCAGCTCGAGACAAAAATAAACTCTCCCCACCCAGAGCTCAGCGCCCAGCGGGCAGAGGCGCAGCCGGAGCCTCGGCTCCCGCGCGCCGCTCGGCTCCAGCCCCCCCCCGGGAGGTCTCTGAGGGTCCGCGTCGCCCTCCGCGTTCAGATGTGCGCGTGTGTGTGCGTGCGCGTGTACTCGTGTGTGTGCTGTAGGCATCCTGCCCCAGCTCCCGCCGCCTACGGGCGGGCCCGGCCGGCCCAGCGCCTGGCCCGCGCGTGCCCGGCCGAAGTCGGCACGGCCACTGGCGCACGCCGAGCGCGGAGACGGTCGGTGCCCGCAGCACTGCCCCCCGCGGCGGGCAGGGCGGTTCCGTGGGGACTGCGGCTCCGTGCCGCCGGCACACGCCCCCGAACGACCGCGAAGAAGAAAAGTTCGGCTTCGAGGGCTCCCCCAGTCCCAACCCTGTCCGGGTGGCCGCCAGCGGCGAAGAAGAGAGAGCCCGGCGACTCGGCCAGCCCTCGAGGGCGGCTGGCTCTCAGCACCCCCGTTTCCCGGTTCCCAGGACTTCTCGAGCGGAGGCGGGGGGAGGCCCCCGGGAAGGGGACCCGGAGACCGCGGGCGCCTCGGCCTGGGGCGTAGGACAGAGTGCGCTCACCTCGGAGCGGCTCATCCCGGCGGCTCGGGGGCCCCACGCGCGGGTCCGGGGCGGCTGTGGCTCTCAGCGAGGCTGGGGGCGCGCGGAGGGCGGGCTGCGGGCCATGCCGTCGGGGCGGGCGGCGCCGAGGGAGTGCGGCGCTGCGGGGCCGGGCCGCCGCCGCCGCCGCTCCTGCTGCCGCCCGTGTAGGCTCGCGGAGGACTGAGCCGCCCGAGCCGGAGCTCCCCACATGCTACTGATTAACATGCACCATTACATCATGGGCTTGGCAGGGAGCGCCCGAGCGGGGGGAGAGGAACCCGGGCGGCGGCGGCGGCGGCACGCGGGGGGGGGGGGGGGGGGGGCCGGGGGAGGATCCCCGGACCCGGCCGGCGGCGGGGGTGGGGGGAGGTGGATTCCTAAGTGCGGGCCAGAAAAGGGGAGCGGAGCGGAGAGGGAGGAGCCAGATGGCGCGGAGGGGTCGGGTTGGAGGAACCGCGGGGCGGAGAGGGAAGAAGTTTGGGGAAGGGGAGGGGTCCAAGTGAATTCCTGCCCTCTGCTGCCTGCCTGTTCTGGAGGGGCCAGGGCGCTTAAGCAGCCGGACTGCGGACGGGAGGGGACCCGGAGGGTGCTTGAGCGGGGGCGGTGCTGCCACCGGCTGCTCGTCCTTGGGAATGTGGCGCGCGGACTCCCGTGACCCCTCGGCCCTACTGGGGCCCGAGGGTGGCAGAGACTTAGGGTCAAGGACGCTGCGGGTGTGGACAGGTTCCGGGGGTCGCAGAAGCAAAAGGCAGAGGAGGCCGAGGGGTCGTATGCAGGGCTGGAAGTGCCTGGGCACCAGGCTCCGTGCTGCCCATGTCCTCTATGAGCGCGAGAAGTTCCCGGGCTGCTCACCCCTCGCCCGGGTCGGACCTCAGATGTCCTTTGCTCTTGTGGGCGGCCCCGGCCCCTTTGGGGCCTCGCTCTCCCCTGGGGAAGCCGCCCGACTTTGGGGGCCCGCTGGGAAACTATGCCTGGCGCGCTGGCTGCGGCTGCGGCTCCGGCTGCGGGCCTGGAGCGGAGAGGAGCTCCGCCGCGGGGGGCAAGGAGGCGGGCGAGGCCACCTGTCAGCGCGTCTGCGTCGTCGCAGGGCTGGGCAGCCTTCACCTGGCCCTGCAGAGTGCGCGAGGCCTGGGCCGAGGCTTCAGAGGTCCTCGCCGCGCGCGCCAGGGGGTGCGGTGGAATTGGGGGGTGGGGGGTGCGGCGCTGAGGCCAGGCAGCACAGGGAGGTCTGGGAAAGTGGCCTCGGCTGGTCTCCAAAGTAGAGAACTGGTTAAAAATACCCTAAAACCTAAAAATCTCGATGCCTTCTGATATTATTTGAATATGCACAAGAGGACTTGGTGACCAGATCCAGACTATTCCCCATGTTTTAAGTGAAAACACAGAGCCCTCGAACATTTCTCCAGCAACCTGTGGCTTTCTGTATGAGTACTTCTGAGACATTTGTGAAACGCATGCTTCAAATCCAGCCTCTTTACTCTCGCTAATACAGTATTTTTGAAGATAAAGTGTCTGAGATATTATCCACGGATTTAACACTTCCTTCTTTAACTCCAGCATATGTCCCTGGATTTTCAATCATTTCTTCCTTCCTCCCTCAAACCTAGTTTCTGCACCATTTAGTTCCTGTGAGACACGTGACAGGACCTAACCATCTGCTGGGGTATTGAAAGGTCTGTGGAGCTGCAGAAATTTAGGTGTTACCATTAAAATAGGGTATGTGAATAATTTTCTTAAGCTCATTATTAGCCAGCCAGTAAAGGTATCTGCATAATTTAATGAATATTTTACCCCCAAAACAAGAATTCTAGAGTCAATGGTTTAATTTTGTTTTGTCTTATTATTACAGAGGCAGGAAATCTTGACTTCATTTTCTCCAAAATGTTATTATCATTACTAAGCTAGTTATTATTATTACTAAGCTAGTACTTAGTAATAATCGCTATCAGAAAATGGGGAAAAGGTTTCCAGCACAGGCTATCTCAGTATACACCTTGCTATCAACTGCAACCAAAACAGAAATTGCCCACCTGGGGCTTCCGGAAGCCTCCGAGAGTGTTTTTTTTTTTTTTTTAAAGAAAGTGGGAGAAGTCACTTCCATTAATTATTGTCACCTGCAGTTTACTAACTCAGTAGTAAAACTAAAAAACAAAACCAACAAACCTTGAAGCGAATTGAATTCTATTTAAACTGAAGAAAGAAAATACTGCCACCTACTGGAAAAGCGTACTGCTTACAGCAGCCTTTGACCTAAGGAAAGATTTAGCTAATTTGGGGGCTATTTTTTGAAAAATACAAAAAGGAGCGTCAATGAGTTGCCAACCTGCCTTGTTTTTGTGGGTTCACAATACTTGTGACTTCCCTTGCCTCTGGGCCTTTCCCCTAGTAGTGGAGATGAAACCCAGAGTGGAGATGAAACCCAGTGAGGCTGCTTCACTTCCTCACAGAGTGAAGTCACCCTGAAGGAAGGAAACCAATACTCTCAGTTAAATATTTATTTTTGTCTTAAATACGGATTTTTCCTATTTGAACCTCTACCCAGTTTTTATGGATAATTAAGAAGTGGCTGTGCTCAGACAGTCGTTGAATCAGACACTCAGTCCGACCTCATAGACTATAGCCCTCCAGGCTCCTCTGTCCATGGGATTTTCCAAGTGAGAATAATAGAGTGGGTTGTCGTTTCCTCCTTCAGGGCATGTTCCTGACCCAGGGATCAAACCCGTGTCTGTTACATTCCCTGCATTGGTAGGCAGATTCTTTACCACTAGCACCACCTGGGAAGATTAAGAAGTGGCTAACAGTTACTAAATACCCACATGACTTGGAAAAGGAGTTTTAGTGCAAATTCTAACTTCCAGAGAGTAGATGATTAGGCAGTAACATGGGAGGAGTGGGATTTTATTAATAGGTGGGCTAGAAACATGGCTGGCAGGGACGGAAGCCCAGGAGACAAGCCCAGATCCTTCTCTGTACACTGTACTCAGAAAGGTGCGGAACTGATGAGCATGGAGGCAAGAATAAGCTATGCTGGCCAAGATGTAGAGAAGGATTTGACTATGAAAATATTAGACTTGGGGGACTGAACAGAAGTACCCAGGAGTGAGGAAATCTGAAGACTGATTGAAAGTGAGCCAAGCTGGCATCTCCTCAGATAGAACTCTATCTCTGTATTATTTGCCACTAGGATCTTGTGTGCTTCCTGAAGAGTAAGCACAGCCACAGTTAAGTAGTATCTGTACTGAGAATATTATTTAAAAATAATTATAACCCCTGCTCTCGTAAACTTGTTACGAGGTCTGAAAATAACTGGCACGTTACTTTGTACATAGTAGGTACTTGATATATGTATTAGTTTTCCTTCTTTGTAGGCACAGAGTATGTTGATTTGGCTAATTTACATCTTGGGTCTGCCTCATAAAGAAACACGCTTTTTCATTCTTCAAAAACGTGCCCTCTCAAAAGCCCTGTAATAAGGCCTACGAGAGGATGGCCAGGGCTTGAATTAGGATTCGAGGGGATGAAGAGAGCGATGTGGAGGAAGAAACGGCAGAACTGGTGACAGATGGAATGTGGGAAGGCTAAATCAGGAGTCAGGTCTGCTAAGACAGCAACAGTGAAAGGCAAGCTGGGTGAGGCCCAGGAGCCGTGGCTTAGGGAGACTAAACTTGAGTTCAGATCTCATTAGAAGGAGTTCAGAAATATCTCAGTGTTGGCAGGGGCACACATTCAGAGAGAAAGCCGGTAGTCTGTTAGCCCAGGGTAGAGAGCTAATGGCCAGCACCAATTTCCTATATCCCTAGCACCATTTTATGCCGGCGCCAGGATCATGGTTGCTGACTCAGTTCAGTTCAGTCTCTCAGTCATGTCTGACTCTTTGCGACCCCGTAGACTGCAGCACACCAGTCTTCCTTGTCCATCACCAACTCCCAAAGCTTGCTCAGACTCATGTCCATCAAGTCGGTGATGCCATCCAACCTGGGCTGTTGACTGGCCCAGAGTAAACCTGGCCGGACCAGCCAGTGGTAAAGCAGTGGGACTCTTGAGGAATCTGCTTTTGCTTTTCACTGAAGTTCTTACCACTCTCAGTATAGTTGAAAACTGAAAGATTTTCTTCAGCTCCTCAATTTAGAGGATTTTTCCAGGAAAAAAAAGACTTATTAAACCCAATGGTAGGAAAACTATCCATGATGACCTATAAAGTTGGGATAGGAGGGGAGAGGGAGGCTCAAGAGGGAGGAGATACATATACAATTATGACTGATTTGCATTGTTGTACAGCAGAAACCAACACAACGTTGTAAAGCAGTTATCCTTCAATTAAATTTTCTTTAATTAAAAAACTAAAAAGGAATGCCACTACCCAAAGGCCATTCCCTGGTGGCTCATTCAGTAAAGAATCTGCCTGCAATGTGGGAGACCTGGGTTTGATCCTTGGGTTGGGAAGATCCCTGGGAGAAGGAAAAGGCTACCCACTCCAGTATTCTGGCCTGGAGAATTCCATGGACAGAGGAGCCTGCAGGCTACAGTCCCTGGGGTTGCAAAGAGTCGGACATGACTGATCAGTTTTCATTTCATGTCACTTCACTCAAAGGCCATAACAGATGTGATTAGTTATTCTTCAGGAGTCAAACATGAATATGAATTGGATGGACTTGTTGAATTCATGAGGAAAAGATTTTTTTTAATTTTGGTAAAATATGTATAACATAAAGTTTACCCTTTTAACCAGTCTTAAGTATAAAATTCCGTCACATGAAGTACATTCACATTGTTTGTACAACCACCTTAAAGTATCCATTTCCAGGTCTTTTTCATCTTACCAAACTGAATTTCTGTACCTGTTAAACAATGAATCTTCATTCCTCCATGCCCTTGGTCTCTGCGAACCACCATTTCTACTTTTTGTTTCTATGAATTTGTCTATTCTAGGTAGCTCATAAGTGTACTCATACAATATTGTCCTTTTGTGTTTGGCTTATTTCACTTAGCATAATGTTTTCAAGCTTCATCCATATTATGGCAGGTATCAGAATGTTATTCCTTTTTAAGGATGATTAATGTTGCATGAAGACAACTTTTGAGACAGCTTTCTCTAGAATGGAGTTTGATAAGAAAGGTGAACTCTAGTTTGTAGGGCGTATATTCAGGTAAATTTTCTTTTTGACTGATTTCTAAAGAGTATAATCCAAACTTACTACCTGGCACTTAAATAAAACACAAATTCAATTGAACCACAATTTCAAACACAAATGCAGATGGGTTCACACTTTTTAAAAATAAGCAAATGTGTGAAATTTTAAGCTATAGGTTTTTTACAGTAAAATATCTTACATCATAGATAAATTTGCAAATAAATATAGTCAAAAGGTTAAATATAAGTGTTGTAAATTACTCCTATTTACAGGCTTTGTATAGGTTAGGATTACAAAAGTAGGAGCTTAGATCTTTTAGAGAGATAAATTGCCCTAGAATATCATGAGAGGAAAGAAAGCAAAAATTATTTGTCTAGAAGTAGTTGATTTAAGAATTGCCAGTATATTTTCAAACTGAAAATGCTCTTGAAACATGTCCACAGTTTTAAATATTAGGTTGGCACAAAAGTAATTGGAGTTTCGGACCATGAACTTTAAATCATCATAACTAGGCTCAAACACATTTTTATTAATTAAAATAAGAGCAATTACAACAACACATTTTGCCAGTGAGAAATAAGTTTGTTTATTCCTATAGTGTAAAACTCTGTGCTTCAGGATTCAAGGAACTCTTGGAAAGCATTTTCTGCCTCCTACTGGTTGTGGAAGCATTTTCCCTGCAAAAAGTTGCTTTAAGAACTGGGAGTCAAGTTGGTGAGAAGTCAAGTGAATATGGCAGATGAAGAAAAACGTCATAGCCCAGTTTTGAAGCACTGATTGTGCAAGTTAGGCATTGTCGTGGAGAAGAATTGGGCCCTTTCTGTTGACCAGTGACGGCTGCAGGCGTTGCAGTTTTTGGTGCAACTCATCGATCTCTGAGCATACTTCTCAGATGTCATGGTTTCGCTGGGATTCAGAAAGCTGCAGTGGATCAGAGCAGCAGCAGACCACCAGTGACTATGATCTTTCTTTGGTGCAAGTTTCGCTTTGGGAAGAGCTTTGGAGCTTCCTCTTGGTCCAACCACTGAGCTGGTCATTGCAGATTATTGTACAAAATCCACTTTTCATTGCATGTCACAATGTGATCAGGAAATGGTTCATTGTTGTGTAGAATAAGAGAAGACAACTTATTTGACAGCTTTAAATTTGTGGTCAGCTCATGAGGCACCCACTTACCAAGGTTTTTCACCTTCCCAATTTGCTTTAAATGCCTAGTGGCCATAGAATGGTCCACGTTGAGTTCTTTGGCAACTTCTCATGTACTGTAAGAAAGTCAGCTTTGATGATTGCTTTCAGTTGGTCCTTGTCAACTTCTGATGGCCAGCCACTATGCTCCTCATCTTCAAGTCTCTTGAGTCCTTTACAAAACTTCTTGAACCACCACTGCACTCTATGTTCATTTCATTAGCAGTTCCGGGCCAAATGCATTGTAGATGTCTCGAGTTTTCCCCACTGTTTTATGACTCATTTTGAACTCAAATAAAAAAATTGCTCAAATCTGCTTTTTGTCTAACATTATTTCTATAGTATAATATAAAATAAACAGAAGGTATGTCATTAGCAAAAAAAAAAAAAAAACCATAAGCGAGAAATGGACATTAAAATGATGTATAACCACATTTGTTTAAGAGAGCATTCCAATATCAAATGGCAATGTTCAACAATACGAAACAGCAATTTCTTTTTTACTAACCTAACAGCTGACATTTTTTTCTAAATTAACAAACTCCTCTTTATTTTTTAAACTTTTAATTTTGTATTGGAATATAGCTGATCATTTTTTATTTGTATGGGAGTATAGATGATTGATGAGCATGAAGGAGGAGAATGAAAGAGCTGGCTTAAAACTAAATATTAAAAAACTAAGATCATGGCATCTGGCTCCATTCCCTCATGGAAAAGAGAAGGGGAAAAGTGGAAGTAGTGACAGATTTCCTCTTGGGCTCTAAAATCACTGTGGATGGTGACTGCAGCCTTGAAATCAGAAGACGTTTGCTTCTTGGTGAAAGCTACGACAAATCTAGACAGTATGTTGTAAAGCAGGGACATCACTCTGCTGGCAAAGTTCTGTATACTCAAGGCTGTGATCTCCCCAGTGGTCAGGTAAGGTTGTGAGAGCTGGACCTTAAAGAAGGCAGAGAGCTGAAGAACTGATGCTTTTGAACTGTGGTACTGGAGAAGACTCCTGAGAGTCCCTTGGATAGCAAGGAGTCAAAACCAGTCAATCTTCAGGGAAATCAACCCTCAATACTCATTGGAAGGACGGATGCTAAAGCTGAAACTCCAATATTTCGGTCATCTGATGCAAACAGCCAACTCACTGGATGCTGGGAAAGATTGAGGGCAGAAGGAGAAGAGGGCATCAGATGATGAGATGGCTGAATGGCATCACCAATGGAATGGATATGAATTTGGGCAAACTCTGGGAGATGGTGACGGACCAAGAGGCCTGCGTGCTACAGTCAATCCATAGGGTTGCAAAGAGTCAGACACGACTGGGTGACTGAACAACAACATAGCTGATTAACGGGCTTCCCAGGGGTGCTAGTAGTAAAGAACCCAGCTGCCAATGCAGGAGACATAAGAGACTTGGGTTTGATCCCTGGATTGGGAAGATCCCCTGGAGGAGGGCATGGTAACCCACTCCAGTTTCCTTGCCTGGAGAAGTACCCACGGAGAGAGGAGCCTGCCGGGCTACAGTCTATAGGGTCGCAAAGAGTCGGACACGACTGAAGCGACTTAACACGTACATACTACTTAACACGCACATAACTGATTAACAATGTTGTGATAGTTTCAGTAGACAGCAAAGGGAGTCAGCCATACATATACATGTATCCATTCTCACCCAAACTCCCCTCCCATCAACAAGCAGCAGTGTTCTCTGTGCTATACAGTAGGTCCTTGTTGGTTATCCATTTTAAACAGAGCAGTGTGTACATGTCAATCCCAAACTCCCTAACAATCCCTAAATAGCTGAAATTTTGTAATGTACACATCTAAAGTCATATTTCTATAATCTAAACAAAGATCAGACTCCCCTTCTCCAATACTCTTTAAAGCAACCTATCTGTGATGAGAAATTCCAAGACTGCTGGCACCAACTTTTCTCTTAACCAAATACTACTGTTGCATAGAATACATTAAATATTGATTAATCCCACATTTTCCACATCCTTGAAATGTCCCTAGTTAGAAAATTTATGAGAAACTGCCTGGTTACACATTTAAATTTTATTGCAAAATTTCTCAGAGCCTTTGTTATGCTAATGTTCATTGTGCTCTTCTGGAGAGTACAGTATATGGCAGTTCCTAAGAAAGCATCACTACTAACAAAGCTAGTGGAGGTGATGGAATTCCAGTTGAGCTATTTCAAATCCTGAAAGATGATGCTGTGAAAGTGCTGCACTCAATATGCCAGCAATTTTGGAAAACTCAGCAGTGGCCACAGGACTGGAAAAGGTCAGTTTTCATTCCAATCCCAAAGAAAGGCAATGCCAAAGAATGCTCAAACTACCACACAATTGCACTCACCTCACATGCTAGTAAAGTAATGCTCAAAATTCTCCAAGCCAGGCTTCAGCAGTACGTGAACCATGAACTTCCTGATGTTCAAGCTGGTTTTAGAAAAGGCAGAGGAACCAGAGATCAAATGGCCAACATCTGCTGGATCATGGAAAAAGCAAGAGAGTTCCAGAAAAACATCTATTTCTGCTTTATGGACTATGCCAAAGCCTTTGACTGTGTGGATCACAATAAACTGTGGAAAATTCTGAAAGAGATGGGAATACCAGACCACCTGCCCTGCCTCTTGAGAAATCTGTATGCAGGTTAGGAAGCAACAGTTAGAACTGGACATGGAACAACAGACTGGTTCCAAATAGGAAAAGGAGTATGTCAAGGCTGTATATTGTCACCCTGCTTATTTAACTTCTATGCAGAGTACACCATGAGAAACGCTGGACTGGAAGAAACACCAGCTGGAATCAAGATTGCCGGGAGAAATATCAATCACCTCAGATATGCAGATGACACCGCCCTTATGGCAGAAAGTGAAGAGGAACTCAAAAGCCTCTTGATGAAAGTGAAAGAGGAGAGTGAAAAAGTTGGCTTCAAGCTCAACATTCAGAAAACAAAGATCATGGCATGTGGTCCCATCACTTCATGGGAAATAGATGGGGAAACAGTGGAAACAGTGTCAGACTTTATTTTTCTGGGCTCCAAAATCACTGCAGATGGTGACTGCAGCCATGAAATTAAAAGACGCTTACTCCTTGGAAGAAAAGTTATGACCAACCTAGATAGCATATTCAAGAGCAGAGACATTACTTTGCCTACTAAGGTCCGTCTAGTCAAGGCTATGGTTTTTCCTGTGGTCATGCATGGATGTGAGAGTTGGACTGTGAAGAAAGCTGAGTGCCGAAGAATTGATGGTTTTGAAGTGTGGTGTTGGAGGAGACTCTTGAGAGTCCCTTGGACTGCAAGGAAATCCAACCAGTCCATTCTGAAGGAGATCAGCCCTGGGATTTCTTTGGAAGGAATGATGCTAAAGCTGAAACTCCAGTACTTTGGCCACCTCATGCGAAGAGTTGACTCATTGGAAAAGACTTTGATGCTGGGAGGGATTGCGGGCAGGAAGAGAAGGGGATGACCGAGGATGAGATGGCTGGATGGCATCACAGACTCGATGGACATAAGTCTGAGTGACCTCCAGGAGTTGGTGATGGACAGGGAGGCCTGGTGTGCTGCGATTCGTGGGGTCGCAAAGAGTCGGACACAACTGAGCAACTGAACTGAACTGAAAGTTCCTGGAGCCCAGAACGCCTTCTTCATAGGTCTTGTAGTACAGTGTTGCCTGGGACATGGTTTGGGAAATGCTGGGTCTGATAAAGAGTTGATGAATTTATTTGTAATGCAGCAATGGAGAAACAGACATACAGAACAGACTTATGGACAGAGGGAGAGGGGAAGAGAGAGTGAGATATATGGAAGAGCAACGTGGAAACTTACATTAGCATATATAAAATAGATAGCCAATGGGAATTTGCTATATGTCTCAAGGAACTCAAACAGGAGCTCTTTATCAACCTAGAGGGGTGGGATGGGGAGGGAGATAAGAGGGAGGTTCAAGAGGGAGGGGACATAAGTACACGTATGGCTGATTATGTTGATGTTTCAAAGAAAACAACAAAATTCTGTAAAGCAATTATCCTACAATTAAAAAATAAAAATTTAAAAAGAACAGGGAAAACAATAAAAATGAAGAAAGAATTTAAAATTGTACCCACAGTTCAATATTGAAAAGCAGGTACTTTTCAGCCAGTGTAGGAAGGTGATTAGTGATTATGAGCACAAGCTTCAGGCAAAATAAAACAAAGCAGAACTGGATTCAAATCCTATCTCTACCACATAGTGGATGTGTGATATGGGCTATTCAACCTAAGTTGGTCTCAGTTTTCTATCTGCTGTGTAAACTGAGCCAGGTATCTAGGAGGTAATATCTAATTGTATCAATTAGTATAGCCAGGAAACAGAAACCACTAGTTATTTTTATCAGAGACCATGAATATAAAGAGTTGGTTGCTGAAAAGTCGAAAGAACACGAAGGTTTCTCACAGGTAGCAATTGCAGGAAGCAGCTATCACCCAGAGGGCTGGGAAAATAAAATGAAGAAGTTGGAATGATAAAAACTTAGAGGTTTGGAGGAGGGGCTCCTCAGGGCTAGAACTCAGGTCTCTGAGGAGGGGGCACTGCTAGGCTGGGGTCCATGTCCTCAAGGGGTTGAGGAGGCAGGTTTGGCAAATGTTGAGAGGACTGCAATCTGGTTTCAACTGCCACTCCTGAAATCAACCAGCAATGTCAAGGTAAAGAAGCGAGGCTTGAGTGATGCTCACAGGAACAGGAAGCTAGCATGAAGCCCACAGGAAACCAACAGGAAGGAGCAAATCCCTTCTTCCTCCTGTTTTCCAGTTTCCCTCTATTGTTCTAGTTTACAAAGTCTCATAGGGAGCCCGCTGACAAAGCAGAAATGTGGTTTGCTGAGTCCTACCCCAGCATCGGGCTTCACAGGTAGTGCAGTGGTAAAGAATCCACCTGCCAAGCTGGAGAGGTGGGTTCAATCCCAGGGTCAGGAGGATCCCATGGAGAAGGGAGTGGCGACCCACTCCAGTATTCTGACCCATGGACAGAGGAACCTGGCAGGCTACAGTCCATGGGGTCACAAGGGTCAGACATGACTTATCGACTGAGCACATACACACACACCAGCATCACAAAGCCAAGTATAGAAGGGTGGGTTTGCATCTGAGAGGGAATAACAATTGCTGGCACAAATACAAGGCTGCCATCTATGGGGTCACACAGAGTCGGACACGACTGAAGTGACTTAGCAGCAGCAGCAGAGCGTCAAAAGTCTATGACAGCTATTCCTCCTCCCTGAACCTGATTGACAGTCCAATGCCTGGTGTGGATTTGCAGAACTTCCATACAACCTATACAGTAAAGAGAGACAAAACTAAATGCCTGCAAGTTCAACTAAATAAGTGAAACAAGCCTAAATGTAGGCTTAACATCACAGCTCAAACTTCAAATGCCTAAAACTGAACTCCTGATTCTGCCCCTTCCACCCTCCCCAAATGCATCCCCCATCAGTTTTTTAAAAGTGCAACAAGGTTACCTCCCTGCTTTGACTCTCCAATGTCTTCCCACTGCAGGAAGACCATCCTGACTCCTGCTCATGACAAGGTCTGCCCTCTCTCCAACCGCATCCACATACCTCCTCCTCCTTTACCCACTTCCAGGCCCATAGGACTTTCTCTCTTCCTCTACCACCCAAGTTCTTTTTCATATTGTGCTTTTTGCTTCTTCCATCCAATATCCTGTGCCCAGGCTTCTGACAAGGCTGGTTTCCTCAACCCTTAGGGCTCAGCTCAGTTGTAGGCTCTTCAGAGAGACCTCCACCAACACCATCCTATCTGGTTACCTGGTAATTTGCTTTTTTCCTTTGGAGTATGCAGCATAAGCAGTATCATCTTATTTGTTAAATTTACTATTTATTGTTAGTCCCCTCCACTCATTCAAGTGAATTCCACAAGGACAAAGACCTCACGTATCGTGTTCATCCTCTAGCTCTAGCACCAAGCACAGCAGCTAATCCAAATAAGACCCAAGTATTCATTAGATGAATAGATGGTGTTCTGAGTGTACAAACGTGAATAAGACAGAGTCTTACCAGTTTTACCAACTGTTATCAACTTCACCCAGCCCACAACTAACAGCTATCCTAGACCCCTTGGACTTCAAAACGATCAAACCAGTCAATCCTAAAAGAAGTCAATCCTGAATATTTATTGGAAGGACTGATGCTGAAGCTGAAGCTCCAATACTTTGGCCACCTGATGCGAAGAACTGACTCACTGGAAAAGACCCTGATGCTGGGAAAGATTGAAGGCAGGAGGAGAAGGGGGCAACAGAAGATTAGATGCTTGGATGGCATCACCGACTCGATGGACATGGGTTTGAACAAGCTCTGGGAGTTGGTGATGGATAGGGAAGCCTGGTGTGCTGCAGTCCATGGGATCACAAAGAGTTGGACTGAGAAACTGAACTGAACTGTACTACACCTCTCATCTCCATGATCCAAACTGATTAAGTCCTTAGGGTCTTGCTGTTTCTCAACTGGATTACTGTAATAGTATCTCAGTCCTGATTTTACCATTGTTAGTCTTCTCTCATTTCAAACTCTAAACTATCCTACAAGTTTATATATTTATTCATAAGTAATTGACATGTTCTGCAGCTAATCCAAGATTAGTAAAATTTAATTTCTTATGCAGATAAAAATAAACATGAATTCCAATCTTTTCCCCACATTCCACTTTGTAGATCACTACATTCAAAGCACTTCTAATACTGACATTTCTTAAATGCATATCTGACTGTATTGCTCTGTTTAAAATTACTGCAGTGATTTGTCAGTACTTTTAAGATTTGATCATCTGAATTTTATCCTTTGGTTAATCACACTGATAAATTTGCATATGTTGAAGCATCCTTCACCTCCCTGGAAAATATTCCACATGATCACAATGTATGATTCTCTTCATTATTGTTGAATTTGGTTTGCTAATATTTTGTTGAGGATTTCCATGTGCAAATGAATGAAGTTGAATCATATCATATACAAAATTTAACTCAAAATTGATTATTGACCTAGATGATAAAACTTAAAAAAAAAAAAAGATTAAATCTTTGTGACCTTGAGTTAGGCAAACCTTTCTTAGATGTGACAACAAAACAGTAGCAGAAGAAAAAACAGCTAAGTTGGACCTCATAAATATTAAGAACTTTGATGCTTCAAAGAGCACCATGAAGAAAATGAAAAGAGATCCCCCCATAGAATGGGAGCAAATATTTGTAAATCATATATCTGATAAAGGACTTGTATATAGAATATAAACCCTTAAAAGTCAATAACAAAAAGTCAATTCAATTTTAAAATGGGTCATGCTGCTGCTGCTGCTAAGTCGCTTCAGTGTCTGACTCTGCCTGCCAGGCTCCCCCGTCCCTGGGATTCTCCAGGCAAGAACACTGGAGTGGGTTGCCATTTCTTTCTCCAATGGATGAAAGTGAAAAGTGAAAGTGAAGTCACTCAGTCATCTGACTGTTAGCGACCCCATGGACTGTAGCCCACCAGGCTCCTCTGCCCATGGGATTTTCCAGGCAAGAGTACTGAGTCTAAATAAATATACAAATGGCTATTAAGCACATGAAAAGATGCTCAACATTAGCCATTAGGCAAGTGCAAATTAAAACCAGAGATATACTGTAGAATGGTAGTTGCCAGGGACTGGCATGAGGGGGAAATAGGGAGTTGTTGTTTAAAGGGTGCAGAGTTTCGGTTTTGCAAAATGGAAGTTCTGGAGATCTGTTGTGCAACAATGTGATGTATTAACACTACTAAACTATACGTTTTTAAAGGGTAAGAATGGTCAATTTTATGTTATATATTTTTTTTACCCAATAAATTTTGATGCCACTTCACACCCACTAGGATGGCAATAGTAAAAATGTAATAACAAGCTTTGACGAGGATGTGAGAAAATTGGAACCCTGTTCATTGCTGGTGAGAATGTAAAAGGGTACAGCTGCTCTGAAAACAGTTGGGAAGTTCCTCAAATTGTTGAACATAGAGTTGTGATATGAACCAGCACTTCCACTTGTAGGCATATACCCAAGAGAAATTAAAACATATGTTCCCATAAAAACTTGTAGCCAATGTTCACAGCAGCATTTTTCATAATAGCTGAAAAGTGAAAAAATCTAAATGTCCATCAACTGATGACTGGATAAATACAACGTGTTATAGCTGTACAATGGGATATTATTTGGCAATAAAAAAATAAAATGCTGATTTATTCTATAACATGGATGAACCTTACAACATTATGCTAAGTGTTGTTTTGTGGCCAGTTACAAAAGGCCACATGGTGTGTGTGATTTCATTTGTGATTCTACATGTAATTACATTCTATTTAATGTCCAGAATAGGCTGGTGCAGTGGTAAAGAATCCACCTGACAATGCAGGAGATGAGACGGATCCCGTGGAGGAAGAAATGGCAACACACTCCAGTATTATTGAAGAATCCTATAGACATAGGAGTCTGGTGGGCTACCATCCATGTGGTCACAAAGAGTCAGACACGACTGAGCCACTGAGCATGCATGCACAGGCAAATCTACACTTTTTATTATAAAGAAGGTAAATTGGTGGTTGTATAGGGTTGGGGGAAGATGGCAGGGATTTGGGGTGATGGCTAAATGTACACAGGGTTTCTTTTGTGGGTAATTAAAGTGTTCTGAAATTAATTGTACTGGTGGTTGGAAAATTCTGTGAGTACATTAAACTCTTGAATGGAGGAATTATATGGTATTTAAACTGTATCTCTGTTAAGCTGTTAAAAAGAAAAAAGGCAAAAAACAGGAAAGGCCTTGCAGCTTTTACCTTGTTTAGTAGGAACACTCACTCTTGAAATCCTGAGCCCCCATTTAAGGAATTTCTCTTAAGACCACCTGGCTGTGACAAAGTCCAAGCCACCCGAAGAGGCCACAAGTTGTCCCAGCTTATCCCAGCTTTCGATCATCACAGCCTGAGCACCACATACATCAGTGAAGAGCCTCCAGATGACTTTAGTCCTCTGGCCTTGAGTCATTTCAGTCATTTGGGTTTTCCCAGCTAAGCTTCCAGACATCCCCATCCCTGCCATATCCTGTCCCAATACCTGACCACACCATCTGTGAGCATAATAAAATGGGGGTTGTTTTATACAACTCCATTTTGGGATGGTCTGTAAAGCCCAATCTTCTGATTTTCCTTCTACCTCACTGTTTACTTCTCATTGTACTGGTCCCCTGCCACCCCCAGTCTGCCCAAATGCTGGAGTATCCCCTCAGTCCATGGACCACTTCTATCCCCACGCTCAGCCCATCAGTGATCTCATGTGGACTCACGGCTTTAAATGCCATGCTGATGACATGGCATCAAGGTAAGATGAAATTTACCAGTCAGACCTCTCCTCTGAACCTCAGAGAACTATATTCACCTGTTTATTTGAGATCCCTATTTGGATGTCTGACTGGCATCCAAAATGGAGCAAAAACACAGCAACTCTTTTCCTCCAAAACCACCTTTTCTCAGTTACTTCCGTCTCAGTTAAGTGCCCCTCTCAGCCTTGCAGTGGCTTAGGTGTCTTTGTCTAGATATACGCAGCTCACTTCCTGGTCTTCTACAGTTCTCTATTAATAAATTCCTGGTGAGGCCTTTCCTGACCACTGCATTTGAAGTAGAATCCTCACTTCCATCTTTCTCATTACCAACTCACCATCTCAGCTTTGATTTTCTCCATAGCACTTAACCTCCACTTGATACATGATATCATTTACTAATTTGTCCTTCTCTTTCCTAGAATGTAAGGTCCATGCAGACGAGGGGTTTTGTGTATTTTTTTCACTGTTGTATTCTCATGCTCACACAATGTGTAATGTCTTTGGCACTCAGTAATCATTCAGTTACTGAATAGAGTTCAGGGAGCAAAAGAGATGAGATCAAGAATACAAGCAGTGTTGGCCCCAAAAGGAGATATAATATACTTCCTCTTTGGGGGAAGAGAGAAGAGAGTAGCTTTGAATATGTAAACAAGATATTAACAGTAATACCTGTCATACATGAGAGAATAGTATATGCTATGCCCAGGTCCAAGTACTTCACACACATATTAACTCTCAACACATATATTAACTCTTCATGCATATATTAACTCTCAACTCACATGTAGAAAACTCTCAACAGCCTATAGGTAGGTTCCATTATCACTATTTTTATAGATGAGGAAACTGATCAGAGTGACTGAGGTTGAGTAACTTGTCCAAGGGAGAAGTGGAAGAGCTGGGATAAAAACTCAAGATATAATGACTTTAGTGTCTGTCATTTTAACCCATCTTTTGAAGGTTTTTTCTGAAAGTGATATAGCAGTGGTGGTGTACAGAACTTGAGATGAGTGGAAGAGAAATAGCTGTTGGGAGTTCAGTAGAGGGTCCATTAGGAAAACAATAAAAGGATTGTTGAGCAGCAGTGAACACCTGGGAGCGACTAAGCAAAGAAGTTTCTTAGTGGACTCTGTTAACTAGTTAGACCACTTGAACTTCTGTGGTAATAGCAGTAAAGAAGCATAATTGAGGTAAGCCAAGTATGTGAATTCCTGGGGCAGGCAGAGTGGAGAGATTAAGAAAGCAAGTTAAGATGATAACATAACATATTTGAAATGGTTAAGCAGGCAACCCAGGAGCAAGTTAATGAATAATTAGAATAGACTCGGGGACCCAGAAACTAGAGGTTGTGATGACAAGAAAGAAGATTCAGGAGAAATATAGGGAAATACAGAAAGGAATTCAGAGTTCAAAATCTAGGTAATGGAGTTCAGGAATTATCCAGTGGAACAGGGCCCATTTGAGGCAGGATTCAATAGAGGAGGCTGCAATGAATCACCTCAACCCACTCTTCCTAAACCCCAGATTATCTATATTGATGCTTCAAATTCCCACAAGCCAAGACAAAACTCTTCATTCCACAATTAGTGGGAAGGCTTTAAAAATACAATAGCTCCAATGGGAAATAACTCAATGATTTGTGTTGAGCCGTTATGTAACAGTTGTTAAGTTCCTCCCCTAGAGGTGGTTTAGACATTGTTTAGACATTAAGAACTCTCATAGGTGCCAAGCTGGGAAAAATGGGTCATTGAAAAAGGAGGTGGCTAGTCACCTATTAGATCTGCTTAATGTATCCCTGGTTCAGATTTTCGGAAAGTACCAACTACTCTATATAAACCACCTAGTGCATTTAGCGTTAGTTGCTCAGTCATGTCCGATTCTTCGCACTCCCATAGACGGGGGAGCCTGGTGGGCTGCCGTCCATGGGGTCGCACAGAGTCGGACACGACTGAAGTGACTTAGCAGCAGCAGCAGCAGACTGTAGCCTACCAGGTTCCTCTGTCTATGGGATTCTTCAGGGAAGAGTGGGTTGCCATTTCCTACTCTAGGGGATTTTCCCAATTCAGGGATCAAACTCAGGTCTGCATTGGCAGACAGATTCTTTACCATCTGAGCTACCAGGCAAGCCCTAAATCACATTTCATCTAGTGGTCCAGTCAAATAAGATGCTTTTATAGATGCTCTCATAAGATGTCTCTTATTCATTGCCATTGGCAAATTATGGCATAAGCCTCTAGCAGTCAGTGTACTTGTTTTTAATTGATTATTTACCAGATTTCACATATTTATTACTATTGAGGTTAGGAAAAACAATTATTTTAGTTGCAGCAGAGGGGAATGAAGGGCAAATCATCTTTAAGAGCTATGAAAAATGATGGGTGAATGGATAAACAAACTATGGTAAATACATATACCAGAATATTTTTTAGCCTTAAAATAGAAATTCTGATACATGATGCACCTTGAAGATATTATACTTAGTGAAATAAGCTGGACACCAAAGGATAAATATTATATGATTTCATGCCTATGAAGTACCTAGAATAGCCAAATTCACAGAGACAGAAGACAGAATGGTGGTTGCCTAGGAGCTGAAGGGACAGGTAATGAATGAGGAGTTACTGTTTGATGGGTGTAGAGCTTCAGTCTAGGATAATGGAAAATGTCTGAAGATGGAAACTGGTGGTGGTCAAACAACAACGTGAAAGTACTTAATGCCACTGAACTGCATACTTAAGAATGGTTAAAATGGTAACTTTTATGTCATATCTATTTTACTACAATAAAAAAAAGTTACGAAAAATACCATAAGATTGCAGGTGGAATCTACCTAAGATGAGAAAGTAAGTGTGTGTCTAGGACAGTTTAGGTACAAACAGACCGGTAAAGGGAAGCAGGATGATAAGGATGTCAAAATGACTCCTGAGTAGTCCCCTGCAATCGATATACAAAGTGAAGTTCCCAGATGAACTGCTATATAGCTAGCCAACTGCAACAAGGACTGTAGCTTTTGACCACCGGGTTCCAGGCTTAGAACAGGGCTTAAGGAACATCTCAGTCAGGGATGTGCTTCTAATAAGGCATCAATGCTTCTGTTAGAGACAGATATTTTGAGGTCAGGAGCCTTGTCTGATTCTTTGTAGCTCAGACTCCCAAAAGGTATCTGGCCCCTAGAAGATATTTGTTACCTAGTTATTGAATACAGATGAAATTTGATTTGGTTTATAAAATGAAGAAAAAGTAGTATCTTTTTGAGAGTGCTATATTTGATGGGAATAAAATAATCTTATATAAACACAATGATATAAAGATAAGGCATAATTTTTAATACAAACAGGACAAAATAAGGCTTGGAAATCTCCCTGCATGTCACAGTTTATTTGCCATGATATAATTTCTTAGTGAATTAAAGGTAATTTCCATTGAAGAAACAGGAAGCTCTGTTTTACTTTATTCTTCTTAATCATCTTGGGAAAAGTGGGGAATGGGGCTTTTTTTGACTACCAGGTTCCTCAACTTCTAAGAGGACGTAACATGGGATAAACAAAGTGATTTACTATTTAGAAGGACATGGGGTTAATCTGGTGTTAAAACACACACACACACTAGAAAAAAATAGTTTGTTTCTTTTAGTGATTTTTCTGGCTCTGAAACCTCTCCAGTTTTGGATGGATTCTTTATGCAGGAGGAAATCTAAGGTAAGGTATTGAGAGTCTCACAGATCTTCCCTAGTAGGTCACATCCTGCTAATCTAATCATACTTGACAATAAATTTAATTATCCAAGAAATTTTATTATCCATGTTTTATATATCTGCTTCCTATAAATGAGTATCATTTAAATCTATGATATACTGAGAACAGTCAAGAATTATTTCTTGCATTTATAATTTAAGAAGCTATATTTAAAAATTAAGATATGTTTATGTGACCATGATTATAAGGAAAATGAGAAACCAAAACAGATGGATGTTTATAAAAACTGATATTTCAGGAAAGGATTTAAAGTTTGATGCCCTTTCCAACTCTTTTGTAAACTAAGAAACATACAATTATTTTAAGAAGAATTCAGCTTTTACCCAGTTGCACTCCAGATTACGTCAAAGAAAAAACAGTCTGAAATCTTAAAGACTTTTACTTCCTCAAATTTTAGGTGGATTGCTTTTCAGAATTTTTCTAATTGATATTACATGAAATCCTCTAGCTGATAAAAGGCCAAATGTTTACGTTCTTCACAAGAGGTTGAATAGGTTTTTATGCATTGACACAGAGTGGAAGTTCAGTATTTGCCATACTGAACAGCAAGGAATAATTAATTTTCGCCATCCATGTATCGTACAAATATGAAGTTAAAATAGAATTTTCACTGATGGTTAATACTGTAGATTCCATGTTATGATTAATTCCAAGAATGCAGTTTGCATCTTCAGTGGGAAGTGTACTTTTCGGTTGTTATAACATCCTCAGAGACTTTTCAGTTTGTCTTTATCTTGCTCTTTTTGACTGCAAAGTGCAAAAGATTCCTGAACGAACTGCCTACACATTGGGCACTGCTGAAAATACTTAACACAGCCATCACACAAGCACGTGTGTCTACATGGCAGGAGCACCCAGTTCACAGTCCCATTCTGGCAAACCACACAGTCCTTGCTATTCTCTTCTGGAGGCTCCACTTCACTTTCAGATAGTCCTGCCTTTTCTAGCAAACTTCGGTCTGTGTTTTTTTCTTCTGGAGAAGAATCACTGGAGGGAGTAGAATTATTATTTGCAGACATGAAAAGTTGCTGAAAATCAAAGAAACAAATGTAAAAATAATTACAAATGACAATTATGCTTCAAATACAGGGGTTATAAGAGCTGCTAAAAACATATGAACTAGCAAATCCAATAAAAGTTAACTTCTATGATAAGTAACTGAAAATATTATTATCTCCTTATAATAGTCATTCTCTGAAACTCTGCAAACAGAAAAGACAAAAGTAAGACTAGAGGGTACAACTTACCTTAAGATCATGAAATTGACCTTGAGCTAGGAGTAAATATTGATATAATATCCTACAGGAGAGTTTATAAGTCTTATCAGGAATATGAATTACTGACACCATGGAAATCTAAAACAGAAATTGAACACCAGTCAGTATTTGATTTCCTTATATTATTTCACAGATATGAGAAAAATATTTCTCAAATAAAAATAAGAGGTTGATAAATTAGAAAACTTATAGTAATATCCTTAAATCATAATCACTAGAACCCAGTTATATATATTTTGCCAGAGTTACTTTACTTATCCTCAAATTCACAAATTTAATGTCATCCCAACAAAAATAGCAATTAGTTTTTCATATAGCTACATGAGTTGACTCTACAATTAAAATAAAACGTAAGAGCTAGGAAAATACTGGAAAGAAAGCTATGAGAGGGACTAAGTTCAGTCAGATGTTAAAACATACTACAAAGCCTCTAAAATTTTAAAGCACACTACAAAGCCTCTAAAATTAAAACAGTGTGGTACTGGCACACGAAAAGATAGCTGGGTGGAACAGAATAAACAGTCCACAAACAGACTTAACCATATATGCAAATATAAAGGTTACATTTTAAATAACTAAACAAAGAGAGTCTTTGTAATAATAAAAAGTACTGGGGCAACTGGATAGCTGTTTGGGAAAACAAAATTAGAAGCATAATTGTAAAAAATAAAACTATACAAGTACTAGGGAAAAAACATGAATTTCTTTATAGTTCCAGTGTAGAAAAAGACTTTCTATGACTCCAACCTAGAGGCAGATAAATATGACAAATATAACTACATAAAAAAGTAAAATTTGCATGACATAAAACACTATTAAGTAAAGTCAGAGGACATATGACAAGTTGAAATACATATTCACAATATATATCACAGATATAAGTTAATCTCCTTAACTTATAAAGAACTTTTAAAAAATTGAAGAAAAAGTGAATAAAAATTCTATAGAGAAATAGGGCAAAGACATGAACAGATAATTTACAGAAAGATAAAACATGGTCCTTAGCCATATTAAAAGATGTTCAGTTTCACTTATAATATGATAAATGCAAATTGAAACTTCACTGAGATATCATTTCTTGCTCATCAGATTAACAAAAATTGAATAGCTTATCAGTACACTCTATGGAGAAACCATCATATACTCCTGGAGGAAATGTGTTTTTAAAAAAAATACAATTCCAAAGGAACAACTCCATTGGAGGGGAATTTGGCAGTAGGTAACACGATGACCCTCATTTACTTAGCCTTCAACCACATAACCTCACCAATATTAAACTACAGACACACAAATTATCCAGTGCAAGATTATTTGTTATTACAGAATACTGGAAACCACCTGAATGTCCAACCACAGGAGATTGGTCAAATAACTATGGCATTAATGCATATATACCCTACATACAATACAGTGCTAGGCAGCTGTTTTAAAAAAAAAAATGAGGAAGATCTCTATGAACTGATCTGGAGTGATTTCCAGGAGATATAAAGTAAAAAAAGTGAGAACATGCATAGTGTAGTGTTTCCTACTTTTTACATAAGAAAGAAGGGACAATGAAAATAGATAGATATCTATATTTTCTTACCATTAGAATAAGAAACATAGGAAGGATAAGCCAGAAAACAATGAACTTGGGGATGAAAGCATCATCTGAGTATACCTCTTTACGTAGGTTTTTTACTTTTGCGAGAACTAATCCGAGGAGTTTATGGACACTGTTTTTGACGATAAATCCTCAGTTTGGGGTAGGAAATAAGGAAAGGGTAGTTTGAGGACTTAAATAATCAAATTCAGTAATGAATTATAAACCACTGGGAGGAAAAGGAATTTATGAAGCTGTGAGATAACAAATAGATAATTAAAGAGATAAATCAGAGGTCTCTTACTTGTAATAGAAGGCAGAGGGCTGAATGCAGGGCTGAAGCTGGAAAATAATCATTTTGCAACCATCATGGTGAAGATGAACTCTGATAAGAATCATTAATGGATATTAAATCCAAGGGGAGATTTTGATAAAGAACAAGATATTTGTATGGTCTTACAGTGCCTTTTCACACACTGCCTATTATTTGCAAGGAAGGGAGAAAAAAAAAAAGGAAACAATGGGAAATTAGATAATACCTTGACTGAGAGATCAAAATTAACATCGCCAATGAGGGAAAAGAACCTCCCAATCTTCTATAGGCAATGCTCTGAAAAGCAAACATTATCACCTGCCTGGTACACTGGCTGAAAATGCTTAACTTCAATCTAATCATGATGAAACATCAGACAAAATGAGGAATGTCCTGTTTTACAAAAACAGTGTGTGCATGTGACTGTATTCCTCAAAAATGCTAATGTCATAAAAGACAAAAAAAAGGCTATGGAAATGTTTCAGGTTAAAGTAGGTTAAAAATACATGACAAACATAATTTTTGACTCTAAACTACAATATGTACTGGAAGGAAAGACATGTTGTAAACAATACTGTTAGATAGGCTGACAAATTGGAATGCAGGTAATAGATTGGATAAAGTATTGTATCAATGTTAGATTTATAAAGTAGATAACTACATCAAAGTTACTTAAGAGAAGACACTTATTATTAGGAAACACACACTGAAGTACTTGGATGTAAAGAATCATCATGTATACAACTTATTCTCGATTCATTAAAATATATATATACATACACATACATGTTGTTTGTTGGTGTTTTTAGCCACCAAGTCATGTCTGACTATTCTGCAAACTTATGGACTCTAGCCCATCAGGCTCCTCTGATTATGGCAAGAATACTGGAGTGGGTTGCTATTTTCTTCTCCAGCAGATCTTCCCAACCCAGGGATCAAACCTGCATCTCCTGCATTGGTAGGTGGATGCTTTACCACTGAGCCAGCACGTAAGCCCATATATACATATACATATGGGCAAGTAATGAAAATGGGGCAAATGTTAACAATTAGATCTGGGTAAAGGGTGTATTAAAAGACGCTTACTCCTTGGAAGAAAAGTTATGACCAACATAGATAGCATATTCAAAAGCAGAGACATTACTTTGCCAACAAAGGTCCATCTAGCCAAGGCTATGGTTTTTCCAGTGGTCATGTATGGATGTGACAGTTGGACTGTGAAGAAAGCTGAGCACCGAAGAATTGATGCTTTTGAACTGTGGTGTTGGAGAAGACTCTTGGGAGTCCCTTGGACTGCAAGGAGGTCTAACCAGTCCATCCTAAAGGAGATCAGCCCTGGGTGTTCTTTGGAAGGAATGATGCTGAAGCTGAAACTCCAGTACTTTGGCCACCTCATGCGAAGAGTTGACTCATTGGAAAAGACTTTGATGCTGGGAGGGATTGAGGGCAGGAGGGGAAGGGGACAACAGAGGATGAGATGGCTGGATGGCATCACTGACTCAATGGACGTGAGTCTGAGTGAACTTCGGGAGTTGGTGATGGACAGGGAGGCCTGGCATGCTGCAATTCATGGGACTGCAAAGAGTCGGACACGACTGAGCGACTGAACTGAACTGAACTGAGAGATAAGAGATGGAGAAGCTAGGATTAACAGGAAGGAAAGGAGGGAGCCTGCTGATAAGAACAGAGGACAGAGAAGGACCCAGGCAGGTAGGTACAAAGAAAGAGAGAACAGGATGGCTGACCCATAGAGCCAGTACCCAGCTGCCCTGTGGGAATAAGCCTCCCCCGAGCACTACAGGGCCAGGAGACTTCACTCCAGTTGGACCAGGGGTGTGAGAGCAAATCTTTCCCCATTTACAATGCCACTGAACTTTACACTGAGAAGTGGTTAAAATGGTCAGTTTTATATGTATTTCACCACACACACACACACACACACACACACACACACATACTCCTCTGTTTAGATGGAGGAGGAAAGTTAGAAAATAAGGAAGAGTTTGAGAATTCATGTTGACAAAGAGCAGCAGCAGTGAGGGGGAAAGGAACCACAAGGGAAGCTGAGAAGAAGGTGACAGGTGTGACCTGTCACCAGTAATAGGGGAGCTTAGAAGAGATGGGGGGCGGGGGGACATGGTGGAGAGAGAAGGGCTATCTTGCCCAGGTAGGCGGGGTAAAGGACAGAAAGGCTGGAAATACGAAGCACCCACCTCAGCACATCTTATTTCCTTCAGTGGAGAAGAGAGGAGGGCCACAGGAGCACGAAGGGAGACAGAGACAAGAGCTCTTCTGTAGACTATCCAGGAGCTTAGCTGTGGGGCTGTAAGTGGCTCGCTAACATTGATTGGTATGACTTTTTTTTTTTTTTTTTTTCACTGAACAAATTTACTGAGTACCCATTGAATTCTAGGTACTGTTAGGTCCTGGAAATAAACTGGTTAGTATGACTTTTATTTGGAAAAAACAAACTGACTTCAGGTCAGTGGAACTTCAAATTAATATCCCCCTTCCAAAAAACTACACAGGCATAACTACACTGAGAAGGGTCTACATCTCCCAGTTAGGGTCTGCACGTTCCAAAGCTCAATGCATGCTTGTTTCATGGAGGTAATCCTGCTAAACCAAAGGATGCTGGCACAGGACTACAAAGGCTCAAAATCAAGCCCTGGTTCCATCTCTTATTTCGTGAATGGCTGGGATTTTTCTTCAAACTCTTTCAGTGTTTATAAGAAGGATATTTGCCCTAACATACAAGGTTGTTGGAAGGAATACATAAGTTACTGGTGGTGAATGTACTTTGTATGTTACAAAGTGTCATAAAAAAGTTACCATATCTGTATTAATCAATATATCTATTTCAAGCACTTCAGAAAAGTAGCAAATTGGTTATAAAGGCATTCTCATCATGATAAGATTTTACCAAAAGTTTATTTCATGCACCACAAGCTTCTACTGTACTTAGAGGAATGTCAGGCTCAGGGCCTTTTAGGTCTCTAACATGCTTTTATCTTCCTAATCGGGATAAACTACTGGACTAAACTGTGGTCCACTGGAGAAGGGAATGGCAAACCACTTCAGTATTCTTGCCTTGAGAACCCCATGAACAGTATGAAAAGGCAAAATGATAGGATACTGAAAGAGGAACTCCCCAGGTCAGTAGGTGCCCAATATCCTACTGGAGATTAGTGGAGAAATAACTCCAGAAAGAATGAAGGGATGGAGCCAAAGCAAAAACAATACCCAGCTGTGGATGTGACTGGTGATAGAAGCAAGGTCCGATGCTGTAAAGAGCAATATTGCATAGGAACCTGGAATGTCAGGTCCATGAATCAAGGCAAATTGGAAGTGGTCAAACAAGAGATGGCAAGGGGGAACGTCGGCATTCTAGGAATCAGCAAACTAAAATGGACTGGAATGGGTGAATTTAACTCAGATGACCATTATATCTACTACTGTGGGCAGGAATCCCTCAGAAGAAATGGAGTAGCCATCACGGTCAACAAAAGAGTCTGAAATGCAGTACTTAGATGCAATCTCAAAAATGACAGAATGATCTCTGTTCGTTTCCAAGGCAAACCATTCAATATCACAGTTATCCAAGTCTATGCCCCAACCAGTAATGCTGAAGAAGCTGAAGTTGAACAGTTCTATGAAGACCTACAAGACCTTTTACAACTAACACCCAAAAAAGATGTCCTTTTCATTATAGGGGCCTGGAATGCAAAAGTAGGAAGTCAAGAAACACCTGGAGTAACAGGCAAATTTGGCCTTGGAATGCGGAATGAAGTAGGGCAAAGACTAATAGAGTTTTGCCAAGAAAATGCCCTGGTCATAGCGAACACCCTCTTCCAACAACACAAGAGAAGACTCTACACATGGACATCACCAGATGGTCAACACCAAAATCAGATTGATTATATTCTTTGCAGCCAAAAATGGAGAAGCTCTATACAGTCAACAAAAACAAGACCAGGAGCTGACTGTGGCTCAGATCATGAACTCCTTATTACCAAATTCAGACTTAAATTGAAGAAAGTAGGGAAAACCGCTAGACCATTCAGGTATGACCTAAATCAAATCCCTTATGATTATATAGTGGAAGTGAGAAATAGATTTAAGGGCCTAGATCTGATAGATAGAGTGCCTGATGAACTATGGAATGAGGTTCGTGACATTGTACAGGAGACAGGGATCAAAACCATCCCCATGGAAAAGAAATGCAAAAAGCAAAATGGCTGTCTGGGGAGGCCTTACAAATAGCTGTGAAAAGAAGAGAGGTGAAAAGCAAAGGAGAAAAGGAAAGACATAAGCATCTGAATGCAGAGTTCCAAAGAATAGCAAGAAGAGATAAGAAAGCCTTCTTCAGTGATCAATGCAAAGAAATAGAGGAAAACAAATTGGAAAGACTAGAGATCTCTTCAAGAAAATTAGAGATACCAAGGGAACATTTCATGCAAAGATAGGCTCGATAAAGGACAGAAATGGTATGGACCTAATGGAAGCAGAAGATATTAAGAAGAGGTGGCAAGAATACACGGAAGAACTGTACAAAAAAGATCTTCACAACCCTGATAATCACGATGGTGTGATCACTCATCTAGAGCCAGACATCCTGGAATGTGAAGTCAAGTGGGCCTTAGAAAGCATCACTACGAACAAAGCTAGTGGAGGTGATGGAATTCCAGTTGAGCTGTTTCAAATCCTGAAAGATGATGCTGTGAAAGTGCTGCACTCGATATGCCAGCAATTTTGGAAAACTCAGCAGTGGCCACAGGACTGGAAAAGGTCAGTTTTCATTCCAATCCCAAAGAAAGGCAATGCCAAAGAATGCTCAAACTACCACACAATTGCACTCATCTCACATGCTAGTAAAGTAATCCTCAAAATTCTCCAAGCCAGGCTTCAGCAATACGTGAACCGTGAACTTCCTGATGTTCAAGCTGGTTTTAGAAAAGGCAGAGGAACCAGAGATCAAATTGCCAACATCTGCTGGATCATGGAAAAAGCAAGAGAGTTCCAGAAAAACATCTATTTCTGCTTTATTGACTATGCCAAAGCCTTTGACTGTGTGGATCACAATAAACTGTGGAAAATGCTGAGAGAGATGGGAATCTCAGACCACCTGACCTGCCTCTTGAGAAATCTGTATGCAGGTCAGGAAGCAACAGTTAGAACTGGACATGAAACAACAGACTGGTTCTAAATAGGAAAAGGAGTATGTCAAGGCTGTATATTGTCACCCTGCTTATTTAACTTCTATGCAGAGTACACCATGAGAAACGCTGGGCTGGAAGAAACACCAGCTGGAATCAAGATTGCCGGGAGAAATATCAATCACCTCAGATACGCAGATGACACCACCCTTATGGCAGAAAGTGAAGAGAAACTAAAAAGCCTCTTGACGAAAGTGAAAGAGGAGGGTGAAAAAGTTGGCTTCAAGCTCAACATTCAGAAAATGAAGATCATGGCATCTGGTCCCATCACTTCATGGGAAATAGATGGGGAAACAGTGGAAACAGTGTCAGACTTTATTTTTCTGGGCTCCAAAATCAGTGCAGATGGTGACTGCAGCCATGAAATTAAAAGACTCTTTCTCCTTGGAAGATAAGTTATGACCAACCTAGATAGCATATTCAAGAGCAGAGACATTACTTTGCCAACTAAGGTCCGTCTAGTCAAGGCTATGGTTTTTCCTGTGGTCATGTATGGATGTGAGAGTTGGACTGTGAAGAAGGCTGAGCGCTGAAGAATTGATGCTATTGAACTGTGGTGTTGGAGAAGACTCTTGAGAGTCCCTTGGACTGCAAGGAGATCCAACCAGTCCATTCTGAAGGAGATCAACCCTGGGATTTCTTTGGAAGGAATGATGCTAAAGCTGAAACTCCAGTACTTTGGCCACCTCATGCGAAGAGTTGACTCACTGGAAAAGACTTTGATGCTGGGAGGGATTGGGGGCAGGAGGAGAAGGGGACGACAGAGGATGAGATGGCTGGATGGCATCACTGACTCGATGGACGTGAGTCTGAGTGAACTTCGGGAGTTGGTGATGGACAGGGAGGCCTGGCGTGCTGCGATTCATGGGGTCGCAAAGAGTCGGACACGACTAAGTGACTGAACTGACTGAACTGACTGGACTAAAGAAATAGCACATAATGAGAAAAGATGATTACAATAATTACTGAAAATATAGGGACCAAAGACATCTAAGATGTAGGTGCAACAGGGGCTGTGATGGAAACAAGATGACTGCAAGCACGCAGAGAAAAGAGTGGACAGTCTTAAAATGGAGCCCTTCAGATCATTACAATAGTTATTTATCTGGTGCTAAAAATGCCAGGAATAAACATTCTCCCTAATAGCCTTCTTCTATGTGGCAAATACGACAGAATACAGAATGAGGAAATTAACATAATTCAACTCTGTCTTTTATTTTCTAAATATAATCATATTCCTGCAACCCATATGGGAAACCACAAGTCACACTCTGAAGAAGCAATACACACAAAAAAACTCTTACAGGAGTACTTCCCGTACGTTCATTTTCCAAGAAAAATGTGTCCAGGCCACAGAAATGAAAATAAATCTTATTCTAGCTCACCAAATAATTAAGACCCATCAATCAAATCACTTCAAAGTAATGCTTCCAGAATTTTAAAATTACTTACAATGTCATAAATTTCTCGGTCATCCTTATCAGCTAGGGTCAATAGCGCTACCAAAGGATAGCGAGATCTCGGCACTGTACCAAAGTCTTCAATTTTAGTATCTCTTGGTAACTGGCAATATATTTCTTCTTTGCTATCCTTTTTAATACTTTTTGAAGATGTAAAGGTAAATTGCCACTATAACCAAGAAATACAATATACCAAAAGGAGTAAAAACTTAGCAATGCATTATTATTCATAGAAAGTTTTAAGTCTAAAATTTTCATGTGCTAATGGATGTATCAAATAAAAGGATACAAATACTGCTCTTGATAGAGATATTCACTATACAGAGCATCTTCTAATGCTCGCGGAGTGCTTATTCGGAAGCAACAAAAGTGCTTCTGCAGAGCTTCATGTAATTTTTGGACACTGCACCCCCAGTAACATGTAAGGAGGCTATCTTCAAGGCAATCTGTTGCCAAAGTTATGCCAGCTGTAGAAAACAAATGAGACAAAGAGAAGAAAATTACCTAATGTAATTTCTATCACAATTATACACAGTGAGTAACAAAAGCTTCCGTTTGGATACTGGCCAGGCTGATGGCAGTTAAAGGAACTCATTAAAGGGTATGTGTCTATAAATGAAGGAAATGGTCTCTGAAACAAAAGATATAAAAACTTCAATGTCTATACAATTTTGAAGTGCTCTCAGTAATATTTCATACTTAGCCTTGGAAGTTATAATTTTTTTTGTGACTTCAAGACTCTGCCCACACGGATTTAAAAGACTGAAATATAGTTCACTATTGATAACCTACCGCTCTAACAGTATATATAATCCTCACTACGAGAACTAATAGAGCTGTCTCCCAAAGTGCAGGTGTACAACCCATGGGGGCCACGAGATGATCAGCAGAATAGAAAAAACATTAAAAAGAAATTGAGCTGTATTAATACGAACACACTCAGTGACAACAGTAATATATTCTTGTCATCCAATTAATGTCCCATGTAATACGCAAAATATGAGGAAAGAGTGGAGATTCCAAAACATGGAGGGTTGACAGTGATGCCCTCACTCATTTGCTTATTGCCCTCACTTATTTGCTTTCAGCATAATAAAAGATATTATAATTTAAGTAAACCTGATTAAGTAAACCTTATTATATAAGTTATAAGTGAACATACAATTATCTTTTCTAAATTTAAGTTTTTTTATTGGAGAGTAATTGCTTTATGCACATACAACTATCTTCTGTAGTTTTACCTATTAACACTTACATAGGACTGTATGCCAGCTGTATGATTTTTTTCCCCTTGCCCATGGCAGTTATAGCAATATCAAGTTCAAGGGCAGCAACATTCACTTCTCATACTGTTGACAGTGCAAGCTGCAACGTCTAGTGCTCAGTGGCCACGGCATACTTACCAGAGCAAAAGGGCATGGTTTTGGTCATTGTTCCTGGCTGAACAGCTTTGGTATCTGATTCTGGCTCTCCAAACCTACTGGCAATTCTGTAAACTATGCAATGTCCTTTTATTGGAATCATTTCTGTTGTTTGTAAATAGGAATTTTTATTGATGCATTATCTATTTCTTAAAGGGTTGATCTCCTTGGGGAAGGAGCTACATAGACACAAGCAGATGATCTAGAGGACATCAAAAACTGAGTTTTTCATTTTTCTTCTCAGTTTAGTAGCATGTACACACAGGCTCAGATTCTGAATATGTACAGTAGCAGCAACATAGAGCAATTTTTAATCATAGTTAAGCAAAAATCTTAATTGGCAGGAATTTCACATAGGTAATTGGAACAGAATTTGATTTCAAATTTTTATATAATTCCAAACATCAGGTATTGATTCAAGAATAGAAAATTCAATTAGCTATGTTTTTCAACTAGCTATTAAGCAGCTGAAGAAAAACATTCCATTAATACAAATTACATACATATATTAAAATCACACATATTTTCCTCTGTTTCACCTAAGAACCACACTACATGAAGCAAGATAAAAAATCTGGAGGTAGACAGGAGAGGAAAAAACAGAAAAGGCATATTAAAAAAAAAAGTAGAAAAAGGAAAAAATGGAACCTAGAAAAGAATTTCTTAATATATTACTAGCAAAAATATGAAAAGATATATGTTTATAGCGCTGCTGCTGCTGCTGCTGCTGCTAAGTCGCTTCAGTCGTGTCTGACTCTGTGCGACCCCATAGATGGCAGCCCACCAGGCTCCCCCGTCCCTGGGATTCTCCAGGCAAGAACACTGGAGCGGGTGGTTATATCAAAATGCTGAAAGCCACACAAAGAGATTAAATGAATAAAATATGGAACACTTTATAATGAAGTACTATGACTCTTTAAAAAGAATTGAGTCATATCATAATATCTGTATATACTACCGACTCTTTGTGACCCATGGACTGTAGCCAGCCAGGCTCCTCTGTCCATGGAATTCTCCAGGCAAAAGTACTGGAGTGGGTTACCATTCTCTTCTCCAGGGGATCTTCCCAACCCAGGGATTGAACCCAGGTCTCCCACACTGCAGGCAGATTCTTTACAGTCTGAGCCACCAGGGAAGCCCAACAAACTACTTACTGCTTCTCTAACATATTTTTCTGCTTATATCTCAGTGCTATGCTCATGCTTCTCCTTCTACCTAGAAGTTCTTCCAACCTCCCTAAATAAACACATACTTATCTCAAGACTCTAAAAAAAAAAAGAAAAGAAAGAAAGTGGGTAGGGGAAGAAAAGAAAAATAAGAGACAGACAGAACATTTCTCTTTATGAAGCTTTTCCTGCATACACCTCCTGAAACTTAACCCTTTCTTTCGTTTACTCCAGTGTTTCCTAGATAATGGGCTTCCCTGGTGGCCCAGACAGTAAAGTGTCTGCCTGCAATGCGGGAGACCCGGGTTCAATCCCTGGGTCAGGAAGATCCCTGGAGAAGGAAATGGCAAACCACTCCAGTATCCTTGCCTGGAGAATCCCATGGACGGAAGAGCCTGGTAGGCTATAGTCCACGGGGGTTGCAAAGAGTCAGACACGACTGAGCTACTTCACTTTACTTTCCTAGATAATCTTGCAGACAATTTATCTTCCCAAGTACAGAAACAAACAACTACCATGTATTGTTACTACCACATATTGTTACCATTTAATATCAAAATACCAGAATTTCAGATGAAATGATGGTTGTTCTTCAGGAGGGTAGCAACGTTAATTAGCTCTACTTCTCCTCCATTGCTTTGCTTTTCTCTCTACACTGAAGACCAATGAAAATGGCATAGCATCCTAAAAAGATGTCTCTTATTAACTCCTGTGACACTTTATCCTTCTCGTATAAATGCCTTCATTTACTAGTTGCAAGATTTGTGAATTACTAGTTGTTGTGTCTCAGGTATGCAGCATAGCTCCTAGAACAGAATAGGTGCTCAACAAATGTTTGCTGGGTCTGAGGAAGAGAAAGCAATAGAGAAAGAAAATTAAAGGGCTAAGAAAGGGTCACAGAAAGAGAAAAATCTTTGGAAAATAGCCACCAACTTGTAATTGAAGCTGAAGATGGATTGGTGATCTCTAAGCCAAAAGGATTCTTGACTTGTCTCATTTGTTTTTTGAAAACTCTTGTGTTGAACTGGGTCTCTTCTGAATTTCTCAGAATTACTGGAACATCCCAACCAAACCTGAAGAAAGGTAAAAACAAAATAAAGCATAACTTTAACAAATACTGATACTTTCTGTGATATGTAAAGTATTTTGTATTTTGTTAGTTACTCCTTTTAACCTAAGTATCAGAAAATTTACATTATATTGAAGAAGTAATCCAAAATTAAGAGAGATTAGATATTCCATAGAATTGGAATATATTGTTCACCTGGCTGAATCAACATACTCCTGAAAACAAAGATTTCTATTGTTAATTATTGTTGATTACAAAGGAGTTCCATGATTATAACCAAAATGTACCTAATACAATAGCAAAAATATGATAGAATTACTGAACTTCTAAATGATATAAAAAGTAAATATATATTTAATATGTAGACTATTTGATATTATTTAAGGGACAAAAGAATTTTAAACACTAAATATAGCCCTTCGTTAATATAACATATTCTCTACTTTTAAATTTCATGTAAAAATGTGATAAAGAACAAACTTAGAGGGAAAATGGAACGCATAAATTCAATTCCTTATAATGGTAGAAAGAAGATAAGTTTACTCAGTTTAAACAAAACAACTAAAAATGAAAACACATTAGTTAAACCGGGGGACTTTAGTTTAAGATAGCGTAGTTACTTTAATACACTGTTTTCTCTCCAAACACTTAGCAGTGACATATTAAGAAAAAGAAAAATCAAAAGGAGCCCACTGAAATGAGTAAACAAATAGTGGTTTAGTCACTGTTTAAACAAAGCAATACTACCACTCAACAATGAAAAGGAAACAACCAGGTGGATAATTCTCAAAAACATACTGTGCTAGAGAAGCCTTACATAAAAAAGTGCATGCTCTATGACTCCATAATAGGAAAGCCTACAGTAGGGAAAACTAATCTATGGTAGAAATAAAAAACAGAACAATGGCTGCTTCTAGGGGAGAGCAGTGTGAACTGATTGAGAAAGGGCGTGAGCAAACTATCTGGTGATGATAAAGTCATGTATCTTGGTTGAGGTTTGAGTTGCATACATATGTTTGATAACATTTAAGATTTGTACATTTCGCTGTATATTACTTCAAAAGAAAATAAAATAACTACAAACAAAAACAAATATTCAACTCTAGATAGCAATATGCAATGCTTTAATACTTATAGATGAAGAGTACAAACTTACTTTGAAGTTTCAAGAAATTAACATGAACTGATGGGTAGATAGAGGAATGGATGGATAGATACATATGTAATAAAGACATTATAATAAATTGTTGATTGTAGAACCTAAGCGATGGGTATATGTGTGTTCACTATGTATTCTTTTAAGTTTTCTGTATGTTTGAAAATGTTAATTAATAAGTTTTAATAAAATAAAAGAGTCATAGCTGAGTTAAAAGATGGATCTTTATGCATCTGAAAAGAAAAAATAAAGTAATGAGTAAGACTGATACCATGGTTTGATATGTTCTGAGTCTGGCAGCAGGCAGTGGCAACTAAGCCTTCTCACAGATAGAGGGCCTTACAGGTTGTCCACTCAAGACAAAGGCCAGAGCCAGGTTCACACCTTGAATCCAGGAACTGGGTTAGGGCAATATCAATATGGAACAGAATTGTCATTGTAAGACCCAGTCCTTCCTGAGGGGGTCTAGGAATCTGGTTAAACAGCAAGGATGAGGACAAAGGAAGGGGGCAGGGGACTTCCACTAAAATCCAGGCTGCAAGCTAAAATTTCAAAATCCTAACTCTAATACTAAGAGAAAGCCAGTAAAATTAGCAAATGGAACAAAATTTCACTCCAGATGATTCTAATTTTATAGAACGTTGGATAAGCTTGTTCTATTCCTGCCTTAAAGAGCTAAAAAGCAAGTCTCTAACAGATCAAAGCATTCCAGGTAAGTTAACTAAATCCCAAAACAAAGTTCAAGAATATTCATATGAATACAAAATATCTAACACCCACTAAGGTAAAATTCACAATGTTTAGCGTTTAATAAAACTTCACAGGCAGGCAAAGAAGCAGGAAAATATGACCCAGAATGAGCAGAGAAACTAATGAATAGATCCCAGGGATGGGACAGATACTGGAATTAGTATTAATAGATCCCAGGGATGGGATAGATATTAGGATGAGTAGACAAGGGTATCAATTGTTATCACCATACTCCACGTGTCAAGAAAATAAGTAAAGATTGTGCTACAGTATAGAGTCAAGGATGATACAGAAAAGATTCCAAGCCATCTCTGAAAATGAAAAATACACTGGATGGGATTAGCGTAGACACCCCAGGTGGCTCAGTGGTAAAGAATCCACCTGCCAATGCAGAAGACACAGGTTTGATCCTTGGTTCAGGAAGATACCGAGAGAAGGAAATGGCAACCCACTCCAGTATTCTTGCCTGGGAAATCCCATGGACAGAGGAGCCTGGCAGCCTACAGTCCCTGGGGTTACAAAGAGTCAGACACAGCATAGCAACTAAACAACCACAGATATCACAGGACAAAAGATTAGTATATGTGAAGATATAGCAACAGAAGTTATCCAATATGAAACACAAAAGAAAAAAGGCTGAACAAAAAACCAAAACATCAGCGAGCTGAGGGAAAAGTTCAAGCAGTCTAATATACACGTAACTGAAGTCTGGAGAGGAAGGGAAGAGACAACACAAGAAAACTGCAAACAAATATCTCTCAGGAACATAAATATAAAAATCCTTAACAAAATTTTAGCAAATTAAATCCAACAGTATATAAGGTTAATATTCAAGAATGCAAGGTTTATCTCAAGAATGCAAGGCTGGCTTAACATTACATTAGAAATATAATATAATACACCATATTAACAAACTAAAAAAGGAAAACCATACAATCTTTTCAATACAGAAAATACACTCAATACATGCAGAAAAAGTGTTTGCTAAAATCCAATGTCTAGTCCAATAAGTACCATCGGGAAACTAGAAATGTGGAAAAAGAACTTAACCTGATAAAGGGTGGCAATAAAAAAAAGTATAGCTAACATCATACTTAATTAAAAACTGCTTTCCTCCTAAAGTAAGGAACAAGATATTTAACAGCCATGTGTCCTTAAGCAATTACTCCAACTCTATGTAACTGTTTCGCCACCTGTAAATGTTTATAACAGGGCTTGGCATTATGGAAGTGCTTGCAACGGTAATCTTGATGATGGAGTGGACTTATGGGTTGGCAGAGAGAAAACATAAATCCAGTAACTTCTCTTTGATCCTCAGAATCAGTTACCCCACCGCTTTTGACTTCACTGCTCATTGTTGCCCCAAGGCCCTTTAGAGGTCAAGTCAGGCATGTGAAGTGGTAGGACACAAGATATAATCTTCCTGTGACAGTCAAAACACCTTCTCTTTCTTACTTACATCCTATAGAGTGAAAAAAAGCAAAGGAAAAAAACCACTCTACACATCAGTTCAGTTCAGTCACTCAGTCGTGACCCCATGGATTGCAGCATGCCGGGCTTCCCTGTCCGTCACCAACTCCCAGAGCTTGCTCAAACTCATGTCCATTGAGTTGGTGATGCCATCCAACCATCTCTTATCCTCTGTCATCCCCTTCTCCTCCTGCCCTCAATCTTTCCCAGCATCAGAGTCTTTTCAAATGAATCAGTTCTTCACCAGGTGGCCAGAGTATTGTGCTTCAGCTTCACATTAGTTCTTCCAATGAATATTCAGGACTGATTTCCTTTAGGATGGACTGGTTGAATCTCCTTGCTGTCCAAGGGATTCTCAAGAGTCTTCTCAGTTCAAAAGCAACAATTCTTTGGTGCTCAGTTTTCTTTACGGTTCAACTCTCACATCCATAAATCACTACTGGAAAAATCATAGCTTTAACTAGAAGACTCTTTGTCAGCAAAGTAACATCTCTGCTTTTTAATATCCTGTCTAGGTTGGTCCTAGCTTTTCTTCCAAGGACCAAGCGTCTTTTACTTTCATGGCTGCAGTCACCATCTGCAGTGATTCTGGAACCCAAGAAAATAAAGTCTGTCACTGTTTCCACTATTTCCCCATCTATTTGCCATGAAGTGATGAAACCAGGTGCCATGATCTTAATCTTTTGAATGTTGAGTTTTACCCAGCTTTTTCACTCTCCTCTTTACTTTCATCAAGTTCTTCTTCGCTTTCTGCCATAAGGGTGGTATCATCTGCATATCTGAGGTGATTGATATTTCTTCCAGCAATATTGATTCCAGCTTGTGCTTCCTCCAGCCCAGTGTTTCTCATGATGTACTCTGCATATAAGTTAAACAAGCAGGGGGACAATATACAGCCTTGACGTACTCCTTTCCCAATTTGGAACCAGTCTGTTGTTCCACATCCAGTTCCTAAGGCCCACTTGACTTCACACTCCAGGATGTCTGGCTCTAGGTGAGTGATCACACCATTGTGCTTATCTGGGTCATTAAGATCTCTTTTGTATAGTTCTGTATATTCTTGCCACCTCTTCTTAATATCTTCTGCTTCTGTTAGGTCCATACCATTTCTGTCCTTTATTTTGCCCATTTTGCATGAAATGTTCTCTTGGTATCTCTAATTTTCTTGAAGAGATCTCTAGTCTTTCCTATTCTATTTTCCTCTATTTCTTTGCATCAATCACTTAGGAAGGCTTTCTTATCTCTCCTTGCTGTTCTTTGGAACTGCATTCAGTTGGGTATATCTTTCCTTTTCTCCTCTGGCTTTAGCTTCTCTGCTTTTCTCAGCTATTTGTATGGCCTCCTCAGACAACCATTTTGCCTTTTAGTATTTCTTTTTCTTGGGGGATGGTTTTGATCACCGCCTCCTGTTCAATCCATAGTTCTTCAGGCACTCGGTCTATCAGATCTAATTCCTTGAATCTATTTGTCACTTTCACTGTATAATCATAAGGGATTTGACTTAGGTCATACCTAAATGGTCTAGTGGTTTTCCCTATTTTCTTCAATTTAAGTCTGAATTTTGCAATAATTCTGGCCCCTTCCTCATTATTTAATTCTCCCTAACTCATCCCACCATTTTTTTTCTTTACCCACACTGCCTGACTCTAACTACATTACCAGCAGTAAAAGTGAGAATTTAGATCTCATCATGTTCATTTCTACTGTAGGTTCAAGTACTGTATTTCGGGTATTTTATAACCCTGTGCCTAAAAATTTCAATTAAAGAACGCTTTAAGGTATAAGAGCCAGAAACTCCAAAAGGCAAAGCTTTAGGGAAATGTCTGGAAGCAGCCCACTGTGAGCATGATATTCCTTTGTGAAAAGCTTTTTATATTTCATAATGTATCTGCTTTTAATATAAAAATATTTCTCCAAATATTTACATAAATCAATAGTTAGAGGTTATACCATATCTGCTCTGTGCCTATACACCTCAGAATGAAACAAATAATTTGACATGTAAATGCTGCTTCTCTTTAAGCATGCCTACCCAAGGCTGCTTGGCACAACATCACATCAACAGTTGGCAAAGTACATCTATTATTAAAAGAAATTCCTTTCTCTAGATTTTTAATTTCTTTCCCTCATGCTTAATCTCGGGTCTACATTTTCAGTCCTTGATTTAACGTCTTTTAAAATTGTTGTTATGTTGCTCAATATTCAGCCTTTTTATCTGATATAACCTTTTTATTGCAAAGGATAACATACCTATAAAAAGGTACACAAAGTACTTTTTTGAATAACAAAATAATTGTTATTCAAGTTAAGAACCAAACAATATCCTCAGAAAGTCTCCTGTGTCACCTCCCATGTACTACCCCTTCCTTCTCTATCTTGACCTCAAGTACTATAGTTTACCTGTTTTTGAACTTTTATATAGGTGGAAGCATGCTGTGTATACTTTTATTTCCTATTTTATCACATTGCATTGAAGATTCATTTTTGCATCCATACTTACCGCACTGTTGTGGCTATATAGTATTCTATTGCAAAAATATGCCATGATCTGCTTACACATTCTACTCTTAATGGACATTTCAGTTGTTCTCACATTTTGGCCATTAGGAATATTGCTTATATGAATATTTCCATAACAGGTTCTCAATGTATATATGTAAATGCATTCCTCTTAGGAACAGAGTCTCTTGACCAAAAGGTCTGTGCTTTAACTTTGGAGGATAATGTTAACAACTATTCTATATGGTTACAGAACCATATAGAGTTATACTCCACCAGCAATGAATGAGGTCCCCCTTTGCTCCATATCCTTGCCAAAACATTGTTAGCCATCTTGGTAGGTGTATGGTGGTGCTGAATTATGGTTTTAATTTATATTTTCTTGAAGACTAATGATATGGAGCACTTTTTATGTTTATTGCTACTTGGATATCCTCTTTTGGGAAAGCCCTTTCATATCCTTTCCCTACTTTTCTACTAGTTTGTCTTCATTTGTCTTGTTTATAGAAAATTCTTTATATGGTATGAATATTAGTTTTTTACTTGCATGTATCTTCAGCCCCTCTATACCTTGCTTTTTCACATACATAATGGTATCTTTGGATGAACAGGGTTCTTAATTTAAAAGCTATTAATCTTTTCCTTTAAGGTTGATGTTTTTGCTGTTTGACTTTTCATTACTGCTTTATATGAATTATGTCTTAACACTGCTACACTTCTAAATTAAAATCTCAGACATTTTCACATTCCTATCCCCTTAGAGGAGTCAGTAAAGCATAGCTAGAGTGGCCAGGGCTTAGTCAAGGCGCTGGGTCCTTATTTGACTTTGCCAGCCCTGTTCCCCTGATATCCTCATGCTTTGAGGGGAAAACAGGGGGCTAGGTGAGCAGAATTCACTGTGTGACAGAGTGACATCATAGCCCGACCACATCTCTTGTCCTAAACATTATGCTTAATGAGTCTAAGATCACGTCAGCAGACACCCTGGTGACACATGTCGAGCTTTCAGCCTAGAATAATCCTCAACCTTTTCATATACATGACCTATGATGAATTTGCTCTTTTTGCACAAAATTTCCACAACTTCCACAGTTTAAACTTATTTGATGTGGGCCAATATTTCTAGCTTCAATGTATTACTCAAAGGTAACATGCAGAAATGATTTAGAATAAGGTTAAACACTGGAGACTGGCTATTCATAATTGGTGTTGACAATTCATAATTCATAATTGGTGTTGACAATTGGTTCTGTAAAATACTAGTATTTAGACCTGGTAATGTATGGGCCTCTGGCCACCATCCTTACATCTGGTCTTTTCCACATTTTTAGTCAAAAATCTGAATAAAGACATTGATGCCTGGTATCAGATCATGGCTGATATGATTTTAGAAGATATACTGAAATATAAAACTGACAAATTTTCTTTTCAATCAAATTACAATAAAGACATTGATATGTGGTATCAGATCATAGCTGGCACAATTTTAGAAGAAATAGTAAAATATAAAACTGACAAATTTTCTTTTCAATCAAATTGCATTTTTATTTTTTTCCACTCCAAGTCATTTTGACAACTCTTAATAATGGAATGCTAACTAAATAAATGTTTCTTAACATTCACTACTTTCTCTTTTATATAAATCCAGCCCCCCCCCCCCCGCCACCACCTTTTTATTTCCATTAAGAGAACTTTCTAAAGAGAGAGAGGGAGAGAATTTTCCAATGTTTTTACTATTATAATTTCATACTTAATCCTCCTGGAATTTTCAATAATTCCAGTTTTTCCCATTTCTAAAGT